>NC_044005.1:28748362-30133362 GCF_900496995.4 Aquila chrysaetos chrysaetos
ATTGCTTCTAAATGCTCTGCCAGCATTTTAACAAACACATGCTAAAATTCCATTCTTCTTTTAGGGCAAGAATATTGTTTGAAATGTTTTGTTTGTTTTTCTTCTGCTACAGATTTCTGGCTCTGTACAAAGGCTTGGTTCCCAAGATCATGAGGCTTGGTCCAGGTAATTTTCCCTCTGTCATTTCTATATTGCTTTTGTTCTTGCTTTTTCTTTCCGGTTTTCAGTTTCTTGACAAAATGTAGTAAGCATCAGTCAAATGAATGAAGCAGTGTATCAGAAATCATCAAAATCTCTTTCATCTTCAAATGATTTTTTTTTTTATAATAGCATCATCTAATAGTATCATAGATGGATTTGGCTAAATATGTGTCTAAAAAAATCATTTACACATACACATCAGAGGATTGCAGATCCAAGTAACTGCTGGTTTGTGCAATTGCTTTATTTGTGAACAAGCCAAAGTGCATCCATGCAAATGCCAGAACTGTAAAACCTTTGGAAGTGTTTCTTAAAGCTTCCTATTCCTTCCACTGTGATTTTTCGGTTTCACTAGGATTATTCTGTACTCATGTAAAGTCACCTTAAAATGCAGGTTAGAATCTCTCCAGTATAAATGCTCTCAACTAGTCGAAGCATAGCTCAGGCATGTCAAATTCCAGTTGCTTTCTTCTCCTGTGCTCTGCAGGGGCTGTAAAGAACAGACACTAAAAGGCCAATAGCATGAGCTGGGAAGAGACTTGCATGGCAGAGGACAAGGATAGCTTAAAACTGGGTTTGTTGATTGACCCCTTCTCACTAGTTGTTACTCCAAATGCGGGAGCACAGCAGTTGAGAGCTAGATCTTCTTCCACTTTTAAGCTATTTTTCCCTGACTGGTTTTGATTAATCATGAAAGCAAAGCTCTGGGCCCTTAGACTTTGTCAGCCCACAGAGGCAGTCTGTGTCAAAAAGAGCAGAAGCCCCAATTTGAACAGTATCCCATTCCCATGAAATTTTATTTCCAATTGTGCAAGGTGGTTTAATAGGCAAGAACACACATGGTTAAAAGCAAGTAGGTACAGAGTCTGTTCTGCAGTATAAAAGAGGCATTAGGTTTGTCTGTAAATGTTTGCATATCCAATCCGTCTGGCTAAGTGCTAGACCATGCCTGGTTGTTGTGCAGGGTAAAGGAAGAAGGTGGGGAGGGGAAACAAGGCAGCTAGGCATAACTCTGGAGCCTTTTTCCCTCATACTCCAAAGATACTAGACTACATACAGGACAAAGAGAAGCCAGGGTTTCGCTTCCCCAGTACCCATTAGCACAGCAGATTTTGGAATAAAATTGTCCATCTTAGAAACGACTATGCATTCTGGCCCAGATCCAGCAAGTCAGTTAAGTGTGCACTTCATTTTAAACACTTTTGTAGTCCCATTGACTAACATGTAGATTTGGCTTTCCGATGAAACAATAATGCTATCTTTATTGTGACTGGAAAAGTAATTCCTTCTTTCAACACGTGAATGCTTTCAGGAAAAGAGATACACAAACGCATCACACAGTATGAGAATTGGAATCAGCCTTGATTTGAGTTCAAATCACATCTTAGACATTGTGTCTATGATTTGTTTGTTGGTCAAAGCCTTTTGCAAACTTTTGCTCTGTCTAGCCGTCTGTGAGTTGCTGTTCATAGAGGATTTCAAGTCTGATGATGGTTCATTAGGATAAATAACATGGGAAAACTCATGTGGTAGTTCTGTGAGCCTGGTTGTCTGAGCCTATCCATCTACCTAGAAAGGACAGCCCAGTTCAGCAGAAGACTTGTTTGTTAGAAGTGCCGCTCCAACCTGCTCCCTGAGTCAACAGGCAAAGGCAAAGGGATGAAAACCTTTGTGCCCCGGTGCTGGCACCCACAAGTACCACATTGTGACACACTTTTACTCCTGCAGCCTGGAATCTGATTCTCTTTCCCCAACTTCTCCAACCAGAAGCTTCTCTATATGCTTAGTTATATATATACTTTCTGAAATGTTCCCTTCTTTAGCTCATACAGTAATTACAGACTGGTTACAGAAGGGCTTTACTGTGGCTTCACTAACAGTAAAGATATGGCATTCAAGCTGGGATTTTATACTGCTATCAGTTCTAGCAAATAATGCCATTTCATCAGATCAAAACTTTGCCTATGGATTCATAGCCCGGTAGAGGCACAGGAAGATTACACACATTTCAATACTGTGATCTTCTGCTTTAGACATAGTAAACTAACAGCTGAAAACCTTTCTTGAATCTTAGCTGGAAGCATTTTCATCACCCTGGTGATGTATTTCTGTCATTCCACCACTCAAGTTGCTCTTTCATGGCCAAATCTAACTCTAAACAAACACACAAATATACACATATTCAGATTAAAAGCTCCACCTGTAAAAGAACAAAGAAAAATATTAATCTTGAAAAAATGTTAGGAAAAATCACACTGAGGGTGATTTTGATTTAATATACAAGCTTTTCACATCAGCTTTATGGTCTAACATTAAGTAAAATTGGTATGGTTTAAGAATTGGTGAATTTTTAATGCAGGAGGGAATTAGTAGAATTATCCGTTTTGCAAATAAGGCTTTGCCATATCCTGGTTTAGAATACACACTATAAATGCTCTACAAAATCTTGAAAATACTGAATTTTATATGTAGTAAAATAATATCTTTTCTTCCAGGTGGTGCAGTGATGCTTTTGGTTTACGAATACGTTTATGCATGGCTTCAGGACAGAGTTGATCACAAGTAGCACTTCTGAAAAATGTACTCTTTAAAATTATATGCATTCGAAAATACACTTTAATAAAGTAAAAGTGATTCTCACCCTTTACGGTGTTAACGCCCACAGATTACACTGATGTTAATACAGTTCAAAACAAATTTGGTCTTCAGGTCCTGATCCAAGAAAACATTTAAGCCCATGCTTTTCTGTAAGTGCATAAGTAAATAGCACAGTTGATATTTGTAATTATTTTACTGGATCAAGAGAAAATATAAAGGAGACATAGGAACAAGTTAGTTTTTCAAGGACAAACTGACAATTCTGGACACTGAATTATACTATGTAGTCAATACACTTTTTAAAAAAATTCAGCTGAAATGGCAAGATAATAATTTTTCAGGGGATTTTGAAGAAAAAAATGGAATAATCCTGTGGGGTCAGATACTAAGCTAGTGTAAACTGACAGCTCCATTGACTCCAGGTTAAGAACATGACCCATACTCTGCAAACTCTTGTGTCAATCTTGGGTCCAGTTTCAATTCAGTCCAGTACGATTTCAACATTGATAGAAAAGCTTCTGCAGTTGTTGAGAGTTAGGATAGAAAAAGGACAGCATGACTAGCCACAGCCTTAAAAACACAGATACTGTTAAATGTTCTACTCGTTCTTAGCCATATATGTCATATAAATCTCACTCAGTTCACAGAAGATACTGAAAATAATTAGTCTGAATCAAGTACATAAAAGTGCAAAACAACTGTGGGAGTCATAGAAGAAATGAGTAAATAAATTAACAAAAAAAATTACTTTTAGGCATATGAGATTTTGCTGTGAATTTTTTATCCGCCTTCATACATTATTGCTTAAAGAGCTGTCCTGTGATAAAAATGTTCAATGCACCTTAACTGCCCCTTTACCCTTTCATTACCACCATGAGATAGAGAAACAATGTTCTAGACTGATAGCACATATGCAGTCATAATTAGCTACCCATGCACCTCAAAGAAATGCACCTTTCTATAGATAAAAAATGTTGCTCTAAAGCTAAAATTGTTACATTTCCCAGTCACTGTAAATATAAATAGTATTTCAGTGATGTACTCCTGTCTTTACTAGCCATTCTAACTAGCTCTGTGAAATGCGATAATTTCTGCTGTGCTGAGTGAAGACAGTTTCAGTTCATGCAGTTGTGCCACTCTACAGTTTCAAGAACTCTTTAAATAACTTAAAATTACACATTATTCTGTTATTAAAATGTTCCATTATGTAAACTTGGTTTGTTGTCAAAGGAATGCACATCTTGCAATTGCTGAAAGTGTCTATCACCCCATCCTACATTCACACTGTTAACTTTAAATGTTCTTCCTCTTAAGGAGGTACAAACCCTTCTCCCAGCAATCCTGAAAAAATACCTTTCCAGACTGTTACTTGAAAATGACAGTTCACATGTGAAGTCTCGTCTCACGAGTGGTTTTAATGCATTAGAAAAGCAACAAAAAGCTAAAAATAGAAATACATTCTTAGCGCCTTCAAGGATGCTTGTACTGACATGCTCGATAAACCTCTCTATTGTCTAAATCTGACAACAGCAAATTCTCATACCTATGCTACTTCATAGCTAAAATCAATAAAATTAGCTCTGTTACAGTTTGTAATTTTAAGGCAAGTGTTCCTTGTTTCATTTTGTTATCGGTACTTAGCCAAAGAGAAGACACTACTAAGATAATTTTGAAAATTAAAAGCAAAATGCTTTATAATTAGTCTTTTATTAATTTAGAGCATTGAAAATATAAAAATAAAAGGCTTTAAACATACTGTATATACATATATAGCCTTCGGTTTTACATCCTTTCCAACACAATTTTTTCCGGTTAATAGCTCAGCCTGATCTTTGATAAGAAGAGAACCATTAGAAAGCAGAAAACACAGCATTGTTTTAGAAAACAAACCCATGAATGTGCCAGCCCAATACCCCATCAATCCTGGTGTAATATGGGGTCTGATGCAGTTCTACACTGGAGGTCTTCTGTACTGGAGACCATGCAAACATAGTGGGGCTGTCATAGAAGGGAGTATTAGGCTTCACTGATTTCTTTGAAAACATTTGACACTCTGGGAATGGAAGGTAGGCTTTTCAGATGAAAAACGTAAATTCTACACTCACATGTACTGCATATTTCCCAAATTAATCCATTCACCTCAGTGGGTTCACTCCAGATTTATACCCCTGTACCTGACAGCAGCAGTTGACAGTTGTTTATTATTTAAAAAAAAAAAAAAAAAAACAAACAAATCCCGTTTCCTCCTTTGTTTATTGTAAAGTTGCTTAAAGTTGTGTGGCTAATAAGCTAATGTTGTCTTTTTCAGTTTACCCATGAGCATAAGCAGGGAAAAAATTCCTTGGGCAAAGGAGTATTCTGCATCATAGGTTTACATTTAAAAAAAAAATTGTTATGAAATTTCACACCAAAGAAATCCATCACAGGCAGTTCACCAAGAGCCAAGGTCATGTACCTTTGCTCACTCTGAGCAACACTTTCTGCGCAGAGCCCCACTGACTTTCCACTTGGGGGTAAGGTATCCTATACAGCAGGCAGATGCGCGAAGAGCTGTACCTAAACAAACACAAAACAAAAATGGTTCATGATGGTGTAGTCCCATGTGAGGAATAATTAACATCATGTCTGGTCCTTGCTTTATAAATTATCCCAATTTAGCTGAAGACAAGATAATGCAAACAACTGATACAAGCTAAAGATCTGTCTCTCTAAGTATCTCCCAAAACACACTAATGCCTCATGGGAATGCCAGAAAAGATTACTTTTATTCCAGAAATGACCTCTTGTGGCTTGGGAAAATTTTGAAAATTTTTAACATAGGCGCACTTTGTTACAGGCTTGTGAATCCTTGGAGCTCAAAAAGCTGTGCTACAGAAGGTTTCTCTTCTTTTTGGGTTTGGCTTTTTTTTTTTCCTTTGATGTACCTTCTTTATGCTGTATGGGTAACAATAGGTAGACTTACTCAATAACTCTGTAATCCAGTAAAACAACTAGGTTGAAAGCTAAAATCCTGTTGCCAACTTAGTCATTTATTGACTCATGATGTTTTTCTTCTTGGTTTTTTTCTCCATTTTATTTTTAGTGAAGAGCTTGTCTAGAATTAAACCAATTTCTTTTTCATGGTGTTAAGGCTCATCTTATTTCAGCTACAACTGCATAAAGGCAGAGTAACATCCATCACGTCACTAACAGCATGGCAGAGTGGAAATGCACTTGTGTGCACGTTACCTTTAGTGGTTTCAAAGAAACATTCTTTAAAAAGTGTTCTACTGAATAACAAGGGTTTCAGCATCTCGTTAAAGCTAAGCAGCTGTTGAATGCCTTTGAGGCTGAAGAATACGGGATCACATCCGAGATCAGATCTTTCTTTCCTTAGGGCCATAATACAATACCTGTGTTCTTTATAGAAATACAGTTCCGTTAACTATTTTTTAATGGAAAAAGCAAAGGTGGCAGCAGCCAGTTGAGTCCATCTGTATTTCAGTGGATATATTGTGCATAATATATGTACTGGTTACTTAGATTATTATGAAAATTTACCCACAGCTGTCTCAGTGATGAAAGCTGGATATCCACAAAGAGAAGACTGTATTTTAAGAGGCGACTGTATTTTACCTTCCCACTGAATGAATGTTTAATATGGTATGCAGATAGAGCAATATTTGAAGAATGAAGTTTTCTCCTCTGCTTTAACTCTCTCTAGTGTAATTTAAGTTATTGCACAACATTTATAAAAATACACAATATATTAATATTCTATGAAGTATATGAAATGTCACACCAGGCTTAATTTTTTTTTTTCCACGTTCATATTCTGAACATACCTACAGCATGTGGAAAGCATTCTGGAATAACAGTCAGAACTTTATTGTTGCCCAAGGAAAACAGGTAAATTTTCAAAGATCAGAACTTTAGCTCTCTTGGGATTAAAGTTTAAAGCAAAAATAACTGGCACAGAGTACTTGCCACTGGATACAGAAATGTAGAAAGGGAATTTGTTAATATTAAATAATATCTGTGTTTGTAGCACCACCACCAGTATACCTATAAAGGAAAAAAATGCTTCAGAACAACAATGTAAACTTTACCAAGAGCCATATTTTACATTCATTAAAGCAGAAATTAAAGACAACTTCCTCTTAAAAAAATTACATCATCTTGGGGCCGAAACTGCCGGACACAAGTGAGCCGACAATGACGGTACAATTCTGTTTCTCAGTGGGTTGTTGACTGACAAGGCTTTGTAAGCATCTCTGCACAGGTTGCACACTAACAGCATTTTCCGCTACAGTTTTCAGTTTTGTTCAGATATTTTCCACCCATTTCTGTTTGTACACTTAACAAGAATGTGGTGTTTCATGAATCTGGGAGGCTGGGTATAGCTGGGGAGAGTTACTTGGCTGGATTTCTGCCTTTGAATCTTCTGCTAAAGAGATAACTGTATTTCATGAGATGTTGAAGCCTCCACTGTAGGCACAAAAACATGATGAAAAAAACCTTACCTAAACGTCATCACCTGAAGCTATCACCCCACCATGCAAAGACACATAAAATAGCTAGAAAGTCACCTTTTTAACTTCAAAAAAAAAAAAAAAAGTAGAAATAAATGTACTGGAAGGTGAAAACAAATGCTGTCAAAAGCCTATATTTACAAATGGCTAAAAACACAAAGGTACTACTACTGCCTGACAATGGCGACATGCCAGAAGAATCTGAGAGCCGTCTATTGCCTTGGTTCTGTATTAGCTTACCAAAACCCAACAAAACAACCAAAAAGTGATCTCTTAATAGTGGTGGATTGTATAACCTCGTCGATGAAAGGGTTGTTCTCTAGGCAATCGGCAAACGCCTCCCATTTAACCGCCTTTGCTGATTCGAGGCATAGCAGAATTTCTGTGGTGATTTTTCTTTATTGATTTTTACACAAATCTTAATAACAATTGCACATTTAGAAAGTCTGTGATGATTAAGAATAAATACATGTGGTTTGACCAGGAGAGAGTGGGACAAGGCTCCACGAGCCCTTTGAGGGACACAAGGTCTTTACTTAAAGAGCGCAACACCACACTTCCCTCAGTTTCTGATGTTGTCTTCAGCTCTTTCGATCCCAAAAGCCTGACGGGAGACAAGTCACGAGGAGAAATGCCAGGTTATCGCTGGCACAAAGAGAGCAGTCTTGAGCCAGGCTCAGGGGGCGACCAGCCAGCGGGCTCGTGGTGGGCCTGGACCGGCTCCTGCATCAGAGAGCAGAGGCCGTGACCGAGTGGCTGCCCTCCCTGGCCGTCTGCATGCCCTTGAACGCCAGCGAGGCAGGGATGTCGCAGCCGTGAGGGGACAGCGGGGTGCCTCCAGCGTGCTGCCAGCCGTGGCTCGCCATGTAGCCGGACGGGGCAGCGCTGTACGTCATGTAAGGTGACACTTGGGCTGGTGTGGCGTAGGGAGGCATGGCTGGTGCTGACACGAAACTGCTGACGGCTGGGAGGCCGTTGGGTGCCTGAAAGGAAAGGGAAAAACGTTTCTAAGAGAGTAAGACACAGCGGATCTGCTGTAAAAGAAGGTGCCCTCAGATGCTGCTGGGGCTTTGTACGAGGGCCAGGGCCAGTGGGGACACCCAGAGAGCTACCCATAACCACTTCCCTGGATTTCAGGGGCGCAGTGGCCTCCTTGCGCTTTAAGACCAGCTACCTCACATCAGCCCCGCACACCTCTCCCAGCGGCCTGTCCCAGACAGGGACCAGCAGCAGATGTTTAGGGAACACACACTGAGAGCAGGGCAGGAACCGCCAAGTCCCCCCGTATGCCTGCCTGCCTTCCCCCAGGCTGATGTTCATGGACTCCTTAAGCACGTGGTCGCATCTAATCATTACATTTGAGAGCTACTGCTGGCGGTATTTGTGATGAGTTTGTCCCGTCCCTCTCGCTGAGCACCTTCATCCTCTTGGCAATGAGTCCTACGGGTTGGAGTAGGTGGGCTGTAATATTTACCCAGCCTTCCCCAATTTCGCATGGGGTGTTGGCCACTGTGGCCAGGCTCTGGCAGGTAGTGCTGTGGCAGTTTAAGCTGGGTGTGCAGTGACCATGGCCACACCAGCGGCAGGAGAGATGGTCCCATCCCAGCGCCTCACCCACCCCAGCCCCGAAGGAGGGTGGGCTCAGCCCTGAGCTGCAGCGGGCAGGTGCGGGCGTGGATCCCGAAGCAACGTTCCCTGGAGCGGAGAGGTAACGAGCAGCTGGGGGAGGTGGGGACATCTTGAACTCTTTCGTAACTGTTTGCTCAGAGCATGAGTCAGAACTATAGTAATAGTAGTATTATTATTGATGATGTCTTTTAAAAATCTGTTTTCTAGGTACTTGGGGATATAACCTTGCAAATGTTCTTTGCTCACAGCTTCTCCTGGTTTCAATAAGGCTTCTGTGCACAAAACAATTGCGGGCTGGGTCCTTTCCTGTGAGCTATTTTCCTAGGTCCTTCCGTAGACTGGGAAGAAGGTTTCTATTTAAATAGAGAAGGGAGAGTCCTTCAGTCTGCCACGATAGTATTTCACAATGAATGACTCCTTATTTAAATAAAAAGTGTTTGGTGGCTTATTTCACACCCTGCAAATGCTTCTTCAGCAGAACAGGTAGAAACCAACATCATTTATCTTGCTTAAGTTTCAATTTGTGTAGTGTTTATGTTTTAGGATTTGGGTTGGTATATTTTCCCAGAAATGTTTCCTATCTGAATATGAAGGAACAGGTATCGATTCAGCAAATCATGTAGCATCCGCCATTTTTAATCACCTGGTAGAACCGGACCTAACCTGGATAGTGCAGAGTTAAGAAAAGAAACAGACTTTTGCTTCTGCTAAAACTTCACATGATGTTAACATTTCACTTGTTCAATTCCTGTCTGGATTGCACCTGCCTAAATTTCCAATATTTACCTCCATAAATGGCACTGGCCTGGTTTCAGGCTCGTGAGTCGCCTACCCATTTAACTCACAGTTCCACTGGCTGGACTATCCTCTCATTGCCACTTGGGAAACCAAGCAGTAATCCTGCTGGAGTCAATATAAATGTGTACAGCAATCTAAAACAGCAGGAGACACTGATGGGATCCCAGCCACAAGCCTCCAATAGGTATATTAATTAGTACAAAACATACAGCTGCAGCAGCAACATAATTGTCATTCCAAATCCATAAACACTGTGTTGAAGCTAAACTTGCCTTATTCTTTTGAAAATCCAAATATGTGACCTGACCTTCAACTCCAATTACACGTCCCCTACTGTGTCTCAGAATTACACTTCAGCCTCAGCTCTAAGTATCAGTGTTTGCAACAATACTAATTAATACAAACCCTCAAATAATTGCACTGTAAATTAGTACACTTCTTAAATCACATGGAAAATTATTTCACTGAATTCACTAGAAAGTAAAAAGCGTGACAGGCCCTAAAAAGCTGCTGTTCTCCAAGCTCCCTGCCTCTTCCAACATGTAAAGTGCCTTTCAGAAGAATGCGAAACAAGAATGAGCACCTCTGTTTTTTCTAACAAACAGCAACAAAAAGCTTTGCACAGAGGCAGTAGAGCCATTTGAGCCAGGCTGTAACACTGGGCCATCAAGAGCCACAACCCGAAGGTACCCTGCACAGAGAAGTACAGAAATCCTGAAGGGGTGCTGGAAGGAGAAAAGACCTGGGGCAAGTCCCTGAAGAGTCTCATAGCCATTGAGCACAAACCTCCAGCCTCTGAAGCTCAGAAGAGGTTTTTTTGGACTCGTGAGGCCACCCTGCTCCTCCAGGCTTGCCCACTCCCAAGCAGGCTGGTGCCAAGCAGCCAGCTCAAGGCTATGCCTGGAAGCCCCATTTTAAGTAGGATTCCTCGCTATAAGTGGTCATGTGCCATGAACCCTTGGCTGTGCTTTTGAAAGGTTTCCTCCCAGGTTGCAGAGGAGGCGCATATCCCTCCAGCCTCCTGTGTTGTCACTGCTCCCCTCTACCACGTGTGGCTCTGGGAAGAGCCAGAGCCCTCCTTTACCACAGAGAAAATGTTTTCCATATGCTGTACAGACTGCCATGCTGTAGGATGCTCTCCAACTGCTGGCACTTCCTCTCAGAGGTCTTTAGAAAAGGCAGATGCTCTAACAGCCTCTCATCTGAGGAAAAATAAGACTGTTAATGCATCCTTCAAAGTTGTGCATAGTGCTGCATTATGCCAAGGTGGAATACTGCTTGATGCAATCACTTTGCCAAGCACCTCTCCTCACCCCACCATCACGGGCCACAAGTGCATGGGTAGAGAAAGGCAACTTTTGGTCCTCAAGAAATTACTTCCTGCTATGTCCAATGGTGTGTCCAGGCAAAAAAATTCCTTGGAGGGGATGACTGTGTCTGCACATGTAAATAAAACAGACCAGGGCCAATTCTTTGGCCCTGAGGATGAGCAGCGCCATGGAATTCCCAGCTGCACAGCTCACCTCTCTTCTGCTAGAAACAGCGTGTCCTCATCCACGCAGCCTGTCAGGCAGGGTCCCTGGGCCATGCCCTGCCCGACCCTGTGCTGGGGCAGTGTCTGGCCATGTGCTAAGGGGCACGGGCTAGATCTGTGCCAGGCAATGTGCCAACAAGCCACCTCTTTGTTGTGCCACCGATGGTCGAGCCCATGTCCTGGCCTCCCGCAGCTCCTACGGCCTCCCGCAGCTCCTACAGACAAGGCTGCCAGGGGTTTCTCAGCAACCAGAAACTAATCACTTTTTGCATGATTTGGGGCAAATCTGAGCTCCTGAACAGCTCACATTAATGCAGACATTGTTGATAAATATTTAATACAATCATACGTATGTTCCCCTACTTCTATTTATCATTGTGTGGCTTTCCTTAGTATGGTCTTATGGCAGAAAGTAAAATGAAAGTCTCTGAACTATAATTGTTGGAGAAGCCCTAGTTTGTCACTGAATTACACTGGAGGTGCTACTTGGGTTGTTATTGATAAAACAGATGGGACTTGCCTAAAGATTCGCTAGTTTTTCTAAAAGCTTAATTTAAAAGCATACCTATCCTAATTTATAACAGAACAACCCTTTTACCCACCCTCTCTTTACTTAAATTACAGCTCCGATAACTGTTGTTTTTACAGTGTCTATTTTGAATGCAAGAAAGATCCTCCCCTAACTACTGAGGGCAGGACATGGAGGCAGTTGTGTAGGGACCACCAGTTGCGACCTGTCAGAGACCACCAATGCTGGACAGCTGTTGTCGCTGCCTTGCCGAATTAATGAATCATTCTTATTTTTGTTCCAGAGCTACAAAGCTTCACTGCTCAAAACCATGATGATGTGGATGCCACTAGGTGCCTTCAGCCAAGCAGGTGGCACTGGGATGGGTAAGGACTGGCCCGGCACGGAGCGCCGTTCTGCTTCAGGGGAGATTTGAGCCGTACCTGCAAAGCAGCCAGAGGCCTCCTCTGGCCCAAATTTAAAGCGGAGGGGATGGAAAAAAACCTCACCTTGTGTGATTTAAAACTATGCTATTCAAAAAAAAACCCCTGATTTTCATCGCTGACTTTCATCAGTGAAGCACTTGACCCAATAATTTTAACCGCAAGAGTTTTTACTTCTAAACAGCTTTAGATACAAAGTGTAGGTTATCAGAAGGGTTGAATCTTGTCTGTCAGTCTGGCACTTTTTACAAACATGACGTTCACTTAAAATAAATGGAGGGGATTAAGTTCCATGACCCTGTATATACTGGATGAATAATTCATCCTGCAGTATTTCAATCAGAGGAAATGAACACCAAAATCTAAACATTCATAATTAGGAGTGCGAGAACCCCATGGTGTTTATGGATTTTTAAAACCCTTAGAACTTGTTTTAAGTGCAGAGCTTCTTGAACTTGGTTTTTAAGTTTTATAAATATTTTTTTTCTTAATTTAAACCATTGCTTTTCAAGGGAAATCTAATTTTTTAAAGCAAACAAACAAACATGTAACTCTAACTGAACAAGAACCTCTGCTGTGCAAGTGATAACGGTTCCTGTTTGAAAGCGCTTACTGTCCAGCTTCTACAAAGACCAGAGAGAAACATTTGCTCTGAACTGCTGCTTCTATCAATGTTTTGAGAAAACTGATGGAATAAGTATTTCCAAATTTTAGAGCTGTGTTCAAAGCCTAGAACACATGACCTCCCACCGATTCGCAAATTCAGTTAAACATGTTCTCGCAAAGATACCTGCAAAACAACAGTGGTTGGGCCAGGATCACAAGTTGGGTCTAGTGCCTTTCTCCCAAGTTACTGCTGATACGCACCAGTGCCAGTGAAAAGAATATCCAGGCCAGAATTCAAAACCAAGGTGGACATAAAGTCTTGCTTTAAGTCATATAAAATGATGCTGCTGAAACAAATGGACTCATGTATTTTCACCGGTGAAGGGGTTGGTTCAGTAGTTTTAACGGAGGGAATTTTTAGTTTTAGACACTTTAGGTACAATGCTAGCCAGAGACGACTTTTGTTGTCACTGTTGTTTTCAGTCTGTTTGGGATTTGGGACTCAGAGGGGGTGGATGATGAAAAGCAGGTCCAGAACCAAGCTTATGTGGGATTGTCTTTGGAACAAGTAATTTCTATCAGCTGTCTGGACTCCTAAAAGTCAGAACAGTTCCTCTCCAAACCAGAGGTAACCACCACCACACACACCTTGATTTCTGTTATGAAGGTTATGCTGGTATAATGTGTCATACAGCTTCAGCCTCCTCCCTCCTGCATGGTAAGGAGAGACAGGGCACAAGCTGTATGGACAAACTTCCCAATCAATCCATGTCAAACTATCTGACTTGGGGTTTTTTCTGCCTTGGTTATGTTAATACCAGAGAAACACACAAGCTGGATTCCACTTTCAGATTAATTGATATTGTTTTGCTTCATCCCCTTCTCTACTTTTCCTTCTCTGCCTTTTGCTTGCTAGATATGTGTTCTCTCAATATCAAAATTAGATCACCTCCTGTGACCCCTTCCCATGTGGCTTCTAAATGTTTCAGAAAATGACCTAGAGTCACAGCATTCAAAACCACAGACCTGCATTTATGTTAGTTAGCATTAATAGCAATAATGCAAATGATCTCATTTCAGGTTTACAAGAATACAAACGCCAGCAGATTTGATGCCACAGGTGGATGCCAACTCAGTTTTATAGTCTAACTTCACAGTAAGTGTCCAAAAGAATGTAAATGATTCTTCTTATTTTAAAGTTATTACCAATGATTTGAATCACTTGCCCATTGTAATGTAATTGTTACAGTGTTTTATTAAATAGATAATTATTTCTTGCATAGACTAAGAGTGTATGTTTTGTAGAAGTATTCTAAATGTCTATGAAAAAAAAGTGTTTCTGGAGAAACGACATAGGCTTCAAGCTCGAGTTACCTAATTCACCAGCCCTAATGAGCTTGGACAGTGACTCAGCCCAAACTTCCCTGCTGGAATCAGCAGAAGTTCAGCCTGTGTCAAGACTTGGGGAACACACCTCTGGTGAATAAGGTTGCTGTTTCTCTTGTATTTCTCAATTCTAACAGTGACTTGGATGGAACGAATCCTTCCTGTCCTTGGATCAGCAAGCTCAGCGCGTTGCCTTGATCCTCCAGCACGAAGCCTTTCCCCGAGAGCAAATGAAACAAATCTGCAGCGATATCACAACCGTCTTACTGAGAGCAGCAGCTCCCCAGCAAAGTGGAGTGCTGGCAGTAGCTTTAGCTGCAGGGACGCTACCGTAGCTCCTCAGACAGACACCCTCTCGCTGCTCATTTTTCAAAAGGAAAATCTTAAAACAATTTCTGGACATGCTGCGTCTTTTCTGAATGTCCTGAAAACACAGTCACAGTGTAGCTACTGGAGAAGTCATTTTTTCCACAGCAAGGGAAAAGCACAGCAGGGAGCTGAGCTGAATATCTAGTCCTTCAATCGGAAGAGCAAATTACCTTAAAAACCCAGAGGATATCTCATGTTCTTAGTGACGCGCACATAATCATTAGAAAAGGTTATGGCAACAAGACCAGGAGCAATCAAACACAAACTGCAAACATAAAGGAAGCAAACATGGTAAATCTTCCTTTTTAATTGGAGGTTAAATATGATTTATAAATCAAACCAACATATGGGATCCCAAGGGAAGAGTAAACAAATTTTCCAAGTAAAACATCAGCAGCAGGCCTGTAATGGAAATCTCATTTAGGAAAATGGCATTACCTAAAGATGTAAGTAATGTACCTATGTTTCTTTTAAGGTTTTAAAATTAATAACCTTAAATAATATTTTGGTAGAAACTGTAATTAACTAAATTAGAGCTAAATTCTGAAGCAGCTATTCAGTGCTACAGCATCAATGGGAAAAATTACATGATCCTACACTCATTCAGATCAGTGTCCCACTAAAATTAACATGCCTACGCAGGTAAGTCAGAGTTACCTAAAGAGGAATGATTACAAAAGTGAGCACTGAGTAAATTTCTCCAGTTTATGATAACACTTTTTATTAAAAATCTTTTTAAGAAAAATGTAATAAAATTGCTAAGCTGTATGTGAACAACACAGAGTTGACCCTGCAAATCAGGGTTTGCTGTCTTTTTATCATATTGGAAAAATTTCTTGCAAAAATCTTTTCATATTAGACTATATATCCATATTCTTAGGTGAATGAACTTACTTTACTGAACATGCTCCCCCTTTGATTTTCTATTAATTTCACTGCAAGCATAAGAGAATAAAACAGACCCCGAAAAATGAGGACGTTGCCATTAAGTAATTTTGACATCCAAAAAATCTTGAACAGAAGGGGAAACATTTTGTAGGTAGGATATTACTTTGAAACATATGCCTTTATTTTCAAGAAAGACTGGACAGCAGTAATACATTGGATCTGAGGAGCTTTTAAAACAAGACACGGGCAAGGGGTTTACAGTCAGTCTGTTGCCCAGCTAAGCTGGGTTGATTCCCAGAAGACTGATCTTTGAAAAATGGAAAGAGACCTTTCAAGAACGGGGAATTACAGTAGTTCTCTTTCACCTTAAGTCGTACGAAGCAATACTGGTATTCTAGTTGAAGTCACAATTAAAACAGAGTTATTTGCATGCTTGAGTGCTTTAAGATTCCAAACGTAATTAGTTACCCAATCCTATACAGTGTCTCTTACAAAGATGCCATTTTCTTTACAGTTATTTCTCCTGTTACTAAATTCAATGCATTATAATGTACTGCATAAGAAAATCACAGTGCTTCCTTCTAAAATACTGTTCATTCCCTTAATAACGAGCAGATCCCATTCCCCGTGTTTAATGTGCTTTTTTATTAACTTAAAGTTATTTCCTTTACTTGTAGGCATCCCCAGCTGCACTGAATAACACAGAACTCAGATAATATCGAGTGTTTTAACTATAGTTGCGACATGCATCAAGATCACTCTTAATTATATTTTCTTATCAAACTTTAAATCTCGGCCTCTTCAGGGAAATAAAAACCCAGTTTTGGAAATAGTAATAGTAACTTGAATTTACACACCATCACCGCTCCTTTCCTAAAGGAGCCAGGGGCATTTTATGTCTTTTCCAAAACAAACTACAGCAGAAACAAAAAAAAACCCCTCTTTCTCAGAGACTGAGGAATCCACTACAAAAACAACAGAGGAAAAGAGAGGTAGGAGAAAAAGGCACGATGGAGACAAGGAGGACAGAGGTTGTTGTAAAACCTAAGCGCACTCTGAGGGAAAGGGGGGGAGCAAGGGTTTCCAATGCTGCTTCGGAAGAGGGATGGCTTTAGACAGTTTTCACAGTGAAATGAGACCTACCACATACAGCACACCAAGCACGCACTAGTATGTCCACCTAAAATGTCTCTCAAACGTAGATTTATTGTGCAAGGTCTGTACATTCACCGAATGGTTGCTTTCCATTCATACTCCAGTTTAGGAAGGATGATATAAATGGAAGTCACTGCCTTTCCAGCGAAGGTGCTGGATCTTGTGATATATTCTATTATTTAACAAACCTCACAAGCAGACTACCTCAAAGTGGAGTGAAAACAAATTCTATTTGCTGTGAGCACAAAGCTTGATTTTGATGACAGATACAACCTGAGTCTCCCTTAGACAGATATACTGTGCTTAAGAGGACAAAAGGAAAGCTCAGAAAAAAATCATGCCATATAAGCAAACTCCCTTGAGTAGGAACCAACAACAGATTCCCATAGTTTTAGAACAGATTTGCACAGTAATTCCTCCTTGGTGTTTTGGCAAAATCCGGAGTCAGGCAGGGCACACAGAGACATTGAACAAGCAAACAGGAATTAATATTTGTTCTTTCTGTGCTGATGGTTAAAACTATAATGTATTAGTAAAAGGTTCTATGAAAAATGCCTTCTTAATACAATATATTTAACAATATATTGTAATTTCAATATGGTGTTATTTAAATTAAACTGAGGTTGGAAGAAGACTTATGGACACAGAGACATCAAAGGGATTCTTGATGGCTAGAAGCCAGGCAAATATGGGGTCAAACTGGTAAAGTCCCCACTTTGTCCTCTTCAGGGAGCGCCAAAACAGGGGTCCCCTTTGTCTAACAAATCTCTGATGCTGCAGAGTAGCAATTACTGGGAAGCTGGTAAATTAATGAGGGTGAAATCACAGCCCATTGATTACTGAATGCCCACGGTCATTATGACTAGGTACGTAGGCAATTCCTAAGAGCTGATAAATTGCCACAACAGACAAATTCAAACACACCATACAGTCTTTCTCTACTTCCCACTCTACTGCAAGCACCAGAAGACGGAACAGATCACGTCCTATCTAATCCCCCTGCCCCTGGCACTCTGCTCCTTGGCGGGGATAGGTATCTCCCACCACTCTCACTTTTCAGTCCCTGGTCGTGTTTGTCACGGCGGAGCTCCTGGGGGGTTGGGGCCCTTTGAGCAGAGGGTGCTGAGAGTGCAGTTTGAGCGTCATCATACCATTCACTCACCTCTCTGACTTTCTTTATTAGTTTCATCCGGGTGGAGTGCCCTGAAGCCATGTGGGTTGGTGGGCAGGGCACTGTGTTTTGGCCGTGGAAGCAGGTGGCCAGTAAGAGGCAGGTCTCACAAATGGGGTTCGAATGGGGTGCCATCCAGATCACCTGGGAAGGAATCGGGTGCATGTAGTGGGATCAGCTCATGCCCCTCACCCACAACATGCAATGACATGGATGCCTAGACCTCGAGCAAGCCATCTTAGTGACAGTATTTTAATAACAGGCACTGGTCTGGAGATCCTAATGAGTGACACAGAACCAGTCTCCAAGCCAAGGTCTGAACCCCTGCACCAGACAGGAACTCTGCTAACAATTCTACTAGGTACTACGGCAAGAAAGCAAATAAGCACCTCTCCTCAACACCTTCCCCCCCGGGTATGAGTGAGGAGCGGGAGGTCCGGACCTTTATCATTGATGGATTTTGCACAGACCCATAGCAGGAATCCAACTGCCTAAATCCTGAGTTAGAATACAAGATGCCAAATAAGTAATCTGCTAATTAAAGTTTTCAATAAATAACCTGTGAAGGAGGGTCATGTAATTGGCCATAACATTTAAGGTTACATTTTCGTCTTATTCCCAAACAAGCTACGGTATGTTGTGGGTTCTAAGCATTGCAGATAAAAACAATTACAGATGCTTTGGCCACCGCGTTCATTGTTCATCTACAATCAAAGATCAGGAACTAAATATTTACATTGCCTACTTTTTCTGTGCAAATAATCGTCCAGAATTGCACCCGCAATTATTTGTAATCACTTGCCCTAAAATGGAGCCTTCCCTTTATGTGCTTACAGCACATGGAGCTCATGACCCCTAATCAGAATGCAACCAAAGCACAGGGAGTGCTATCCCAGCAAAGCAAAAAAATCAAGCCACTAACAGCTGATGAAGTTCAGCTGAGACAGAGGTGAAGCGGTTGCTACTTTGGGGTCTGCCCAATATGTCAGAGGAAGACTTCACTCAAACCATGTTCATGAGTCCCTCTGAATTAGGAGGAGTGTTTTCAGCAACTGCGGTAGGTTTGGGATCAGGCCTCCGAATAGTGTACCCTTTCCAGGAGTGAGCTTGCAATAAGCGCTTGCTCTTAGACACCCGCAGTTACAAGCTTTTTCCTTTAATGAGTATCATCAGCTCCCTTTGGCAATGCGTACATCTGCTTCCTGCAATGCACACAGCAAATAATTCTGAAAAAAAAATATTTCCAAAGCTATTTGTCTCTCAACAAATCATACAGACGTACATCAGATCTTCTGCATTTTCATATATGTGTAAAAAGAGACCACAGTTTTTTCAGATTCCACATCCGTGACGTTAGTCCAGAAAGTCACAAGCATCAGATGTCTGAAAACTGCATTTTAAATATGATACATATTTATTAAATGTTGTCATTTCAAATGCAGGGTACAAATGCGTTTGTATTTCAGTGATTTCAGCTTTTTTTTTTTCTTAATGCATCTGTCAGTATAAGCTGCATAATGCACAAAATACTCAGAATATTCATCCTTTGTATTAATAATTATCTGTAGAAGCCATCCCCCCAACACTACATCGAATGTGCCTCTCCATATAAATACGCAATAAACTGAGCTCTGTATGCAATGTGTATGACCCAAAACTGTCAAGCTCTCAGAAAAATCTATTTTTCTTTTCAGTTTCTCTGATTCACAGTTGCTCTGTTTGCAAAGCTGTATGACAAATTTGTGAATACGATGCACCGGGAAAATATAATGCAATTGCTTATGTATAAATCACAACTTGGGACATCAGGTAATTAAAAATGAATAGAAACTTGAAAAGGCATCTCTGTGATTTCCTGGGGAACGTTTGGTACAGAATCACAGTCTGCCAAGCAGAGCTTTCAACTCCCCAAACCCAAATACTGAAGAACATTGCAAACAAAGGCCCCAGAGACACCAGGAAATTCATAATACTTAAAAGTGAAAAATGTTCTACATCCAGAGGTTCAGTTTCATGTTAAACGAGTGTGACTGTATACTGCTGAGGCAAAAATGCGAAGTCTTCCTGCCTCTTTTGTGGAATCCTCTCCTAGGCCGAATTCCCACTGATGTGTGGAGCAAGGGGTGAAATGCAGCCATTCGAACCCATCGAATAGATCGGCCTCGGCTGCCAGCTGACAAGTCTGGGAGGTCAATAAGAGTTTCGCCTGAAAAAAGCCTCCAGGATCCCATGTGTTAAAAAAAAATGTATATCATATAAAAGGTGGGCTCAAATAAATACATTTTACAAGTACAGAAAGACCTTGTTCTTTGGGCTCAATTCTTCCCTTAATGCAGAGGGAGTTTCCAGGGGATTTCTTGAGAAGTAAAATAATATCTTCCATGACTAAGGCTGGGGAACAAGTCCTTCACTCGACTAGTAGCTATGGAGCTATTTGCAAGCTGTAGACAGGTGAACCTTGAATGTTGCTGATGCTTAAAATGCATTGCTGGTGCTTAAAATATATAGCTGATATTTGTTGGAAACAGCAGAATTCCCTATCACTCACACAAAATCCTTTGTTAATGTGCTTCAGAGCACATTCCCTCTGCTCCTGTTGTGTAATTGGAAAGCCTAAGTAAAGCACGCACGCTTGATTCCCTGCTGCTCTACTCCTCTTGTAGGCGCCTCTGACTTCGGTAATACAGACGTAAAACTGAAATATTACAGAACAGTCACTTCTCTTCTCTAGGGGAAATCTGCTGTCTGCCCTCTTAAGACCCAGCTTTTGTAATGAGCTTTGCCCAAAGGAGATGAGGAAAATAGCATTTACCCTGAAATCCAAAGACAGAGCCTATTTCACTGTAGTCCTTCTGACATATAAATTACGACCGTGGCTTCCCTATTTTTCCACCATTCCAGATACGCCTTTGCTAGATTTGCACAAATGAACCAATGTTCTCTCCTGTCCCCTGCTCATCTGTTTACATCCAAAGCAGTACACATTGCAAGAGACTACGAAAAGATCCAAGGACGTCAGAGGCTTTTGGTGAGACTTTGCTGTCACAGACTGTCACCCCAGACTCGCTGCGTTTCAGCAAACGGACAGCTAGTAAGTCAGTGCTACGTGCAGCAAGAATTCAGTTCACAAACTTCACTTTGCACCTGGTTGGAACAAATGTTTTGGCAAAATAATGTTGCAAATACTGCAAAAAATCACATTTTCACATCCTTATTTGACATCAATTTTTTTTGAATACATTCTAAATTAGCAAGGTAGTAAACTTCTGACAGACCAAGCAATTAATGTACATGCGAATGAATTCTCTGCTAAGCAAGTCTGAACACTACATGAATAGACTGGTCTATACTTCAGAACTCTCCAAAGTGAAATTCTATTTACCCATATTATTAAGGGGGGGGAGGTGGGGGGGGGGGGTGGAATCTCCTCTGTGTCTTCTTTTTAGTGAACAGCGTTCTGAAAATGACCTTTTGGATAAATACTCTTTAGCTTTTCTGCCCTTTTAAACTCTCTGGACAATGTATTTTGATAAATGAATTCCATTTTATTAATAGCAATTTGCTCCATTTTTAAATAGCAAGTATGATTAAATTACATTTATCAGGTGACGTTTCAGGGTGAACAAAACTTTAAAGTAAGACTGGTATTGACAGTAGAACAGTGATATATTATGAAGACGAAAGCATAAATACTGAAAGAGTAAAAAAAGATAAAAAAATAGTTTCTAACACCAGCACTGAAAATAACCCGATTTACATAACATTGTTCCTCAGCACGTCTGTTGAGGTAAATGAGATTCCAACAGAGGCAATGGTTTATAGCCTACGAGCCAGATCCTGTGAATATTTCAGCAGATTCGTGTGCAGAAAGCCCAGCCTGGAACCTAAGACAACGCAGCCGCAGTACAGCTGTTCTTAACAGAATAATGATAAGCCATTTCCATCATTTTTAGTAAAACTGCTAACACTTTGTTTCGTTTTTAAAGAAAATTGTGGAAGGATGAATATTAACTCTGTATCTAACTCCATCTTTAACCATGCAGTCATGGCTATGCTACAGTGCACGTTATTTGTGATGTGAAATGAACAGAATAATAATGGCATAATAGAAAAATGTAATACAAAACAAATAGGACAGCATTAAGGGCACCATATTGTACGTAAGGCAATATATGTAATAAAGTGGGTGTTCACTTTTGGGGCCTACAGTATTTCCCACTCTGCCTCATTCACCTCTTTGCAAGTGTTCCCGCAGTTTGCGCTCCACATCTTGAATCTGAAAGGGTCCGATTCAGCTACTCTCAGCACCAACTACGAGCTACAAAAGTCTCCTCGACATGGAATCCAAAACCAGACACAGAACTCGAAAAATACGTCCAAAACCTCTGTCTTTGAATGGGAACACGCTAAACGAAGACCGCAGTTTTTCCTCGACTCCATTATAAGCGTAACAAATGAATGGCCGGGAAGTCAGTGTATCTGAGAAACCTCTGATAGATAGGTTTTGAAATGTTTCCATCGCACGGAAAACAGTTTTCAAAACCTGTGCTTTCCCAACGAGTAACAGTTGAGCCTTTTATAGCTTTTCTCCTGGCATGGGATTTGATTAGCAAGTACAAAGATTTAGACAGAGATTTATTAAGTAACAGTTATATTGTGCTGTAATTAAAACGTAGGAAATTCGCCGTCTACTTAAGCGTTTAAAAATGCTTAATGTAGGAAGCAATTACACCTCATTTTCAAATTATTCCCCTGCCTACAGAGCACGCTGCGGACAGGGTACAACGCGGCTTTGAGGGCGGCGGCGGGACGTGCCCGCTCACACGCCCCGGGGCTGCACGGCCCGGCCCGGCCCGGCCCGGCCCGGGGCTGCACGGCCCGGCCGAGGCGGGGGCTCGGGGCCGGACCGGGGCCGGAGCCCCGGCGGGCGGCGCGGCGGGCTCCGGTCGCCGGGCGGGCGGGCGGCGGGGGCTGGTGCGCGGCGATTCTCGAGTGTCTGCTGGGCGGGCTGTGCCGCGGCGGCGGGGGCAGCGCCGGGAGCCCGGGACGGCCGGGAGCCTCTCGGCCGGGAGAAGGGCGGGCTGGGGGCTGCCGGGGGGGGGGGCTGCGGCGGCTGTGCCGAGGGAGGGAGCGGAGAGAGGAGCGGAGGAGGGAGCCAGGCTCTTTCCCGACGTCGCCCGTCTTGGCGGACTCCGTTTGCAAACCAGAACCGAGGGAAGGCCGGCACCGGCTCCAAACCGAGAGCGGCAGCCCCGGGCGAGGGCCGCAAGCCCGCGGCCGAGCTCAGGGGCCCTGCGCATCCCCGCCCTCCCCCCCCTCTCTCTTTACCTGGCTGTACTTGGCCTCCTGCTCCAGGGAGCTCTTCTCCAGCCCGTTCACGGCGTGCTGGGCCGGGGGGGGGAAAGCTGTTTCGGCCAAGGCTGCTCCATTCCTCCACCTTGGGGCTGGGGTAAGGCGAGGTGTCGCTCACTGCTGGGAAACACGGCGGGAAGGGGGGGTTAGAGGCAGGGGCCGGGATGCGGAGCGCTTTGCTCCGGGCCGGAGACGGCTCCCCCTCCCCACGGGACTCGGTCTGCGGGGCAGAGCTAAGGGGAAGCCCGTCGCTCGCCCGCTACACCTCGCCGAGCCTCCTGGGAGCCCCAGGAGAGGGTGAGCCGGGGAGAGAAGAGAGCCGGGTCGCTCCGTGCGGCTGATGGCACCGATCGCCAGCCGAGCCCGGAGCTGGCCGAGTCGCTCGTCCCCGCGTCCCTGCACCGGCGGGACGGAGCTGCCCCGCGGCACTTGTCCCCCGGGATCTCCTAAGGGACATTTGTGGCAACGGCCTCGTGTGTGTGTGTGCGAGCCCGAGGGCAAACGATACCCCCCGTTAGAAGCAACCCTGACACGGCTGCAGATGAAGCAGGCTCCAAGCCAGTTTGGGACGAAAAAAAGCAAGAAAACAAAACAACCAAAACACAAAAAGAATTAAAAAAAAAAAAAAAAGGAAAAAAGGGAGGAAGATGGGGGGGAGAGGGGATAAAAGTCCTGTTATTTACACGCGCATCAGCCGCGGCATGGGAATACCGGGCTGTTTTGCAGGCGAGCACATTCCCCGGGCCCCGCCAGGGCGCCCGGGGGGGGGGGGGGGGGCGGCTCCCCCGAGCCCCGCCGCGTCGGAGCCTGTGGGGCTGCGGGCCCGGCGGAGCCGCCGTGGGAGCGGGCTTCCCCGCAACACCACCTCGCTCGGCCCCTCGCCGAGGCTGGGGAAAGGCACAAATCTGAAGTTGTCTTAAGAAATCGAGCTCTGTCGGTGAGCGCCCTTTTCTGCTGATCTCACACTTTCCCATGAATAGGGGCTTCCTTTCCATGTCAGCAAGGTCAGTTTATACTATAAATCAAGGGCGAGCAGCCCCCATCTGCGGCATCGGCCGCTCAGCAGTCCCGGCTCTCTGCTGGGAAGGGGGGAGATTTTACGCTGCAGAAAGATGTGTGCAGCTCCGAGGTCTGAGAGAGACGGGGCAGATACCGAGGCACCCGGCAGTACCGTCAGAGGCCTGCCTGCCTGCCTGCCAATGTGGTGTTAATAAAAAGAGGAACTCGCAAAAAAAAAAAAAAAAAACAAACCAACCCAAAACCCCTTCCATTTCTCATGTGATTGTAATGTTCTCATTCTTTTTAATGTTCATTGCCAACAGTACCTCTCCCCAGCACAGAGCAGAGATTGCCAGGCGTGTATTTGTTAAAGTCGACTTAGAAACACATTTGTTTGTGCCAGTGTGGTCTGAGGATAAAGTTTACAGCGTGAAGCAGAGGGCGAATAAGGACAAAACTTAGGTATTTTTGTACGTATGAATGGAAATAAAACATACGTGTGTGTGTATTGCTTAAAAAAATACCACCTTTTTGAGAAAAGAAAAAGAAAATTATTCTGCAACGCCTAAAGGATCAGTTCGCATTTGAAGTGCTGCTGGAACCGGATTGTTGCCGTTAAAAACGTAATGAAAACAGAAATCGCACACACACACACCCCCCTCCGCTAATTGGGAGGGAAGAGTGGGACACAGAGATCGCTGTAGGCGAAGGATATTTTAGACTGTTGTTTTAAGCACTTTCACTGTTAGTTCACTGGCAGAGACCGAAATGGAAAAAATGTCCCTTTCTTTGCGGCAAAGCGTAGCGAGCGGCTCGGAGTCGCGACGCAGTTTCCAGGCGGAGAAACAGAAAGAAGGTGGAAGGGGTAAAAGAAGCAAATCTTGGGGGTTTGCTTTTCCTGGACCACCGCTTCGGAGGAAAACACCGCATCAGAATGAAAGCAATTAGGTGACATTTGAACTTCCTGCCGGAGCAAATTTGGCCTGATTGCGAGAACTAGAGAAAACGGACTTGTCGGTAACGCCAAGGCGGCGCCTGTGACCGGAGGGCGGCAGCGAGCCGCGGCCGGGAGCAGGACGGCGGCGGGGCCGGGGCTGAGCGCGCCCGGGGGCCGCCGCACCCCGGGCCGTTCCCTCCGGCCAAGGTCGCCACTCCTCGGGCCACCACGGCAGCGGTGACGGCCCGTGTGGACCGTTTGCTGGTCCGCCCGCAGCCCACCCCGGGACCTCCGATCCGAGGCACATCCTCCGGTAAGCTCAGCGCCCAGCTCGGGCTGGGGAAAAACGCGAGAGGCTTCCCGAGGCAAAGCACGAAACCTCCTTCCGACCCTCGGAGAGGAAGGAGCCCAGGAGCAGGGGACTGAAACGCTCCGGCCCTGCCTGGCTGCCGCTGCGGCCCCGGGTCCCCCCTCCTCACCTTGGTCTGTGATGGAGCGGATCCCCAGGATGTCCGTCACCGAGTGGGAGGACGGCCACGTCCTGGGCATGGCCATGGTGCTGGGGATTGCTGGCACCCCGGGAGGGGTGGGCACCTTGGCTCCTGCAGCAGCGATGGGGCTGGGGTAGGAGTAGATGTGGTTGTAGGGCAGAGCAGGCTGTGGGGGCGGCTGGTGCTGCTTGTAGGACTCGTAGTGACTCTGCTGAGACAGGTTCCCGATTTTGTTCCGGAGGATGCGGCTGATGGAGCTGACCGACGGCACGTTGTACTTGTCACACACGCCGTCGGCCAGCAGGCGATCCCGGATCTCCCAGGCGAAGATGCCCGGATCCCTTTGTTTGTAGGTCCGGATATGTTTTACCACCGTGGGGGTGGTGACCCGAGGCTTGCTGCCTCCGATAGCCCCCGGTAGGATGGAGCCGGTCTCGTTGTAGCGAGCCAGGATTTTGCTGACACAGCCGTGGGAAACGCGGAGCTGCCGGCTGATGTCACACGGTCTGATGCCCAGTTGCGCCAGTTCCACAATCCGCAGCCTGATGGCATTGGGCAGGGGTCTCCCGTTGACAAACACCCCCCCGAGCTGGTTCACTTCCCCGAAGGCAGGTTCTGCAAGCAAACGCACAAACACACCCGTCGGACACGGCGAATGGCTCAGAAGGGGGCGTCCGAACTGCTCCTCATCACAAGGCAGATGTCACAGCTCGGGGACCCCCAGGTCATTCCACGCACGCTTCTTTATAATAGCGGGATGCCCCCGAAATTGAAAGGCGGGGGCGGGGGAGAGAAATAGGGAAGAAAAAAAAAAACAAAAAAAAAACAAAACGAGGGGGAAAAAAAAAGAAGAGGAAAGAAAGAAAGAAAATCCGCGGCAATAAATGTCAGAGCTCTCCGGACTGGGCATCAAGCATATTCCAAAAAAGCACATTCCCGAGATGAAAAACGAGATCGCCCCAACAGACAAGTCAGCTTTATTGCCACAGGAAAAAAGACCACGAAGAAAAGAAAAAGAGAAGAAAAGCATTTTCGAAGACGTGGGGGAGGGGGAGGAAGGAAAAGTAGTTGAGGAAATTCTTTTACATCTTGGGAGAGGCAAGGGCAACGCGGTGCTTCTGAGTCGCGACTAACTTTTTAAAGACCGTTTCTGGTGCTGTTAGCGCCTCTCGCTTAACAGCACAATTACACCAGGCTGTAAACCAAACGTGCTAAAATGTTAACTGCTAAGATCGGTGTCAGGAATAATATACAGCGTGCCGCGGGCTCCAGCCATCCACTCGGCTGCCATCCTGCCTCGCGCTCGCCTGATAACATTCATAATAAGCCGAGCAGTCGCTGGCTTTCTCTCTTCCCTGCTCCTGACCCTCGGCGTGTTCTTACGACTTGTAGGAACACGAGCAAAGTCAATAAGGGAGCTGCGGCGGCGGCACATGCCGGCGCACGGGCGCTCCCCCGCTCTTGACAGCCCTCGAGCCCTCCTGCAGCTCCCGGCCACTTACCCATTCCTCCGAGCAGGACACCTCTGGGGCTGCCCTAAATCCCGAACGGAGACCTACGCCCGGAGACGGGCTCCCAGCCTCCTGCGCTCCCGGCCGCACCAGCCCCCGAGGCTCTCTGGTCTCCACCGAGGAGGCAGCAGGGGCGCGAGGGAAAAAAGGCTACGAGGAAATCTGCTTCCCGACGAGAGAGCCTTGACTTCTGCATTTCAACCTCAGGGCAACGTGGGCAGGGCTGGGCTGGGCAGGGCGCCGCAGCCCATCGCTCCCCCGAGCCCGCCCCCGGGGGCGGCCCCGCCGCCCAGCCGCCCTCCTAATGGCCAGGGGAGATGACGGACAGCGCGGCGCCGGCGGCCCTTCCGCTCTCCCTCGCAGGCGTGCTCGGCACCTGGGTCCCCGCCACAATAGAAATGGCCATTTATTTCCTACCTGCCCGGCGGTAAGTTGCGCGGGAAGCGCGGGTCGCGCTGGGGCGGGGCTGGCACCGGTACCGGTACC
The DNA here is from genome assembly GCF_900496995.4 of Aquila chrysaetos chrysaetos. NCBI lineage: Eukaryota > Metazoa > Chordata > Aves > Accipitriformes > Accipitridae > Aquila > Aquila chrysaetos. The sequence goes on from NC_044005.1 coordinate 28,775,936, forward strand.
GCGCTAGGGCATCACCCGGCCGGGGGCACCGCCGCCGCCGGCGGGCAGGGCAGGGCAGGGCAGGGCCGGGCAGGGCAGGGCAGGGCGCAGCGCAGCGCCGGGCCGCCCTTCCCGGCCCTTCTCCCAGAGCAAGCGGCCGGGGAGGGGGCGTCGGGGCTGGCGGAGACAGAAGCAGAGCGATGTCTTGACACAGGCGCGGTTGGACCTGGCGGGCGCGGCAGAGAAGTTCTTCCGCGTTTACGGTCCCCTTGTTGTAATAAAGGACTTTCTCACTAACGAATTTTTCATGGGTGGTGCACGAGAAGGCTGCGAGCGGTGGGGCTCGAGTCATTTTTTGGTGGAAAGCGCAAACCGGTCGGGAAATCGGCTGCAGGTTCTCTTGCCCTGGGAGGAGACGGGACGGGGCTTGCGGCGCCCGGGCACCGGGATGCCGGGGTTCCCCGGCCGCCAAAGACCGGCCCCGGCTTTGTTTTAATCCCCACGCTAAATATGGCACGGCGCCTAACTGTAAAATGTCAACGCCTCGCAGCTGATTTCAGCTTTATCAAAGACACTGCTACATATTAACAGTTAAAAGAAAAACAGACAAAGCTGGTAGGAATTAAAGTATGTGTGGGTCACGGCGTGTTTGTGTATGTGGAAGAAGTGTTTGGTTTGGCATTAGGTGTAGGGATCTGTGAGCTCGTGTGTGTGCCTCTTGCATACATCCCACGTACGTCATGTTCCACACAGACATCATGGGCTTCCCAGCTCCAACCAAGGATTTATCATGTTTTCCTTTTTTTTTTTTTTTTCCCTGAGATTCTTTTTTGCTTGTTTTGGTTGGGGTTTTTTTTTGTTTTGTTTTTTTTAATAGAGTCTCGAAGGTACAGGCTCTATAAATTAAATAAAATGTGAATAGAAATAATGTGGTGGCCGGAATATCAGCAAGTAAAATACGAAATTGGTGTCACTGGTGTGTATGAACGCTGTATAAATATTATTTTAATTGAAATGTTTGTAACATATTTTTAGAAAAAATCAAATTAATTGAGCTAGACTTCAGAGCCTGCACATATTGCTACGAACGTGCATAGGTAGGAGTAAGTAGGGTGTTGCAGGAGATCGCCCAGAAATTAATGGCATGTTGCAGACGTTTATGTGGTGGAAAGAAGGCAGTCGTCGTTCTTTCGGAGATATCTCTATTTGATGGGAATATCGGCGGATACTTCTGCTTCCTCCACAGGGATTAAAAAAGACAAAAAAACCCCCATCAAAGCAAAACAACAAAACGAACAAAAAAACCCCAAACGACAAGACACCACCACCCCAAAACCACCAACAACAAATTTTCTATGGCAGTTTTGTGCTTATTTCAGAAACGTGAGTTGCAAATTCAGAATATCATACTTGTAAATTGTGGTGTTTCCTCAACCTAGATAAAATTACTTCTGGTAAAGGGGATCCCCACCTCCCCGCGCAAATGCCACCGTCAGAAAGCTATGGCACGCTGCGCAGCCAATACTGCAGGCATTTGGTGAAGCCAGAATCCTCTTCGGTATTGTGAGCCGACCTGCTTTGGGTAGTTTTAAGGCTGGGGCATTGAACTAGTGGGACCCGGATCCAGCCTTTCATTAAGTTAATTATGTAATTAAACAATGGAAGGGAGTGCGCGTCCGTAAACCTTCCGATCCGCAGTAACAGCGTACTTCTTCCCAAAGCAGAGTCGCTACAGGGATCCCCGACGAGGCGGCCCCCCGGCAGGCGTCCTTCCCCGCCCGGCACAGTCTGGCCCGCCCGCCTGCCGGGCCCTGCCCGCACCCTGCCCGCACCCTGCACGCGCCCTGCCCGCCGCCCCGGCCGCCCCGCACACGCGTGCCCTCCTCTCCCGTTGCTTCAGCCCGGCCCGGCGGCGTGTGGCCGGGGGCCACCTCCGGTCGCACGGCTGGTGTAAGCCCGGCCCCGCGACTCCTGGACCCGCTCGGCGCCCCTGAAGCTCCCCCAGGGCTGCTGGGATGCTCGGGCGTGACCCTGCGCTGCTCTCCCACGCTGCCCGGGCGGCTTCTCTCCCCATCTGCGCCTATTGTGTTCGCAGTTGTGTCCTTTTCTCCCCCCTGCGCCGTGTCCTCCAACCTGTCTGTTCCCCCTCCTTCCCTCTCCCACCCCTCCACCCCCGAGCCCGCCTCTGATCTCCTGGATATTTGGTTTCTTTCCCTTTCTCAATGTGTGTTCCTGATGTGGTCCTGTCGGAAAAGCTCGTTTACTCTGCTCGGGTCTCCAGTGGTTTAAGGATAATGTTTATCAGAAGTGAACGTGCTCAACTTGTTTCCATTCAACTGCTGAGTGTGGGCTGAAATACCAAAGGTCACATCTACAGTGAGTCGGTAGAGGGCAGGGGGAGCCGAGAGGAATATGAAAACACTACAATATACAACAGCCTGTTGATCGCTTCTGACCTGCCTGGCAAAAAGATTAATTTTTTTTCAGGTAGGAAATCATAGAAGAATCGGAGGGGAAAGGCGGCAGGGAGAGGAGGGCGGGGGGCACGGGCTCGGGGTTTCTCCACCCGGGGAAGGCCAGGCGTGGCAGGGCAGGGGGCTCGCCCCGAGGTGCGGGCCGCTCCGCCGGCGGCCGCCGCGGCACGCACCCGCGCCCCCACCGCGGGGTCCCCCCGGCTGGGCAAAGCAAAGCGGGGGGAGCTGAAAGCGGCTCGGGCAAGGGCCAGCCGAGAGCCGGGTTTCCCCTCCCGCTCCCTCCCCTCCGTGCCGAAGAGAGGCACTGAGCTGTGCCGTCCCGCAGGATGCTGCCGGAGCCCCCGGTGCCGGCAGCCCACCGGTGTGCCTCCGGGGTCACTGCCTCTGCCTGCCTCCCCCCGACACCGAGGCATCGCAATGGGGAGCTGGAGGCTGCTCCCGTGCCTCTCCCTTCCCTCAAACCCGGCTCTCTCGCCCACTTTCCTCCACGAAACGGACCTGGCGTGAGCTGCCCGCAGCAAATCGCCTGAACGGCAGCAGCCCCGGTGCGCGGGCGGTACCGGCGAGGCGGCGGCTGGCAGCCCCTGGCTCCCCCCGGCCATGAAGGCCTTCTCCGGGGCCGGGGGGGGCCTCCAGAGAGTGCCCAGCCGCCGGGATCTCTTGAGCCCCTGCCGTAGCTGGCAGCGGGTTCCCGGTGTGGCAGCACCGCGCCCCTCCGGCCGGGCTCCGGTCCGGGAGGCGGCCGAGGCCCCCAGCGCCGCCGTGCTCCCCTCGGCGTGCCCGGCTCCTGCCTCCCTGAGCCACCTTCAGAGAGAGCCCGTCCTCCATGAGGGCCTTTCTGGAGGGGCCCCGCGGGATGTAGTGCCTCGCTGATCCCCAGCGTCCTCCGCTCTCCCACTGTAGGAAGAAACCAGCCAAATAAAAGGCGGTACCCACCCCCAGCCCCTCTTTGAAGCTGCAGATTTGTAATGATTTTTTTTGGAAGGAGGCTAAACCCCTCTCCTTCCCAGAGGGGAGAAAGCTACTGAGGAGCTGTTAAGGCAGAAGGATGCTCGTATGACAACATATTTTGTAAGAAGAAGTCTCCCCCGACCCTTCCCGAAGGGCAAAGCCCCCACCCACGTCGGGTGGCCGGGTTTCTCGAGGTGGTGTGGGGAAGCTGTGGGTCTGGGGTGGCGGAGGCCAGAGCCACACAGACATGCTGTGCGTCTAGCGACATCCTTGGGCCCTGGCTGGAGGTGACCCATCCCGGAGGGAAGGCGCTGTGTGATGTAGTGAGGGGTGAGGCCCACGGAGCTTTGAAACGGGGCTTTCGTTTTGCACAGAGCTGTTCCTACACGCGGGTGTATTAAATCCCACGGGATCCCCCGGGGTCGCTCCCGTTTTCTGCTAGGCACGTAAGGAACCAAATGCGGGATGAAGGGGCCTTCGCGTATCACTGGCTGCCATGTGCATTTCCTTATGCGACAAAATAGCTGAGCCCAGCAGGTTAGCTAGGGCGCCGTGCCTTAGAAGGGCGCGGGAGGGAGTGCGGGGCCGGTCCCGGCTGACCGCGCGCTCCCCCGGGGAAGAAGGGAGGGCGGCCCGCCGCTCCCGCCGCTCCCGCTCCCGCTCCCCCTCCGAGCCTGCGGGCTCGAAAATACCCGGCCTGACCCCCAGGTCTCAGGTGTGCTGACCCTCCCGCGTAGCCTGGAACAAACGCACTTCAAACAAGCGCCCGGCAGACGCTGGCTTGGAAGCGGCTGCGAAGGAGAAGGGGGGATTTTCACGGGGAGATAGATGCCCCTTTCCGCCAGCGTGCGGCTGCAGGCAGGGACCCCCCCAGCCCCCGAGCCCCTTGGCCACCCCCAGCCCCCGCCCTTCCGCAGGGGCAGACCTGGTTTTCCACTTGTTTTCCCCTCTTCGGGAGAAAAAGGCTCGGTGAGAGAGGTCCTGGGACACGTCACCGATTCTTAGTCGGTAGATGTCGCGTCTTTTATTGCTGCCCGCTGCCTTATTTTAGCTTGCTAAAAACCACACGCTTATACACATAAACTGCCTGCGTTCATGTACGAAAGTACATGGGAATCCGTGAGGGGATAGTTTTACATTAATTGAATTAATATAATATTCACGGAAAATACGTGCACGGAAATACTCGCAACAACTCCGAAACATCCACAAAAGATTTTTTTATTGTGTCCAGTCCTCAAACGGGCTGGGGGGCGGAGGGGGGCCAGCGCCATGTATGAGTGTGTGATTTCAATTTTAACAAATTGATTTGACGTCAGGGACAAGACGGAGAATGGAAATGTAATAGGATGAAGTTTTGTTTAACAAAGTTTCATCGGATACAAACAAGCCATGTCTGAACATTTCCTGCGTACTTAGGAAGCAATGGCGGGCAAAATACAGTCAGGTCTTGGAATCACCTTGGCGGTGACAGATCCCAAAATCTGAAGGGAAACGGAACACAGCAAGAAATCAAGGCACAGGGCTTTCCAGTGTCATGCTTCTGGGAAGCAAGGACGCAACCTCCTGCAAATCCCCTTCCTGGCGTGCAGGAGCAGGGAACCTCCGTGTCAGCGCTTAGAAAACATCCATGCAGTGTCGGGCTGCCTCGGCGGCTCGCCTGGAGCGCAAGCAGCTCGCCCGGGCTCGGGCAGCGGCTCTCCGCGGCTCGGCGCCGTCTGCTTCCCAGCGCCCGGCCCGGCCCGGCCGGGGCTCTCAGCCCCTGGGGTGCCGCGGGGAGCCGCCCCCCTCCCTGCTGGGAGAAGGAGCTGGCAAGGTCTGTTAAAGCTCAGGCGACCCGTGGCGAGTGCCTCCGGGCATTTGGCCCCTTCCCAGGAGAGAGGAGAGGACAGACAGACCCGGCTGCCTCGTTCGGGTTGACCCCCCCCCCCCGTCTCAGGTCCGTAGCAGATCCTCTCCAGTGAAGGCAAGAGCAGGCGCCTGCCCTTTACTGGAATACACTGAAGACAGATGAGCAGGTGAAATAAATGTACAGTAGTGCGAAGACGGGAGAAGAGCCGGGGGTTAACGACACCCCCGCGGACCGAGATTCCCCGCCAAACCCCGCCGCGCCGAGCGCCGGGGCTGCCCCAGCCCCCCTGGGGGACGACGACGGCGACATCTCTCTTGGCCCACAACGGGGGTGCCACCGTCCTACTCCATCCACCCTCGCTTGAATATTCCGATCGAGGTTGGGAGGGTTGGGGGGGTGTCTTAATGATGTGTTAGTTGCTCTGACAGATTTAATAACTTTGCCGCCACTTGTTCTTAGCAACCCCTCTGGAAACCAGACAGTGTCTCATTAGGGCTTTCCTGGTGCAAACATTTGACTTGAATGAGCAGTGCTGAGTTAATTTCTCTTTGCGCTAGGATTTGTTTAATGACATATAGGGAAATAGACAATTCTCAAGAACCAGGCCATAAAGCTACAGAGGCCCAGATTTTAAAAGCATATTTTGTTCTAATAAAGCAATCGGGTATTCATTTGTCACATGTTACATGAATTTAAAGTAAATGAAAAAAATACCTCTATTGTTCTGCATTAAATTATAGGAACCAATTGGGAATTCCTAGGCAATTTTCTCCATTTCTGCCTTTGCTTCTGCAACACCTAGTACCAGTGCCACCTACAGGAATAATTGCATTTTCGAGCTGCTTTCAAGTAACCAGAAGCGTTCGAGAGAGTCCCGGTAGCTCTGTCGTCTTCCCAGACACACTGCAGAAAGTCTGACTTCGAAAATCGTTGGGTTTTCTTCGTGGCTTTCGTTCGAGATCACACGCACGCACGCACACACCAGCGTGCCCATGTGTGCAAACGGAGGCGGGCTCCTTTGTGCCACGGCAGGTGGGAGGGACGGAGCCCTTCCCGCGGGGGCAGGGGAGTCGCTGCCAGCGAAGGCGAGGGGCAGCAGCACGGTTTGCTTACACCAAGCAGTCTTTCGGGGTGGCCCTGGCGATGCCCCGCTCGGTGCCCGGGAGGGCGCCGAGCGGGGGGGGGGGCGGGCGCTACCAGCTCCCGCTTGCCCCGGCGGAGCCCGGCACACCTACGGGCACGGGCAATTTAGGCGCTCGCCTGCACAGCGGCTCAAATCAATGCCTGTTTATCTCCTGGCTGTGTTTTTACGAGAGGCAGCTACAAGCCGAGTGCGGCTCTGCCTTGCTCTCCCGCACACCTCGGGGCTGTACCTTCGCCGGACGATTTATAACGAATGTCTCCGGAGTTCCAGGGGAAGAATAATTATCCCCTCCGTCGCCTCTTTGGTGGGGGGGGCCTCGGCTGCCAGCGGGGTTTCTCCTTCCCTGCGGCCGTGCAGTCCGGCGGAGCGAGCCCCAAGGGGGTCGCCGGCGAGGGGGAGGGGGTCGCCGGGAGCGGCGGGCAGCGGCCCAGGCTGCGATCCCGCAGGTGGCTGAGCCGGGGAGGAAGTTTCCTCACTTGACTTTGTGTCCGCTGATCCTTTCCCACGGTTAAACCGACCCTAAATATTTGTCTTCGGGACTTAACGGCAGTGGCGATCCTACCCGATCAGGTTTGAAAGCGCGCCCTTTTCGTCTCGATCCTTTCTCTTTAAGGGTTTTCAGTTCCCAGAGCTTTACGTGTGCATAAACTCTTTATCCAAAAATGTGTATACGGATACCTTCATCCGATGCATTATACTCGTCGGTGCCCTGTTGCTCTGGAAAGGAGATAGCTCTGACATGACCTGAGGTTTGTCTGCAGGTGGAGACGTGGGTGTCTGCGGCTCACGGACCGCGGCAGTCAGCCTAGGTGGAAACAGGGGAGGAGGTGGGACACGCAGGGCCCCGGCGCGCCAGGACGGAGTCTGGGCTGGAGGCTTTTCCAAAGGAAAAAGGGCTGTCAGCGTTTTTCTCCAAAACCTCGTCTCCCCTTTGTATTACATAGTCACAAAACACGGAGGGTTGGTTTGTTTGGTTGGGGTTTTTTTTCCTGATAGGGTAGGAAATGCGATCATGTTTATGAAAGAAAGAAAGTTTTTTTGGCCTCCGCTGAAAGATTTGTAGCCATCTTAATGTTTTACAGCCTGGAGAAAACCTCTGAGGGTTTCCTTTCGTTGTGAGAATAAAACGGAGAAAAAAAAGAGACGCGGAGAGAGAACCGAGCTGTCTCTTCTCCCTGCCCCATCCCCTCCTGCCTTGCGCGGGTCCGCAGCTGCGCTCGACGCTCGGTCCCCGGGGGGAGCCCGGCGTCGCGCCTCTCAGCCCACTCCCCAAAGGGCCGGTGACATTACTGAGGCACGTGAAAACAAATTATTTCCGACGTGAAATAGCGAAGACGTAATCGGGCGTGGAGTTCACTATCGGTTTGCTGCTTTTTTATAAAGTAAACGAAAATTTCTGCCTCCCCGGCTTGAAGTTTCTGCGGTGAAACTCAGTGTTTTTTACACGGCGGATGCCGTCCAGCCCTGTCCGCCTACACCACGCGTGGAAATGGAAGTGTCATTGCACCCACGCTGCATACCAGCCAAACGCTGGATTGCAATTAACCCCAGCAGCCTGCGCTGCCGCTTCTCTGGCAAAAGCTCCGGGACGGGACGGCCCAGGGGACGGGAGGGCTCCGGCCGCCCGCGGGGGCTGCAGTCCGGCGGGACCGGGGCAGGGCAGCCCGCTCCCGCCGAGGAGCCGCTGGCCCCGGGCGTGCAGAGCTCCGGGGCCGGGTTTCGCACCGGGCCGTCTCGATTTCGTTTGCAAAATATTTCTCTCCCGCAACTGCGGTATAATAACTGGGAGGATAAAACCCACGCAGCGCATTTACAACGTTGAGACGCTGCAACGTTTAATGCAGAATAGTGCTGTCGATATACTTTTTTTTTTTTCCTTTGGAGAAGAACGGCTGTTTCGTGGAAAGGAGACGGCTGCCCCTCGCCACTGCCCACCTAACGTGACTCTGCTCCCGGGGAGGGGCAGATGCCCCTCGGCGCGAAGGGTTTTTTTTCCCTCGGGCTTCTGGCGGCGTCGGAAAACGACAGTTAAGAGGGGTTTCTCCGTGGGTTTTCTGCCAAATGCAGCAATAACGAGGAACGCAGGGATGATGCGGAGCCAGCCGCGGCGCTGAGAGGCGTTTTCGCTTCCCCCGTCGTGCTGTGATTTTGCAGCGGCCCCCCCTTTTCCAGGGGCTGCGAGCGCTGATGTCCGAGCCCCAGAGCCTGGAGCTGCCCGCTGAAGGGACGCCCCCCCTGCCGGGACCCCCATCCAGCCCCGAGGGAAGGGTGCAGGCGGGGGATGCGGGAGAGGGGCGGCCTGCAGCCAGCAGCCCCGCACGTCGGGGCGACGCGTTGCCCCCTCCCGCAGCTGCCCATCTCCGGCCCCGTATCCCAGTCCAACCCTAGGGAGAGGGCGCAGCAGGACTAGCGCCTGGGCTGCAGAACCGTCCCACTCCTGGCAAGGGAGCCCCAGAGCATCCCCGACGGGGGCAGCTTCCAGGCTGGAGAGCCGGATCCGGCCTTTGCAGTCCGTGCACTGCCCTAGGATTGCTTCCAGTGGCGGAGCCGGAGGGAGGAAGGTGAGGGAATTTTGGCGTGTACAGCCCTGTACTGAGCGCCGAGGCATCGTCTCAGCGGCGATGGACGGCTCCACACCGACAGGCAGCGGCGGCTGCTGGGTGCGTGGCCCCGGCTCAGACTCCCTGGGGACATCCCCGTGCCACCGGCGACAGGCCTCCGTGTCACACTGCCCCCGCCACTGAGGCATGCTGCATCCACCCGGCCTTACCAGTGTCTCTACTTGAGAGTTTTCCTCCTCCCCAAGGATGAGATCTGAGACATCCCCGTTGGGGACGTTTTTCCTCGGAGCTTTTTAGGTCATCTCAGCCCGCCCAATAGACAGAAGATGCTCAGCGGCGGGGCCGGGGAACAGAAGGACCTTGGGAGGTGCGGGCTTTTTCTGCTGCTTGAGGGAGACTAGGACCTCTATGATGGGAAGAAAGGTGATGCCAAGGTCTCCAGAGAAAGTTTGCAGGCAAGACCTCCAAGTATAGCTGCTGCTGGAGGTGCTGCTACTAGCAGCTCCCCGCACCCCTGTACCAGGGCTTCTCTGCGTGACAAAGGTCAGTGCTTATCCCAAATCAGGCAAACCACGGGTGCCCAGTCAGAAGCTCCCTGCAGTGCAGTGCGAGGTTTACTGCATCTCTGCGACTTCCAGGTACCAGACCAGTCCCTCCCTGACTGAGGCGAGTGACCCTTCGGCTGCAAAGACCTGCGGCCTGTCGCTGGGCAGAGGCAGGGTGAAGTGGCCGACGTGGGACCTGGGCACAAGTTCACAGGCTGGTGTCCATATCTACGAACTCAGCAACGGCTCAGCAATTTAGGAAACTCAGGCCAACTGCTTCCGTTTATTGTCAAAACCTGCAGATATTTGTCCAACGTCTCTCTTGTATCATCCAGAGTATTGTGAACAGCCTCTTAGTCTCTGGATATCAGGGTATAAGCCACATAGTATCTCTCTTCACTTATGTACAAACACCCTCCACTTATAACAGGAGTAATAGATGAAATGTCACTTAGGAAAAAAAGCAAACAACACCCCGTTGTTCTTCACAATTGAAGGGTTTGTTTATTCTTTGTATGCACACAATTTAGGATGAAGGAGGGCACTTCCACGGGATTTGAATGAGGTGCCCTTTTTACCTTGTAGTTTTTAACCTTTATCTTCCACTAGTAAATTGTGACTATTAAAAGGAGGAAAAAAAAATTATCTGTTGTAAATCCCACTCCTGTTAAATATAGTCGCAAGACCAAATAATTGCAAAGTTCTGAGTGGAAAACTCATTTAAAAGAATCAAACAGTCATAGATGAATTATTAATGCATTGTTATTGTCAATTAAAAATCATTTTATATTTGGACAGCTGCAGCACCATAGCAGACACGAAACACTATCAGGACCAGCTTCCTATATTAATAACCGTACAACTTCCTTAAAAAAATTGTGGATGTTTTTTTCAGGAACAAAAATGGTTTAAAACTTCTGAACCTATTACCTTCAGTATTTCTGTGCTTAAACACATAAAATACAGTTTCTCATTTACAAACAAAACTGAGCACACTGTTCCGAGAAACAATGCAAAAGAGGTAGAGTTACACTCGGAATGTGGTGCGGATTTAGATGCTAAAGATGAACTTTAGTTTGGCTTTCGGAAATGTTTTTATTAAAAAAGTCAGCTAAAATTTTTGTGCTCGTATTTCCCGGTTAGCATTTTCATTGAATGTACAGGTGCGCATTAAAATGGCTCTCCTTTAGGTGTATGTATGTGGCTATATGCATACGAGTGCTCGCTCGTTGGACTAAGGGGTAGGTATTAGACTTCCAAATTCACTGGCAGCGGGGAAAGAACTTTACAGGCTCGGACCTGTGTATCAGTGAATCGGCGTGGAAAGGCCGGCCGCAGGTAGCGACGCTTGCCCCCAGCGCCCGGGTGGGGGGGGGGGAGCCCGACCCCCGCCGTGACACCGAAGGACCCTACGGGCTCCCCCGCCCAAGGGAAGCGCTTGCCGAGCCCCCCGGGCGACACCCGCCCGATGCCAGCTCAAGGTGACCGCATGAAAACTGCAGAAAGCAACCGGGGGAGCAGGTCCCCGGCCGCGGCCCACGTCTGCAGCCCCTTCTGCCCTGCTTTCGGCCGCCGCTCTTTCCCTTCTCCCAGCCCCGGGGGGCCGGGGCCGGGAGGGGCTGCCCGGCCCCGCAGCAGCCCCCCCGGTCCCCGCGGGGACGCAGCCTGTGCTTTCGGTGGTGCCTCTGTGGCCCTCACCCGGAGGCCGGGGACACCGTGAGGCAACTCTGGCTGTGAACGGGGTAAAATTCGCGATCGCCCGGGTTTTTATCGCTTTCGAGGCGCCAGCTTTTTGACCGGGAAGCTGTACGCCGGCTGGTCTCAGGATGCCCATTCCATCCTTCCCCTTCAGCTGGGGCACCCCTCGGGGGGGGATGCGGCACCAGGACCGCTCTGCCCTGGCAGCACACACCTGGGCGCAGGGAGCGCGGACGCCCGCGGATACTGCGCGCAGTGCCTCGCCCGGCTCCGCGGGAAAGGGAGAGCCCTGGCCCCGGCTGCCGGGGGAGCAGGGAGAGCCCCCGGGGCCGAGAAATGCCCCCGCTTTCTCTCCCGGCGAAAAGGACGGCGGTAAGCGCCGGTCTTTTCCCAACGCACGATCCATATATAGTTGTATATACATTTGTTTTCAGCGTAGTTGTGTCTTACACGATCCGGGACGTTTTCTGGTAGTGGGAGGCGGTTCCTTCCCCGGGAGCTTTGCCGGAATAACCAGAGGAACGTTTGCCTCCAGCTCGTCCGCTGCTGCTCCCCGACTGCGTGCTTAAACCCAACGCTTTTTTTCCCGCTCGTTTATTTTTCTCTTGGTGTGCTTTGGGACCCTCTAAATAAGCTGCCGGTAGTATCTCTAAATCCCTTCTGGAGTCAGAAGCAAACGCAGCAAATGCAGGCGCTTCTGCCTCTCTTTTTTTCCCATCTCTCCTTGAATCTTTGAGCCTGATGGGAAAGGGGACACACACCCCCAGACCCCCACCACAACGATGTGGACAGAGCGCGAGAGACAAACGTATTTTCTTGAGTCTGGAGGGTGACACTTCTCCGGGCAGGAGCCCGAAATCCGCGCAGGAGCGGGCGGTGGGTGCCGGGCCCGGCTGCGGGGAGCCCGCCCGCCCTCCCTCCCCGCCGGGGCGGGCGCAGCTCCCGCCGGGTGGAGGGGCAGCTCTGCTCCGCCGCTTTGCTAAGGTGTTGTTTGCCTGGAGAGGCTAATGTGCTCTTTCTACAGTATTTCTACACGTTGCACGGTAGGAAAAAGGGGTCCGCGTTGCATGAACACCGTGAAATACCCGGCGAGAGAAATAGATCTGCCCACCACCCGCGGTCTTCGGGGCTGCCTGAATTTGCCGGGAGGGGAGGCAGGAGCTGTGGGTGTTCCGCGCCTTTGTTTCTTAGGGAAACCTAGTTTTATTCTCTTGCCAGGTCGGTATTAAGAGCGATTAGCCGTTTGGAGCAATGCTCGCCTCGTCCTGCTAACCAGAGATCGCTCTGGGAGCAGCCGCCCCCCCCTCCGAAATGGCCCGCGTGTGGGTCTGACACTGGGGAGTCCGGAGGGGGCTCAGGCTCGGACCTTGGTGCCGGGGGACTCCGGCCGTCCCAGAGGGGAGATATGCCCCCCAGCTGCGGTGCTTTTTTTTCCTCACGTCTTGGGAAAGCACCTCCAGCGGAGAAGGAAACCGATGGGTAATGGAAGGTCTCGCTCCCGGCGTTGAATTACAGTCAGTGTGCCTTCCCCATCAAAACCATCATGCTGCAGCCTTTGCCCCACCAGCCAGGCTCTGGGGCCAGGCCCAGACCTGGGGCAGAGGGTGACCCCATTGCCTAGAGGTGACTGCAGTGTGGCCTGATCTCTACCGCTCCTGCAGCCATCGGGCTTCCCCTTCTGTCTGCTAAGCCATCCTCTTAAAGTGCTGCTGCTTCTCATTTAAAATACAGAGCCAGCTCGGCAGCCTCCCTCAAGTCGATGTGATGTGTGGTTAGAATAACCCTTGCTTGCTGAGTGGTTGGGGTGGAGGAAAGTCTCTGAGCTTCGCTGTGCTGGGAATTTTCCACTTTCATTTCAGTCACAGAAACTAGTTGTTTCCAACATGGAAAGTGCTCCAGGCCTCTGTGTGATTAAAGTCATCTGCAGCATTTGGGATGGGACAATGCAGTGACAGACAGTGAGACTGGGACTTTCTGCTGGGTCATGACAAGGCTGCAGGCATTGTAATTCGGAGAGTATTCATATACCAAAGGGTTATTTCTCCCACTCGCTCCTTCCCCATCTCCCCTCTGAGTGTGAACGTAATCCTGGGCTGAGTGCAGTGTTTATATCTAACACTCCCCTGTACGTTTAAGTCAGTCGCATGATTTTGAGAATAACTAGTAAGCTATGAAAGACAGATTCAAACACTATCATTCATCCAGCTTACGGTGGCATCTGCTTGAAAGAAGGTGAATCCTGTGTTGGTAGTGGTGATGATGATTGCCTTATTTGCTGTAACGCAAGACCACAGGAAACAAGATCAATACACTTTAAAGTAACAGGGTAGCTCTCACTGACAGCCGGTTTCTCTTTTTTCATCCTTCCCTCTGCCAGTCCCAGGATTACAGTTTTAACTTTATGCTTTCCCTCCTTCTCTGGTGTCAATATTGCACTTGAATGAGATTACTCACAACCAAACAAGGGCTTCTCTGCTAATAGTCTTTGTCCTTGATGACCTTTTTTACCTTACCAGCCCTTCAATACTATGGAAGTCCTGTAGTCCTTCCTGAGATGCAGTCAACCATCTGGCCCCTCTTGAAGCATTTAAGAAATCTTCTCTGATTTCTTCTCCTCTTCCTTTAGCTCATTATGTTTGTCTGCCTGCAAGGATGCAAACCCGAAAACCTTTCCACTAATCTGTGGAGCAACAGTCCCTTCCAGCTGATCATAGCACACAGAAAGAACAAGTCCTCTCAGACAAGCTAGTGTGTTAAAGCCACCAAGGTGGTCTGCTGTGCCCAGCCGTGGGCAGAGCTCAGCCTTCCATGGGCTGCCAGTGGGTGTGGAAGCTGCCTGGCACTGGCATGCCTGGAATTTCACACGCGGTGCCCAACACTTGCACAGTCAAGCCCAGGCTTCCAGGTATTTTCTTTCTGGGCTCAATTCCACCATCAAGCACCAAAGCAAGTAATATCTTATTTGGCAGTGAGTTTCACTCAGTCTTAGTCATGAAGATGGAACTGGTCCTACAACAACAACAATAATAGCTCTTTACCTGCATCCTTTCTAACACTCTCTACAAGGCCTCCCCATTACAAAAGCAAACAGAAGCTCCCAAAAAGCAGCAGCAAGTTCAGAGAGATCTGGCTCCTCACCAGTTCAAATTTTGCCAGGTGGCGCTTGCTCCAAGAGCTTGAGCTATAGCTTGAGCTATAGCATATCCTTTCTGAACTCCTGGGAAGACACGAACTCTTTTCTGTAATGGAGAACTAAACACTTTCTAAATAAAGTTATCTATTGGTTAACAGTAGTGAGTTTTGTGTATGCTGCTTCTAACATGAATGTACCCAGCCTCAGCTTTCAGAAACCCCAAATTAAAATGACTGCATTTTCTAGACAAAAAGTCTCTATATTTGATAACAGGAGTGGATTACAGCTCTTGGCTCAATATCCCGCTCTCCCTCCCTCCTACCTTTTCCTCCGTTCCTGTACTGAAGTCTGTGAGAGTTACATGTGGACACTGGGGAAGAGGTCTTGTGCCTATTAGCAGCCACAATTATTTGAGTACCTCAGCCTGGTGCAAGGTGAGCCAAGTCAGGCCACGTGTAACAGCTGAATAACTGGGCATAGCACCTCAGTAGCAGCTTGCTCTGTGCATGATTATTCATTGCAGGTATTTCTGAAGTACTTTTCTGATTTTTTGTTGTCTTCCATTTTGTCACATCCAACTCCATATTACAAGGTGCTGAGTAACAGCTTATGAACCCTATCAAGTAATGGCTCCAGGGTTTGTTTACCAACATCCGCTAGAGACTCCAGCTTTTCTGTAGAAACAGAAACTGAGCCCAGGCTTATCCAGGTATCAAGCTGTCACATTCCTTGGGGCCTGCAGAGCAAACTGGCCTTTGTGAAGAATGTTTACCATGACTGTAAGGCAGCTGTGTTTAGAGAGTCATTTCAGGAAAGTCTAGAAATAACCAGCTGGATTTCCATAACAGATTCATACCTAATTGTAAGGGAAGAACAACTGTCCATCAATCGCAGCTTTGCATCCATTACAGATAATACAATGAAATGGCAGTGACAAGACTCAGGGTCAGAAGGATGCAGGGAAGTCTTCAGGGTCTAAAAGTCACTCAGCTCTAACTCAGGTTTCAATTTATCAATTATTTCAGATCTGTTCCTGAAACATTAATAGAGGAGCCAGTTGGTGTAATCCTGATGTCTGTGCCAGTGGTAAGTATTCCCGCGCAGTGGGACTGTCGTTAGCTTTAGATTCTTGCTCTGTGAGTGTTGTGCCTACAGCTCATCTTTTCCAGCTTCCAACTTAGTAGTTGTGGAAAGATAATGCTGTCAGATTTAGGATACAGGAGAGAGCTGGTCACAGAGGCTTATCCCAGCTTCAGGAAAAGAGTAAGTTTTTACTATAAACTATATCCTGTGTGTAAGGGATTCTGTCCATTTTTCAAAACTGCAGCACCTCTTCATCCCAAACATCTCCTTTTCCACGCCACCCCCAGTACTAGAGGCAGCCAAGCATAGTGCATGGAAGAGGACTGAGCGAACCATGAGGGAGCTTATTAAGGATGTGCAATTTACTTTATGCCTCTACAGAGCATCGACTCTGGAGTGTACTGCCTTTAACTCACTCATTTAGATACTATTTAGCACAGGCCGGATTGGTCCTTTAATTGGACAGACAAATAGATTAGTTGTGGTTTTGTTTTGTTTGGGGGATTTTTTTTTTTTTTGCTACAAATAGATTGTTTGTCAATGCCTCCTACAGACTTCAGCGGGGAATATTTTAAAGCTTACTTTAATCACCTCCTTTCAAAGGCGAAACTCTTCTCATCTCCTGTAATGAACCCAAACTTTCAAAATTTTCCAGACCAGAAAGTTGCAGAAATTTCTAAGGTATGAATTCTTCCTAATTCTATCAAATCCTTTGATTGTTCACTTCCATTTTTAATCTCACTGACAATGAAGTTTCTTGTCTTCCTGTGACCTCATTTTATACTTTTGCTGCTGGCATTTATTTATGACTAAAACATTATCATTACAGCAAAACTGGTTAAACTAACTGCAAAAATGATATTTACTAAGTGAATTAAATAGCCATCTATGGTGATAAACAGATGAAGTAACTCAGGTAAAAGATTTATTTTCTCTGTATGACTGCAAAGTGCAATATTTTAGAAGCCATGGGGCCAAGTTCTGCCTTACGATTCACCTGCTCTGCCTTCTAGAGAGGGTGGGAGCTACCAGAAGGTATAAAAGAGGCTTTATACTCTATAGCAGGTGACAATTGTCTTGTTAGCTCAAACTCTAGCAGCTTATGCTTTCACTCTGGAGTTCCTTGAGACAGTGCTTTGATTTATGGTGGCCCAAATGGTAACTGGCAAACACACGCATGCAAAGGAGCCACAGAAGCCAGCAGCCGCCAAACACAGATATCTGAATGCAGAAGTTTGTTTATGAAGTAAAACTGCAAATAATCCTTTGGGTTTTTTCCCTTCCCTTAAGTAACTGCAGTTCAAGAGGTGGTGGAAATACTGGAAGGGAGGAAAATTAGTCCTCAACTGTTTGTGCAGGGTTTCACTAGGAGGAGCCGTACCATATGTAATGAATATGTAGAGCTGTTTGCAATTAGTATACATCAGAACTGCTCCCAGGGCAGCATTTTTCCTATTGCCATTTATCTTTTTAATAAAGACTTTTCAAATAGATCAGAAGGTAAAATTGACTCGAGTTGCTGTGATCCTTTGATTTCTCAGAATGTTATTTTTATAGACTTCATTCTGCCACCAAGAGGATAGTAACTATAACTACCACATCATGTACACACTTTTATGTAGGACTGTAGTATTTTGTAAAATGTTTCTATATCTTCCTGTACGTTTTGTACAACAACAAGCACAACTGGACATGATCCTGCCTGGTGCTTCACCTGCAGTAGAAACAATAAGCAATAATAATGCTATGGGGAGTCAGGAGTGGGAGCGTGACTTATGACTTGAGTTCTGCAGTTGTTCATCCCTAGGGAAAGCACAACTGTATCTTTAAGGTACTGAAAATGGCACAGGGCCACCGTACTCCAGGTTGGAAAACAAAGGTGAGTAATGAGGCAGACTGCCTTTGGTTGGGAGCTCTCTGGGATTACTGTCACTGCTGTGTTCCTTCAGGAAGCCCAAAAGTCCCTGTGGGCTTGTCCTTGGAGAAGACATCGACAGCTCAGCCTCCTGTTTTACCTCTTGGACCGCTGTGTGCCCCTGAGGTGAGTAATGCTGCATGCCTCCTTCTAGGTGCAGGAGTAAAGGTCCATAATTCCCTTCCACTTCTGTTTAAAAATTTTTTGTCAGGCGAGAGCAATCACTTTTCCCAGTCAGTAAAATCCTGAAGGCTCATGGCAGACGGGTGTCAATACCGTATGCTGGAAGTACAGTTGCCAGTATCTCTAACCTTGCAAGCCACACACACCAACATCTTCCAATGGCTGAGAGCCTCAAGGCATATGCTATACTCTTCAGACACTGGAGGGAAAATTCTACTGTTGGAGTGATTCGCAGTGATGGTAAAGGGTCATTTACTTGTATGAGCTAGGAGTTGAACCTGTGTGGGTAGCTGACCCTACAACTAGATATTAGCACCAGGAGCCCTTGCTGGGTCACCTCCTGTATTGGGTTTGTCTGGCGGGGTTTTGGTAGCGGGCAAGGGGCCGCAGGGGTGGCTCCTGTGAGAAGCTGCTAGAAGCTTCCCCAGCTCCAAGTCGGACCTGCCTCTTGCCAAGGCTGAGCCCATCAGTGACGGTGGCAGTGCCTCTGGGAGAACAGATTTAAGAAGGGGAACCTGCAGCAGAGAGGGGAGTGGGATGTGAGAGAAACACCTATGCCGACACCAAGGTCAGTGAAGAAGGAGGGGGAGGAGGTGCGCCGGAGGAGGTGATTCCCCCGAAGAAGGCTGTGACTCCATGGGAAAGCCCACGCTGGAGCAGTCTGTGCCTGAAGGACTGCAGCCTGTGGAAGGCACCCACACTGGAGCAGTTCATGAAGAACGGCAGCCTGTGGGAAGGACCCACATTGGAGAAGTTTGTGGAGACTGTCTCCCATGGGAGGGACCCCACGCTGGAGCAGGGGAAGAGTGTGAGGAGTCCTGCCCCTGAGGAGGAAGGAGCGGCAGAGGCATGCGATGAATTGACCGTTACCCCCATTCCCCATCGCCCTGTGCTGCTGGGGGGGAGGAGGTAGAGAAAATGGGGAGTAAAGTTAAGCCCAGGAAGAAGAGGGGGGAAGATGTTTTAAGATTTGGGTTTACTTCTCATTATTCTTGTTTTTATTTGATTGGTAGTAAATTAAATTGACTTTGTTTTTTCCCAAGTTGAGTCTGTTTTTTGCCTGTGACCATAATTAGTGAGTGATCCCTCCCTGTCCTTGTGTCGACCCACAAGCTTTTCTTTATATTTTCTCCTCCCCATCCCAACCGGGGAAGGGGGCGGGGAGTGAGCGGGTGGCCTCGTGCTGCTTTGTTGCCAGCTGGGCTTAAACCATGACACCTCCACCCCACCATAAGGGACTTGGAAAGACCAGTGGATTCTCCACCAGCATTGTTCTGCATTTCTCTGTCATAGGAACCACAGCTGAACTGTTCAAAATCACTAAAGTGTTTACTTTTCAATTCTTTACTGTATCAGGGGTCCAAGCTAGGCTAATAAAGATGTAAGAGAAAAAAACAAATATTCCATTTGCACATTTCTGATGTGCATAAAGGCATAAAGTTTCTTGTACGAGTAGAAGAAGTCACATATTTGGCTCTTTGAGTCTTTTTTTAAGGAAAAAAATTGCAACTTTCTTCAAAAGTAGCATTTAGACATTTTCCTTACAGTGTGCCCCTTGCAAATGCAGGCTGGGGTCTTAGATGTTGCCCTGCTTAAACCTACTGTATTAATTCTGTTTGCAGACTGACTCCATTTAGATCTCTGTGAAATGAGGGTGGTTTGACTTACCAGCATCAAAGGAGCTGTTGCAAGAATATTAGCAAGGTCCTTGAATACAGGAGGGACTGGAGACATTGCTGGGAATGTTTTAGCCCAGTGGTGGAAAATACATTTGTGTTATTATTTTAGAACAAGTGTCTTCTATAATGCTAAGGTTTGCTATCAAATATAATATAAATTGCACATCTGGTTGGAGGAAATAAATGCAATAATGCTTCAAAGACTATCTGTCAGGCCTAAAAAGCAAAGAGATGAGGATTTATTGGTGTTTTTATTATTAACAGAAAAGCCTTGGGATCTCAAAATAGATCAGGGTTATAGGTAAAAGTAGGTTCTCTTTTATTCTTTGTTCATCTAACAGGCAATTAACATCAAGCTAAAATAGGATCATCTGAATGCTAATGTGTTGACTGTGTGCATTTGGATAATGCTAGTTTAATCAATACATAGATGAAAAAAGACTGTAGAGAAAAATATGCATTACAGGCATATTCCTCATCTTAAACATTTCAGACTGTGTGCCATTCTGGAGATACTATTTGCTTAAGAAACCCCAGTCTTATCCTTTTCCAGTCGTGCAAGACCTTTGGGTAGCAACAGTGGGCTACTTCTGTGCAAAGGCTTAGAACAAATGTCTATTTGCAATAGAATGAATGATGAAGGAAAGAGGAACTTCTAAAATAGAAGTCTTATAAAATTATAATTTGAGGGAGTTGGGGTAAAAATAGCATTTCCAAATTAGCAAATCGAAGGCAGCTTGAAGATGTACATGTAAGATTTCCTGCCTGAGTTGCTGGTGACTTCAGCCTCTTTTCCAGAAGAATATTGTTCATGCAGTGCTGGTTAAAGCCTCGCAGGAGTCGCTATAAGGTGTTGGAGGGAGCTGTACAAATCCTGGCCCCCTCTTTCTCCTAAAAATTGTTTGCAAGAGCTTCTCTTCTCCTCAGTCAGGGCTGGGTTGAATCTTTCATGGAATTTAAATTAAATTCTTACGGCAACCTCTTTATTGATTTTATAACAAAATCTGACTCATGCTGTGTTAAAGTGAAGACATCTTTTGTTTTGTTGGATTATTGCTTAATTACTAAATAAAGAAATATTAAGTACAAATTTCATGACTCATACGATATTTCAAAATGACATGTACTGTAAAGTCCCATTTACATCTACCGCATTGGCATTTAACTCACTTTCTATTATTCCTGAGGCTATTAATGTCAGTAATTACAGGAGGCAACATGTCTAATCTTGACTGTATTGTGGAATAAAGCAATGTTGAGCTGCTAGAGTGTGTTTTATATTAAGTACAAAAAGCTTCTGATACAGTTAATGTATCTATAAATCTTAACTCAAATGCTTATATGTCTCTTTTATGACCTGAATAAACTCTGAGGTAGAAGCAGGGCAGCTGAATAGCCACTCACTGCCAAACCGCATATTCGGCTGAATATGCACTTACAATATCCTTTTCATATTGAATAGTAACAGAAAGACAGAAAAGGGGCTGAATATTTTCTCTAGATGAAGTATTTTTTTTCCAGAACACTGAGTTTAATGGTAAAAAAATTCCCTGAATAAACACGAACTTTAGAATCATAAATATATAAATAAAACATAAACCAATCAAAATAGTGTGGGGGTTTTTTTCCAGTGGAAATCTAGTCTGTGCTTATGATAAGAGGTGCTCTACAGGTTTTGATGTATTAAATATTGAGCAGCTGGGCACCCTGCGGCTTGGGGAATGAGCATTGCTCTGCCCCTTTGGAGAGGCTGCTGGGCTGGCTCAGGCATGGAGGTGGCCAGAAGCCACAGGCACCTCTGGAAGGGCTGGCATTCGCTGTCTGTGCGAGCTGCCAGAGGAAGGCTGAGCTGTGAGGGCGAAGAACATTTTGGGAGGCTGTGCCAGACACAGCTGATAATGTGATTTGACCTGCTTGCACAAAGCCGGAGCTGAAAAAACGTGCGCCGAGGACAAGGTAAGGACCAGGTAAGGCCCTGCCAGGGCTCAGATTTCCAACCTCACCCCCTGGGTGCCGCAGCACCCGTGTGTCCCCAAGACTTCAGTGTGCATTTGGTGAGGTTTCAGCCCAGGTGCCTGCAGTGTGAGGGTGGCTGTGGCATGGGAGCCTGCGGGGCGAAACAGGGAGTGAACTAATTTGACCCGCAAAAAATAAGAATTAGGTGCAAGTTGCACTGAAAATCACGGAATTAAGCCCAGAGAAAGACCAACTACCAGAAAGCACAAACCCTACTTCAATCAGTTCCCACTGAACCCAACTCCTTTGAATGGGAAGTTCTCCTCTAAAGACCTTCAGTACAATATGACCCTTTAATATTAAGCATGTCAACATTTAAATTGATGATGCTATTTTTTTTAGAACTATTTACAAGGGGAGTATTTCCCTCTGAATTTGTAATAAATCATGTAAGACATCTTTTCATTCCATTCCCCTTTAAAAAGAAATATTTGGTAGTTTAAAATGTTTAATGTAGTGGAAAATCTAAAGGGAAAAATAAAGCATCAATAGGCTATTTCAGCAGCAGAAACCATTTGGGACCTGCTTAAACTCCTAAGCTCTTCTCCAAATTTATTTGGAAAGGGGCATATAAAGAGCTCATCACTTTCCATCTCCATTTTCATGTGCGGAGCATATGAAATAGTTTAGCTTTGTACTCACACTCCAAGCTGATATTGACGGTGGACTGAAGTAAGTTGAGATCACTATTTCTTCCTCCTTATGACAGTTCTGGAACATTTGGTTGACTAATTACCTTGTTACTAGTCAGCATTTTTTTTTTATATTTGACTTTATTTATGAATGTACATGTCTGTAAGGGCAAGAGCCACACACATAGGATACCATTTTAAAACCATGTCCCCAGGCTTTCTCTGTGCTTGTGCTAGGAAAACTACAGAGGCAAGATAAAATTGCACTCATGTCCAGTACTTCACCCTGTCCCTCGCTCAGTACAGACCAAACTGAAGGACTGACATGAAGACGTGATCAAGGTCTTCCTCAGTTGAGTGCAAATCTTGCCCTGACAATCAAGGGTTGGTGGACTAAACTTGAAAGCACAGAGATTATGGGGCATCAGACAGTGTGGGATATCCCTGCCTCTTCTCCTCAGTTTAAACAACATTCGTAATTAATAAATCTGTAAGACAAGGTTCTTCAAAACCCTTCCAAACATAACAGTCAAATTCTGCTTATGCTGAGGGACTTGACATAGCACTTCTTTTGCAGACAACACTTCCATTACTGTCAATGACAACCAACCCAGCAAAAACTGCAGTTTTAAAACATAAATGAATTATAAGGATGCGTGTGTGTCAGTGGCTGTCTGTGTCTGCATCTGTATCAGTGTCTCTGTGTGTGTGTGTATATATATATATATATATATATTTACTTACCTCTTGTGCTGAAGATAAAAGCTTTTTACCATACCCAAACTTTAAAGCATTACTTTTAAAAGTTGAACCCCATAAACAGCACATGTGCTTTCCCCCCACCCCCTTCTTTCTATTTCTTTTTTCAGCAATGTCTGGCTTTGCAGGCCCTTGCAAGAGTATCTGTTCTGCGTCCTTCAGAGGTAGCTCAAAAAGAAATACAGGCAGCGACCCCACCTCTCGGCCCTTTCCTGCAAACCCCTGCTGAAAGCCCAGTAAAAAGCTACACAACACTGAAACACACCATTAGCATTGACACTACATACATAAGCATTTATCCAGCCAGAGAAAATTGTGTTCCCTAAAAAACTGATTGCTAGCTTCTATAGGGTTGAGACACATTAATCTGACAGACCGCTTGCAGAAAGAGCAGCATAGGTGTAAGGCTAAAAATGTCTCATTTATTTATGGTAAAAATGTAAGTGGACCCTCCAGAAGGGTTGTAATTGAAAAAAAAGTAGGTGGAGTAAGGAGGGGAGACATGCTGAATGATGACAGGCAGTTTTATCCTAGTGGAAAATTTTTTACTTCAGGACTTCTTGGGAGGATCTGTGGCTGCAGGTGGACAAAACCAGAAGAGGCTGATGAGAGAGAAATACTGACCAGGTATCAAACGTGACTAGAGAGCATCTGGGTGAGGAAACGGGGAAAAGACTTTGAGACTAAGCACGTGGGCAAAAACCTGGAGGTAGGAGGCTGCATTCAGGAGGTGGAGAGCTGGGTCTGGGGACCCACGGAGGTCAGAACTTAAAACCCAGGTGGGAGAGACCGGCACCTTCAGGTAAGAGGCTGGCAGGGAGAAAGAATGAGCAATTGGGACTGGCTGGGAAACAGGAACAGCAACTGGCTGAGAGAGAAAGCAGTGGCTGGAAACAAGGAGCCAGAGATGAGGAAGGACAGGACTGGGACAGAGATGGTTAGAGGGGAGTAAGACATAGAGGAGGAAAACATTCGTTAGAGGCTACAGCCCCTTCACTGGTCATTCCAGGGCAGGGAATGGAGCATGAGGACCCTAGGTCATGGCACTACTCCAGTCTCAGCCCCTAGCAGAAGTGTCCCCTGGTCCACAGAGAAGTTGGCAACTTAGTCTTGCTACAAATTACCCTATTAACTCAGAGGGCAGAAGTCCATATGGAGAAGCTAAGAGCTAACCCCAATAGCATGAGGCATAGAGGTGTTAATATGATGCCACATAATAGAATTTTTGTTTTTCCACTTTGCTTCATTAAGAACCTAGGAAATTACCTACAAACACCCTCTTAAAAGAACTCTGTGCGCTGCCAAAGCAAACACGCAGAAGTTGGAAAGCACCAGAGCTGAAGTTATCTGTGCAGTTTTTTCCCATTTTACATGTATGTGTTGGGAATAGAGGAAGCCATACTCTTTTCCCACAGAAGATGTGTCAGCCTGTGCTCAGTCCTGGTCCTGCTCAAGATGAGCCAGGATTGTGTAACGAGAGATGCCTAGCCCCCTATTCATTTGCTTCAGGTTGAATGGTGTGTTCTGAATACAGCTGAGGAGTTGGGAAGAACAATGACTGTCTTGCTTAAAGCTGTTGAATGCCAATCTGAAGAACTGGATGCATCTCTCCCAGTTTGTGCCACATATCTCTTATATGACATCAGTAAGTTCTTACACCAAATTTTGCACACATGGTCACTAATTGCATGTTCCCAGCTATACGGATACCCTGACTTGAGACTCCAGGGTCTGATTTGGAGAAGTGCTGAGCACTCACAGCTGCAGCAGGACTCAATGGGAGCTCTGCTCTGAATATCTGAAGAATTACATAATGGTAAGTACCCTGACAAATTAGGTCCTGGAGTCTTAAATTGGGCACCCGAAATCACTGCACCTCTCTGTTCTTCTGTTTTCCAGCTGTAAAATGGGGATGATAATCATAGGGGCGATCTGAAAATAAATACACATTTGTGAACTGCTTAGAGACTACGGTCATTAAGACCATGGGAAACCTCCCAAATTAAATTAAAAACTCTTTCTTCAGATCAAGATTGACTGGGCTGTGGTAAATAGGGGTGTAGGCCACATGTTAAACACATGGAGAAAGCAAAATATTGAATGGCTTTTCAATCAATGAATGCCACCCATCCTGAGCAGTGAATGAGACAGGGATCCTGTGCGAAAAGCATGAAGTGGTCATGTATTTAAAGATGGCATCACAAACATGCATGTAGAGAGAGCATATTTAGACTGTATGCTCCTAAGGCTGGCTATTCAAACTGCTGCACATTTAATGTCACAACAAAAATTGCTAATAAGATTTCTGTGCATGGAGGGTTAGGGATAATAGATGCTTTAGAATTGTCTTTTTCTTGGGTTGGGGGGGGAGATTTCTGATTGAAATCGAGCTAAACATTGCTTGAATGTGTTATTAGCCAACCCTGATCCAGCTCAAAAAAAAAGAGCATGTGTATATACTGTTACAAAAACCTAATAGGAACTGGGTGACTGCCATATATTACCTGGCACACTGAAACTGTAAAGTCTGCTTTCACCATCAGAGTGTGACTTATCATCTGGAAGTGATTTAGTTGTGTGGTTACCTTTGGACTGCTGTTCTTTTTGGTTCTTTACTAGCAAGCAAGTAACGATGGAGAATAAGACTTTAACACTATCAAGTAAACAAATAATTGGGCTGGAGATTTCAAAACCAGAGGTGAGAAGTGATTTTGAAGCTAGTCAAAACTCTGCAGGTTTTATCCTCCATGGCTGTTATTAAAAGTAGTTATAAAATCCAGATCTTTGCCCTCCCTCACTCCCCAGCCCCCTCTTCCCTTTACTACGTGGTATGCAGGGAACATTGCTCGAAATATACTGCCGCTCAGCTCTGCACAGTCCATGTCCATAAATTGAGTTTGTTTTCTGAAGTAATTTGCACAGTATAGATCTATATTCTCCTCTAAGTGCACACACCTGTAATTTCCATCAGCATCACTAGGAGCTGCTTGTATGTAATGAAGGGAAAATATGTGCTACAGTAGGCACTTCACACAAGAATCTCCAAATGGCTTCATGTTACCTCCCTCTGACTAAAAAGACATGAAAAGCACCTCTGATAAATTTCCTATGACTGGTTCACATGGCAGGTGGCCCTCCATTAGAAATAGAATAGTTATACCTGACGTTCCCAATATTTCTGAACCGAGGACAGAAATTTCAAGAACATATCAGCCCGAAGGTAGCATTCTGTGTGGGATCACAGCTTTCATACCTGCTGCATCCCAAAATGCTTTTGCAGAGTTAACAGGCACTGTTCATTTAGCAATAAATAAATGCAGAAGAAAAGAGAAATTAAAAGGTGATAACACTGAGAAGATATTTACTCATAGTCAAGGTTGAATTAGGTTGAAGTGGAGGAATACTGGAAGGCAGTTTCAGATGCAGGAGCTCCAGGGGATTTTACACAGTACCTACTGAGGTGAGACTGCAGGAAGGACCAAAGGGGATGCCTTAGCTATGTTAGCATGAAGAAGGGAATGAAGAGGGGAGAGTGCGATAATGTGGTGAGTTGACCCTGGCTGAACACCAGGTGCCCACCAAAGCCGTTCTATCACTCCCCTCCCTCAGCTGGACAGGGGAGAGAAAATATAACAAAGGGCTCATGGGTCAAGGTAAGGATGGGAGAGATCACTCACCAATTACTGTCACGGGCAAACCAGATTCAACTTGGGGAAAATGAACTCAATTTATTACCAATCAACCAGAGTAGGGTAATGAGAAATAAAACCAAATCTCAAAACACCTTCCCTCCACCCCTCCTTTCTTCCCAGGCACAACTTCACTCCTGGATTCTCTACCTACCCCCCCCGCAGTGGCTCAGGGGGATGGGGAATGGGGTTTATGGTCAGTTCATCACACGTTATCGCTGCCGCTTCATCCTCTTCTGGGGCAGGACTCATCACACTCTTCCCCTGCTCCAGCATGGGGTCCCTCCCACGGGACACAGTCCTCCATGAACTTCTCCAACGTGGGTCCTTCCCACAGGCTGCAGTTCTTCACGAACTGCTCCAGCATGGGTCCCTTCCACAGGGTGCAGTCCTTCAGGCACAGACTGCTCCAGCGTGGGTCCCCCATGGGGTCACAAGTCCTGCCAGAAAACCTGCTCCAGCGTGGGCTTCCCACGGGATCACAGCCTCCTTCGGGCATCCCCCTGCTCCGGCGTGGGGTCCTCCCCGGGCTGCAGGTGGATATCTGCTCCACCGTGGACCTCCCTGGGCTGCAGGGGGACAGCCTGCCTCACCATGGTCTTCCCCACGGGCTTCAGGGGAATCTCTGCTCCAGCACCTGGAGCACCTCCTCCCCCTCCTTCTTCACTGACCTTGGGGTCAGTACATGTTCTCACTCCCCTCTCCAGCTGCCACTTCTGTGTCTCCCACAACTTTTTTTTTTCCTTCTTAAATATGTTATCACAGAGGCGCTACCACTATCGCTGATGGGCTCGGCCTCGGCCGGTGGCAGGTCCATCTTAGAGCTGGCTGGTATTGGCTCTGTTGGATATACGGGAAGCTTCCAGCAGCTTCTCACTGAAGCCACCCCTGTAACCCCCCCCCCGCTACCAAAACCTTGCCATGCAAACCCAGTACAGATACAGACAGACAGGTGAGGCTAGGGAGTTCAACTGATTATTTTAAATGTGGCGTATCACATATTACTCTTTAGTGTCTTCATAAACCCCCATTCTCATGTACTCACTAGAAATTGTGAGGGAGGAACATCTTAGACTACCCCAGGGAAAAAAAAAAACAGTAGAACTTGAAAGATGTTACAGACACACAGTGCTGAGATCACATTTTCTGAAGGTATTTTCAATTATTCAGTAGAAGAAAAAAAATCTTTTGTTCAGGTGATATTTTAAGAGAAATTTCTTTCCTAGGAGGGTAGTGCAGTACTGGAAGTCATTACTCAGAGGGGCTGCAGATCCTCTGTCCAAAGAATTTTTCAAGGCTGAGATAGAGACAGCCACGGCTGACCTGGTCTGCTGCTGGGGATGGTGGGGAGCGCTGACAAAGAGGGGCAGAGCCCTTGTGGTCCCCTATTTCCCATAACCAGCAGTGGCAAGTGGAGTGGGCACTCTGTGTTTTGCTCTGTGGAGGCCCCTCTCTGGCTCTGACACCAGCAATCAACAGTAAAAATTACTTTGAAATATACCCTGTGAGAAAGCATCGCAGGTCACAGGAGAAGAGTTCTATAAATTTTAGCTAATGTGTTTCACATTTGCTTTCAAAGCCATGGCTGATGAGTGACATGGAGAATAGCTTCAAAACCATCAAACTGGTTCAGTTTTGAAAAGTATTTAAAACAGGTCTGGCATTAATGAGGGGTCCTTGAGACTGGCAGCACTAGGAACGGTAATGCTGCCTCAGGCCCTCTCCATGCCTGAAAGAGGTCAGGGATGCCAGGCAAGATAGGCAAAAGGATGCTTGGTCTGTGAATCCCACGGGGCTTACATGGGAGCTGCTTCTTTACAGAAAAGATTTCAGCTGTTCCTTGTGCCCAGCAAGAGAATTGTGGGCATGCAGGGGATTTAGGCAGCAAGCGCAAGGGGTACCTTCAGGGTCAGGTACTAGCTGCGAGGGTATGGAGCAGGGGTGTTGTCAAAGCCGGGGGTAGGGGCTGCTGGGCACAGGAACTTAAATGGGAAGAAACGCACTTACACGCTTACAGCCTTTCATAAGTCCTGCTCCGCATAGCTAATATTTAATATGAATCTGTTCTGGGACAATTTTTCATAAACTACTTCTATCCTTACGTGTGCCAATGCCTCTGATATCTTGGGATACACTCTTTTTTAACTAGCTGCATCACTTCCTGGAGGAGGAATGGACGTGGAGTGCAGCAGCATGTTATTGTCAGCAATTATACTATTGATATCCATTTCTTAACTAACAATCAGACAACAGCTGAGATTATGCCCAGAGTAACCATCCCAGCAGCAGACCCAGTATGTGTGATGCAGTGTCCTGATAAATCCCATGCAGTCAGCAGTAGAATGAATGACAACAATAATGCATTCAGAAAGGTCTCACAAAAGGACCAAGGAAATCAGTGGCCTGGATTTCTGTTGCCATTCTCTGGAGCCATTCAGAAGGCCTACACTTCTTTTTTTCTGAACAACTGGTCCCAGTCCACTGGCCACTGGGCCCGGCACAGTGGCACTGCCCTGCAGCCCTCTGACCTTGCCTGTCCAGCACAGTCCAGGGCCAGGGAGACATTACGGCACAACGAGCCCAGCGTGCGAGATAGCAGGGCTGTGGTGAACTGGTGCGAGTTGAGCCCAATGGATCTCACATCCAGAGCATGAGCCTTACCCTGTGCATCTGTGACTGTCAGGACAAAGAGGCTTTTGCTTCCTTTTTTTTCAGTGTCTCAAAAGCAGGAGAGACAGTAAGTCCGATTAATGACCAGGTTTGGATAGGTAGTTGCACACATTAAAGTACTGAGTAACAAGTGACATCCCATCAGCTGAGCTGCCGTAGCTGAGCGTACGAGTGCTCTTAGCACACTCCAGCTGCAAGTGACGATGTGTTAGGTGTTAGGACATGCTTGTTGATATGTGCAGGGCTTTTGCAGCAAAGAGCTGGAAATTCTTCCATCCTTCTTCCCAGCATTAGAGAGAGGAGATTGACAGGTACAAGGAGACAGTTTATTTATGACTTATTGACTAATTGAATTATGATGGGATTTACTTTACCTTGCAGGTCCAAAGAGTAAGGTGGTTTCACATATCTCCCCCGCCCCTCACCCACAGTTATAATTATTTAAATGTCTTTTAGTTATAGAGCCAGAATTGGATCTTTGATTAAGTGGCTTAACAGAATTACAGAACTAACAATATTGGATTAGTTATTTCTTAGGAAAAAAATATCCAAGCTTGGCACAATGCAGATACTTCTAACTCTGTTATATTTTAGTGCTTCCAACACCTATGTAAGGTATTGTGGCCAATCTACCAAGAGATACTTTTTGATGAAGACAATGTATTTACATATACAGAAAGTGACAAAAGAGGGCTCATGCCACAGGTTCCCTTTGTCACATTAATATTTTAGGGCAAAGCCTGATACTTACAACATTTGCCCTAATTTGCCTGAAGCACCATAACTACATGTAGCAGTGTGTAAGGTTAAGTCTAAAACACTTCTTCCCCCCCTTCCCTGCTGCAAGCAGGCACGGGCTGATACCGCAGGAACACCTGTGTGTTGCCAGCTTCTGCACTTTTAGTGACCAGTGAAACTTTCAGACATATCCTTTCTGCACTTTTTTATTGGTTAAGTTCACAGAAAACCCACTTAATTATTGCATAATGCCTTCATGAATCAAGCTTTTACTGTGCAATTCAAGTTGCAGTAAAATAAGTGTGCTTCATATGTTAACAATTACAGGCTAGATTTATAAAAGCATCACACACTGTTTGCATTGGCTTTTCTAACCACTTTATTCATAAAACAGTGTTAATGCACCTAAAATAAATTCACCTTCCTTCTGAAACTCATTAAACTCTTGTGTGTCTGCACAGATAACTCTTTAGTCACCATGCACCCTAGGAATGCGTCATGTAAAACAAAGATGGTATGTTCCTGCTCACATTCTTTTACTGTTCAACCAGGCAGGTGTGTGAGTTAGACGTGGCTGGAGCCAGGCCTATGCTGCATCTCACGGGGTTTGAAGTTGCAGACATGAGGGATCAGCCGTGATGGACTCAGTCCTAAAGAGCAAAAGGGTGAATTACAGCAAGGATCTAGCCCACTATAAAAGGACACCAAGAAGAATTTTGCTTTGAAATTCTAATCTATGCTGCAAGTTCAAGTTTGCTCTGCTTCCACTGCCTTCAATGAATGTCAGCTGTACTCACACAGCTGTAAAATGTTATTTATACCTGCAAGTCTGGTGGGGTCAGAACAACATAGAACCGGTGCAAGAGAAGAAGCCAGAGCATTGCCTTGCTGTAAGCGAAGGCAGGATTGTCTGCAATAGGCCCCTAGCAACAGAATTTTGTTTTTACAAATCATGTTTCATCTGGATGGAAATTCAAATTAGATTAATTTTGTAAGAAACATTTCTTTTCTTACTTAATGCAATCTGACCTTTTAGAAGTAAATTGGGGGTTTACACTATTAAGACAAAATAATTTACTCTCTGACTGTTTTCTTGTTCCTTTTTTACAAAGTTGTTGGGTTTTTTTAATATGGACACACACACACATATATAAATTTATTTAACATTTTGTAGAACGTGATTTGTAAAAGATGCAGTGAGGAAGAACTTGTTGATGGAGAGGACTCTGCATAAGCAGGACATAACTGCTTTTTGACTCAGCCTTCCTCTGAAGATCCATAGAAACCGTAGCGTTTTTTACCAAATACCAAGTGAATTTCCTGATTGGAACATGTGATCAGCTTGGAAAAAGTGTGTTTTTGTGCAGTCTGTTTCCTGCCCAAGTACAACTTTGCCTTTGGCTAAACTAGCACCACAAGTCATAATCAATTAAAGTTCTTGTTTTTCCTTTTGGAACTGAGCACTCAAGCTTTCCGTGTGAAAGTCTTAATGGTGGGTATATGTGTAAGTGTGAATGTTTTCCTATGTCATTCATATTAATGAAGGCCTGCAGGTGTATTTGGAACACATTTTCTGAAGTAACTTGCAGAAAATACTTTTTTCTTCTCTTTTTCTTTCTGGAGAGCCCCCCCAGCATCTGCATATAAAATAAAATTTTGAGGCCAGTCTGGAATTCCATACCCCCAATCAGACCATGAACTTGTACCTAGTTTAATCTCTTCTCTGGAAAAATACTCTAGGAAAAGACTCAATTTATTCTCCATTACAGAAGAAATACACTACTAAATGGGGCATAGAAATACTCCTTTGGATTGACCTAATCAAAACGAATTTCTTTCCTCTTCCTACACTTGAGTAATAGATGTTGACAAAGCCACTGAATTATTTGGCTCCAAGTCTAGCTGAAATTTCTTTTAATGGTGAATATGAGATAGATGTTACAAATGTGGCTCAGCCTTAAGCAGCAAACTGAGAATTCCCTATTAATAGATGATAGAGCAGTCACTCTTGTTACCCAAGTTTCTGAGGTTTTCTGAAATAAAAGCACAGAAATTTGATAGGTAGGCACACAGTATTTGCCAGAACGAGTAATCCCAGAGAGCTCACCAAGCCTACTGAAGTCAGTTGAGAGATTTTGCACCTTTTCTCTGGGATTTGTGTCAGTGTTCACATTTTCCCACAAGAAGTGTGATTCAAAGCCTAGGAGCATCTCTTCCTGGACTGTTGGGAAAACTTAGACCAGGAATTTGGAGGGAGTAATCCAGAGGCGCTCACCTAGTGACGTTCTTGCAGAGCACTGATAAAACAAGACTCACTGTGTTTAAAACCCAGAGATTAACAAGGAATTAAATTCCAGTCGGAAGTAAAACAGCAAAATAAACCTTCCCCAGGAAAGCTGAGTTTTAATGGCGATTTAACAGCATTTACAGGCTGTAACCATGACCTCAGTGATCTAGGCACTCTGCAAACACAGCTTGCCTAAAGCTATTGCAGAAACACTCTTACTTTAGACTGCCTAGGCTGGCACGCCATGCCTTTATGTGCTCTTTTCTTCCTTCAGAGTTGGCTTTGTTGGGACACATGATGGGCTCCTTCTTCCCCTCTTGGTTCCAGTTGTGTTTTAATGGGCTTCATGGTTTCCTGGTTTCCAGTACACTGAATCATTGGTGCTACCCTTACTGGAGCTTTTAAAAGCATGAGGAAGAAGAATTCTGCATTAGACCAAAAGTCCAACCACCCCAAAGTATCATGTCTTCAGCAGTGGCCCAAAATAGCTGTGTGTGGAGGAATGCGGGAAGAGAGAGCTCATGTGACAACATGTACTCAGAATACTCTCCAGATCTTGAGCAATCTTTGGGTTAGCAGCCCTCTTTCCAGACGTCTTGTAGTTAATAATAACCATAATTTACCACATAAGAAGGATTTACAGAGTTAGCTGTGAGCATTTACAGACAACTTGTGGAAAAATAGCACCATGAAGGACTCTTATTTGATATATACAGTGCTAACACAGAAGAGACAGACATGTGATGATCAGCTGTATGTCAAATCCTCCCCCTCCTCTGGATACACTTTTTTCTTTGCAGTCTTTTACCTCACAAATGTCTTGTAGTGGTAAAAGCGACATCAGCATCCTCTGTTTCATCTTTGCACTGCAACAGTTGAAATGCAGGAAATTCTATTTAAATGGAAGAAAAAAAAATTACTGTGAGTGTAGTCAAAAAAGGGAACAGGTTGCCTGGAGAGACTGTGGATTCTTCACAATGGAGATATCCAAAACCCAAAGGAACACAGCCCTGAGCAACTTGCTGTAGCTGACCCTACCTTGAGGAGTAGGGTTGGCCTAGTTTTGAACTACACGACTTCCAGAGGTGCCTTCCAACCGCAACTAGCCTGTGATTCTATGACCTTGGAAAAAAAGGGAATTAAAAAATGGGACACATACCAGAAGTTTAGTACCTTCTCCCCACTCATTTCAAACTTTCTGACCCCCGTGAAAATAGGGAGAATAAGGTCCTGTCACCCATGCTCATAGACCTACACACTTCGATTATATGTCCATAATGAATTCCTGCATTGTCAGGGCAATATATAACTGAAAACTTGCATCAGAAGCCATTCAAATGAACCGTACACTTGTACATTTGTGATTGCATACCTGCACTTTGAGAATCAAATTTACAGATGAAACACCTTTTTTCAAGGCCTTTCTGTCCTTCCAATCACGACACCCCTGTCTATGTCCTCCAGATTAATTTCATGCCTTAACATTGTAACTATGCTTATTTATTTTCTCCCATCCTATTCTGAACAGAAATCAACAGCAAAACTCACGTTGACTTCAGGGGACTTAAGGGCTGCAGCAGCAGAATCTTCTGAAAAAATAAAACCTCAAAAGCTTAAATTCAACACTGTGGTGTCTTTCTGACAAATCAGTTTTAACACAATAATGTGATTTTTTGCATTGCATTATTCCACCTCTTTTAGGGAAGGTACCTTATAGAGTAAAATATCTTACAGTTTCTTGTCTTTCTAATATTTTCCAGCCCACCACCTTCAGGTGGGTCTGCAACAGTCATGCAACATATTTCCACGTCCGTACTGGTAAATCTGACATGTCTGTGCATAGGAATTGTGATAACTGCAGGTTTTCTGTGTCACCCCAGGGTGCCTGTGAGACGCTGATTCTATTTGGGAGGGTAGAGCTCAGAGCAGCTCAGATATAGGGGCTCCGCACATATATTTATCTGTGTGTGTGCTGCATTTGTTGAGGGCTTGCCCCCTTCAGATAAGGGCAATGGCTATATGATTTAGACCGAAACAAAGGTGGCAAAATATTAAGAAATATATAAAACCTCCACTATTTGTGGTGGGATTTTTTTTTTCTGTGCAGTGAACACTGAGTTAGAAACCTGGGTTGTCTGTAAAAACTGCCTTTTTACAGTTTACAGTTTCTTACACTTGAGCAGAGGTCTGTAATTTACAATCCCACTGACCCGCCGGTGGGTTTGTACCCACTTTACAGGAGCATACAGGCTTTCTACAGATGGGAAACACTGAAGATGGGAGCATTCAATCTCCGCAGCAAGAACTACAACCTAAGGCATCAGCTATGTCAGTGGTGTGGCAGCCGCGAGAGCCTGGACCGCTGCAGCTGCTCGGAAAGAGCCAAGGGCTTCTGCTCATGAAACAGCTGCTTCAGGCTTTTACCTCTAGAGGGGGGTAGATACCTGCGTACTGCTTCCAGCCTGCGGCCAGGCCAGCTCGGGCAGGGCTTGGCTGCGGCAGCGTCTTCTGCCAAACACCCTCTCAAGGTTACCGAATCACCTGGCCGACACACGATGGTTTTGCCGGAGCCGGAGGCGCTGGCTTGTGAGGGAGCCTTGTAGCAACCCTCGCTCTGATACGAACTGAGGACTCCTTGGCGTCGCTCGGTTTTCTGCTCACGGCGCAGCTGCGGGCTTTGAAACTGGGCAGAGCTGAACGGGGCGCAACGAGTTGTCCCCGCAATCTGCTGACATAGAATTGCTCCTGTGCTGTCCTCAGAGCCCCCCCTTCGCTGTGACACTACGAAGGCCAGAAGGCTTCACGCGCTCTCCTGCAATGAGAGCGAGGCAAAAAAAAATGAGGCGAAGACATCACATTTACTGCATGTCCACTTGCCTACACAGGTGCTCTGGGGGTGAGGTGTTCAGCTTAAAAATCGGAGTTATCGTGAGCAGAGAAAGCAGAGCAGAGGAGGTGTTTCCCTCCTGTGGGAAGGTCTGTCCTGCAGCTCCGCAGAAATCCTGAGTTTCAGTAACTTAAAAGATTCTGTTTATGTGGAATATAAACAAAAGTAATGAATATAAATAATGCCTCTTGCCTTCCTCATTCCTGCCTGTCATTCAAGAGATAAGAGAACAGCACGACAGCTAGCATGAATGTTGTGTGTAAATGATCTCCAGATGGAAAAGGAATTTAGCCACTTAGTTGGAGTTTCCAGATGTTTGGAAGCCCTGGACAGCTCACATGGGTGCATTAACAGCGCAGACCATGCATAGGGTGTCTGGAGACAAAGTGCATCTTTGCTGTGCCGTTGGCTTATGCACATGGAACAAGCCTGATGTATTCACAATGTCCTGAATGTACGATGCACAGGCTGGTCATCTATGCACCAGCTCCTTGGTGGATCTGCTCAGCCTCGGAAGTGCTGGACCCAGGAGCACCTGGCACACGGGACCTGTATCCACGTTTCGGACCTGGATTCCCCCGGCAGGAGGAGAGGTCCTCCATTTGCAGGCAGTGGAAGTAGCAGATCTTTTGGGGGCCTGTCTTGGCCATGGGTAACTTTTCCAGCTTGTATTTGCTTGAGATCCCAAGCTGAACCACGGTTATTGGTGGTACCAGCCAACATGCAAAACTAGAGATTTTTGGAAATGTTGAGGATACTGAAAAAAACTTTTTTAACCTTTTTCTGCCCCAGGAAAAAAACTAGAAATATTGAGAGAAAAATATTTTTAAAAAATTAAAGTCAGAAATTCTTTTTGCCTCTTCAAGAACAGAAAGTGTATATATGTGTAATTTAGTTATCATTTAGAAACTCCTGCTAGGGGTAGTTTTTAAATAAATAAACATTATAATGCAGGTTGCATTCTGCATTGCTTTCCCTCCCTGATGCCCAGAGTTCAATATCTCCTGCTTCTTTCCAGGAACCTCCATTTCTTTTGCACGTTCAGAGCATGGTACTCTTGCTGGCAGCGGGGGCTTTCTGCCCATGTAAGAAAGTGAAGCTGACATAATACATATGTCAGTTGGAGTTGGTATTTCAGAAGTCCTTCTTCAGGATATCTTTGTGCCTTTATTCACCCTCCTCACCCTCCAGGTTTTTTCCCCGCTGGATGTTCTGGCATCAGTGAGGGAGTTTTATGGCTTTAAACTGATTTCATTAAGACATGAGCAGAACTAAGGACCTCTCCATTATTTTTCTACTGAGGCTTTCATATTTAGTAGTTCTTTCACCTGTGCAGTACCTTTGGCTGGTTTTGGACATAGTAAGATTTTGAAGCGATGATCTGTCTCCACAACACAAAGATTTCCCTCTTTATCTCTGTACCTGACTCTTCAGCTGATTCCTCTTCCAAAGTTCATGAATTACCTCACAGAAATCAGGACAGATCTTTGGCTACATTGACTCCCTTGACCCCAGTCTGCTAGGTTGAAAATCTCGGTTACAGAGAATGGAATGGCTGTTGAGTCGCAGAAATTCACAATATCCCTTTGACATTTACTTCTGTGACCTTGAAAGGCCAAGAAGACACATTGCAGTCAACAACAGCAAGAGTTCCTAGGCTTGCTAAAATTATTCCTAGGAAGCAAAATAGTTACAACATTTCTAAGTATTCCCAGATTGACTTCAGAATTGCTTGTGTTTTGATCATATACATGCTTTTTCAGATGTGAAAAGTGACTTGAGGTAGACAGAAAT
This sequence comes from Aquila chrysaetos chrysaetos, assembly GCF_900496995.4. Lineage (NCBI taxonomy): Eukaryota > Metazoa > Chordata > Aves > Accipitriformes > Accipitridae > Aquila > Aquila chrysaetos. Next base: position 28,812,605 of record NC_044005.1, read on the forward strand.
CAAAGAAAGATAAATGCGGTCCAATTTATTTTAAAGTAGTGTTGCTTCCATAGAAGCTATAACTGCAGTTAAGGTTTTAAAGCATTTTATTTTATATAGTGTTTTTTGAATTGAGTCATGATGAAATTAGAAGAGGGGGAACCAACTGAGGAAAAACATACACTGTTTTTCACTCACCCACAAAAGGGTTTTTCACCTCTCTGAAGCCTGATGAGCTGCAGTCAACCACTCAGCTTCAGATAGTAAGTTCTTTTCAATTACTAGTCATTTATTGCAGTAATTTCATTTTTTTTTCCAGAGAGAAGAGTCTAGAAAAGGTTGGGAGTGTAAGTCCAGCTTTTTCTGGGCTGTGGGACAAGCCTGGTGGCCTGTGTGACTCATCTACATAGCTTTGCTCATTTGAGGACAAAAACCCAAATTAAACCTCTGCTCTGGTTCTGAAGCAGTTTATGGACTGCTGGGATGACGTGAGTTGCCTTGCCAGTTAGCAGGAAGATAATTTCACGTGAGTCGATTGCAACATCTACACCCTTCTGGGGTAGAAGTTATATCACTGAATGGGGCTAGTTTTGGCTCCTGCACATGCTTTTGAGCTCTATATTCTTTCTGTTAATGGCAGAGACCTTTTAGGTGCCAGGCACGGACTTCACGGCTTACCCAAAGTTACCCAACCTGCCGCTGCATGGCCCTACACAGGGCTTGGGAGAAGAGGGGGTCTGGCAGGCTGACACACACGGGCAACAGGGAGTTGGACAGCATGATGGGGACAGGGCTAAAACAAAAGGGAAAGCCCATTTTCATGGTGTGCTGTGGGTGGGGAGCTCTGGGCAAAGCTGTGGCTGCAGTGAAGCCCGGAGGTTTCCTGTGGTTTGGGGATCGTCTGACCAGCTGGGATGGGAGAGGAGCACGTGGCACCCTAATGTGGGGGGGCGGCCACGTGTGTTTGAATCTCATGCTGACACGGGGAGACTGGACAAAACTTTAGCTATCCAGCTACCTTAGCATTAATTTTGTTGAACGGCTTCAGTTTTAAGCACTGTTTTAAGCCCAAGAGAAGTGTGGTCAGGCAAAGACAAATGCAAATTTCCACAATATTTAAAATCAAAAGTAAATCTCAGCTGCTCTGTGTAGAGCAGTTCTCTTACAGGAACCTGTCAATCTATGTGTCATATTATGGCCAATTTTAATCAAAAGACTAAATTCTGGGAGAATTTCTGGAAGCATATTTTTGGTATGAGCAAACAGTGGTTGGACAATAACTATTTTTATTAGAACAGAACCAAATTTGGAATTTCTGTTTCAAACTTTTAGGGGAACTCCCCCCCCCCCCCCCCCCCCCAAAAAAAAAAAAAAAAGAAAATTTTCCTCTTGCTTAGAATCAGAATAAAAAATCAAAATTGCTCATGACATGAAAATATCAAAAAGACACCCACAGCAAGCTTCAATCTTTTTGCATTGACTTCAGCACTTGCAGTTTAGGGTATTTTGTTATTTTGCTAAAGTCATAATATTACAGCTGTATTGAAGTGCTTCAACCATAGAGAAGCAAAGCACTTCAAGCTGATGAAATGAAATATTCTGATATTTTTCCACCGAACAATTTAGGTAAAATGTTAGAATCCTAGTGAGTCTCCAGACAACAAAGGGCCAGCAGCGGCTGCAGAAGGATGCAAGGAGGGAGAGCACATTGTGGAGCCATAGAAATAAATAGAGTGGAAGGTTGACAAGAGCTTTTTACTTGCCAGTCTTAAAGGACCTTGTGTGGGAAGGAAAGACACTTTAAAAATAAGCATTGCTAGGATTCCCTTTCTCTGTTGTTGTCTTCATGCTGCCATGAAATATTTCAGGTTGTTACAAAGAAAGAAATGCAGGAAGGGTGAAAAGCGACTGTTCGCATGACCAGGTCCCAGCAGCTTACTTGTCCCATATATAAGCCTCTAACATCTAGGTGATTTTTTTACTGTTTATGCCAGCTGGCCTACCCTAGAGAAGGCAACATAATACCTATGCAGAGAACTTGTACAATAAAAACCTAAATGCATTTCCACAAGCCCTCGTTTTCTCACCTCCTTACTAACTTCTGGTAAAGGAGATTAGTCAGTGGCATACATACTACCGGCTCCAGCTTTCACTGGGCCATTAATCCTCCAGTTGCCAGGAAAAGAACCGTTTCCATCAACTCATTTTACTGAAGAACTCAAAAATGTACTGTTTAGTTTTGAATCACCATCAGACTGGACTGATCTCCCTCATCCCACCTGCTATGGGACTGAGTATCAGAGGACTGTCAGTGAGCTTCATTCCCTGAAGGATTTAATGTTGCTTCTGTAGGTTCAAGCCAGCAGACCTAACAAGAGTTGATTTTTTTTCTCAACACATGGTTTTAGAGGCCTTAAAATCACCTGTCAGCTCAGTTTGTCTTTCTATCTTTCTGAACAGGATCAAATGGCCAAGTTGCAGGAAAACCTCAGCCAAATTTTTCCTTCCTAAAACAGTAGATTCCCATAAAAAATCACTGTCTTTCATGGCATTTAGGGCTCAGCCAATATTTCTGATTCTCCACTACCTTTTAGTTTGAGCTCCCTGAACAATGCTTATTCTTCAAGGCTGAAATGTGATACTGTATTACTGTAAAAGATAGACGTGCAGATTGTTATTTAAACTAAGGGCCTCGCTTTGCCAATGAACATCAAAGTAAGTTAAAGTGGATACAAACACAATGCAGATGCCCTAGAAATGCATTTTATATTGTCAGAGCAAAGGGATGAGGCCTTTGTAGGGTGGGTGAGTCTCACAGATCTATAGTAATCTGATTTTTTTCCTTTAAAGCCCCAAGTACTGACATCATATCAACATAAAAGAAACTCAGCTTTCAAAAAAGGTTCATTTCTAGCTTTTGTGTTTGCAGGATATAATTTCCCAAAAGGACCTTAGAAGCCACATTGTCCATTCTAATATGATTATAATTAGCTCATGATTAGGGGCAACAGTATAGTATGTTTTTTTGTGTTATACCTGAAAAAAAAACATGTTGAAAATACTTGAAAATATTTGCTTGTATGGTGACCTTAAACAAAGATTACAGTGAGGGCAATATATTATTTCTGATATAAATATATAATTTTGAACTGTGTAACTCCTCTAAAATACTGATACTGAATGCTAATTATAGTGATTCTTTTTTAATAGGCTAAAATATGTCTCAGATTATGTCCCAGGCAAAGACCTAGCAAGCAAAAGAAGTTCAAACCTACAGACACAGAAACCATGCTGCTTACTTGCTGTTGACTGTTTTCTCAGAGAAAAGGGATGGTGAGTAATTTGGAAAGACCAAGAAGATGGTAGGAAAAAAGCAGGAGCCCTGGCACAGTCCTTTCCACTGGTTGAAGGGTGATAACCTACTGCCAATGCACTCCAGAGGTAAACTGCTACAGGCTGTGCCCAGACTGCAGTCTTCAGTATGTTGTTATTCCCGGTTTGGTGCCCAAAATGCCAATACAAACTCTGCCTTTGCCATCTCAAGTGCCTTTATACTGTTTTAATGGCAAGTGTATCTTTAAACTGCTCTGTAGGAACGGACAAACATGGCAGATTTTTCAATAAAAGTTTATGGCTGTGCATTATTGCAGACTACAGGAGCTGTAACCTGGCGCTGTGTGCCAGCTGTCATGCCATGGGATAGTTAATATATGACACCTAAGGGAAGAAGAGAAAAAGAAAAAATATAAAGAGGAAGCAAGGGAGTTTTCTGAACTGAGGATGGAAACTCTATTTAGCACAATCCTTCCTCTAAGATGCTGTAGAGTCTAGATGCTGTGGCGCTTGATTCTCTTCTCTGTTATTCCCACTTGTATGATGCAATTTTCTGGCCAGACGAGCCTGACTTGGGCATCCAGCCGGGCTGGGAGTGGACAGTCCGTGCTGGAGTGCTGCTGGACGCAGAGGAGTGAGCGTTAGCTCTTACCTTCCCTGCTGTTTCTTGGCATGCAGCCTGTTCCCATGACACTATCTGAAGCTGGTCATGGAGGTTTATGGTTTATTTTTATAGCAATATTTCCAAGCAATTATCTTCCAACTTGTAGCTATAGACCTTTATACTCTCAATCTAGCAAAAGCTTGTCTCTGTAAATCCACTTGTTTAAGATTTCCCTCATGTGTGCACACTAAACACATTGTTAACCTTGATGAGCAGTTAAACACTTAACCAGCACTGCAAAATTTCAGCTCATTTTCAAGTGTTGTAAGCCTTCATTTCTCCTGTCTGTTCTGTAAGCCTGGCATGGTAAGGCAATAAATGAAGGAATAAAATATCTAGAGCCAGCAACTTAACTGGTTTAAATCAGTGCAGCTCCACGAAGTCAGTGGGGCTATAGACATACACATACACACTGAATCTAGTTTTATATAAACCAAAATCAATGCTCCCTGGCTTTCATAGGTCTATCTGTACTTTATTTCTCTTTATTGTTTCAGGGGAGGAGGGGGTGTTTTGTTTTGAAGAGAAGACACTAACTTTATTTAAAAGAGTATTGACAGCTTATTAGTCAATATTAATTTTTGGTGTGTTTGAATTGGCATAGATGCCTTGCATAAATGCAATTACCTTATGCTAATAAAATCTACTAGACATCATGCTGGCCAGTGAGCGTTACATCTTCACAACGGACTAAAAATCCAGGCTCTGATTGTGTTTTGCACTACTATGGTTTACAGCTAGTGTAACTCAAATGATTGGACTGGAGATGCAGAAGAATAACCTGAGGATGCAGCAAGCCAGGCCCCCCTTCACTAGGTGTGGTACCCAAAATGTAACGTGCAATTCAAATGCTAGTCATAGGCAAATTCTGGACCCTGAGTTTCTGGATCTGAAAGAGGAAAAGGGAAAATGTTGCTGTAGCGGTTACTGCACAAGTGAAACACCAAACAGAGCATATGAGGATCAAAAATGAGGCAGGAAGAACACAAACTTAAACACTCTGCATACAAAGATTAATTACATAAAATAAAAGCTGGAAGAAATAAAAGAGCCAAATAAGGCAGTACAGGAAATTTCTAAAAATGTTGCCATTGACACTAAAGAAAGACAGAGAGTATTCTGCCTCCAGCTGCAATACAGCTGTCACATCCAAACAAATTAAAACCCTCTGAGGACCAAAAAACACAATAAACTGTAACATTATTTAAGTGAAGCATTATTTTTTCTCTGCATCCCAAGCTGAATGCTTATTTAGAGTGTGAAAAAGTAGCCTGGAAGCACACAGTGGCACAAAATACCTTTTTAGGTCCAGGGAAGCTTAAGTATCTGCTTTTGTGGGTGTTAAAACACATGTTCTTACTGTCTTGCTGCCACTGTACAAATAAGACTTCTGCCCTGTTTTTCCATCTCTATTTCAAGACTCCTGATGGCAGATTCTGAGACTCCTGATTTTGGTGACCCAAGCAATCAGAAGATGCACATATACACTTTTCAACTGAGCACTGCAATATTTCCTAGCTCTCTGGCTTGTTTGATGTGTGGCATTTCAGACAGTACTGTACAAAAAGAGCAGCTGGGACTCTGCATGCTGCTAGAGGTTTGCTCCTAGGAACCCCCCAGCCTCCCAATCCCATCTCAGTTGCACTTGGTTACCAAGAAAGTTTTGCATTCGTTATAAGGTGCTTATGCTGATTTACAAAGCCATTGAAAAGCAGAGCCCAAGTTACCTTTCTGAGCTACTGACTCTTTACTCCGCTGGTCACAGGCTGAGGTCAACTGATACAGGTCTCCGTGCATCTTCAATACTGAAATGCGTCACTTTGGGTGGTCGCTCTTTCAGCCATTGTGCACGTGGCCCTGCTGCCTCCTGTCAGTACCGGCACTGCTACCTTCCCTGCGGTTAAAGTCCAAACGCGAGACACAGTTGTGCTCGTCGGCCATGAGCTGGATGCAAATCACTGGGATTTCTGAAGATTCATTCCTAACAACAGCCCTTTTTCAATCGTTTCTCTTCAGTATTTTGGATGTGTCTGCGAGATAAGGCACTACAAACAGTGTTTGCTTTTTCCCCTCTGTCATTCCATTTTTATTTTCTATTTGCAAATGTAATTCCTCCCTCAGTACAGCAGGATAACATGCGTAATGTAACTATGTGAGCACAGACGAACTTCTTCCTACCCTAAAGTAAACACTTGTTATGGACCAAAGTGCAGAATAGCTTTACAAGACACTTCTTTGATTAAAAGAATAAAACCAGCTGCTGCTGTAAAGAAACTTAAAATATTTATCAAGTTAAATATGGATTGTGCAATCTTATGCTGACTCTTTAACCTTAAATGCCTACTAAATCAATGCAACAGATCAGAACTCAGAGAAGTCAGCCTTCTAAAGCCAGTACTATTAATCATTACTTTAAGAAGTTCTGTAAATCTGTTTGATGTCGGGCATAATACAGATGATTATGTGAGCTGGAATTTTAACTGTATTGTTAATCAATGGATGTTTTCACTGACTAGATGAGGAACAGGGCAGGAAAGCGTATTATAAAAAAAAAGAAGAAAAAAAAAAAAAGATTGGAATGTGTCTGCTCCAGAAATAGTAAAGTAGCTTTGTTTCACTGATGTAACAAATTCCATCATATGAAAACTATTATACAAAGGTTACTCATTATTAAAGGTATACCACAAAATGTCATGGTAATAGAGTGTTGTCATGGGATAAATATATCTCACTTTGAAATATTCTCCATAAATGCCTCAGTCACCACAACTTCCATTTAGCTGCAGAGGGCTGGCAGGAATGTTTTGTTTTAAAATTAATCATCCACTGTTCTTCCTTCCTGTCAGTAGGCTTAAGCACTGCAATATGAGGGAGGAAATCTTGGAACTGGTTTTTATATTCATCCAGTGCCCAAGACCAGAGGCAGGAAGGGATATTCTCAAACCTGATTTGGGGAATATCATAACTTTGAGAATTTCAGTGAGCGTTCTCACTTAGCTGCAGTACCCAAAAAGTAAACTGCTCTGAATCTAACAGAACTGACCACCAGGTGTTTAAAGTGGTTAGCATTTGTCCTGCGAAAAGCTGAGAGATTATCACAGACAAGATGGTCAGAGATATTAATTCCAAGTATTTTAATCTAGGAAGGATGTCAGCACACAACCAATCGGTGAAGAAATTATAAGATGATTCAGCTGAGTTTAAAACTGTATGTGTGGAGCTGACTGAAGACTCCTAAGAAAACAGCTGATGTACAACCTTCCTCTGAGATCAGCTTGAAAAGGAGGGCAGAGATGGGGAGGGTCAGCAGTCATTTGTTCACTATCAGTTATTGTGCGTTCTTCCACCCCTTGGCTTTCGGTCCTCCTTTTTTCACGTAGCTTGTGTGTTCAGGATTTGTCTGATGCCTGAGCCAGCTCCTTCTCTGAGAAGCCCGCCGGGGGATTTACTGGCTGTTTTTGTAGAACAAGAGGTAGATACAGACTCTGCCCTGCTTCTGCATCCGCAGGGATTCAAACTGCTCTCCAGCGCACACCGCCCCTGCCCACAGTAACCTCAAGGGGAGTACATGGCTCTAAATCATCACACAAGTCCACTCAAAGTAAAAAAAAAAAAAAAACAAAAAGTATGTCTGTGAGTATTCATAAATGTTAACTTCTCACAAGGCAGCGGTCGTGTGCTCAGCAGCTGAGCGCCGGCGTGGAGCTGCGCTGGGAGAGCAGCGCGCCGACAAGCAGGACTGAAGTGGTGTGAAAGCAAATTGGACTTTCCTACGTTGTTAATTGCTGCCCGTCAGTAAAAATTACTCTTTGCTTTCTTAACAGTGTTACTGCCTGGCTGAAAACTTTATGAGAAATCGCTCCTGGATCTTTTACGGGAGCTTCAGCAGTCACGTTTTGGAAGCTGTTACTTAATATGATGTCACTGGGTCTGCAGGGGAGTAAAACCCCCAAATAACTTTTCTTTTGAAACGTTCTTGTGGCAGCTGTTTCTATACATGATTCGTAACTTCTCTGCCTTAAGAACTGTGGCCATTTAAATAGCTTCGGTGAACAAAAGCACGGCACACACACACAAGTCCAGAACGAAGCATGATCACTTTCATGAAATACCTGTGCCCACAATCTCAGACGAGTGCTTATTTAGAATCTTTGACATTTTATATGGTTAATGCACTATACGGTTACTCACCAGTCACACCATGTACAACCACAGCAGTTGTATGAGATAGCTGATTTAATAGAATCTGACTCCATTTTATAGGCAAAGAAATAGATCAAGGAAGCATGTGGGATGAGAGTGGCAGAACCAAAATGAGGTTTCAGATCTTCCTCCATTCTCATCTAACACATGCTCCTTCAGACCTTGTTGCCGTCTTACTAAAGTTGGACTTTGATAATTACTGTGCAAAAGAACCTTTGAGAAAATAACTTGGGGAGACATTTATATTCTCACTATATGTAAAAGTAGCTGCATAAACTGATTTTCGTCTGTTTCAAATAAATGACTAAATTTCTACATCTGACCCAAACTATATCTGCCTCATTGGAGTCCTCATTGCCCTTTGGGGCTACAAATGTATAATATGACAGCAGAATGAGGCCCAGTGACTTTACCAGACTCTCTGACCACAAGCTTAAAGTAAGTCATATCTGAAAACACACTTTCAGCTATTGTCTCATAACCAGATATTCCAGTCTGGGGTTGTTTGGGGATCTTTGAAAGCTTAGCTGTTCAGTTTTCATTATTAATGGCATTTAAGAAACTGCAGCAGGATTGAGAAATTGCCACACATTCTCCTGGCTTCTTAATGTAACCTCTGATAATAGAGTATGTCCAGTACTTGATGTTACTGTCAGAAAATGACTGCAACTAAGCTTTAAAATGGAAACCATGGAGAGGGAAAAATGAGGGCAAAAAGAGCTAAATCACGGGTTGAGAGAAGTGAAGAAAACCAGAAGAGAGCTGTGGAGGCAGACACCGAGGAAGAAAAGGAGATCAATCATCTACTGCGGGGTTTAAAGACCATTATTATGTTAAATAGTGAGCATCAAGATTGTGTGTATGCACTTTTATGTATAAAATATATAAAGTTAGATGTGTGTAGTTTGCTGCTTCTTAGTTTGGAAGTTTGTTGTATGTGAAAATAAACTATAGCTTCTTGCTGCACAAAACTGGAACAGCCTTCTTTACAACATACATTTGCAGGAGCAAAATAGCAGCTCAATATTGAGTCAGAGCAAAACTGAAACCTTCAGATGCAGATTTTTAATTACATGTGGAAATGGGAACATTTGGATCAGGGCTTTGGCCCATGTACAGTCAAACATAAAAGCCAGTTTTATTGCTATGGACTGGAAGTGACTCCCTTGTAAACTCCCTCGTGGCAACTTCTTGTACAGCCAAAGCCTCTCTGTCACTTATTGTGTGGCATGCCAGAGCCAGTACTGCTTCACCCAGCTGAATGCTCTTGAAGTCAGCAGAGTTACTTTACTCAACATTTTAAAGGCAGCTGTAGTCAACAGTGTGTAAATGAAAGGAGAATTCAGACCAAGAGCGGCAAGAAACTAAGGACTGCAATTTTAAAGTTGACTTTCTGTGCTCATGTCTTTTTACCTGCAGTATCAGAGACAAATCTTTCAGTTCTGGAAACAGCCACAAGACACCTTTTCCTTAACATTTTCTGTTGGGAGCTACAAGTGCCTTTTTAGCCCCATTTCTCAAAGTGCAAGGCTCACACAATCTTATTTTGTGCCTGCCATCTGAAAAAAAAAAAAAGCCTCAACCAAATTTGATAGATGATCAGAATTCTCAAAACCAATTATGATCACAGGAGGTTTGTGAAACCTAATGGCTTGAGAAAAAGCCCAACTTACTGGCTCACTAACAGGAAACAAATATTTGGCTTGGCAGCAGCCTGCTCGCCAGCATGTGATGGCCAGTCAGTCAGTGTGCACTGCTGCCTCTTGGTGACTTGGCATGGCATAGAGGAAGAAAATAATGCCTTATGAAAATGATGAAAGGACCTTTTAAAAGTCTGCCATTTTGGCTACCAATTTAATTCTGATAGAGGTTATGCATCAGAATTCAATAGAATTTAACCAATAGAGGATATTTATCAGAATGTAATGACTACTTAAAGATGTAATTGATATCTTACAGTGCAGGACAAACAATTAAACATTGAAATCCAATATATACTGTTGTAAACTGTCCAAAACACAAAATGCCTTTTGTCTTTGTCAAGGTCTGTTGAAGGTGATGGTGTTGGTGAACAGGACAGCTTCCCTCAGAAGTCAGATGATGCCTGTCTTCTATTGCAGTTTCTCAACAACTGTTTAAGGACTTTATTTTTGTCTTACCATTCACCCCGTTTTCCTAGCACCACTCACTTCAGTTTTGGGGCCAGGCTGTCAAGGGGCTTTAGGCACCTAATTCCCACTGAAGTAAAGGGTGGTTAGATGCCTAAATACTAGCTATGTCTGCAGCACGGTCACTGCCTTTGCCTGAGAGCATCCGCTTTTCAAGGTCATCGGTGCTACTGGCTGCCCTCTGGGCTCCAGACATACCACCTAAACCCTTGAGCATCTCGCACAGATGTGTTACAACAGGGAGGGGAAGGGCCCCCACACCCCAGCTACAGCAGCTGAATCCAGGCCCGAGAGCACGGCCTGTCCTGGCTGCAGTTTGCCCTTCAGCTGGAACCTGCTCCTGCCCCCCCGTACATCCCACGCAGGCTGAGAGTGTGGGATGAAAATGGGGCAAGTGGGGGGGAATGGCATTGCAGTGGTGGTAGGTACAGAGCCAGTACTCCAGCCAGCTGGTGACAGAATGACTGCTGCAGTTCCATGACCCAGGTAACCCCAGTGGCTGTGCCCCGCTTGCCCAAGGGGAGCGTGCTGACAGGGAAGCGAAAGCCCCATCCCCTCAGCCTTTCCTGAGAGCTGAGCTCCAAGGAGCCCAAGGGAAGGAAAGCCCAGGCAGCTGGGCAGCCCTGCTCACATCCACGCCAGTTCGGCTCTGCACAAGGTTGTCCCAAACCAACTTAGAGAGCAGGGAGGGCTTGTTCCTTGCTGCTTTGCTTGCAGTCAATTTGCAAAATAATTCCTCCAGGATGATCACACAGAGCAAATGAAAAGCTCCATCCCGAATCCTCCGCTGGTGTGGGTAATCCCTGTTCCAAGGAGTAAAGTCTCTTGTTTAAATGCAGAAGAGAAAATTGAGGGTTTCAGAGAAAGTGTAAGCCTTGGATAGCATGCTTTGCACGTATCAGATTTAATAATTACTATTTAATTTATGAACTCTGTAAAACCAAAAGAAGACTGATAGCAGAGGGAGTCACGATTGGGGTGGAATGGAAGTTAGCACACCAGAGAATAAGAACCTTCAAAATTAGCCATGAAAGAAAGGAGTTTAACTTTGTTGAGCTTCTTAACAGGTTAAAGTCAATGTATGTATGTACTTAGATTGGGGAATACTCATGAAAAGAAGAAATAAAGGAGCCGCAGAAAAAGATGTAGATTGTTAGGAAGTATTAGGAAGTGGGAAAAGCTAAAGCTAAAAGCAAATGACATTATTCTACCGGGAAAGAGAGACAAATACAACATACAGAAATATATAGAAACCAATCCTTTTTATAGGAAACATGACACTCCTTCCACAACATTGCCCTAATTAGAAAATGTACCATAATGAACACCAGTCGCAAAGCAAAAAGACAAAGTTGTTGAGAGGTAAGGATACTATTTTCAGGAGATGATGAAGGAAAAGTGTGTAAAGTTATGGAAATGTTCATTATTGGAAAAATGAAGTAGAGGGTTATTTGTTTTTATAGAAAGGTGGGATAGTGCCTGTTTTAAAATCACTTCTAAAATTCACGTTGAATTCTGTGAGGTCAGGTTTTCTTTTCGGTAAAGTCAAAGTACTGAGTTTAACGCCCTCGCAGGTCTGTTGTATACAGATTAAATTACTAAAATCCAGTATTCTAGAGAAAGGAAGCTCTCGGTCAGGGGGTTCATTTGCCAGCTCTGGTATGGGCTTTTTTGTGATGTTTGCGAAGTCACTCATTTTCTGTGCCCGTTCCCAAATCATCAACCAACCCGTGGGTGTCAGCCTGGCAAGGTGTGTTGTCCCCATAGCTTTTATCCCAGGGATTTAATCTAACACGGCAACCACATCCAGTCCGCAACACAGCCTGGAAGCCTCCCAGCAAGAGGGCTTCTCCTGGCTCTTAGCGTTGCCCCACGCTCATATGGCTCAGCCCTGTGGAGAGTCCATCCTTAAAGCCGGGACTACATCAACCAGAGCCAGACGGCCACTTCTATTGATGTAAATTTTTATTTTATTTTTTTTCCTCCTCTCGAGGTGTAGACACAACCAACCATTTCAGGAAAATGCTCGATTTCGGCATCCCACGTACATCGATTTGGTCAATCTGCTTTGCAATCCTCCACTGAGCACAATAAATGAACCCATTCAAAAAAAAAAAAAAAAAAAAGAGGGAGAATAAGCCGCTATTTTCTCAGGTGGTCGGAGGTGTTTTTAACAGCCCGAGTTCCCCGGCGGGGGCCGGTGAGGAGGGCAGCGGGGCAAGAGGGCGGCGGGAGCCCCGACGGGACGGTCCGACCCAGCCCCGGGATATCCCAAAAGGGCCGGGCCACAACTCGGGCTGGAGGCCCCGTCGTCTCCGTCCCAGACCCCGGTTTGCCGGGGTGCGAGCAGCCGACTCCGCGCTGCAGGGTGTTACCTCCACAGGTGGCTGCGGGTGGGGGGCATCCCCACGGAGGACTAGGGCCACCCCCCCCCCCTTCGCCCGGCTCTGGCCGCTGCGGGCACACGGCCGGTTTCCCCTGCTCCTCATTTTCCTGCCCTGTTTCACATGGGCTGCAACCAAGCACGGTCTGCGGCGAACAGCCTGGAAACAAACGTTTTTAATTTTAAATGTGGTCGGTTTTTTTTCTTTACCCCTTTGGAAGCGTGAAAATTCATTTAAACGCGCCGGGGCCCCCGAAGTGTTTCTGTGGATTTAGCGGAAGGGACGGGGCGGCCGGGCACACGCAGCCATCCCCTTCGGGCCCACGGAGACGGACGTGGTCTCACCCCGTGGGCCCACGGCGACGGGCTCGTGGAGCACACGCGTGGGCGCTGCCGCTTACGTGTAGCACCCCCGGAGAAACGCCTGCCCCGTCCCATCCCCGCGGGTGCCGCCGGGAAAGAGGCGGCTCTGGGTGCGGCCCCGGGGCTACCGGTCGTCCGGGGCCACCGCGGGACGGCAGGGCGGCCTGTGCAGAGGGGTGAGCGGCAAACCCCCCCGGGTCAAAGGATGCCGTCCCCAGGGGGACGGCGGGGCCTGGGTGCCGTGGGGGAGAGCGCTGCCCCGGCCCCAACGCCCAAGTGGCGCGGGAGAGGGTGAAACCTGAACCGGCAAACCCCGAAATGAGGCCGGGCAGCCAGAGCTGAAAAGTCTCCAAGTCGGTCCCAAGCAAAACAAGAGATGAAACATTTCAGGTTATTACGTTCGCCCTTTGAAGCGAACTATTTCCCGCAGATAACAATGCGTAGGTATATTTAGACAGCTCGGCTCGTCCAAGGAGAATGTGCCTCGCGCTATTTGAGAAAAACTCTAAGAGTAAGTGCAAATATTTGATGCTGAAGAGCTCTTAAGGCTTGAGGAGTACCATTTACTTATTTCTACACATCAGTGTGGGCTTAGGATGTTAAATAGATTAAAAGGCTAAGAGAGGTCACTGAAGTAGACTCTCTTTCTCTCATCCTGACTTTTTTTCCTGGCAAAGTTTTTGCACTTTCTTTAGAGTGTCCTTGGCAAACTGCTCTTGAGAACCACCTCGGATCCTGTATAAGTTCGTGCCTCTCTGAACCCCGGCCGCCGCCCCCTCCCCTGGCCGCCCCCCCGAAACGCCGCTCCAGCCCAGGCATTCAGCAAATGTTTGCCTGCGGGGTCAAGTTATTAATAAGCACCTCTCGGCCTTCTTTAATACCGGGGGAGTCCGGGAGCGCAGGGCAGCAGCGGTGCCGCCGGCCGGGCCGGGCCGGGCCGGGGCCCGCCGGGCGGGCAGGTGAGCGCGGCCGTACCTGGCGGGGCGGGGGGGGGCCGGGCCGGCGCCCACCTCCCGCCGGCCGCGGGCTGCCCCGGCGGTGACACGGGCGGCCGGGGGCCGGGGACCAGGGCGGCCGCGGGAGGAGCCGCTCCACCGAGGACGGCCACGTCGTTTCAATTTAATCTCATTTAAAAAGACATAACTAATAAATTTGTATGGCCGGGGCTGCCGGAGACGTAAAGCAGAGTCGATAGTGGTTCAATCCCATTGAACCCTATTGAAAACCATGACAACAAGGAACAAGCTCCGATTTATCCCAGAGAGTTAAAGCACATTGTGGGAAGGCGTCAATCACCTATTATTCCCGATCTGAACAAATGCAAAATCTTGACTGGAACAAATGCTTCCAACAGGTCCGGGACATAGGGCTACATTTCCCTTTTGTTCACGGCCTAGCAGTTGGCATGTATTTGTGCTCCCCGCGCTCCGACCACCCAGGACGGCTGGGAGGCTGTGCTTGGAGCCGGGAAGATAACTACTGTCACCAGGCACGCTTGATAGGTGGCTGCAGTAATCACGGCCTGGGAATCGTTTATATGGAGCCTGTCCAGTCCCGAAGAAATATGCGGGAAGTTGGCCAAATGGAGCCTTGTGCCCCGTTCATCTCGCCCACAAATCTCGCCGATGTAAATCTCGCCTCTCCCTTGTCGTTATTGCTCTGTTGACATTTTCCCCGCGAAGTGTCACTGCTTCCAGGAGGGGCACCCGGAGCGGGGCGTGGAGTGGCGGCGGCGGCCGGGGGCAGGCGGCGAGCGGGGCTGGGGGGCGAGAGCAGGGATGGATAAATATAATCTATACACAATAGCTTATAGATGTCTGTTTGGACAGGGAAATTTGAACCAACAAAGCGGCCGGCTAGCAGACTGTCTCCCTGGGTATCTGGGTTTCTATTTCCAGGCGCTCCGTGCGTCATCCTAGGCTTTCACGCCGTTTGCCCGACGGGGCCGTGCTGTGTGCGCTTTGGCCGGCTTTCAAGGGGAAGCGGATCTGCTGGGGAGAGGTTGGGTGTCCCCTTCCCTCCAGGCTTCCCTCCATCCAGCCGGACTGGCCTCCCGCTCGTTCTCTAGACGGGCGCCGGGTCCCTCCCGCGAAACGGGCGGGAAGCGACGGGGACGGGCGCTGCGGCATGCGGGAGGGCACCGTGTCCCGCCCCCTCCCTCTGCGGCCCCCACGGCTTGACACACGCCGCGCGACCCGCGTGGAACAGGCTAATCGCGCCCCTCGGTCACTTCTGCCCCTGCCCTGCGGCTGAGGAGCGAGCCCTGCCACTGCGGTTTTGCGTTTCAACGGCTCATCGGGCTTCGTGTCTCGATACCGTATTTTTTTGTAAGTCCTCGGCGGCCACCGGGGCTGGGCAAAGCCCTCCCGCAGCTTCGCGGGGGGACGGGGCCGCCTGGTGAAAGGCTGCCAGGAGGCTCTTGTCCCACGGAGGGGACCGCGGAGCCGCCGCCGGGCCTCCCCGGGCCGTGACCAGCCCCGGGCCGTGCCCGGCCGGTGTCCGCACCCCTCCTCCCGGTGGGGGGGGGGGCCGGGGCTCCGGGTTTGTCCGCCGCTGCTTTCGGCAGATGAAGCGGCGCTCGGCGGGGCCGGGAGACGGGCGGATAAATAAACGCGCCGTGTTTGATCTTTTCTCCCTCTCTCCCAGCTGGAATCGTTTCAGTCCCTCACACATACCGCCCGAGGGGATACTCCTTGCGTTAGTACAATGCAAAATGCTGCTAAAAAAAAAAAAATTAATCTCCCGACTCTTGCACATGGGCCGAGCGCGTCGGGCTCCCCGCATTTCCCCAGCCAAGCTCGGGCCGTCACCCTTCCCGAGAGAAAGGTGCACCTTCCATCCACCATGCCCAGGAGAGGCACCCCCCCCCCCCCCCCACCCGCCGGAGATCCCATCCCCTCCAGGCGCACACCCGCCAGCCTTCCCCGCCGAAAGCTCAGCCGAGGTGTGAAAAATCCCCCGTTGAGGGTAGGAAACCTGCCAATGACAAGCGGGAGAATTGGAGGTAGCACGGCAAACAGCCCGGGGAAATAAAACAAATAACGACTTAAATTCCTTCCAGGTTTAAAGGGGGGGGGGGGGAATGAAGAGGGAGAAGCGAGGAGGGGGCTCTCGGCAGGCTCTGCGGATGTCCTGGGAGGATTCACTTTGTCTGCGGATAGAAGGGACGCTGGTGGCTTTGGTGGCGGATGGAGGGGGGTGGTTGTTGGTCATCCACATGCCACCCAAGATGTTATTCACTGCTAACAATTACCATTATCTGTCCCCACTTTTGGCTAATCAGACAGAATATGTAATGATGAAGCCTGTTTCCTGCTGTCTTTGGGAGGTAACGGGTTATTCTCTCATGGGGGTGGCGGGAGGGGGGGGTTACACCTACTCCCATTAGGGCTTTAGCACTTGACTAATTCAGGTACTTAGCATCCTATAGACAGGGACGGTTTGAAAGCAGGCAGTGTTTGCAGTGGGGAGGACTGTTTATATAAACAGGACACCTCTGTAAACGACACTAATATTTGGGGTTAGGTGGCGATGGAAGGGAAGGTCCTCTTGAGCCGAGAGATTCCCCAGTAACTGGGCACAGTCCTTTCCTCGCAGCTTTTAAGGAAGGGGGTTCGGGGCTTTGGGGCAATATTTTTTTTTTTGTGGGGTGTGTGTGTGCACAGCCTACGATGGCCACATCTGGCAGGATCAGTTTTACAGTGAGGAGCATTTTGGATTTACCAGAGCAGGATGCTAATAGCATAAAGCAAGCCTCTGACCATCACCACTCAGCGGAGAACTACACCGGCTCGCCGTACCGAGGGTGGATAGAAACAGACAGAAATCACTATCCCTGTGAGTATGAAACGGACAGGAACTGGCCATCTCCGCACAGCTATCTTTTATTTGTTTCTCCCCTTCCTTTGGGGAAGATGCGAAGAAGCGAATCGCCAGCGTGTGTAGCCTACAGGATCGGGGGGATCCAGGCTGGGAATTTTAGAGAATGTTACTGAATTGCAACAATGAAACAGCAGGAACATCCCGGCCACGAGCTTAAGAAAGAAAAGATTCCTTTTTTTTTCGTAGGTCGGTGCATGTTCCCAGGTATGGCAGAAAGCAAAGCCTCAGGCTGTATCCGCCCGTCTCTCTGCGCTTATCGTTTAAGCTCGCTTCGCGGATTCTTTTTTTTTTTTTTTTTTTTTTTTTTCCCCTCCCGTTTCACTGTTGCAAGTAATCCTGCCTTTTTGTGCTGGCAGGGTTTCGGGTCACCCCACGTACAGCAGAGGCAAGCTAAGCCCAGCCCCAGCGCCTCGTCTCCCCGCGCTGCCGCGGAGCGCGCCCCGGGCGCCCGCGCCTAAATCCCCGCGTCTGCCACCGCGGAGAGCCGGCTCCGGCTCACAGACCCTCCTATGTAGCACGTTGCTCTCACCTCACGCACAGAAATCGCGCCGCAGAGATACGGCGTTTAATGTGTACCTGCGTGTGCGTGGGGGGAGACCGTCCTTCGGACGGGTGCGGGGACCCCGTCGGGATACGTTAAATATCACGGTAACGGAGCGGCTGGAGAAAACCAGTAACGAAGGACTGGGCGGCCCGGCACTCCGTTTTAGCACCGAGCGAGCACGACCGCTGCCAGCCCGCAGACCCGCGGGCTGTGCGCGGCGAAGCGGCCGTGCCCGTGCGGGGATTGACGCCGGGGCAGAGCCGCTCCCCCGCAGGGGGAGAGCCCGCCCCGTCCCGTGGGTTAGGTTTAACGTCTTCGGGGGCTTAGCTCGCGTCTCCTGTTGACCGTTGGGCTTAATCCGGCCCGGTAAACAGGCGGGGCTCTCCCCGCGGGAGGCGATTCGGCTGCCGACGGCCGGCCGCCTGCTAGGTGCCTGCCCCGCGCCCCGGCGCCGGCCGCCCCCTCTCTCTAACCCCCTCGCTGTCCCCAGCTTCCGACGAGAGCGGCCCGGAGCCGAGCTTGCCCGACTCCACCCAAAGGTCGCTCCCCGCCCGCGGCTCGGAGGCCGAGGAGAAGAAGAAGAAGCGGCGGGTGCTCTTCTCCAAGGCGCAGACGCTGGAGCTGGAGCGGCGGTTCCGGCAGCAGCGGTACCTCTCGGCGCCGGAGCGGGAGCAGCTGGCCCGGCTGCTCAGCCTCACCCCCACCCAGGTGAAGATCTGGTTCCAAAACCACCGCTACAAGATGAAGCGGGCGCGGAGCGAGGGCCCCGGCAGCCCCCCGCCGCGCCCGCCCGCCCTGCTGCGCCGGGTGGTGGTGCCGGTGCTGGTGCGGGACGGCGAGCCCTGCCGCGGCTGCCCCGCCAGCCCCCCGCCGCCCGCCGCCCGCCCCAAGCTGGGCTGCGCCCTGGCCGGCTGCAGCGCCCAGGCCGCCCTCGCCCTGCAGGGCTACCGGGCCTGCCCGCCCGCCTCCGCCGCCGCCCTCGGCGTCTTCCCCGCCGCTTACCAGCACTTAGCGCACCCCGCCGTCGTCTCCTGGGGATGGTGACGGCGGCGCTTCGCCCGCCAGGGCCGGACTCATCCCACGGGCGCGGGGAGGCCTGCCCCAGCCCCGGGCTCCCGGCGCCGGGCAGGCACCGCGGCTGCCGGGCTCGGGCGGGCCGGGCGGCGGGGCGCGGAGCCGGGCGGGCGGCGCACCCGGCCGGGGCCGAGCTCGCCTGGGCCGCCCTCCCCGCCGCCGGCCTCACCGCGGGGCGCGGGTGCCGGGCGCGGCTCGAATTTTGTAAAACCTCCGCTCCGCCTGCTCCTTCGCGAGACATCCCTCGCTAAAGAAGAAGAAGAATGACGATGATACTCCTAGCGACCTAGTTTATTTTAAAATAGGTGATTCTTCCAGTGACTAATAAAATGATTTTGGGCAAATAAATTTTTCCCGGCCGAGAAGTGTATCTTTGACGACTGGGGCTTTTTCCTAGGATTCCCTCCTGTGCCATAAAAGCTTAAATACTTGCCTTGGTCGCGCCAGCGGAGTTTCACTTTCGAGTTCGTTTGCCTTACCCACCTGCGCCGGTAAACGGCGAATAAAGTTTGCTGCAAGCATCTCGCTGCAAACCCCGTGATATTTCCTATGGGAAGCGTGAGCCCGGAGTCCCCCGTCCCAGGAGGCTCCCCGACTTTTCGTTTTGGGCGGCCGTGCCCGGCGCCGGCCGAGGCCCCGGAGGCTGGGGCGCAGGTTTTCCTCCGGCCAGCCAGCCGCGGTTCATTGCTGTCCTCTTTAGAGCCGCTAAGGCAGGATCCAGAGTTAAGACAATCTTCCCGTTAGTCTCTCCCTGTTCCAAAGATCGGCTGTGGAAGGGTAACCGAGAGAAAATAGCGATGCCTTTTAGCGCCCAGAGAATTATGTTTTGAAACGCTTTGAGGAACTATTAATTTGGGGGGGGGGGGGGGATCATCATATGATTGTCCTGGCAACCGCCAATGGGGAAAAACCCTCAAAAAAAAAAAAACAACCAACAAAACCCCACAACAAAAAAAAAAAACAACACCAAACAAACCCAGGTCTCTGAAATATAGACTAGACCGGCTGCCTCCATCCCTCTGACCGGAGCCACGGATCAGGAAACGCGGAGGGAATATCTGGAGGCAAAGACCCCCGGGGACTGATGCAGACAACCCGCCCGCCGAGGAAAGGCTGTCGAGGGAAGCGGACCCGCAGAAGCTTTTTGGGTTTTGGTTTTTTTTTATCCCCTGGAAGGGGGTTACTCCGGACCAGATGTGCCCCTGGGATGTGTCGTGCTGTCGACACATCCCGGGGAGCCCCCGGGGAGCGGGGCTGCGAGGCGCCGCCGTCGCGGGTGGGGAGGCGGCCAAAAGCACCTACGGGAGTCCTTTTGGCCGCCTCCCCACCCGCGACGGAGGCAGCAGCATCGCCCCTCTCCCCTGCCAGCCCTGCCTTCCCCAGGCCTGTATCCCCCTCCACCGAGGCGGCTCGGTGTCGCCTGTGGCCTCCGTACGAGAGGACCAGACCCAGCTGCAAGGCAGGAGAGGTCGGGGAGGACGGAGGGACGCCAGTCTTCCCACCTGCATCCCCTTCTCTGCGTGGGTAGGGGCCATGTGCCAGGGGGAGAGGCAGAGCGGAGCAGGCTTCTGGGACGTGCGGGAAGGACCCAGGGAAATACAGCCTCTGTGTCACCTGGGTTGGTTGGTTTTTTTCTTTGTCGTCTTCCCCCCCCCCTTCCCTTTATTTTCCTCCTGCCATCCGAAATCTTTTTTGTCTTTTTTTCCTCTTTTTTTTTTTTTCGTCTCAGCTGCTGGCCACCTTGTCTCCCATATGGATGGGGTTATCTTAGAAGAATCTCCCAGAGAATCGCTCCTTAAACCTCCTTTTGTCTTGGGGGTTGAAAAGAGCATTGTTGTGCATGAAAAGGACCTAGACAAAATCCGCACTGTTTCAATTCAGGACTGTTTAATCAGTCCCTAGTGACAATTTTATGGGTTTTAGGCGGTACAATAGTACCTTTTAAAACCTTGTGGCCTTCATGAAAACAAAGGGCTTGAATTTTATGGGCTTACAACTCCAATTAGAACAGTGCCAATGTGTATGGGAGATTATCAAATTTGTATCATAAAACCCCTTTATAATAAATGATTGCTGGAAGCTGGGGAGGGGCGGGGGGAGAAGGGACCCGGACTTCAAGCAATGGACTTTGTCGCATGTAGTTTTAAAAGTGCACATGCTGCTCTCCATTTTAACTCTTTGCGACCCAGCTATGCAGCAGGATCAGCCGTGGAAATAGTGTGACATCGTCATTAGAAATGGAAACAAAGACAACAGGAGAAGACCCCTCCTCCTCGGCCCAAATCTACCCTCCGTCAGCTTGCCGAGGGTTTGGCAGCATCCCACCTGGAAGGCTCCCTCCCTGGCTCCGTGGTTATCTGGGCTGCTCTCCTGTCCTGGAGCCCACACATGGCCATAGGAAGGATCTGTAAAATAGGAGCTCTTCATTAGATTACTGCTTTTGTCAGTTATTGTTCGTACGGGCGATGACAGAGGGTGCTAGGATGTCCCTTCCCTTCCCAGCCCCAGGCTGCAGTGATTTCCTCTCGTCACCGGCTGCAGTGTCCCCCGATGCGGGTTTCTTGACGCAAAATGTGCGGTTTGTGAGCGTTGCCTTTTACCAAGCCCACGGAATGGTAAAGGTGCGATTCCCGGGCGCCGGGAAAGGCTAAAGCTGTGCCCTTGCAGGCTGAGGGGAAGTCACCGCAACAGGAGCGCAGTGAAGATGATAGAGTCAGGTTCAAGTACTGAGAAAAGCAGCCCCCTTAATTTGACACATCCAAGTAGAAAGAAGAATGTATTAAATAATGAGTCAACTCAATAGACTATGGAGATTTACCGTAAAAAGTCCTGTGAAGAAGATAGGGTGGGACCGAAGATGCTATTTTTCCTGATAGATATGAATTAACCCATCTAAACTTTAAGTGTATTTAGCAAGGAAAATTGATTTGTTAACCTTACCAGTGGTTAAGCTGTACCTAGGAGATACATCTTAACAAATGTCATTGATAACGGCTTAGGGGCGAAAGAAATTTACAGCAGTGCATTTTCTGTTACTTTGGCTTGGTTTTTAATAAGGCACAAAATCATCTCGGTTGCTGATTTGTTTTTTGTTTCTTCTCATCAAAGGGGTGAACACACACACAATCTCTGCCTTTTCTCCCTTTCTTTTGCCCCACCAGGTCTCACTGTTACTTTCACCCTGCAAACAGGCCTTGATTTCACTGAAATTAACGAATAAACATGCCATGATCAAGACCTAAATGCCATCTTCAGCTAATGAAAAGCATTACTAGCATCTTCAAACACCTTCCCCAGTGCTTTATTCTTAGTCAGTAAATAAACTATTGACTTTGCAAAGGCCCAGCCCTGTTTCAGTGCAAGCCCCTGGGCACTGTTTACTCAGAACTAAGGCATTAAAACAAATCACTAGACTGCCTCCAAAAAAATGGACAATAGTTCTGAAAGAGCATATGATCGAGCTTCTCTGCAATAATTTATGAACGAGTTGAGTGAGCCCCTGCCAATGCACATCTATCGTTAGTCTTTGGATGTACACAGTATCCATTTTAAAATTTGCAACAGATGAAAAACATCATCTCCCAAGCAGAACTCTGCCATGAATCAAAATATATTATCTTATCACTGACTTAGGGAAGGCTCCTGGCAGCCTTGTAGTATGTATGTCTGGGTTAATAATCCATCTGGACTGTACTGTTAACTAAGTGCAAGTCAGGTCTGTGGAAACTCTTTGGACTTTCCAACCCCTCCTACCTCATAGCACTTGATAAGAGTAAGCCTTCCACCCATGGTTAGAGCTCAGCTCATGCTGGAGCGGGACAGTGAGCTCACTTTGCTTTCAGAAACTGGTGGTGCCCAGCCACTATCTGTGGAGGAGCATGGGCCTGGCTCTCCCTGTACTCAGTGCCCTTCACAAGCCACAGTTCATTGATGAAGGTAGTGCCTTGCTGGACACAAATACCTGATAACTGCTGCTTCTTGAGAAGATGGGAGCAGCTAGGATACAAGGAACAGCAGTTTCTGAGCCTTACTAATGGCACTCAGCCCTATCATCAAAAGCCTAGATAATGTACATTTTCCTTTTCCTCAGCCGATGGTTCCAACCCGTGAGCACTGGTCCAGTCCCATACCTATTGGCCATCAGGTAGTGCACACTTTCCAGAATTCCTGCCATGACCAAAGAATTGCAAAGCAAAGACTCCACTCCATCTGCTTGACATAAAAAAAAATCAGACGAAGAGTCAAGTACCGCCAGGATCAGCAATGACAGAAGGACCGCAGGCACCTCATGTAACTTCCAGAAGGCTTCTAACTCATTTTAGCTAAAAGGGAACTTGCTGTGGGAAAGGAGGCAGTGGATGCAGAGTTGCCCATGTCAGAGAAGTTGCTTTATGCTCCTCAAGAACAAAACTCTGCTCAAGTATCACACAGGAGTAGAGTAGCTCAGATCAGCAGTAACTAACATTATTAATATAAAAAATCATTTACACATCTACAAGTTTTAACAGGGATAAGAGATCTCTGCCTGCCACTAAGCACAGATTACTGAGCTATGAGATCAGGATTACTTTTCATCATATTCAGGCTTGCGGATGCATTCTAAACAGCGAAGGCAATCGGCTCTCTAGACTGAGGATGTTGGCAGTTGTGCCAGTTTTCATCCAGTTTTCTCCAGTCCTCTTCTATTTAAAAGACGTCATGAAGTCTGTTGGAAATGTACTCTCTAAAGATAGGTCTCCCAAGCAAAAATTGGGACATGCCTCTCCAGAGCAGAGCTATACCTTTCTTTATATTCAGGACCAATATGGAGAACGAGTCCAGTTCAGACATCCACAGGTCTCAGACTGCCTTCCCAAACAAAAGGAGACCAAATCATTTAGAGACAATGTCATGTTAATTACTTCTTCATAAGCCTTTGCTCCGTCTAATGCTTAAACTTGGGAGTTACATATCCTCTTCAGAATCTGACAGAATTTGGCTCTGGATGAAGAATACTTTAAAAGAGAAAAGTAACAGAGAGAAACAGGAAAAAGATGCAGACAAGCCAGCAGCAACAATGAAGAGGGTAAACCTCCTTACCAGTTCTTGTGAGCATGGAGGGTGCATTTCCATGGGACTGTCCATGCTGCTTTCAAGCAGCCAGCCAAATTCCTTGGGGGCATCTGACATACAGGACAGTCCTGCTCACTAGTTCATAGAGTCCCTGAGGACAAAAAATGATTTCTGGAGATTCCCAACAGCCACGGTGTTTTGCTTTGCAGTATTCCTTGGCAGAAAGCATCAGCCTTTGTATGCTGGGAATGCAGGTTTTCTCTTACCTCCTTATTTTCCTGCTGTGAGTGGATGGGAGATTTGGTACTAAGTTAATGACTTTATGATATTCAACACTAATCATGACTTTACTAAATCATAAAGATAGTGACTTAAAAATATATAGAAAATATCGATCTGGAGAGAAAAAAAATCCTTATTTTTATGAAATAAACTGATTTATGTAATTACATATGAATTGTATAGTTGAATTTCGGTATATTGGTGCTATGTTGGGATGCTTGCATGCCTTACCCAATACACATTACATGTATTTAAGTAAATCATGTCTTTCTTTAGCTGTGATAAAAGGGCAATTGAGAAGAAAATATACTACTGATACTTCTCCATATCTGAAAACTGTGGAAAATGACTGAAGATCACTGCCATCTGTTGTATTTTAGCTCAGACATGTGACTATTTGTGTTAACTGCTGTTTTCATAAAACCTGTATAAAGCCTTTTACTTCTTTTTTCTACTACTGTTGTCTTTCTATAGCCATTCTTCAAAGTTTGTATCCTGTCTTGTATATCTTCTACACCTATCCCATATGCTCATGACTTTCTAACATGGCCAGACAAAGTAAACTTCCCTGAAAAGGCTGCAGCCCAGTATAGAAAGGTCCCCACTAGCTAGTGCAGTGATTTTCTGGAAGCTGTTGATTTGTGTCTTTCTGTTGTTTGTGTGCATTCACATAGAGCTCCTAATTGGACACATCTGCTCTCTGCAAAATACAGTATCATCCGTGATGATTGCTTTGCCATCACACTTCAGAAAATGCATCTGCTGCTGCTAGCTGGGCACCAGTTGGGGGCTCCTCCTGATCCCTTCCATTTCCCAGTTGCTTTCAGAGAGCACCATGTTATCAGACATCCTTCTGTGCTATTTGCACATGCAGTTGTCGTGGTTTAACCCCAGCCGGCAACTAAGCACCACACAGCCGCTCGCTCACTTCTCCCCGCTCCCAGTGGGATGGGGAGGACAATCGAAAAAAAAAAGTAAAACTCGTGGGTTGAGATAAGAACAATTTAATGACTAAAGTAAAATAAAATGTAATCCTAACAATAATAAATAATAGTAATAATAACAACAATAATAATAATGAAAAGGAATATTAAAAAAAAAAAAAAACCAAAAACCCGAGAAAAGACAAGTGATGCACAATGCAGTTGCTCACCACCTGCTGACCAACGCCTGAGCAGCGATCAGCCCCTCCCAGCCAACTTCCACCACTTTATCTACTGAGCATGATATTCCATGGTATGGAATATCCCTTCGGTTAGTTTGGGTCAGCTGTCCTGGCCGTGCTCCCACAGCTTCCTGTGCACCTGCTTGCTGGCAGAGCACGGGAAACTGAAAAATCCTTAACTTAGGATAAGCACTACTTAGCAACAACTACAAAATCAGTGTGTTATCAACATTATTCTCACACTAAATCCAAAACAGACTGTACCAGCTACAAAGACGAAAATTAACTCTCTCCCAGTCGAAGCCAGGACAACAGTTAAAAGGTGGACATGACTGCTTTTACTCAGCTCTTCCCTTTACTTCCCCTACCTTGGCCTCAGGACACCGCACCAGTGCTATTGTTTGTGTCTTCAGCATTGAAGTTCTGCCTTCATCATCACAAGTATTTCCTCTGTGCCTGGTTTCCCTGCCTTCTACTGAAGGCAGAGGTCATGTTAATATTCTTCCCTTCCTCATCTTTTCTTTTTAAACCAGCAATTTAGCACTCCATTTTCTTCATTCATGTCTAATATAACAATCTTGAGGAACTAGTTTTACCACTGAGTAACCTTCAGACCCAGTTATCCAACCAGTTTTCACATTACCAGTGTGTATGTTTGTGATTACTTTAACATTTGTCTATTCAAATTTGGCTACTGAACCCTAACTTTATCTATGCTTCAAAGTAACCTGGAGTTTATTACCGTTTTTGGCTTTGAGTACTTTAGTTTTAAATGTTCCTTTGGCAACTGAGAGTTGAATTTTGGGCGCACTGAAATTTCAAGCTGCTACAGGAATACTGTTCTGGTGTCTACATTTTAAGAAAGATGTTGAAGTACTCAAGAGCCATTGTACAAGAGCCACAGGAAAGGTGAAGGCTTGGCAATCATTCTGCGGAGTGAAGGTTGGAGTAGGTGTCCTGTCTATTCTAGCTTATGAAAGTGACTGAAGAAGTAATCTAAGTTAAAGCAATTACACAGTAAACATAAATTCAGTCATAAAAGGCTCTTCAGTTTAGCTGGAAAAGTTTACTGAGGTCCAATAGTTAGATAAAACCTAGTTTGAAATATGGCCTGACTCCTAGTCAATGAGAATAATTAGCCATTTTTACCACAACTTGGTGGCAAATTCCCTGACTCTGAAAAATTTTAATGGGATATTTGAAGAAAAACATTCTAGTTTAATCATAGATGTTGGTCTTGTGTTGAGAATTAATTCCAGCAATCCCCATGGCTCGTATTGGATGATATTATTCTGTTTGTCAGAACAAGCCCTTCTGACCTTAAAATCCGGACATCTAAATTTGCTACCTTGGTGGACTTCAGGTGCCAGAACCTCCTCTGTCATCAATCCATGTAAATTATCACCACCCTCGGGCTACTTTAATTTCAGCTGATCATGAAAAAGCCCAATCAATCAGTATCACAAAGGTGGTTTTGAACTGCACCAGGCATAGCTGGAAAGCTCTTCAGTGTGACAACCGCATATGCATAGCTCACAGGTAAATGGTTTGTCTAGAAGAGTTGCCAAATTTGGGGTAGATGCAGCTGCAAGGATAGTGGTGGGGCTGAACAACAGCACGGGCTCTTCTTTGCTGCATGGCATAGCCCCAGAGCCCACACTGCTGATGGCAGGTACGGGCTCTCCTGGGCTGCTCGATAGATCTGTGCCCGGCCACACACGACACTCTCTATGTCTCTATTTCTAGCAGCACCCACCTACCAGTTTGCAGACATCCTAGGGCAGCGATGCTACCAGAAGGCCAGATCTCTACCCTTCTTCCCAGCACCTTTCCCCCTCTGCTATGGCAGTGTGAAGATCACCCAGGCTGTCTTAAGTCTCCTTTTGGTCACTGTCCTTTCTCCCTCTCACACTGACTTCACAGAAAATGGGGGCTGCAAAGGACATCTTCAGACTAGATTCCCAAGGGCACCTTGGAACAGCCGGGAAAAAGAGCTGAAAAATCAGGAGGCTGAGGAAATGTATGTGTGACTCTGTTCCTTTTTTTTTCCTCTTCTCCTGCTCGCTCTCTCCACCATCAGGCTATGCCTACTATAGAATCAGGCCAGTAGCTGCTCCTAACAGCCTCACTTTGCATTTTTCGCTATTGTCACTGTACCAGCCAATCATGTAAAAAATGATATATTGACTTGGCAGGTGCTTCTGTTTTGAACATGATTAAATAACTTTTTATTGTCATCTTCAAAGCATTTTTATGGTCATTTACTGAGTGAAAGGGGCTCTGATTTTGTGAGCATCTGCCAGAATATGTTTGATCCTGTCATCATTTCTTCAGAAAATCACGCGCCTGTAGCTAGAGTGCAAGATACCGTAAGTGCATGAATTGTCCATTGCACTCTGCACTTACAACACTGCCTTCATTGTCAATGATAACAACAGCAGGGGAGAGATCTTGGGAGTTAAGCTACCTGCTGTTTTCTCCTTGATGTTTGAGCTCTTGGATGCTGTATGAATCTCAGAGATGCAAAGAGCAGCTTCTTTGTTGATGCCCTATTTTATTGGTTCTTTAAACATGGTATGCTGTTTGTAATTAGAGCTGACTAGAAAGGAGGATTTTTCATTTCCCAGGAGCTGCTCCGCAGACCTCCACTGGGCACCCAATTTTAAGCTCCCACCGTGTTCCCACATAGTGAGCAGAATTCACATGTACCCCTCAAACGTCCCAATTCCACTGAATCAGTACTTTCTTGCAGAAAACCAGTTAGAGCACTCCCTGTCAGCATTATCTATCTATGCAACAGCCTTCATTGACCTTCATCTGGGCTTACAGTCCCTGTGCACATCAAAATAGAAGTACTTCTTGCTAGCTGAGTTAGGCTAGTAATATTGTGTGGATGAAGCAAAGAGAGTTACAAGTAGCACATCTTTGTTTAAATTTAGAAGTAACCAGCTGGCCACATTCTGTAGGAAGCAGGAAGGGAGGATTCACAGGGAGGGAGGGATCTGATGGAAAATCAAGCAAAGGCTATAAAAACATTTCTCTAAAATGGCAGCATAATGAAGAAGGGATGCCAAGCAAAGAGCTCACTGATCATCTGTGTATCAGTCTTATAACATACTCCAGCTAGCTCAGCCCTCGGTTCGGAGGGGGCATGCAGGTGTTGCTTCCCACACATGGTATTTTCTGCAGGATTCTTTTCCACAGACAAAACTTATTTGTACTTCATTGCCACCCTCTGCGACAGGCTGTTAAAGTACAAGGTGAAAAAGGCAAAAAGTTGAAGAGTGTGAGAGTGTCAGTATTCCTGAGAGTAACCAAAACAAGACCGACAGCAGAGGCTTGGCTCTCAGAGGAAAACTATGGACTAACTGGTTGCGTCTTTACTTCATTTTCATACCCCTGTGTGCTCTGCCTTCTGTGTTTCTTTCAACGCTGGCTGTGCCACAACTGCCCTCCTCACCTTTGGCAACCATTACCTTTCATCTCACAAAATTATCAATAAAGAAATGAAGTTCACATAAAAACAGTTCTCATGGAACGATTTGAAAGACAAAAGAGGCAGTTAACAATAACGGCCTTTGATATTGCAACAAAACAGCTCCTCATATCGGGAAGGCAAAACCATTTGCTTTCAGGACTTCTTTCTTTTGGTTGGAAATGCCAAAGGCAGCAGACTGTAGGAGATATCTAACATGCCCATGAATATCTCTAATGAAGGAATATTTCTAGCTATATTAATGTGTTTATGCTTATGAGTCTACTCCACATTTTCAAGACCAGGCCTTACAAGTATTAAAAATCAACGAGTCAGATCTCAAAAATCATGAGGCCAGTGTAAAGAATCATGAGATGTAAAAATAAAGCCATAACCCTTTTTTTTGCCTCCGAGTTTCTTTCTGAAGAACAATTTTATTACATTGTAAATGTCTTTTGATCTATTTTCTCTTTTCAAAAGAGATTGTTAAGCCTAATGAGAACTAAAATGACATGTGCCTGTACATGCTGTCACTTCATCATTTGACTTCAAGAACCAGGCCACTGAAACAGTTACAGTGGCAGTCCTGTGAAAATCATGAGAGTTGATAAATTCTTTATTTTCAAAGGCAGGCCCACCCTCCTGTAAAGTAATTTGTCCCTCATGCGATTAGCTGTGGTGGAAAGGTCCCTTCAGTCTTAGCCCGGCCTTTAAAAACATCATGAGCCAGCTCTCCAGATGGTGTTTGTCACTGTAGCTCTAGGAACATCTCTATGTCCAGCTGAGGGTCTGACTTGATTAATTTAATCACCTGGCACTGATACATACGTATCGTACGTTCTCTCACCTTCATGTTTACACAGCTCTAGTCCATAGTCCTTGACTAATCTACTTTCTATATTTCTCATAACAACCCCTTGACAGTGTATGCGTGCCAAATTAGGAACAAAGCTTTTGAAACAGTGACTCCCCATCCACATATTTTCCTCCAAAACCCAATTTAAGGGTATTGACCCTCTGGGTCATTTGGAACAGCCTCCATGAAGTTGCAGGCAACCATGCCATAAATGTGGGAAGATCCACAGGACTTCCACTGTGCACCTTTCACAGGCCAAAAGCCCCATGGTGTTCCCCAGACCCCTAACACCTAGCACCCTAGGACACTTGTGCATTATAACAAGTGTTAGACTTCTTACATTAACAGCTAATGCCCTACTGTAAAAAAAGAAGGAAATCAAAGGGAGAGAGAAAGCAAATGAAAGACAGAAAGAAGAAGAGAATGTGCACATGGAAAGAGACAAAAAAAGAGTGCATTGCCATGGGGTAGCTATGTACAGCTCTTGGGGGATCTGGAGTCTCCGATGTGACCACCGCAGGGACAGGTGGTATGCAGGTGAACTGGCTGAAGTAGCACAAAAAATGCAGCCACTGACTGTGTGATTTTGCGTGCTCTGTAACTGTGAGGCAGTGCCATGGTGCTAGCACCCTTCAAACATGTCCCCTTGACCCGATCTTCTGCTGTGCTGCAGAGAAGGGCAGTCTGGACAGCACATCCACAGCCCACCCACCGGGGCTGGTTGGGAAGCCAGTCTTCTCCTCACGAAAGCTGAAGGTGATGGAGAGATTCACCCTGGTGATCCCGGGTGCGGTGCCTCCCATGCTTGTTAGCTCACAGGACTATGCCAAACAGGTTTCCTCTTACTTTCCTGGTCACCATTCTGGGTGCGTTTGGCTATTTGATCTGACTTTATGAAGCCAGAGCAGCATATATAGGGCAGGTCGTGTGGAAGAGTCCGACTTAGAATATTTGCTGGGACTTCCTTCCTAACTGCTGAATATTGTACAGAGTAAAATCGTTGGGGTTTTTCCACCTTGCTAATCAGGAAAGAGGTAGATCTTAGCAATGAGACAATTATGAAAATCAGGAAGCAATTTAATTGTCTGAAAACAGCTTAATTAGAAAGAATATCATTTTCTTAAATGATAGTAATCATTTTCCTGGGGATTAAAGAATAGCTGATCTTAACTTCAAGGAAAATACCTTTTGCTGTCAGAAACAAAATGATTGAAAGAATAATGGAAATAAATAAGTCCATCTTTCCCCAGGTTCCCTTAAGCATTATTCATATGGGAACCTTTTCCTTTTTTTGTTTACTGTGTAGATATACCATCAGTATTTATCTATAGCACAATAGCATCTAAGCCCCTCAGCAGGAGGAGGGCTCCACATTGCGGTAGGAGCTGTCTAAATATATGGCAATATACTGTCAGAGCCTCCCTCACAGGCCAACAAAAGGGGAAAAAATAGTACAGTAAGCAAGTTAAATTAATTGAGCCATCCTTGACTGCTTAAAAATACCTAAACCTATTGCGTTTATTTGAATAATAAACATTAGTTTTCAGGGACAGAGGAGTGGAAGAGTATACAAGATACCCTCATAGGGGTGAGCCACGTATTATAGGTAGATTAGCTGAGGATGAAGTGTTGCTGGACTCTTCACACTTCAGAAAACTAGCCCTTGACACTGTCAGGGGTGTACTTGGAAGCCTAAGTATACAGTCTAAAAACTCCTACATTGACCTGTAGTTTTAGAGTGATAGTTAAGGCCTGTCTTATTCAGGGAAAAGCTTAAACACCTGCTTAACTTCAATTTAAAGTTCATGGTCTGCCTCATGCTTATCCAGAAGCTGTTTCCTAGGGGAGATAAATAATAAGTGATATATATGCAAATATATTTAAATGCCTTTTTATTTGCAAAGTCAAACCTTCAACAGCCAGGGTGTTCCAGAAATGAGGTAGCCCCTTGGGCTTATTTACTCTGACATAGTCTTTAATCAGCTGATCACACTGAATTTGTTCTATGAGATCTCTGCCTCATTCAGTGCACAGCATGGCTGGAGTTCATTTAAAAGGCAATTGCTCAATGTTTTTTATTTTTCCTGCTCTTCACATTATTTCTCCCAAGTTAAAACATGCACAGATGACAGAAAACCTTTTCTATGTGCTGTCAATAACATGATGGCAAGATAGCTGAGCTAGCCTATCAACTTGTTGCTGCTGGAAGGGCCATCTGATTCCCTTCTCTCTTCCCATCCCTGGCACCCCAAGTGTAGGGAAGAATGGAAATGACTGGAATGAGTGGAAAAGACAACCATAAAAAGCAGCCCGTGTTCCTTTGAAAGATGGGCCTTTAAAAAATGCATTTGAATACTGCCACAGGAAAGTGGTACAGAAAGGACTGAAAAATACTGGTCCTACAGAAGGAATAGGGAAAAGATAGCTGGGAAGCCCTGAGTCTGAAAGAGATCTAGTGAACCAGGAGTTCAGCGGAAGCTGCCGGTACAACTATGGAGTTTAAAAGGCTAGTGTAATCCTTGGATTTTGAAGAATGAGTTGGAAAGCCAGAGAAAGAAAGTGATTTCTCTCCACCTCTAGCTCCGATGAGATCAGTGCTAGGTCACTATGTCTATCGTATCCATGTTTTCAAAACACGTTGCAGGAGAGCATGCAAACAAGAGCCACAAACGAATTGAAGAAAGATGAAAATAAAATGATACAAGACTTTAAAAAACTGTTTCTACTGGGCTTAGCAGAAACAAAATTGAAAGATCGTTTCATTAAAGCATAAATATCCCTTCCCAGAGACACATGGGATTATTATGCTGATTATTATGTGAAGAGACATATGGGATTTTATTGATGAATCCTCTGCAGTAAGAGGGCTGATCCACAGGATCAGCTGTGCTCTAGTCTTCCTAGAGGCAAAAAGCTCTTCAATCTAGGGCAGAAAGGCATAACAAAAATGGAGGTCGAAAGCCAGACAAATCCAAACTTGGAGCAGGGCACACCATTGGAAGGGTGAGGGTAATTAGCCAAGGTAAGGACTCTAAGACTGGAGGCCCCTCTGCAAGGCATGTTTAAATCACACTCAAATCACTCAAGGCTCAAGACAGGTCTTAACAGTGACATGAAATGACTGTTGATATATAGGAGGCTGGATGAGATGATTAATTGCTTTCTGAGTTTATTCTTGTCTGTGTAAATCAGTAGAGAAGCAATGCTAGTGACAGGTCTGCAGGGCACAGGGTGACTCTGAGTCCTGTTTGGCAGACTGGATCCTCGGAGCAGGCAAGCAGGAAGGCTTTGAGAAGAACTGCAGAAAAGAGGATCTAACCCTGCTTTCCAGGGCAAATTCTAACTCAAGCATTGCATCTTACATTTTAACCTTCCCACTCAACCATTGTGATTGGAGAAGCTGTTGTTTTGGCTTGTATTTCTTGTTGTAAATCAGGTTCTTTTTCAGGCTGAGTAGCACCTTTCACCAGCAGTGCTCAGGCTGAGACTAAACATCCTACTTGTAGACTAAGTCACTACTTAATGCAAGAATGGCTGTGGCAGAATCTGGCTGCAGCACTGCTCTTGTGTTGAGGAGCACTTTAGTCACCATCAGCCCTTGTTTGTTTTCATCAGAGAATCACTTATGGAGTCAAGAAGTTCTTCATGCAGGCATGTAAGATCTAGGAAAATATATTATGTAAAACGTGTCTTAAATTAGATTGAAAGGAGTCTTTTTAGCCACGCAGGTTCTTAACTGGTTATGTGAATGCTGAAGTTTAGTGTTTATCTTCCATGCCTTCTTCCTGCCTGGGGGCAGCACACCAAGCTCAGTGGCATAGAGTATGAAAAGCTCCTCCAACACCTGCTCAGCATCACTGAATTCTTTTTAAGACGGCTGTGCAAAAGCATTGCTTTAGTTTTTCAATCCAAAAGGATTCCCACCTTTTTTTTTGCAGGGTATTTCTAATTGTTTAACTCCTTTTCTGAAGTAGAGCTGGCTTTTTGTTGCTATTTCGCATTTCCTTGCAGAATATGGATTCCAAAGCACAATGACTCTTTGCAAAGAGGCTGCCCGTGCAGAAACTGAGGGAGAAGCACAGTTGTAGGAGGGAAAACACATGTAGTCCAAGTCTGGTTGCCCATGCCTCGAAAGTTAGCTGAGAATGTACCATCTCCAAAAGCATGTATCTCAGTAGGGAGCCAGTGCAGCTGCAGTCTTACCTCACACACAGGCTGAAAACCATGGTGGGAACAGCTCTGCTAGTGGGACCCACAGGGATGAAATAGTGTGATTAATTGAAAGACAAAACAGACAACCTGAGGGCATCTCTGGGTACGTTAGACTTCCACAAATAACTCTGCAGACGCAAGCCCTGGCCCTTTACACTCTGCTGGGACTGGCACAGCCAAGGATGGAGGACACAGAGATATCCTGTGAAAGCACTTGTGCTGGCATGTCCGGATCTGGAGGATCCCAGTCCACAACCTGGGGAAAAGAGCTGACAGCCATTTTTGCAGGGGTTGAACTGTGCAATCAGAGAATGTGATTCCCAGTGAATCGTGGAGTTGGGCAGTCTGTAATCCCAGCAAGAACAGCAATCTGCTGTTAATCTGCAGAGAGGTGAATGGGAACACATGATTTCCAGACAATTCATACTACATGAGCATGGAAACTGTACACTGAGATAAGCAAGGGTAGTGAAAGCAATGCCTATAGCTACAAAACAATACTAGAAATCTCTTCCTGTGGGCATGAGTAAGCTGTGAGGACACTTCAGTTTGCCTTCGTGGAGGCAGGTTAGCACAGAAAGAACTATCCTACCCCTGCTGGAACATGCTCCCAGGTAAACAGAACATCTACACAAACCCAGAACAAACTCGGGACTTAACAGAGCACTGAAGTGAATTTCCAGCCTAGTACAGGAGGTATTGCTCAAACCGCCCAAGCCAAACATTTCTCCAGTTTGTGACCCTAAGTCAGGGTTCTGGCACACCAGCAGGTAGACAAGCCATCAAGTCACTGCACCACCTCAGGGCAAGTACCATTCAATATTAGCATCAGTGGTTACTAGTATTTGTAAGAGAAGGACCCACCAAGGGAGTGTGAGCTAAGGTATAAAGATATCATTACTCCTAAACAAAAAATTGAATACGAGGCTACACATACTTCTGAGATTTTGATATGATGAGTTGAGAATCAGCAGAGAGTCAGAAAAGCCAGTTATTGTGGAGCTGCTGAGCAGAGCATGACACAGCTGGGCCACTAGAAGCGGAAACCATCAGCATGCCATGGACGACAATACAGGTGGTACAAGCCTGAATAAAGCAAATCATATCATAGGGCTGTCCTGATCAAATGAAAAAATGCTGCAGAGATGAACCCCCACTGCTATGGCCAGGCAAGGAAGCCTATAAGAGCCATTTTGCCTAAGAAGGCTCAGCAGTTTATCCTTCCAGGTGTAAGAACAAACTTCATAAAGTGGATACAGACTATAAAAGAGGAGACGGGAGCATGGTTGAGTGAAGCTAGAGGATGGGTAGGTGAATATCTCATGAACCATTAGTGTGCAACAGTATCCCTCCACTGCAGGGAAGATATCAAACAAGAAACTGGAGACACATTGCAGTGCTCAGACCACTCACTCCACAGTAAAATTAAAATTAATCAGGGCCAAATGAGAACTTCCCACAGTACCTACCTTGAAATACTGACAAGCAGGATGAGGGCAGCATTGGCCAAGACTCTCACAGCCAAGTGAAAACCTAGAGGAGGGACTCATCCCCAAAGCGTCCCAGATCAGGGATTTGTGAGCTGCTGGACCAAGGTCCTCTTTCCAAAAAAAGGAAACTTGGCTGCTTCAAGAAAAAAAGCCAAGCACCAAAGCAGATTTAGGTCCAGCTATCAAAGCACAAAATGCAATGATGACCTGGTGAGGCATCCCCAGTTCCGAGCCTTGTTTCTTAGTTCAATCTGGCCAGCCAAGATTATGCTGCTCTTTTAGAATTAAAATGGGATGAAGAGAAGTC
Organism: Aquila chrysaetos chrysaetos; assembly: GCF_900496995.4. Lineage (NCBI taxonomy): Eukaryota > Metazoa > Chordata > Aves > Accipitriformes > Accipitridae > Aquila > Aquila chrysaetos. Next base: position 28,848,037 of record NC_044005.1, read on the forward strand.
AGTGGCAGGATCATCACATCAGTAAGGGACACTGAAGGAGCCAAGATTTTGATTTTTGGAGATAATTAAGCAACTAGATGTCTGGCCTTTTAGCCCTTTGCAGAAGGCTACTCTCCTTCCTTAGCAAGTGTTGACACCTCTGAAAAAGCCTGCAGGTTTCTCAGCCCACCTAAAGGCAAATAGTCTTAATAATTTTCTTTCTCTTTTCCAAACTTTAATTTTCCTTCTTTTTACTTTTATATTCCATCAAAAAGCACTCACAACTGTTGATATGATGAGTTTGCTGCTGTTTGCTCCATTTTAAACAGGTGGGGTTTTTTTCAAAAACATTGAATGAGAGATTATGTTTGATGTACAAATATATGTGTTGTCTACACAGGATATTTAAGTATGCAAGTTTTCTCATAAACCTCATGCAGTACCACCTGAAATCAGGGGGCAAGTTCCCCTGATTTAACTTTATCGACTGGACCCTGTACAAACTTCCTAATGTAAAAGATGAATATCCTGTGCATGGGAAGTCAGCCCTGCATCCAGACAGCAGAGACCCAATGCTAATTGTGAAAGATACTTCCCAAGAAAATGAATGCAAATTACACTTAAAATGCTAAATTACGGGCTCTATACATGAATTACATTCTACTGCAGTACAAAGTAAGAGATGTCTTTTCCTGTGAATTAAAAAATGTTCCTATTATGCAAAAAATCCCTCGCTATCTGCCTAATCCCCTAGAGGGCAGTATGACCTAAAAAGAAATTAAACGGAGCCAGGCAATTAAGGGTTTTCAAAGGCTGGTTATGTTAAATAAGATTGTGTTTCCTCCTTCTGCTGACAAATTGGCACAAAGGTACAAGAAATCGGTAGATACTTATGGTTTCCAAATTATATGAGAAAATTAATATAATAAAATGAGCAGCATCACCCTATATTAATTTCTTCGGCTCACAAAATACACATATTTAATTTCACAAACTGTCAAAGCCAAGTACATTGTACTTAAGCATCCTCTCAGGTGGTTTCCTAAGAGGGGTTTTATGGCTTCAGTTTTGGATGGTCTCAGTTCCCTGTGCTAGCCTTAAGATTTTGCCTGTCTCTACCACTGTATGGGCTTGATCCAGAGGAATTAAATTAAGCTGGGTATCCAAGCATGAGGGAGGTAGGGAGCACTGGCCCATTAATCAGGCACTGCCAGGGCTTGGTGCTCTAAGGTAGCCCAAATGCTCACCAAACTGTTACAATGGCCCAGTCCTCCAGACACTTTTGGAGTCTGAATGAGGGAGGGATGTGTGTCTCCATCAAAATGAGGAAGCCTCTGTCCTGTATGCATAACTTTATATTATATAGTGTATGAGGATCACAAAACACCTTTACTTTGCAAGCATGAGCCTTCTGTTTGATGTTAATGGAAGTAATGAGGGGCAGATTTAAACCACGGTGGTTTGTCTAAATACAGCTCCCATTTGTGCCCAGGTCCCCATTCCCTTGCCATCCAGAGCTCTACTTTCTGGTTTTGGGAAATGGAGGTCTGACTTCCTTAATTACCTAAACAGGCAGAATACACACACTCACACACATGCAGACAGAGCATGTTTGGTACACACAGCTCAACTAGCATTTCATTTAACAACGGGGGGGAAAAACTCCAAACGGACATGAGCGTGTGAGCAGCTCCCAGCAAACACCGGCATCCTTCCAGGAGCTACAATCTCTCTGTCCACATGGACACTATGTTGACTTTTTGTCAGTGTTTTGGCTGAAAACAGGTTTTCAAGGGCTGAAGGCTCTCTCCTGGAGATGATACCTCTGTATGGCTGATTCCAGAAATTGCAGAAACTGAAGCCAGAGGACTAGTAACAGTCACTAATTTCTTGAGCAGCAGATCCTGTTCAGTTAACAAGCTCCATAGGAGTAATAGTCTGTCATCGGGAATCCTTCAATTGAAGGCTTTTCCAGCTGGCTGAAAATAAGCTGCAGAAGGAAGGATAGTGGTCCAGGATGACTTGATGTGAAATAAAATTGATGGAAAAAGGGACAAAGAAGCCTTCTAACAGGAAAGTGCCATGTAGGTGTGCACATTTTTATGCTAGTGTCATTGCAGAAAGTATTTTTAATTTGTACTGGTCCCAGACGTGCTTAAAGATGATTATACAGATTCTTTGAATGGGGAAGAACAAAATACGTATATCTGTGGATAAATTAATTAAAAAAACCCCAGGGTTTGTTTGTAATCATGAAGGATAGGATTGATTAACTTAGTATATTCGGAACTACTTCACCCATTCCTCTAAATCCAACAGCAAAATGTGTTTTGAGACCAGTTATACTGCATACAGAAACACTCCGCTATAATAGCTATTAGGTTCCTGGAATGCTCTTTTCATGAGAAAGAACATTTCTGAAGAAGTAGCTGGCAGGTACATAAAAAATTACTTACATTGCTAAGTGTGACTGTTGGATCTGATGACACGTTTTAGGTTAACTAGTTTGCATTTCTTTTGAAGTGAATTTCCTAGCGACAATGTTTGCACTATTCACCTGCCTCATCAAGGCCTGTTTAGAATACAGTGCTTAATACAGTTTTTAACCCATTATAAAGCCATGCACAGATAATTTAAAATGATCATAACAACTAACAAACACGTAATCAAGGAGCTCTTAAAATGTATTAAAATTCAGGTCTCTCGCTATTAGCAAAACCGCTTCATTAACATATTAAGACAATGTTCATTTGATAATTAGCTTCTGTTTTCTTTGCATCCTGGCAGTTAAATCATCCCTATGAAGCCAGAGGGGAAAAGTTTATGCTTCTACAAGGTGTCTTTGGTGAAGTCTAGGTTGCCTCCTCATAATTTTTAATCAACTTCCATATTTTCTTCTTCTTGTAGCCTGTTTCTGAAATGTTCCATTAAAGCCCACTTCCATGGTGAATGTGGGAGTTTACAGCTCTCAGGGCTCATAACAAGGAAAACGATGGTCCCCTTTTCTCTCTTGGACTTGTGCTACTCTGGTAACACAGGGCTCAAGGGAAAGAACTTGGGAATTCCTTGTATACGCCATCTGTGGCACGCTTGTGCCCCATGTAGAGCACAGAGCCTGGCAGAGAAGAAAAACTAACAGGTCAAAGTCCACAGACCAAGAATAGGAACATTGCTCTCCATCCTTTCCCTATACACCAGTTATTAATTCCAAGCAGTATTTTTCATGAAAAAAAAAAGGGGGGGGGGGGGCGGACTGTTATTTAAAACAGATTTTAAAATATTTCAATCCCAAGAACGAGGCATTTGATTCCAGATATTTTCTGACAGCAAATGTCAGCTACATCTGCTGAAACACCTCTGAGCTGCACATGCAATGTCCCATATGTGCAGTCTGTTCCCACTGCAGCAATAGTCAATGGAAGTAGCTTATTTATAGTGAAGGAAGAAGACAGCATGGATTATTTATGTGATACTGCTCCAGCTCACACCCCACATGCATCTCCCACCATCGCATTGCCAGCCATTTCAGGGAAAGCTTCTCATTCTGTCTCACAGATTTGCAATAAATAGGAAGCCTGACATTACTGAATATACAAACTAGACCAAGTGGTTATAACTTTCTCTGATATAAATTTAATTTGAATATGTTCTTAAAGCTAAATAGTAATTAACTACAAGTTCTACTCTTTGAAATAGCAGATACTGAATGCTTCAATTGTAAGTAGTAGGGTGGCAGAACTGTCCACAAGGATCTTGCAAGATGGATTGGCTGGGTACTAAATAGCAGATGAAATTTAGTGCAGATGAACATTAAAAGTGATGCACATTAAAAAAAAAAAAATCCTATGATAACTTCACATATAATATTATGGGTACACAGAAGACTACTCAGGAATGAAAGGTTATAACAGACAGTCCTATGAAAATGCCATCTCAATGCTTAGTAATGAAAACAACGTTAAAAATGCCAAGGAAAGGAAAAGAGAACAAAAGAGAAAACGTAATACCATTGTATAAATTCATTGTACGTCTGTATCCTGAACAGTATGTACAATTCTGGTTGCCCTTTTCAAAAAGGACATAGCAGAATTGGAAAAGGCTCTGAGAAAGTTGGCACAGGTATGAAATTGTTTCCCTACAAGGGGAGGCATCTTCAGCCTGAAAAGAAATAACAGAGAGAAAATATGCTGGAGGTGTATAAAGTCCTGAATGCCAAGGAGAAGACAAATAGAAAGTGATGATTGTCCCTTTCCCAGTACAAGGGCAAAGGAGCACCCCATGACATTGGCAGGTGGCAGATTATAAACAAACAAAAAGGAGATGGTTCTCCACACAATGTTGTTAAGCAAAAGAATATCAAAAGACATTGTGGGTACTAAAACTGTGCTTGAATTCAGGGAAAGACTGGATAATTTCAAGTAAGAGAAACTCATAAAAGATTGAATACCTTGTCTGGCTCAGGAGATCTCTGAGCCACAAGTTACTGGAGATCAGAAGGTTATTTTGGAGCAGCATCACTATACGTTTTTCTCTACCCTCTTGCTCTCCTCCAGACATCTACTGTTGGCTATTATAGGATATTGGCTAGGTGGACCTTTGATCTGACTTAGCACTGAAGTTCTTATATTCTCACAATCTTATATCAGAAGAGATTCTGCTCTGGGAAAGCCCTTAGAGTAGGAATTTTGTCAGAGATACTCTCAGACAACTAGATCTGTCCAGCTTAACAAAAATGAAATGGAACCACCAGAGAGAAGAAAATGCACCATATAGCAAACCACCATTCACTGATTTTCATCTTTCTTTGTTCAGACCACTTTGTATTACTGTTTCGGATACCTGCTGTAATAATGAAGAGATAGTCTAGTGTCACTGACATCTTCTCACTATTGGTGATTTTTTAATTATATTTTTGTTTCAATTTTTTGCTGTTAAATTACATGCACTGAATTGCATAAAACCCCCAACTACATCATCCTACCACAACCACTAGCACAGACACTGACTGAAATGAGTAGGGAAGAGGTTGTATCTTTATATATATATATATGGACGCAGAAGCTAGTTGTCAAGCAGAGGTGTTAGATAATCGGTCTTTGTATCTTTTACCTTAGAAAGTACTCATCTCTGCTTTGATATCAAGGGCAGCTGGAGAAGAATATCCTTTTCACCCATCCATTTGTTTCTGAGAAGTGTGGGAACAGCACTCACAGAAGACAACAACCAAGAAAACAGCACAAAAGTACATGAAAAAAAGGAAAATAATCTTTAAGCTGATGACATGTTCTCTTCCTTTCTCCTATCGCATCACTAGGAGTCCTAAGAGGTGATTTTCCTCCCTCTTCCACAAGGTTTTCTTGAAGCCTTGCTGTGGGACTGCCACACTTCTCAGGGCATGGAAACAGCCTTCCTTTTTTCTTCTGCGAGTTCCCCTTGTAAAGCTCTGCAGAGATCAGCCCGGCCACCCGCTCCTGCCCAGCCCAGGCTGTTAAAGAAGGTCTCAAATCAGCAGGGGACACCCTCTTACCACGGTGCTCATGAGAGCCAACTCTTCTTTTCCCACGTCTTGAACAGCTATTGCCCAGTTGTCTGTTTCTGAAGGAACCTGAACCTTGGATGGCAGGAGTTGGACCGGGTGGCTCCTGGGGGGAGCGGAGGTGAGTGTCTAGAGAGAGGAAAGCACTTTGGGGAAGCAGTACAAACTCCAGCAAGTCTTTGCCTCCCATGGTACGCAGTCTGGCATTTGTGAAACTGACTGGCTCCTACTTATTTATGAAACCAACCGGCTCCTCGTTGCCTTCATGACCACGGGAGTTTTGGACCCTCTGCCATTGCCTTTGGCAGACCATTTCAAATTCATCAGGTAGCACTCATCAGCGCTGAGGAACTCACAGTATGTTACTGACATGGCAAGTTTCAGGTAACTTTTGGTAATTTCAGCTGGCATTCAGAATGCAGTAGGAGAACAAAGACTTTTCTCCATCTAAAAATGCAAAATACTTGACCTTGGCTCTAACAGAGCTTTGCCAGATGCTGTGATATATTTAACCTTCACTTTCAGAGTTTCAAAAACTAAGTCTTGAGGTGTTGAAAGCCCTAGATGTTTTTTAACGGAAAGTGAGAGAAAACGGCAAATCAGCCACAGAGAAGGCTCTGCCGAAAACTGCAGCTGCATCAGTGTGACTGGGTAAAAAAAAATGTTTTTAAAACAGAAACTGCTGATACGGCTTTTGGTGAAGCCTCTGCAGCAGCTGTGATGGCTTTTAACTTTGAGTTTTCAGTGGGGAAAAGATGATATTTCTTGCGTTGTCATTTTTATGAATAACACAGGCGGGTTTCAAAATGTCAGGCCAGGTTGAGGAGCAGATGTAAGGTTAGCTGTGCCTCGGACTTTTCCGAGTAGCAGGGGCTGAGCAGTTTGCTAGGGGTGATGAGTGCAGGGAACACAGAGGCTGTCAGTCCTCCAGCTCAAGTTAGCTTCAACACAGGTTGATGTTGGTGTTGGGTGGCAACGGTGACGCTCAGGAAGATGTCTCTGAGCAGTGGCCTCCCAGGGATGCCAAGGTACCACATGGGCAGAACAAAGCAAAGAGGTACAAATCAAATGTGAGAAGATGCCCGGTATCTCTGGGCATGGACATCTTCTTCCTTGCGTGGCAGAATGTGTGCTCAGCCTCTTGTGTGCTCTTCCTTGCATGGCAGAACTGCTTAGCCTCTCGACACGCCACATGGGCGAGGGTGTCTCTGGGGCAGAGTCTTCCATGTAATCTCTGAAAAAGCAAGATTACATCTTCCAAATCAGACTCTCCTTCTGTGCAAAAAAGAGACAGTGAAGCAGTTGGTTTCAGGCACCATGGCTCTGGATTCAAATCCACTCCTGGGAGCACAGAGGGCTGAAAAATTCTTCTGCCAAAAGCTGACTGAAGACAAAATGTCTTTGTGAAAAGTTCTGGGTTTGAGCAATGAACGTTTTCAAAAAGAAATAAAACATTTCTGATTTTCTGACTAGCTTTTCTTGAAGGAAAGGATCCTGCAACTCATGGGTAGTTCATATTGATCTCTCAAAAAGACCCTGAATTTTCTCCCTGGGAACAGAAACACTCCCGAGAGGGGACACTTCTATGCTTGAATAGCTATTCTCTCTCTGAGAGCGCTGGCAGTAATCTTTTCTTTCTCTGAATATGTAAGTTAGCAAGAATTGCAGTAGGGGTATACTACTGGAAAATACAATTCAGTTTTTCAGAAATAGTAACCTTGAACCACTCTGTTTCCCTGCTAAGATTTATTAGAAGTATGATTTGGCATTTGTTCATGCATGAGCCGGGGACCAGGACTCCACAACAAATTTCCCCAAGTAACATTTTATTTTTCTCCTACCCCTTTCAAATGCCCTTCCTTGCTCCCCATGCAAGATTCCTAGCCCCGCAGGAAGCTGGTGGATGGAAGCAAGAGTGCGGCCAGGTCAACAGTGTTGCACCTTAATGGCAAAAGAAAAGATTTGCCAGAGATTGGTAAATGCCAAGGACACACACCACCTACTGAAATGTAGCAAAGGCAGAAAGTCTCCTTTGTCAGTTGTTGTGGGAATAGATGTTAATGCTTTCACTGCAGATCTGCTCTTTACTGGCAGCTTGTTGAAATAAGAGAATACATCTGTTGGAGCTGGAGTTCATCCTTGATGGGAGGAAGATGAAACATGGAGACTAGCTCTGTTTCCCATTTGGAAGACTCTGGAGGTGGTTTCTTACATTCCTGTACTTTCTAAGTGTTTATAGGAATGGGAAAAGCAATGCACCACTGATCAATGGATATGATACGAGACCACTGACCAACCAAACCCAAGACCCCCTCCCTGACTCAGTGCTGAGTCTTTGATGCTAAATTAAGCATTATGCTGTATAAGATGCTTACATTTAATGTCTTTACTCAGTATCTTTGCTTAGACCATTTTTTCTGAGGCGTTGAAGTGACCTCACTAATGTTGTGGTTTATGCCTGGTAGGCAGCTAAGCACCACACAGTCACTTGCTGATTCCCACAACCAGTGGGATGGGGGAGAGAATTGGAAGGCTAAAAGTGAGAAAACTCGTGGATTGAGTTAAAGACAGTTTAAAATTAAAAAACAAAAACCAAACCAAAACAATAACAACATAAAAAACACATTAAGGAGGAAAAGAAACAAAACCCAGAAAAACAAGTGATGCAAAACCCCCAATTGCTCACCATCAACTGACTGAAGCTCAGCCAGACCCTGAGCAGTGGCAGCCCCAGCCAACCTCCCCCCCCCCCCCCCCCAGTTTTAATGCTGAGCATGACGTTGTATGGTCTGGAATACCCCTGTGGTCAGCTGGGGTCAGCTGTCCCAGCTGTGTCCCCTCCCAACTCCTTGTGCACCCCCAGCCGCCTCGCTGGTGGGGTGGGGTGAGGAGCAGAAAAGGCCTCTGCTCTGGCTAAGCACAGCTCAGCAATGACTAGAGCATCCCTGTGTTATCAACACTGTTTTCAGCACAGATCCAAAACATAGCCCCATACAAGCTACTAAGGAGAAATCTAACTCTATCCCAGCCAAAACCAGTACAACTAGTCACACCTTTGTGGTCTGAAAATTCTGAAAGGACTGCTTGGATCTGGGATAGAATTTCCATTCCTTCCTACGGGGCTGAGCAGGAGCATGGTTATCTCTGCTTCCTACGTGAGACGCACAAGTTCATTTTTGTTTGTATCTGGTTTGACAACTAAATTAGGTCATCTGACACCTGCTGAGAACCTCTTCCAGACAGATAGTGATTCTTGTTCCAGATCTGAAAAGTATCCAATTTCCCAGGCTCAGAAGTTCACAAGGTTTGTTTTCCTTCTCTAATCTCTTCCCTGGAAAACTGGCATCAAAAGATTTGAAACAGTGCTGGGCTTTTCCTGAGTGTTTGGAGAGAGAAGCAGGAAGATGGAATGATTTTTCCTGTGTAGAGTAGAGAAGAAAGAGACTCATGACCTTGAGGACTCATACCTTCTGCTTTGCCCCAGGGGACAAACCATCGCCATTGGGATCCGAAACCACCTGACGTAAGTCTTGCTGTGATGGAATCAGGGATCAGAGCAAAATGGACAGAGTTGGGGCTAACTGCAAAAAGGATTTATGGAACCTGCTCTGTTACTGCTGCAAAGCTCAGAAGAGAAAAAAAAAAATCATTTTTTCCCCAAAATTGCTTACCATCTGAGCACCTGTTCCAACAATAACACACTTCAATAGAAAATCAGGCAGCCTGTGGTTAAGATTTCAGTGGACTATATGCAAGGGTCTCAGTGGATTTTCTTTCCTTTTTGGTGGGGTTTTCAATGCTCAGTAGATTGAACTGGATTTCCTTAGAATGTTTCAGGCTATATAACATGACCAGAACCAAGGGATAATTTGATTAGGCTCATTGCTTTGAAATTGTTTCTTTCTTTCCATACTGTCCATTTTGACTGGACACTGATTTGATTATCCTTGTTCTTTATTTTACCCTGATTTTCTTATTTTGTCTGCTGCTTGAAGATTTGATATTATGACAAATCTTCCTGAACAAGAAAAGTTTGAGTTGCAATCCTGTCAGGGAACAGCGAAATAACTCGTATTTTGGTTAACAGGCTAACTTCCCTTGTATGGGTAATTTACCTTTCAAAAAAGAACGCCCTACATTTGTGCCGCTGCCAACACCAAATGTCCGAAAATTTAGGATGAGTCTCTCCAAAATCTTTTAACTGCCTTCAAAGTATGGACTTGTTAAAAATAGGAAATCCCTAGCTCTTTTTCTGCCTGTTACTCTTTAAGCTTTGCATGTTGTTTCAAGGTGTCTGTCCTTTGCAGGTGTGAGAGCAAGAACCTTGCCTTAAGAAGATAAAAGAAGACTAAACTGAGACAATCATATATTTAAAGAGACCTTGGGATCTATGCAAAACTCCAAGTATCAGAGGGCTCATGTTAAGGTGATGCTGAGAGAGCCTGAATTCTTTATTCCAGATAATGGAAAAAATAAAAGGGGGGGCGGGGAGGAGGGAGGAGGGAAAGCAAGCGCTTTTTTTTCCTCTTCTGTGGCAGACTGTACCTGAACCTGACACAAGTGTGCCGCTGCCTGCAGCAGGCTGAAATAAAATATAAATTCCCAATGCAAGAGACAAAATTGAAACAGTTCTGCTATGTTGATTAAATGGGTGTGCTACACCTCTAGATGTCTGTATTTGAAAAAATTGTTGCAGAGGCACCAAGTAGATGAACAGCATTTTGCATTTAGCTCCCAGCGCATTAAGATCTGTAGTCAGATCTTTGTTGCTTGCAAGAACAAGATCTGCAACTTCAGTGCACTTCTTTTGAGACTCATGGCTCCTTCTCCTAGCGACAGAAGTTCCCGCTACACAGTCAAGGTTTGGTTGAAATGCAGCTGGGGAATCAGACCAGCCTCACAGAAGCAGAAACCATCTTTGTGTCGCTCGGACCTGTCCCTGAAGAGGGATTTGAACACCAGAACAGAGGCCTTTGATTTGAGTGAGAAGCAGGAGCAGAAGGCAGAGCCCTCCTGGACGGTAGCAGCCAGTGTTGCTCTTTCGTGTGCTGGAGAGCAGGTCGATACCAGGACACATGCTGGCCATTCCTTCCACTCAGATTTCCTTTCTTTTTCCTTCCTCACTTGATATGCATCTTCTGCCCCTTGAGCCTGTGCACCCTCTCTGCTGTGCAAGCTGACTCTGATCCATGAGCATCCTCCTGCGCGACTTGCCTCGCCTTTTCTTTCCTACATCCTCCAAGTACCGTGCCGACTGGCTGGCCTAATGCTTGCCTCTGAAATTCCAACAAATGCATTTCTTGGGAGCACAGGTGAAGGAAAAGGATGAGGAGAAAAATTGGCTCCTTCTTTATCCTTCCTCACTGAACAGGCTAGGAATTGAGCTGTAAGGTTTGGGGAGCCTTTGTTTCCAGTGCATTGAGCTAGGTTTTGAACACAAACCTGAATGAAATTCCACTGATGACTGTTTTTCCCAGCACGCTTGGGAACAATATGAGGCCAGTATAATGGCATCCACCACGGCTTCGTGAGCACTGCAGCCCCATGAACGTGTTCTCATCCCCTCTCCTAGAAAGGGCTTTACTTCAGGGCATAATGCAGCCCTAAATGGAGGAAATGATGCAAAAACCCTTTAAAATTGTTAATGTTATTTAATGGTTTCATGATTTATGTGATAGACAATTATGTGCTAGAACAAAAAAATTTATGTAGGACAATGTCTTTCTAGTATGGATTATCTTAAATTGTCTATGAAATTCTAAACTTAGCAGAAGACAAAGAAATTAGAAGTGTATGTGCACACTAATGTTCATTAGCATGTACCGGACTTTGAGTTTTACAACCCAAACTAGAAATGACAACGCATACACACAGAATAAACAAAATGGCAGCGGTAATCCCCTAACAGCCATATTTACAAAAAGAACCCTAAACCAGCATCTAAGTGAGGTCAGAATTTGTTTACTGAAACATAAGGATCTTATAATTAAACACACAAAACAGTGCTTAAGATTTCTCTCTGACAAGAAAGCAATGACCTCTGGATATTCATGTATATCAAGAAATAGTATTTAATACTGTAGGAACATTAATGTGTTATCTTTTATTGCAAAGGCTGCTTGAATCATTTTGTAAAGCTGATATAATGAACTAAACATACAGAGAAATAAAGGTTTTTTTCAAGGAAGATAAAATTTCTATTCCTTCATATTATTACAAAAGATTCAAAAAACAACATGTTCTGGCCTTAAGTATCAGACTTATGTTTTGTCTTTTGTTATCACTTACAATAGCACTGCTGCTTGAATACCCAGCCATATCAAATGTAAGTTATTTGTATATCTCTATCCTCTCAGGAAATCTTGACCTTGAAATAGAATAAATATGTAACATGTGTATTGGGTTTGCGTGTTCATAGCTAACACCACCAGTGCTAAAAACCATAGACACTGAACAAAAACATGCAGAAGATGAGCTTGTGCAGTGCTATTTGACTCATTGTTGCAAAATGAGAAATTACAGTTTAAATGTTTTGCTGTCTTTGAATGACCCTCCATTTGTAATTGATTCAGCTCAACAGACTGCAACTCTAAAACCATTGAGATATGAAACTTATTTGTCCCATGTTTAGAGTATGCTTCAGTCACTCTACCAAAATCAAACTGCACAGGATGGGACCTTCTCTGTTTGAGTGCTTTGATAATGTGCCACATTAACTTAGAATCTGAGATGACTGGTTATTCAGGCTGAGATTTTTAGAAGTCCGTCAGGAATAAACAAATCATATTTAGCATTTGTTGACCAGCTCCATAAAAGGAAGCAGCTTACACATAAAATAAAACCTGTAAGTAACCCCACAACGCAAAAAATAAATGGAAATCCCTTGAATGACTACTTGAGGCAACTTTGAAAATTACCGGTAAGTAGCCATACTTACAGACCAATAAGATAACAATCCTTGAGGTACCTGCATTGGCAACCAAGGACAAGATCAGCTGCAGTCAAACTGGTAAACCTTGAGGAATGTGATTTTTACATGAAGACTTGAAGGCCTGTGCTCCAGTAAGGCCACAGCACAGACCTCTGATGGAAGGAGAGTGGGGTAAAAAAGTTATGGTGTACGACATGGGTCCTTCTTTTTGCCACTACCCCAGTGTGAAGGTGGGCTGTAACCTTAAAGATACCCAGAGACAACCAACATCAACTTTAGATTTATGAAACATGAAGTAAGCAAGTTTTGGAGTCAAGGGATCATATCATAATAACTTTGACACCTAAAAGGTGTAAAAGGCCTATCCAAAATCCTGCCTATTGTCACCAATGAAGAGGAACCCAAGACATGTAGTGAGGACTCAATAGCTAGTCTTCCTTATATTCCCAGTCGCACGCAGTTGGTCCTAGGGACACGCTGCTGTGCTTGTGAGTATGTGGGTGTGACAACATGAGCAAGTGAAATCAGTGGGAGAAGAAGCATGAGGGACTGCAGTCAGTTTTCTTTAAAACAGATATCACCCTTGCTTCCAAAAGGTCTGGAATTGTGTTTTGTTACATTAATTTTCTTCAAGAGCACTAACACATGAGTTATAAATTAGCTGTTGGACTGAAATGATAAGCACTAATGTGACAAGCTGGGGAAGGTGCCTAGAGGGTTCTTACAGAGACAGAAGCTAGCTCTGATTTTATTTAATATCTTTAGTGTGATTAGAAAAAAAGAAAATTAGAAACACACTTATGGCATTTGCAGACGATTCTTCCCTGGGAAATGTTCCCATCCTTCACTGGGGACATCATGTTATACAGATGTATAATATGAAAGGACTAAAGGAGTCTGGGGAGATAGAAATAAAAACACAAGATTGGTTTAGGAAAAACACAAGGTGCAGAATCTAGAGGAAGGGAGGAAAGCCTGAAACGAGGCTATTCAATGGGGGTGATGAATCATGTTGTCCTCCTTGATACATTAACAGTGGACAGAAAGTACTCACTGAAACTTGCTGTCCGGCAAATACTTCTTATGCTATAGGACTAATGAAATACTGTAACTGTCTTACAGATGTTGTGAACAGCAGGAGGGCCACCTAGGCTAGAAAAAATGTGCTAATTAAGAAGTACAAACTCAGGAAAGGAATCTTATTTATTAGTTTTGCATTTTTATTTCAAAGAATGAGTAAGAGAAGGGCAGGGAGGACAGATGTGAATTTTCACAGCAACATACAATGCCAATGAATGTAATTTCAAAAGCTACATTGCTACTAGATTAAAAAAAAAAAAAAAAAAAAAAGCAGAGGTAAGGAAGCTTTGAATAAAGGCATGTGAGAAAAGGGAGTGAGTTTCAATCTTGAGCAAAGAGGCAGAGATGAGCAGGGAGAAAGGACCGAGGGGCTAGCACTCGGCTCCCTGGCCAGTTCCACTCTGAGAAGAGAATTTCAAAACACTGCTGTGCTCCCCAGAAGTCATTGTGCAAGGACACTGGTGATGACCACAAGAACTACATTCAACACACCTAATTAGAGATACCAATACGCAGATTTCTACTCAGAGACAGCTATATAAACTGCTTTTAGTAGGCAATACAGGGAAGCAAGTATTTCTAGGGTGAGTCAACTCCTCACAATGTAGGTGTGTAAAATAGGGCAAAACAGGACATCTGTAGCATAAAAATGTGACAGAGACAGAGTATTCATGGCTAAAAGTGACAGAATAACAAAATGTGTGTGAATAAAAGCAGCAGCGTGCAATAGAAAGAAAAGAGTAGTTTTAACATTGGAAAAATTGGAGGAGGGGGGAGAACCGTCAGGGAAAGCAGTGAAAAACCCATCCAAGAAAAGATAAAGCACTAGAGAAGGAAGAATCAATCCTCCACTGTTGGACCTATACTACTGGGTGTAAACCACACAACTGAGCCAGACACTTGGGTGACTCAAAAGAGTCCCAACGAAGAAGTGAGGTTCTGTCTAACAGGCTAGTAAGCTCATTCAGATCGCCTCAGGAATCTTGGTCCTTTACTCCAATTAAAAAGAAGACAACTCAGTCAAGTTGTCCACGTAGTCCTGTTATTTTGTGCAATTCACACATGCATAATATCATGAAAACTGGTACTGCATTTTCCAGCAAATTTACTGCTCATTAAAAACACATATTTGAGCAAGTGGAAATGGTAGAGTTCAAGTTTGTTTTCTGTTACTCATGATTCATCTATAAGTACACAAATAAATTAGGCAGTCACAGGGGACCATCAGAGCTACCAGATGCAGTGATTCAGAAGTGTTTCTTAGTCTGGGCTAGTGAAGAAAAGAATTGCAAAACTGAGTGATGAGAAGGAGAAATCCAACAAAACATCAAAGTTCTCAGCTAGCAGAAGGTTGCAAACAATAGAAGAGTACTTTTTAAAAATTAACATTGTCTGACACATCTTATATTGTACCACAAAGCTTTAAACAATTGTGACAATAGGCTTTGCTTTGTTAAAAATAACTTGGCCCTGACTTTTCTCTCAAGTACTCCTGGAGTAACTACTGAAGTCAATACAGTTATATTCCAGCCACATACCCTTCAGACTCCAGCCCTTTGACTCTGCTATGCACATGGATGGAGAGTAAGGAAACCTGCCCTTTTCTGAAGAGAAAAATGTAGCACACGATGTGGAAAAGAAATGAGATGTGGCAAGAATGAATTTTAAAGAAATGATTACCAGAAAGAAACTAACCTTGAAAGAAACATGTGAATATAGATTATTTAAAAGTATAAAGCTTCCATGATCCTCTTTCGTACAATCACTTTGAGAGGGACTTTATCATGTAAGTGGATACTGGAGATGATTTTTTTTTCTGGTGTTGGATTCAAACACTCGGGGAAAGCTTCAGTCACATCGAGTCAAGTCCCACACCAATGGAAAAGGCACATTTTCTCCCAGTGCCCCACTGAAATCTTGGCTCCACAAACAACAAGCAAAAGGAGCATCCTCCCCTAAGTCCCCATGGCAGCCTCTGTTACAAGTGGTATTTCACCAGGCTGCTGGCTGAGAGTCAGCCGTACCATCTCCTCACCTGGCCCCATACCTCTTGGGCTGTGTGCAAGGGAGAATAAGCCGTTTATGACCCAGTTTTCCAGGCTGTCTGAGGACAACTGAGTTGGAGTAAAGGTGAATAGACACAAGTAGACAAGTAGCAGCTACCTCACCTGGAGCCAATTCAAAAGCTATACATCAGATGTAACTATACACTGGAGAGGAGTGGATGCCAGAGAGACACAGCTTGCAACGCTCTCTCCCCTCTCCAGCTTGTCTCAGCACACGGAGCCCTCCTAGTACAGTATGTCCCTTCCACTGCACAAACGGCTGGAGAGAAATGGCCATAGTTTCTAATTTCAAGACCATTTAGAAGCCCTTTGAGCAACTCATGCCACCATTGAGCAGCCAAATCAAATCCACCCCTCTAAAAATTCTTCTACTCATATGTGCCACTTGCTCTCTGACTCCTTTTCTCCCTCGTTCATCAGTTCTGTGGGTTTCTTACAACAAATGGACATGCAGCTGGATTCGGAATAGAAACATACTTTGCAACTGCATGTCCTTCATGATCACAAAACTGTTTTCTCCTGGACTGTGACTTGATCTCCTCAGTTCTCTGGCATGACACCAAGAGAGAACATCCATGCATGCAGATGACAAGGGAAGGAGGAGGCTTAACAACAGAAAGTAACAGATAATGGGAGAGGCAATCACAGAGAGAAGAAATTTAATATTGATGCCATGAGTTGCATTTAAAGTTAAAGAAAGAAGCAAAAAGAATGATTACATTGTCAGGTACAATGGCAGCCACTACCAGGTCTCTACCCTTTCTCTATATGTACACAACTCTGTGAGATCAGTAGAAGTTATGTGTGCACATAAAGACGGGAAGGTTTGAAAGTGAAAAGCTTTACCTAGCATTCATTTAGATAACTAATCCAAGGAGAGACATTATAGCATACAAAGAATAATGCCCATTGTAAAACTTGGTGGAAAACATTTCCTGTGGAAAAGAGATGTTTACCCATGCATCTCTGGAGCTGTTGACTTGAAAACAAGAAACAAAGGAGCCTTTTACTGCAATAGTAAATTTAAGATGGCAGATGTTTTATCATAGTTTGTAGTGTGGCTATGGGTTGTCTTATCCAAAGCATTCCACAATGCTCTGTTTAAAAGTGATGGTACAGAATGCTCTGGTTCACCAAATAAAAGTATAATATACATGTCTCATATGGAGACACTGGGTTTTGTTTTTCAATAAAATGAAAATGCTAGAGGCATTCCAATTCCCTCTTGAAGACTAAGCATTTCGGAAGAGCATCTTTTAAAGTAAAATTCAATAATACTATAAAAAAGACAGAAGGAAACAAATACATGTGGAGGGAACAATGGCTAAAAAAAACCCCCAAGACCCACATCCTTGGGTCTGCTAGAGCAAAAGCATGCACATTTTCTAACTGTGCCTTGGAATGCTGCTGCAGCCTCTGGTGCTGTATCACAGGGGACCTCACAAGACTCAGAAACATCCCTCTGAGAAACAAGGGCTATTGCCCAGCTAGGAGAAGCAGGATTCCTGCCTTTGGCAATGCCTTGGTCTTGCGACAACAGTGATGAATAATGTGGTCAGCTCAGTGTAATGATTACCTGAAGGCTTTCTAATGCAATAAAACAATATGGCTTGATCAGACTCTGTACTGCTGCTCAAAGGAGTTCTGCAGTCTAGATTGTAAGGGTGTCTATAAACGCAGATGGGTGGTATGTAGTATCTATAGCTGTTGCCTAAAATTTTATTCTAGCTGTTTTCCAGCTACCTCTGTTCCCAACTGTATGACTTCTAGGGCAAGAAATTAAGCCATGCTGGGCTTTGGATACAAAAACTCTAATAGCTAAGAATGAAGTCCTTCTCTGACAGGTAACAAACGTGGACATTGATTGGCAAAGGGAGGTCAGACACCTTTCAGTGCCTGGAAAGCAGTCATAACACTCCCAATGCTAAATAAGACCCAGTTAGTCCTGCTGTGGTGAAAACATGACTGATTTTCTATTCTCACTCTGATAAACTACATAAACGAACATCAGTTATTCATACAGGAGGAAAAAGGTTGTGTTAACTACTTAGCTTGTGTGATGGAGTGGGCTTCTGCCAAACATTTGATGTTCAGATGTATAGTTTGTGGGGTTTTCTCCACAGCTTTCTGCTCCCTGGAAGGAAGCAGACTATTAGGTTTTCTCATGGGCAT
The DNA here is from genome assembly GCF_900496995.4 of Aquila chrysaetos chrysaetos. Taxonomy (NCBI): domain Eukaryota; kingdom Metazoa; phylum Chordata; class Aves; order Accipitriformes; family Accipitridae; genus Aquila; species Aquila chrysaetos. The sequence goes on from NC_044005.1 coordinate 28,865,801, forward strand.
TTAGTTACTCAAAACAATTTTAAGACTTCAGATCAATTGGGGTTTTTATTTAAATTTGAGATGATTGCAAACTGAAATTTCTCTCTCACAGAAGAATTTGATACTTCTCCTGAACCCAGACCATTTATCAAAACATCAGGAGTTCTGGTGAAATTACTGTCTCTGAAAAAAGCCTTGACATTTGATACTTGCTTTGCTTCTGTATTGAAACAGAGAAAAGAATATTTGTGGGAGAGAAAATTCAACTTCTGATAATGTCAGACTGTAACCAACAATACAGCTGGGAGATGCTGTCCACCTAAGTAGCTGGAGGACAGAGAAAAACGTGGGCAAGCGACACTGCTTAGGAGTTTCAACTGGATTTGCTCAAGAGGAAAAGATGCCAATTCAGAAAAAATATATTTTCTACTGAAAATTATATGGTTTAATCCAGCTTTAAACTTGTCAGCTTTAAATGTAGATAACTGTAGGAAATACACAATGAAAACATGGAAAGATCAACAAAACTAGATGAAAGAAATAGGACTGGTGATTGAAATTCACCCCAGCTTTGATGCTTATTTATAGGTTTGACTATATGAGCAATAATTCTGATTTTCCGGTAACAGTCACTGCATGTCTAAACCCCCTCCTCCAAACTTCTGGGTCACTGATTCCTCTGAGATGCTAGCCCTAATTTGTCTCCAAACCCACTTCCACACCAGTTTATTCAAGGTCCATGACGGTGAAGTACAGGGCCATTTGTCTCCAGCTTCTCTCGCAAAGCCCTACCATGGGCCTCAAGTGGTGTGAAGAGCCAATATAAGGCTACCAAGTAATATTAACTTTAAGGGAATAACCACTCTTGTAAGCTTGTAAGCTTGTAAGCAAGGCACTGAAGTGCTCCCACACGTCACAATTTCACGATCAGAAGAAAAAAGCCATTTCAGTGCTCAGAACAATATAAACTATCAAATGACCCTTCATTGAGGGAAGAATGGGAACCTGCTGTACTTGGTTTGTCACCCCCTCTCCTCCCCCAAAGGCAGTTGCCAAAATAGCATAACCGAAAGCACGTTGGATGTTGATTCATCTTTGATTCAGCAAAGATTACATCTACTGAACTGACTGCATCATTTTAGTATGGAGCTTATACATCTACCCATCTGTAGAAAACTCTTTGTGCTCCACAGGAGGAGGTATTTTTTTGCTTTCTCACTGCATTTCATGTATACATGTCTGACAGCTTTTTCTGTGGTCTTCATTAAGGGGTGTATGAATGTGTATGCTATGTTCTCCCATGTGATTTCTTCCTCCTTTTATAACCATTTTTTATATAAATAGTATTGAATGCTGACTAAAAAAATCATCCACCAAAACATACTTCTTGTTTTAAAACCGGAGGTAAGAGACACTGTCTTATTAGAAAAGGAAGAAATGCCTGAAAATGAAGCATTTCTGTGTAGAAGACGGATCAGAACTGAACCTTATCTTCTAAGTAGCCAAGAAAACAAATCATATAAGAATTCAGACCTCTGGCCACCTCTGAAGCAGAAAGCTAATGGAAACAGCACCTCACTGGGGGCATTACTGCATATCATCACCTAACAGTGACCCCGAGGGAAATGAAACTGAAGAGAAATGGAGCTGCATGCGAGGGAGGTGGAACTGTTCTCATTTCTGAATCTGCAGCAGAATAGTCTAATAGGATAGACAGCACAGCAAAATGAATAAATACCAGAGGAAAAATATTTTCAAGCTTTGTAAAGGAATGACATGCAGATTGAAAGAAAGGCAAAGTCCTGCATCTCTAGCCATTTTTGACAAATGCAGGATACGTAATAACTTAGTCAGAAAAGGAAAATTTAGAGAAGCCCATCAATTCGAGGGGCTGCACATTCAGCAAAGCATTGTGCCTTGCAAGGAACAGGCCATGGAGAGCTGAGCATCCGAAATTCACTGAACTGTTTCTACAGAAACCAAAATTTCGCAGAGGTACAAAGATTTCAGACACCTTTTTTCTTTTTTCAAAAGTGGTTGGTCACTGTAATTCACAATTTTCCTAGGCATGAAGATCCTGCAGCCTGCATAGTTCTGCTGGTACTCAAAGTGCTCTGTGTTACGTAGAAAGGGGCTCAGCTGTGAGGCTGGTACCTGTAGGGAAGCTGTCCCACAGCCTCTGCCACCAAAGCCAGCTCTTGCCAGTACACTGCTAGTGCTGGTCAGCTGCTGAAAGTGGGACAGGAGGAAGAGGAGGAAAAAAAAGGCAGTGTGGCTGGGGAAAGATTAAGAAGCTTACGACTGGCATCCTAGTGCTGGGAGAGGGTTGACAGGCACCGGGGAGCTGGAGGTGGTATGGGCAGAGGCGCAGTGCTGGTACAAAGTGCTGGCAGCCACCATCGCTGTCAGGAGCCCTGGCCACAGCTGACACCAAGAGCTCCAGCTGCCATCCCTGCCAGCAGCAAGCGTTGCTGCAGCAAGCAGTACCCAAAGCAAGATCTGTTTGGAAACCCCTGCTTCATGTAATATGTATTTCCATTTGATGTTTCCAGGCTGCATTCAGGACAAAGCTTTTTTACTGAAAAAGCACCAAAATGCAATAATGAAAAGCAAGTACTCTCTGATAGGTTTTGCAGTGCAAGCTTTAAAGGCTTTAAGTACCAGAGACTCTTCCCACTGAATTTAAATGCAATCCTTATTTCTCACTCTGGGGGAGTCCTTGGCCACAGGTGGCAAAGTGGCAGGACGGACCCCTGCCTGCAGGCGATGGCAGAGCGTCCGCGCTCCTGAGGCACAGCCTGCAGCCCTGTTTGCAGCCCCGCAAGGAGGGACTGTGGAGCTGCTCGGTCACCCCGGTGTTTTTCCTCTCGACCTTTTTTTAGCTGCTCTGTACCCAGTGCGGGCACAGAGACCGCTGGGGCCTTCGTTTGTCTGCAGCATCCAGCTGCTCTGACTGTGTATGTACTTTTCAGCAGAAATCCTGCCTCTCGGCCTCGACAGCAAACTGTGCTAGCTGTGCTGCCAGCGAGGTCAGCGCGGCCAGACAGGCAGTCGGTGGATTTACCTCCATTCATTAGTCAAAACAGGTTTCTAGAAGGGCACACTGATGGCGTTGGACCCACCTCTTTCCCCTATGACCGTGAGCTAAATCTTTGCCTCTTATGCCATCTCAAAATAAGCACAAAATGCTTCCTTCTCTCACCCTAAGACCGTCAATATTCACAGTGTTTTGAGATCCTACAGAGAAGATGGGATGGAAGTGTGGAGTTTATTCACCTATAAAGCTTGTATCTCTCAACTAGACAAACCTGTGATGCCCTCCCTGTGTTCTGGCAACTTCCCAGGGCATGTAGAACCTGAAGCTGGCACCCCTATGCGGTGGCAGAGCTGGCACAGCAAGCATTGTATGCAGATGGCAAAATGGCTTTCTTCCTTAGTCCTGTGTTAAGTGCTCACTGAATGAGTTTGACTCCACAGACTTAAGGACAGCCAGCTCAAGTTGCTTCCTCCAATACGAATACGTAAACAAGTTACTTACTTGGTTTTTTTTCAGTTAATGTTATTCAGACACAGTAAAATGCTGTAGAGTATTCATTCTGGTTCCAGTTGTGGAAATGGAGCATGTATAATTACCAATGTGGGTAGCAATCCATCTCATAGCCTTACTTATGCCAGTAAAGGATATTATCTCATTATACCAGCTTAGCAGTCTTCTTTCCCTGGAATTTGAAATAAGCAAGGCACATAAAGGAATGATGAAACAACTAATTATAAGGGACATTATTTTAAAAACTGCACAGTAGTCAAAATCCATTAATGGACTATTTTACATCATTAAACTACTTCCAAGAAAGTATCCCGGCTTTTTCAGCATAAACATTTCTACACTGAAAATGTAACTTGAACTTAACTCTATGGTTAGCTATTTTTTGAATGAGTATAATATGTGCTTTCATTTATGACAGGGCAAAGATGAGTGAAATTTTTAACTTCATTATGTCTATCATCCAAAGTAATTTAGAAGATAGTCCTGCTACATGGAGACTCTTCTGCGCTAGAATGTTAATAATGACTAATGTCTGGGAAAACAGAAAATAGGGCTGCTAGCAAGGACTGGTTTTAGCACATGTTTTAGGATTTTTATTTGAATAGAAAGTGCTGTTCTAATTCAAAGGTAAAGTACTTCTGGACCTTCGGAAACTTCTTGGGTGCACCTTTTAGGTTACAATACGAATAGGCTTTGCTTTTGTTTTCCAACTTTCAGTCCTGCAACCCAACTGAACCTCAAGCTGAACTTCATTCTTTCCTTCTTGCTGATCAACCCAGCAAGGCTGAACCCGTCTTTTGTTATATCTGTGAAACATTTTGGTCAGCACTCAGTTGCAAGTGGAACCGTGCTACCCATCGCCTAGAAATAAGGGAGCCAAAGAATCCTGCTCAATGGATCAATAACATGTCCAAAGGGAAGACAGATTACTGCTGGGGGCAACAGAGGAAGATGTGGACATCAGCTGATTACAATAAGACCAGTTCATTTAGAAGCAGCTCTGTTCTTCACACAGCTGCAGGAGTGGGTGAAAAGTGCCTTTCCAACTGGGTCCTTTCTTTGCCAGGTTACTGGTTCTTCTTGGGAGAAGGAAAAGGTGAAGCATTTTGATGAACCTTTTGCTTCACCTTCCTTGGCCAGAAAAACATCCTGGCAGATCCCATACTTTGCACTGCGCAGCTCATATAAACAAACACATTTGGCAGAGTGAATGTCAGAGAGTGAAAATGCCAGTGTTTGAGCAAGGACATGGGGTACGTGCAGTAACAGAAAAGCACTCAGTAGTAATTCAGTATTGCAAACAATAGTAATTTGCTAACCCCCATCTCCATTTCTTACATAAAATAGAGGGACTCTGCTTCCATAGCTGTGTATGGCAATTCAGGTGCCATCAGTGCTGGTGTGAGCGAGCTGCACACGCTGGTTTTACAGCACTCTTTGAAAGATACAGTATTGCACTGTAGTCCAGCTGATGGAGCCTGATCTGGCCTCCAGAATGCCTGACCCATCACCTTAGAGGCGATGAGAGCTGTTGTCAGAGTAGTCAAACTCCTTCTGTGGCACGCAGGTCTCATGGCCTGAGCAGAGCTTCCCTGCCATGTATGCCATGCATATGTCCCACTGTACAATGAACTTTTGAGACCCTATTTACAGCAGGAAACCCTTGAAGAGTGGTACCTAGAAACTGAACTAGCTGAAACTGGTAGCTGAACTGAACCCTTTCCTGGCAAGAGGAATGCACCTGTTACATCAGCGCCCTGGGCCATATATATGTCAGTAGCTGGTTAACAAAACCCAGGCCTGGAAACAATGCTACAGAGTGTATAGCTTTGTTAATGGGTTTGGTAGCAGGACCAATAAAGTTCATTGTTGAGTTTCCCTACAAATGGCTTCCTTTGTGCTGTAGCTTTTTACGTCAGCTTTTAACTAGACCTGCCAGTTGTACTAGCCAGACTGAGGGCATGATCTTCCCAGAGACTCTGGTTCCCATGAAGTGAAAAGGAGACTTCTGAAACATCCCTAGAATTGCCCTTGGGCTTCTGAAATGGTCCTCTTTGCCTAGGAAACCTCTGTGTCCTCTCCCCCAGGAAAGGAACAGATGAAAATCAAGGCAGAGTGAATTGTAATTATATATTATTATTTTTTTAAGACTCAGGGGAAATGTTGATTTTAAGGCTCATGTGAGAAATAAACAAATCCACCTGCCACTCACAGTGGGCAGTTGGGTCAGTCTGGCCCTACCAGGCCAGCTCACTGACTCATCTCAGCTCTTCCTCTGAGGACTTCAGCCCCCGATGGCTCAGCAGATTCACTCCCCACATTCAGAGAAGAGCATGGGGCAACCAGGCTGCCCCTGCAGAGGGGGGGACTGAGCTAGCTCAGCCCTCATGGGATGTACTCATGAGCTGCAGGCTCAGGGGGTAGGAAGCAGATAGGGATGAGGCAGAGTCACTCCCAACCGGCAGTTTTTGAGTGAGAACCTTTTGTGTATGTAACCATGAACTGTCAAGAGCACAATTTGAAACTGACTGTGCTGCTCAAAAGCGAACACTTGGAGCGGGCACAAATTATTAAACAGCTCCTCTTGATCCAGGAACAGGCGAATTGCAGATACTTTCCCAGAGAGGGGGAAGAACGCTGCTCAGAGACCGAGCTAAGACTATGGGAGGGTGTTGAGGAGGAGCTGCAGCAACATTAAAAGGGTTAGCTTACCCTTCCCTCTAGATCTGGAGCAACGCACAGTGAAGAGGGACGAATATCCCCGTAATTGCATCGCTCTCCTACGAGGACGACTGAGCGAAATCCCATTCTGTTTCCTCATTTATTTGTTTTTGCCCTGGTTAGGGCGAAATTTCAACAGCAGCAGCAGCAGCAGCAGGTCGGCAGGGCCAGGGGAGCTCCAGCCCCCCGCGGCCCGGGCCCGGCGCTGCACTTCCCCCGGCGGCCAGCGGAGGCTGCTGTGGGTCGCCTCCGCCCCGAGGGCCCGCGGGGCTCTGGCCCCGACGCGTCCCTCCCCGGGCACGGCTGGCCGCTGGAGCCCCGGCCCGGGAGCGCAAATGCAGCGCCCTACCTCGCAGTGACTGCCCTTGCCAGGGGAAAAAAGCCAAGGGCACAAGGGGGCAGCTGGCAGCTTCCTCCCGAATTAAAGCCCCCGGGGAAACTCAGACCAAGCCGCAGACCGGGGAGCAGAGGGGAGGCAGAGCAGGATTTGGGGGCAATGACGGGAGCACTCGGTCGCCCCGCCGTCAGTGACAAGAGGGCCGCCGCGCACAGATCCGCCTGGAGCCGCGCAGTTTGCGCGGGTTCCCAGGCTGCCGCGGGCATGCCGGCGGATGCGCCGGCCTTCGGCCGGGTGGCCCTGACCGGTACCTTGGGGCGATGAGGAAGGGCCGGGGCTCCTCGCAGCCCTCCTGTAACTTGCCCTCGAGTTTTGCTGTGAAAACAAAAGCAAAGCAAACAACTCCCTTCCCCCCAGCCCGAAAATAAAGCTCGGGCACCACCCGGGCTGGTCGAAAGGGCTCCATTGTCGTTTTTAAATGAGATATCTTTGCAACCGCTCGCCCCTCCCCGAGCCAGCGGGGAGCCGCCCGTATCCCTGGAAGCGAGAGGTAGCGGGGAACAAAAGGCAAACTCCGAAGTGACATTGAAAATAAAAGGGAGCTTTGGTTACCCCCAGGGAAAGGTCGAGGGGGAAAGGTCGCCTTCCCGCCAGCGCACGTACTCCCGGCGGGCGCGGGGGAGCGCCCCCGGGCCCGGCCGCCAGCTCCGCGGGGTCCCCGGCCCCGGCCGCGGCCGTGCGCTGGCCGCGCAGCCCCGAGGGCGCGGGAGGGCGCGGAGCCAGCAGCTCCCCCAGCCCCCTCGACGGGGCAGCCCCCGGGGCAACGGGGGGCCGGCGGGGGCTTCGAGACCAAACCAGGAGGGCAGTGGGCGACGCGCCCCCTCCCCGCCCGCCGCCGCCAGCCACGCTGAAACCGGCCGCCGAAAAGGGCTGCCGTAAATCCGGCTCCCAGCCCGCCCCGCCGCTCAGCACCCACAGGCACACGCGTGTCCGTCGGCTCCGCGTCCAGCCCCACCCGGGAGCCGAGAGCCCCTCTCCCCGGCGCCGGCGGGGCCGCAGGCCTGGCGGCACCGCTGCCAGGGCAGGAGCCGCCCCGGGCCCCGGCGGAGCCCACGGGGAGGGCGAGGGAAGCGGAGGGGAGGGGAGGGCGGCGAGGTGACCCACTTAAAAGCTGAGATCCTTTTTGAAACACTTAGAGACGACAGGGTTGAGGACTGTGAATGTATGCGTAAATATACACTCATGCATACCCGCTGCCAGAGGTATGCACCCCACACACCTGTGTGTATGTGTGGGCAGGCATGTCTGGGTATACATACAAAAGCACGTAACTCCTAAGACATCTAATGTAATATACCGATGGCTATATCTAAAAACAGTTAAATAGATCGATCCCGGCAGGATTCTGTTTGTAGGTATGTACTGATAAACAGTATTTACGTATGTATTTATATCTATATAATCCATGCCTATATTTTTAACTATCTCTGTAGAACAACTTTTTGAAAATTGTCTCAACAACCACCTTCCAGAGATCTCCGCAGAAATCATCTCTGGCTGGGATGTATCAAAGATGCTTCGGGGCAACGATAAGTCTTGTATGCGTGTACCGGCAGTGTTGCGGCGGTGACAGTCTACTGACCTTCAGGAAGCCAGGTGTGGGGGACATTCTATTAATTGCTGATAATAATGGTGCCAGGATGAGGCGGTCAAACAACAACAGTTCATACGTCGGTGAGAGCGCTGCTGCTACCCACCCCCCGCCCCAGGCTACCAGGGCTTCCATGCCTCCAAAGAGCCATTTCCCCCGGGGCCCCAAGCGGGACAGCCGCGGAGGGGCGCGGTGTAGCCGCCGGGCCGAGGCGTGCACCGGAGGCCGGCCGCCCCCGCCCTGGCACGGCGGCTCCGGGAGCCCTGCCCTGGCACCCCGTACCTGGCCCCACCCTGGCCCTCTCGGCCGGGAACGGCCCGGCAAAGGAAAAAGACGGGGAGGGGGGGGCGGTGGGGGGGTGTCAGAGGATTAGGGCAGGAGGGCTCAGCCGTCCGCCAGGAACTGGGGAAGGAGGGAAAAGAGCTGCGAGGAGGCAGCGCTGCCCTCGCACTGAGCCTTGCGAGCGGGGCCGCCCGGGACCGGCGGCGAAGGGGCCCCGAGAAGCCCCCAATGCGAGATGCTCCACGCTCTGGGCAGCTGGAGGAGCAACTGTGCGTGCGCTGCGGAGGGGTGAGGATTTTCGCGTTAGCCTTCGGTGGTTTCGCTTGTTTTCTTAGATTCCCACGCCAGGGGAAGAGATTTCCACCGGCGTACCGCAGGGTTTCTCCCACCCAACGAGGTAACCAGGGCACGGGGGCTTTCCCACGGCGGGGAATGGACCCCAGGAGCCACGGCAAGAGTTTCCCGACCCCCCCCCGCGAGCGCTCTGTGCCTAGGGAGCGCTCGCAGGAAGCGTGCCTGGGTAGGACTCCTGCCTTACACGCCCAAGCATGTGCTTCCCAGGCAGGGAGCGGTCCCAGCGCCCTGCCCGCGGCCGGCGGTGACAGGGACACAGGTCCGCCCTACTCGGTCACTGCGGAAACCTCCGCTCCTCTCCCTCCTTCCCTCCCTCCCTCCCTCCCTCCCGGCGTGGGCTCTGGGCACCGTGTGCCGGGCACATCTTCCATTTTGGGGGGGCTAGGAGGACAGGGGGTGTATTACACCGACGTGCACAGGAAACCAGGGGTGAAGTTTCTACGAGCTCACCGAGTCGAGGAGGGAGAGTTGCAGCAAGCTGCCTCGGCGGTGCGGGGTATCTCTTCCCTTTTCCAGGCGCAGGGCTTTGGAAGGGCAATTTAAATCTCTCCGTGGATAGTTTGGGCTTGTGGTGCTGACCAGGAAAGAAGAACGAGTCTGTCCCAGCTCTGCTTTTGAGCCCTTTAACTCAGGCTTCTCTAGGAGCAGCCGGCCCTGCCGCAGAGCCTGCCGAGCCCTGCTCCCGCGGCAGGGCAGGCTGCGGGCAGGGCCGCGGGCAGGGCCGCCCCCTCGGCGCTGGGAGCGAGGGCGGCAGGGCCGGACAGGGGTGCTTCGGGTGCCGGTGGCTTGGGGCAGCCAGGCACGCACCCGCGAACAGGCCCAGGGGGAGCACGGGGCACCTCATGCCTTTGTACCAAGAAGTTACGCCTAGAAAGTGTCTCTCTTGGTGGGAAAGCATTTGCCTGCGGGTTGCCCTCCCCTCTGAGCCCAGGTGCCCCGAGGGTTCCAGCCAGCCCCGCCGGCCGCTCGCCCCCGAGCACATGCTTAAGCACAGCGCTGAACCGGGGCCGCGCTCCTGCGTGGGCTCCGCTTGCGGAGGAACGGCGCGGAGCCACCGCGGGAGCTGCAAGCGCCTAAAGGAGGGGAAAAGCCATTTGGGGCAAGGAGCCGAGTTAGGCGCCGGACCGGGCAGAAGCGCCCCCCCCCCGCCCCCGGCTCCTGCCCGACGAAATGGGTGGCAAGGCAGGGCTGTAGCCCTTCGGCCGCTCGGGCTGGCCGAGCACATTTGATTCCCCTTGGGGAGGCACAGCAGCTCGTATAAAAAAGACATTGTTGTCTTTGGAGAGCCCTGTGCGCACTTTCAAAAGCTGATCCTTGAGTTCCCAGCCCCCGCAATCCAGTTGATGAGGAAACGCGCTGCGATCTTGGTGGCACCGTTTCCATTGGGATTGGCACCGTTTGATTGACAAAGTCTCCCATTCTTCCACCTCTCGAGTGTTATCAAACGGATTGTGTGGGGTCAGAAGCTATTGAAGGGACGTCCGTGTAGCCGCATTCTGCAAACACGGGGTGAAGACCGTGCCTTTCTCATGAAAATGCTTCCACCAGGCAAAACGCATCTCATCTTCCCTGCTCTCCTCCTTAGCATTTCTTTCTAACTCGAGCGTTTTACTAAGCAGCATCACCAGGTAAACGAACACATCACTAGAGGCAGCCTAGGCAGGACCCTGATGGGGCGGCCACCCTCCCCGGGGGCTGCGGGGAGCCAGCTCTGGCAGACGAAACTTGGGTGGAGGGTTTGAAAGAACAGGGTGAGCGGGCGGGACAGGGCAGCAGCGAAGAAGCTTTCTCGCCACTCGTCCGCAGTTCGACTCGCCCCGCTATAGCTGATGTGGAGCGGGAAAGGAGGAGCAGAGGCTGACCCGCGTCCTTTTCACTAGGTCGATCTAGCGGGGCTAAAAAGTGCTGTCGGGACCTTGCGGGGCATAGCCGTGCCTCCACGCGCCTCGGTGTATTTCTAAATTAGCGGTCAGACCTCCGAAGAGAGTTTCAGCCCGCTCCCCAGCGAAGGGGCAATGACGGGCTCTCGCATTAACTTCCCTTTACAAGACCCCGCGCAGAGTCAAGGCTGGACTCGCTCGGGTTAACCTAATTGAGCGATGTTTCGGAGGCGATTTAACCTGCGCTCGATCGAGCAGGAGGATAAATAAGCTCGCCTAGCAGCAGCCGGCGGTGAAAGGGGTCGTTCTGGCGGCGGCCCCGGGAAGGCGCGGGCCGGGCGGCGGGGCGCCTCGTCCGCCCCCGCTCCCCGCCGGGGCCGGGGCCGGGGCCGGGGCCTCCCCAGCTGCCCCACCTTGCACTCCCTGGGGAGAAACAGAGTCGCTGCTCCTGCCCCACATATTGCGCGGTCACTCGCTGTCGTTCGTCTCGGATTTGAGCCGACCGCAGCGTCATTTTGGTGGATCCTGTGGTTTGGGTTTTTTTTTTTTCCCTCCATCCACCCCCTCCGTTTTAAGGCTAATAAACCAGGCACGGAGCTGATGTGCCTGAGAAATCCGGGCGGGGGGGGGGGGGCGTAAAAAAACAAACCACCAAGGCAAGGTCGAGTGTCTCTCTCTGTAGGAACAAAACCAAAGACCGTACTGAAAAACACGCGCAGAAAGGGGGGGGAAAGGGGGGCTGGGGGGGGGGGGGAGAAAATGTTCCAGGGATCCGGAAAGACAAGATCTAAAGATCTGGAAAGAAAAGAGGAAAGAAAAGAGGCAAAAGCAGCCGCCTTTCTAGCCCAAAGTCGCCCTTCCCTGCCTTTGGTGACCCAGCAGACTCACAACAAGCCCACTTCGGGGTATTCAGCCTTGAGGGAGCTGGTACCGAAAGAGGCAGCTGAGATGATGTAGGAGAGCTGGAGGCCTGATTGAAGGAAAGTTCCCCCGATTATATTTGTGTGGAAAAGCTCACCTCTTGCAGAGCTCTAAAGTGTAATCAAGGCTGAGGCTTACACTTGAAGGACGTTAACTCTCATACGGGAACCTACTTTCTCCTAAACGGTTTCTTGCCTAGTGAATGAGAGCCTCCCAATTGAAGCAAAATGATCCTTATGTACTAATATCAAGCACAGTCACAAAGCGACCGGCTATTTATGCTGCCACTTTAGACAAAGATATTTAGTTATTCCCGGGTAGCAAGTGCACTTTTGCATTTTTAAGCACGAAGCAGCCGAGCACAAACATATTTACAAGTGCAATTACTAAATAGTTACTTGACACTTCAAAGTCACTGGGTTAACTGTACCTTCGCTGTAATTTTCTTAATATTCAGGTAATCGCTGTATTAAATTGGGTTTGCCAGGGCCGTAGGCCGGGGTGTGAAACACTCAGGGGAGGTTTCTCTCCTCCGCCCAGGAACACCCCGAAATATAAGCTTTGGAGACACTAGACAACTTGGGAGATTTCTTCAAAGACCCGAGTGACATTAGCTGCTGGCTGCATGTAAGTGTGTGGGGCTGTGAATGGACTCGCTTTTGTTTTCACACCAGATTCGAGAACGGATCCGAAAGTGTCAGAAATTGCCGTTTATTCGAAACTGCAGGGAATTCATTGGCAAGGTGGTGTAGCAGATGACCTGAGAGGTCTTCTCCATCCAGCTCCCGTGCTATATAAATAATCTTAGAAAGCAGCTTCAGGTTCAGAGGGACCACGAGAGCCTGTGACAGTCTTTGCCTTTGAGAATAACGAGTGACGTTTTGCGCTAACCTATTTTTCAGCAGTTTTTCGCCCCAGGCAATTAAATTACTGCTTGCTTTTGCAAACTTGTATCTTCCACCTCTCCCTGAAGTTAAAAAAAAAAAAAAAAATCCCTAGGTGAACGGAACTTATGGGTTTAGGGAGAGAAACCATCCTTGCACTGGGGGTCTCGCACTGGGGGTCTTAGCAGACATAGAGGAGGTTCCCGAGACGCTAAATCCCAAGCGCTGTTCAGCCACCAGCCGGCCGGGGTACCTGACAAGCCGGTGCGGGGAGTGCGGAGCGCTGGGACCGGTGGCCCAGCGCGAAACGTCTGCCCTCCGGAGAGCTGCCCTCCCGGCGGCGGGACTCCTTCCAGACCAAACTTAGTGGGGGGAGAAGGGCACTCGGTCCTTTAGCTCACCGGCATTCAGCCCCGTCTCCCCGGCTCTCACAAAGGCTGGGCTGACAGCCTTGCCACCCGGGAGCTGATTTTAAATCCTTTCACCCAGTCAAATGGGGGTCTTTTCGCCTTGCCTTCCATTTCCCGTCCACGATATTGCTACCCCCGAGAAAAATAAAATGAGTTGTGCTCACGGGGTCTCTCTCTCTTTCCCTCTCTCTCCCGCTCTCTCTCTCTCTTTTTTTTAAGACATAAAAAAAAAATCCTGACAAGTAAAACTTAAAGGTGTTTACCTTGTCATCAGCATGTAAGCTAATTATCTTGGGCAAGATGTAGGCTTCTATTGTCTTGTTGCTTTAGTGCCTATGCCCCGCCTCTGGTGGCAGCCTAAAACCTGGCGTCTGGCTAAAACAAACGAAAGGCAGCCCTGAGCCTCCACTCAATCCAATTAAGGCGGACTTCGTCCACTCGGTTACGTGTACATCCAACAAGATCGGCGTTAAGGCAACACCAGAATATTTGGCAAAAAAAAAAAAAAAAAAAAAAAAAAAGATTTGCCTCCCCTTCCTTTTTTTTTTTTTTTTTCCCCAGCCGCCGAATCATGTCGATGAGCCCAAAGCATACGACTCCTTTCTCAGTGTCTGACATCTTGAGTCCTTTGGAGGAAAGCTACAAGAAAGTGGGCATGGAGGGCAGTAACTTGGGGGCTCCCTTGTCAGCCTACAGACAGTCTCAGGTTTCTCAGCCGGCCATGCAGCAGCACCCCATGGGCCACAACGGAACAGTGACTGCCGCCTACCATATGACAGCGGCAGGGGTCCCCCAGCTCTCCCATGCTACGATGGGGGGCTACTGCAATGGGAACCTGGGCAACATGAGCGAGCTCCCGCCTTACCAGGACACCATGCGGAACAGCGCTTCGGCGACAGGATGGTACGGCACCAACCCGGACCCCCGCTTCTCCTCAAGTAAGTCAGCCCGGGGCTGGGTGGCCGGCGGGGGGTGGCCGCGCTCCTGCCCCGCCGCACCGCGGGCAACGGGCGCCGGGGGCTCCGCGCCAGGGCAAAAGTCGGTCCAAACCCCAGCCGCCCCCCCCTCCTGTCCGCCCCCCCCCCCCAAATTCCTCCTCCTGCCCGAGGATCGTGCCCCGTGCCTCCTCCCCCGGCTGGTTTCATGTCAGCCTCCCGGGGCTGCTTTTGCGGGGGGAAGGGGTGGGAAGCTGGGCGGTGGAGGGGAGCGGGAGCCCGGAGCTCGCCGTCCAGTGGGGCGGGAGCGGCACGGCCCGGGGGGCCGGGAGGGAGCCGGCGGTGCCCGTCCGCCTGCGCGCCGCCCGGCACCGGGCGGGCGAGAGGGAAGCCGGAGCCGCGGGAGCCGCGTCCCGGGGGACGCGGGGGGGAGCGGGCGAGTCCGCCCCGGCCGGCGCCGGCGGAGCCCCCGGCCCCGGCCGCTCCCGCAGCGCTGTCACAGCAGGTGCTTGGTCGGGTGTCACCCCCCGGGCAGGGCGAGGGGCGAGCGGTCGCCTTTATTCACCGGGGCTGGGCCGGGCGAGGAGGGGGTCCCGCTGCCCCGCCGCTCGCCCCGGGGACGCGGGTCGTTGTTCGGGAGCGGGGGCGCCCCGAGGCCCCGGCCGGGGCCGGGCTGCCGGGGGGCTGCGGGGCCCCGGCGGGGGCGAGCGGCGGCGGGGGCCGCCGGAGCGCGGAGCCCCGCTCGGGCCGGGCCGAGCCGAGACGCGCCGCGCCGCGCCGCGCCGCGCCGAGCCGAGCCGAGCTGCCTAAAACGTGCCGCCTTCTCCCTTGCAGTCTCCCGCTTCATGGCGCCGTCCTCGGGCATGAACATGGGCGGCATGGGCAGCCTCGGCTCCCTGGGAGACGTGAGCAAGAGCATGGCCCCGCTCCAGAGCACGCCGCGGAGGAAACGGAGGGTCCTTTTTTCCCAGGCCCAGGTTTACGAGCTGGAGAGACGTTTCAAGCAGCAGAAATACCTCTCCGCCCCGGAGAGGGAACACTTAGCCAGCATGATACATCTCACTCCGACTCAGGTCAAAATCTGGTTCCAGAACCACCGCTACAAGATGAAACGCCAGGCCAAAGACAAGGCTGCGCAGCAGCAGATGCAACAGGAGAACGGCTCTTGCCAGCAGCAGCAGTCTCCCAGAAGGGTGGCGGTGCCAGTGCTTGTAAAGGATGGCAAGCCCTGCCAAGCAGGCTCCAACACACCCACAGCAGCTATCCAGAGCCATCAGCAGCAGGCAGCTACAACGATCACAGTGGCTACCAATGGCAACAGCCTCGGACAGCATCAGAGCCACCAGACAAACAGTGCGGGGCAGTCTCCAGACATGGGACAGCACTCGGCCAGCCCTTCCTCTCTGCAGAGCCAAGTCTCCAGTTTGTCTCACCTAAACTCTTCTACTTCTGACTATGGCACTGCCATGTCTTGCTCCACCTTGCTATACGGTAGGACCTGGTGAAAGGATTAAACAAAGCAAAAGAAAAAAAAATAAGGAAAAAAAAAAAAAGGCAGATTTTCCCAGTCACACAAATCTCTGTCCTATCCAAACTACTGGGTGTTTTTCTTTTTTTTTTTTTTTCCTTTCTTTTTTAACGCCTCCCCTCCCCCCCCCCCCCCGTTTTACTGAGTGGTTCTCTAAGGACCTGTGAGAGAGAGAGAGACCTTTTTTTGTTCGGTTTTGTTGTTACTCTTGATGGTTTGGGGTCTTTTTTTTTTTTCTTTTTTTTTTTTTTTTTCCCAAGGTTGTTGTATGGGGTGTTAAAAAAAATTCTGACTAATAACCACGGAGCAGTCTGCAGAAAGGGGACCATTGTTAGGCATGGTCCGAAGGCTTGGATTTCAGATGTACACTTTGCCAGCGTCTAGGACTTGCATGTAAATATAGAGATTTTGGGGGATGGGGTGGTTTTCCCCCCAAAAAACGCATTCGCGTCACCCAGACACAAGAAGCAGCTTCCCCCCTCCCCCGGTCTCCTCTCCCAGCCCCGCCGCCAGGGCCAGCGGATGGAGACGTGGAGTCATCAAAGGCTTGGCTTTTATTTTCCTCCTTACGTTTGATGTGAACCTGTAGCTGTATAATGCTGTCAAAAGTTGGACTAAACCCATAGTTTTTAGTAGTCTGTATATTTTGTTGTAAAAAGAAAAAGAAAAAAAAATACAATCAACCAAACCAACCCCCACCTTTTTTATGGACACTGATCGCCCCGTCGTAAATCCTCTGGCAGTTTGTTATTTGCGCCCGCCGCCTCTTCCTGTTGTAACTTATGTAGATATTTGGCTTAAATATAGTTCCTAAGAAGCTTCTAATAAATTATACACATTACGAATATTCTTTTTTTTATTTCCCTTTGGTTCCCCCTCCCGACCCTCCCTTCCCCCATCTTTTTTTTTTTTTTTTTTTTTTCCTTGATGGAAAAACAACCCGGGATGCTGCCAAACCCCGAAAGGCCCCTCCCAGGGCCCGGAGCCTGTTCCCGGGGGGAGCTGCGCCAGGGAGTTAACGGGGTACAGGATCAGTCCTCAGCGTGCAAAAGTGACAAGCGAACGCGTGGGATTCACAAACTCGAGAGCAAAGGGATCGAGTCCAAATTCATTAGTCCGATTATTGGGGGGGCGAGGGGCACCTCAGAGACTTCTTGCTAGAGAAAGCAAAGTATTCCGGGAGTAGAAATTCAAATGCCAAAGGCACGGAGGAGAAAGAAGGTAAAAGTCTAACGCCACTAGAAACAATTTAACGAAGAACCTGCTGACAGTATAGAACATGCGGCCGATTTAAAGAGCGTCCAGTTTTAATACCTTGTAAAAAAAAAAAAAAAAAGGATAATAATTTCTACCAGGTTTTCCTATGTACTTGTATTTTAAGGGAAGTACAGTCACCTTATTTATAATCAAAATAAAAAGATAGTTTATTGTGTACGACATGTAGTTTGAATTAACTTTCTTTATCAGACTGTATTTAATTTTCTACACCTACCCACCCCCGCAAGCAACGCACACACACGACCACGCAGTTTCTCCTGCACACGTCCACCTCATTACCCAGGCGAGAGGGTAGCTGCAGGCTGCATCTCAGTTTAAGGAGGATTGGTTTTGTTTCTGTTTGGTTTTTGTGTGTGTGTGTGTGTGTGTGTGTGTGTGTGCGTGTAGCGATTTGGGAAGCTTGTAAAGAAGATGAGGAGAAAGTGCGTGTGCGCGCACGTGGGTGTGCGTGGGTGCGTGGGTGAGCGGGGTGCGCGCCTGGCTGAGACACCGAGGGGCGGTTGGTAAGAAGGTAAATATTATGGGTAATGCAAGGCAGTTAGGTATTAACTTTGCTGTAAATATATAAATCATATCAAGTTAAGCAGCTTGTATCGGACAAGCCCGAAATACATGTAATTCGCTATCTTTCGGGTCCCAAACATCCCTTTTGTGAGCGCAACAAAATAAGAAGTCCCCCCATCCTCGTAGCGTGTTTTCCTTCGCATCTGCTGGTCGGTTTCGTTTTTTTTCTCCAGATCCCCTCAGTTACACCACGGAAGCGAATCGCAGTCATTGAAAGACCTCTGAATTACAGAGGTATTATGAAATGCTCATATTTTTGAAGAGAAAGAAAGCAGCCTGCCCGGGATGGAAACAACTCAACCTCCAGTTTAAGTAGCAGCTTTCGAAAGCTCCAGTCTTTTATTTATACAAGATAGTCGGTGTTACTCGGACACCAAGTGCTAGTCTGGATGGAGAAAAAAGGAAATAGACAGAAGAAAAAAAAAAAGAATATCGGATTCTTTCTGCCCCCCCCCCCCCTTTATTTCTAACTAGGGAACATCACGTGTGTCAACAGGAATTTCGAGACCTTTCAGTCTTTATATTACGTCCCGCTTTATATAGCGACATTCTCAACTAACCCCCAAAATATTCCTGTTTTTTTTTTTCCTTTCTCTACGCAGAATATTAGTTTCAGATCTATATCATCATGTTAAGCATGGCTGGGGGGGGGGGGGGGGCGGTCTGGAGCTTAGTGCTGTTATTTCTGCTGAAAGAAGAAAGTGTTGGGAATTCCTGGCCCGTGGCACAGCGCTGCCAGCTCCCGCGGAGGGAGCGAGAGCAGGGTTAACTCTACGGATTTTTTTAAATTAGGGTTAGTTTCTCCGGGAGTTAATATACAAGACCGAGGGGAAAGTCCTGTGGTTAAGTCAACATTTCCCCTTCAGACGTAATTAATGTTTGCATCCTTTCAAACACAGGAGCGTTCAAAAGTGAGGAGCACTGAGAGGCATTAAAACAGCCGAGAAATATTATTCCCCCCCCCCCCCCAAAATATTGGAATTAGCATGTTCGATAGAGAACCAGCCAGTGACTTTTCATTATAGACTTCGGGGGAAATAAATGAATTTTATTGTGTCTCGACAACCTCATAAACACATATTTGGTGGTGGGTGTAATTACTGTAATGGATTATTATGTACACTGACTTATCTTTCTTAAACTAGATTTAGTTTCGATTAAATAAACTCGTTTCCACTTTGTCTGATGTCGGCTTAGTTTAAAGTCTGTTTACTTGTTCCACAGAAAGGTGAATTCATCTCTTTATTAAGCACTAGAGACCGAGCAAACACAGTTCAAACTGTATTTACATATCAATCAGGAGAAATGCAAACAAACTGCTCTTTAACAATTTTATAGAGTTTTTTTATGACATTGTGTTATTGCCTTTTATCATAAAATTCTTTGTATAAACCAGTTATGCCTTGATTGGGATGAAGATATTTCGGGGGGGTGGGCTAAATACATTTTAATCTCCAGGCTCCCTCGAGAACACTCACGAGGACTTAGTCACTGTATAGCTTTTCTAAATTAAAATATGTGCCTCCGTCTAAACGCCTGCTTCTTCCAATACGCTGATTTTCAGTCTCCTGGTAATCAATGCAGAACTTGGATAATGGGATGGTGAAGGGGGGGGGGGGGGGGGGGGGGTGGCAGCATGATTCAAATCTGAAATGATGGAAGAAATGCACGTTTCCCAATATAACTGCTCCTTTATCGACGTGAGACCGTGGGCACCCCGTATTTTGAGAGATAAAGGGATCTAGTGAAGGATGGCTATTCCTTTCCACTCCCCCACTCCCTGGCACTGTCTGTAAATCTAGGAGAACCGCGGAGGGCATTTTTTCCTGCTCTAAATAGGAGTTCATGCTTGAGTGCCATGAAGTGTGCTTGTAGTGGCACAGCAGGCTGTGGAAAAAAACCCCACCAAAACCCACCAAAAAACCCAGCACCACCACCGCCACTACAACGGGCACAACAACAGCAACAATAGCAAAAAGGCTTCTTCATATTTGCTGTTTCATATCAAAACGGGTTGTGGGGTGGGTGGTTTTGTTTTGGTGGTTTGTTTTGGGTTTTTTTTGTGTGTGTGTGTTTTGTTTGGGGTTTTTTTTTTTGGTTGGTTGGTTGGTTTGTTTCACAGCAGCCTGTTAGCAAGAGGGATGCTCGGAAGAAAAGGCTC
This sequence comes from Aquila chrysaetos chrysaetos, assembly GCF_900496995.4. Taxonomy (NCBI): domain Eukaryota; kingdom Metazoa; phylum Chordata; class Aves; order Accipitriformes; family Accipitridae; genus Aquila; species Aquila chrysaetos. The sequence continues at coordinate 28,885,233 of NC_044005.1, forward strand.
GGAGGAGCCCGCGGCGCCGGGGCCTGCACCGGGCGCTGCTGCTCCCCCGGCAGCGGGCTAACGGAGCAGCGCGGAGCTGCTACCCGACCCACGGGGGGGGGCGGGCGGAAAGGGATGGGGAGCTGATCTAAAAGTATATTGCCTGCATCTCGGTTCAAAAGGCAGTGCAGGGCCCTAAGACAGTGTTCAAAGTGCAGGTCCCAAACAATGTAATCTGAGACAGCTCTGAGATGACACCAAGAGAAGTTGCCACGGGAGAGGGGTGGGAAAAAAAAAAAAAAGGTATTTTGGGAGTTTTGTGGTGGAGCGCAGGTAGAGGGGCCTCGCTGGGAAGGCAGCCCCTGTCCAACTTGTCGTGACGGCTGCTTTTACGAAGGGGACCTAGAGGTAAAGACTGAGTGACTTCTGAAGAATTTCAGTCCTTTCACGGCCGTGTCGGGAGCAAAGCTGAGAAATATTTTTTTTTCTGTCTGCCCCGCTGTTCTTCTCATGATCCCCTTCAGGGGGAACCCCCCCCCCCAAATCCGAAGTAAATGGTAATACTGTTTATATGTATCAAATATGTACAGAGATCTGACCCAGTACGGCTGTTCCTATGAGGTAGAGGGGTTACCGTCTCTGGCAAAGTGGTGAATAATACGAAATTACTTCTTTTTTTTTTTCTTCTTTTTTTTTCTTTCTTTCTTTTTTTTTTTTTTTTTTTTTTTTTTTTTTCTGGCTGCAAGCACATTAGGGAGCAGGTAAGGTCAAAGTTTTCTATATCCTATGTCTTTCTCTCGAAGGCTTCTGGTCAGCTATATAAATAAGACAGTGGATAAGATGTATTGATATAAAAAGAAACTGAAAATCGTTTTCATGCTTGAAACAACTTACTATGCAGAAAATTTCTTGGGAAACCTAGAGATGAAAACGTTAACTATCACATTTAATCTACGATGTAAAAGTTTTTGTTAGAGGGAGAGGGAAGAGGGAAATCGGTATTTTTTTTACAATGACACAGACATTAAGAAGCAAAACCATTTACAAATGGCCGAATGCATTACCTGCGAAAGAGGGTATGAATCCACTGTCCTGAGCCGGCGTATAGAAATGGAAAAAAGTTTAAAACGTATGTTCTAAAAATATTTACCAAGTGACTAGGTCTGTTTTGACTGGCTAGCTCCATATCTCAGGCTAACAACTAAACGTGAATAAGATGGCTACGGTTTTCTGAGATATATTTCTATTCGTTAAACACAGCGGGACTTTCCGAGTAATTTTAAATTAGTTTGTAGGTTGTGCTCCTTTAGGAAGTGAATTTACATAGCTGATTTTAGTGAACGTATACGACTTACTGCATTCATTCGATGAGAACTCCCCATATCATTCTGAGTAGTGCTTCATCGATACAGGGGCTCCTTAAAGTGTACAGGAAAAGAATAAAGCGCATGTACACATAAGGTTGGGGTTTTTCGTGGGGGCTTTGTTTACTTAGGTCTGTGTTTGGTTTTTTTTTTTGGTTTTTTTTTTTTTTGTTTGTTTGGTTTTTTTTAATAAAAGGGTAGTTGCAATGCTTAGAAAACTAAGCAAGGTATGAGACCTTCACTTCCATCTGCTCTGATGGATTTCACAGGAGTCCTTCTTCTCGATCAAGCAAATTTGGGCAAGTAATAACGTGCTAGAAGGCGACAAACTTACACGCACCTGGGATCTTGGAGGGAACAGACTTTTTTGCTTCATATCAAAGGTGTTGCTGAAGTGGCTGAGTTCATTTCAGTGTGTTACTGACCTAATAATGTGACTCTAGGACACAGTTCTTTCGGAGTTTCTCTCGGTGCTTTTGTTCCTTAAACTTTTTGTTTTCGGTGCTGCTGTTTCTCAGAGAAGCTCTTAAAAATGTTATCTCTTTCTTGAGAACCTTCTTGCTGTCGGCTTTTGCTCTTAACCTGCGCGTTGCTTCAGAAACGCACTGTTGCTGCTGCGAAATGGAGTGCACGAAGCTCCCCGTCTCCTGCACCCCTCTTTGCATTAGCTCACCGCAGAGGGGAAAAAAAAAACAAACAGTGGATGACCGCTGCGGAGCGTTTAGTCTACGTGTTTGCGTCTATATGCGAATTATACCTATAGATGTGTGCATCTGCTGGTGTATGTAGGAGTTGATGTGCCCGGCATTAACCGTGGGGTCTGGGGAGCAGAGGCGGGGAGGGATGGGAGAACTCTTACTTTGAAAGAAGCGTTGCCCGCCGGCCTGTGCCTCCGCTCCGCTCTTTATTTTACACCGAGGAAATCCTCCCGCGACTTTCCGCCTTTGCCCACCGGAGGCTGCCCCGGAGGCGGGAGCCGGCCCCGCAGCGCAGCCTCCCCGGGCTCCCAGCGGGCAGCGCCGCGGACCCCCTCGGGGCTCCCGCTGCGCAGCCTCTCCGCCCCCGTCGCCTACCAAAAAAAAACCCCAAAACCCCGACGCGGCCAAAGTCGCCGCCGGTGCTCAGGTCGCCGTCCTCCGTCGAGGGGGAACGGGCCTGATCCTGCCCTTTGCCAGCGGGCTGCGCGGCCGCGGGGGCCGTCCGCAGCCCGGCCGCGGGGTGTCTTGCCGGCAGAGGCCGGGATCTCCCGCAGCCCCGGGTGCTGCGCTGCCCGCCGGAGCCGGGAGCAGCCCCGCAAAGTTGCCCGCCCGCAGGCTGCAGGAGAGCGGGGCAGCGCCTGCCTCGCTCTTTATTTTTTTAAATGCCAGCTAAGGCAGTCTCTGCCCGTGCTGCCAGGCTGCCAGGCTGCAGGTGCTCCCGGGCAGATCCAGCTGTGCGCACCCACCGCCCCTCTCCTCCTTGGCACACGGGACGATGCCCAGGCGGGAGGGCTGCAAGCGCCGGGCCGGGAACCCCTTTGACTTTCGTCCAAACGCTGCTCCCAAACGCCCTGACAAGGTGTTGACCGCCTATGGCGCCTTGCCATAGCTAGGGCGAGTGGCATGGGGCTCGGGGAGCCGGTCCTGCCCCGTCACTGCAACACACTCCACACTTGCCTAGAGGGGTAGTGGCAGGGAAGCGCGTGGCGCCTCCGCGGTAACCCAAAAAAGATCGAGGACGGGATGCGGCAGGATGAATTTGCGTCTTCGCAAAGGTACTGTGCAAGTGCGGGGAAGGACGGAGGACAGGTCCCGGCACTGGCATCTTCTGCGGTGTCAGAGGTTTCCCGTGCAGCCACTTTCGCGGGAGCTGGCTGGGGGGTACCGGCGCTCCGCTCCCCTCGACGTGCCTGGCGGAGCGGCGGCGGCGGCCCCGGCCCCGGCCCCGGCCTCTGCCTGCCGGGCCAGCCCGGCCGCCGGGGCTCCCCGAGCTCCGCCACGCAGGCAGGACTGGGCACCCCCACTCCCTCCCCGCTGAGTTTTCGTTTAGTTGGTTTAGGTGGGGGGAACGCAACCCCCGAGGAAGCACCCCAGAAAGTTTGGGCGTGCTCGCCCCGAGCAGCGGCGGGACGGCGGGGGGCGGGAGCGGGGCAGCCCGGGCCGGGAGTGCGCGGCCGGGGCTTCCCCCCCCTCCTCGGGGGGCGCGGAGGGGGAACCCCGCGTCCTGCCGCCCATTTCTCTCTCCGCCGGGCGCGGGGGGCTGCCCGCTTTCTGCCCGGTGCAGATCCCCCTTTTCTCTCCTCGCTTTTTAATTACCCTTCTGAATTTGAATGGATTATTCTGTGGAAGATATGACAGGGTTTAAAGCTCTCATTACATATCAATAGACGGAACCTTTGCATGGAGGTTGTCCTCATTCTTCAGCGTGTGAGCGATAGCTGTTGCTCCGCGGCTCTGGCTTTTCCACGGACACACACACACATACACAGACCACTCGTCTTCAAATAGTAGCTCACGAAGCAGAACCCAGACGTGGGAACCGTGTTGTGTCGTGGGGCTCGGGAGGGTGCTGGTGGACCGTGTATTTTGTGCCTGGTGTCAAGGGGAGGCTGTGCGTGGCCGTGGCGGGGCGCTGGGACACGCCGCGCGTGTGTGGCAGTGGCAGGGACGCGGCGCTGGAGCTGCGCTGCCGTGGGGAGGGCGGGCGTGTTCTCGTCGTGGAAGTCCGGGCACGACGTGGGCTGTGCACGGAGTAGGCTCCGCGGTGGTGGCTGGAGGTGTATGCGCTGGTGGGGGGGGGGGGGGGTGTGCGCGCGCGCGCGCGTGTGTGTGTAGCGGGGGAGGGGGTGTTTGTGTGTGAGTGCCTTGCCCTTCCACAATGGCAGCGTAATTATCTAGCTGAAACATTCACAAATGGCAAAAAGTTGCAAAATAGATCGACCTCCCTGAGATGAGAAGGAGCCAGTTTCAGAGCTGTGCAACCATCATGCTTTTTTCAATACATTTTAAACAAGAGGATCTAGCGAGTGATTCCGATTCAATACACATAATCAGTTTGGAAGTCCTATTTCCATTTGAAAACAGGCCTATTTGCAATCATGAGGGCCGGACACGCTGGAAGATACAGGACGCATTCAGAGTAGGTGGTAGGTGAGAGAATCTACAGACGAGCACCAAATATTTTCTTCCCGCTGCAGAGCTTTTACACGATGCTTTAATCACGATGTATTTTTAATCTAATATTCCTTCTGAAAATATGACTTAATTGCTTTAGAAAGCAAGGTTTTGACCTACAGCGAGACTCCCCGTTGGGGGAAAAAAAAAACCACCTCCCAACCAAGAAAAGAATGGTGATTGGAAAAGCATGTTGATTGTCCTATCAGTCTCTTAGGGTTAACAGTCATTTAATCAAGAATACACCGGGTAAATGATTCCCTAGAAAATGGTAACTTGTTTTTTAAAGTAAGGCCCGGAGGAAGGACAGTTGCACGGGGGTGGAAAGAGGAGCTAGCGCCCGCCGAGCCCAGAGCCCGGCAGCAAAGCCAGCCCTGCCCCGGAGAAGCCCCATCCGCCGGGGCGGCCCGCGCCCCCGCCCGCGGCCGCCGCAGCAAACCGGGACACCCCGCGGTCCTGTCCCCCGAGAGCCGCGTCCTGTCCTGCCGAGAGAGTGGGGGAAAGGATGCACAAAAGCCAGACCGCAGAGCCTGAGGGGGTGATTTGGCCTCAGGGAGGGCAGACCCCCCTCTCGCCTCGCCCCCCGCAGCAATCGCTGCTCCGAGCAGGCACCGCACTTCCCCGCCTCTGCTTGCTCCGGAGCGTTTTTCTTATTCCTCAAGTGCCCGAAGCCAAGAGAAAGCCAGGAGGCCTACGCGTCCTCCATCGTAATCATCCTGCAGGAGAGGAGCGGGCAGGGAAGTTGAGGCTCGCCTGCGGATAACCAATAGCGAAATAAAGGCTCTCCCAACACCGCACATAGCACATTAATTGGCATTTCCGATTTCCCTCATTTACTTGTTTATGTGACTGTGCGCGCCGCTGACAGCGCGCTGTGGCTGCAGGCAGCGTCCCAGCCCCGGTCCCAGCCCTCCGCCCTGTTTTCTGCTTGGATTTTGAAAGCAGACACTTGCTTCTTGCAGCTAAACACCGGGGCCCGTCCCAGTCACAGCAGCCCTGCTTTTCCCGGCTCCCCCCCTCCGCCACACTGTTTTATTCTCTTCCACTTCAAAGGGGCCAAATCAGCTCTCGGGAAGGGGGGAGGGAGTAAATAAATATTTGAATAAATAAGGCAATGTCGTAGAAAGCTGAATTAGCCCTATAAGGGGTACAAACTGTTATTACTGACTTGCAAACCGCACGCAGACCGAGGAGGATGACAGGTGGGTTTGTGCAGAGCCCCGTCCTCCCCGGCACCGTTTAGGGGGACCTCTCCCCGCGGGCAGCCCCGGGCCCCGTCCCGGGGCGCGGCGGGGCCTGTCCTCCCCTGCTCGCTGGCTCCGCGGGAGGGGCAGCTCCGGACAGGGCTCAGGGCTGCTCCCCCAGCCCCTTCTCCCCCCGGCTCGGAGCGCCTCCCTCCCCCCCGGGCTAGCCACCCTTCCCTCGGCAAGAAAGAAAGAGCAGGGAAACTTCTCTCCATTGGGATTTCTACCTTGCTCCCCCCCAGGCCGCCAAGGAAGGACCCCGCACTCCCGCCTCCTTGCCAGCTAATTAGGTCTGAGCCCTAATTAGGGCTCGGGCCAGACGGCCCGGCAAGGGGCCGGGTGCGGGAGGCCCCGAAAAGCTGCTCTCGGCTCTTTGAAGCGTTTCCTCCCCGGCCCGAGGTATCATAGTGACAAACTTGTTCTGTCCCACGCTCCCCCCTAAAAAAAAAAAAAAGAAAAGTGGGCGCTGATCGCTCGTGGGACCCTCCCCATGTCCAGCCGGGCGCCGGGGACAGGGAGTTTCTCCGGGCTGGCTTCACACTCATGAAGAAAATTTGGGGCGGGGGGGAGTTTCCAGACGGAAGGAGGGAAGGGGCCCTCCAAGCCGGCGCGCGAGGGGTGCCCGCGGGGTGAGGGCTCTCCACCCGCCGGTCTCCCGGAGCAGCCCGTACCGCTTGGCGGGGGACGATGCACCTTCCGTGCCGAAGGAGGGTTTGGCGGTGGCCGCTCTTTCCGAGGGAGAGCAGCTTTCCTCCGGCCCAGGGGCCGGAGCCGATTCTCCCACGAAGATCACGGGTTGGGGAGGTGGGCACGGGGGGCGAAAAAGGAGGAAGGAAGAGGACTTGTTCCGCTTAGGAAAAGTTATTTCCCAGCCCAGACACCGGTGGTTTTATTCACACGAGTTGTCCCACTGAAATCTATGTTGCTAATCACGGGGAGCAAGGAGCAGTTTTTGGCCCCACGTGTTTTTCTCCTCTCCTCTAGCTACGCCGGTTCGTTGGTTGTTCACCCCGCTGGGTCGTGCCGAATTTCTCATCGCTTGGGAGAAATATCCCAGGGCTCCCAGCAGAAGAGGGAAACGATTCCGATCCGATTTCCTTTTTACATAATTCCTAAAGAACAGACTCTTTTTTTTTTTTTTTTTTTTTTTGGTCTGTGTGTGAGTCACCGAGGTATGGAGATACACTACCTGTTGTCGGGGGTCAAATCTTTACCCACATCGGTAACACAACCCCGAACCAGAAACAGCCATGTTACCCCCAGAAGCATCGTCTGTTCTCCCAAACAGACTCTAGTTCCCCTTGTCATTTAAGGACGACCACCCCCGCCCCGCGCTTCGTCTCCCCCGATGCATACTGCACTCTAAGGAAACTCGCAGTCCGTCAACAAGTGACCCGTTTATTTTATTATCAATGATTTTCAAGGGAGAAATGGAAGGTGTGATCCCACAGCGGTTAGGCAGGCAAGATTCCCACTTAACCCAATCGGCGCCTTGCAAGTGGGAGACCGCAGGACCGCGACCTCATTGACTTACATTACTGGGCTATAGGCTGCGTACCCAGAGCCTTCCCTGGGCAAACAGGCGAACATTTTACGAACAAAAGTGACCTAAAAATTAGCGGTGCTAGAAATGCGTGTGTGTGTATCCTCCGTGTTAATATAGATCTTCTGCAAAAGCATGATGTATGCATATATGTTAAGGTGTGCGTAGATGTGTGTTTGCACATGAGTGTGTTCGTGTAGAAAAGTGATGACTTTGGTGTTAATTGAATTATTCAAATGTACACTAAATCAGGGTGAGATTTGCCGGGAGATAGAGGTAATTCAGTATATAGCGAGTTAGGGAAGAAAAAAAAAAAAAAAAAAAGAAAAGACATGATCTCATTAAAAACAAAACTTAGGAGAGTATCCTGGGAAAGGTTGGCTATTTCTGTGTATCGGTTGCCAATGCGCAGCCGGACTTTTTATTCCTCTTTATTTAGATATTCGTTTGCTTTCAATATTCACTCCTGGACACTGGTCAAACTACAGATGGGATGGAGATATTTCAAGGTATTTTGACAAGATACTGACCACTGTTCTGAGATCCCTGCACGCGTTTTTAAACGAGGGATCCTGAAAAAAAATAAAGCTAAATGGCACACGTCCAAATGACTAACATTAAAAAAAAAAAAATTCTGTTGCTTATATTTCAAAGAACAAAGGGATGGGTAATTCTTTTGCTCAATGAATACAAATATCCAAAGCATCTTTAGGAATAAAAAAAGAGCAGATGATGGATTTTATTAAATATTTCACATACCCCCCAAAATTTATACCTTTTATATGTACTTGTCCTTAACCTTTAAAAGCAACTGCTGCAAATACAAGATCCGTACTTTCTCTAATAGATTTTACTAGGAGCTGGTGACAGAGAACTGATTTCTTTTCTATTAGGCTTTAGTACATCTTTGTTGAAGGCCTGCAGAATGACCAGGGATTAGATTTGCATCTCTTAGACTCCCTGTGTGGTCTTTGTAAGAAGCTTGTAACTGTTAAAAATGACTTGTTAGGAAGCGTGTGGGCTCTCATCTCTTTGCTTTTGACAGAATGATTGTGAAATTCAGATTGTTCTTATAGGCTTTAGCCTGCAGATTCCACCTGAACCTTAAGCAATTAGAGCCTAATCTCAGTGCAATCATATTTGAGTTAGGATTTGTTGCACTTTGTTTACTTCAATTAAAAAGCTGCGGAATATTTCGGAGCAGTTTTTAAGTGATATTCTCGAGGCATTAGCGATTTTTTTCAAACCCTGAACGTTTTCCTCACGGCCCCATCGCTCGGCGGTTTGGAGTGCAAAGCACTCGTCGGGTTCCACGGCCGGAGCTGAAGAGGAAACAGCAGGAAAGGAAAAACAAGCTGAAATTCCTTGCGATGCGGAGGGGAGATGTCTGCTGCCTCCCCTTCTTTCCGGAGCCGGCGGGGGCAGCGGCGTGCCCCGCGGCCGGAGCCCCTCTGCTTCGGAGCGGGCAAATCTCGGGGCGGGAAGCGGGGCGAGGCAGCCCCAGCATCGGGCCCGGCGGTCGCCGGTATTAAAGCCATTGCGGCGGTGGTTGTTGGCGTTTGCGGGAGCCCGGGATGGGTTTGTTACCGAGGTGGGGCTCCGACTGCCCACCTCCCAGACCACCGGCCGCCGTGGCACGCTTGCCCTCGCACCCCCGGGCAGCTTAAACACCTCGCTCGCCTCACCCAGCCTCCAAAACACCCACCCCAGCGAGGCAACACCTAACCACGCCAGACCTAACTGCCTGCAGTTGTCCGATACTTTTACGCTTAGGGCATAAGATGGTGAAATGGGAAAAACAGATACTCGGAGGGGTTCTTTTCTCGCTCGGATGGCAAGTTTCTATTTGTGCGCAGGTTTCCTATGGCCAGCCTAAGAAGGGTGCTTTTTACTACTGACATGCACATAATTACGATTTTCAAGTGCCATCCTCTCACATCAGAACTATTTTCTTTAAACTGAAACGCTTCCTTTCTTTTTTCCTTCTTCTTTTTTTTTTTTCAGTAATTAGGACTTTTCAGAAAGTCTTTACCACGTCTCTGTGAATCCAACCCGAAACTTCCCCAAATGCTTTAAAATTCTGTTAAAAATTTGGGGACAATTTTTTCTCCCCATGTGAGCCAGTTGCCATCAGTATCCTGTGTTGAATCGGTCTGGGCCCGATCCTGTTCCCACTGAAGTTACGCGAGACCTCCGCCAGCTCTCAGCAGAATAAGATCAAGCCCTTCCATGCTAATAGAGGTTTAATAGCATCAGCACATGCCCAACAGCCACCATTATAACCTTGACCCGGTCAGGTGCAATGAAATTACTCCTCCTAAAGTTATCCTGCTTTTCCTCGGTGACAGCAAACAGCTCTTTGTCACCTCTCACAACCCACAATAACCCACAGGCAGTGATACCAATAACCCACTGCTCTTTTGCCATTCTTTTCCCTCGGAAGTCTATTCTAAGAAGTAATAACAGTAAAAAATAATAATACCATCTGCATCTCCTAGCCCCATCAGCCTATACTGCTCAGAATGTTTCAGCCCGATGGTGACTGCTGAAGTCAAACCTCATGTTTTTAAAAGTGAGCTAGTTCCCCTCTGAACAGTCTCTGCCCTGATGCTGAGTGCAGAACTGAGCGCTGGACTGGAACATCAAGAGCTCCTGTGTGTATCCTGCTCCACAACTTTGCTGCTAGGCTTGCTCCGTGTGACCTGAAAACTTTACAGGCAGTGTTGGAGTAGTCTAGCGTTATCACTTTCAAAAATTTGTTTCAGGGCTGTAAGAGGGATACGAGCCAGACTTTTTTCTTCTTCTTTTTTTTTCTTTTTTTTTTCTTTTTTCTTTCTTTCTTTTTTTTTTTTTTTTTTTTTTTTTTTTTTTTTTTACAGAAATGACAACTTTGCAGCAGTCTTGCAGGATTCTTTTTAAACCTCAGATTTTCACTCCTTCCTTAGACCTGCTGTGATTTACAGTTTGTCTTTTCCTTTCAGCTCATAATCACAGACATAATTTTCCCTTACAAAACTTGAGATTTACCATGATATGTCTATATTTCTGCAAAACAAAGTGCTCTTCAGACCTTTCCTATAATGTGGAGATACATTCAACAAATAATCGTTGCTCTAAGAAAATAAAACAGTAAAACTCAAGGATACTCTCTGCAGAATGTAGGATGCACCAAATCAATTGATTTTAATGTTAAGAAAATTATTCTTATTAAAATGGTGTCATGCAGGCAAATACGTTCTCTTCCTGCAGTCTGAAAGAAAGGGCAATTCTTCTTGCCTTAAAAGGCTGTTTTACAGATGAAAGCAACTCAGTCCACAACTTAATCTGTTTTCAGTCAGGCTTGAACAGGGCTGAATGAGTGATGGAATGACAAGATTTTTGGGGGTACCAGTCCAAGAATCACCCAGTGTCTCTGCTGCCCCTCCTCTTTCCCCTGCTTGCAGCACGTGTGATTGCGTGTATGTGGGATATTCACAGAAAACAGAAGGCAGAAACAGCTGAGCTAAAGGCCAAGTTAAAACGGCAAAGGTTCTACTTTGACAAAAGAAACTGAAATGTATGGTACTATTCGTGCTTGAGACAGAACCAAGGACTAAAAAAGCATTAAATGAGAGACTAAAACTAGCAGGTAGAGCTGATACTTTTTTCAACATAGTGGTAAATCCATGCATGTACTGAAAAATGCTTATAGGCAAGGAGAAATCGGAGAAGCAAGCATTTTCTTCTAGCATTATCTCACGCAAGATTAGGATAATGAGAGGAGCTGCCCTAAGAGTAGAGAGCAAGCATGAAGAAACAAGACAGAGCAATGCTAACGTGCAAAGCTCTGCAAAAACAGCGTGGAAGATAAGAACAATAATCCTGTTCTGCAAAGACTCCTTATCCAGTCCTTATTAGAAACAGGAGGCAGCTGATCAGACTGTATGCAAGTGAGCTCAGTTCACAGTCTATTTGGATGATTTTGGCAGTCCACTGTCACTGGGGAAGGACAGGTTTTCCAACATAGTAATGCAGAAAAGTTATGTGCTGAAATCGAGGAGGGAGCAAAGGGGTCATGGGTGATAAGTCTCTGAATTATGCTAAGAGGGAAACCAGCAGGCTCTTTTGATAAGAAAAGTGAAATACAACCTGCAACCAACAGCTTCCTAGGTTGCAGAGAAGGTCTTTCCAGCAAGAGAAAGGGTGGACGCAGTGTTATCAAAAACAGATCTGTGAAAGAGTTCAATATAGGGCTTGAAAACATCCAGAAATGGCCTCATTTTGCTTATGCTGAAGTTAATGGAAAAGCTTTCTTGGCTTCTGAAGAAGAAATTACATCACTCCTCTAGTGAGTATTTTAGGGAAGCTCAGGGGTGAGAACAGATTTGACCGCTGCAGAAGGGCCAGTCAGAGAAATGCTCAACAAAGCTGCACACAGAACAAGTCGGGGTTTTTTTTGTATTTTGTATGACTCTGAAGTGCTCTGTGTTACAGGTATCTTTCAGTGAAGAAATCAAATTATGAGTTTTACTGCTTTTTTGCTATGGCTATTGCCACTTGGACAGATCTGCTTATCTAGACTAAAACCTGGTCCAACTAGTGCTGGCTTACAGATTCAATGCACTGGGATTTCTTATGCAAAAGTGAGTGATTTGTCTGTAGAAAGGAAGACCTCAGTGACAAAAGCATTTCCGTATTTTTTCCTGTTTCTCTTATCTCTCAAGACTGCTTCACAAGACATAGGCCGCAGAGCAATCACATCCTCTAGCAATATAAATAATGGAAACACATTATTTGTAATCCTTGACTTTCCATAATGGAACCTTTGTTATTGGTTATTTTAAGCTAATGTGCCCAGAGCAATGAAATGAGTCTGTTTTTCCACATTTTTGAGTAGAAAAAATATGCCTTGGTCACAACCTGAATTTTGGCAAATAGTGTGAAAGGTAGGTGCCTCTAAAGAGGACAACAGATTTCAAAAAAGTCTTTGCAGTCACATTCCTTTTGGGTGTCTTGTCTCACCCAGGCAAGCCTAGTTCAAAACAGTCAGGAAAATGAGTGAATGATCCAGAAAGTTCTTTGCCAAAAAGAACTTGCACTGTAATGCACACTAGTCCCAAACTTTGGAGAAATAATGAAAGGGAGATGGCGTATTCTGGAAGTTCTCTGCCTAGACTCCTTCACTGGCTGAAGTGAGGAAAACTTCTGCCACTCATTCCCAATAATGAGCTGCAGCAATAAAAACCAGGCTGTAATAAATGGGTAAGGCCCATGGGGATGTATGAGGATATTACAGCTTAGACAAAAATCCTGGTACTACTGCAGGTACAGGAAAGAAATAGGGATGGTGTGAGTATTCAAAAGTTCCCAGATACTAGAACATTATTCATAAGGCAATGGTTGGGCTTAGAGAAAAGGTTATATAGAAAAGGCAAAGTCAAATCTGGCCAGTAGCTCATATAACTCAGTACCCTTTCCTCTGACAACAGTACTACCTATTGCTTCTAAACTAGGGTGCTCAAAGTGGGTAAGTATAGAATAATTGGCCCGGAAGAGAGCTTTCTGAAGCATGTCTGGTAGCTTTCTGAACTTCATCACTTCTTGGACTTTCTCGGGGTTATCTTGTGGCAATGAATTACACCACTAATCCATGACATGATTCACATTTGGCAGTTCAAGGTCCCTCCTTTCCTGAGCTCTTACAGGCATACTCCATAGGGCATCTTTCTTTGTGGTGTTATATTAAAGTTAGGGTTGCCCTTTCTCACAGTACTTTGTACCTTGGAATCACTTCCACCATGATCTTCCCATGCAGTTTCTAATGTAACCTTTTTTCCAGAAGCTGCAGAGAGTGGGGGGACCTGGAGAAGCCACTCTTCTTCCTGTTGACTCAGTAAGCAATGCTGTAAGATCCAAAGATCTGCTCTTATTTCTAATGTCCTCATTGCTGTTATCTCGGTTTAGAGCATGAGCTATACATCACTATTTTGACCAGTACAAATGTTATCCTGAATAGTTAATATGTCCTCTGAAGAAAAAGATCTACATTTTTTAATGAGTCTTTTCATAGGGTGAAGAATCAACATCTGCTTGTTTAATTCACACAGCAACTAGAAACAAAAATCTGCGCCACAATCCAAACTCTTTTCTCTTCCTGCAAGATGCTCTTAGGAAGGTACTGTTTTTTAATTCATTGCAAATACAACCAGTACCTTCCATTTTGTTCTCTCTTATGCGCTCCATTTCTACCCCAATCCAGAAGTGACATTTTAGTTATATTTATTTAAGGAATTGAGAGGCTTTTCCAGTATACAAAATCAATGAAATGTGTTTCCAGGGCCATAGCAAAGTGGTTGAGATGACACAGTCACAGTCTACGTGTAACTAAGAAAAGATTTCCAATACTAGATGTCTTTTTAACTTAGTAGAAAAAAAGCATAATGACATCTTACAGCTGAAAGCTTAGGCTAGGCAAAGTCCGGCTGAAATAAGGTGCAAATCTTTAACAGTGAAGGCGTAAGAGTGGTATAATAGATCCTCCACTACTTCAACTCAAAGGTGTATGTCTTTCTGGAGCATGGACAGAACCCTGATGCAGAAATGACTGGGTGACATATGGTGGCCTGCTGTGTGCAGGAAGTAAGACAAGATACACACACTGGTCCTTTCTCGTCTCAATTTCTGTGACTCTGAGGAATCCTAGACCAAAGCCTCTTTGTCCTTATGAGGACTCAGCACTCTCCTGTTCAGAAAGGGTATTACTGGAGATCAGGAATATTGACCACTGAATTACAAAATTAACACTGATAACCTGCATTTATGCTATACCCAACTTGAATTCCATATAGAGAGAAGTCTGCAAAGGTTTTACCCTCAGAAAACTGTGAAACAGTGAATAGGAACAAATGTTCCAGTTGAAGAAAAAGACTTCTGTCCCTATGTTAATGCTCAATATACATGGGGACACTGCTTCTCTATACTTACTGTGTCATCCGTCATGTGTAGGGTCAACAAACCAGTGAATCAATTCCCAGACACCTCCCTTCCCAGGGAGAGGCATTACTTTCTCACCTCAGCACGTTCTATTGACAAGTCCATCGTTACCAGCCACCTGTATTTCACAGCATGTGAAATTCTGGGGCCTTTCCAAACCCAGGAGCTAAACATGGGTTTCTCAACAAAACAACCCAAACCTGCCATTACACAGGCACATGAAGGTACTGAAACCCTAATTGCCATTGAAAAGTCCACACTAAAAAAAACATAAATCCATAGTGCCTGCTAGAACTGTGCCTGCTGTTACAGGGCCCCAGTACTCAGTCCTCAGACAAGTTCCCTGATGGTCTCAGTCTGCCTGGAGAAAGCAGACACATGATGGAAACACAAGGCAACTCATCTTTCATAGTCTCCATCCAAGCTTCAGTTAGTCTGGGCTCTTTGGGTATGTGACCGAAAAGGGGGAGGCCTCCAGAGAGCTTTCACCACTTGTCTATTGCTAGAATTAATACTTCTTTTGCTCACTGCCATAGCTGCCCCACTTTTCTGCTCCGTGTGTATCTTCTGTGTCATTTCCAATCCAAGTGTTTCTGCAGGGAAAGAGAGAGGGAGAGGGCATAGGAGTCAGCTCTGCTGGCAGCTCATGCTGGTGTACCAGGAACTAACTGGGCCTGAAAAATCTACTTTGACAGGCAGCTGCAATGAGCCTTTAACAACACTTCAGACCCAACACAGTCAGGGAAAGGAGAAATCCCAACTAATCTGAAACACGGTTTTCACTTTAGCCTTTTACGCTAAGAATCAGACTACCTTTTCTTACTCAATTCTAGCTTCACATCCAGAACAATATTATTGAAATAAGATTTGAACGCTGCTTTTGGATCTCTTTGCTACACAGTAATACTTCCAATAAGGGGACTTCTAGAAAAGAGCTGCACAGTACTTTCTAATGGAAAAGGTATGACCTGCCTTCAAGGTGGAGCATTACTAGATGCATGTTAATTAAAAAAACATGGTTTGGAGACCTGAGATGTTAGAGATATGGCCTATATAATATATCTCAATGACCCAGATGATATATTCAGTCTGTACAGGAGTCACAGTCACATTTTTCAAATGCCTCCAATTCTCGGAGTCAACCAAGTATAAATATAACAAGGAATCCTTAATCAATGCCTTCAGAAAACATGAAACAGAGCATACCTTCTCTTCCCATTGCAGAGATCATTTCAATTTTAGCTACTTTGTTGTCAAAACCTTAGTAGATAATGAGAGGAAGAAGACAGGATGAAAAAAAAAGGCGGGTAGTAATGGGAAGTCAAATGGCTGCAGAGAAAGAGGAAGATGGAAAAACAGAGGAAAAGCATAAAGCCAGAGAAAATAGAGAGGAGGCAGGAAGATATGGAAGAACTGGAATATATTGGTTGTCCTGAAGGGGAGAATTCTTCTTTCTGAATATTTAACACCATAGAAAGGGATTTAATGTAAATAGGTGATTGAATACTTATTCCTTACAAGCAGTACCTATTCTCTTCTTAACCCCTGTGGTAACCTCCCACAAGGTGCAATTTCACCGCGTATTCTTCTGCAGACTGAAAAACTGACTGTAATCAGAACTGGCATGGATTTCTGCTTTCTCCGCTGCGTGGATGACCACTGTCACACATAGGGCCTGTGATGTTTCTGGTGCAAAGGTGGTGGTGATGTACACATACGGCAGAGCTTAATCATCTCACTGTAGTGCCTAAACCCCAGAGAGAGCCCCAGCATCAATCAGAGAAAAAGAGTGAGAAAGAGACTTTTACCCTAATGAGAAAACTGAGTTGGAGAGAGATGAAGAAACAGGCTCAAGGCTCTTCTGGAAGTCTGTAACTAGACAGGGAATGAGAAAGCATCCTGCCAAACTGTGCGGCTAACATCTCAGTTGCAAGTCTCTCCTTCCTCTCTTTGCTCTCAAATCCCTCGAAGCAGCAGGAGCAGTGTAACAGAAACAAAAGATGTAGTATGCTCTCACTGACCCCGAGCCTGAAGAGGCCTCTCAGCTCCAATTCCACTTTATAGAAGTGTGATTTCATAGGGGTCCGAGAATATGTCATGGTTGCCTGAGGGGCATAACAAGGGATGGAGAGAAAGGATGAGGAAGCAGCTAGGTCCTACCTACTGTTAGCATAAAATATACCTAGTATTTCAGCTGAGATTGATTTCTTCCACAGTCAAAAAGCTGACAGCCTTCACTCTGGCATTTTCACTCTGAAGTTTTTTTTTGCTTGTTTTAACCAACTCCTGTCCCTGCAGCCCTCCTAAGCAACAGGAGAATCTGATGCCCCAGAGGGGCAGTGAGAGTGGTGAGCACAGACTGATTACAAGATATGTCCTCAAAAGATGCAGATTCCAAGTGGGATAGAGCTCCTATTGCAGACAGGGAACAGGCTCCTACGTGATGCAGAGCCAAACTGTTCTCGAATTTAAAATCTTCAGATGGCTTGTTTTAGACCCTCTGGTTTTAGATGAATGTCTTGTTCTGACTCTGCTTCTTAGAGTCAGTATGGGCAGTAATGAAGAAACTTCGTAGCAAAAATAAAAAATAAAACGGCGCTTCTTGAAACAAGGATAAAGGATTTGGAAAGTGGCATGAAGAGGTGATGGGTAAATTCGCAACTAGTCAGATAAAAATTACAGAGATTTTGTGTGTGTGTGTGTGTAGCCTAATGGGAAATATGAGATGTTTTCAATCAAATTATTTAGAAGTGGTGGCTTGTTTTAATATGAAATAAAATTCACTGCACTGAACTTTAGATATTAAAATTTCAGTGCCACCAACTAAAGGCAAATCATGAATTCTTATGTATTTTACACATCTTCAATATTAAAACAATCTGATTTGTGCAATAACAAAATGCCTGCTTCTACAGCACTGAAACGGCTTTTTAGTATTCCAGCTTCTAACACCCTGAATGTATGTATCTCCACAGATATACAGAGGCAAATGTAGGATGTACAGGATAACAGCATTTACTTCTGATTCAAGGTTACCTTGTATATGAGAGAAGAAGGGGAAATAAATCACTGATTTTCTTTATTTTTTTTTCTATGTCTAGTCTTGTTTTCTTTGTATACATATCTTAAAAAATGTAGCTCTGATTTGGAAATGCAATCACAAAGTAGTATGTTTTGCATGTACACTATACTTATAGAAGGGCACAATAGTGGAGCAAGTTTATCAAATTATACTTTATTTTAGAACATAAAAAGCAACATGCCATTGGAAATATTTTTAGTGTATCTACTAAGAACATTTTAAGGAAAAAAGGGTTAAAATTGTAAGGATATTGAATTCATCTGTTTTTAAGCAAAAATCTATTGAACAGCAAAATAAAAGGTATTGTGCTGTGTGTTCCTGCTTAAAACTGAGAACAACACTGGAGCATAGCAGTTAATTAGCTGCAGTCAACATGAGATGCTTTACAACATTTCTCACATTGGTGCTTCATCTGGGCTTTAGAATAAACATTTCCCACACTCTGCATGAAGAAAATAACTAGAAAATACATAGCTCAGTCATTCAAAATATGGAGGTATTTCAGACAGTCTTTCCCGCACCAGAGAAGAGATTTTAAATCATTTCCATAAAAACAGAGATTAAACCACTGAACAGTGTGGTTTGTAATCCTATTTGCTTAGCATTTGGAGGGGGTTAATATCTATTCTTAATCATCGAATCATACCTATTGCATTTTAAAAGATCTTTCAGCTTTTCTGTGTTTATTGTAATTTTTGTGTACTTTAGTTATCTGTTACGCAAGAGAACTGTCTGCTCTATAAAGGCATCATATAAAAATCTCCATTTAATGCATTATAAATAATGAAGTGCTACATTATAATGATTATTTCCATATTAACTGAATGCACAGCTGAGTTACCTGTATTAAACATCTACACTTTGCTTAATGCCTTTAAATAGCATCTGATTCTCTCATTGCAACTATTCAACTAGTGTTCTGGCCCAGAGGAGGCTGCAGAGTTTACTTGTATAAGGCCAGTGACTTGCCAGGGAGAAGCACTCTGTTTAATGCATTTTATTTATTTAACTTAATTTTGATTGTACAATACATCTATTTAAAAGGTTAAGACCCTCTGCATCATGCATTTCAAACAGGCATGTAAAATTTACTATTTTTTACAGTCTCAAAAGGCACTAAACACCTTCCCATTTTACCTAACAGCTGAGATGAACCATCTAAAATGCTTTCTTTCCAAAAAAGTGACTGTAACTTCACTTTTGTGAAGAACGCCAAAGTTTTTCCACAGATTACTATTAGTAAATATATCAGAATATAGTATTTGCTTTAAAATGTATTATTTTAAAATTTGGGATTTATTATTCACTGTATACTTATTTAGAAATATATATTATTTTTGAGGTCAGAAGCAGTGCTTCCAAGTTTAGATGCCTGTTTTTAAACCAGGATATATATTAGAGAAGCCAAAAAACAAAAAATCTTTTGTCTAAAAAGCCATGCTGAGCAGAACAGCTTTCTTGTGAACTTTCTGAATCCTGACAACATATTTTCCTTTAGACATTATTTATTATTTGTTCACTGTTTGCTGCTCTTGACATTGTAATAAATAAGTAGTACTAAGACATTTTCTGCCTGTCAGTTGTAAATGTACCAGACCCACCGAACAGGGGCCACCTTTATTGCAAAAGTGAATGGGGTTTGGGGATGGGATTAATTAGGAGGAGGGAATGTAAGGACTCCCACTTTAAGAGGCAACTACCTTGTATCATTAGTTTGCTCGTTTTTGGAAAAAAAGAAACAAATGGAAAAAAAACCCAACCCAAACCCCCTTGCAACAGAAATTAAAAGCAGAATTAAATGCATTTTCAAAGACTGCTCTTTAGCCTCTCTGAAGTTTCATATGTATTTAATAAACTACTACTACAATAGAGCATATGCCTTCAAATTATTTAATGCTCCTATTACAGGAGATATTCAAAACTGACCAGCAGGACAATTGTGCCCTTCATGTTCATACTTCAATTAAACATTTGTGAATGTGACACTGCTTGCTTGTAAAGACCCCAATGTTCTTAACACTGAGGGCAATTTTATGATAAGTGGTTAATGAAAAATAACATTGCTGACACCATTTTTTAGAAAATACAATGTCAGTGCCATAATGCCAACTTTGAATATTAAAGTAGTCACAGACTTGTCTCTGAACTCATTGTTTCTTAAAGCAAATATATCTCAGGGAAAGGTCAAATGGTTTGGGTAAAAATATTTTAATCCTTTGGATAGACAAAGTTGTAAAGGGAATGATGTGAAGTTCTGGAAAGTTGAGATTAGACTTTGGCTCAAGAGGATATACTGTATGGACAATTTTTTAAACAGAAGTTTCAATCACATCATTTGTCATCATTTTCAACAGGCAAAACTGTCTTCTGCTAATGAGGAGAGAATCTGGTGCAGTGTGTACAACTGAAAAGAAAAACATTTGAAGAAAAAAAAATCACAAGCACAGAGCAGTCTATCAAACACTTCTATCTAGAAAATACTGGTACTTAATTCTGGTCTTCTTCATGCTCCTTGGCTGAGGATCAAAATTCTTATTTGGACAAAACTCTCACAGCTGTCTTTCTCTAGATTTTTGCCTAAGCAAAAGTGACAGGAATTTGCCATTTTGAACACCAGTCTGGTTTTCTGCTCTCTTGTACAAATTTTAAGCCACTGGCTTCAGCTGAATTATTTTTGGTACACATTATTGAATGTGAAAGAGCTGATCCCTTGGATTATACATTTTATTTACATAATGTAAGTGTAACTCTAAGTCTTTTCAAGAAATTACAGCTAATGAAGCCTAGGAAATTTATTGATGGTCTGGGGAAATCTTTCTGCCTTAATCTTCTCTTTTGTGTGTTACTTGTTGTAATAGAATCAATAAAAACAACAGAACTGGGAAAGGAAGTAGAAGAAAGAAAACTCAGAACTGCAGGAAAGTCTATTTTGCCATTAATGGCTAAGCATGCAGGCACAAAGGCACAGAAGACAGCAGCACAGGGATGAAATGTTCTATATGGAGTACTACTAGTCAGAATGAAATTAATGAGCCATATGAAATCCTGCTTCAACTTTTATATCAGTATAAAGAAAACTGCTTTTTAAAGTGTGCTGCATACAATTATGAGAAGAAACTGAAGCAACATATATTTTAGTGTTACAAGTAAACAAACAATAAATGAACGAATGAACATAACACGATAATCTATTTAGAAAATCTGTCTAATCAGGCCTGATCCTGAAGCCTGTTTTGAGCAAGATTTCCATAAATATGATATTTGGATGTAAGACTTGGATCTAACAGCTGTGCCTGCAATTCTTTAATTAAAAAGACAAATTAATATATTTAACTTTCAATGTTTTCTTAAATAAAACAGCTCTTTTGCCATAACAAACTATTTCTCTTTCTGGGAGAAACATTTCTTTTAAGACCATGCCTTTTAACTTTTAAGGTCTTAAAAAAGTTTTCTTATGCAACTTCGTGAACAGATGCCTAAATAAGTTGGGGAACCAAAGAGAGAATGCTGATAAAATACAGAGCTCATCTATCTTATTTGTATTTATTAACAAGAAACATATGGAAAGATGCTCCATATCCCCTTTATTTGGCCAACCAGTTCAGTGGAACTACCTGCATTGGTTAAGAGAGCAGAATTTTGGTCAAACATGGGCTTAGCTGGACCTTTAAAAAGAGCACAGAAGGGGAGAAAACTCTAGAGGAGTGTTTCCTCCAGGGAGAGAGTGGTTTCTTGCCAAACCAGAAACACAAAAATTGAATCTGAAATACACAGATCTTATGGAATCAGCTGAAGTGAAAGAAGTTCAGGCACATTGTGAAGACTCACTTTTATGCTGCATTTGGTTGGGGAGGGGATGATACGTAGCTTTCTCCCAGACTTGACTGTGGACAAAAAACCCTATGAAGGACCCTTCGTTTGATCTCTGGTGGCTGAATATCCACCTTGGGCTTTGTTCTTATGTGTGGATCTACTGAGACGTGCTTCTGCTGAATTCAACAAAATTGAGCCCTAACTATGATTGGGATATGAGGACACATAATTAGCTGTGTTAGAAAACTGACCCTCAGTCTTTCATTAAGATGGAATTTTACCCTGTAAAATATGAATGAGTAAAGACATTTTAATCAGGAAAATAAAGTAACCAAATGATTCTCCGCTGTTGTTATTTTTATACTGCAGTGATACAATGGTAGGGAAACTCACTTTAGGTGATATCACTTAATTAGGAAAAGCATCCTAATCAGATCCCCCTCCAATTGCAATAACTGTAGGGAGTCAAGTACATTTCTCTATCAAAGTAGCAAGCTGCAGTGAAGTATAGGTATTGATATTTTAAACCGTGATACAAAAGCAATAGCAGAGAAGGCACAAACACTAAGAAAGCAAACTTGTGTTCCCTATATCCCCAATTTCAGTATTGCTTCTAAAAGATATATGCTATAGCTCTTCCGACATTTCTGCACCTCTACTTACTAAAATAATGTCAGGATCAGTACTTCCATAGCCAGGGCTCAATGGCTAATTAGGGCCATGGCACATAGACTACTCCCATTGGTGACTCAATATGACTAACTGAGACCATCTCAGTCCTTGCATTTTCCTCATATTTCTGTCCATCTTGGTATTACACATTACATGTGGGAAACCTGGAGCAGGATATGGAGACAGAGAGGATCTCTTGCTGGAGGGTCCATGTGCTTAGCAGCTATATTGCCTGGTACTTTTGGAAGCACAGTATCCCCACATCCTCTGATTCAGTGCAGTCCTTTTTTTGGTGACTGTGGATTAATGGTACAGTTAAGCCTTCTATATTTATAAGAATGCTTACAGTTTCCCTCTCTACATTTATCTCCAATACTATGAGTGCCTATTAATGATAGCATTCCACACCATTCAATTCTTTGCATAGAAGTAGCTTTGGCTTACAGTGCCTGATACTCTGCCTTCTGCACAGGACTAATGCAAAGCCCAGGAACTTCGGAAATCCCCTTCAATTTCAGAGTAAATCTTAGGGTTTATTTCAGTGAAATGGGTTTTCAGAGAGGCACCTCCTCCCTAACTACAAGTAGCCATGCATAATAAAAGCCATACAGAATGGGAAGGGAAATAAATACTAAAGTACTACCAATTACATGCAATTAGTTGCATTGCCAACACCAATCATTGAAAAGTTACAAAACAGGCTTTAAAATAACAATTTTTAATATATGTGTAGGATCCTGTTTATGCATTTACTAAATGTGAGTGTTTGGTTTTTCTCCCCAGTTTTTCTAAGCAAACAGCAGTTAGTAACTCCAGGATTACTTTGGAAAAAAAAAAAAAAAAAAAAAGATCAATGCTCCTATATTTGCTACACAGTGTATGGCAGATATTAGAAAAAGTTTTTGACAAGCTTCTTCACCAAACACCCTGAAATGAAGCTGTCCTGGTATAAGAGGGTAGGTTCTCTGCTTAAAGGATGGGAATAAATGTCTAGCTTTTACCATGTTGATGAAAAATATGGAAGTAGGTGTCCTGGTTTTGGCTGGGGTAGAGTTAACTTTCTTCCTAGTAGTTGGTATAGTGTTATGTTTTGGGTTCAGTATGAGAAGAATGTTGATAACACACTGATGTTTTCAGTTGTTGCTAAGTAGTGTTTATACTAAGTCAAGGATTTTTCAGCTTCTTGTGCCCAGCCAGCAAGAAGGCTGGAGGGGCACAAGAAGTTGGGAGGGGACACAGCCAGGGCAGCTGACCCAAAGTGGCCAAAGAGATTTTCCATACCATGTGACGTCATGCCTAGTATATAAACTGGGGGGAGTTGGCCTTGGGGGGGGGTGTCACTGCTCGAGAACTAACAGGGCATTGATTGGCGAGTGGTGAGCAATTGCATTGTGCACCACTTGTTTTGTATATTCTGATTATTTTATTATTATTATTGTAATTTTATTATTGTTATTATTATAATTAATATTGTCTTTCTGTTCTATTAAACTGTCTTTATCTCAACCCACAAGTTTTACTTTTTTTTCCCGATTCTCTCCCCCATTCCACTGGGTGGGGGCGGAGTGAGTGGCTGCATGGTGTTTAGTTGCTGGCCGGGGTTAAACCATGACGGTAGGTTACCAGTACATTCTAGTTATCTGTCCAGAACACTCATAAATGACAAGAAAAAGGGGATGCCATGAGAAAAGAAAGACTGTTGCTGATATTCAAGCTCTTCAAAACTAAAGCTGATTATGGAGAGCTGTAGAAAGATCTCAAGACATCTAGTAAGTGGCCACTAAAATGGCTGGTGAACCTAATGATGATGTATGCGAAGTGACAGACCTGAAGAAAAACAATCCCCTTACATAGAGTTCTGTGTACACAAAGATGGGCTCTAAATTCAGCAGCTGTGCCGGAAAGAGCTCTTGGCAGTCTTTTTGAATATTCCTCTGAAAACAGCTCAATGGTCAGTAATGACACATGCCATACATGGTATGTTAGGAGTTACTGGAGGGAATAGAAAAGAAAACAGAAAGTATCTCCATGTCAGTGAATGAATCCATACTGCAACCACATATTAAATAATAGCCCTACAGTGAACTCACCACAAAGGAATATAGCAAGGCTACAATAGATTCAGAAAAAAAAATAATCAGAATTATCAGAAGGATAACATAGTTTCTTACCAAGTGTTAGTTTAATACATTAAGACTCTTCAGCTTGGAAACCAAGACCTGTAAAGAATGACATGAAGAAGGTGAATAAGGAAGAACTATAGGGCATCCAGTGAAAGGATGAAGTAGCAGATTTAAAAGTAACAAGAAATGCTGCATAATCTTATTGTGGAATTCATTGATGCAGGTTTTTGGGGGGCCAGTATTACAAAGGGGTTAAAAAAAACCTAGAAAATTTATGGAAGGAAACTCTTCATGTGGTTACTACACGGCCACAACATGACCTCAGTGCAACTTTCTGCTCAGGAAATTATTAAACCATTGATTGCTTAGATATGGAAGTGACACCACAGTAGTACCATGCTGTACTTCCCCTACCTATTAGATTTTGAGAGTTTGCTATTGAACATTGTCAGACACTGTGTCCTGGATTAGCTAGATCTGATCCAGCACAGCCATCGTCTGTTTATGTTCACATGAGAATTTTCTGAAAAAATGAAAGCTGGTATTTTCATGTAGCCACATGCTTCCAGAAAACAAATTTAGGGTAAACACAAATATTAGGAGTTTCCTGATAAAATCACGGGATGTGAAAATGCCCATGTGACAACCTGGAGAATCTGTATATAATGTAAAACTTCTCATTGATTTTATTAAACCATTATTATGCCATTGCTTTACCTTAAAGGTTGCAGAATTGGTTGGTTTTCATCATGACTCTGCCATGTATCTACCTAATGAGAAATAATCAAAAGTAATTTTGAAGCAATGGAATGGCCATATCCTGGCTGAAACCACTTATTTCCATCCTTTCTGATGGCTTTGGAAAGAGAACAGGAGCTAACAGGACTACTTTTAAACCACACAGTTTGAAAGACTGCAGGGTCACTCAAAGGTAACTTGCAGACAGACAAAGGATGCCGGGGCAGAACAGATGGGCATACTTCCAAAGCAGAATGGTTCTGTTTAACTGCAAGATCAGCTGAAGGAAAAAGAAAATGGATATACAGAAGGGAAATTCTATGATTCAAAGAAAAGCTTATGAGGAAAGAATATGAAAGGCAAAGATTTCTGCAGGGGTACTCTCATCTGAATGTGGAGGACACACAAGACTGATGAGGTGAAGAAACACCTGTAAAGGTTTGTTATTTTTGTCTACATTTGTGTTAGTCCAGGTATAGAGTGAGTGATTTTGAAATCTTCTCAAACTTTGTGTTGTCTTACTTTAACTGTTACATATGCCGAGGAAGTGATAAACCGGAGCCTGGAAAGTTGGAGCTCAGGGTACTCACTTTAATGAGAAGCCTGGTAAGCCAAAGCTGCTCTTGCAGGCTTATGGCAGGTGGCCAGCAAGAACTCATTTTTTTAAAGGGATTAAAGATGGAAAGCAGATGCCTAGGATACATGTCAGACATGTCAAGGAAAGAAGCGGTGCTGCAGCTTACTCAGACTAAGGGAAGCTTAAGTGCAAACTGACCCAAAAGGCTAGGACCCAATCACGGAGTGTCTAGTGGGATGAGCTTTAGTACAACTGAGTGACAGAGTCAGTGAAATAAAGATTTGAACAAGGGAGAGCAGAAAGCTTTGAGGACTGGAATTGAAATGCCTGTTTGTATACAGCCTGACTGGCTGCAGTGCTAATCTCCTCTAGCCTACAGACTGAAGGAGAAAATGCAAGCCACTACTGACTATTCCTGGATTCAGTGGTCACCTTGGGTGCGCATGGCCAACGCTGGCAGAGAGCACCCACCCTTCTGGCTTCCACTGGGCATGGAGTGACTGCTGCAGAGTGGTCACTTGGCTCATGCTCCCTGCACATCCAGACTGTCAGGTTAATATAGGAAAAAACTGCCTTTGCAGACCCTCCGCTCTACAATGAATTTCACCTTGGAGTAAACAAATGCATTTTTAGCACCCCAATGTTAAAAGCGATGTTCTGTAATGCGTATACTACCCATAAATTTTACTTGTAGCATGTACTGAATAACTGATGCTTTGAGGTTTTCCATTTAAATAGAAAGATCTACAACTCAATCCAAATCTGCCACTCAGTTATGCCTTATTTAGAATGACTGAAGGTTCTTTTTGTCAGCTTTTCTAACCTCGCACATCTGAAGCATCTTCTGAATAAGCTGATATTCTAAAGTATCTTTGAAGCTTCATTTCTAAATAGACCATCATTTCCACCTGTTCATTTACAAGGGTGTCTTAGTTTGGTCCTCTGTATATTCTAGGTCAATACAAACATGTAATGTTCATGTTGTAGCAGTGGTGGTCTAAGGGTGTATGTGAGAGCTGATGGAGGTGGGAAAACCAGAAAGCTTTCAAGCACAAAGCCTTGAATTGTCTGTTTTTTTCTAAATAGTGGGTCTAATCAAAGCTACTATCTCTACAAATCTCAATTCATGTATCACAGACCTGTACACTGTTACACTGGAAAGCATACTTTTAAATTAAAAGTTAAGATTTCCTAGCTAAAACACTTATGTATTTCCATGCTCCTTTTTGCTCTCAGAAAAAGATGAAACCATAAATAATATTTTAGATCTACACTAATCTGAGTAAATATATTTACTGTATTTTATGAAGTTACTAGAAAGTCTTTATTTGATTTTATCTAATTATCACATAAATGCAGGAACATTAAGTGGGCTGATGTCAGCAATCAGGACTGCTTGTTACACAACATCAGTAACAGGGGCTCAGGTATGAAACAACTGTAATTATAGGTATTTAGCCAAAATGTATGTCAGTTCTAACTGATTAGCTGTGTAAGTCTTTATAAGTAATGGAAATACTTTATAAATAAAAATTGCGAACTTAGCAACAAACAATATAGACATAATATAGAAGTTTGATTGTACAATGATACTTAATTCTTTTTCTTCACTTTTGCTGATTGTTGCAAATCTGTTCCCTCTTAGAATTTCTTTATTGGATATTTTTGTCCTCCTCTTTTTGTGTCTTTAGTTTGTTTGGCTTGGGATTAACATAACAGCTAAAGGAAGATAAGTCTACGTAACATTCAGCATACATCTATCTTGCATGCCCATTAAAACTTGATTCTAACATGGGAGGCATAAAAATAGTGTCTCAAAAATATTTCACCGTGGTTTCCTCAAGCTCTACGGTACAACTAGCCTGTAATTTTCAATGGACTCATCAGCATGTCCATCATTCTGTCAAGTGTTGGCGTTGCTAAGGCATTTATCCATTCAACACCATGTTGTGGTTATTGCCAACTGATGTAGCTAGCTTGTCATGGTGCAAACCAACCTTTGCCAATATTTAAGTAATTATTCTTTCTTAGGAATAAAGATTAACTGCTGCTTTTAAACCAGGGATCCAAAAGTACAGACAAGGTGCAATGAGATATATTCTGTATCAGTGATATATGTATACTGACATAGTATCAAATACTTCTTTTCAATCAAGACCAGTCACACCTCATCAGCTATGTGATCGCATTAACTGATCAATAGAAAAATGTTTTTCTCTGGAAGGCATATGAAAAATATATTTTGGTTAATGCCAGTTACATCACACCTTATAACCACACTGAATCATTGCATGTCACATAGACCTCCCAATAAGTCTTGCAGCAGGTCCCTGCAAGTACCTATTTTGTACCAGACATAAAAACTTAAAGTCCAGATTGCTGCCCATTTGGTTACTCCTGCATATGCAGCAGAGCACATTTCCACTGCTTTGGCTGCTGAAATACGTAACTGCTGTGTACTTGCAACAGTCTATCTAACACCACACTGAAAAGAATGAGCTAAACCAGCTGCAGTCTGTGGCCATGGTGAATATCCCTAAGTTCTAATTAATTTCTAATTAAGCCGAATATGAAAACCATCATCACACACTGCTCCCCGGCATCATCACCTAATACCATTTGCCCACGGAGAAAGGACACTCAGCTAGTCAGTCTTGTAGGTTTGGTTCCTTATTTGTTTATAGCTTGTTCAAAAGATTTAATTTAGGGTTAAGACAGGTAGGGCTCTGTGCAGGTGCTGAAAGGTTTGCCGTCAGATGCCACTGGCACAGCCAAAGTTCAACCACAGGCCATTCATGTGAAAGTATTAAGTTGCCTGACCTGAAGTGAGCTGTCACAAATTTAAGTATGGGAAAAAAAGCATGACTCACTGCTATGTGCAGTTCCGAAAAGCCCTTAGTAGAGGAAAACAT
Organism: Aquila chrysaetos chrysaetos; assembly: GCF_900496995.4. Lineage (NCBI taxonomy): Eukaryota > Metazoa > Chordata > Aves > Accipitriformes > Accipitridae > Aquila > Aquila chrysaetos. The sequence goes on from NC_044005.1 coordinate 28,913,404, forward strand.
GTGACTTTGCACTTGCTAAAGCAGGGCCACTCTAGAGTTTACAGCTGCTATCAGCCCTCAAAGCTCTTCCTCTTCACAAACAACAGTGCTTTATGCATGAAGACTGTCTCGAGAGCAAGACAGAGGAGCTCTGATGGAACCATATTCCACCAAAATGTGCTATTTTATCAGTTCACTTCAGAGGAAAAATTCTGCTTTATCATTTACAGGATGTCTCTTAAGCACATGAAGCGCATGTTAACAGGAGCTGGCATCGCAGGGGGATAGTGCTCCCCAGACAGTACACAGGTCCAACAGCTCCCTGCCCCCAGCAGTCCCCTCCCTCCACACTATTTAGGTTTAGTTTCCTGCTGTTACTCGTCCTCCTCCCTCTTATCATGATCCTAGCACCACTTGTGTTGCCAGGACAGTGCTAAAGACCTGATGCCAGTGCTGGGGGGAGAAAGAGAATGGAAGAGAATATGTGGGTTGAGAAAAGCCGACAGAAGAGGCATCAGATGTAACTCCGGGCTGTCTTCCTTTACAGCAGTCGTTGTTGTTCCTCTTGAAGGCATGTATTTTTACAGGGACACAGCCTGAGGTACCCATTCAGCATGTTTTCAGGAAGCCACGGTGAGAATCTTCTCTCCATCAGTAGTGTTGACACCAGACTTCACCCTTTCATCACTAGCTGCGAAGGAGCCAGGAACAGGCTATTGTGACCATGGGCTGAAGAGCAGGCAGGAGACATGCTGCATGCCCCAGGCAAAACCACCCTCGCCGGTGCATAAAGGAAGGGGAGTTTAATCCTGTTATACCTGACTTTTCTCTCTCCCCTACTTTTAAATTTCATCGAATATGAAGAGATTTGCACATTAGAAATACTCTAGTAAACCTGAGAAATGGTCTGGTTAGGAAATCATGTAGCTACAGTAACAACCTGCCTTTCTCACAGGCCAAAGGCAGGCCCGCTGCACAGCTGGCCCCAAGGATGTCCTCCTGGTATGTCCAGGTGCAGAGGAGTGGTACGGGGCTGAACGAAGGGAAGCTCCTATGACAGCCCACATCCTCCCAGCAGCTCAGCCGAAAAGAGAGTGTGCGCTGGGGGCTCGCCTAGAACTGCTTTTAGTCTCCTCCAGTGCTCTCTCCCAGCCCTGGACAGTGGTACAAGGGCCCACTCTGACTGCAGAGAGCATCACCATTAGGTAGGTGATAAGGAGATTTTGGGAGGGGACTCTTTGCTGGGCAGGAGACAGAAAGTTTGGGGCTCCTGTTGCTTAATCAGTTCAAAGATGGACCCTGTGGTCGGCACCCCGACACATCCCTCATCTTGCCCAAGGCTGGGCAACGGTGCCCCGAAGGCAGTCACCCTTGCCTGAGGCAGTAAAATGGCCGCCGTGAGGCGCCGCCCTGCCCAAGGCAGGCCAACGGCACCTGGCAGGCCCTTGACCTGCCTGAGGCAAGGGAATGGCACCCGTGCGGGGCAGTAAAATGGTGTCTGAGGTGTTGCCCTGCCTCGGCCAGCAGAACGGCGCCTGCCGGGCACGGGCCCGGCGGCCGACCGCGCCAGACGCGGTAACGCGGCCCCCGCGGGGGAGCGCGCCCCGGGGCAGGGCGGGGAGGCGCGGCGGCGGCAGCAGCAGCAGAGCGCGGCAGTACCGCGCCAGTACCGCGGGCGGGGCATCGCACGGGGCTGCTCGGCTTCCCGCGCTCCCCTTCTGTGCTTGCCGTTTCCTCCCATTTAAAAATAAAATAAAATACATCTGTATTTTCGGCGGGTGCGGCCAGTGAATTTCAGGCTACCCCGGCGGGTCGGCGTTGTAAGCGGGGCGGTGGAGCCGGGCGGGCGCGGCCGCGAAGCGCTGCCTGCGCGGCGTCGCGCTGCCCTCAGCGGCGCGGGGGTGCCCGGAGCCGGCGACGGCCCCCATCGGCGGCGGCGCGGCGCAGGCCCGGCGGGCGCGGTGCGCCTGGCGGGGCGGCGGCGGCGGCGGGTGCCGGCGGGGCGCGGTCCCGCCTCAGCTTCGCCGAGGCACTCGAAAGATACTTTAAAGGCGGTGAAGAGACACTTCGCGGGGCTGATCCGTTAATGTCGCTCTGTTAGCGGCTTGACACGAGAAATCAAAAATTTTCGGGGCGATAAGTTTATGTTTGTTTGTTTTCCGCTCACAATGAACCCAAAGAAATTGCCGCTCTCGGGATTGCCAGGCGGGGGGGTGGGAGCGGGAGGCGCGGGAACGCGCCGAGCCGCCGGCGCTAATGGAGGGTTCTGTTTGTTTCCATGATTACAGCTATAAATAATAATAGTTTAAAAAAAAAAAAATCCCGGCGACTTCGGGTGTTTTCATTATCCGTGTCCCGGGGGTTTCCCCGGCGGCGCGCTGCTCCCGGCAGCGCTCCCCGTGCGCGCCGCCGCCGCCGCCGCCGGCCGGCCCCGCCGTCGCGTTTTGAATTCGGGAGGATCTGGCGCCCGAAGCCCGGCCCGGCCTGCCGTGCCGCCCGCTCCCACCGGGGGCTGGGGCCGGGGCCGGAGGGCCGGGGCTCCGCGCCCCCGCGGCGGGCGCATCTGGCGCTGCTCCCGCGGGCGGCGGCCGCCCTCGCCGCCGCCGGCCTCCTCCTGCTCCGCGAACGTCCCGCTCTCCGGAGTTGCAGCTCCGTCCCTTTTGAAGCCGTGCCCTACTTTGTATTGGCTGGTGAACAAGCCTGAAAATGGATATTACAGCTTTTTATGATATAATATCCCTCTAATTGGTGCTTCATAGGGCCGTGCCTGAATTCTTTTCAATTAAGCCCTAAACTACAGTAACTGTTTCTCTCGGTACATGCTGGAAAAGCCATTCATGAGAGAGGCGACTGGTACTGCACAATTCCAAAGTACCTTTAATGTGTCAAAAATGTTTTGTGAAGAAAGCAACACTGTAAATGCAATCACCTACATTGGTGTCCCCATTGTTAAGCGGGAGCCAAAGTATTGCTAATTGTCCTGCGTTTTAGCTGGGTTTTTAGAGCATTATGTAGTAAGTACACCGAAGGGTCAATTTGTGAAGTGAAATACTTAGCATGCAAAGCGTAATACAAGATGCTGTGTAATACTTGACCTCTCAGCATAATAAATGTAGCAGTGAAACGCTGTGCATTCAGGATTCGCTGAATAGAGCCTCCGCAGAGGAACAAAACCAGAAAATGTTCTCTTCATTCCTTTTTTTTTTTTTTTCACTAAGCGAAAATTATTCTTTATAATGGCCATTGCAGCAATTAGCCAGCATTTGGGGAGAATAAATGTGCAGAAATAGCAATTTCTTATTTTAAATGAGATTTTTGTATGGAGCCTGCAAATTACTTGGAGGTATATGAATAATTGTTGCCTTAGTTTTATGCTACAGAATAGGGTGTGGGTGGGTATAAAGATTTCCTATTTGCAGTTAAATGTTTAGACATTTTATTATTTTAATTTCACTCTCAGTCTGTCTCGATTGACCCTGCTTTCCCCACTGATCATTTCATGTATGCCAGGAAGCAAGTACTCAGATGATGGAAGCTTTCCAATTAGAGCTTTATGGTTTCTCTGTGTGTGTGTGTGTGCTCGCGCGCGTGTGTGTGTTGGGGGGGGTGTCGTTCCTTTTTTTTTTTTGGTTGCTTTTTTATGAATGTGACATGTAAGTGCAATCAGGTTTTACTCTGGAAGCTACTTTGGTGTTTTGAATTTAGCCTGCTAAATCAAAACATTTTAAGAATGTAGCATATTTGATGGGCACTTCTCATTATCCTCTAGAATGGTAAACCTAATTGGTGCTTTATTTACACATTTTAAAGGTTTTGTGCTCTGAAAAAAGAGATGCAAAATTCTTTCTCTTGAGCCTTCCAGATTCCTGCATTGAGTTTTAAGTGGATTGAAATTTTTGTGCTTCACTTGCTAAAGTGGGAGAAGTTTTGTGAATATGAAATTAAAACACTTTCAGAGAAAGCATGGGAAGTTCTGACAGCTAGAACCTATTAGGAACAGTTTGTTTTGGAAAAATTAATAAGCTTCATCATGCATTTCCCTAGAGCAGTGCTAGAAGTTTATACCCTGAATAATGGAACTTCCAGTATAATTCTCTAAACATTTGACCAAGAAAAAAGCTCAGATAATCAATTTAGACCATATAACTTTCTCTTACTTGATCTAAAACTTTCCTCCACTGTGTAAGTTCTCTCCCTGCACTCTTATTCCCTCTCAGCCACCTATTCTCCTTTCTCTAAATGGCGCGTTAACAGGATTGCCTCTGAAAGTGTGACTCCTTGGGCAGTGGAAGGACATAGTCTGAAGACAAGCACTGGTCTCTTACCCAGTCCCTAAAACTGAATGGCCTCAGAAAATAAGGATTCTTTCACTGAACTTGTTCCTGTTCTTATAATAATGGCAAATATTTTCCACGATTTGTATGCTTTAATAGTGTTAGGGGCTTTTTTTTTTAATAAATATAGTTTCTTTTTGATTATAGGCAATAATAGGTTAAAATTAATAATGCTATCCTGGTATTTTGTTTAGGCCTGATCCTGCAGTCACTGTGTGTTTCAAAACTCCTTCCACTTCATTAAGGTGTCTTGTCTGCAGGGATTTTTGGTTGCAATCCTGAGCCAAATGCAGTCAGTTTGTATTTCATATACCTTTAGAAGGAATTACTATAAAATAAAATTTGCTGGTGACCATAGGAAATACAGTTACATCATATTCTGTATTAAGGAGGCATACTCTTTTTAGTAACCTTTCTTTTTTCTTATCCTCTAATATCTATTTTTTAATGGATCTTTTTGATAGAAGATGAACAACTAGCCCACAAAATTAGTAGAACAAGTGTAGAAATTACCAATGGACAAAACTGTCGTTTTAGATCTTCAGCAGCTTCTAGAATGAGTATTTTGTAAATCAGAAGTATTGCTATTAATGCTGTATACAGAAATTTTTCTCTTAACTTAGCGATATTAGAAACAAATTCCATGAGTTTATGTGCTGATAGAAACATAGGCACCACATCAGTGATGGTAATAATGTATTACACTGCAGTGTCATATTTACCATGTATTTTTGGCAGCCTGACGTGCTCTCTGCCTACCATGATATTTTCCGTGAAAGTTCAGGTCATCTTTGTACTTTTGAAAGAAACTGATCTACCACAGAAGCATCCTTTCTAACTCAGACTTTGAACTCGTTTGAGTGCCAATGTGTCCTCATTTGAGTTGGAGAGTGGTCACTGTTTAGTCTCCTCTAAGTCTGCTGTTCTCACATTGCATGAACAGCTAGAAAAAAAATCTTTGGCTAGGTTCTCTGCTGAGCTATATTCTCTGAAGCCGGTTACTTTGCACCAGGAAACTGTTTGTCTCCCAGAGATTTATGTTACTGGAAAATAAAAATTCTAGCTGTCCCAGTGGAATCCATGGGACTAGGTTCTAGCTTTCAACCATCCCAGGATATTAGATGAAATCAAGTGAGTTAATTGCTATGTGAGCTATATGCTGTTCAATTTTTTGAGGTGTACATAATTAGATTCACAGTATAAAGAAAGCTTGTCTTAGCAGGAGAAGATAGAGAAGACAGCAGACTCAGTAAATTATTCAAAACTCCCCAGCATGCTTAAAACTTCTACAATTCAAAATATAGATTCAAAAGATCAAGCAATAATTATCACACATATTACATAAACTCATGCAGCATATATTCTGTATTTTACTTTTGTCTTTGCCAGCTGCTGGGGAGTGTGATGATGACTGGTTATACTAGAGCACTCATGGGTAGTCTGTTACATTTAAATAAAAAGGTCGACTCATTTTTCATTATCCAGTCATGACTAGTGCCTTCATAATAATAGTTGTGAGAAAAAAATCTGTCTTTTTTGTTAGTTCCACATAAAATGTTCTCAGGTAACATGTTTTCAGTATATATTGTAAAAGCTCCAGTATGAAAAGGAAGTTTGTCATTTGGACTTTTTTTCTCTCAACTTCAGGAAAGCATAATCAGTGGAGCAACAGAGAACACACCACTTCTTCAGCATCTTTGCTCTGTTGTGCCAGTTAGTCTTTAATGCGGTATATAAGGAAAAGTAGTCAAGGATGGTTAAAAGCATATATTTTGAAATCAATGTGTGTATCTAGGAAAACTAAGGGCTTAGCTAAAGCAAGCCCTGACAGCCATCAGTAGTATTGTTCTGCCAAAAAGCATAAGTGAAGGAAAAGCAGTTTCTTCCACCTCAGTTTGTTCTGCCTTAGCTATCTTTATGACAATATTACTTATACATTTCTGTGCTTCAATGGTTAATTCTCCTCTTTATAGAGTTAAATAACCCAAAATAAACTAAACAATATTCAGCCAAAGTCCTTAAACTTGGTAGATGCTTCCAGATGCGATGTTACTCATAATTTCTTGATCCAAAAGCAACCAAAAATAAAATTGTGTATCTTCGCTGCTTCATAGGTACCACCAATAAGCTTCAGAGATACAGGAACTTTAGAACTGATGCAGGGTGATATTTAGCAGATTTAGCTGATGACGTAATATTTAGCAATGTGCACACAACCAAAAGACAGGCACCTAATTCTCTGTGTAGACCTGATTTTTGAAGTAAAAACACATTTCTCACCACTTGAGAAAACTTTAATTTATTACCATGTATATATCCATGGATCTCATTTTAGGCAACTAGTCATCTATTTGTATATGCTTACCCGTTTCTAGAAAGAGGGAACCAAGTCCTCTGTTGAAGTCAATTTATTTGCTGGGAAAAAAAAACCTCTTCAGCTATGATAAAACACATCTATCTATCTTGAAAATTAGATACAGTTTCTTTCCAAAGATGTGCAAGGATGAATGTGGTCAAGCATTGCCTGATAATATAGTACATATGTTTACAAAATGACTTAGCAAACAGAAATAGTTTTCCTCATCTTCCATCTAGTAATTTTTTTACATGTAGAAAAATTAGTTGGTTCGGTGTGCTCTATTCATTAGTGGCTCCTGCTTCTTGTAAAACAGAGTTATGGCTGGTAGGAAAGATGGTGTTCTTTGGCTCATTAACTTACTGCTAGATGTTAATGAGGAGTTTTATATTTAGAGAGAGAAAAAGGCAGATTCGCAATTGCTGTCCATAACTGCCTCCCTTCGGTGTTCTTGCAGGTTCACCCTCGCCTGTAACTTTTCCCCACAGGTAGACTTCATGCACATGGTCAATTAAGAGACTGAATCAAGTATTCCATTCACAAAAATAACCCATACGCTGTGACCTCCTAACTCTTTCACTTAAGCAGATCTATAGTGTAAAGAAGTGTAATTGATGGTGTACTTCAGAGATTCGATTCAAATTTGTCAGAAAAAAAATATGTCTAAACACGTGTTGGAAAGTAGCATAACAGAGCATTAACCCGGCCTTCAGAGGTAACCAAAGGACATGTATTTTACAAGACAGGATGGAGGGTTGGGAATATATTGGGATGAAACGAGTTAAGGAAGATCCACCTGGCTTGTCTTGTGTCTTCCACTGATTGTTTTCCTTCCCGCAATTTCTTCTTATCTTCTTTTTAACCGTTGAACTGTTGAATTGATTCTTTTGCACAAATTACAGAACACTCAATCAATGCAAGTCATTCCACCTCTTAGTCTTACTTTCTGATGTATTAATACTATATGTGATATTTTCTTCAACATTTCTGGTACCTCCAAACGTAGTCCAGAGAGTTCTATGAGAAATATAATTGCTTGTACTAGAGGTCAAATTTTACTCCAATTTTATGGTGTCAGCTCTGTATGAAACCAGCAGGAAATGTACCTGTATGACTGAGAATGGAATTAGCTCCAAGGCTGGATATGTCTCACTAAAGGACAAAAATCCTCCAGATGTCAATGTATATGAGAAAAAAGGAGACAATGTGGAGATATATAAAGAAGCAACTGCATTAGTTTTAAACTAAGATTGTCAGTAAAATGAAAAATTTAGCAACAGCTATAGAGCGGTATAGGGGGCAGTTGCAATAAATGAAATGGGAAAAAAGCCAAAGCCACTCAAAGATCATGGTATAAAATGGCACAAGATGAACAGAACACAACTGGAAATTGGGGTAGTTTTATTTGCCATGTTACAATAAGCATAATAAGATGTGTGAAATTTGTCACTTTCAATCCTCTTTTCTTTTTGTGGTGCATCATAAAGACGTTTATCCAGGCTTTTTCTGTGAATTTGCTGATGAATCCTAAAATTATAAATGAATGAGATCTGGGTTTTGAATGAGATCTGGCTTCAGGCTGAGATCAAGTGAAACCATTGATTTACTATTAATTCAGTATAAACATGTAAATAAGGACAGGTTCATCCACCAGAATCTGTGTATTTATGAATCTTGGCAAACTATCCAGGACTATTGAGTTTTTCATGAGATCAAAACAAGTTTCCCTTGGCTGCAGTATTAACTCTGAGTATTTCATGTAACTCTAAAATACTATTTTTTTCCCCCATATATATGTATATATGGATAGATGTATGTATGTATGCATATGTGCATTTATACAAAACTTCTCAAATATATTTCTTCATGCATTGATAACTGAATCTCTGAAGAGGGTTATATGTTACATAGTATTAATTATATACACAAATAGAAAAAAAATTTCAAAAAAGATGATGGGTATATGTGTAACATTGCCTTTCAATATATTAATTCATATCATGGAATTCATCATAGACTTGAAAAAAACCTGAGGTCTGGGATTTTGGTTACATAATTTTTTCAACATTTAAAAATAACAAATATAATAATCTGTCAGACTGAAGTGGAACTTTGACATATCGCAATAGAATTCAAAGCTTTTTTTTACTTTTACAGCTACTAAAAATCTTGAACTTTATGGTAAGTGTTTTTACTATCAAACAGTAAGCATTGCATGGGTTAATTAGCTGTAGACTTCATTTTCCTCACATATTTCATCTGGAAAGCAAAAATTAAGGATCAAGAATTAATTAGCTATGTACAAACTATGAAAATTTGTTGAGGCAAGTGCTGTCTTGGTAATTCATGACTATATTTAGACATTGTAATGATTAGATTTTAAAAGAAACAAGCTAATTAGAACATTTTCCCAAAGTCACACAGAGGTCAGGGATGACAGCAACCTTATGTAAAATGGAGACTAAATATCTGCTATTCTGCACATTGTATGGAACTGGTACAGTAAGGCCAAAGCCTTTTCCTGTTCAATGAGTTGGAATTAAACATGCTAATTTGAGATCTCCTTCAAGTATTTTATTTAACTACTTTGGCCTTTAATTCCCTTATATTGCATCATTTAATGTAATGTTATTTATATATACGAAGCACGTTATACTTATTAACCAATGTGCAAAAATCTAAAGTACAGATTTTATGTAATGGGCTAATTACAGGACTTTAAAGCCACCTACTGAGTTTTGCTAAGCTTAACAACAGGTTCACTGAACTGGATAAATTTATTCAAACTTGTGGAAATGAACCCCATTCTATGTGCAACCGTACTGGGAAAACACACAAATTATACCTCAATACCAGTTTAATGGGTCAAACAGTGAACCTGAATACCAAACTTATCTACATCTTGCAACAGCAGAGAAGCTATAGGCCCTGGGTGAGAAGAGGAAGTGCCCATTCACAGTTTCTTCCTCAAGTTTGTAAATAACTCAGACTTGGTATATGGGATGAGCCAGATTTTCAGTGTATGTAGAGTTGGCTTAATTTTTCTTATGGTGGCCTTTGAAGCTGCAGTTTTAAAATGCACGTATCATATGCAATTGTAGAAGAAATGTAAAAAATATGATCCTTTACTATACCTCCCTATTACACCTACTATGTGTGTGTTTTATTTACTTATTTATTTGAATATGCTTTTAAAACTGAGTTTACTTCCATCAGTCATTTCATATGCATCCATTAGGTCTGAATTTCATCTAACTCGTGTGTTTGTAAATTGGGTCAAATTTAATCAAAGGTCAGCAACTGGATCTTTGTCAAAATGGAATGAAATCAGAGTCATGCCAAAAAATCTATTACTATACTTCTAAGGTAGCATTACATTTTTGGCTTCATTATCTGAAGAGTCTAGAAGAGGCTTCGGTTTCCTACTTATTGTTAAAAGTTTCACGGAGGTTCACAAGGTTTCTACTTTCCTTGGATATCCAAAGTCACTTCATTGTTTTCCATCAAGTTAGTCTAGATTTATGTCAGTGGAATTCAGCAAACTATGTCCCCTAGTAACCCTTTTTTTTTTTCAACTTTGAACAGTATTCAAATACAAGCAAAATGAAAAGGCTAGCTTTCTTATTCTAGCCATAACCTGTCCTTCAAAAATGACAAAGCAGTTTGCTATTTTAAACACCACTGTAGTCTCAGGTTCGTATGTGATTTTTTCATTTGCATTGTTCTTCAAAAGTATCATGCAGATTATCTAATAAAAATCTTTTCTCAGGAATTGAGTATTCTGTTGCTTAGATTTTATGTATCTATATTCTGTTTTGGATAACTATGCATAATCTATTCAGTAGCTGACATTTGGGTCTTGATAGATACATTCAAGCATGTACTTTCAGGAATAATAATGCCAGTGCACTGTGTTCTACAATGTGTGCAATGAAAATGTGCCTCATAAAGCCCATAATTGTTGCTTAAGTTACAAAGATGATTTTTTTCCCCAGTAAATGAGGAACAAGCCACATAATCTTGCTAACACTATATGCCCAGGAAAGAAGAGTTTAAATAAGAAATGCATAAATTTAGCAGACTGCTGTAACAAATGAAATGGTGTAGCATTGAAAACATTTGAGGCAATTAATCAATGCTGTGTTTGCACATATCATTAAATATATTATACTAAGTTTAGATTTGATTTCTATGCTTCTTTTATAAAGAGTTAAAAGAAAATACATTTGAATTCATGCTGATACTGAAAACATGCTCCTAGCTCCTAGTTTCTTGGATTTCGAATCATTTCCATTAACAAACAGCTATTTGCCCTCTAATAAAATATGTCATTATGCGTCATTCACATCACACAAAAGAATCACTGAAAAATCGCCCCAATGATGGCCAATAATTACACATTTTGCTCCTGCACGAGCAATGAAGAAATCTGTTCATTGGAGAAAGCAGGTGCTGGGGCATCATGCTAATAGTCAATGTGTGCCACAGTAATTAGCCATTGCAATTGCTAAAATTAACAATTAGCTAACATGCAATTCTCTTTTTGCAGGCTGCAGTTTACTTTGTATAATCCTTGTATGTTCTTAGTAATTATTCTGACAGCTTATTATTTTTATTTTTTCTGGTTTGAACACAGCTTTAACATTTGAATCAGTCTACCCAAATGTTCAACAGGCAGTATGAAACAACTGCTTCACTAGGCAATTTCTAAGGAACAAATTTGTTTTTATTCTCAACTTTGTATTGTTCAAGAAATACACAATTCTTTTGTAGAGTAAGAACTTCTCATCTTACTTGAGAGCTTGGGACCACAGCGAAGGTATAGGCTTTTCTACAATGGTAGAACATAGGATCATCCCAGCTCTTCAGAAAAATTATTGTTTGCAGTTGGGTTCCCAGTCATTGGTTCATGGCCACTGGTTGTCTGTGGAGCTCTTGGTGGCGTCTGTGGAACCTTGGCAGGTCACAAAGTTCTAATTCTCTTCGTCACTAGTGTCAGCTAAATAACGCAGAAAGAATCATGGAACATACCAACATCTCGCTGCTTTTCATGTGAACATGTGGTGGTGTTATCCCTGGAGTTGTTTGACTTACAAAGGCCTTCACAATCCTACTAGGAATCCTTCAGAATCATCACTAGCATATGGTCCTTATTGTAGAAATGAAAAAAAAAACAAACCAAACCCCAACCCAACCCCCCCAAAAGAGTAAGGACTATCATACACAAGTTAATGGTATGCCCGCATTGTGAATACTGTATGTTGGTCTTGCAAGCCACCTCAAAAGAGAGTAACAGTAGACATAGAAAATAAATTCAACAAGGATAAGCAGTGGTGTGGAATGGCACTTGAAATGGGAAAAACTAAACAGACTGATCACTATGGAAAAGATGACTGACTGGGATATAGTAGAGGCTTATACTTTTATAGGTGGTGTGGAGAAAGTGAGTAAAGAAAGCTAATTGCATGTTCTTAAAAAATAGTTGAGGGTCACCCAATAAAATCACTCAGTTTAAAAAGCTCAAAAACAATGACTTCTTCTTAGGGTGCATAATTAAACTGTGGAACTGATTGCCACAGGATGGCATGGGTCAAATGGCTAAACAGGCTGAAAGAAGAAATGGCTGGATTCATAGTAGGTAGGTCCCCAGCAGTACCCATGATCTACTCATGTGCCCTTAGGCACAGAAAGTCTCTGAAACTGTCAAGATACACAACTGTATGTCAGGGAAAGCTCTTTCTGCACATACACGGCTTTTCCTTGAACATCTTACACCTCGTTCTAAGCCGTTGTTACAGAGAGGCTTCCAGAGCTAGCTGAAACTTTTGTTTGACCTGCTCTAGTAGTCTTTTGTTTTGTTTAGCAATACATGCTGTATAAAAATCTCAGTAATGTGGTACAACAAAGATGCCAAAGAGTTGGATTTTTTCCTTATGTAGTCAGGTCAAAATTCAGCTGACACATGAATCTGTGCAACTCAGATGAAACCAATGAAGATTGAAGTATTTACATAGGCAGATCATAGCCTGCAAGTGTTGCTTTGGGTATTTTCTTTGTATAAGTAGATAGGTAGAGATAACTGGACCCACTGAAAACACTGGTAGCTTGCTAACCAGAAGGGCCATATTCTTCTCCAGCACAGGCTTACAACTGTGTAATGCCAGTGACTCCAGTGGAATTCTTCCCAATTTTATAGGTATAAGTGAGAGCATAATAACGCTTGGGGAATTTATGTAATCTTCTATAATCAGCATGGCATCTGTAGCTGGCACCAAACCAAGAGCAGTTTTTTAAACAGTTCTTTAAAGCTCCTCCATGTTTTTAAAATATTTTAAAATGTGATTTGCTCCTGTGCATACTAACCAGCAAGCCATGTTAGACAGAAGTAAGCTGTCTTGTCTTAGCAACTGTAGTTTTTGACCTTATTTTTTAATAAAAAAGCTCAACACAGATGGAGTCAGAAAGAAGCAACAAAAACATTCTCCAGGATCAGTGTGATTTTCCCAAAGAAGACAGAGTGAGGTAGGAGAGTGAGACTAAACTATGGAGTCCAAGCTTTTAGTTAAGACAATAATGGTAGAAGGATCAGTTACAAGAGCAAGGATCTTAGTCAGGCATGATTCGGCTGTACCCAGCACACTAGGCTCAGTAGTTCTGTGGCTTCCACGCAATATTACAATCAGTGATGGAGAACAACTAATGAAAATGAGAATGGAAAATGCATTCCGTTTCTGAGGAGCTATCTGATATTTAAGGTAATATTCTTGATGACCATAACCTCTGTGGAGTTCAATTAAAATATTTTCATATACATCAGCTGAGAAACTAATCTCTATAGCCATGGAAAGAATTAGCCACTCATGGATGGTTTAAGTATCTACATCAAAAGGGGCAATCCTCAAGGTTTTTATCTTAAAGCCACAGGCACTCAATGCCTATAGAGACTTAAATTTTAGCTGGAAAAAATCTGTGCATGTCGAGATTGCTCTTTATATCATGCTAAGAAGAATCATTCTGTTGTCAATGAGAAGCAGTAGTGGTAAGCTGAGCTTCGCAGCTGCCCACGAGGTAGATACATGCTGCTTGCATTCTCTGTGAAGCAGAGACCAGTACACAGGAGAGTGTTATTTTAACGCTGCTGGTCAGGGCCAATGCAAAGTTCACAAACTTACATTTCAGCTTCACCCACAAAAGAAGAAAGACTTACATTAACATACTGAGTGACGTGTTGGGTAGCTGAGGCATTGAAACACACTTATTTTTGTTGCTTCTGATACTGAAGTAGGAGACTGTGTCACAAGTGCTATTTTTCTCCCTGGTACAATTTTTCCCAGTCTGGTTCACCGGGAGATGTGTGTCAGAGACAAAAAGCTTCAAATAGGTGCTGACCTTTGGATTTGGTTTCCACAGGTAAATGTCCACTGTTTGTACATTTTCACAGGTGCTTCTAAAGATTAGGGAACTTAACTAACTAGAAAAGAGGAGACTCTTGGATAAACTACAGAAACACCCTCAGGAGGAGGGAACTCAGGACATCTTCAACCTGTGCAATTATCCTAAGTGCTAGGCTCAGCTGTCATGCATCTCACATTCCTTCTCTCTGTCCTAGCACATTTTCAATTCTTTTCTAAAAAGTGGAACACTTTCCACAGGGGCATTGGCATTGTTTCTTTTGTTGGGCCCAATGCCTTCCCTGGGTGCATGTAAACGCCATTTCAGGGTGAAATCTGGGTATGTGCAGCTGTCTTTTGTACACAGCCCTTCATATGGTCAGAAGGGAGGTGTGGCCTTTGGCAGCCAGGTTGTTTACTGGATACTAAGAGACCAGAAACCTGGACTACCCCACAGCATATGCAACCTGGTGGACCTAAGCATAAAACTTGACTATTTGAACCCAAGAGAAGAAGATTTAGAAGAAGATTTAGGAAACAGAATTTCCCCTCTAAGTCCCTCCACTAAGCAGAAAAAAAGGTTTCACCGCAACACACTAACTTAACCTTACTGACAATAGCATGTTGGCTCTTGAATTCATCAGTGAATTATCCGTTAGTTGTGATGCATCCCATGGCCTTTGTTCCAGAGCAAGCCCTACAACTAAAGGTGAAAAGTAGAATCACTTCTGATCATTGCTTCATTGTCACTTTCCACATCATTTTATTGAGAATTAAATGCCATATCTCAATCCTGGTGGGAACAAAGAAAAGAGAGAAAATGAAAAGCTTAAGCTTGCATAGTGCTAATACACATACATAGCACATAGAAGATTTCCCTGAATTGGGGGAAATTCATCATCTTAACACAGCAATCTACCTCTATGTATATACTTTATTGAAAGAGATCAGCTCAGATCATCCCCATTAAAGCCATCCTGAGCTTCTCCAATAGCAGACAGTGGTCCAAATTTAGATTGGATATTAGGAAAAAATTTCTTTGCTGAAAGGGTTGTCGGGCATTGGAACAGGCTGTCTAGGGAAGTGGTGGTGTCACCATCTCTGGAGGTATTCAAAAAACGCGTAGACAAGGCACTTCAGGACATGGTTTAGTGGGCATGACTTGATGATCTTAAAGGTCTTTTCCAACCTAAACAATTCTGTGATTCTGTGATTCTATGAAGTGATGGGCTGTAACATGCCGTTTAGGAAGGTTCAAGTCATATCATGTTAGGATGCTTGTTTCTATACTGCTCACATTTAGTCTGATCTCTAATCTGGTTTAAAGGTTGTAATTGGACTATGCTTGGACTCTAATATTAGTTCTCAATAGCTACTGATATCTTTTCCTGTAAGCATTCCTGCTTGAAAATGTTCCTTTCCAGGTTTATCTTACTGAATCAAAGGCTGGGTGAAGTGAAAGATATTAATTTCTCAACTCTCTTGCATTGTCTCTGCAAATTCCTGAAATTGCTAGCCTCAAGCCTGTGGTCCACCATAACTATTGAACAGTTGCACCATCTTGCTCCCATCCTGGACTTCCCCCACCACATATAAGGCTTAAAATACAAACACAGGGGAATTAAAATTTTATGGTTTCTCTTACTTTACAATTACATTAGGTTACCTGTATGGTATAAAATATATTTAATTACCAATTTAATATATACCTAAGTACACATTTCGTATGGCTTGGGCATGCTGATGTCATAAGATCATAGACTATAGAAGGAAATAGATTATGATCTGCTAAGTTATAAGAATAATTTTGGTATATATCTGGTATTTGGTATATACATTCAGTATACAATGGTTCATCATTTGTGAACGGGGTAGCAAAAATGAATTACATAGGGCATCCCAAAACAGCAGTGACAATTTTAGAGCACTATATTCTGTACCTGGTGCATGCCAAATGGTTGTCAAACATGATGCCAAAATATTTTTGTGGCTGCTGTTATGTTTGTTTCCATTATTGAGACTATTTCTTACATTTCTGCCCAGAAGACCAAGGGCTTAATTAATTTCAGTCCAACAGGGATTTGAAAGTGTGGAACTGATTTAATTAAGACATTTGGGATGACCTGAAATTCAGGATGAATTCAAGATAACTCACAGCTGCTCTGTATCCCACTGCAAATACTTAGAAATCAGCAACTTCTGGATCATGAAACATCAAGAGCTACCAAGTTTTAAATTCATCTTTGGACTAAACTGAACTTGACTGATGTTGTATTTCAGGGATGTATTGTAGTCCTTTTTAAAAAAAAAAATCATAGGGTGCAGACAATTTACTGATAATAATCTTTATAACAACTCAGCAAAAATATCTTTACAGCATTAGAAATTTCAAATCCTGGCACATGGAGCAAAGTCTAGGTTTTTGAGATTGCTCACTTGGTGCCACTGCTGCTACCTGGAGCTTTAGGGCACTTAGAGCACTGCACAGTGGCTCACCTGGCAATGAAACTTATGTTACTTGTTGAAATGATGTATGCGTTCTCAAGAGATGAATCAAGAAAGCTGATGGGCTCACTGGCAAAAGCTTCTGAAAATCAATGAGAGGTTTACTGTTGGCTTCAACAGGCTTTGGATCAGGCTTATGTAGAGATCTTCAGACACATGAATGTTACATGGCTGATCCCTCTAAGAGAGGAAGACACATATTACGGACACAAAATCATGATTCCTTAGACCCTGTAAGTAATCTAAATGCCTATATTTAATTTCATTGGTACTGGCTCCCAACACAGGGATGCAAAATACAAAGCTAAATAATCTCCAGAGACATGATCAGTTTTAGAACAATGGAGCCTGTTTTATTTCACCATAATACCTGTTAAAGATGTGCTAAGGATTACATTTTTTAGCTAAGGATGTTAAGAAATTGGAAATTAATTATAATTTAATATACATTAACTATGTTATAAAAAGTTGTCCTATGAAAGGAACAAAGCTGTTAATTAAATTAACTCACTTTTTTGCAAACCAAGATAGATTTAAAATGTGCAATGGCATGCTCTCCAGAATATGTATGCTATGGAGTAAATCTCTTGCAGCAAAAGGATAAATTTGTTGTAAGCTTCCTTATTTAAGATGCTGCTGTATATAAACCAAGGCATATAAAACTATAGTATGTTTCCTTATATAGGGACATGTAATCAAACAAGAACAAATCTACCACCAACCGCTTCATACCGTGTTGTGCTTTGATAGCAAAGGAAAGCCAAGTTTCTAGCCTGGGTCTAGCCTGACTCAGGCCATAACTTGTGAGTCCTGCTATTCTAACCCTTTCTCTTGATCTGCTTTTCAGCAGGTCTTAGAGTACACAGCTCAAAGCAGCAGGGGAGTTTCTTAGCAAAGGGCCACCCACTTGCATATTATTCCTTCCTTGCCTGTGACATGACACAAGAACAAAGTAGACATTAACCGCTACATTAAACCCAGAAGGAAAGTAATCAGTAACCTGTTATTCCCTTAATAAAGGGAAACACATGCAGTGTGAAATCCAGAAGACTAATCAATAGCCCCAGACAATGCAATGTGCCAAACAAATTGCAAATCAATTAGAATCCTTGTTTTCTTTGAAATGGTTCACTATACCTAAAGCAATTACTCGTTCATTAGACCTAATTTAACAGCATGACTGCCCTAGCAACAACTGGCAGCGTCTGGCTATCAAATGGAAGAATGGCAGCTTATTTCTGTCTGTCTGTGAGTCCAACGCCAATCAAAAAAAAAAAAATTGAATTCCTTTATATAAGACAACTTTTCATTAATGGGTAAAATATTTTCTATGAAGGAAGAATCAAGTATCATATTTGATTTGGCTGAGTTTGGTTTTATTAACTAAGTAAGGGAATTGACATAGACTTTGTATGAAGAAATTCTGAAGTCCTTTAAATGTTTTAGTAAGTTGCGATACTAAGATATGCAAGAAGGAGGGGGAGTTTTAGGTCTCCTTCAATAAATCCTTTGGGATTTGGAAAAAAAGTAAGTCCTATATATGTTTGCATCAGCTGCATGTTTACCACAATTGAAACGGCACAATAAGATTAGCATGGTCCGGCACAGGATGACACAGATTCGTCAAATGGTCCATAATCCCTTTGATGGGCTCAGAGGGCATTCAGCATTTGATACAAACCCTCCCTATTGTCTTCCCTTGGCATTGGATCAGGCCCCTAATACCCTAACTACAGGTTTAAAGTGATGTTTTTATATTTTGTTTCCTGTTCTATTCAGTGATATGGTAATAGCATAGCCATAGGGGCCTCAGGAGATTTTTTAAAAACGTTTAAGTTTTTAATGTATGTTCATTTCCTTCCCTGTAAATCTCATACTCCTGAAACCAATTTTTTCCCCTTCCTCTGTTGTGGTGCATGGCAATCTTGCAATGAAAGGAATGTACCTGGAATGGGGTCAGCTGTCAGGAAGCCACCTCCAGGAGAGGGGACTAGCTGCCTTGCCATGCTTACAGTGAATAAAGGCAAATAGGAATGTTACACACCTTTAGGGGTTGGTATCAGGGGTGTTTCCAGGACCCAAAGCAAGTTCCAGAGCTAGCTGGGGCTTTCTCCTTTTTAATATTACTGGGGCAAGGTACTGCACTGTCAGGTACTCCAAGGTTATGATACTGCATTGGCAATCTGTCCAGGATTAAATACACCATAATTTTGGCCTGTAAACTTTAACCACAGGAGAAGAAAGGAAACGCTTGCCTAGAGGGTTATTTTTAATGGCCATGATTTGAAACCCTTATATTGTTTATTGACCTTTAAAAATGTGACATTCTTCTGTAAAAATCCTTGTAAACTCTTCCGTGTATATACATGTGCATATATATAAATAGCCTAAATATATATATAGCCTAAATATATATATAGCCTATACACATATAGCCTAAATATATATGTATATATTTATAGCCTCAGTTGGAGTATATTTTTGTATTAATTGAAGTAATTTCTAATTTCCAGCAGATAAAAAACCCTTCAAAATTATTTTAGAAAGCCTTTAAACATTTTTTGGGGCTATATTTAGTGTCAAGTTGATTTAATTACTTTTAGAACAGCTGCTGTTACAGGGAGTTGGAGCTGTTAAAAGTGACCGAAAGTATTTATCTAAAGATATTCAACTTCAATGTTCAGTCTTGCCAGGCCTGCTAGACTTTTATCCTCCTGGGTCTTGCCATCGTTTCTGGTAGTGTAATACTCTCCCCCATGCAGAGAGGATTAGTGAAATGATATTTTAATTTTGAGAGGGGAATATTTTTCTGGAAGTTTGTCTCTTTTTTCGTGGCAATCAAGGGCTGCTCAGGAGAGGGAAATGTAAGAGGTAAGTGCAATAATCATAGAAGCATAATAAATGATCACAGTTCCATATTTTACCATATGTACCTTGTCTGCATCTGCATGTATATGCATATTTGATGTTCTGCTGTAAATTCAGAGATGACTCACCATTCCTCACATCTTATACAAACCCCAAGTAGCTGAGCTTTGTCTACTGGAATTTAATCTCACGTTACAGACCCAAGCAATGCTCAGGGTTGCAACTTTGCTAGCAGGCACAGATACCAAGATCCTATCTGAAAGACTTTTGACCACTGAATCCAAGTATTCCTGAACATTCTGGCCCTTCTGCAGGCGTCTTTTCCCTGGAGTACAGACTAAGAAGCCATGAAAGGCACCATAAAATCAAAAACATGTCATTAAAATTTTTTCCTGATGTTTTAATATAGACTTACAGTTCACATATGCTATCTAGTACCAAGAAGATGCTCAGTTTTTTAAGAGGGTAAGAAATCTGAAATCACTTTATAACTCAAATGGTCTCAAATTGAAGTTCACAGTAATCTCCTGCAGTAGCTCTGCCAACATTTAGAGCTCACTAAGAATTATTTTTAACACTTTACCACACATATATCAATAGTTGAAATGTGTTATTAAGTGTGGCTGAACAATTGGTTAAAATTAGTAGGAAGCACTTAGCTAGAAATGCTACCTTTTGACTGTTAGAGCAAGTGCCATGAGGCACCTTGAACTTAATAAGGAACGTGAAATTAACTACAAATTACCTATTAACTTCTGCCCTTAACATATTCAGTAAAGTAGGATAGCTGTTCATGCCCTCACTTTGATAGGAAACTTGAGCGTATGTTCATATCCATTCTTTTTTGACAAAACGAAAGTAGCCACTAAGCAATGAACATATTGTTCATATGCTTATATCTCCTTAGAGCCTATGTGACTTAAGACTATGTACCAGCATTCTGTTGTGCAGGTATGGCAACCTGAAATGTGTCCTAAACTGGATATAGTTTCTTGTTTTGCCAGTGTTTGAAACACAACAGAATCTGAAACTAGCCAAAGGACATTTTAACACTTGTAACTGAGACATAATCATTATGTGGCTGTTGCAAAATAACTAAACTTGACATACAATAAATTGTGTCTTTTCATTTTGTGGGATCCCTTGCAGGTGAACTCCTTATGTTTTTACATTTATGGGATTTCATACATTTATTAGATTTTAGCACGGACCTGACTTGGAACTGAAGTCATCTATAGGTATCTCCATCACTTTCTTAATTTTGCACAGATAACGTGTAAGTGTTGATTTATTGTGAAGCTGAACACATATTAGAAGTCATCTCGAGGTAAAGAAAAAGAGTGTCTTCCAACTGTCTCCACACCGTGGCATCCAGGTGAGGGTCCTGCTTGTTGGCAGGACTACCCCTCGGTTCCTTTATCAGCCGGGCCAGGACCTGGCTGGTGGGAAACTCCACACAAACAAGCGTGGATCAGAGAATCCCACTGCGTATCTGGTCGTGTGAGGATGCTTCTGCGTGCAGTGCCCTGACACCTAGTGGATCACATACAGACCTTTCAAAAACCGCTGGGCAGATGACACTTTGGAGTCTCTGTACTTTGCATGTAAGGGCAGAGGCATATGTTGGTATAGGTGATGAACTTACCGTATGTGGAAAGCACCTGCACACAAGCACTAAGGATCATTATTGCTGTTTCTTATTCTTTTAATGACATGTGGTTCCCATTTTACAAACTTGAGTAGAAATCAATACTTTTTGCTCTGCAATTACATGTGTGTCATTAAGGGCTGTGACAGACAAGCTGAAATAACTGCAGTATTTTTAGAGTTGTTGCTTCAAGCTCTCTGGGCTATACCTGTAGCAGGGTTTACTACTCCAGTTCCCATGTCAGAGGTAACCACCCCTTTAGCAGATGTATCAGAACAGGATATGTATTTGTGCCTCAGTCGATGTTAGCTTACTGCTCAGCATCTCAGCTTAGAACATTGATGAACCACACATCATTTCTGAAGACAGGATTCATTCCACCACACTTTAGCTGCCTAAAAGTGAGGCACCTGAACTGCCAGTCACTTAGGGTCCTTTTGCAGCTCCTGAAGAGAGACAAGGAATTCCAGAGACTGTAAGATAATTGAGCCCCACACTGTGCAAGCTGTGCATTTAATATTTATCTTAGTGGAAGATAACACTCATGATATTCACAGATTATCCGTACATTTCTGATATATAATGTCCAGTTAGACTCAAACATTTGATATTAGACTACAGCTTCCTTTTTGAAAAACAATGCATCCCTGCTTGTGTTTAGAAGAATTTTTTTTGTTTGTTTGTTAAGAACATGGCTGGGGGGATAGCACCGGAATATCTTTTTATCTTTCAAAATAAACATTTTCTCTAAGGACTTAAAGGTAGTTGAGGACTACTGCATTGTCAACACTACTTTCAAATAACAATGCATTTGTCATCTTTGGCTGACTCTTACTTGTATAGTTAAAGACAATTTAGTAGCAACAGCTAACTATCACTTTTTCTCATTCATGTTTGGCAATGCAAGAAATCCAAGGACACATAGCTGGCAATTGGATTTCTTTGTTTCCTGTTTATTACAAGGGTAATAGGGCTGGAAGGGATCTCAAGATGTCATCACATTGATCTTCCAGCCCCAACGCAGAATCGACTGTATCTTGAAGTTGATTAGGGGAGGAAATGTAATCTGTGTTTTGTGTTCTGGTAATTAAGCACTTTACAAAGATGTGGCTGTGGCTAATCTCAAGAATGACTAGGCATATACATATGCATGCTATGATGAGGCATCTCACTGTGCAAGAAAGAACTGGTCCTAATAGAGCTGCACATGTTTCAGTCAATGCATACCTAACAGTTATATTGATAATGTATGAGTCAAAAGGGGATGGGATTCATCCTCTCATAGTAGCACTGGTTCAATAGTAAAAAAACTTACTTCAGTGTCTCAATGAACAAATGTAAAGAAGAATCTAGAGGGACAGAATAAAGAGCATTCAGAAAGAGACTCTCTTTAACACTTTCCATATAATTCCACTCTTTATAAAAGGCTGTTTCCAGGCTATTGAAAGGGCTTCTTCCAGGCTATTGACAAGGTGATGACAATCACCCAAATTGTCCTGTTGAACTAATTCCCTACACTGAAACTGTTTATTATTTCCTAGTATGCAATTGTGGCTTGAACAGCAAAAAGTTCATATTTTTTCAAAGCTTTTAGGGCATGATACCTCTTATCTCTGTTGGAATCTACATTATAGCCAGTGTCATAGTAAGGCCACTCTCTGTCATCTTTGAAAGGTCATGGAGATCAGGGGGAGGTCCATGATGACTAGAGAAGGGCAAATGCTGCACCCATCTTCAAAACAGGCCAAAGGGGCAATCTGGGAAAGTACAGGCCTTATTTTGGTCTCCAGGACAATCATAGAATGAGTCCTTCTTGAATGCACTTATTGGGTGTATGAAGAAGGTGATTGGAAAGTGAGCAGATAAAATCGTGCTTTTCCCGATTGCTTTCTGTGATGATATGACTAGCTCTGTGGATGAGGGGAGTGCAGTGGATATCATTTACCTTGCCTTTAGCAAGGCTTTGGACAGTTTCCAAAATATTCTTGTACCCAAGGTGGGATGTTATGGTCTAGATTGTTAGACAAATGGATGCGTAAATATCTAGTTGGATGAGCAGGCTCAGAAGGTAGTGACTAATGAGTCATGCTCTAGCTGGAGGCTGATAACAAATGGAGCGCTACAGGGATCTGTCATGGAAACCTGTCCTGTTAACGACTTTTATCAATGATCTGAAGCAGATAGCAGAGTGCACTCTCATCAGGTGTGAGGTGACACCAAAGAGGTGGGACCAGTTGGTGCACTCGAGGGCAGGGCTGCCACCAAAGGGAATCAAGATGGGCTGGAGGAACAGGTCAATGGGAACATTACGAAATTCAAAAAGGAGAAATGCAAAGTCCTGCCCCTGAGAAGGAAGAGCCCCTTCCAGCAGTACAGGCTGGGGGCTGCCAGGCTGGGGAGCAGCTCTGCTCCCCAGGGGAGCGGGTGGTCTTGGTGGGCAGTGAGCTGAACGTGAGCCTGCAGCGTGCCCCTGCACAACAGCATCCAGGGCAATACTCACAGGAGCACAGCCAGTAGACTGGGGAGAGTGATTATTGCTGTCTCCTCAGCCCTGGGACACCACATCTAGATACTTTGTCCAGTTTGGGGTGCACCAGTAACAAGAAAGGTAATGGTCAGCGGGAGGGAGTTCAGCAAAGTACCACTGAGATGGTCAGGGGTTGGAGCACTTGCCCTGTAAGGAGAGACTGTGGTACTGGGGCTTGTTCAACCTGGAGAAGAGGCAGCTTTCGAGGGATCTAACAGCAGCCCCCCAGTACCTGCAGGGTGGACATTGCTTCTCTGAACTGACCTACCAGCCTTACCTCAATAGCCTCTGGTTTCAGTGTCGGTAAGGACAGCTTTCAGTCATGACGGTGGCACTGAGAAGGTCATTCAGCTCTGTATAGAGGAGGTGGAATTTGGGTAGTGCTGCCACACAACCAAAATAATATCCTGTAGCAAAAGCAATCAATTAAACAGATCTGATTAAAAAAAAAAAGTCAGGAAAAGAGAAAGAGAAGGTATTGATCAGTGATTAGAGTAAAAAAGCATTTTAGAATAAAAAAAATGTATTTTGAATTAACAAGCAAGGAAGAAAATTTTAAATTAGTACACAGGGAGAGAGGTACTTCCAGAAACATCAAGTTAAATTAACTCATAACAAATCCAGAGTACTCACCAATTTAGGACACTGCAAATCCTCACTTGGAAAGACTTCAAATGCACTTTGAAGTCTCCAGTTTTATTTATTTTTAATTTTCTCCTGTTCACTGCAATTGATAGAAATTAAGGGTACTTAGTAATTCACAGAATCTCCCCAACAATTTGAAGGATTGGCACAACTGCAAACTCTCTAAGAGGCTTTGGGCATCTGGGCAAAGATTCTTATTTGAACATCTCTCAAAGGTGTGGTCTCGTGCCTAAGGCAGGAATAATTTGAAAGCTCTGGGAATTTATAATCCATATTCCAAGCATACACAATATGACCATACACAATTAAAAATACTACACTATAAAAAAAAAAGGGTAAATATTGGTAAGACAAAAGCAAGATCATATTTTGTTCTGTGTTTGTGATGTTTCCATCTGGGCCCTAAATTCCTGCTTGGCACCTTCATTGTTATTGCAATAAAAATTATAACAATATAAGGCAATTAACTCCAGATACTTGAATAGGAAGTGAACAATACTTTCAAACTAATTAAAACAATTCAAACTAATACAGATTACATCTGAGAACCACAGATAAAAATACTTGGCAAGAGTCTACTCACATAAATAAAAATCAGTTTAGAACAGCCATTACATTTTATATGCTTATTAGTAAATAATTTTACTGTTTTTACAAAAATGTGTCTACACATAGGTGTATAAATAAATGATCTGTACTAATGAGGGATGTCAGTGCAGCTGAAAAGATTACAACTTTCTATTCCTAAGGCTGTGCATTTGCATTTCCAAAATCTATGCATGTTTGTTATTGACAAATTAATCAATTTTTTACAAAATTCATTTTTTATATATATGTTCAAGCTTTTGAACACACCTAACATTTTTGCAAAATCATGCATAGAGACATGCATCAGACAAACAACTTCTTTGCCACTGTTTTTAAAAATGTGGTTCTATCATTGGTTATTAGTGAGCAAGTTTATTACAAATGTTTTAACTTGTTTTTGTGAATTTTCGTGTACTAGTAACATTACATGAAAAAGCTAAAGTCACCGTGAAAAATTCAGGGTGATTTAAGACAGCTGTCTTGGAGCAGACCCTGACTTTTGAGGATCACTCTGCATTAAAAGGAAGGAAAAGTTCAGCTTGACCATTATAGTGAAAATTAAGAAGTAGGGAGGCTGTAACATTTTGATGAAGATGGAAGCAATGATGTTTTATGTATATGAATCATTAGCTATTTCCCTCTTAAGGGAATTATTCAGATTGCCCACTAGCTTTCCAACAAAAAGAAATAAAATTAGCTATAACACTATTATAATAGCAAACTTAAAAAGATCCTCTCTCATTATAATTCTTCACATATTGCCAAGACCAATCAGTCAATATTTATGACTGATAGCATTTATGGCACCTATCAAAATGCTTTAAATGGCTTTTTCTAGCAAGAGACTTGCCAAAAATTATTAAGGAGATTTTCTGTATGTGATATATTTCCCTTTACTACAGCACATGCTTCAGAGACCTGATTACTGGTAAAGCACAGATAAAAGCTATAACAGAATGGTGGTCAAACAAGTGGAGCCTATAAAGTATGCACTCCTCTTTTGTTTGCTGCTATACAAAAAGTGAATAGACAAGCCCTTTTGCAAACTTGCAGAGGACCAACTTTTTCCCTACCCCCCACTCCTGGGAATAAGCCATTTTAATTATTGAAGTTTTTTTGTTTAATCTTCCACCAACAAGTAATATGAATATTTTATACAACACTGATGAATGCTTAACTAATACAGTTCTTCATACAAATGCAAACTTCCTTTTTACTGGCCTCTGGTGACTATGCATCTAGTGCCAGAGTGGCATCATTCAGCTCCAGTTGCTATAGCATTTTCAAGAACCTCTCTGTTCTTGTCATAAATTATCTTTAAGTGAAAAAAGCTCCAAGGAGGTCTGCAGCAAACTGTATCAAATAATGAATTTCTAAGCTGTGGTAGAAAACACTCATCTTTCTTATATTCTTCTACCATCGATTGTTTAGTGACCCTTCTTTAGGATACAGATGAGCATAACCCTGAAAAATGTTTGTGTTGTCTTTCTCTTGCTGGCAGCCTGCAGCCTGCATGATCTAATAAATATTGGCAGGACCAAATGAAATAATATAGAAGAGCTTCTCTTCTTTAAAGTCCATAGACCAAGAGACTCTTGTCACTTGTTAATATCTCCATCAAACAGTGAAGTGTTAACATATGTGATACGACCACGCAATCAAGTAAGGACCGATTTGTTGACTAATTAAACCAACACAACAAGCTCTTTAGCACCTACAAGTGACAAGTTTAGAGCAGGCAAGTGGAAACTCTCAATTGAGTCCCCTTTTATGAGACTATCATGCCAAATTCAATTCTGACTGAGTAGTATTTGAATGTACTTGACTTCCACTATGTGCTGACATGCTTACAATAATTCATCATGTGTGACAATAGCCCAATATTAGAGATTTATGATATATACAAAACAGTTACAAATGAAATGTAGCCCTAACATGTGTCTGCTTTACTTATCCACAGCCTATTGATATTATAATTAATGGTCAATTACTTAGGGATAGAGAATAGAAAATAGTCATTACCAGTTTCAGTCATCATCTGTTTTTGGCAAATTCTGGAAGTAGATGAAACCATTTTCATAGTGTTTGGCGGTAGCTGGGAAGTACACTGTTGCTCACTGCAAGAAGAATGGGTTTGCTATCTGTTCTGCAGTTGAAGAGTTATTTTAGGAACATAATATTTCCTTTTTTATTATCATAATGTAGGTAAGTTTTAAAAAGTGTATCTGGGAAGAAGAATATATAATGGACACTGCATATGAATATTTTACAAAGGTTGCTAGTACTGGCCAATTTTACACACAGACACACACAAAAAGCCAACTCCCAAAGCAATTTAAAAAATGTAAATTCAAATTCCTTTCATAGGAAAAAAAAACATGAAAGTGAGCACTTTCTGTTAATCTTTCACAGGTCTAGGTCCTGCCTTAATATTGACAAGATGACTTGTGAGTCTAATAGTCCAGTTTAAGGGGGAGTTCAAGCAACTGGGAAAAAGGCATGTGAATCACTTTTAGGTCACTGGTTGTGCAAACGATTATGAATACCTTCCTTTTAAATTCAAATAGTTCCACTGAAATCAATGGGGCTATTCCTACACTGAAAATGATGAATATATATATATGTGTGTTGCAGTATGTGGACGCTTGTCTGTAACAAGCAGCAACCAAAAGCCCAGACCCTTCCAAGTTCTTGGAGAGCTCATTCCAGAGTTCAACCTACTCCTTGCTAAACTTTCAGCCCTGAGGGGACATGGAAGCTTTCCATGTTCAGGAGACAGTCAGATACTGAGGAAAGTATTTTCAGGGATCAACCAGCCAGCAGGCACCTCCTGAAGCTCCCAAGGTGCAGAATGTGAAG
The DNA here is from genome assembly GCF_900496995.4 of Aquila chrysaetos chrysaetos. Lineage (NCBI taxonomy): Eukaryota > Metazoa > Chordata > Aves > Accipitriformes > Accipitridae > Aquila > Aquila chrysaetos. Next base: position 28,941,104 of record NC_044005.1, read on the forward strand.
AAGAGGCACTTTCCTGACTCAGCTGTCGAATCCAGTTGGTGGGCCAGAGAAAAAGCCTCCCTTTGCTCAGGATCCTCAACTATAAGCCTTCCCTGGAGTTAGGTCACAAAGATGAAGTACCGTTAGGGATCTGGTCTAGAGGAAACCACATCTTCTCCAACACAAACTTTTTGATAATTGCTCAAGCATGGAAATGAGGTCAGGAAGGAAAAAAAGGAACTCAGAACAAGCAGAAGTAACCTGACTAGTGTCTTCATTTTAAAGACATATTTAACCACTGACCTGGCGTGGAGGGCACCTTTTAAACAGATGGTTGTAGTAACACAAGAACTATATAGGCAGTCTGTTGGTTTTGGTGTTGGCATGCCTTCACTTGAAAGAAAAGGGGAAGAATGAGAAATAACCTTGGATTTATAACGAGTAAATTGCTCTAATTGTTAATTTCAGCACTAATGTTTGCAGAGTGCTTTGACATCATCAGTTGGAAGAACTGCAGAATAATTTTTTCTGCCTCAGAAGCCAGCAGTGACAAAAGGAGTTCTTTCCAACAGCAGGGGATAATAATTATAGTGATCCCTTTTATATGTTACTGTGTATTTATAAGTGTCTATTACCAACCAAACTTTTAATACGATTTTTTTAATGTCTTTAAGAGCATAACGTTTTGTCCCTAGATGGAAGTGTATTATTTTTTTAGTATTCCCAATTTACTTTAAAATTATCTCCAAATAAGTAAATATCTCTAATTCATCAAACATATAAAAATAGTCAGAATTTTATATAATAATGACCTGGAATCTAGATAAGTACATTTTATTTCAGAAGTAAAATCATTCATAGTTGGAAAAGAAAAGCTTTGATTCAGTTCTCAGTGATACTGGTGCAAACAGGGAGCAATAATATAACACTGAACTCATGCAATTTAACTCCAGGCTTAACATACAAATTCATTTAGATATTTTATTACTTAAAAGCCTAAAAGCATTAAATAAAAATGCAATTATTTTAGTAACCTTAAAGGAGACGAGATTTTACAGACTTGTGTTGATATCTGCATCTCCAGAGGAATCAATGCAATTTCAACAGAAGAATAGTATCACATTGAGTTGTTTCATATAATGCCACTGAAATGAAAGAGGTTCACAAAGGGTTGATTAAATTTAAGTGGAAGAAACACAATGAGCAAAATTCATCGCTGGTGTAATTCTGTTGTCTCCTGCAGTTCCACCATGAATGGATAGGGCCCATGACAGTCTGAGCTTTTTCTGCACTTTGGCAACTGAATTAGCTGGATTAAAATCCTTTAAATTGTAAAAAAAACCCTAACAACCATAACCCCAATCCCCACCCCCATATTATACAAACCAAATTGAATTAAAGAAAAATACACTGAAAGAATGTTAAGAATTTGATTTCCTAAGACAAGAGCATATAAAGAGGAAGCTCCATCATTAACGTGCCCTGTGGTCAATATTGATCTTGTAGGTCACATCAAAAATATTTCAAGTCAGTCTAAAGATACCATGTGCACAATAAAGCTACTGATATTATTGAGACAAATCTACCTTCTTCTCTTTTTCTTTCTTTTTCTTCTATTTAGGGAAGAAGACAGCAGGGGTCCATGATAGACTTTTAACCAAATGCTTAAAACTGTCCTTAAAGACTGTTTCTAAAAGATATTGAAGTCAACAGGAACTACAGATAGGCATTATCTCACAGGGCTAGACATTTAATTTCTTTTCACAATTTATCATGTGTAAGACCCATCAGTTGCAGTAGCAATTGAACAGATGGATTGGTAAAGAATATCTAACTACACTCTATAGGATTTATGTTTACAGATGCACACATATGTTTAGTAAGTGAAGCTATTTTGAAATGCAGCTAACACTAGAGCTTATTGCACCCAGCCTGTATTTATTACGAAAATGAATATACCTTTTCCCCTCCCAGGTACCTCAGAATTGTTCAATTCTATTTCTAAAGGGACTTACCCACTGCTGAAATTAATCTAACCTACATCTTTCTATCTTATACAAAAGGTGTAACCTACTTTTATTGGAATGGAGTTTGCACACTAACTCCATAAGTGTGGTTTTAATAATCATACAAATAGCTGCATTCAGATATTTTTTCATTAGACGCTATAATTGGGAGGCCAGAAAAGCTTCCAAAAGGAGAGGTAAGATACTAGGAAAAAGTCCCTTGGATTTCTTTTAAAAGAAATTCAGCAGATTTCTTAGTTTGTAGATATATTATTAGATTTGAATGTAAAAGCCTCAGAGAAAGAAATAGTTCTGTGAGTACCAGAACTAGAAAACCTGGTTCTATGGTGTCTCTCCTGTGTTAGCCTTGATGGCTTGATGGCCGATGTTGTACCACAATCTTACTGGCAATGAGAACACTTTAATTTTACATCCCTGCCCAGCTGCCGACTTTCATGTATCTCCTACTCAGCTTGAACCTGAAATCTCTCTTTTAAGAATTCTAACCTTTCTGTATAATTTCATTGAAATTAGGCTACATATTGAGGACTTACTAAGGGGAGTGGGGAGCAGCGGGAGGATAGGGGGAGCAATTACACAAACCTTTTGCACCTTTAGAAAAAAGCCCCCCCCGTCCGTCCCCATTATTTGGGCTTCCGTGACCTCAAAAAGTCTATTTCTTTCCCTGTTAAGCAATACAGTTGAATCAATATTGGCATATTTTAGGATGATTTTCATTCCAATGTTTAAAAAGGACTAAACATTAGAGAAATTATTTAACACATTTTCAGTATGCCACACAGAGTTGTTCTGTGGAGTGGAAAAGTTGCAAGACTAGAGCACATACAGGATGTATTCTAGTATATGTTTCTGGGTTTTTCCTGGAATTTTGCATTTAAGTTGATGCTTTTTGTGTTCTCGGGGTAATCTCGGGACATATCTCAATAAGGAATGGAGAACTGTATCAACAGGATCGTGGCTGAAAGGGTATACTGGCATAGTTTTGCAAGTACAATGATCTTTACCTTTAAGAGACAAAGCATTTGAGTATGATCACATTTGTATCCTGTAAAGTTTAATCAGAGGAAGCTCATGTTAGATCTGGACCAGACTTTGTACTTCTGCTCCCAACTTGACTAAAAAATATTGCATAGTCTGTTTTATTTAACCTCTGTATAAAAACAAAAAATATGTCAAATACTGGATTTTTCATACTATTTAAAATACATAGTACCTTCTATTTGTAGAATTGCCTTATTCCATTTATAGCAGTTTTGTACTTGGATAATATATCAATTTCAATGAAGTTATATCTGGTTTCTGCTGATAAAGATTAATTTCTGACTATGTTGGCAAATGCCACCAGGAGCACCCACCACAAGTCAATGGGTAAAACTAAAGGCATTAGATCAAACTATTCATAATTTCTGTTACCTATAACATGCCAGTCTGAGGTGGTGAACTTTCACAGGCTGATTTATGAGCATATTGGACAGCTCTGCCTTGGAGAGTGGCAAGACCCACTAGAGGAGTGTTAGCTGTCTAATTTTAATGTGTCACCAACAACTCTGTCAGAGTCCTAAATATCTTGGATATCTGTCTGCATTCCCACCTTGCTCTGTCTCTTCCGTTCCCCACATTCTTACTTTTCTTTATTATACTCCCACATAGCAGCACCAGACTTTGGTCAATGTGGAACAGTTTTAAAACTCAGACCTGCATTCAGGACAAGGAAAGGAAGAAGTAAGAGATAAGAATGATGCAGTTCAATGGCTCCAGTAAATTAGCTTTCTCTTAATAAAGGTTGAATAGTGTTGATATGAACAGACTGAAATAGGTCTATACACACATGGGCAGGTCCAGCAGTACAGTGTACCTTGGGCATTTAGACCACATATTTGCTGTGCCCTTGGGTAGTCTTATGCACCACGGTGTATATCCATCAATGCCACTGACAATACATGGGAATGCTGTAGCGTGAAGTCTTGCCTGCCTTGAAGTCAAAAGCAGAAACATGCTTGTCTTAAATGGTGGCTACAGTCTCTCTCATTGGCTTAGCTCCACTGATGGAGATCATAATCCACTGCAAGTCATGGGAGTCCTGTTGATTTGGATGGAGTTTTTATAAGTTGTGGATCTGGTCTAGTCATGTCAGTGGGCTATCTGCAATGCATTAAGCTAACTGTGCGCATAAGCTTTGAAGGAGTAGCACCTGGGAAGAAATGTTCTGCGGAGACTAGAATTGGTCTTGATCTGCTTTAGTTCTAATAAGAAAAAAAAACCAACTGTGATTTCATTTAAATAAATAAAGTGATCACAGTAACTGTGGGTTCCAAACAGCATGTCTGCGACAATCTCACCTCCTGAGGTGTCATCTCCATTGCTCTGTTTGGGCTTATCACCTCCACAGGTAAGGAGGACAAGGATAACATTTCAAACAGTGAACTTACTTAAGATATAGGCACATGATCTTTTCTGCTCCATTATTACAGCAGCGGTAACCTTAGTAAAGAAGGCATGGGAACATCTGTGTGTGGTTACACCTTAAAAGAGATCAGTAAGAGTTGCCAGTGACATCCCCCAGCACCTGCAGAGATGCTTACTTCACTAAACTTCAGCTCACTCCTGCATCTGAAAAATAAATAATGCTCATATAAATAACAACCAGAATGATATTTTATGGGCTGTGCTTTTGTGCTTGTTTTGTTTTGATTAATAGGACCTTGAAATTGAATAGCAGAATTCCAGCAGCCAAGTATTTTTTTTTAGTAGAACTAAGCTCGAGTTTAAAACCCTTCACCTCTGGAATCTTGATCTGAAATATTATTTATGTCACAAATGAAAATGAGTACAGTGACATGAACCTACTAGCATGTAGGCTGAGATTACAAAGCCTTCCCGCTCTTCAGTAGGATTGTTGGTTTCTGTTTAAGCGAAGGCCAAGGACTTGAACAGTAGGGATGTTCGAGCCCAGGACTCAGGTGCATTAGAATAACTGGAGGACACTCAACAGTTTCCATCTCTAAAAAATTATGTTAGAGTTCATGAGACAAAGAAACCAATGTAGGACTCCAATCTACAAAACAATTAACATTCAGACTTCAATACTGCAAAACACTTAAATATATGCTGCTACTGAGAGAAGAAATCTAAGATACTAACGTGGACTTAATTGCTCCTATCCTTTTTAATGTATCTAGTTCTTACAGCACTATCTCCTCATTTTGCAAATGGAAAGTGAGACAGAGGCTGAGCGATCCACTTCTGTACACAACAGTAAGCAACTATGGTAGTTTAAGTCATTGCTTGTCCCATCTGTTCTCCCTTCTCCTTTGCCAGAGGTTGCTGCCACCATTGCAGGAAGAGAGAGGTTTGAATCAAATGTGTGCTCATTCCCCAGCTGCTGCACTTCATATTCCAGTCTCAGCGCAAACTTCAACAGCTCTAAAGTTAATACACAAAGCTGTGAACTAGAATAGCTGAGGTACAGCCACATATTCTTTTTGCCATTTCTGCTACAGGATTTGTTACCTGCAGGAGAGGGATGAGGCAGGGAGCTCACGGAGGTGATGTGTAAAACTGCCCCAGCAATATTCACCAAAACTTACTCTTGGAGCTTGAAGAGCTAACTCTACAGAGGGACAACTATGACTCCCTCAAAGCCCAAGATTAAAATCCTCAAAATCCTTGTTTGTCCATGAAGGTGCCTACAATCCACCTAATTTTCTATTTTTCTGGGTTTCTAAGTGCTGGGATGTCCAGTATATCCATCTTGACAGAGGTAAACTGCTCCATTATAGCTAAGACTTACCAGGATCTATGAAGCACACCTGGATCTTGTTCATATAGATCTCATAGAGCACACTTATTAGAGTAAGGTCTGCACAAACATGGGCAGGGAAGAATACAGTGCCTTTCATAACATAGAGGAGTAGGTAGAGGATTTTGATACACTATGGGAGATTTTTATTAATGTTTTTTCCCAGCTGAAGACTTAGAAAGTCCCTCTCAAAGTACCAGAATATCGTAGCTTGTTCTGGACTTGGAGATCTCTTTCCATCCTGCAGAGCTGTGATGGACAGCCACCAGATGAAAGCAGCACATAAAAAGACAGGATGCAATTCTTCAGCTCACTTGACGGGGATGAATGGGGAAGGGAGGCAAGTAGTAGGGTTTTAATACCTCCTCTGTTGACTATTTATGTATTTTATACTAGGAATTTACTGAACAAAACAAGTGTATTTGGTGAATAGAGTTCTAGTGAATTTCCCAGAGTCACAAGGGAAATCTATGGTGGACCTCAATAGGAAGTTTCCCAGCTCGACTAATGCCCCAACCACTGGGTTGTGTTTTCTTTCTGAGCAAGCTTTTTTACAGCAAGACTATTCAGTAACTTCAGTATTTCCCCAGAGCATGGCCAGCATCTTCCAAGATAAAGCTCTTAATTCCTAAAGTGTAGCTAGAAAAGAAGAAAAAACCCAGCACGTTGTTTGTCTTTATCAAACTAGTATCAGGGCTGGCAGAAGACACAAACTGTTGTCTCAGTCCAGCAAAGTTATTTGTCCGTCTGCACAACTGAACAGGATTAAATTCCGAGTTGTTGAGAATCAGTCTGTCCTAAGTGAAGATAAAGAAAAGTAGGATTTCTTACTTTAAGCACAAAATTATAGGCTGAACTGAAATGAAGGGGTGCGATTTTGAGCAAGACAAGGGGAACAAACCAACACAGTTTGTTTCGTTCTAGGAAGTAGTGCCGAGACTATTTTTGGTATTTTGAGACCCTGCCTAAACTCATGTGGGAAGACTGCTGTATGCCTATGCATATGCATATTCCGTTTGGCAATACACTCACTACGGCACGCAGCCACCTACTAAATAATAGAACTTAAAAATGGAAAGTCAAATGACAGAAAAAGCTATTTCCAGGTATTTAATCAAAGGGAGGATCAGAGTACAAAGCTCAAGACAGGCCCAGCACACAACTCTGGCTGAACTGTCACTCTGCAGCGGGTTTCAAACATCTGCATTACTTTGACTGAAATACCATGAATAATTTATAATAGAATAAAGAATTTAAGAAAAATAGATTTTTAAAAAAATTAATACCCCACAGTAATCACCTGGCTTCATGTTTATTAGTGAGGTGCTCTGAGGCAGAAAACATCATTGATTTTATGAACCTTTGGGGAGGTTTCTTTTTAAAAATTAACATTTCAGCTTGATATTATTTTAGTATTTACCACTCGGTATTGTCTTAGATGTCATCTTGGCAAAGGGCTCCTAAACAACTGCCACTTTTAGCACTGCTGCCAAAAGGCCCCCTTTCACAATAAAGCATGCTGTGCTTTGGCAGGAAATCAATAAAGTGAAAATCTGTTCTCATCATCCATACATTTACCATCACAATCAACAATCAAAGGCAAGACCTGGGTTCTTTATCCACAGGCTCCAGCCTCCCAATTTTCTGCTATGAAAGGCAGCATAAATTAGAACCCTTGGTTCCTGTTAGCTGGGCTTAATGGGTATGATTTATGAACCATTAAATGAGGTTATGTAAATTGATCCTTAGCAGAATGCTAGCACACAGGTGACAGGTGCAGTACATTTGAATGATGAGTCCACAAGGGTTCTGTACAAATCAGATTTCAGTGACATTCAGTTTTAGGAAGGAGAAATATGTTGTCAACAAGGAAGTGATTTAAATAGTGCCCTGGGTTTGTCAGCAATTATGCTTTTCTTCTTAATTGCTGCAAACTATATAAATTCTAATAGGAAATAAATTACTGATTTACCAGTTAATGACAAGGGGGTATAGACAAGAATGGTTTAAACATTAAAAAAAAAAATTGCCTTGTGAGGCCATATTCAGTGATGATTTCATTTATGCTGTTAAAGTTAACAGATGCTTTAAAGTCACATGATAAACTTTGACATGAGCTAAGTAAAATTGTTTTTATTGCTAAGCTAAAGGAAACTGTTTTTGTGCTACAGCAATGGATGTTCTTAAAAGGATGAAATAATGCATGTACATAGAAATAAGGATAAAATTTGCTTGTTATTTTTTGCTTGTTTGTTGTCTTAATAACCTTTTAAAAAATCAGATCAAATTACATTAACTAGATTTAAAGTATTCTGGCTTACCCTGGCAGGATTTTTATACTAATAGTGAAAATGATCACACCAAGTGATCTGATGTTTGACTCATTTCCTTCTCACTGCTACCCAAAGTGACCATAAGGATTGACTGACTGCCTTATAATAAAGTTTTGACAGGAAAAATGGGCTTGCTGTTGTAGTACATTTAAATCAGTGCGTTCAGGCTGCTTTGGTCTGGATAGGAGGGCTCTTGGAGAACTAGATGTATTTGTGTGGCATTTAAGTTCTGCTTTTCCCTAGTCTGGTTAATAGCATGTTCCCACTAGTGGACTGGCACACCTCTGCTTAATGAATGTTTGCATCTTTCTTTGGAATGAAATGAAGTAGTGATAGGAATGAAATAGCCTGGATAAGTCTGTATGTAACTCAAAGCTTCGAGGGCAGCAGTTCTGGAGGAAAGGTTGTACAGGAGGGTACTCAAAATACATGGGATAGTAGGATGGTGTGAAGATACTTTCAGAGGCTTAGCTATGTTAGATCATTTTCATCTGTGGAAGAAAATACAGAAGATGAGAGGGAACCAGAAAAAAACCCCACTAGTAAGCTGGGAAGCCTACTAAGATCTAAGGCAAACTGAACAAACTCAAGATATTCACATGTGTCTGTCCATTTTTGCCAACATGCTCATTGGCTGTGTATTTCCTGCTTTTTTTCAAAATTCAGTGAAGTTTGTTCAAGCAACAAGCATCAGTTGCTAATTGAATTAGCCTCTCCTATTGTGTTTTACTTCAATGGAGATTCCCTTCAAGGTTCAGCTGCTTACTCATTGCATTGTTCTGCTCAATGCTCATATGTCGCTCCCTGCCATACTTCCCCTTTCACAGAAGCTGTCACTTTTATTTCTATGAAGAGGATCAACAGGAGTGAGTCCAGAGTGTGTAGTGCTTTTGGGGGTGTGGAATGCAAATTAAAAGCATCACAGGGTTGCAATGTGGGTAATGCAGAAAAAAGCATGATGCAGTTTCATCCGTGAGGAGATGAAGTACTGGGTTTTACTCCAGGTATTAAGGAAGAATTCCATAGCCTTCCTATCAATATTATGTGACAAAGCTACATCGAAAGAATGCAAAAGACAAGCCCTCAAAAGCTAAGGAAAACCTCACTGCACTTGTCTATTCAAACCTCATTCAGTATCTTCTGTGACTGCATTACAAAACAGCCTTCATCATACAGGATCTGCTGGTGCTTTGGAAGGTCCTGCTTCTATTTCACACCTACAGAAGGGACTGCATACCCAAAGACAAGTCAGTTATTTTTAAAGGTATTAGCCTGATCTAATCAAAGCTATCCTCTCCCACCGCACAGCTTGCCTTAGGTAGCTATCTTGAAATCACCATTGCAACCGCAACCCAAAACTCCAGTCACAAATAAAAGTCTCAGATTTTTTTCTCATGTGGCTGTGCCTCATTCAGCGTATGAGATGGTTGATCTTCATGGAATGGGTTACTGCTGAATGTTTCTCTGTGTCCACCCTGCCTGCTGCATATCCCATTCCTTAGTCCCTTGCTCTCTGACAGTGGCAAAAAGAAGATGCTGCAGAAAGAGTACAAGAGGGGAAAAGATGTATAGTCCTTCTGAGCCCTCTTCCAGCCTCGAGTCATTGTCCACTTAGAGAATTTCTGAGTTGGATGCAATTTCTCTGTGTTTATTAACTTCCGATGGATTTGTCTTCCATACAATTGTCCCATCTTCTCTTGAACACACATAAACTTTGGCAAGACATTCCAGATGTCAGCTCCTCTCCTGTTCTTTGTTTTGAACCTGAACCTGTGTGCAGAAAATCAAGTCTTAGGAAGGAGCATGACTAATGGTTAAGTACCAGACTAGAATGAGGATTTTAGTTTCTGGCATCTCATATTTTACTTTTTAATACAAAACAGTTTCTGTATAAGGTACAGAGACAGTCCCAACTATATGCTGAATATATCTATCAAGACATGAGGGACTGACTGAAATCTTGAACATCTCCCTCTATAAAATGCCCTATGGGGATTCCATCTGTATTCGTTCTGGCTTTCACTGACTGAAGCAGCATAGGTCCAATAACTGGCTATTGTAAGAAAGGTGGCAGCATCTCCTCCTTTTCCTGGTGCAAATGGAAAGGAAATGGTGCCCACAACTGCATTTTGTAGAGATCTCTAGTCAGCTATGCTCTGGGAATGTCTGTTGGTATCCCATGGAAACTGGGGTTGGGACTTGGGGGTGAATCTGCTCAGATTTGTCAGAACTGGGCAGTTCTGGCCATGTAGAAGTGCCTATGTTTGCACCTGGGAATGCCACAATTACAGAGGAAGGTGCTTATGGAGATTAGTCACCTCCATGGTTTGGTCACCTCCAGGAGTTGTCACAATTTTAACTTTGGGCGGAATGGAGCTCATGACATTTCCTGGAGGTGCCCAAAGGCATGTTTTATACTGCAGTGGATCTCAGCGCAAAGATCCCTGAGCTAGCCAGTATTGGCCTGAACTAGTACATCCACACAATGCAGAGCAGCTTTATGTAGACCCAGCAGCTCAGGTTTGAAAGTAGTCTGATTGTGCTGGTGCAATGCAGTGATGTGAGGAAGCCAAAACCCATGAATGAGCACTAGTGTAGCCACAGAAGCCAAATCCTGTGGACTTAGCCCAGAGGTCTTTGCATCATGACAGTGGGAGAAGCCTCTATTTAAGTCTTTTTTAGCCCTAGTTCTGAGTTCTTCAGAAACACTAGGACCTGTGCTGCTTCTTCCCTGAGGGGTGACATTATCCTTCCTGTGTTCCAGATGGGCAATCAAGAGGCAGGGAAAGTGCATCCCATGGGTACAGCCTGATTGTCCAGGTAAGGGAATGTGGCAATGGCTCTGCTCACTGAAGTTCTCTTTTGGGCCAGATTTATGGATTTATTCTTAATAAAACAAGGCTAGGAAAAGGGATTGATGCACACCCCTTCCTCACCCCGCTCTGCAAAGAGTTCTCCAGTATAAAAGCACTTTGAAATTCCATAATGCAGACATTGGCACTGACATTAAAGCCCAGATTTACAGTGACAAGTAAATGTGGGTGGCTGGTTTGAAGGACCAAGGACCTAATTTTGTTGTATCTTAACTTCTTAAGGCACTTTGTTTTCACAGTAGAGCTTGCAAAGGCTCCAAGATGCAGAGGTTGGAACTTGGTACAACAGTGAAGCACAAACATGATATTTGAAAAATGACAAAATAAAAATAGTATTCTTTTGTGAAAATGGTGGCTTGTGACTTCTCAGCATCCCACAGGAACTCCATGGCAGAATTTGGGATAAGAGGCAGTTTGTTAGGAGAGCATTTCATTGTCTGAGTCATCAGGGCACTCTGTGTCCCTTCCTGCAATTCCCTTTCTCACCAAGTGCATGCTTTCTCAGGTTTCAGCAATTAATGAGATAGGGTTACTGAGGTAGTAATATCCTGAAGCACATAACATGGATTCATCTTCAGACTAGTCCCTAGGTACAGTGAAATGAGGTTAAGGTTTCTCATGCTGAGAAAGCTTACAAAATCATGGAATTAAAAAGTGTATTACTATACTCTTAATAATAAAGGCAGTCTTAATTCTGGTAATCCTTATTTTGAGTGTTTGACTATATGACCTTTTTACAAGTCTCTATATGTGGAATTTTAAAAATTTGATTTTTAAATAATTTTTCAGATTATAAAATCTTAGAGTTTGGCAAAACAAACTTTTCATTGCATGACTCCACAGGGAGTAGGTAGGACTGAAATATTTAGAGCCACAGAACCTTTTGGAGCTGATTGAAAGGTGGATGAGAAGGTCATCTGATGTTCTGGTCCCCTGGGATCCCATCTCGCACAGTCAGCTTCTTTACTTATTGCTCTTTCTCATGCCCCCAGAGTCTTCCTCTTTTGCTGTCCTCACTGTCTCATCCTCAATGTTTGACAACTGCCACTACTCCCATCCTCCCATCTCCAGTTTCTGCCCTGCTCCTAACTTCTTCCTGTTCTCCAGTTCCTCTCCCTTTATCCATCCTACTTCATTCGTCATGTTGCCACGTCATACCCGCTCTGCAACACCCTGGAAATCCCTGGGGTTTCCTGCCCTCAGCTGAAGTGCCAACCATTGCAACAGATACCTCTCCTAGCCTCCACCAGCTCTGCCCCAAGTTTACTGCAGAGAACATCTAGATCAGTACAGCTCAGAAAGGCCCCCAAAGTCACAGAGCACTTTCACTATGGGATAGAGGGTACAGAAGTCCTAAGGCCCCATCTTCAACTCGACCTTTCAAAGTATAGAAGATTGTTGTCATTGAGTTGGTACCCTAGATCCTGGGCATTTCTGCTGGAGCCAGGACTCCTAGATCTCCTCACCAGGCAAGCCCCATTTCGTTGGTTAGAAACACTGCAGAAGGCTTCCTTCTCCAGCAGAGAGCCAGGAAAACTGACACAGTTTGTCAAAATTGCTTCATGAATACAAGAAAAAAATCTTATCTTAACAAATGTAATTGCCTAAAATGCTTTCAGCTTTGTCTTTTGCATTATTTCATTTCTATTTACTCTGCCCTGGAGACAACATAATCTCCCACAGCGAGGCCCATAGACTATGTCCCCACAAAGGATGAAGGATGGGCTGAGGCAGAAACCAGGCTGCTATGAAATGGTTACAGTGGGAGCATTTCAGGGTGGCTATGGGAGAGCACGAGATCAAGCCCATTGTCTCAAGTATTATTAACTGGCTTTTCTTGAGGACTGATTGTAGTCTGGAGTGAGTATCCATTTAGCTTGTCTCTGACTTTTGTCTCCCCATATCTGTTTCTCTTCTTATTCCAGATGATTTATGGAAGAATCTATCTGGAGAGAAGAGGTTCGGGTAGGAAGGGAAAAAACCCATCAAAAATCACCTTCTAAACTGCTTGGCCCCATCTTGGCTTTTTCTCTCTTCTGCTCTATGAAATAGTAGAGGAAGAAGTAGTATATTCCTATTGGTTATTATCATGTATTTAACCACTGCTAGCATTCATTGAAAGGATTTCAGGCCCTCTGATTCTGTGACTCATATAATTACATTATCTAGACATATTACTGTTACAAATTTTTTTACCACCATGGTTCATACAGGATAAATCCTTATACTAGAAAATGGTGGTAGACCTTAGAGTGATTTGCTGAACTTTCATTTTTCATCCTGCTAAAAATTATTATAAGGTCATAAGAATTTCCTTTAGGTATTTATTTTTTTATTTATACTATCAAGTTTTATCAGTTTCCTGATTTTCGTATCTAACGTTCAAGTATTACATAAAGCAACATAATGATGTTGCTTCTTTTCCTTATAAATAAAAGGGCTAAAAAGGCAAAGTCGCTTTTTTCTAAAATGCTAAGAGTTCCTGGTAATTAATTCTTTGCTGTGAGCTTACTCAATTTAAAAAAAACAAACACAACAGCAACAACAACAAAACTTTGCCATGGAAAGTGATGTTTTTCAGGTATCTTAGGCAGCCTATTGGCCCTAATCACGTGGTATTCCCAGCAGTGCATATTATACCCAAGGTATGATTTCTGTATTTGCATGCTTAACAATCAGTTGTTTTCCTTCTCTTTTGGAGACCACATAAAGTGGGTGGTATGCTCTGCTCTGGCTCTTTGTACTCCTTATCACATGGCTCAGCAAAAAATATTTCAGAATTGTCCAAATTTTCCTTTTGACATGAAACGCAAGTTGTGCCAGTTATTAGTGCTGTGCATCCTACCCTCTTCTTCAGTAAAGGCTACACCAGGAGAAGAAAGCAATAGTTACAATGGAGACTGCGAGCGTGGCCTTCAGCTATTCATATCCTCTTTGGCACAGGACCAAATAACAATCCTTCATCACTAGTGAAATTAGGACTACTAGAAAGCAAAGGGCAAATTCAGGAAAGAGCAGTCTCCATCTGCATGGTGAGGAAGTCTCTGTTCCTTAGAAGAGGTTCAGTAACCGATTTGAAGTCATGATCCTTTCAACTTTTCTGCAAATACAGTCGAAGAGTTCAAGCTGAAATGCAAATTTCACTGCTATTTGGGTTTTGTACTGCCAAGTTCAGAAAAGACCGGAAAGTCAAACTTAGAATAATTTATCGGAAAGCCTGTGTTGTAAGATTAATTTTATACAGTAAAAATAGTAATCTCAAAAAGCTGGAAGCATTTTTGATGAAAGAGCTTTTTCCTTCTGCAGTTTTAACTAGACTGTTTTTTAATTTCCGCTCAGACTTAATACTATATTTTGCTTAATTTCTTTCTCTATCTATCATTAGTTTTACAGCCATTTTTCACCTGTATTTGGCTTGATCCTTTCTACTTTGGCAAATTTTTTATCGATTTGATTGCACCAATATTAGTAGTATAACTCCTGCCTAGCGCTTCTTCCCGTAAAGACGGGTTCTGGCTTTATATTCCAGGACTTTTATAAATGACAACTTTTTGTGCTAAGTGTTTGCCTGAAATTCTAGCATGGATGATGTTGAAGGAAAATGACTCCTTTACAGCCTTATATTAGAAAGCAATGGCTTCTGTGAGCGGAATAAAGTTGCTCAGTAGGAAAATAACTTCCACCTAGTGGCTTTCCAGAAAACTGCCATAATAGTGAATTTCTTGTGAAACTCAAATTTCTATTTTTACATAATTTGGGGGTAATCCTGCCACCACAACCCGTATTCAGTTTTCAGTGAACTCAAATGCACTACCTACACATATATATTACTTAGTATATAGTTCACAGTATTTTTAGCATCACCATGCTTGTGGGTTTATCATAACATCAACATCATTCTGAAAAACTTTAGACTAAACTTCTTATGATTTCTACTGGCAAACTGATTTTATTCCAGCTTTTCTATTTCACATTGAAAACATATTTAAACACCAACTATACTAATATCCCCATATCCACTTCAGAAAAACCTCTCTGTATTATCTCTGTACTTAAACTACCAGCTCATCAAAATTGTATACATAACCATTTGGGTAGTGTGGCTTATTGGAATATAAATGACTCATAAATCTGGTAAGATATGAATCCACTGTTTAATTTAAAAAGGAATCATTCAAGAGTTTAGTATTATACATCTGGCAGAGCTGAATCAAGAAAAACTCCTGGAAATGAAAACTCAATACATTATTTCTCATGCCATTGAAACTATAACTATTCTGGATCAGTGATTTTAATACTAATTTACATGAGCTGAGAATCTGGCTACTAGGCTACTCCGAACATTTTCTTCTTTCTGGAACACAAGTATTAAGAAATTATTTTTAAATTCAGGCAGGCAGAGATGACTTTCTGTACTATGTAATTAGTGTTATATAGCATTCATGTTGAGTATCAAGGATATATGTATTGGTTGAAAAAGGACTCTGATGAATGGCATTGCCTGATAAATATTTTTGATTTGACTCATTAAGTTGCTAGCTGTGGGCTAAATTCCGAAACGTAATCCAAACTTGTGCTTTTGTAACAGTAAATTTTTTCCAAACAAAATAATGAGTAGAATATTTAATATAGCAAAGGTATTTTTTAGAATCTAAGAAGTAAGTAGAGAAACTCATTATAAGCTGCAGTGAAATTAATTTTAAAATTTTTAAATGTCTAAGGTAAGATAAATGCAAAAAGTAAACAAGCAGAAAAAAATCCTAAGAATTACAGTGAATTTTGGATTTTTTTCCCTTTCCAATAATCTAAAGTGCTTAGTAATATAAACAAGGGAATTAACCATTTTCCTGCTGCTGTTTTGTCCTTTATATAGCCACATATCTTTTATATAGCCACACATCTTTTTGCAAAATTATTAAAAGGAGAAGGTGGCAAATTCTTTGCATCCATGTGGAAAATTATGCAAGATGCAGAACAAGATTGTACTTTTTAACAACAATTCTCTGAACTATTAATGCAAATATTTAATTAATTTACTATAGTTCTATCAAGTAAAGGCAGAAATGTTAATCTCTTAATATTATCAATATATGTACAATTGTACTTGTAACATTATCTTAAGCTAGCTGATCACCCTGTACATATCTACT
Organism: Aquila chrysaetos chrysaetos; assembly: GCF_900496995.4. Classification (NCBI taxonomy): domain Eukaryota; kingdom Metazoa; phylum Chordata; class Aves; order Accipitriformes; family Accipitridae; genus Aquila; species Aquila chrysaetos. Next base: position 28,957,265 of record NC_044005.1, read on the forward strand.
GTAAACTCTGATTACATACACTGTACCTGGGGTTTTGCCAAACGGAAAAAGAAGGAGCAGAGTCAGAGCAGTCAAATTCAGTTAAAATGTTTCAACTGCCAATTTAAAAAGTCCTATTGTATTCTGTACTCACAATGTTTATCCTAGAGAGAAAAGTTAAGTTTATATTTAGTTTTGTGTGAAATGGGTAAAAACCGAGTTCAGAATCAACTGGCTGTGTAAAAACTTTGATTAACTAATTCAGTCTGGTGCTTAGGAGTCAGGGGGACAGGAATATTTTTTGCATGTGTGTGAGTGGTTAAACGAGTAAATTAAGCTAAATGAACATTGTGTTGAATTAGGTGATTACTATATGGCAATTTTCATTAGCATGGGTCTTATCAACGGAGTTTTTAGTAATTTTTCTTTACATCATCCCTCATGGTATATAATATTTAAGCCATTATCTATCGAGCTGTGCACTATGTGGACTAAGTAAATTCCATTACATGATGTATAACAGTATGATGTGACGAGAATGAGCCTTTAAGTGTATGATGGGAGATCCACAAAGCCAGGCAGTCTTCCTGAACCCTGACTGTGGCCTCTTGGAAGCTCAATGACCTCTAAATGTGGTAGGAATTCTCCTTAGAGTACTTTAAAGGGTGGTGAGATCCTATTCCTCTCTTTCAAACCAGGAAGAAACAGGAGGTTGCCCCACTGGATCTAAGAGTGATGGGAGAGGAGACGCAGGCCTCTAAATCAGTGCCTGCCTGTCATCTCCTTCTTGCCCTCTGAGGCTGTAAGCCTATGCAATAATCTTTTCAAAATCTTCTATTTTTATTCTGATGCTGTGTAGTGAGGTGGCAGGAACAGTTTGAGGATTGCAGTGCACCCATTTCTATATGTCTTAAGTTTTCATTACAGCTCAGAAGGAGAATGTCAGTACTTGCTTATTTACTATAATGGGTATATATTATTCAGGCTAGCGGATTGTAATTAATCTTGTTTATGGAAGGCAAAATGAAACAATTAAGCAATCAAACATACTGTACAAATTTGTCAGAAAACATTACAAGAAAAAAAAAATCAAAAGGCGTATGACTTCTTGTTCCCAAGATTTTAAATTCTATTTTGGAATAAGGGAAATCCAAACAACCAGAATACATAAAAGTTTTTAGACAAATAATTTTATAATTGTGGGAGATTTTTCGCATCATAAGATGGAATTAAACCTCTTTTATTACAAGCAATTCTCAGTACAGTGAACTGATAGATTCTGTATCACAATTCTGGAGGACTTCAGAGAAAATAAAACCCGCACCTTCCCACTTCCTCCAAATTAGGCAAATAAAACACTCCATAACCCATGAATGCTCTATTAAAGCTGTCAGAAAATGCATCTGGAAACATCTGGCTATAAAGCTGGAAAATAAAGGAAGCTGAATACAAAAAATGTCAGCAGTGAGAGAAATACAGAACTGTGATAGAGTCTGACATCCAGATCAGTCTTGCTGCCAAGAACTAATACTTAGGCAAGCCCTGCATCTTGCCCAGAAAGACAGGCAATATGTAAAGAGCTAGGGGAAAAATATTTTAAAATATTTCTGTGATGGTTATTTGCACAATAGATATGGAAGGAAGATGATTTTTGTTCCCATGGGAAAAGTGCTGGAACTTAAAAGGTATTTGTTGCTCTAAAAATGAATATATGTTCATAAGTTTTTGCATTTTACCAAAATCCAGACACATCCATCACCTTTCTTTCCTTTCTTTTTTGACAATAAAATACTAACATTTGTTAAGTGTGAATAAAAAGAAATCATTCTGTTACTAACTGCCAAAAAAAAAAAAAGTTAAATCTTTTATTTCTTCAAAAGAATCACTGCTACTGATGTTTTCCTAAAAGGCTACATTTTGAGAACAAACAAACTGCAAAATCATTTCAACTGAAAAAGTTGGTATGAGGTCTAAATATGCTTATTTATTACTTTTCATACAATGTAAATAAATACCAACATCTCAGCCCACCCAAAGCCTGGAGTTTGCTGGTCCAGTTTCTGAATGTTTACTGGTGGAAGAGGCATGAGAAGAAGGCGACCACCTCAATGGGGGGGTGTGTGTGTCTGGGGGGGACTTATCTATGCATATAGGGGTAAATATAAATGCTCTATAGTATATTTAGAAAGGGGAGACACAGGTGCTTTATAATTTATTACCAAAAATATCTGACAAGCACTACAACACTCCACTATGTTGCACCACCAGGCAGACTGTAGGATGGATTTATAAATCCACCGCAGAAAGTACACTGACAGAGACAGATGGCCTTCAAGAACCATATAATAGGAAAGCCAGCCGTAATGCTGGCTCTTTTCTTCAAAACTCAGTTCCTCCTGTTGTCACCAGTCAGGTTGAAGTACTTTGTCTTTACAGCTTAAACTCTAAAATGGATTAGTTTATCACAGCATAATATCATGACACTAGGATATGAAGGGTAGAATATTTATTCGCTTTGATGCAAGTAAGGAAAGCTTTTCTTTTTAAATTTCTACCACTCAGTGCAGTGCGTCAAACAATCAGTTTTAATATCTTTAGGGTTAAGTGCACTCTTGTAATTTAGAATTAAATGATTTTTATTAAGCACTTTTACTGAATATCTACAAGCTTTACAACTCCACTGATTAAGGATCTGATAGTGACTGGTAAAGCAGGCACCTCCATGAATGAGGGAAGCATTAGTGAATGCATTCTGTCTATGGTCCTTAGTGCTTAGGGAGTATTTCAAAATAAGTGCAATTTCTGTAAAATGTAGCCATAAAACTGCAAGTGAACCAATGTATGTGAAACCTAGTGCTTGCACTGCACAGTGACATCATTTAACAGGTTAAAGGCATTTTTCTAGAGGACAGATCAGATAAAATCCCTCTAGGGTGAAACTTCAAGTGCAGAGTTTCTGAAATATTCTCCCGTGACACTGAAACATTTAAATGAAAATCTAGCTGGGAATATTCAAGGTGTAATGGCCAGCTTGCCACTGACAATCCAGATTTGAGGGAGGCCTGGCCAAACGGCCTGAGCACAGGTCTGGGACCAAGGAATGCCCACCGCACGCTGATAGTAACCTCCTCTGCAAGCTAGCACAAGCTCCTTTATTTTCAGAGATGTTGCTCCCTCTGCGCTCTCATTAACTTCAATGGGAGCCAAGAATGCACAGCACCTTTGAAAATCAAGCGCCTAAACTCACAGCTTCAGTTTCCCCATCTATAAAATGAGGCTAAACCTTTCTTATCAGCTTCATAGAGCTGTTGTGAAGATTAATTAGATAATGACTGCAAAGCCCTTTGAACACGAAAAGTGCTAAGAATTGTTGTTACCAAATGATGGCAAAGATTGGGCTATTCTTCATTGCTGTCAAATAATAATAAAGAGATGTGCTAGTCTAAGGAAAGGAGAGGTGGGAAATAAAGGGCAATAATGGCTGCTGTTGTTTGCGCATATGGTACTGAATAATCTTTGCAAGAAGAAGCCAATCTTGTGAAAAGCTATCTACTGTAATGGTGCTAGGGTTATTGACAGGTCTGGCTATAAGTGCAGGTTCCATTAGATACATCAGCCACAATGTATTCGCGGCAAATCTCACTGATGATTGCCCTCCTGCAGAGGGAGAGATAAGACAAACTATGATTGAAGTAAAAATGTAAACAGTTAAAAAAAGAAATAGAAGTCAACCACTGCTCTCCCACAGGGGCAAGGACTAAGGATTGTTACACCTGCGAAGCAGTAATAACATCAAATGTTAATGTGATATGTGATTGTAGCACAGATACTGCTTCAAGCTCTTGCTGAAGAATTTATGTTGTTTAGTATTTTTATATGTATATTAAGTGAAGTGCACTTTCCTAGTCTGGGGCAGTGCAGGGCACAATACTGGCAAACTGAAGGGGTTTCACATGAGTTAAGTTAACAAGAGCATTCTTCGGCAGTACAAGTTATAGCTTGTGCTTTTTACAGGTCTCCAGCAAAAGCCTCTGAACTAATACTGACCCTCTTAATCTCAGGGTAGTGTTATGAAGTATACGTGCTAGAGTTTTCTCTTTTGTATTTGAAGTTTGTATGAGACGCATTATTGTAAAAACATATTATTAATTCATATCAATGCATAATATAAATTATTCTCTTCGGCAACTGGAAAGAAACCAAGTGATACCTCAGTGATAAAAAAGTACCTCCTATTTTCCCAGTGATAGGGAATATTTACAACTGACACTGACATTAAATCATTTTCAGATCTGAAGGATGGCATAATATGCACCCCAGAGTTTTAAAGCAATTGGCCAAAGAAGCATTCTAAGTTTGATTTATGTGTGTGGCTTAACAAATAATGCAGTTTGTATGGCTGCCCCTTCAGCTGGCCACTAGTTCTCCTTTCCTTCCCCACGCTTTTCCCCCACCCCCAAATAATTTTCACCCTTTGGGTTAGTTGCAGTCACATTTAGCAGAGGCATAGAAGTAGCAAAGAGAATTAATTTCCTCCACACTTAATTAGCAAAAAAAAATACTGTCTGGGTAGAAAAGAAAGACTACTCATGCCACAGAGGAGAAGTCATTGTCCGTCACACTTAGCAGCAGCCAGCTTATTCAGTGATCACACAGGTACTAGCCAGCTAGCCAGCATGTCTGTGCCAGATGTGCTGGCTCTTCCCCAGCTGGCAGGGCAAAATACAGAGGTAGAGAACATGGAAAGAAGAATATAGAGAGCATGGAGAACATGGAGCTTTTGTTGTACTGGACATAGAGGAGATGGAAGGGAGCTGGGGACAGGGACAATGGTATCAGAGATCAAAGGCACTGGAAGGAGTGCACAGCAGTGGTGTGGTGAGCTAGGTGATGTGACGGAGGACAGCTAGAGACACAGAGAGGATGACATGGCAGAACTATGTTGGGAAAGATTTAGAAAACATAGACAGAGCTGGGATGACAGCAGTGAGTGTGTGGAAGATATAACTCCAAAGAAAATAAAGTTTAATTCTTTCTACTGCTCATGGAACAATCTTAAAAATACTGTAATGCTGTCAAAGTTTCAGTGGTCTGGAAAACATCTATCACATTGGCTTTTTTTTTTTAAATGCCTAAACAACATTACCAAAGTAAGTAAAAATCTAGTAACCTTATATTCATTCCAGACAAAATACTGGGATATAGAATAAAATGGGATCTAATCAGTAAGTTTATAAAGACAGTAGCATAATCCATTTCAGTGAATGAGTTTTCATGGAAAATTAGTGATAAAACTGATTACATCTTTTGATGAAATCAAAAGGTTCTGTTGCTGAAGGAAGCTGCTTAATATAACTGAGCTGAGATATTTTACCTTGTGCTCTGACCTTCTGGTTAAAAGTGACACAACATAAAATCCGTGTAGCATATTTTAACTGGTGGGAAAAGGCTGATACAGCTAAAAAGTAATTGCACAGAGGGCATCATTATATAACGGGGTTCCACATAGTTCTATTCTTAGTTCAGTGCTATTCAATATCTTTATCAATGAGATGGAAGAAAATAGAAACTTGTTGTTGGTAAAGGCTGCAGATGCCATATTCATATATAAGAAGTTAGTACGTGACCTGATTTTTAGAGGCGCTAAGCATATTTAGGCAATGAAAAAGGAGGATTTTGGCTTAGAAGCTAAAACCACAGATATGTAGCTATTGCAATGCCAAGCATTTAAGCACCTTTTGGGCTAAACTCATCTCAAAATGGTCTTCACAACAGATGGTACGAGAGAAATGCCCAAACTAGCCAGTACAGAATGACCCTGCTCTTCAATGCTTAGGCACCTATTTCTGATCTGTCAGATCAGAAGGAAAGTGCTTCATCTTAAAACCCTCACACTGAATTAAGCACTTAATTGCTATTTCATACAACCAAGCTGTCTAGCAGTGAGAGTGCTCACTGTGCCATGTGGGCTACCAGGGCTGAACATCTCCCTTTGGTGTGAGCAAGTTGACAGGTGCACCTCTCATGTTCTAGGAAGATGTCTTCACCTACAAGTTAATTTGGATGGAGGCACTTTCCCTTCCTCCTGTTTAAGGTGGGGCACTATAGAGAAGTGCTAGAAAAACACCACATATGCTCAGACGAGCATCAGATAATGTAATAGCTACTGCCTCTCCTGCTCTAACCAGCTGATGGTGAGAAACAGATGACCACAGTCTTAAAATAAAATTATTCCATGCCATCACACTTGGTTTTGAGGCAAAATCTGGTGCAAGAGAAAAAATGTGAGTAGATAAGCAGATGCTGGTAGGTTCTCTCTTTCTATACATGTATATGTATATGTATATGTATATGTATAAAAAACACCCAAAGCATCAGGATCCTGCTCCTTTGTGGCCTATGTAGGAATCTGACCAGACTATGCTACTAGCACTGTTGGTCTTCACATTAAGCTTCATTTTCCATGGAAACCAACATAGAGCAGAGAGGACAGACAAAGATGGCATGTCTCCACCTGAGGGGTATGCTTCTACTTACATCCATACCTGGATCAGAGGATGGAGGCGTAGTTTAAACACAGCCTCAGAGCACAGAAGTTCCTCCTCAGTCTTCTCGGCGTCTCACTATCTTACATATTCTAATCTGTCCCCTTTTATTAATTCCTCTCTCAGGTAATGAATCCCAGACTTTTCTATCTCTCTTCACAAAACTTTCTCTAGGCCTAGGAGTAAAGCAAAGGCCTGGCATAGTCATTGCTCCAGACAGCAGATATAAATGTACTGGAGGAAGAGAGTAAAAAAAAAAAAAATCCTGAAGCATTTTTATTAATTTTGATAATTAAGTTGGTGATAACAGAAAAGGATACCAACCTCCTAATTTGTCCAAACTACAGGTACCTAGAGACAGAGGCTGTTCAGACCTTTCCGAACCACAGATTTATTATAGTGACCCTGGGCAGCTCGCTCTCCAGACATACTCCTTTCTTTGTCTCACTGCTGGAAGTACTAACAAGAGTGCCACATGCGGGTGTATTTTCTATAAAGTAGACCATTACTAGCAAAAAGTAAAGCGAAACTATCAATTCATTTAATGTTGAGTACCTGTTTTGAATATCTGTAGATGCTTGTGACCTGCATTCCAGGTTCTGACTACCTGATGAACTGGCCACAAAAGAGCTGCGTGAGCTCTGCCATGGGGGCTGCTGCTGTGCAGGTCACTGTCCCTCTGTGCTCTCGGAGTGAGCCAGCAAGATCTGCAGCTTGTCTTGCCTCAGGGTGGCTTGTGTAGAAGTTTTGGGGTATCTAAAATTATTTCATCTGTTGTTTTCAGGGCCATTTTACAGCCCTGTTGTACTGCAAGAGCAAAAAGACCCTGTCCATGTTCAGAGTGTATTCATTTATTTATACTTGTCCTTATTTTTTCTAACTTCTAAACCAAACTGTCTTAATGTCCTACAATAACAAAATCCCACAATAACTGTTTAGTTAAAGTGTGCCTTCTTTGCATAGGGACTGCTCTATGCCATGTCTGGGCTGCACTGCAGGGCAAGATATCCGAACTGGCCTTAAATGACTTAGATGCAGTCTAGCCATTCCAGCACAGCTGTCAGCTTGGATCAATTTTCCCTTCCAAAAAAATGCTGCCATCAGTATGAACGCTTTGTGGCTGAGCTATCTTGATGCCCCACTACATTTGCAGCAGGGATCTAGCCTATTTATATTCTTCAGCAAACAGCAAGGCAAGAGTGGTCCTGAACTGGGAATCGGTGTGCACCCCATTCCTGTTGTACCTCTAATGTCAGAGGGAGTTGGGCCATTCTCTGAAAAAGTTCCTCGTCTGGATGACTGGCATGCAAGGATGCACTGTGGCAAACAACTACAGTCTGGTGACCTGTACAGCTCCAACAAAAGCCAGGTATTTTAGTAGAAATTGTGGAATTTATTTAAATTTTACCTAACATGGTTTTCTGCCACTTTATGTATTTAAACACTTCTTCAACACAGAATGGAATTCTCCCCAGCAAAGGTAATTAGTAGCTATCAGTGTTCAGTACAGAAATGTTTTTCTCATTTTGCTCCTACAAAGAGAGCACACTGTGTATCACATTAACACTGTCTGATAGCAACAGATGACAGCTATAAAAAATCCAACAAGAAAATTAACAATAATGCTTCAAAAATCATCACTAAGGACCTGATCGTGCTAATTGATGTTTAGGATGAGTCATCCAATTAGTTCTTTGAAATAGAACTGGCTGCTGTTCTTACATTATTGAGATCGCTATGTTGTAGACCTTTGACAGTATCAAGCAGTCAATGAATGCAAATTAATGACCATTGACCCACAGATGCAGAAACAATTACATCTATGTTGTCTTGCATCAGCATCCCAGGGAATGTCCTCACTCACTGTCTACATTGCCTAGCCACTAACTGTCCCTCAGGGTGCACTTTGAGCTCTTCAACTGATAGCAAGTGGGGAACCTCAGAGCACCCGACCTGCAAAGTATTATGGATAACTGGATGGTCTACAGAAGCCCAAGTTCGCCCCGTCCTACAAAACCACGAGCTTGGCCCAAACTGCACTTCACACTCTACCTCAGATGTCCTGTGCCACTATGCAAAACAACACAGCACAAATGTTTAATCTTAATGGTGTCAAATGGCTGAGATAGGGACAACACAACTTCTCATCCCAGTAGGAGGCTCATATGCTTCTTTCCAAATAGAAACTGGATGGAAGAGTCTACACTTTTGAAAACAGCTACATCTGTGCAGACATCATTGCCTGCTCTGGCAAGCTAGTGTGCAGGTGAGCCAGGGAAAATGCTAAGAGACGCTTCAAGCAAGGCTAAAGATGGACAGTTTGTAGTTATGTACAAGAAGGTACAGTGTCGCCCACTGATGAAAGAGAAAAGCATCAAAGACTTTGAACACAGACATACTCAGAAGGGCTGCAAATGAAATATTCAACATATTCATCCAGTGCAGGCCTCATTACAAATGAACCCACAGAAACTTCCATTGTCAAAGGTCACCACACAGCTGCAGTGAGACCTCTCATCCCAGGGACAGAGACTAAGGCTACTGCCAGCAAGGAGTAACTATCCAGCACTGCACTTCAGCATAATCTGCCACAGGCCAGGAGCCTCCTGATTTTTACATTCTGAAAAAGAATGGAAGAAGAATGTTGAGTGGGGCCATGAGACCGGGCCCAGAGGAGCAAGATAGGAGTAGACAGGAAATTAAGTAGAAAATGTCTTCTAGAGAGATGCTGGAAGCTGGCAGGTGAGAGGCAGGCAGTTGCATGCTTCCTTGTACATTTTCCTTGTGCTCATGTGAAGTGAATGACTGTTGCTTTAAATCCTATTTGCTGTCTGTCTTCAAAAAAAGAATTGGGAAGAAATGTGTATAATTATACACAGAATATTAATCTTCTTCCTGGTGATCTACAACTCTAGCATATTCATCACACTGGAACTGTGCTCAAAAGTATTTTCATCTGATTAAAACCGCTGATTCATCGATGCATGTAATCCTTTGCTAATAGTATGTATATAAATGGCTCTTAACAATTTGCACATCAGTTATTCCTCATTTTTCATTGTTACTTGCTTTTTCTTAAACACTGAGTGCAACACTGAACTTCTATGTTTTGATCTAGCTTTTTGGAGAGGTAAGGTGCAGTGATCTGGGTTACAGATGGAGGAAGCTAGAAATCCTAACATCTGATTTTAGCTCTGACCCCAAATTCCCTTGGTAGCTTTGGATAATTCACTTCAGTTATGCCTGCACTGGGGTCATTTTTACAGTCACCTTCAATCCTGGAGCCACAAATTTTTAGGAACTGTGAATACTTAAACATGATCCCCAGCCATCTACCTCAGTACTGGGAAACCTGCCATGCTTCAGGGTGTGAAGCTCACTCTGACATTACTCACTATGCCATGTCTTTCTATACTTTCTCAGAAATTCACATCGGAAGATACTTTTATACTCTCACCAGGAATGCGGCAATTTGCTGTTCTTTGCTTCTGAGTCTTTCTGTACCTCCTTCCTTTCTTTACTATTTATAAATGGAAGCTCACCTAGAAGGAGAGACAAGGTTGCCAAATGATTCACAGCAGTGTCCCACAAGGAAACCTGGGATAAATCTTACCTCTATGCTCATGAAATAGAAATGCAACGCAAACAGCTTTGGTTTACACCAAACAGCCCGCAGATATATGATGAAAACAAGAAATATTGGCTCATGGGGCTCAAAATGTTTGAGAATAATTTCAAGGTGAACCCTTGAATGTCTATCACTATAGACATACCCTTAGGGAATATATTTATAACAGTTTCAACACCACTCTTGTCAAAATCTTCAAAGCTGCAACTTAGTCCCATAGGCCAGAGATACTACGAGTTAAAATTCTCACTACTTAAACATCTTTTTCCATACATGTTCACAAATGCTCAGCAGCAGAACACCCACCTCATACCCACTTTTCCTTGTTCATATCAAGACACTGGATGCACCCTACCTATGACTTTTGAGAAGCCTGAAACAATAGCTGTGCTCAGAGCATATGAAGTGTGTATATAGGAGACTGGTTTTGTGTGAAACAGTATTAGCCATTTATTTTGTTACAAATAAAGGCATGTACTGACCTGCTTTTTTCTACCATACTCTGGATATCAGAGCATTTCCCCTAGGTGCAGTCCTCTCCTCAGGCTGAGGGAAAAAGCAAGAAACAGCTTCACTGTTTGGCTGAAATCTCTTCTTGGGACACATATTCTTCATTGGCTGTTGGAGCTGTTAAACAGCAGTCCTAAAATTTGCCCAGTCTTATGAGTGCTTGAGGCAATAGATTTTATGATCATACTCACAGTCCCCAGTTCTTTCAATCTCCTTTTTCTCTAAAAAAGACTTAAGCAGTTCATGCCAGGAACGGATGCACAGTTCTTCAGCCCACGTTCAGCTCTCCCCCTGTGGAGGGAAGTTTGTAAAGGGTTATTTATATAGCTGGAATTGTAAGAATCTGGAAATCAGTCTTTCCTTTGTGTTAGCTTAGGCAGCTTCACACTCACCTGCTGTAAACATTATTCTGAGTTAATGAACTCCTCCCATGTCTTGATCCTGGGTAGTTAAAAACTTGTAATGCTCAGTATTACGGTATCCAAGATTCTTTATGAATTTAACTACTAGAACAAAAGTTTCCATTCTGAATATGCAAATGTCTTCAGTGCCTCTGAAAATTAGATCATGTCTCTATCTAGTCAGTGCTTAATTTTACAGTTGATGTTCAGAAATGTTTGCCCAACCTCTGTATTTTCTGTTTTTTGTGTGTAAAAATGGAACATTAATACTTAATTGCTTCTCAAAACTTTGCGGGAATTAATGCTTCTAAAGCATTTCAAGAATGAAAAGGACCACATAAACTGACAACTACTGTAATTAAGTATGAATTATTTAAAATGAAAAATTTGTATTGCAAATGAAGTGCTGGAGCAATATATTGAACAAACCATCAAAAACCTCACAAAAATTACTAACCAAAACACAAGGCTTAGACATCTTGCAGTACCACCTCTTAGCAAAGTATTGAGCATCAACTGAGCTGTAGTAATTGACCATATGTGCACACAGCCTTATTTTCATGGAAAGCAGTTTCACGTTAACATATTTTACCTTGCATTTGGTGCAGATAGGAGCATGCATATGGTCAGTCAGTTAACATTGACTTAATGAGGAGCCCTCAACAGTAGTTTCACAGCGACTGCTAGTGACTGACATGTAACTCTTACCCTGTGTCCTCTTTTTCCAGTATCCAGATTTTTTTCTCTTCCAATATTTCAAATGTAGGTTCTATGGGACAGTAACCACTGTTTTATTATATGGACATAGAACAGTTAGGCTTAAACTCCTGTACTGGCATATGATCCAGTATGGAGAAATGTCAGCGATAGCACTACTACTACTAAATTTAACATATTTAAAAAGGAATATGACACTTCAGGGTCTGTGTTAGCAAGCTACTGGCTTTTGCCCTAAATAGCTAAAGCACACAGCCCATGACACCTACAAGTGTACTAGAAGCATTTCTAATACCCATCTTTTTATGCAGTATTGTTTTACATGTTCTACATATACTTTTTTTTTCTGGTTATTTTTTATCTTAGTTTTGAAGCACTTTAAATGAAATTAATTATATAATTAATAGCAAGCATATCTCTCTAACTTTCTGCTAGTTTTCTTTTCAAATCTGTTCCGTGAACACTATCTTTCTGTTTAAAAGACAATGTATTAAATGAAGTGATTTAGCTCTTTTCCTATTTGTAAAACAGCACCTCATTTTAAGGACATTTACTACAAATAACCACATGCAACCAGGTACAAAATGCAAGTATGATTTATAGTAAATACCTCAAGTGAGTATTTTCTAGATGAAACACAGACAGTGGGTTTGGTTTTGGGAAAGGGAAACTAATAATTCATCTGTAATATGGTATAATAATATATTGACAGTTAATAACAGCATTCCACTAATAAATAATCACCAATATTCAATATTTCTTAAAAAAAGTAGGGGTGTTATGATTGCAAGTTTTGCACACATTTTACAAAGCCATTTGATTCAGAAAAAGACCTGATGGCGGGAAAATGGCCAGCATAATGTCATTATTAAAGATGGACTGTAGGAACACTTCAGGAAATTATAGACTGTATAGTTTGGATGCATTTTAGAAGGAGGGAATCTTAAAAAGCATTTTTGGACATTAAATGGATACTATTTAGAAAAGCACAGCTTGATGAAGGATAGCCAATATTGCCTCAGGAATGAAAGGTCATGCTTCACTATCTGTATTTCTTTCAGGTTATACATAATCAGGGGAACAAATAGGTAACATGCATTTGGTTTTCATTTTCAGAGAGTATTCAGGAAAATTTTAAATCAAGGGCTAATACAGCATATTGTGATATTGGTAAGGGAATAAAGTAAATACATTTTCTAAGAGGAAAACTTTATTATTCTGAGACAAATAGGAGTAGAGCAACACATGTATTAATGATAGGGTTTTGTACTTTCATTTTATATATATTTAGTGACAATAGTAATAACAAGACCAGGCTATCCAAAACCACATCATTTAAGTCCCGACAGAGTACTTAAGCATATATATAACTCTAAGCAGATGCTGAAACAGTATTGTTAATGCAAGTGGAATTACTCAGGTGCTTAAATGATTTACAGAGAATTGCATGTTCAGCCCCTTCTAATATAAACTCACAGAATCCAGATTAAAAAAAAAAATCATTCATATGAAAAAAAGAAGCCGTTTCTGCAACATGTTCACCAGGAAGCTAATCCGATAATTACGGGACACAGATTTTTAACCTCGCCCCTCTCAATACTTCCAAAATATTGAGATTTCACTTACAACTTTCCGATCCACTCAACTTCATGATCGCACCCTCTACAATTTGTTGTACCTCAGCTCAGAAAATTTTGTGTGATTTAAAATATGAAAATGTGGTATCACCAAGATTTTGCAAAAACAAGTGAAAATTTTGAGTGTCTCTGTGCTTGGAAACCAGAGCAAGAAACCTTTGAAATATGTGCTCTACAGAACACAGGTGAGTGCCCCCCCCTCTGAAAATCAGTCCCATTTTAAAGAAGTCCCAAATTTAACAGGAAAAAAAGGAGGCACCCAAGACTACAAGACGTAACCCTTGAAATTCTTAACTAAGATAAACTGTAATTAAAGTATCTAAGATTAATTGTGCAGCACACTCAATATAAATATATTTTTATGATGTGGACTTATCAAATTTAGATAGAGATATATAAATATAAACCAAATTTAAAGTACTATAAAATCTGTTCAGTAAAGTTCATTATTGCATCTGTTTACATTAAACATATCACTACCACAAGACCCCAGTACATAATTACAGAATACATAATATAAGCCAGAACAGATTTAGCTAAAAAATTTTCTGCTATTTCTTCCTCCAGTCCTTTTCTGTTTCTTCTCCAATATCAGTAGCAGTCTGAGATTTCAACTAAAACGTCAAGCTTCATGCTGAAAATTGTTATTACAGAAAAAGTCCTTCAAAGTAATTTATAGCTGACTGCAATTCTGGAAATATTATGACAAAACAGTGAATTAGTTTGCACAGCAGCATTTTGCTTTTCATTTCTTTGAAGACCTATGCAGATATCTGTTTGAGACACAAATGCTGTAGTTAATATGTTATAAATGTGTTAACATCACATTACCCTTCAACCTCTTACTTTTTTTGAGTGTTTGATAAGAGAAATCCTAACCAGGAAAAATGTGGGGGAGACTGACAGGATTAAAAGAATGACAATATGTAGGAAGATTTTTAACAATTACCCTTGATATAGCCTTAATCTGGCAATTCAAACATTCTGCAAATCTTTTGCTAAAGACAGTGCTCAAGAATACAAGATAGACTTCTATTTCAAAGAAGAGATCTTGGACATCCAAAATTGTTCACTCAAGGTTCTGAATAAAGAATTCAAGACAAAACATCAATTAATTAAAGCAAACAACATCACCTCATTGCAATTTAGGATACACACAGTTTGTACAGAGAGAGAATATCTTCTATAAGACAAGCTGGTGAAGGTGGGAAAGAGGGACAAGCTTTCAGGCATTTCCTGATCACAGATCTGCACGGGTAACAGTTTGGTGAGGAGACTGCTCCCAAAAGCTTTCCTCTCTTTTGCAACTACACCAGCAGATCTGATGTACCTCTTTCTCCATGCCCTGTGTCTCTGCCTATTCTTAGATCACCACTGCTACAACAGCACTACTATTTCCAACTGAAGGCAGGGAAGACTGACAGAGGATGTTTAAAAATAGAGGAGAGTGAAGCTAAAAGCTAATAAATCATATAACTACTCACTTTTCTAAGACCTGCTTATTTATACCCCCATTTTCAATATATCCCAAGATTATGAAGTTAATGGAAATGTATTCTGTGACTACTAGTACAACATGGTGCTCACAAGATGGTAATTAGCTTGATGCAATACTACACTTTATCACAGAATACTGCAAGCCTATTCTAAGACAATAGAAAATATACAACAAAAAGTGATTTATTAGATAAATTATGCAAGGTGGATGGAATACCACTTTATCTTGTGGGTGGATGGAGGCTGCTCAGTTTGTGTGGCTTCTGGTGTGGAGGAGGAACAAGTCTTATAGCAGATGGACCAACTACTGGAGTCAGAGGAGGTGTTGCAGTTACAGAACAGAGTGGAAAAGGAAACAAATGAGCACTGACACAGTTCAAAAAATAGAGATGTTGAGAACAGACTTAATCAAGACATTGAAGAGCATGAAGAGAGGAAATTATAGAATTGCCAAGGCACTACTCCTAGAAGCCCAGCTGAAAAAAAAAGGGGTGGTGGGGGGGAATTGGAATAGCTCAATTATGAGCCTAAAATCAATCTCATTGGTATTACTGAGACCTGAAAGGAAACTTGCATGACTGGGATGTTAAAATCAATGGGTATTGCTTATTTGAAGACTGAAGGGGGAGAAGTGGTAGTCTGGCATAAAGCCAGGACTGGCCGACCTTTGCTCCCCCCTCAGAGGGCTCCCCTACAAGACCTCTCATGTTTCTCATGTTTCCAATATCAAAACATCAGTGGATTGCCTAGAAATCCTAGGTGATGATGTCTTTATTCAGACTGTTGCCTCTACCATGTAGGTTTCCATCTTGGACCTTATGGTGAGGAGGTAAAGGGGAATTATTTGCAGAACTAAGCATTAGTGGTTGCCTGGGCGCAAGGGATCATCAGGAAATTTGATGGCTGAACAGAATAAAATCCAATCTGGAAACAAATCAATCAAATCAAATGTGAGAAGAATGTGAATGAAAAAATGTGACCAGTAATTGTGAGCTGCTTAAGAACATTTTAATAGATATCTCCCAAAACATTAGCATAACAAGGAAAGAAGGGCAGACTAATTATGAAACAAACCTACCCTATGGCCAAGTGAAAGCAGCTGTAAAAATAATTGATAAGTGAATTCACACTTCATATAAAACAAATGGAGGAACAGAAAAGTTAAGGGAAATGGATACAGATCAGAGAAGACAAATTAAAGCAAACTAACAAGAATAAAAACTACACAGAGTTAAACTTAAAAAATACATTTAAAAAAATTTGGAACAAAAGAAATATAAAGAGACACTTTATTAGATTGAAATGGCAGAACTAGTTATAATTAAACAGAAGGTCTATATCAATATTTAGATTCTGTATTTGGAAAAGCAAGATGATATATTCATATTATCATCTGACAGTGATATTAATTCCAAGAGTAATTACAAAAATTTTGGCCTAGGCCTCCACTCAAAGGTCCTGCCACCCAAACAAGCGGCATAACTACAAGGCCCCAGTACGACCAGGTCTCATTACAAGGCTTTGGCTTTTCTGACTGGGAAACCTCTCCCACCTTGTTAAAACAGTGAGGAATATAAAAGTCATAGGTGCAGGTAGAGACATGGCATGACCGAGTGTGACTTCAGCTAACGTGATTAGGGGACCCAGATGGGGGGATGAGCTTGGGTTTCTTAACCCTGCTCCCCAAGATGTGTGCGCACATTTACGTCTCTGACCCACGCTCCTTGCATACCAGTATGTGCACTGACCTTCTACAGAAGGGGAGGACATCACATTTCTGCTCAGAGCTGCCCTACAACCATAGGGATAGTCCTGCAGCTGGGCCATCCTAAAGGTGTCTCAGGCAGAAGTGCCTGAGGAGAAACCAGATACCAAGTCATCTACATTGTTTGGTAATAGGGTTCAAGCAAACAACACATGGTTTTATATGGCCTGGTTTTCTCACAGGAACAAGGAAGCTGCCAGGAATTCTCTCAATGGAAGGCCCTGAGTCAGAAATCTGTGGTGGTGTTAATAACTTAGAGGATATGGCAGAACTACAGATTAGATTTTTCCCTGCAACACTGTGCTCAAGCTCAGCCTGTACTACTAACAGCTCTTTGGGCTCTCAATTTCAGGTCTTTTCTAAGAAGGATGCCTTGAGTTCGGATCAGGCAGTTACATCAAGCTACTGACATAATTGATATTTGTAGCTAAATGCTTCAAAATCATGGTCATGTATTTTCTACCTTGAGAATGCCTTTCTCAGGAACTGCATATCTAGCTCAATGACACACCACCCACATCTGGTCCTTTGGTAGCTTTGGTACCACATCTTGCAGCTTTGGATAGATTTCTGAAATACCATGATTATGCTGGTAATACCAGCTGTCCAAATCAATATTTTAAAAAAATGACTTCTTGGATCTTTCTAGAGGTCTGCTTCTTTGTCGTGGGTCTTTATCACCTCTGTCTGCTCTTTAGCAGCAGAATACTGTGTTTCAATGTGGGACCATAAGCTGTGCTCATCATCTTGCAATTCCATGCAGTCACATGCCTGTCAGTGGTTCTACTGTCCAAATCCATATCCACGCTACTAATACTGTGTAACATGTCCCATGAGATAAAATAATAGCAAGATTCCCTTGACATTCTGCTGTACCTATATCTCTTTAACCCTTTTCCAGCCTCTAATAATGATTTCCTTGAAGGTGCGGCTTCTGTTGATGTTTTCCTATTAATAATGAACTTCTTGTTGGAAAAGATTTTGGCATCAACTGTTTTCCTTCCCTGACAACTTTTTTAGCCCCCCTAATTAATTTAAAGCCAATACATGAGCTTTAGGAACAATCCTAACTACAGCTATAGCCTATGTGCAGTGCAGACTATAATTCAAATGATATAGTTCTGCTCCCTTACCAGACCAGACAGAAGTATAAACATACTGAATACTTCTGAGAATATAAGGTTTAGCCTGGCCTGATGCATACATGCCAATGATAACTGTGGCCTCATGTGATCTGCATACACAAAGACAAGAGTATTGAGTAAAGGGAGAAGGTGTACATCACTTTTTTCTTGCTGCTGGTTCAACCTTTTTTAGAGGCAATTTGTTTCATTTCAAAGCAAAAGAAAGAAACCTCATGTATATTACATTACAATTGTCTTTAAGGTAAGGTAGTTTATGTCTTAGCTACTTAGCATTCATCAGATGGGTGTGCCTAGCAAACTAGAGCTACACTAGCTCAAGCACTGTGAATTCACATGCTTTCTGCACACTAAGTTCTGTCTGTAGAGAAGCCCAGAAAGAAAGTCAAAGAGTGATTTGTCCAAGTTCTATAAGGTTTTTGCTAAAAAAAGATGAAGTTTGATCAATGTATTCTGTTTGGGCAAATCATTGTGTAAGAAGACTCAGTGGCTAAAATTAAAGGCTACTTAAATTTAGACCACAGGTCCCATTTTTTTCATTGTTATGATAATCATTGAAACATCATACTCAGAGTTTTGCTAGATTTTTTATCTCTGGAAATGTTATAATAAAGAATAGCATGTTTTCTCAAACATACACTCTAATTCCAGAAGGAATTAATTCCAGGAAATTCTTAGATCTATGTTACGTGGGAGGTCTAGCTAGAGAATTGCAATGGTTTCCACTGGCTTTATACTATACAAACAACCTAAGAACCTGTGACTGAATAGTTGTTGCTACACCACTCCTGTTTGGGGAACAAGCATTATGGTCACAATGCTCTTTCAGTGGCAAAGCTCATTTTAACTACAGGCTAAAGTATCAGACCTGAGAAAGAGACTTCTAATTTGGCAGTATCCCCCATTCTGGCTCTTTGTATGTCTTTAATAATTTCACGTTTCTTTCTAGTTTTACTAAATCACTGTCACTGAATAAAATCACAAAGAATTATCAATACTGTAGTAAATTCACTCATTTATTTATGATAGAACATACTGATCTGTCACATGTAAATCGATCATTAAAGTCTAGTAATTTAGTGATTAATGCATGATTCACATGTATATGTTTGTCCAGGTAATGCAACTGTAAAATAAGCATTCAATAATATATCTTCTTGCCCAGTATTATAGTTTTAAATAATACTGATAGAAGCCCATACATGTAAAGATTAGCTACTACCTAAGACACAAATGAGGTGTCTTAGGTGTCTTTTGATCACAAAGAAATCAGATTTAAAGCAAAGTTTCAGTAGTAAGAAACTGGAAAATAAGGGTATTATAGCATTTTCTGGTTATAGTATAAGAAAGAGTGCTCAAGCACATCACTGTATGTAGTTCAAACATCTCTCTCCTTCTACTTTTTATACCAAGACTGGTACAATTTCACCTTGGAGACAGCTTTAGGTTAGGGTTTATGCATGAAATCAGCTTTTCTACTTTTGAAAGGCACAAATGTGTCAGGATCTGTCACCCTTTTATCTTTGTGAAGAATGCTAGGCTAAACTGAATCTGATTCTTGGGCAAATGTAAAAACTGATGAGGATGCAAGGGATCCCAACCTTTGTAAACACTGGCATAATCTGCAGAGGGACAAAGAGAGGGGGAAAGAGAATGTGAGACATTGGTGAAAGAATTCACAGTGCTTAGGAGCCCCAATTATGGGCCAAGATCCCATTTGCATTGTTTAATAACAAAAGATGGTTCTTGCCCCAAAGCACTTACAATAAATGTGGATTTGAAATTCATTTTCAAGGAATGCTAGGGTACTTGTGTGTGCACTGTGTTTAATATATAGGCAACACACTTTTGGAAATGGCATGTGTTAGTGGAATAAAGCCAGCCTGATCCTGTGTATTGTTAAACTCTGTTCACAAGATAAAAATTATTGTGTGATATTGGGCAAAGACATAATTTCTTCATTAATGAATTCCAATTTTTAAATGCCTTTACACATTAGTAATAGAATTTATGCACCTGACAGTATCTGAATGAGAAAAAAAAAAAGATTTTGCATTCTGTCACTAAACGACCTTGATAACCATAATAGAAATTAGAAAATATGTTCTATATTTGTTATGGCAAATGTATTCTCCAAAGTATTACAGTAATTATTTTTAAGATCATAGTAATTTAACAGCCCCTCACTTCTTCAAGTACTCTGGCCTTGGATGATTACTTGAACCTTCACATACACATTACCTGCGAAATCTTTGTATACATTTTTAATACTCCAAACTCTTTACTTTCCTTGAAATATGTTTAAAGATAGTGTGGTTTAATGAAAGGCCAGATGAAGATATTTCGTGGTCTTTTATGCCACAGTTGAAGTGAAATGAAACTGTGTCCACAGACATGTTGTCACCTGTTTATTTTACTCTTCATTTTTACAAAAATCTTTTTATTTTCTCCTTTAATCAAGGAAAAGAAGTGAGCTCTCAGTGAAGATACATCTTTCACATGGAGCAGCAAGCACCATTGTCTCACTCTCATAGGCTTGGATCTAGGAATGAAATTCTCCACCATTAGACTCCATAGCCCAGTTCTTTGCAGCGCTGGTAATGGATGAACTCGTCCCTGTATCTCACTACAAAATCATTACAAAAACCGTACAGCACTGCTGGCACCCTGGGGAACTTGCTATTCTTTTAGGCACAAACCACCTTCCTGACAGATATGATGGTTGGTGGAACTCTGTGGGAATTTTCAGTTCTTCTTTGCTGTGTGTTTTTTTTCTCCCACTCCCCACCCCTTTCTGTAAACTGATCTTGTGAGGGTCCTCAAGGGAAGAACATTCCTCTTCAAATCTCCCCAGTTTGTTTGGATCTACAGCACTGTAATCAGCTCTAATGTTTCATGTGGACAGTGAAACCACGTTGCCTATAAAACTACTGGAGAGGCACAAAGCCTTCTCAATCATAAGGCTTTGGCTCCATTTCTGGTCCCTTAATGTGTCAGTCACACTAGGCACCGTGTCCAGAACTCCCTCTTGCATTTCTTACCTTCCTCTGTTCCCTAAGCTATTTGAAGTTCTTGGACCTATAAGGTGCAAACCTCCTCTTCTTTCCCAAACTGCTTCTTATGTAAACCATCACCTGGTTTCTTTCTTCCTCAGACTTCTTTTCCCCCTTCAGTCAAGGTTCCCGGTCTCCCACCTCTTGCATCTGTTTGCACATGGGGAGCAGCAGCATTAGGCTGGAAGAGCTTATATCTGCACTGTCTACTGGTGTATAACTGCAGTATCTACAGAAAAGGGCATCTCACTGTGGTACCGTCACAGAATGGTGCATATATTGCATCACACCACTTCTCTTCCCATGACACCTGACTTGTGAACCTCAGCTATCAGAAGGGAGCTGTTGGATGTATCTGAGCCCTCCCAGGAGGAAGTCAATTCCACAGAGCTCAGAATGACATTGTCCTGCCCTCCCAAACTTCAAGAACCAGTTCTTCTCTCCTAGTTATCATAGGACTACATGACTTCCTCCTTGGCTCTAAAGATTCTTCTTCCACTCTCCACTGGAGTCTGTCAGCAAACCTGAGCAGATCTCCCGCAAACTTTCTTTGAGTATAGGTGATTATTTATATACTGTTTATATTTAGAGGTGATAAAGGGCCTACACTTTCCCAGTGTTTTACATCATTAAGTCCATCCTTTGCATCCACAGTAGCAAATGCAGGAGGTATTTCTGTCTTCTGAGCATTTACAATGAATTCAGAGCAAGACTTCTTCTGACTTCTGCCTGCCAAAGTATTGTGTACTTGAGTATAGCCTAAAATTTGCCAGAGGTACTTCCAAAGGTTATGCAAGGCCGTAATTCAGAGAAATGGCGCTGAATATCTATGTCAGAAAGTGAGCTGTGCTCAGCTGCATACACTGACTCAGCTGTTACACAGACACCTGGCAGATACAGACCTTCAGCTGCCATCTGTGCTGCCTGTATTGTGCAATCACATCCCTGTAATCTTAGAGTAAAAATGGAGGGGAAGAAGTAGCAATAACTGTGGAGAAAGGAGAGTGCAGTAAGTTTCATATAACCTCTAATATCAAGAAGTATAGGTCACGGAGTAGTTGATTTTGCTTGCCACCAAAGCAATTTTCACAGTAGGTGATATACAAAATTATCCCAGACTGATTCAGTTTTTTAGAATAATCGAGGAGAATTACACACACATAAAACTCATGTTATATATAGGGCAGTAACAGTCATTACCATAGGAACCGTCTGCCAGATGCCTGCTTCCAAAGAATCCTTCAGAGACATCACAAGGAGAAGCCATTAGTTTTTTGTAATCTGCAGAGGGTAATAAATTCTGAGCGACACTGTTGATAGTTACTTTTTACAACAGCGTCTCTACTTGCTGATAACTACCTCTTACCTTCTCCCCCTAGAATGAAAAAAATTAGGATGGCTACTGGCAGGAGGAGATTTTATTCTTTAATACCCAGCTCTGTATCACATGCACAGGAGCACATCCCAACACCAGAAATTTAAGACAGGGGAAAGCAATAGTACAAACCCAATGTAGTACAGTGGTGGTCTCCTCATGCCTTTTGGGCTAAAAGGGAGACAGCCAAAGGACGACTAGGTTGACAGTTCCTGTAGTTAACTCCACCTCTTTTTTACCTTCCAACCTTTCACAGAACTCCTCAGAGCTTTCCAGGTTAGGCTGGGCTGCTCTCAATAATAAAAGCTTTCAGAAAGGGGCTATGTGGAATAAATAGGGTAAATTAGTAAATTCATTTGTACAATGGCAATCGTGCTTTCAGCTTTTATAATTGGGCTTTTGTTCTCAGGCCTTTTCATAAGTCTTTTCCTTAGAGGTAACCTCATGTGTGAGAGCTAAAGCAGTTCTCTCCTAGACAGTCCTCTGCTCCCCAGATGCCAGGCACAGATTAGCCAAGGAATTATTTCTCCCTTCATTTTCTTCTCTGTACCTCTGTGTTTAGTATCTGTATCTGGTTTTGGCCAGGTTTAGAGGCTACATGGGTTATATATGTCCATTATTGTATTTAGAAACCTTTTTGAACAATATGTGTATGTTAGTCCAGAAGTACCTGTCTTTTTAATATGAATATATTTCTCTAATTTACTTTCACTTGTTTTTTACAAATTACTTATTGCATCTAGTCTTCAGGCCAAAACCAGGCTCTTCCTACATGTTAGTATATTCAGTATTTAATGCGGTAAGATTGTAATTTAAACTATTCTGCAGTTCTACAAAAAATTAAACGATATTTCATAACCTGTGATTGTTTTTTCTTACAGAGTTGCTAAGGTAACATGCTGGAACTTATGGTTTAGTTTTGTTCTGCTGACTGTTTATTACATTTTAAAAAGAAAAGATTTATTATATTAAGTTGTATTTATTATTTCTATAACCTCTGCAATTCTCCATGGGCTTCTATGCCAGAGACAAAGGCAGCCTGGTGTTTGGGAGTACCTTTTTTCGGGGGAGATGATGTGGGGGAGAGCTATATAGCACTAGCTTGTAGACCATTAAGTGGCTTGTTGCTCTTACAGAAGACTCAGATGTCGGAGGATTTTCATCATCTGTTGAATTTCCTTTGTTTTGCTAGTATAAGGTAGACGCTTGTTCCTCCTGCATGATTAGCCTAACATTTGGCATTATTCTTTGTTGAAGCCCTTCTCCTCGTCCATGCTTGGACCAGGCACGTCCTATCCCCTTCGGGAGAAGCAGCAAGCCTCCCATGACCTGACCCTGCCGTTCTGTACTGAGGCTTCTCCTGTCTTACAGCTTCTCAGGGTACCTGGCAAGCTTGGGAAGTGCCTCTGTTGCATGTTAGGCCAAGCACAATCAGCTGGGCAGGCTTTGCTTGCTGCCTGTGCTTTTCACCCTGCCCATTGTGCCTGCAATTCCACTTCAATGTCATCACAATTCCTTGTATTCAAGGGCTTCTGTGCAGGCTACCCACTTCAGTATTTATTTTACTGATTCATGAATATTTTAAAACACATTCCTCTTGGAATCATAGAATCCCATCTTTTAATTAAAAAGTCAGGTGACCATCAAATGCCTATAGATTGTAGTTTCATCACATGCAGGCTGTTCTGAAGATACAATCTTTAGGGGATCTCAGTTTCAAGGCTTAGGAAAGACCTTTCTCACCCATCACTTCAGTAACTCAAACTTGCTGCTTCCATTGAATTGGGAAAATGGTATGAAAGCATGAAGTGCTTATTAAGTTTAATGTTTTCATTCACCTAGTTTACTGCCTTCCCATCTGCCCTTTACTTGCAGAGGACTTAAAATAAGATAGAAGCTAAAGGAAATGCAGTTATCCTGCTGTTGTCTATTTGGCTTTCATTAAGTAAGTTGGTGCACGGCTCACACTCATTCTCAAAACCAGCCCATCATCTAAAAGTATTTATGTAAGACTCTTTGCATTATATACCAACCTCTGCAACACTAGTATTAACTACTGACATCTGCCAAGGCTGACTAGTAAGTGCTTTACAGTATCAATTCATCCCAAGCAAAAAGCATGTTTGAGTGCTGCAGTGCTCTTGTTAACGCCAATAAGAAGTATCAGAGCTCATATGACACCTAGCAGAAATTAGTACCCACATTCAAAGAAAAGCTTTTGTTATTTTCCAGAGTATTATGTGGACTTTATTGAGATGACTGCATCTGACACCTGCTGTAATATAAAATGCAGCTATAATTAGCCAACTGATGCTCTCCGCAGTTTAGGTCGAATCCCTTCTGTGGGAATTATGCTTTAAAATATTCAGAACTCCAAGTGGCTCTCATTACATTTAATTTTTACTTAGAATTAGGTGGTCTAGAAAAAAAATTTAGGATTGTAATAGCCCCCCGCTGAATGCCACACAGCAATGTGAAAACCCATAGATTTTTTTCCAAATAAAAAAATGAGAACAGCAGACTACACTACAGCCTTCAATTGAAGTCTGGCTTTGCTTAATTGTACTTTTTGCACTCATCAGTCTCTCCTCTTCAGAGCAAGCTACAAAAATTGCCTGAATAGCCAAAGAAAAGTTTCCCACAGTCACTGGCCACAGAAAAACACCATTGTCCTTCCTCACAGTTTGATGGACAACATTTCTATAAATGGGTAGCCAGTCTGTCAATGGTACCCTTGCTGAAAAGGCAAAAGAAGAGAACAGATTCTGCCAATATCTGACAAAGCATGTTAACACATAATCAGGCATTCACTAGTCAGGCAGCTGCCCCTGGGACCTTCATAACACAGGTGCCTTTAAGCCATTTCCTATTCACAGATAAAGGAAACAAGCAGGAGATACCTGGGAAAGGAGCAGTCTATTGTGGCCTGTCAAATGTCCATCTTCTAGGCTGCCTGCATAAAACCAGAAAAAACATAAAGGAAACTTCAGCCTGAACTGCTAAATTATAAAACAGCAAAAGACTCTCCAACTCCATAACTTTAATCTTTGTTTAAATAGTAATTAAAAAGGTTAGTAAAGAATTACCATGCTTTATAAGAGGTACCTTCTTCACTCTTTTTCCTGCATCAAACCAAGCAAAAGATCTGTCCTGTCCCCAAGACCAACAACTAGAACAAAGCCAGCAGTGGTGGTCCCAGGACTATCACCTTCACCCACTGCAGCTTTGGTGTGGTTTTTTCCATGCCTAATCTGCTCAGTTCTTCACCCAGCTGAGATTATTAAATTCATCCTTTAAGTGAGGAAACTGGAATTTTCTGATGGACCAGTCTAGTGTGACTAAAAGTTGATTAAGCTGCAGGACAAAGACTCTTTCCCTCTTTTTTACCAACTTTATCTTAGTGAGCCTAACAAACAAGTGACATTTCATAGTCAATGGTACCTAAAGGCCACTAAGTAGAGTGATCATTTTAGCAGTGAGTAGATCATGGTAAGACAACGGTTAGCTTTATGCAAAAGAAAACATTTATCTTTTGTGACGGTGCATAAACATCCCTATTTCATATACTCAGCATATTAAATGCCAAAATCTATAGCCCCAAGCAGGAACTCAGTTTACATTTAAGTAATCTCATTGATTTTTCATAGTGATTTTAGTAGCACTGCCTGCATGTTTAAACTCAGGAAAAAAACTTTATCAAATTCTGTGGAAGCTCATGATGGAAGCAACTCATGGAAGCAATATCGAGAAAAACATTTCAGGAGATGTATCATAACCACTGGAATTGCCCTGATGTTGTTGGGAGGCTCCTGCAGGTGATGCGCTGTCTCTGAGATCATAAACTGCTGTGGTGCAGCACAAAGCACTTGCAGCAGAAGCCCCAATATGGCATGGTATGAACAACTAAGTATGGAAAGCTCTTCTGTGCACTTCTTCATGAAACAGTGCTAATATCTTGCCTTCTCCTCAAACAAAAATGTTCCAAAGAGCATAGTTATGATTTCTCACAATTACCATTCTCTAAGCAGATCTACTCTTTCATACAGGCTATATAGATATATATTTATATGAATTTAAAACAGGAAAGTTTCTGAGCTCCTGCAATAAAGTTATTCAAATGGAATTCATAGCCATAATGAAATTAAGCTGAAGCCAAGAATTAAAAAGATTAAGGTAAAATGCAGTATTCTAAAATGTAAATGAAAAAATATCTGTGATACCCTTTGCCATTTTTTTCTTGGTCAGTTTTGAGAGTTCCATGTACTACGAAGTTCCTTAGCACTGCCCATACCTGTGCAGCTGAGCTGGAGTTACACTTCTCAACATTTAAAAAGGACTGCTTGTTCTCTGTTGAATCAGCCTCAGGTCATTATCAAACTTACAACCTAGGCCCAGTCTTGCAAAGGCTTTTACACACAGGCTTAGCTTTATGCACATGAATAGTCCTTTAGAATTCATTAGAATGATTTGTGCACAAAGTAAGCAGGTGCATGACTAGCTTCACTGAAGGATTGGGACCCAAAATGTCAAAGACTCCATATTCCCTATTAACAAATGCCTCTTCTGCATTAGAAAAATACTGACAGTGTAAAGATGAGTGTGATCTTTTGTTTTGTCCGTTCACTATAATACAATGGAGATCATTCAAATAACTTTATAGTTACTTTATATCCAAAAAGGGCATTATGTATTTAGTTGTACAGATGTAGACGTTGGAAGAATACTGCAGGCGGTATGAACACAGAGTGATATATCCAGAGGAGCTTAAAGGATTTAGGTGCCTATCTTGCATTGTAATATGGATATATTAACTCCTTAAGGCTATTTGAGAGGCTCAACTCAACTACATAGGATAGGTCCCTAATTTCAGTATAGGTCCCTAATTTCAACTATCAGTCCATGAATCTCATATCTAAAGCAGATCTGGATCTGGTTCCTGAAGCCAATGGAGGAGCCTGCTAGGATACTGAATGATTGATTGGACCAATAATAACAGATGCGGTCTATTAAATGATAACTGTCCAGCTACTGGGGTACAGAGATTTATAAGTTAACTGCTGAAGCAGGAGGTAAATTTAAATTTGAGCAACTTAACTGTTCCACAGAAAAGGCTAGGAAGACTGTATGTTTAGAAAATGACTTGGCTCCCAGCTAAGCTGTGTGAAAAGCTTGTACATAGCACAGCTGAAGAACCCTATTTTAAATATTCTTAAGCATCCATCACCATTATTTCTTTTAAAATAATAGCCAAATTATACTAATAAAGATGCAAGCTACAGTTTTTAAAATCAAGCACTCAGCAATCAAGGAATCCCAAAAGTTAAAGTTTCTCTGAAGTAAATGTGCTATATTCCTCTTTCCCTGTTAAATATAGATTTTCAAGTATCCCATTAAACCTGAGTTAAATATATACTATGTGCAGCATGTACATATTAATGCAGTGGAAAATCATTAATTTTTAGACTATCTTCAGGTATGAGTGCTTAATTTCACAATGCTTGTGTCAATTTACTGAGAGTTTACAGACAAGGGAAACACTGTGAGCATAGAAACCTACTCTGCAAGACACCTACATTTTCATGTGATAGTCTCAAAAGGAAATTACAGAAAGGAGGTTTATAATCAAACCTTTCAAAGTAGCTATAGAAGTCTAAAATTCGTGAACACAGAATAATTATAATAATAGTTCACTGACTTCTAAGAGAGCTGTTGAGCTGGGCCTTGCAGAGGTCAGTTCTTGATCCCAAATTATATAACTGAACTGAAGAATTTTGTGCAGAAGATGCTAATCTTATTTGCAGACAGCAGCGAGAAAGAGGGGGCCGGCAGGTGGATAAAAAATATGGTGTAAAATTACTGAACAAAGACATGAAAAATAATGACCAAAGTAAGGCAAAGCATGGAGCAGTATTGGAAAATCTGAAGGGTAAAAAAATTTAGAAAGGAAGGGCCATCGGTCTACGTGCATGTCAGGATAAGGACACTAAACAGAAAGCAGGCAACAGCCTCATGAAGATTTTGCATTTTGTTAGGAATGATAAAATTACTGCAAGTCAGAAATATAAGATACTTGTAGTTGCTTTTTTTTTTTTTCTTTAAATGCAAATACATCACAGCTGTATTTCCCACAGGACATTCATACAAATCCCCTTCCAATCCTGTCTGAACAGGGCTTTCTAAATTTTGATAGAGTGAGAGAAACACCGAAAGGTCAGCAAAGACATTTGCTTTGAAGGAATGCAGCTCCTATTGGAGAATTAGATTTGCAATTCAGAGCCTTTATTTGATGAAGTTAATAAGCACATGGCTACATTTTAGGGAAGCAGGCTGAGTTTCTTCAGCTGGAGCAGCGCTTAAAATTAGGCACCAGCTTAAGCATCTTGTTGAACCAGGACCCATAACCTTGGTTGGAGTGATGCCTTTTCCTGGGTACCCAGGTAGCAACAGAAGTGCTCTTCTTCTGAAATTAATGCTTGGAAAAATAAATAAAAACTTTTATTCTGGAGGGGACTTTGTTATGTCCTATTCTATTTTAATCCAATGGGTAGGATACTATCAATTTTCTATTTATAAACTGAGATAATTTAGTGCAGCACTGATAATCTGAATATTAAGGAAAACTACATTTACAGTAGTCACTGCCAAGCTGAACCACTTGCCTGGGGCACTGGGCAGAATTCAGTGTATTGTTTTTATCTCTGAAGCTCCCAATGATTTCAGTTTAATTTTTTTCTGAAGTGTTGTCTCTTTTGCCTTTCTATGCACTGCAGCTGACATAAGCAGAAGTACACAGCATGAGCTTTTCTATTCAGGAGAAAAATCTGCTTATACATTACACAGGCTCCTTAGCTCAGCATTTCAGTCTTTAGCACAACAAACCTCAGCCACTGGTACATTCTGCAAAGCACCCACCTTTCTTTGGGTGTTAGTTAGGGACAAAATTAAAGTGTGAGTTCAGAAATTACGTGAATGTAATATTCAGCAGAAATAGTGCTAGTAATTATAACAGTGGTGACCAGCAAACAGAACTTGTGTCAATTTATTAAACTTTACTGTGATTTTAAAGTGCTTAAAGGCACCTAGAGTTGGAAAGAGGTGTATATCTTTATCATTTTATGAACCAAATAAAAAGGAGCAATAGTCCAAAACCAAAATAAAGTTCCATTTCAAAATAATTTTCACCCAAACAACAATATTTGCTATTGTGTTCATATTTTTGGTGGGAGAGGCTTTCATACACCTCAGAGATCCATTTCAGGGATCCAAGCTGCAGAAGATTTAATATTATCATGATAACTCTATCCCTGAATGTTGAGCAATTCCAGATTATTCCCTCCCTTGGTAGTCACATTATTAAAATATCTCAAAGAGGACATTACTGCCAAGTTACACATATTTAAATCTTCTGATCCCTCGTTCTAAACTAGAATCTGTATCTCCGGCAATCTACTTCTTGCCAGTTTTCTACAAATTCCCTCCAAATTACCAGTATCTTTCCAGCAATGAGAGCTTCCAATATTTTATTGTTTCACCAGCTTTAGTGAGCATGCCATGTAATTTCCTCTGTCTTTATGGGAGGCCTGGATTTACTGTGGCCAGCTTTACTGCCAGAGGCGATTGCAAGTGTATTCATTTTTACTGTGCACTACACACAGTGAGCATATAATCATCTTCTGGAACCGTTCTGCTCTGGTCTGTCTCTTGCATTAGATATGAATGTTTAACATACTTTCTCTTAGCGTATTTGCACGTTTTTTTCCGTATTCTCATTTTCTCACATGCTCTCATTTTTCTAATCTCTTAAATCACTTTAGATTATTTCTGTTCATGCCTGCAAAATGCATTACATAATTTAATCTGTGAAATTTCAGATGCTACCAAATTTATTCAACTAGCAGCTGCAACACAGCTCAAGGCTTTCTGAGATTGTGAAAGTAGGAAGAAAATCTGTGTCCTCTTTACCCACAGGAATCATTACTGTTTCTTGAAGAGAAGACATTTGCCATTGACAGTAAGAAGGCCAAGGTCCAGTTTCTGCTTAGTAAATAATAGGTGGACATTAACAACTCTACAGACTACTTCATGGTCTTTTGCCTACTCTTCTTGTAATGATCACTGAATAAATAATGGTACATCACCTCCACCATCTCTTGATATCCTCCACATTCATTCATCCTCCCTTATATTTCCATGTCTATGGCAGTGTAACCTTCAGTACATTTCTGACATTTACGTGCTTATCACTTTATTTTTCATTCAAAATGTTTTGTACCCCAAAACAACCTCTTGCTAGGGGTAAAGATAACGTGCTCAAAAGCAAAGGAAAGATCTCGGGTCTCCCAACTAATAAAGCTACATCTAGCCACTGCTAAGTAGGCATACACCTGCTCCATCACTCCAGGAAAGCTGCATTTTTCAGAAGTGGAATTTATCAGGTAGCTGAGCTTTCATCACTTGAAGTTAAAACTTGGTTCAAACATCTGGACTTGATCTATCTTTGCAGGTCATTGGAGATTCAGTCAGGGCAAATTGCCGCCTCTGACACTGAGAAGCAACAATCAATGCCAGGGTGTTACATCTGTGCTCCATATTCTGTTCTGGCCAGCAAATTACTTACATGTTTATTCAGTGTTATAGTGCTGGTGGGGGAAGGGGAAAGGAGATTGTATTCTCTTTTATTCTTGAAAGCTTCATGATTTGATCCAAATGATTATGTTCCACAGAATTGCTTCAGCTGCCTGTCCAGAGATAAAACTGCAAGAGCCAGGGCAGGCTGAAGCAGCAAGTCCTTGACCATGAGCTGGAATTATCATTGTTGGACAGAACCGCAAAATAAAATTTCACAATCTTTCTTAACTGACTACCACGTTTTGTGTATGTGTTCAAGATACTGCCATTTGACAAAACCAGTATCTTTGCAGGAATTAAGTAAGCTTCTCTACATTTCAGAGCTTCCAAATCAGGAACACATTCTGCAGTAAGCATTTCTGAACCAGAAGAGTGGTTCTCATCATCCAAATCCAGCCAAATGCATCTAGCTCACCTTAGATAAGATATTCTTGCAAAACACAGCTCTCCAGGAAATATGTTTGTAATCATTAGCACTGAAGTCCTCTTTGGAACTAATTTTCCTATGGAACTGAGCAGACTCTACTTGAGACTTCTCAAATATTTAAGTTGGTTGCTGAATGGAGACACAGAATACTACGTCTTCAGTTTAGTGGGATTTATTTTCACTAAATTAAGTTTTGTCTGGCTGCTTTACAGAGGAATGCCTTTAAAATACCCCCCAAAACATCAGTCAAATAAATTAATCTGCCTTCCTAACATTTTTATTTTAGAATGCTTTAACATTTGTATATACAACAACATTCACCATTTCCCAATGGAATAAAAAATTCTGGGGGGAGGGTACAGGAAGAGGTATGACGGTTAAAGGATCAAAATTATGGTATCAAGGGAAACATCAGGTAGAAAATCTTTGTCAGCATTCATACTGTCCTCGGAAAGAAATGAAGTAGATGGTCTTAAGAAGGAATACAGTCTCGCAAGTCCCATAATGAGAGTACTCTGACAAGCCTGCTCCTTGTGGTCTGATGAAAAAAACAACCTTGCTGTAACCAGAAGAGTCAAGGCTTTGAAGAGAAACACATATGAATGTAAAGAAGTGAAGGTATAACCAGAAAAGCACAGCTGAAACAAGCGCAGTAATATGATACACTTAAATAAACACACGTTGTCCTTCCCTCCATGCACGAGCACTCAGCGGAGGTACTCCGATAAGCCTGCCTGCCATGTGCCCATGCTGACAGCTCCGTGGAGGCTGCTGAAGGACAGGAAGGAGCCAGGAGGCAAAGAAAAGGGTGAGGGAGTAAGGTGGCCTTGCAGGGAGAGGATGCCCCACAGGAGCTGCTGCAGTCTAGGGTTCAAAGCCTGGTGGTAACCAAAGGTGCCAAAGCAGCACGCAGAGGTGGGCCTACACCCCTGGGCCAACACGCTCTGACTCTGCGAGCACTGAGGCGGTCTTTCACCTGCGGGCTGCAACGGACCTGAGCTGATAAAAAGCTTCAGGGTCCCAGAGAGGTCTGAGAAAGGAGCAAAAGCTAAGATGCTTCCTCAGGCTTGGGAAACGGGGCTGCTCGCCACGCTGCAGAGACAGGTACTGCAGGAGAGGGTCCTCCACGCACCACAGCGTGGAAACCCAGGGGGCCAGAGGAGGACGGTCAGAGCCCGGCCAGGACAGCCAGGCCTGAGGCTGCCTCCCCAGCCCGGGCCCTGCTGCCGCAGCCGAGAAGCCGCCCCGGGCCGCCGCTCCTGCGCGTAGGAGCAGTGCAGCCCCTAGCCGCGCAGGGCAGGGCAGGGCAGCCAGGCTCAGGAGCCGCGGGGGAAGCCCCTCGCCCCCGCGCTGCCGGTAACGGTCACCTCCCCTGCCCGCCAACGTGAGCCGGCGCCCGCAGGGCCAGCCGCTCCCCCGGCGCAGCGCCGGCCGCGAGCGCGCAGCCCGCGATTGGCTGCCGCGCCGGTCCTTCAGGCCGCGGGGGCGGGGCCAGCGGGCACGGCCACCCGCGGGGGTTCGTCATCGCGGAGCGACGGCGGGGACCTTGTCGGCGGCCGCGGCTCGGCCCGGTGTCATGGCGGCGGCGGCGGCGGCGCCCGGCCCGCTGCAGCCCGGCGGCCACGCTGCGGAGATCGGCGCCGACCCTGCGGCCTCGGAGGTGGCGAGCAGCGCTCTGCGCTGCCTGGCCGGGCTGGCGGGGCAGGTGAGTGCGGGGCGGGCGGAGGGGGAGGCCTGCGGCAGGGCTGGCCCGGGCGCCGCGGGCCCCGCACCGCGCCCGGCTCGCCCCGCCTCGCCCCTCCCCGGCCTGCCTCGGGGGCCCGAGCAGGGCGTGCTCCTGTTTCTCCCCTGCCTGCGGGGCCCTTCTGGGCTCCAGGGGCTCCGGTACGGCCCCGGAGAGAAAAGGCGGCCGCCGCGAACGAGGGAGCGGCCTCGTTTCGGGAGGTTGTTGAGGCCTGCCCGCGGGAGCGGTGACGCTCCTGTCAGGGCTGGGGGCTGGGGGCGCCGGCTGCATCCCTCCCGGCGCGGGCAGCCCCGGGGTGCGCGGCCTGCCGCTGCATCTCATAGTCGTGGCCGTGCCTTTGCCTCTTCGTGGTGGGACGTCCCGTGTCACTCTGTAGTTTGACGGGTCGTCTCTCCCCTAGGAAACGGCAATCTGCCCAGTTGCTGTATCTTAACGATTAGTGATTCGGAACTGAAAAGCTGCTAAAAGCTTACTTGTGCTCGAAATCGAAGTAAATGATCAGGAGCTTGAAGTTAGCCTTGCCTTGGTAATAAGATAAAAATTCTGTGGTACTTAAATTGAAACGCCTACTTTAGGTTTAGTAATGGCTATGAATTATTTAACGGATGTTAAGGTAGTGGTGGGAGGCCCTTATCAGGAGAAGGTTTGGGTAACAACGTAATTATCACCGTAAATCATTTACAGATAAATTCCTTTTCCACTGTGGAAGCATATATGTAGTTCTGCGAAGGCAGTAGAAGCACGCTCTTGCTTCTGAAATTAGTCAGCAGTTTGAAGGTTTGGGCCCAGATGATGAGCGATATCTGCAGGAGATAATATAACAATGTATGTTTATGTTAGAAAAATACTCAGAAATGGACTCTGTTAAATACAGAGGCATTTTAGTGCTGGCTGCTGACTGATCTGAAATTGTTTTTTAGAGCATTTCACCTCTCATCTGAATAGAATTGTGTGTTATACTTGCTTCTCACCTCGAAGTCTGCTAATAATTGTCTCCCTTTTCAGACAAAAGTAATCCAAAATTAAGGGCCTGAAAATTCAGGCGCTGACTAGTAAGAGTCTCAGTTTTCCTATCTCTCAAGTGATTAAAAACTACCCTTGCTTTTGACCAGGAGTGCTAAACAACATAATGATCATACACCACTGATTCATAGGATTGCAGAGACAGGAAGACTATCTGTATTGTGGACAAAATATCCCATAATTCTTCCTGGTGAAAATTCTAAAAGTAATCAATGAAGAACTAGCACTGTCAGTTTATCTAGATGTGATACTGTCATTCATACTGTTGTTCATACAATGTTAACATGAGTGAAAAGTTGAACTCTGGTATTTATGAAAAACACAAAGAAGAATAAAGGAAAAGTTTCCTAAGCTCTTAACTAGGGTACTCATCACAAGTTTAATTAATTGTTTTCAAAACTACATGAAATACTCTAGTTTCTCTCTCTTCTTCAGTAGTGGACTTGTTCTCCAAAGTTTGCTCTATGTCTAGCATGTCACTGGAGAGAGCTTCGTGATTTTTAACAATATTTGGGTGTGCACAGACAATTGCAAGAGACCAGTTTAGAGTTGCTACGTCCCCTCAGTAGAGTTACAGTAGTTATGGTGCAGAGTAAAATTATCTTCATTGGCATTTGGAGTGTATTCTTTCCATGACGACAAGCCTGTTTTACTGTGCATTGCACTGAACTATGAGTAGGGGTCTGGTTGCTCCATCTTAGCTGAGAAGGTCTTTTTAATTGCTCAGTCATGATTGTTTCCAGTTGTTGAGTTACACTCTTGTCTGCCAGTACTTGAGTTCTGGTAGATTTAACTGTGGTGTTTTACCAGCTTACTGACTCTAGCAATCCATCTTGCATTTTTGACTGAAACTACTGATTCCCCATTTCCCTTTTATAGAGATGAGTGAACATATGCCAGACTGTTAGCTGTCACAGTTTGTGATCCATTGTAGTAGCTTAAGTTGGATTTATGCTAGAAGGTTGGACTGTAAACAGGAATATTTCTGGCACAGGAATTTTTTTACTAGAGCAGTCACTTGCAGCACAGTGACTAGGTGGTCATCTGGGCATAACAACTCTCAAAACCAATATAACTAGTGATGAAAAGTTCTTTAAGCCCCAAGTGACAGTCAGTGTCTTTCATAAAACAATTTCAAAGGGCTGAAATGACTTATGGTCCTGTGAGTTGCTGCAGAATAGGCTGTGGACTTGTAAATATACAAAGGCTTTGAAGTTACCAAATCACAGAATTTATAAACCTGCTTGTCACAGTTCTTATAGGTAGAAGGATGTGAAACACTGAGAAAACTAATTCTGTTGTACTAGAAACATAGTTGGATGCGGGAGGGGTTTATTCTTTACTTATATTTTAAAACAATGTCTGTAAGTTTAAAATATCACTGGCCTCTAAATTATTCTAAATCAGAAGCTCTCCTGGTTTTGTCCATTGAACCACCTGGACAGGAGTCACACACTAGGATATGAAGGCACATGTCAGCTGATACTTTTTGAAAAAGGAGGCTTATTAGGATATTTGTTGTGGTTTAACCCCAGCCAGCAATTGAGCACCACACAGCTGCTTGGTCACTTCCTTCCCACCCAGTGGGATGGGGGAGAGAATCGGGGAAAAAAAAGTAAAACTTGTGGGTTGAGATAAAGACAGTTTAATAGGACAGAAAGGAAGAAAATAATAATGACGATGATAATAATAATAGTAATAACAATATGACAACAACAACAACAACAATAATAATAACAATAATAATAATAAAGAAATTGGAATATACAAAACAAGTGATGCACGATGCAATTGCTCACCACTTGCCAACTGATGCCCACTTAGTTCCCAAGCAGTGATCTGCCCTGCCCCGGTTAACTCTCCCCAGTTTATATACTAGACATGACGTCACATGGTATGGAATACCCCTTTGGCCAGTTTGGGTCAGCTGTCCTGGCTGTGTCCCCTCCTAACTTCTTGTGCCCCTCCAGCATTCTTGCTGGCTGGGCACGAGAAGCTGAAAAATCTTTGACTTAGTCTAAGCACTACTTAGCAACAACTGAAAACATCAGTGTGTTACCAACATCATTCTCATACTAAATACAAAACGTAACACTATACCAGGTACTAGAAAGAAAATTAACTCTATCCCAGCCGAAACCAGGACAAAATTGCAGTAGGACTCCTATTTTGTTTCATTACAATGACTAACATCTATGCCTTTTTTACCCTGTCAGTAACGTAGTGTATAGTAGATGTTACTCCAGAAACTTTTGGAAGAAATACGTGCTTCAGGTGATCACATATGCACAATGGCTTAATTCTTAAAGTAAAGTTTTATTCTTACTAAATTCTAAAAACATTCTTGATGTTGTAATGTGTTCAAAACTAGTGTTTCCTAAAATGTTACTTTTCCTACATTCTATGTAGTTTAAGTACTTGTGTGAAAATGATCTAAAATACATTTTATATCTAGTCAGACCATCTCCTTTGGCATGTAATTTGGAATCTAACACTGGATTTAACAAGGCTATTCTTTGACTAAAGAAGGAAAGCTCAGGCTTATAGCTCTTTACATACAAAATTGTGATACTACTGGGGTTTAAAATTAATGTAGAACAACTTTGTATCCACTGCTTTGCCTTCAGAGTGGTGGAGGCATTCTTGTGTTTAGTTCTCATTGTTTCCTCATACACTGTGCAGTGGATTCAGGAAACAAGTGCATATGCATTCTGTGTTCTTGTCCATAACATTTGATGCCGTTAGAAGTTAGATATCTTTAGACCGTATGTTAAAGGTCACTTCTGTCATCTGCCCGAGGTCTCTTTTTCTTTCTTTTTTTTATTAAAAAGAAAAAAGGAAGGATTGAGATGTAGATGTACAAATATGCATATGACCTGGGAATTCTGTGTCTCAGAGTACCTGTAGGTCCTCTTGATTTTAAACAAGAGTTTTATCTGTATCTAGAATTTGGGGCATCACTTACGGGTTGTTTGGTTGGAGAACAACCTACTTGGCTTTGGGAAATGAAAGTGCTTATTACTTCAAGAGCTTGAGAAGACCTTTAGTGTAACAAAACAGCAAAGATGGGTGTGAAAGTATGTAGTTCATTAGTGATTATTAACAATCAGCTTTGTATTAGAAAGTGAAAGTTTATTTTTAGCTTATAGAAGATACATAGTTCCTTTAAATAAAACTTCAGATTCACTATGTGTGTTTCTCTTTATTGCTTTGGGAATTAAATATTGCAATTCCTTGGCAAAGAGAATAGACTATGGCAATTGTTATTTTGATCTGAATGCATATAAAGGGAAATAGTGTGATTTGGAAATGGGTTTGATAGTGGTGCTGTGTAGTCTAGAGTTTGTTTAACCTCAAGATTTTTTAAAGATTTATTTTTTTAAAGACAAGATTTTTTAAAGATTTATTTTTTTAAAGACTTATTTTTAATATAAATCCTCCTCTGGATTAGCAGCAAATAAAAATTTCAAGAATGTGGCATGGTGCAGTATCAAGACCTTGGTCGTACAGGCATAGATAGCTTTGCAAATCTCAGAATAAAATACATGAACTTACAGAGACTGCCATCCTAGGTGCAGGTTTCTTCCTACTGGTGGTTATATCATCTGTTAAAAGAAAAGATTTGAGTGATTAACACGAACAGTATGTTTCTGTACAATAGTTAATTGAATTGAGAATCGACTAAAGTTAAAGATCAAATTAATACAATGAAAGTGTGATGAGGTAGTAAGGAATTCTTAATTCTTGAATATACTCTACAAATACCAGCTTACTTTGAAAATGACAGCTCCTTGAATTATAATTAATGTCAAACCTCTCCAATGTCCTCATATAAAAGGGGTCTGTATGAGATTGAGCATAATTGTTGTCCTGTAGAAGTCTTGTATACTTTTGTGATGTTAATACAACATAACAACATAATTTTTTGTTGTGCTTGTTTTGCTCTCTTGAAGCTTAACCTTGGAGACGATATCGTGAAAGTTGTAATCGATTGGAGCAAGCTTCAAAGCACATCAGCACTTCAGCCAACATTGCTCTTTAGTGCACTTCAGCAGCATATTTTATGTTTGCAGGTAAATATTTCATTGGACACATTCGACTTGACAAAAGTGATCAGTGTGGTTATATTATCTAAACTGTAAAATTTCAGTCATTTTGATCTTATATTGCTATGTCCAACAAAAAAGAATGCAGAAGTATTATATGCTTGGGGTTCCACTATGCTTCATAGGTACTCACACTTAGGGATTTTTCAGGTTCATGGTGGGAATAGCCACTGTAGGTGAGCAGGCTGAATAAATGCAGCCTCATTGATTTCTAGACTTGCATTGTAAATGTGATACGTTTCCATCTATGGTGGGTTATAATTAAGCAATAAGACACGGCAGGTGTGTGTCATGCTATGATAATGATTCCATGCGTTGGGTGAGTTTTGAGGCTCATGGAGTGCTTTCAGTGGTTCAAGAAGTGGCATTATCCCAGCATGACACATCCTGGAGTGTCTTACTGCAATTAAATATATTTTCAGCGTAGGTTTTTTTTTTTTTTTTTAAAGAGTAATTTCTTTGACATTAATGTCTCATCTTGCCAAGTAGCCAGTCACCATTACTGTCATTTCTTTTAACTATTTGAAACTTTCCAACCCTGCCAAAAGTACGTGTAATTTAGTTGCATGGCAGGGTGAGCAGTTTGTCAGCTGGTAACTGAACAGTGTTTTGACCTTGATAGTTCATCTGTAAAAGATGGGGATTTGAATACCATTTTTTTGCTTCAGCTAGTCAATGAATTATTTCAAGTGTGTAGTACTGAGAGGGTGAAAAAGGAAGTTCTTGTATTTGCTTGTCTGTAGGTAAAAGAAAGACCTTTAATGTTTTCCAGACATCCACCAAATCTTTGGTGTGATAAACAAAAAGAGAAAATATGCAAGATAAAAGCAAGTAAAATCCAACTGTAAGAACACTGCAAGTAGAAATTTGATTCCATTTCAGGAAATGTGACTGGTAAAAATCATGTTGTCTTTCAAAAAAAAAAAAATTCTAGAGGGAAAATAATCAGTGAAATTCAGACTAGATGAAACTGGTGAAAATTATAAAAAGGGGGTGTGACATATATATGTACTGAGGTTTCGTGATTACGTCTTGTGTGAGTTATTGCAGTAGAATAAGCATTCATTTTTGCTGCTACAAATGTCAGTGCATTCTCTCATTTAATTTCATGACCTAAGTAGATAATCAACCGTGTCACAAAAAGCATGTGTTCAGGATAACGCCTATGTATTTCATGTCTGTGTTCTCTCATTCACTTGGGCAACTGCAGTTTCAAGTGGAGAATGTAGTGCTGTGGTGATAAAGTAAAGGCTTTACAGTGTGAAAGCATTGGCTTTCATGTTAAGGAGGAAAAATACTAAGCCTTACTGTTCTGAGTAGGCATTTGAATGACATGTTAATTAAGTGGCATTGGTGCTAATGATTGAAGCTTTGATTTAGCTAGTAACAGACAAGTAGCAGGCAGACTTTTGCAGAAATTTGGGAGTTTTCCTATACAAACTTCTAAAAGGCAGAGGTCAAAAAGGCCAGAATCATGGCGTGCACAGTATTTGGAACTATAGCGCTTTTTTTGGTTTTTTGGTTTTTTTTTTTTAATTTTATTACTGTG
Source organism: Aquila chrysaetos chrysaetos (assembly GCF_900496995.4). Taxonomy (NCBI): domain Eukaryota; kingdom Metazoa; phylum Chordata; class Aves; order Accipitriformes; family Accipitridae; genus Aquila; species Aquila chrysaetos. The sequence goes on from NC_044005.1 coordinate 28,996,991, forward strand.
TTCTATCAGAGGCAGATGGAATTTCTAAAATTATTTGTTAGTCTGTTTTAGAAATTGTAATAGAACTTTTTGCTTTTTGTTTTGGGGGTTTTTTTGGCTTTTTTTTTTTTTAACCCTAATGTACTGTGTTCTTTGTTCAGCCTCTTTTAGAGAAACTCCAGTCATTGATTAAAGAGGAAAATATAGGCCATGTTGAACCTGCAGGTAAAACAGAAGGCCAAGCTTGTGAAAAAAGTGTAGATGTTTATGATGGTAACTGTCAGACGGAAGAAAAGTATGCAAGTTATGACTTGGGAGATCTGAAGGATGCTTATATTAATTTTGATCCGGAGGTGGTCCAAATAAAAGCTGGAAAAGCAGAAGTAAGTGATTTACCTAAATTTAAAAAAAAACACAAAAAGACCTTTCTAAATTTTGTATTTAAACAATGAAATAGATACATGCCATCATGTTTATTACCTGCAGATTGACAGGCGGATATCAGCCTTCATCGAGAGGAAACAAGCTGAGATCAATGAAAATAATGTCAGGGAATTTTGCAATGTTATTGATTGTAATCAAGGTAACTGGCTAGCCAGACTTTAATCTTCATAGCAATTTAAGTTGTTTATTTTTTTATTTTTCAAAAGCACTATTCTATATTTAAAACAGAACTTTTAAGAGTAACTTTGTTTTAAAGTTAAGAACTTGCATGTGCACTGCAGATGTTGTCAGATAGACAAAAAAAGAAAGTAGTCACTGGATGACAATGTTTAATGCATCCCATACAGAAAGATTATAGCTATTACTGTGTTCATTTTAAGAACTGCGATCTTAAATCAGATGATTTTGTAGCTGTTGTTCCCAATGTTTTAGCTAGATGTTCCTTCGAAAGTCAACAGAACTGCAATTCAGAAATGTCTTGTGAATTGTGTGTTCAAACTGAAGTTAATTTAATGCTAGTTAAATTACCAAAGTATTTTTTGCAATCAATTTGAATTACTAGCTACTTAGAATAACTTTTTCCTTTCAACATTACTCAAGCTATTGGTGTTTTTAATGTACCAATTGTCACAATTGGCTGTTTCTGTAACCAGTCTTAAGTCCATCTGGGAGGCAGGATCCCATTAGCATCATTAGTAACTGTGTAACCAAATGTGTCTTAAAAGTGAAGACACTTTTATATACAGAAGTAGTACAGAGATGTTTTCTAAGTACCTGTGAACCCAGATGTGCATTGTCTCTGTGATGTACTTAAGCTTTTAGAGATCAAAGCTTATTGTTCCATAAGCTTTATAGGAAGAGAGTTTAACTCCTTGAATATTAGTTGGAATGAAAATGACATCTGAAGTCTTGTAGAATATGCTAGATAGTAAAATACTGATTCCTAAAATTGTTAATTATATACAGAAGAAATATAAGACCTTCCTTTTTATGTTCAGGCATAATAAAATATGTGTAAAGCTTTGGTGTATATGAACAGAGGTTAAAATATAAACTTCAGAATAAACTGAGATGATCTGTACTGTAGGTTTTTATGATTAAACAAATTAAAGAAGTCACAGGCATCAGAATAAATGCAGGAAGGTGACAAAAGAATGCTGATGAGTAAACTAGACCAGTCTGAAAATAGGAGAACAGTTTCAAAAAAGGACATAAAAACAGAATAACATAAGGTAAAAGACTTCTGTGCAGAAAGAAAGAAATAAGTTACAGAGGAGTGCAGTGAAAAGTAAGAACCAAATTGGAAGAAATTTGGTCCTGATCCAATAAACTTTTATATACAAGTGTGCATACATTATATAAGTGACTTATCCAGTTAAAACCAGTAGGTCCATGCAAGTGTGTGAAACTATTAATGAGCAAGTGTTTATAGAATGAATGAAGTATTTCTGATGTTTTTATTGTATGAAGGATTTTAGATTTGTTAAAAGCCTCAAAACTGATGATGGTTAGAATATTTTGAATTACAAATACGTAATTAGGACCTCACTTTTTATATTATTATTATGATTTATTTAGAAAATAGCTGTGCCAGAACAGATGCCATTTTCACACCCTATCCTGGATTTAAAAGCCATATAAAGGGTAAGCAACTATTTTAACACCCATTTATTAAGAGTGTCCAGATAGAATGGCACTGATGAATTTTTGACTTTAAAATGTTTTATAGATTGCTCAAAAATTCAAACTTAACCTATTGATTTTTGACTCTAGTGAATACTTTTACATCTTCGCTTACTTCTCCAAGGTTTTCAATCCCATAACTGCTTCATTAAGCTGATGGTTATGCACTAAAGTCCAAAACAAAGTAGCCTATTTTCATTGTCTGAAAGGAAAGATGCAAAAGATAAAGCAGGACAGAGAAGCTGAACAGTTCTTAGCTTTTCTTGTAAGGCGAAGCTAGCAGTCCAGTTAAGGAGTTGAGATTAAATAAAATTATTCCATTTTTCATTAGTCGGTGTAAGTATATTGAATTAGAAAATAGTGTTGGGACACAGTGGAAGTTCTGAGACATAGATTTCTGGGAAGTGGCAAGCTGGGGAACAAGCTTACCACTGCACTACCTTTTGGGCAAGGAGTAAATAGTGTAGAAATGATTGTCCAACAGAAGTTATGGATAAAAGTTTGCTTGTCCATCTACTGCTCTCTAGGTGTATGCAAGTTACGCTGTGTTTAAAAACAAACAAACAAAATCTCCAAAATGAGAATGAAAGTAACCCTCTCTTCCATTTTCGAGAGTGGTAGTATTCAGTTATCCACTTGATACAGGTTCTAGAAAGCAATTCATTATTCTGAATACTGCAAAGCACGATCATAGGTATAAGCATTAAAAGGTCTGGTGAACTAAGGGACATGGGGAAGTGGGTATGAGTTTAGAATCTTTCACTAAGAACCCTTTCAGTAGTCACTTTTTTAAACTGAGTGCTAGTTTGTAACTTGAATGGTAGCGTATTACAGGAAAAAAGAAAAGTTTGCACTTCCAGTAACTAAAACCCAAACAGTTCATAACTGAAACATGAATAACTCTTAGAAAGGACTTGGAAGTAAAACCAGCATAAACTGAAGCAAGAATGTAACATGTGACCTTCATGAAGTACTGAGTAAGAAGGTGTGTGCTTCAGTGTCTAGAGTTGCCAACATAGTCTTTAAGTCTGTAGTACACTGCAGTATTCCTATCAGGAGGGACTTGAGAAATGACCGTGATTTCAAGAGAAGTGACCAAAATCTTCCGATGAAGACATGGTTCAGCAGGGGGAAAAGACAGACCCAGAAGCAGCTGAAGAGCCATTAAAGCTGTTACCTGAATAACAAAAATTAGAAGAGAACTTCCTTGCTGAGATTTGTAGCGGTCCTTCTAGTTTACCTCCCCTCATCTTCATGTATTTATGATGCTTCCTGTAATATTAGGTCAGGCCTCTTCTTTGCATTCACAACAGCTCACATGTGCAACTGCTGACACAGATATCGGGTTTTCTGCTATTTATCAGCAGCTGATGACAAATTCTTGATACTGCCATTCTACATGAATGTATGAGTAATTCTTTTACTTTGCATATGTAAAGTCCTAGGTCTTTGTTTAGTTTAGTTACTCATGCAAAAATAAGAAAATACTTTTACTTGAACCTTTGATCTTAATGTGTGTGGGACCCTTCACATGAGAGACTGATGTGAAATTGATTTAACATAGGTTTTCATATTTTAATATTTTGCTTGCTTTAGTTAGATGTACTTTGTGTTTCATGTGCATATATGTTAAATTTGTGTTCTCTTTACTTAGTTTCCAGGGTAGTAAATACATATGGACCTCAGACTAGATCTGAAGGAGCACACGGGTCCAGTCACAAAGCCAATATACCCATTCATGATTGTGGAAACCAAGCTGTTGAAGAGAGATTGCAAAACATTGAAGCACACTTACGGTTACAGACAGGTTTGTATCATGTTTTTATTTTGACATCAGTGTGCCAGTTTGTACAACAGTTATCATTACTGTAGTAAACCTGGGCAAGTCTATAAAACCTGTGACTGTAAAAACAGTGGATAGATCCACTGAAGGGTTTAGTCACCCCAAGTACTGCAATCTAATGTTTAGGCTCTTATGCCCAAAATGGAACCCAGATTTATGCCCAAATTAGGGTGCTGAGTTAGTAAATCTACACTTGATGTGGTGGCAAATGAGAGAGGAGCACTTCGGAATGGGATTTAAAACAATCTGGAATGTTTGGACATAGGAGTTCTCCATAGTCAGTGCAGTCCTTCTGCCTTGACCCACTGAATGGGAAAAGCTGAGGTTAGGACTCAGTCCTGCTTCATGGACACCCTGTGGGCTGGGGATAGGATGAACCTAAAACACAACCTGAAACCTTTTCCTAAAGGTGGATGATTCTTGAAATACAGTTATGTGAGACGCTTATTTCCCAGAACGTGGGAAGCTTGTTGTCAGTACTTCCCTTTAGCCATGCAAACGTGAGTCCACACCTTTCACTAAAATAAATGCCATAGCCACCAGGCTACTGACTTTAAGTAGTTTCTTTCCTCACCCCAGCCCCAGTTTTCTAGAGTATAACTCAATGAGGCACTTATCAAGGAGTAATCTATATTTTTCCTGAAAAATGTTTTCAAAACAGAACAGAAGCTGAGATCTTCACCTAAGAAAGTGAATGTTCTACACATCATACTGCAGATAAACACTTTACTTTTTTTGTTTTCTGAATACTGAATAGATGCCAATACTTTCTCTAAGAATATGGTGAACACTGACTAGATTACTAGATTCCTGTGAATGCATACTGGATCCTCTGGTGGCAGGGAGAGTAGAATACTCCTAGATACTGTTGAGACGGCAGTCAGGGCTTGATGCTTAGCTGTATAGGTGTCTCAAAAATAAGGTGCTTTTTGTGCATGGAAATAGAATTTGCAAGTGGCTGGCTAGCATTAAGGTTACAACATGTACTAGCTTTGGAGTTTATGCATATCAGGGATAATGATTAGGGGTAGCTAAGGAGGGGTCCTTGCTTCCAGATTGTGCCTGTAATAGGTAACGTAATTTTGTTTGAAGGAGCAGGTCAGCTAAACTACAGTATAGGGGAAGAGGATGAAAGTATGCAATTCCAGCTCAGCTCCTGTCCAAATCAGCATTCCTGGGGAAGGTCTCAAGATCATTTGTTACTTACCCCAGCAGCTGTGCAAAAAGTATTCATCTGAGCAGGTAGCCTGCCTCAGCTACCTGCTCACCAGTTTTTGTTTCTGAAGACTGAAAGAATTGTTCTTGACTCACCTGCTGTTTTTCAGAACAGCTTCTTCTAGTGCTAGCACTGCTCTTTTCCCTTTACATTAAGAGACAGCAATATTAAGAAGAGTGAGAGGTTAGCCAATTTAATTAGTAGCTGCTGAGTGACGTTAGAGAGCAGAACTGAAGGAGGGAAGCTACCTGCAGAATTGTCTGTCTGGAGTGAGGAAATAGATGAATGGCAAGAAACCCATTAGTGCTTATTTCAGTAGTTTGTGGAATAGAATTGTCTTACCTAATAGACCTAGAAATAAATGGAAACGGGTGGCAAGAGAAAGAGTAAAAGCTTGCTAAGGCTTTGGTTGTCACTACTGTTCAGACCCAGACTATCATTTTAATTGGGATAGCCAGTAGTTAGTTGTGATAAACAGCGATTTCAGGTTATAGAATACTATGTAGCATAAATAAGATGCTTTCTAAGGCTGATCTTCTGATCAGTTCTGTTCTTACATGGGGAAGCAAGCTCAAGCTGCTGTGGTACAGCTGCAAAATGGGTTGATGTGGGGTTTTTCATTGCTGTTGTGTTTGTGGGTTTTGTTGTTCTTTTTAGTTTGGGTTTTTGGGGGAGTTTGGGGTTTTGTTTGTTTGTTTTCCAAAGCTCTGTTACTCCTCCATTCCACATACACATTCCCCACTCCTGCTTCTCCCATCTGTGGCCAGGCAAACGCTGTTAGTTGTCAAGCACAACTCATACCTGTCCTCTAACCTGTGATGCTCAGTGGAGATAGGTTTCCTTCAGAACAACCTTAGGTATCAATGCTGAATTCATGTCTGGTCTGCCATCCCATCTGCTCCCTCCTGATGCTGCTGTCAGTTTTGAAGTGGTAACATTTGGTGTGTGACAAATGTATTGTAAGAGTGATCATTAGTTGTTCCAGGGACCTTGTCAGACATATTTCATCCACCTGCATAAAGTTGTCTATTGTCTTCACTGACTGCCCTGGCTTATCAATCAGGTTTTACTCTGAATCATATTAATTACCCATCCTTTTTATTATCCCATCTGCTCATTTTGTTTCAGCTGCTGGTTGATAGCTGGACTCAAAGAATTTAGCTGTTAAACTTGCAGTCTTTAGTTTAAAAAGTTACTCAAGTGCTTTTCCTGATTTCTTTGTATTTGTACTGGTGTATTTAGGTGGTCCTGTACCAAGAGACATTTATCAGAGAATTAAGAAGCTTGAAGATAAAATCCTTGAGCTGGAAGGACTATCTCCTGAATATTTTCAATCTGTAGTAAGAAATTCTCTCAACTTCTTTCAGCATACCTAAATGCATTCAGTACTTTTGTGCTCAAATCTTTGATGTACAGACAAAAACCTAAGGAGTCAGAGGGCAGACTCTTTTGGTAGACAACTCTGGCTTGGTGTAATGGTTATATTTCATGTGGACTATCTAAGTAAGTTCATATTTCTACCTAATTTCTCATTTGAAAGAAAATAGTATTTGTTGGGGGGGGAAATTGCAGCCACTCGAGCTTAACTAATTTGTAAGAAATGTATTATAGAGGTTGGATTTTGTCCGCCCCCCTTCCAAAAATCCAAAGTGTTTCTTATGACAAGAAAATTGACTAAAGTTTTGATCTTGATACAAATCATTAATGGCTTAAATCAGCTGAAATCCTTCAGGCTTCTGTACATGATCTGATTACTAAAGATCAGCTACGTGAAATAACTTCCAATGGGATGAGAGAGTAAACCCTTTAAAAATTGTTTGGTGTGATTCTGTGACTTTGGTTTCTTTGTTGCTAGTCTTCAGGCGGAGTTCTGTCTTTCTGAATAGCAAACCTTACGCTTCATTCACCAAAGGAGATTAGGACAAAGAGAACATGTAGTTGTTGCTACATCAGGCTCTGCTGTCTGTAGAAATTTCTTGTCTGTTATCTTGCTGTTCTTTCCCCATGTAACAGTAAGAATGTCTCTTTTACTGTTGATCATATTTTAATTTGTATCTTCTCCCCTGAGACCAGCCAAAGAAGAGTCAGCAATTAAAAATCAATAGCAATATTATAAATTTTTGTTTCATTTTTTTGTGTTGGAGACCAATATTTTTTGTGAGGCTATTCCTTCTAGTTGTTGGAAAACAGAAGTTAAAACATACACTTTCATAAGCTGAAATTTCCATGGGAAGTGCTTTAGGATTTTCTCTAGAATGGGGATCTGGGAAAAATTTGTGATGGTGGCAATAGTAGTGTTGTACAGTAATTAGCATTTTCTTGTCCAGAGTTTTGCATAAATATTAGTGTGGATACATGAAAATTTTAGGGAGAAAAATATTGACAGCTTCAAAAGCTGGATATTGATCTTGGTTTTGTCTGAAGGAAGCTTTAGTTAAGCTGATAGTTGTTGGCTGCCAAACGTGGAGAAGCTTCAACAGCTTCTGACTGCTCTCCAGTAGTATTTCTCATGATCCAAAGTACTTAATTATAAAAAAGATTTCTTTAATCCATGGAATGGCAGTCAGTGTTCTTTCTGTACTTTAAAGACTCTTGTCAATGTTGTTACATTGGTCCTCTGTCAGTGCAACATTAAGTCTGTTTTGATTATGTCTTTTCTTTAGAGCTGTTCTGGCAAGAGGAGAAAGGTTCAACCTCCCCACGTAAGTGCTATTAAATTTGTTTACCTTAAGTTTAGGATGTTCTGAGTGAAAAGTAATCAGAAGTTCAACCAAGTAAATATCTGACTTCTCAGAAACAGCTGCATCAGTATTGGATAGCTTGCTGGCAAAGAAAGAGAGGGAAGAAGGCAGAAAGTTAATGGGTGTCACAATGAAATGAGTCTTCTAAGAGTCTGTACTAGGGTGGGTTAGTTAGTGTTTTCACCAGCTAGAAGGATGATAGAATAAAATTAATCTGTAATATTATCAAGCTGGGGGTAACAAGCAATTTGTGAATTCTGATCAGCCTCCTAGTAATGTCTTCTGGTTTTGTCTTGTGCCTTGGTTTTTTTTGTTGATTTTAATTTTTTTTTTATTTGATTTATCAGTTTGTGAAGAGATAATAAAAGTGGAAATGGCTGGCTTGGCAAAAGTGTTGCAGAAAGACCTGATACTATGGCTGATGTTATCCTAAGTCAGTTAGAGTTGCTGTTTTTATGACACTATCACATAAGGGAAAGCATTAACTGTGTACCTTAGGACACAAGAGAGAATTTGTCCTCAGTGCAAGTGAGACTGTAGCTGGAACACTGTCTGCTACTGTCCAGCACACTTGGAGACAGATGGACTGGAGACAATGCTTAGAATGGGATGTGGGCCATCTGAGACTTGAAGAAGTAGGCTTATTTACACAAGAAAAAAATCCTCCATACAGTGCAATATTTTTATGAAAAGGATGATGACCGGTTCTTTGTGTAAGAAGAGAGAAAAAAATTGTCAGGTTAAGTGGGCACAGAGGAGATTGATGTTGGGCAATAGGAAAAAAACCCTTCAGTTGTAAAGCTGGGTTCTACAAGATCTAGATAGTCTTGTCCAGTGTTTTAACATCAAAGGATTTTCGGTTCTTTATGAACAGGTTAAACAAGCATCTAATGGAAATGGCATGGATATATTGATCCATGATTAGGACTGTCAGTTTCTTGTAAGTTTACATTCTTTCTCTTTGAAGTTTCAATAGCCATAGACTAGATTCAGACAATTCTGCAAAAGTATTTCTATCATTTAGTGCAATATGGAGTGACCTCAAGTATCAAGTGCTAGGCCCCTTCTCTAGTAATTACAAGATGTAAATGATTGTGGTTTTTATTTTGTTCTTTTAGCAGAACTATTCATTGGCTGAACTTGATGAAAAGATCAATGCTATAAAACAGGCATTACTGAGGAAAACAAAAGAAAGCAAGTCCAAGGAGGCTGAGCGGCTTCTTTGATAAAGTCTTTTCAGAATCCTCATCATGCTTTACACATACCTAAACCATAGACCTGAGTAGTGTTCATTGGGGATGACTTTAGCAATGAAAGCAAAGCATGCATATAAACTCCTTTTGGATGATCTTGAAAGCTTTCTTTCAGAAGAACTCATTGAAAAATGGTCTTATTAATGAAATAGTTACTTTAAAATGAAGAATGTTTTAGAAATAGCATTCTAATAATCCATTCCCTTCTGTTATAAAGGAGGATTGCAGCATTGTTTGTATGTGGAAAGTCTTAACCTGCATACAAAAGCTACATTTCACATGTGATTCTTGGTGATTGAGTATTCAAAAGGGCTATCTTTTGAATACTTTTCATGTAAGTAGTTTGCATAGACTTGTGAAATAAAATTAAATACTTCCTCGTAAGTAAACTGTCTTAGGAAAAAAAAAATTACAAAAAACCTTGCAGTATGCATGCTTACCTGCATTTTTTTCCATATTTGTCACTGTTTTCACAGCTGTTAGAAATGCAGCAAATTGTGTTTCTGTTTGAAAGATGGTTATGGCAGTCCTGTATGTGTAAATAGACACACCTGTTCTTCACTTCCTCAGTGTCCTGTAGGAATTCAAACTTCTTACCCTGCTAACAAACTTAATATATCCTAAAGACCACGCCAGGGGAGGTTTTGAGGAGCATGCCAGCAGGCAACAGCTTCCCTTCCTTCCATATGCATGCTTACATGACTTCTGAAGCATGGATGCTGGGTATGTAGTTTAAATTGAAGTCAGACCTTTGGCCACACACTGAAGTGTGATTTTGGTTTTTGGTTTTGGTTTTGTTTTTAAATAAACCATTTTCTATTTATACCAGTTCTTTAGTTTGTTTGCTGTCTCTGTCTTTATTCCAGTTTAGAAGAAAAATAGCTGTTACGCTTTTATGTTAACTGCTGTGTTTACATCAGTCATGTTATCGATGTCCCTGTATCAGTCTCTGTGACAGGTGTTATAAACAGTACTGACTGGACACAGTCTTGCACTTTGAAGAATAGTAGGCATTTTCTGTGATTCCGTGTTCTTATCTAGACTGACGTTTGTTGTAGCAACTGCACCTACTGCTTCTCTGAAGGTGAACCAGCAGAAGTGGGAGACAAAGCTGCTTGAGCTCTGGTCCTAGCCCCAGGAAAGACGACAGCATGATAGTTACTTGTTCAGATGCTTAATACCCACCCAGGAAGAGATAAACCCAAGCAGTCGTGAGTGCCTCAAATACAACATTGGATACAAAGAGGTACTTTTGCAGTTGAATGCTCTGACCTGCCTATGTGTAGCACTGTTACTCAGATTGTATGATACATTATCAGTACCGTATCCTACAGTGACTACTTCTGTTATGCAAAGCATTGCCATTGTTGAAAATCCTAACAGCTCATATTATGAGGGGTATTTTGATGAAGCAGCACAGTGAACTGCAACTTTTACCTCCAGTAGATAAGCTTTACTTGCTGTCTGCAAACTGGTTTTTTTTTTTGGTACTGAGTCCCAAGAGTCATAGCTCAAAAGAGTACAGTGTGGATATAATTGTGCCTAGCACCACACACTTCACACAGTAGTACTTGGAAGAGTGGTGGGAGATGGCTGTTACAACTGGGGACAGGAAGGATGACCACAGGGATTTAGCTTTTACAAAGCAGTAGCCTCTACTCACGTGCGTCATAACTCAAGTACTGGTGGGACATGCTGGCTAAGTCTACTGCATTTGCACTATGCAATTTTCTCTGGAAAATTCTGGAGTGAAGCCCTAGAAGAGATTACCTAGGTATGAAAGATTTGTCTAATATTAAATTATTTGTTGTTAGTTTACATTTAAACAAGTGCATATATATATACAGAAAAAAAAAAATACTTCAGTCCTCATCTGGGGTTAGTTCTTGGAATAAATTACAAACTGCTTTCTTCAAGGGAGGCTGGTTACAAAAAGACTGCATTAGCAGTTTCAAAGTGGCTTTTTCTGCAGTGAATTGCCTGCTACTTGAAAGATGTCTTGCCATGGGATTCTCCTTTTCCTCTTTCTCAAGATGGCAGCAACATAGCAGTTAAGGGTTGAAAGCATAATGAAGATGCATTGTAGCAAGACAATAGCTAAGGAGACAACAGCAGAAGTACTCTGGATGATAATTTATTAGCCCTATATACTTTATCAAATAAATGCTACAGAGACACTTGAAAAATGTCAAGGTATTCATCTTGCTTTGTTATTAGACCTTTGCCGTTCTTTGATTTCAAGTTGTTAATTTCTTGTACACTTAATGCCAGTGTGCCTGTCCTACAAAAATTCATTGGAAAGATATTCTCTTCTGTGAATTGCACATTAAAAGTAGTTGCAGATTTCAGAGGGCTGCCAAGCTGTTGGAAGTTTCCCTTCCTCTGCTATATGACTTTTATGCATAGAGGGACAGGGGAACTGGACATTGTTCTTGTATTCAGCGCTACTGATCTTACTAGTTTATCCTTGCTTGCCTTTTGCCTCTTTGGGCTTTACCTCTTACAACTAATTTCCACTGTAAGGACTATTTCTGCAGGAAGAGATTAGCTACCCAGTCCACCACACCCCCATAACAAAGGGGATGCAGGATAGACCTCATAAACTACCCATTTCCCAGAACTACCAATTATGCTGGTTTTCTTTCTTCTGCACCTGAAACACAACAGTGCTTGCTGATAGGTGGAGCTGCAGTAGCTGAAGTCTGAAAGGTAACTACAGATGAAGCAAAAGCAGAGGAAGTGTTTACTATCTTGTTGACATGTCTCAACACCTTAACAAAGACGTTTTTACTGATACAGGGCTGATTTACATTCCCTTTCCTCCAAAAGGACACACCAAAGTATGGTTGAGAACTTTATATATTGGTTAAAATCTTTTCCTTCTCCACTTCAGCTAGAGCTAGCAGTAAGAAAAGCAATTCTCTTAGGACCATGTGAACCCCTAACTTGGTAGTAGATAAGAGACACCTGGATTTGGGTTACACAATGGTAATTTTGTATAGAACGTTTCCCTGTGGAGGAACTCCTTCACTGAAGTAACTGCAACCCATTGCAGGATGATATATCACAAGGTTCAGATGAAATTCTGTGAACCTTTCCCACATGCATCCAATCTATATATATATTAAAATTGCAGGCAATTAAGAATGGCATTGCTTAATTAACTTACCCAGAACAGGTTTACCATTGTTCTAGTGTATAGCTATTCCACGTTACCAACACCAACAAGCTTATTCTGCTGTAAACTGGCAAGAAAAGAGAATGACCACGGTATGTCCTGCTGGAGAGAGATTGCAAAGTGTTCCAGGCTGCCAAGGCTCTTACCTGAGCTACATCTCTTCTGCTCTGATGTTTTCAAGGTGCATGCTTTGAACGAAATGCTTAAAATCTCTGTAGCCAACCAAGAACTGAAAGGATAGCTTGGTTTCTGCTGCAAGAAGACAAGACAAACTTGTATCCCAGCTGCAATACGTAAAATTTCACAGATAAAATGAGACATTCTGTCTCCTTATTTATGCTTACCTGAAAGCTGACCTAGCGATCTTTCCAGGTGTTGCAGAGTCCAATAGCCTGCATTTCACACTTCAGCTCAGTTATTAAGGGCTTCCAGTTACAAGATAAAAAAAGATAATCATACAGCACTGTAAATTTGGCATTAATTATTTGAGGAAGGTGTCCAAGAGCATCACTTCTAAGCCAAGAAGTTGTCTCCCTTAGGAATGCTTCACATTGCTGTTTAGCACCTTGCATGAGAGATGTAGTAAAACATCGGAGCTTGTGTTACTGTGCAGTTCTCCTGTGTGTGCATGATCGGTTTCTTTGCTTCAGGCTCCCGTGAGTAGGGAGCGATTCATCTCTAGGAGGCTAATTTCTTACAGTTGAGTGCAGGATTTTAATAAATAAACCCAAAAGTGAAGTGCCCTTTTGAACAGCCCTCGTATCAGCAGGTAATATCAGTAATTTAGGAAACTCAAACCATTCACCATTCCATCCAATGTATTGTGATCAGTGCTGGATTATTTATTTATTTAAAAATACATCATAAGTTACCTCTTTTGTTTTAATTAAGACCTTACAACACCACTGAGAAATTCTAACCGCAGAATGACAAAGATACATTATTTGAAGGGGAAGTAGTCAAAATACTGAATAAAAAATGTAGTTTTGATTGGTGAGTTTACAAATCATTCGCACCAGCGAGAACAAACAAAACATTTTCTACAGTAACAGATGCTGAACCATCCTCTCCTGAATGAGGGCATGGAGCGGGGGGCTTTGAAGAGGAAAAAACATCTCCAGAAAGATTCCCTTACAGATACCTTTTCCCTTCCCCCATAAAAGCATTTCCCTTAACCCTTCCTGTTGAAGACTTGCTGAGTACTTCAGGCTTCTGTAGCCATAGGAATCTCTCTACCCTGATTTCAGATGTGCTATAACATGAACCTGTATAATCCTCTCACATGGCAGAAAGTGGATTAAAACTATCTGCAGCCCTGTGGGTTGCTGAGGGTCCAGGCAACCTGTCCAAAAGCGTTGGGCTACACATTGCCTTTGCTGCCAGCATTGCCCTAGCCCAGGTAACATGCTCCTATGGCTAGGAATAGGATTTGCTGTCCTATCGGATAATCTATCCCACCCAAGAGCAGTAAGACCTAACTCAAGTGGTCTCCAGATGAGTTTTCTTGTCATTGGTTCCTAGGATATATGGATTTGATTTCTTCTGACTTCAGGCGCTACCTGATGGGGGAGAGGTGGGAGTATGTATTGTAGAAAGTCTAATGACTGAGAAATAAGAAAAAAGAGAAAGCACATTTAAACAACTGCCTCTGTAGATCTTGTAATGAAACTGCCTTGTCATGGACAAAACACTTAGAAGTAACAATGAAAAGAATAGGCATTGTTTGAAGCTATTATTTAGAAATCATCTAAATTTTTAAAGGTTAATTAGTGTAATTTACCCATTTTGGTTATTAAAAAGGGTTATACATGAACAATAAATGTAAGAGTTCAATCCTTTTTATTTCCATAGTTGATTCATCCACATCTGTTTAGCTTTTTATGACCATCTAATTGATTTGTAGAATTCTGTCCAGTACAGATGGGCTACTGTTCATGACTACTTTCATACCATTTATATTATTGTTGCTCTGATTTTTATTCAAGGCCAAACAGAGGGGAATATAAGAGTGTGATGTTCACCTAAACATAATAATGACATTAAATTTCTATTTGGCTCTGAGACAAGAATAGATTTGTGGAGACAATCCCCTATGAATACAAATAAGTTGTTTATACATAAATATAATAAATTTTCTTACTTAATTATGACCTATTTTACCGGTTCTACAATATGCTCTGTTATTATGAAGTTTGTAGCAACAGCCAGGCTAAATCAATTGTCACAAACTCATTTGGCTCAAAACTAGAATTATACCTTACTAACACTTGCGAGAGAATAAAAGCTACGCCTCTGTAGCCTGTTCTAGGATAATTCTAGTAAGTTTATACATAGTCACTCATACAGCTGTACATGCATATGCTACATTATTTTATCCACAGTTTATACATACAGAATTTTGCATTTGATGGAGACTCTTCCACTTCCCTTTGAGTTGTCAAAATGAACAGAAGCTGGCTAGGTGTTTTCCACCAAAAAGTATCCTCTCTTGCTGTGAAAACACATAGCATGAGCAAGCCTTCGCCAAGCGCTGGCCTGTAAACCTAGGTCTTGCTCCGTTTCGTTTCTGAGTCTTCTGGGTATATGGGGAGTAGTTTGAATAACCTGCACTGTAGTTGTCTTTATACAGAAGAATTGTTATCAACCCCAGACCCTGAATCATCCAAATCATTCAAAGAATGAAGAAAGTGCTCTTAATTTTTCAGAATTTGATGTCACCAAATAACAGCATCATAAAATGGGAGAGGGGGACAGAAAGAGCCTTCTGTTTAATACAGACTAAACTACCGCTGTGGGAAGGCAGCCTGTTCAAATGACAGCTAAGCAGATTCTACCGCCTGTAACTTCAGTTTCAGGGTGCAACAACAAATGTCATGCTTGCTTGAGTTATTTGCCACAGCTTAACATGAGACAGCCAAATACAGGATTCCTCAGCACAGTGGAAAATCTTCACCGACATGTTGCAATAGTTTGACAAAAACATTTCTTAGCTTGTGGGGATGAGAGAGATTCTCCTTTAGAGTGAACACTCACAATTCTTCATTATTACATGTCCCAAACAGCAAAGGAGGAAAAACACTACAAAATGGAGATGTTTTGGAGTATTTAAAAATCAGTATGTTAAGAGTTGTTGATGCTAACTGCTTCTTACCCATGGAGAAACAGTACTGATACACCCACCAGCACAGGTTGAGGGAAGCATCAGTTCAAAACCCACACTGATACACCCACCAGCACAGGTTGAGGGAAGCATCAGTTCAAAACCCACACTTAGAGGGAGCATTTCATGTCTGCTTTGGTTTTCAAACAATAACACATACCAAACAACAAACTGTTCTGGCCTGTGAATTCCAGTTTAATACAGTACAATAACATTTGTGTATATGGACTTGTCTTTTAGCTGTGCCAAAGTGTTTCACCGAGTGCCTGTAATGCAATTATAAGGCAAGCAAGCAGTGGAGAATGAGAAAAATAGGTATAGCAAAGGTGAAAAGCTATTTCAAATGCAATTTGAAACAAGACAGAGTCAACAAGAGACAAAATAAGGTTGTTCCAGGTGGTGGAGCTGCAGAAGAGAAGACACTTACCCAGCACAGATAGCGGTGAAGGTAGAGAAGAGACCAGGGTGATACAAGATGGGCCAAAGGAGCATGTCAGAGATTGACCTTGCAGGATGCTACACAGAAGGGTTGTTAGCACAGAGGAGATGAAAACAAAGAAAAAGCAGTTTAACAGGAGAGGAAGGAACCAATTCTGGTTACGTGATTCTGACAGGCTGCTGCTGCTGAAGGTTACACAGACACCAAGAAGTCTAAAGGGTATCAGGTCATTAACTGCATAGAGGAGAGCTGTTTCCATGCAGAAGAATACCAGACTATTAGTCCCTCAGAACATCTCGGTGCAAAAGGTGTTTCTGACTCCTAACGATGCACAGCCCCACAATTCTGCCTGCAATGGCTACAGGCTTCAGGAACCAGTTTTCTCTCAGTTAATATCACTGTTGCAGCTTATAACCAGGGTTCGGGACTTTTGGAGGATTAACTAAGGAAGGAATTGGCTTCACCATCTAGCTTTCAGGGAGATAGTTATAGACATTTTTGTAGCTCCACAAATTTGATGAATGACAAAATAATTGTTATATCCTTTCAATTCAATTTGTCCGTTACCCAGAGACTGCTGTGCGACAACAGTGAATTTTGCCTGCTTGCCTCCTTCTGAGGGAACAGATGTACTATGGTAAGAGCTAGAAAAACAGGTTTACCAGATACTAATCACCAAGAACATAGCATACCTTCATGATAAGAAAGAAACCCTGCCATCCTTCCACAGTCCAACACTCCTCACCATATCCCAACATGTTCCCTATGACTCCAGCTGCTTTGTATTTAGTCACTCCCATTCTTGACAATTTAGCTATGCAATCACTGCTACCTTTCCCACCTGCTCCCCCTTGCTCAGATTACTGCCCTTGTCCTCCCTTTTTCTGCCATGCTTTTGGTGATCTGCTCATTATTCACTGCTTGGAACACGTGAAAAAGCCCACTGGTATAAGGGAAGTCCTTGGACTGTTGCCAGCGGGTCTATGTAAGGGTGACATGCAGGTCTCTGTTTTAAAGCAAGGCACCCTGGCTTCATGTGGGGTTCTGCAGTTGACCAGAAGTCAGCAAAGGTCTGAAATACAAGTGGTAGAAATACTGAAAACCAAAGAATTCAATTAGACTAAATACAAACTTCTGTGTTCTGAGAGAAAGGATATTCTCATGGTTACAGTTCTCTGAAGAATTAGCAGGGACTGGCCACATTTACAAGTTACTGGTGAAGCTCTGTGCGAATCATTTGATCTTTCCATGCTTTATCCCTCAGTTCCCTGTACTTAAATGGGGATCATAAAGACTGGCTTACAAGGTTGCTGTCGTGATATATCAAGAAATGTGTTTGGGTCCTGCACTTAAAATGGTGCTATCACATCTTGTATCTGGGACAAGAATAAGCAGACTTTCTAATACGATCTTGTTTTAACAATGCTGCAGAGTAAAGATGCCTGAATTACACTGTATTCCGCTGCTGCAAGACTTTAGGTAAACTGGTCCTGCAGCTGAATCCAAACAAACACAGTTTTACAGCTGCTAAAGCCAAAGAAGTTCAGGCAGAGCTACGCTGCAGCCGGTTTCACCACGAAATGTCGTCATGAGCTCCTTGAACGATAAGCGCGCTTTTGCCAGGCTCTGCTTTCCCCCGCGGGTCCCTGCCTGGCGCGGGTTCCTTGTCCCCCTGGGCCCCGCTCCCGGGCCAGCCCCACCTCTTGGCATCACCGCCTGCTCGCTGCCCTTCCTCCTGGGGGGTCCGAAAGCAAGAGCAAGACTTCAAATGGGAAACCCTTCCAAGCAGCATAGCAAAACTTTTCTTCCGATTTGAACCTTTCTGTGTGGCTGCTTAAGAATTTATAGTTATTTTGTTCCCTTTTTTTTTTTGCCAGAAGAATCAGTAAAAAAAATTTTTAAAACCTTGTTCCCTTAGGAAGACATCATTTCTGAAAGCATTTCTTTAACGGAAAATGAATTACTACCCAGTCAAAAAACCAGTAGTTATACCATTGTCTCATTTTAATACTTAGATGTCTCAGAGAAAAAAAACAAAACAAACCCCCAAAACATATATATGCTGTTTCTATCTGTGTTTATTTCACTGAAATAATGTTTTCAAATTGAAAGGAATGAAGGGGCATGGGAAATATTGAAAAGTCATGAATCAATTTCAATCAATTTTAATTCCAGTATAAGAGGAAGTAATGCCACTTGTCGAAAACAAAGCAATCATTTCTGACAGCTAAATTTGCAAGAGACTTATTGCTGTCTGGAGAGAGGTAAAGCTGGATGCTTCCCTGCTTCTACCTCCGCATTAATTGACTTTCAGTGCTGTTTGATTTATTCTAGTGAAGTTTCTCTGTGTCCTGTGACTCCTACTTTTCTTCCCTTGAATCAGCGCTGCCACACAAACAGAATTATTTTTTTTCCCCGAGTTTTAACTTGAAACTTGGACTTGGGTTTGCAAAAATGTATGCAGATGTTCTATATAAGTACTTTTCTTTATGAAAGATATCGTGATTTAAAACAGTTGTTAGGGAATCTTGGAATGACAGGAAGGCTAGAATAAAACTAAGAATAAGGATAAGATTAGAAAGAGCATCAAGTCCCACTTTTGTGTCATTGAACTCTTTTTTACAAGCTAACTTTTCTGGCCTGTGTGTACTTTGTGGTTGAAATAAGCCAAAGTCCTCTTACACACATATTCATCATTTAGCACCCAATAACCATTTTGGGTGGTGGTTGCCTAAGCATTTGACTAACTGATTCCCCCTGAAATCTATGGGAGTTACAGATTTTACACTCCTAGATTAAAAAGTTGAACAATTTTACTTTTGCTACTACAAAAAAAGGGCAGGAGCCTCCTCCTTTGGAGGAACACCATGAGGACTCACAGCCCTCCGTGAAGGTTGGCAGGGAAAACACCCCAGTGGGTTCAGGAGCCTGGAAGGGCAGACCCGCAGTGAAGTAATTTGCCCAAGTATCTTCACGGTCTCAACAGCGGGTCTTGGCTTTCGCCCTTTCATTCATATATAAACTGCTTCCTCCACGTACAATGGGGTCAGGTAAACCACAAGACAAACATCCAGATGGCAAATACCACTGAACATCGGCTTCATTCAATAACCTATTCAACACTGAGTTTTTTCATTACTGATTTCAAATTACGTGTACTACATTTAAAATATACAGTAGCAGAAGAGGATTTGACTTGGTAAATTAAAAATTGTGAAGATAAATTCACTTGCTATATTTGAACAGTTAGGTACCATTATAGCTCTGCCTTTTGTACAGAGCATGTGTTTTACACATTTATTCATACACACGAGGGAAAAAATCTTGTTCTGTGCCTCTGCGCCCATTACTTGTGTGAGTAATTCCTCGCAGCGCAGTGAAGGCGGCTGTAAAGGCTCCTTGCATCATTAAAGACTCATAGGACTGGGCCCATCTTTTGTTACGTATGTTGAGACTGAGATGACTGTAACAAGGAACTTTCACAACTTTTAAAATACCGAGAAACAAGTATTTCGTCTTAGATTTCGCCCCTGAAGTCCATCATTACCGGTTAACTAACGGTTCCCTCCAAAGAGAGCCCACAATGCAGAAGTATATTTTCAGACATTCAAGAGCCTGTCAACGTGACACCCAGTCTTCCAGGCAAATTCATTAGGCCAGAATTAAATACTTACTGTGGAGGAAAATATAGGAAGAGAAACTTCAGCCTTTGTCACCCATACTTTTGTTAACCTAGACTTTGCCAGATTTGCAGCATGTCACAACCGGTGCTTGCCAGGGCCATTGAGGTACCAGGAATGCATTCGCTTTGTGAAGAAGTAGTTTCCGCTTGCATGTGACAAAGCAGCTAGCTGGCTAGTCAGCCTCAGTCAGTGTCTATTTATGGCAAAATGTCAAAAAAGAATGTCCTGCATTTGTGGCTTAACAATAATGAACATGGCTAAATCTGAAAATGAACAAAGGGAAGTGAACAGCTTTTTAAATCCTGAAGAACATTCGATTCTTGGTGTCCTTTTTGTTCCGATTGTTTGGGCTGACGGCTGTGAAAGGACCACCTGTTGGGCTGCCATTTTGGGATTGTGCTAAATGCAGAGATTGCATGAAAGAACACTTTCCAAAATAACCTGGTATTATTATTCACTTATTTTATAGTAAATCTGCATTCAGAACCTGCAGGAAAGTATAAGGCTTTTTTTCTAAGTGAAATTTAAAGCTGTCAGTTCTCTATAAACGCACTTACTGCGGATGCATGATTTTATAGGGACAATCATGATACTTTCAAAGGAGCTCAATTAAACCTTTGATGAACCAATAAGTTCCTCTGTAATAGAAATCTAACCTTTTGAAGTAATAAATATAAGATGAAGGAGAGATTAAGTTATACAGGACTGAGTATCTCTGAGGATTATATTAGCAAGGACTACTTGCACCAAATGTAACTCGAATATTTATTTTGCTCCTGGCAAGAATTTGAAATTTTTAGTGATGCCAATTATTTTTGATATCTATAAGAATGTTCTTGGGTGTAATTTGCTTTTGCTCAAAAGACTGCATTGAAATGTGCTAGAATCTTACTGGATTTTGAGAAAATTTATTATAAACCAGTATAAACTTTTCATTTAAAAATATGAAAGATGTATTCATTTTTCTAAGGGTTTTTTTTTTGGTAAAAGATACTTTATACATTCAAGTGATAATGATGATTTACATAATAAAATCAGGAGAAATGTTGCCCCAATTAAAAAAGAAAAAATCATCTCTGTTTTATAAACATCAAATCATCCAACTGTTAGTTTTTAAGTTGAGACAGATGAATCCATTCACACAGTTTAGTGTCTTTAATATAATAGATAAAAACTTCCACCTGATTCCAATAAACATGCTCATTAATGTATTAACAAAGCACATCTTTCCATGAGTATTAAATAACCTTTATTTAGAGCCAATGTTAATAAAGCTTGAAGTAGCAAGGAAAAAACGTGTTTTCCAAAATATGTTTTCTTTTTACACCCACAATGAATTCTGAAGGTATTTACATAATCTCCCATATATTACTTTAAATATAGATGCCTGCGTAAGCTTATTGACACAGGTGTGTTATTTACCAGAATGAGCAATGAGCCTTCTCTGTGTGCATCTGAACTTACACTCTCACCTCGTGCTACACAACATACATTTCTGAAAACTTTATATGAATTTTAGCTGGGAAAGGACTTCAGGATTGGAGCTGAGTTACACAATTAATTGGAGGGATAGCAGAAATAGAAGTCTACATGAATAGTTGGATATATTTCCAGCTGCTTTCACCAGTTTCAATCGCAAAAGTTATAGCTAAATCTCAGGAGTTAAATCTCTTGGGTTTTGCATATTGTTCATCCTCAGAAAAGTAAAGGCAGTTGCACATCTGAAAACAAGCCATAAATATATTGGTATACATAAGAGAGAGCTTATTTCCTAGAAACACCCCATATATTTTATACTAGCAGAAATGTAGCTTAATGTATCACTACCACTACCTTTAAAAGTTAAAATGTGATTTTAAATATATTGTGATGGGTTAAAGTGACCCTTAGAAAATACTCGTTTTGTTGGTCAAACAAAATTGCTAGCTAAGCGGATTTTTACATGTGGATTGAACTAAATTTCCTACGTTAGAGAAGAATGAGTTTTTATCTGACTATCAGTTCAGAGGGGGGAAAAGGTGAAGTGGAACAGCGTACAATGCACAAGTATAAATTAATGTCTGGATTTATTGTTCACTGTGCCATAAAGAGTATGTACTACACACAGCTATTCTATTAGGGAATTATGGAAACTGAGGCTAGCGAGCAAAAATGACTTATGTCTGAATAAAAATATGTATCTTTGGGAGACATACAATATGTTTGGAACCCTGAGGGTTAATGAGAGGTAAGCTGGTGAAGGGGGGAGAGGAGATAAGGGAAATAACAGAAGCTGAATAGATGAAAGAAGTGATTCAGTGGGAAGCATTGTTGATCACAGCTAGGTGTCAGAAACAAACTAGAAAAATGGGAACTGCTTTAACATTGGCAGGAAAATAATATATAAAAAGAAAGAACTTATACCACATACTAAAAGGAAAAAGAAAATAAGAAATAATAAAAGGCTTTCAGGCTTTCTTTGGGACGCATCAATGAAAAATAATGCAAGAAAGCAAGAAAGAAAGCGCTGAAATGGAATCCTCTCTGAAGGTATCTTGGGGACAGGGGCTCATTGTCCCGTCCTTTTCACATCAAGAATTTAATTTTGCATTCTCTTTGTCTGTCTTGAGACATACTTGCAGTTATTCTGCACTGGTTACTTTTTCTTTCTTTCCATCCACTTAGGTAGTCTACAGCGGCGGAGAGATGGCCAGAATGGGAGAAATCTAGCCATGAATTAAATCATCCAGCTGTCCCTTGCCAATGTGATTTTTGCCTAAAGTTCGAACTGTACTCAAAGGCAGAGTGGGATTCTTTTTCCTGAAAACTAGAGGGAACTGCAGTTCTTGTCTTTCCCTCATTTTCCATTCCCATTTTTAACATCTGTTTTTACAGAGAAATTATATCTATCTGGAACATCCAGATTTCATTATGCTTCTGCTACATGGGATGCAGATATACCTTACAGAACTCGATTACCTATTTACCTACCCTTCACTTTAGGCAACTTGAAAAAAGGTATCAGCTTATATTTTCCCTCTGGAAAGACCTACGCTAAAATGTTATTAACAGAACATTAAAAACCCCCAAACGCCATATGGTTTTTAGTGCCGGGGACATTCCGGTTCCTACATACGTATTCTGTTTACACCCATCCCCCATGAATTCCTAAGACAGTTTCTCTTATATTAAGCTTCCTTCTGGTGCCCATAGCAACACCATCTAGTACTGAAATGTTCCTGCAGGATTTGCAGGAGTCCTTTCAAAACAAGATGCTGATTCTGCAGTTATTGCACACCCAGCTACTTATATCAGATTCATAGTCTGAGCCCTCGGTTGCACATAGAAGGCAATTCGGCTGACCACTGACTGTCCTCATCATCGTTAGGGATGAAACATGTTACCTATGTTCCGGTTTGTTTGGGTTTTCTTCCCATAATAACAACCGACTTGGGGTTTTTCACAGTAAACTGTGCGAAGAAATCGCGGAAGGTGGTGGGGTTTGGAATTTGAGACACTTCTGCTGTTTTATTTACGTTTCTCCATTTGCAAATGCACTGACATGCAAATTGCCCTCTGCCCTCTGGTAAGGGGCTCAGGAGCCACTTTCTGACCTTGAGGGCAATGGTGCAAAGGGGGAAAAAGTACCTTTGGTTAAAAACCAAGCTGGGAGAAGTTCATGAGAAGTCCCAAAGGCTGGCTCCTGCAGCCCAGGAGCTTTTACCGGAGCTCGTGTACCAGGTCCCTTGGGACACCTGGTAGGGGTCAGAGCTGCCCGGACCTCGGCAGGCGTCGCAGATGCACGTGGCGGGGCGAAAGGGAAGGGCCCGTGCCATTGCCACTGCTCCTGTCTCCCTGCGCGTGTTGGGATCGAGGAGGCTCAAAACCAGCTGTGGGAGCCGGTCTGCCTCCATGCCTGTCCCCTGCACGCTGGAGATGCCAGAAGATCTCCAGAGGAGTGGAGAAGGCTGAGGAGCTACCCCAAAGTGTGCTCGGAGCCTCTTAGCCCCCTGTTCCAGATCTTCAGGCTGAAGAGTAAAAATGCTGCTCCCAAGCACTGGAACCATGCCCGTTGTCAGTACCAGTCATTCATATGATTTTGGCTAGAAGTAGGAAAGGACGAGGTTAGTGATTGACACTATCCACTTTGTTCATTCATTTTGAACACGGAATTTCATTTAAATTCTGTGTTGTGCCACGCTGCATGCTAGGAAATGTACCCTAGGATATTTTTAAAGCTATAAAAGTTCAGTAAATGGAGACTTCCCTGCAGGACTCAGCTATTAAATCTTTGCTGGAAAGTGGGAGCCACGTCCATTAAAAAAATCATATTCTGGTGAGACTAATCACATCTTTGTACTACTAAAGTATGCTTGAATTCAGATGTTAATCGCATAAATATTTGGCAGTTATGCTTCCTGTAGAACAAATGCCACGATTTGGCAGAGTTGAATAACCCCTTATCTCTGAAGTTATCTTGAGAACATGGAAATATTCGGGACACGTATTCAGTGCGAAGGCAGAACATTTGCCACGGTGAGGCAAGAAGAATCCCTTCCCTCATCGTCATCTAGCAAGAGAACAATTCACCCAGACTGCAGCTGCACCTACCCTCTGCCATGTACCGCGGCACAGGCTGAGCTCTGCTCCCTGCTCCGAGCAAGGGGGGCCTGGCCAGGTGCAGCCCCCCTGCCCAGGGACCACACCAGCAGCACTCCAAGAAGGAGCTGGATGTTACCGGTGGCTATAATACAGACATAAGGTTTGGGCCTTTGTACAGAAAGCGTGCGAGGGATGGCAAGAGCCCACCCAGCCCCACTGGTGCTCTGAGAGATGCCTTACGTGCTGGTGGCAAGGAGTCAGATTCAGGTGTGCAGCAGGCTTGTGCTCTGAACAGAAAACCAGGAGCCCGTAAAAGGGAGAACTTGAAACTCCTTTGGAGGTGATGGGTCACAAATCATTCTCCTGTGCGTTGGCTTTAGCAGAGTCGTTCCAGAGCAGGAGTAAAGCTGCACAAACAGTGTCCTGAGGTGCAGCACGGGCCCATTTCTTCCTTGCAACCCTCACACATACTGCATAAAAGGTGTAATTCTAAATAACTAAGAAATTAATGCCAAGTTTAATTCTGAATTTAGAGCTTGTGAAAGAAAGAAAAAGTTCTTTATGAGTCAAATACCCTTTTGAACTTGCAAGGAGATGTGAAGGACTTCTAACATTACTATTGGACAATCATATTTTTAGCTGATATCATGCTTCCTACCCAGCATTAAATCCCCCGTTACTGACAATTAACTCCTTGTTCGGTCATTGCTATGCTTGCTCGAGCAAAATGAAGATCTTAGAAAATATCTTTTGTTTCAAGGATGGCAACCTGGTGAGCATATCTAGCCCATGGGACAGTTTCTTCCACACTCCTGGGAATACCGCTTGGGCAGAGGAAAGCAAAATTAGGGGTAATATCCTGTGTGTTGCAGGAATGGAGGGTTGCAGGGGGAAGGGAAGGACAAATTTGCAGCCCAGCTTGGATCTGGCAGGATTTCTTCAATCATTTGATCAAGAAATGCTGCATTAACATTTCTATACTGGATGGGCGGAGAGCACCAGGTTGGAATTAGAAGTGGCATCCAAACGTACCAAACTGTTTGATCCCAGCTGGCACAGACAGGACTAGATAGGAGTTTTAAACAATAGAGATAAAAAACATCTGGGCCAGTGCAAAGGGCTAGAAGAATAACTTTTACAATTGATTCATGCTGAAGCTTAGGTTTTCATCCTGGGGTGAAACTGGGTTTTTTGTACTCTCCTTTATATCTTATTATTAGGGAGTATTTCTTTTATGCAAAGGAATCCTGATGCTACACAAACCTTCAAGGAGAAAAAAACATTTTTCTTGTCATGGGTTTTAAGTAGAAACTGCAATCTGAAAGAATTGTTTATCCTCCACTTCTTAAGAGAACTTTTCTTGTGAAGATACATTAATCCTGCAAAGTTAACAAACCAGCCAGTTTACACCAGACTGCATCTTCCTTGTATTTGAGACTCTGTGGTTTGCTATTTAGATCTCAGAAAGGTCCGAGATGTGTGGTCTGATTCATCACTGCATTAATTTGGTTTACACTTGCATAAAGCTGTTGCTTTTGAGTTAATTTAAATTAGTATAAAAACTTTTCAAGACACATGCTGCCTCTTTCTGAATGTCTAGAAAGTCCCTGGCAAAACTCACAGTGAAATTTTTCTCAGGATAGTTTCTAATGATAATAATAAATCACATCCAAAGTTGTTTGTGTGCATGCGAAGGCAATGCATACTTTAAGTACAAAAAAGGAAAAAAAGAAAAAAGGAAAAAAGGAAAAAGAAAAAAAAGAAAAAAGAAAATAAAAAATACCAAGTGCAAGAATGATTTAATTCAAGAGCAAAACTGTGTAACTCAGGGCTGTCAGGTTGCTCTCAGTGTTAAATCTTGTCCCAATTCTTAATCCAGACTGGTAGTCTATGTTTCTTGCAATGGAGATCCTAGCCCCCCTTTTGAAAAACTGTTTTACTACCTGTATGTGCGACTGAGAGAAAATCTGGGCTTTTGCCCAGCTATTGTTCCCTTAAAAAATTCTCTCTGCTGATAGTCAGAATCAATATTTACCAAGTCAAGAAATGCCATTCCTTTTCTGAACGCTCCGTATGCTTGTACCCGATTATAACCCATCCCTTTGTTATCACTTTGCTCTGGGGAACAAACGCAGGTTCTTTTCTTAAAATGATGAAAAATCAGAATTGTTGACAGTAAAAGTTATTTTTTAATAAGTAAAGTAGTAATCAGGTATCTGATATACAAGTTCGGAGAATGAAGCATAGTTAATTTAATCGGAACGTTGAGTTTCATCCGCTGAAACTATAAATGCTACGCAGATTAGTTGCTTTTAATCCCATTTAACTAAAGCTCCCCATTTCATTCTTCTCATCTTTCCTCATAAACAAATCCTTCCAACTTCTCAGTCATGTTTTCTATCCTCCTTGGAATTCCTCTCTATTTGTCTACATATTTTGAGCATAAAGAGAGGCCCAGGGTGAATGCGGGATTCTAGGAGGGACTCCGTCAGCATTGTGCTAAATCCGTAATTAAAAAGGGTTAAAGTTAATATATTTAAGCTACAACAGCGAATCCACTTGATCACACATGACAACAGAAGTATTTATAATTATAATGATTGTCTTACCTCTCAAACGGTCAGACTTAGAGTGTTTAATCTGTGCAGATTTGTTTTCTATAATGAAGATATTAAGGACATTTCCAAGGCAGAGTAAAATTTCGCTTGAATTGGGGAAAGAGAATTATTTTTAAAGGGTTTAAAAAATCTTATGCCCTGGTGATTTTGGTCTGCAAATAACAATCTCTCTCTTCTCTGCTTTCACTTTAACACTGATCTTTCTGTCTCAGTGGAGCAGGACCCGTACCTTACAGTGGTAGCCTCCGTACGCAGGCACAGAGCACGCAGGACGATGCACAGTAACAACAGCAGCTGCAAATAACATTTTCGAAACATTTTTGTGCACTTTTACTGAAATGCTTAAATAACACCGTGGAGACGAAACCCCACGTGTTCATTCCATCAGGCATTAACTGAATACAAACAGAGTTTGCCTGTGTACATTTTATTATTTAAATGTCCCCCAAACTATGCCAAAAAGCCAGCTGCATACAGAAACCCCAAAGCTGTTGACTGCAAGGGTGTAGTGTTAGACTCTGAGACAGCACGGATTATGATTATACAACTGTAATCTGTTTGTTTTATTACCTTTCTGACTTATAACCAAAGCTGAACATAATTTTAAAGTCAAGAACACCATCCATGCCACTTGTTTATTTAAAAGGAGCATAGCCCACGTTCTGATTACGTTCTATTTTTTGACTAGCCATCAACAAACCTGCTCTTTCTGTTGCCACCATTGGGCATGAACACAACACCTCGGAACCCCTCTCATGCATTGGGATCCCAACAGGGTAATGACAGTTGCCACCTTACAAAAAGTCTCTGAAGAGCTTCCCCTGGGCACAAGTTCTCGGTACTTTGTATTGTCAGACTCACAGGCACAGGGTTCAGAAAGTTCGGGGTTTGTTTTTTTTTTCCAGCCAGTGATGCTATGGAATTAATCCAAACCAGCTAACATGTGAAAATAAAGTGTGCTCTCTCTAAAGACTAATTTAGCGGTATGAACCACATATGCATGTGTACCTTACCCGCCCCCCCCGCCTCACACCTGCACAAGTACACACACACACACACACACACATTTACGTGAGTAGATTAACTGCATCTAAAAATCAATTACTTATCTGTATGCACAAGTGTTATTAAGATTTATGAAGACTCTGCATAGCTTTAACTACAGGTTCTGCTCATGTTCCTAAAAATTTGAATGAAAGTATGGTCCTGATGCTCTTCATCCCTCTACTATTTACCTACACACCATGAGCATGTGATGTTCATTTATATATGGTATATACAGGTGTCAGGGAGAAGATGTATATAGATACATCTATCTATGTATCTGTATATGACCATCATGCATTATTTATAAAATGAGTTTATTGCATATACAAACAATAATTATTCTAAGCATGCAATTATATATCCATATTTGTGTGTCTATATAGATTTTTTTTGTCCTTAATGGAAAACTTGAACTGCAAGCAGCCATGTCAGAACTCAGATGGTTAACATTCACTTCTTGCTGTTTTATTGCATATTACTGTGCGCTCCTGAGCAGCAGGAGCAGATTCAGGCAATTACAATCAAGTCAGGGCACACGCCGTGGCTGAGCAACACGATCATGATGAGGATACTGATGAGGCACTTATCGAAAACCCCACATCATCCACACTCATCAGCCACAACATGTCACCCCAAATGAGGCATCAGCTGCCTTCAAATGGCTCATTGCACACTGTTTACAGCTTTCTTTGGACCCACTTTTGATTTTGCGGTCAGGACTTAGTTCAAACAGCAGCTGACTGGCACTGGCAAGCCTCGGGATTCAGCAGAGCTGACTTCCTGGGAGTCAGGAGTGTTTTGACACGGGGCCTGACTGACGGAGAGGAAAGGTCCCGGCTCAGTCCCCCCCAAACATTGGTCCCTCCGAGAGGAGGGGGTGAGTTTTCTCAGAAATGTCTGAAATCAGGTGAGGAGGGGCAGTGGGAGAGAGCGAGCACTTTCTGGTCTTTTTTATTTCCTGCCTCCACCTCAACGAGTGGCCAGCAACAGGAATTCAGGCAGAAACATTTTGGACCAGATCCCTGTCATTTCTGGGAGCCCTTGAGCCACTTTGATGGTGTAAAGGGGTCCTTAAAGTGGGGGCACAAGTCATGGGTTCTCTATTCAAAATTGTCTTTGCGTGGGAATTGCACTAAGCTGGGCAGAAAACTTTTCCTGGGCTGCAAACCTTTTCCCATTACTTACTGGGATTCTGGAAGACCTGTCTTTCTTATTTAGTTATTTCTGCAAAAAGCAAGCACACAAGAAAGAATCGGCAAAGAAGGGTGAGAATACATGGATGGTTCCTGGGGATCAGCCCTCTGCTCGAGTGAGGGTCAGGGATGACCCAAAAAAGAACAACTCCGAGACAGAGAGATGGAGACTCCCTCCAGCCCAGCTGATGGGCACTCAAAAGAGGGGTTTAGAGACTCACTGGAGTAGGAAGGACCACGTCCAGACCCTTGCCTAAATCAAGTGGAGTGAGAGCTCCGAGCCGGAGATTGGTTACTCCCGCTGAGCATCCCCCTGGGCTGAACTAGAGTTGAGACACTTTCTCCTGCCACCACTGCCTAGAAACAGATATTTCCGCAGCACGGATTAAAACTAATTTGTTTTGACAAATAGAGATTTTTCTGGTGATAAAGTGCTGCGTCATGGAGTCCCTGACACTCTGCCAAAGAGAGGTGGAAAGACCTCAGGGTGAATAGAAATCTAGTCCTTGAACTTCAGACGTTAGCTGATGAAAACGTATACTAATCAATTATTGTCAGTTTCTATCAGTTTATGTGACAGACTGGAAAAAATGAAGTTATTTTACTTTACCACTCTTCCTCTTCTATCTCACAGTATCTTACAAAAATAATTTATTAATTTATGACAATGACAAATGTAAAAATTCCCATGTAATTGGCTTCTATACCAATTAAAAATCTCATTTTACGAATAGACAAGCTTATGAACTGAAAGCTGAAGTTATTGACCCAATTTTACACGGCCAGCCCAGGCCCATGAAGTAAATCATTAGACAACACTCCCTCTTCTGATTGTTCAATTAAGATGTAGGAATATATATATATATAGTTACCATTATGTGTACTGTCTGCAGCCTGTGCTGTCTGCCTCAGTAGTTCTCAAATTCTAGAACGCAGCATGCTCCCTCCGGATGCCAAATTGTAATAGCATATTGCATCATGAAAACATTTGAAGCAAAAATAGAGGATCCGTGCAGGTTTTCTTACATTTGTATATACATCTGAGGGTTTTTTTCCTTGCTGCTTTCATTTCTAACCTGTGTTGCACAATGCTTTTTCTCTTAGGGACAGATTCTTCCTGCTGCTTACTAAGATTTTGTTTAATGTTAAATAGAGGAAAAATATTTTCCAAAAAGGCAAAAGAGATGGTCCCAGGAGAGACAGAAATTAATTTGCACAAGCCGTTTATTGGTCTTATTTACTAAAACCTTCTTTTCTTTTCCAGGGATAGCAAACATTCTACACAAATCCTAAACCCATTAATTTCCTCAGAATAGCTTAAATTTATTGTTAGGACTCCTATCATGCTACCTTCTCTGTGGTGCTCAGCAATATAAGCGAGGGGAGGAGGTAAGGAGTGTGCATGCATTAGGATGGCACAGCATAAAATCCCTGAAAACTGTTTGACCGAAATAAAATTGAGCTACTTGTGCACAGCGCGGCAAAGCCACGAAACTCTGTGTGAATGATGCTAGATAAGAACTGAAGCACCGGTGGTAAAGCATCCTAATTACAAACCTGCGGTGCAGGCAGAATAATGGACAGAGTGTCGGCTCTGGTAGCTGTCTAAAAAGGAGTGGAAGTTTACATTTTTGTGGCTGTATCGTGAATTGAAGTGTGTGTGTGAGAGAGAGAGAGTGAGAGTGAGTGAGAGAGAGAGAGAGAGTGTAAAGAACTGTTTTTGGGTCATCATCTTACGCTCTTTGTGATGCACATTCTAATTTAGGCAAAAGGGATGCATCTTTCAAATGCAGATCATGTTTGCATTAGAAGAGCAATGAGAACACTTGTCACTTTCAGAACATTTATGTGCTAGAAGTACTGTTAGCAGAAGAGCAGTTTAGATAAATTCAAGACTTTTTTTTGCTGATCACAAACATTAAGCTTCACACCTGAAACCCTCAACCCCCTGCTGTGCTCTAATCCTAGCACCATTCACCCTTAGAGACTCAAAGTGCTGTGCCACTGCTCTCAAACATTTGATTGCCCTTACTTTGAATGCCACCACCTGCAAAAATGCCTTTTTATTCCCTTTGAGCCTCTTGAGAAGGAAGTAAAAATGATAATTCATGACAAACATTAATTAATTGTTTACAAGATGATCTTTTCTTTTTCTAACTTCTGTTCAGCAGACATGTTGAGCTGCAAGACTCCACGCTTGATGCCAGAGCTTGTCAAGAGGTCTGCATTGTTGTTTATCACTCAGGCATAGGATAGACTGCAGGTCATTGTTTCTGCAGTTCAAGTAGGACTGTCTAGCTCTTGTTTGAAGAATGGAAGTGCCATGCATGAGTTCCCCAGTATAAAAGAACTACCGGTTCTAAGAAGGAACAGGGATTTAGCTTCTAATGCAGAGTAAATAAACATTTTTCACCATCTCTTGCTCCATGTGATTTTGGAAAGGTCAAGAGGTGCCATTACAGTTTTTTAAAAGCTTCAAATTATGTTTAAATAACGTATCACTAAACTCAGAGAAATCTTATCAGAATTTAAGAACCTATTGTCGTTGTTTTAGTTCTTGAATTCATCGTCAGAGGAAGACGTATTCTAAAAGGAATGCGCTGTTGTTAGGAAGGCGGAGATTCACTCAAGGCTTGGACTCAGCTTCTGCCCCAAGCTAAAACATACAGCCTCCCCCCTGCAATGCAGACTTGATTTAACCGAGTCCTTAAATTCAAGAACTAATTCTACCAGAGATGTTACACCATGCTAATAACTGATCCGAGTACCCCAATGACAGGCTAAAAGAGGAAAATACAGGCAAATTTAAAACAACGCCGCCAAAACATTGCAACCTTGGCAGCAAAATTTAGGTCCCCAAATTACACTTATGCAGCTAAAGGTGAGAAAACAGGTTTGCAGAGCAACTGAGCTGCCACAACCCGGCTGAAATAATTAGAAACTGTGGTGAACAGCACCTTTGCAAATCAGACTTTTTATTTACTCATGTATTTTGTAATATATATAAACATATATTTATTTATGCACAGGTAAGCAGGCATGTTTTAGACATGTCGCTCTGTTCCTCTTGCAACAAAACAATTCCAAGAACTTTAAACCACACCAAAAGTCTGGCAAAAAGGTAAAGAGAGTGAAAGGTCTTACTTGTAGGAAGTGTACAGTAATATAGCTTCTCGCAGAACTCTGGTTTCCACATTCCAAATTAGGAGCCCTTAGATCACGGCTGCAAGGCTAAAAATCAATGCTGTATTTTCTGAGTTAATACTAAGGGTTGCACTTAACAGACATGGAGACTAATAAGGTATGCAGAAGGAGTAAAAGCAGTGCACAAAAAATTCAGGCCTTCATCTTGGCGACGATCCAGCACAATGATGTTTCAACCAGATTTGAAAAAAAAAAAAAATCAATAACATCTGTGGTATAATGGTTAATTAAAGAAGCTCTTCAGTAAAGCTCAAGATGAGAGGCTCGGCCTGAAATTCAGACAGCTGAAGCTTGATTATCAGGAAAGAATGCTTTTTTAGCTACGAGTGGGTAGGCCAAAAGCTGCAATGTGTGGAAATGGGGGAAAAATTGCTTTTATTTTAACTTTCTTTAAGTAATCAATACACGGTTTTCACCTGCATTAGGAGCTGTTTAGAGCAAAAGCTTCTTTCTACACATCTATATAAATATAATCCACTCCCTTTGGTATGTATAGATTTAAAAACAAGAGCAAAGATAAGCAGGTTGTCTGCCTGCTCTTAATTCACAAATTCTCCACTTTCCCTCCCCGCCCCCAGCCCCTCTGGCTGTGCCTTACGTACAAAACCCATCCCATGGCAGATCCCTCCAGCTACAGTCTTTTCTTATTTAGTTTAAGACCTGAGCCTTTCAAGATTGAGCCTGAAAGAAATTAATCAAAGATTGAATATTAAATCATAATATCTGCAGTAACCAGACAATTCTACCGTCAACCTCTGCACCTTTCTATCCTGTTCTTTCTACTCTTTTATTTGTCACCTCTATCTAAAATATATATGCACAGACTTACAGCCAGAAGGGACTATCTTAATCCCTTGCATGATATGGGACAGAGGTTTCCAGCTGGTAATTCCTGTGCGTTATCTATATCCCAGGGATGAGCAGGAAGACACATAGTAAAAAAAAAAAAGATCCTGATTTAGAGATTTCAAATTACAGAAAATCCACTCCATCTCTTGGCAAGTTGTTCTGAAAGTTAATTAGCATCACCATAAAACTGCCTTATTTTTAATCTAAATTTTTTCTACCTACTTGTGTCTTGGTCTGCAAAGTTCAAGAGCCCTGGGCTGTCAGAAATCATGTCTCTGTAGAAATTACAGACCATGGTCAAGCCTGCTCTTCAACTTCTTCCAGATAAACTAAAAAAGATGATGCCTCTTTACTTTCTTACTGTAGACAGACTTTCTTACTGTAGTCAGATTTCCCAGATTTTTTCTTGTAACACTTTTCTATGTCAGGGTCCTTTTCAAAGACAGATAGATGAACACAAGCTCTTCCAATAGCAATCTCACTAATGCTTAGTATTAGGGCCCTTGCTTCTACTTAGTTTTTCACCATTGATCCACCCAAAAACTTCTCAGCTGCCAACTCCCACACTAAGAGCTCAATTATTTTTAGCCCCAATTATTTCAACCCTTTTTTCAAAAATGCATGTCCCTTCCTTAAAAATGAGTCACATTCCTTCTTCCAGAAGACGAAAATACCTTGTATTTTACCATGTTTTAACAAATCTTGTCAGAAAGAGTACAGCTCTGCAAATAAAACAATCCTTTCATTCTGCAATGCTAAGCAAAACATCTCCCACATATTACAACTGTCAGGAACTGCATTTTCTATTTTCCAGGAAATTCCAAAATGGAATTCAAACAGATGGCAAATATTTTTTAAGTTAGCCAGCAAATGAAGTTTCAGGCAGAAAAATTTTGCTGGGTAAAAATGATTTATTTAAATAATTTAAACATTACATTCAGATTTTTATTTTAAAATTAATATTGCTTGTATTTACATACAGCTTCTTAAAATGCACATAAAAATTAATTATCAAAGCCTGTTCCAAAATGTTAAAACAAGATGTTTCAACACTAACACAGCATTTCTTTTCTTTTCCTAGGTGCAAGCTCTCGAAAGCATTACTTTTTCCAGACTTTGCAAGTCTAAGGGAAGCAACACTGCTCATTAAAAAAGGTTACAATAAATTAATTTAACTCACACTAATGAAAATCTAAGTAGGCAGGTCTTTCTTTTTAAATTGTAAGGCACAAAGTAGCAGTAGAAATAAAATCAGAAGTTTTGCAAACTCAGAATTTTCAGGGCAGGGCTTCTAAAAGCAATCAGTATCAATTTACTTACACTTCCATTTAAATCAATGTTAGCTTTACAGCTGTTTTCAAAGGGAGCAGACCTAAGTCAAGAGAGAGTGCAAAGTAAAATCCTGCCCCCTCAAACTTTCTGTCAGAATTCTTCAGATTGCTCTGGAGTTCAAGTGGAATTTTCCTCAGCAAACAGCATACCCAGTGCAAAGATCTTTTATGTCATCAGTGCTGAAGAAATGAAAACATCAGCAAATACATATTTGGAAATATAGCTGCATTCACAGTCAAAACCAAAGGAGACAGAGTTTGTTACGAAATAGCTGCACCTGCCTTACTCCATGTCAAATTATGTCCATCGGTGCATTTTGTTGTATGTGCCAAACATATCTTAGCATGCTTTTTTTTCCCCTGAATTAAGTTTTATCTGAAACACAGATATGACATCCAAGAAACACATAATCATCTTTTCCTTTTGGACAGGAAAGATTCCCCATCCTTTAGACCTGTATTGCAAAGCATCCCATTAACTGTTCTCTGCCACGATTATAAGCTCCTGCAGGCATTGAACCATTTCCAGTTGTCCTGTCTCACACAGGGGGAGAAGAGCACTGGCGAAGCCTCCTTGCTCTCCCACAGCATCCAAAAGAGCCAAACACTCCATTAATAAAATATTTCTGCCTGTAGACCTCCTCACATGAATTGACAGCTCTCCACTGTACAGTAGCCCCCGGTGAGATCCCTTGCAAGGGTCCTCTGAACAGGCAGAGTCTGCCAAAAGATGACACACTGAAATGGTGTCATTTTTAAACCCAGCTTTAATAATGATCTGGCATTCAGCTAGGTCCATCAGCCCTACCTCCCACAGTCCCATTTAGATAATCAAGTAGTTCATTATTATTTGGCATGTGTCATGTGTACTCATTGTTCCAGGGAGAATTCCTCCCAAAGAGGACCAGGGTCTTCAGCCAGATGAATGGTGGCTGTAAGGGCTGCAAGGGCATGCAATGGGGTTAGCACCGGACTAAGGAACTGAGGCAGTCCCATTGGCATTGGTCAAGCCAATAATGCTCTCAGGATCCTATAGAAGGCCCAGGAGCCAGACATCAGCTGAGAAGCTGAGGTGGCATGAAGATGGTATGTTATCCATGCAGTTTGATGTGTGCCAAGAGATAACCTTGAACTTCCCTGACGTTTGCGGACTCTCTAACAGGACCTCAACACCAGACTGCTGTTCCTCTCCTTTCCCTCAGAAGGTGTCAGTGGACTGTGGGTGGCATGGCATCGCTCTACTATGAGGACCCAGGCAGCCTCATCTCTTGTTAATAGCCTCTGTGAACCCTAGAGTCCCATAACCTCTTTCCTACTGTTTCCTCCATCCCACATCTATGGCTGTCCCAAAACTTAATCATAGGTAATGTTTGCAAATCTTGGCCCATATGATCAGCACTTTTTCTCATCTTCCCTAAAATTTGTTCCCCCTGAAGGTGCAGAATCCTGAAATCCATTGGGTATGCAGACAACGCGGGTAGGATATGCAGAACCTTGGCTGTGCAACCAGTATCTAAATTACTGGGTCTGTCTTGTTGGTTTAATCACAGGATTGATATGATTTGGACCTGGGCACAGCACCAGGTTAAACATGTGCAGGCCTCTCACAGCATTGCTTCAAAATCCATCTTGAGCAACCAGCCTGTAACCATGCTTCAAAATCTGCTGTTTTGCAATGTCCAGCAATACACAGGAAACTTGAACTGCAGCTAAACCCTAACTCCTGTAGTTACTTTGGACAACAGAGACCCACTAGGAGCTTGCAGAATGCTCTTGCATCCCTACGAACCTTAAAAAAAGACCAATGGTATTCTTAACATACATCTGGGATGACACTTCTGGATAAGATACTGAGCTCAGAAAAGTTACTTAAGTGCTGGCTTTAATGTATCTAGTCATAAGAGAGCAATTTGTTTTCTGTGGTTTGTTTCACCTCTGGCTCTCCCAGAATGACGGTTTATAACATGAAATGGCAATCTTTGAAACATGGAAAACATACACATTAGGAAACAAGCAGACCACTGACGTACTTCACACACTGTAGCCCATGAAAGAGACACCAAAGTTATCTCTAAGTTACCACAGAATTGAGGGGATGATGTAGAAATGTGAAGCTCTGTATCTAACACCTAACTTCTCTGAGACCAAAGAATAACTCAAAATGTGCATTGCAGTGGTTGCCCTGTTGCTGACTCTCCTCTACTTGCCTTGGTCTGAGCTAAGACAGGTTTGTGTTTTCCTTCTTTAGGCTGAATAAAGAAGCCACGATAGTTGTTTGCATCAAAAGAGGAAACGACTGGCATGGGATGATCATGAAATTCCAACGTGTTATCGGTTTTGATGTTTTTCCTCTGTATGCTTAGGGCAGGTGTGCCAAAGGAACACTTCTGATCTGAATTAATGAGAGAGGTAAATTTCAGAATTACACTCTGCAGTTCAGCCTCTGAACTCTAACCAGCAAAACAAGATTCAGCGCGAGATCCTCCCACACTGCTTCAAACACGCACAGGTAGATACGCACACACTTCTGCAAAGTCTGAAGCAACACAGCAGCTGGTAAAATCAAGAATTAACAGCCAAACTGCATTCCAAAAGAGCTCTTGCTCAACAGCCTCTCCTTAAAAGTACTAGGAGCCACATGCCTCGCTGATAAAATATATCTCATTTCTGCCTGTTGTTTGTGTACCTCTGTTTTGAATTCTGCAAGTTTCATGCTTCAGTGTTTCAGAGAACATTGTACGAACTGCAGTGAAAAAATGACAGGTAAAAGCTGATAGAGGTGATAGAGTTTAAATAGGATCTACCCGGCTCAGAGAAGCAGCGAGGTAATGGATCTCTTTATACAAATGAATCCAGAAAGCAGAGGTTTCAGTTTAGAGAATGAGCTGCTTTTAATTTTGCCTGATTCATCTACGCCCTGATTCATATATCCAGATTGATGATGTCATCCCCACCACCGAGAAGAAACACAGAGCAAGAGGCAGACTTCCACTGTCTTTGCAGAAATCCGGAGCAAGTCAGTTGACTTCTGGGAGTTACTCTGGGTTTACAAAGAAATAAATGAGAGCAGAATCTAGCCCATGAAACCATAAACTCAGCTGTTATTGGGCAGAGTCTTAGAATTCACTATTAATATCTGCACTGAGAGCTATTCTGATTACAATTGCAAAATAATATTTTATATCCACTTTTACTATCTTATTCAAATACAGGAAATGAGTCAATCTTCAGAGAACAGAAAGACCAGTCAAAAGAATTGGAGAGTCATATAATTCAGCATCCGACTTTGAAGTGAAGGAAAAGAAAACTGATTCCTGCAAATAGTCTGCAAGTGGGACTGTTAACATATTGTTAAAGGTCATACCCATAGACTCTCTCGGTATGGTGGTTTCAGTCGTTCTTTTCAAAGCACACGCAGTCATGTGGACACCCCACTTCACTACATGCAGAATGAGCACAAACACTGCTGAACAAAAAATGGCCACCAAAATGTTCCTACAATAATTCACTGTGAAGTAACTTGGGATTCTCTGGATGAAGTGAGGACGGTACCTGCAATTTGTGTCACTTAAGCATTTCCATCCAATGCTAATTATAGCTCTCTTAAATTTGGGAGTTTTGAGTACCAGTATGTTTTGTATAGTTCTCACTTAAAGAAGTATTTTTTGTAAAATACAGCTAGACCCAACTCACTTGCTTTTCACTATAAACAAAGTGTTAAAAATAGAAACCAAACCACTTGGCCTTCCCTGGTGTGAAGGCTCGAGCCGGCTCTGCTCTCAGAGCTCAGACTCTCTTTCCCTTTAATGGATTATTACAGACATGGCTCAAAAAAGAGGCAGCAGCTAGTTCTACTTTTGTCCCTTGTTTTTTGTTGAAAGCCCATGCCTTCTAATGCTTTTAAGAAATCCAGTTCTTCATATTCACATCATGTGCTGGCTTTCACTGATGTGGTAGTGAAGCCACGGAGGTAAAAACAGGCTTGAGGGCAGGTTGTACAAGTCTATCCAGGACTTTGGATATGAACGTGGGTTCTGGTTCGCTATGTGCTAGTAGTGCCATCCAAGGCCGAGTTTAAACTACCTGAGATACTTTTATAGGACAGCTGCAGCATTAAAAGGAAGGGATACAGGAGCCAGGCAATGACAAATAAAGTCTAAGGAATCACCAGGAAATAACCTTAATGCGGTCCTAGCTGAGCAGCGAGGAGCTGTGCGAAGGAGGTCTTGCTCTGGGTCTGCATTCAGAAAACGCCACGGCGAGATAAAAAACAGGTTGGCTTAGCTGATCGCTTGCCATTTTATTTACCTCCAATTTCTGCCCCGGAGATTGCCTCGGAAGTCAAGTGTCATGCCTGTCCTCTGAAAGAGCAGTGCTCTTGCTCAGCGGACTGAGAAGAGCCTTGCTGCGACCTCCTCCCGGGCCACAGGCAGGAGGGCTGCTCCGCGAGAGGGACAGTGCAGCAGAGCCTGGGGGTCTGGAGCAAGGGCAGGCACAAAGCTGTGAGCTTCTCGTAGGAAAGAGGGGACAAGTCTTAAAGTCCCTGTGAGAGAGCATTTTAAGTTAAAGTTCTTCCATAATGGATAGGGACATTATTTCTAACATATAATTCCATGTATTTTAAGGTGCTGTCGTAGGGTTCTTTAACAGCAGACACTTCACAAATCCTTTGAAGAAGAAAAATTGTGAACTACATACTTGGCTGATTCCTCCTCAACAGCAATGGTGCGGCTGCTGTGGTATGGCTGTCTGGGTCAGTTCTCCTGTGGCTCCCTCAAACATTTTACATTTAACAGGAGGAGGACTTAAAATGACTGACAAATCAAATGGGCAGAAATGATCAGCAATGTGCATTGAGCACCCCTGTAGGTAAACTCTAAAAGCATTTACTATGTTAATTGTTTTCAAAAGACATCAAATTCCGCACCAGTTTTTGAAGTCTGTTTTTCCTCAGTGAAGCCAGGGTACCAAGGTCATGTTAACTACAGAGCTCTGCTGACGCCTGAAGTAATTGCATGGTGGATGAGACATAGGTCTCCCTTCCTCATTTTTTTCCTTACATTTTCTTGTTCAAGCTGTTTTGGGAATTTTTAATCTCATGGACAATAAGAGCAGACTGTGCTTTCCTGCTGCGTGGGCAGAGAGAAGCCCATACAGGCTTGAGGCAGTTGCAGTCCTCCAGCAGAATTAGGATTGTGGTTCACCAGGAGTGGGGGAAAAAGGAGACAGGGCATAGCACAGACCACGCTGGCGAGCATGCACATCCTCCTTGCCCTCTGGTGCCACAGGGCACACTGTGGCTGGGGCCCGGCAGTGGTGGGGAACCTGTGCCTTACCCTTTCAAAGGAGTGACGCAGCAGGAGGGCTGAGACCCCAATGGCTTCGTCTGGAGGCTGGGTGGGAGCTCAGGGCTCCCAGCACATTGCAGCTGCATCTTCAGAAGCCTGCAGATTAGTCTACACAGAGGCACTCAGGAAAGTTAACTTGAATTAACTAAGGAGAGAGGTTTAAAGTGAGTGCATTAAGCTACATTAAACCCCTCCCTGCTCTCATCCGTTTCAGTCGTGAAGAAGCACCGTCTGTTCTTTTTTCCATTTAAATTGGATTGTCCAATAAAAGGTATTGCTTCTTCCTGAAAACTGTCCCTGCCTTATTCACTTCAGCCCTGAGACTCCTTTGTCTGTTAACGAGTTATCTCTTGTGTACCCATATGAAGGCAATGGTGCAAAAATTCACTTTATAACAATATAGGAATATATCATTACCCTAACAGATAAGTATTTCAAACTGCATATCTGTTTGGCTAAATTAAACCTTAGTTTGTAATAGAATTTAATAGCACACTGATTAACTATTACATAAAGCTGAACCTACAAACTATCTGCGTTGCAGCTGAATTGAGACAAATACCCCCACAAATGTGACCTGATGGCACTGGGTGTTGTTAGTGTCAATGCTATCTGGTTCTGGGGGAGGGGGTTATGTTCACACAGCAGCTCATCCCTCCCCCTCTGTGTGTGTGAGTGATCTTCAGTGCAGCATGTGTTCACCCATGCAGCTGGAGGGGTTCAGCTCGTTTGCAGCAAACAACGTGCAGTGCTGCACACGTGCTCTCAGGACAGCTCAGCTCCCTGAGTTTCCTGCCCTTCATCTGTTTATGCCACAGCCCTATTGTCAAAGATTTCTTGTTTGTTTGTTTCTTACTAGGGTGGGTGAGAAGGTGAAGGAAATGGATCGCTGGTTTAATAAATTTTTTGAGTCTTAGTTTAAGCGTGTCCCATGTAGTTATGTCTACCCGTTGAACGTGAATGATATCTTTTCCAATTTTAATTAACAGTTCACGAGTGGATAAACTAAATAGCCATTTAGAACTATGGAAATGTAATTGCTCCACCATCTGGTCAGCTGTAATATTTTATGATGACTATATGAAGAAACAATGTTGGTTTTTTTACCGCCACTGTAAACCACCATGATGCTTTCAGAGTGCAGTTGTGTAGTTCTGGATTCTGTCCCAAGGCTATCCTTGAACCTGAAGACCAGCTTCCTAGGCATCATGGCTGA
Source organism: Aquila chrysaetos chrysaetos (assembly GCF_900496995.4). Taxonomy (NCBI): domain Eukaryota; kingdom Metazoa; phylum Chordata; class Aves; order Accipitriformes; family Accipitridae; genus Aquila; species Aquila chrysaetos. The sequence continues at coordinate 29,037,997 of NC_044005.1, forward strand.
TGGCCAGGTAAAGTATCATTTGTATTTCCCTTCACTTAATTTGAACTTAATGCTTACAGATGCTTTGGTTTAGTTTTGACCTTTGTTAAGCTAGCAGGAACACTGAATGAACTATATCGTGGTTTAATTTTTTCTTATGCAAGTCTGATTACTGCGTGGTACACAGAGTGGAGGCAAAGGAGATATCATTCCAAGACCAATGTGATATTCTTTGTATTTACACTGCTACTTCAAAGGGAAGAAAAAAAAAATGTCATTACCATAACAATGTGCAGTTCATGTATCACAACTATAATAGAACTCTAGTAACTTGCTGGCTACTGAGTCTTGGAAATTTAAATGTAATAACACAGTTTTGCTGCAAATGTCTGGTGGCAGAGGCCATTTCTTAGGTGCTATTGTAGAAAGGATCTAACTGCATTGGAAATGTATTTATTCTTTCTGAAAGGAAGGAAAATGGTGCAAAAACCAGGAAGATGATCTGCAGAAATTGACTTTTTTCTTTTAAGTTGATGACTGACAAACACATAGATCTTACTATTAAGAGTGCAAACTCTCAGATAGAGCTTTGGCAGATTTAAAACTTTGATGAGGTCTTAAAAGACAAATAGTGAAGGGATGCTATATACTGAAATCGCTATGGACAAAATTCCGTGAAAGTCAGCAGGAATTTTACCACTGACTTGAAAGGATTCCAGACTTCATCCCATACTGGAAAGACTTTAAGAAGATTCAACAACTTGACCGCTTGCTATAGGGAATTGTAGTGAGGGGCAAAGAATGGGCAGCTCATCCCTACAAGCTGGAATTAGGACTGAAGCAATCAAGAAAAGGCAAATTAATTAAAACAATAGTGACTGCTACTTTCCAGCTAGAGTAGACAAGAGCAGTAAAGCCAGGTTAGGAGGTTTGGGGTTTTTTTTTAAAGATTCCTTTAGTATTTGCCTTCTATTCCTACCACTTCTGCTGGGGGATGGTGCGGGGGCTGTGGCTGTGTGATGAACCAAGGTGGCGATGCTGCCATAAGGCTGGTGCTAACGCAGTTTTCGCAGAAGCTATGCCTGCTTGAGGAGGACAGCAGGGACTCAGCTCCTCACTCTGCCTTTGACCATCTTCAGGCTATTCCACGAGCAGTCAAATGAGTAAAGCTGGTTACTGATATATCTGTGTTCTCACCCTTGCATCTTCATGCTGCCATAACACCAGCGTCTCCCATCTGCTGTGTAACCTCGCTTCTGTCTGCTATATCTCCAATTTTCCACTTACACAAACAAGCCACTTCCATGGCCCTGATACCTCCTACAGTCTCCCAGCTGCACTACTGGGGGGTTTCAAGCCATGTGGCTGCTGACTGGCCAGCCCCCAGGCTAAGCAAAACAGGCCTTGGTGGGCTCAAGCTGCTGCTTAAGCCTTGGATAAGCAAAATGTTGTGCCTCCCTGTCCTTTTCCCAACCACCAGTTTTTACAGTACTTGTGGGAAGCTCTATCAAATGTGGTTGAAACCTGCCAATGGGCTCAGAAGTTGTGAGATGGCAATATGAGGGATGGAGGAGAGAATGAACCAAGGGAAAATTTAGAAAACACTGCATCAAAGTCTTTACATTGTTTTATTCCTACCTCAACCATAGCAGCTTATCACAGCAATCAAGGAACTGAAATACTGCCAGCGATCAATCCTTTATAGGCCATGGGATAACTGTCAGGTAACACTGAGTAAAGGAGAGAGAAGGCAGATAACCATGCATAACCTGCACTAACTAGAACACCAGACACAGTACCAGGACCAAGAGAGGACTTAAATCTGTGAACAAACTACTAGAGAGACATGTATGTGAACTACAGAAGTCACCAAATAATTTCTTCACATAAAGAGACAAGATACTGCACTGTGCAATGATTTGTCTAGAAATTCCCTTCTGTCACTGGCAAATCCTTACATCTTACATAATGAGAAGTAACACAAACAAAATATCCAACTCGGAGGCTAGAGCCATGAACTTACTTGCAGGTGTTTGTTCAATGTTTGCTCACTAGCACGGAGGGGTATTTACCTGTGATTTGCATTGGGAAAACAGGACTTATTCTCTTGCGCATATGAGGAAAGAATTAGCACCTTCAGAACATTTCATTTTTTGTCAGCACTAACAGAAAGATCAGATTTTGCTACAAGGTTATGGAAGTCCACCCTGAGCCTCCCGTGAAACATGACCCAGCGCAAACAACTGGAAGTGATGCAGAACGAGAGGCCCACGGTTATCTAGGCTCCTAATGGCCATGTCTGTGTTAGCATTTGAGTTTGGAGGCGCCCTGAGGTTTTGAAGCAAATCCCCCAGTCATCTCCACTTACCGTGTGTTGGTTCAGACCACAGGATGGTTTTGGTGCGCACTAACTAGATTCCCTCCCTTATCACATCCATGGCTACTGAGAGCCTCCTGACGCCGCTGGGGTTTGGATTTGGCTCCCCGCGTTTCAGACTTTTTTTCAGAATCTTTTTCCTTTCTCGAGCAGTGCAGTGCTATGGCAGAGCTGGGATCAGTTCCAAGGCTGTGCACTAGAGGGCAATTACACTCGTGCACGCGCACCGGTTCATTACAATAATATTCTTGCAGTAGTGTGGAATACGTCGATGCAGATATCCTCAATTACCTGCAGGACCCTGATGACTACAAATCATTCACTGCGGGCTAGCAAATGGTACTTTTTAGCTGTCTCCATTGTATAAGATAGCTCTGCATTTTGAAAATTACCTGAATATCTTATTTTTATCCACCTAGGAGATGAGTCTCCTTAAATAATCCTATTTTCCACATTTAGATATTACTTCTTTATCCATCTTTTTTAACTTCAATTTAAGAATGCAGCAACAGTGATTATATGTCTCTATAGCCAGATATTGGAAAACAATTCAGAGTTCAAATTGCTGTTTTGTTGCATTAGATTTTATTTAAGGTTGTATGTATGTCTTTTGGAGAGAAATATTCCCAGTTCTGCACTGAGTAAAAAGCTGTCTTCTGTAAGAGTCCGACTGAAAGCCATTGACCTCAATGCATTTTGTTATTTAGTTCAACAAAAACAGAGAAAACCCCAAATTTCATTTGTTTTTGTCAAGACATCAATTAATTGTTATTTGCTACAAAAAGAGGTTTTGTTGTTGGGTTTTTTTTGTAAGACCATGACTATATACTGCTTAGAAAGGGTTTGTGTGTCACCTGGTTTCTGGTGACTTTGTGACTCACTCCTTCCTAGTATTTATTAGCCACAGCTGCTTGCAGGTAGGTGTGATGGGAGTACCTTTAATGTCTGTCAGGAGAGACGTATGTGAAGAGAGAAGCAACAGGGGCTGACGCAAAGCTTTGCAAGACCTCAGCAAAAAAAAATGGCTAAGAACAATCCTTCATGTGAATTGCTGGAGACCTAGAAGGTAAATGACAGCTGCTGGAGCTGAAGGAGGAGACAACTGCTAATGGCAGAAAAAGGACAATAATGCAGTTTTCCAAGATTTGGCCAAGCAGAAGTCATGTGAGCTTTTAATGAGGTAGTGAGGACTGAAGGTAGATTAGAAGGATCTTGAACAGAAGTAAGAGAGAAGGAAGTACCTTCTGCTCTATTATTATTCAAGTAAAATACAGTAGTGTCTAAACCAACCAAGATCTGTTCCAGAATCACCGGATCCATGATTCTCTCCAAAAAAGATGGCAGACTTACAACTGTGGGTCACCACACGTACACACTCCACGGGAATTAGATCTAGATTAGATTTCTAGATATAGAAATAGCAACTCCTGGCCAAAGTCCTCATCTGACATACCTCTCTTCACCTAAAGATGTGAGGTAGACTGTCCCTTATTCTAGGCCCAGCATACTTGTTGAGCTTCTCCTACCAGAAACTGACCAAGCCTGGAGATCCCCACCGGGGTCCTGGGGACCACAGCATCACCCTTGTGACTTGAGCTGACCCTTTCTATGGTGCAATACTTACTTGGCACTGCTGAGGAAAGTCTCAGGACTGCATTCTTCTCTAGCTTCCAACTTCCCCACAGCCCAGAGCTCACCTCTGCAGGTCCAGCAAGACCCCTGCTAGAAGACCACCCCTCTGGTCAGAGCAGGTGTCAGAGGAACCACTTCTGCTCCTGGCTGTTCAAAGAAGTGTGCAACTTGCTGCCACTAGTCCCTGGAGAAGCAGCAACTCTGTCGATGATATTCTGTCAGCTGAACATCATCCATCTTTCCCCTTTTTACTGAAAAAAAATTATGGAAAAGGTAAAGGCTGTATCAAGTTCCCAGCCTGCTATTCTTACTGTTGCGTTTCAACCTCTTGTCAGATTCAGGGGTGGTTTGCTCTCCAGCATTCCTCCACGCTCTTTAAGACTATTGGCTTGTGTTTCCTCCAGACAGCTTATTCACTGAACCTATAGAGCATTTCTTCTGGATACAAAGACCCAAAAACTTTGAAAACCGAGACAGGATCCTTATTTGCAAGTGTGGTTGTTCATTCCTCTTCAGCATTCTTGTTATTGTGCATTTAGAAACATGAACCACTTTTCTGCTATCCCTTGATAACCGAGATCTCTCAGCTCTTTACAAAGAACAAGCTCCTTAGCTAAGACCAGCTTAGATTTTACTTTAGCTAGACTGTCTGGGACAGGCTGCAAGAGGCATAACTGTGTATTTACAGTTAGTTACAAGAGGCTCAATGGAGAGAAAAGTGAGGGGCCTTGGACAAGGAAGAGAAGACGGGTGATCACAACAGGACAGGGAGAATATGTAAGAGGGGCAGAAAGAAAAAAAAAAAACAACCCTGAAAATTCAATGAGATAACCAACTATCAATGGATGGATGGTGACTTATATTGTGGTCCAGAAATCTGCAAATACCCCTGCCAGCTGGAGTTTGGTGAGTTCTCCTTGCAGTTTGTCCTAAGGATGGAAATGGAGTGGGACAGTACAAAAGAGCAAAAATCCTCCCTGGGTCATCGTGCTGTCAGTGAGGGATGGGCAATGGAGGGCAGTAGAGAGGGGAGAAGAAAGTGCTTTGCTGTACTCCAAGTAGCTCTGAATGCAGACTCTTCCCTTGCTAAAAATGGACTAGTCCATAAAAATAGCCCCGAACAACCCATGGTGAAGCGTAGTACTTTAAGTTATTCCTAAAGATTATTAGAGTAATATTAATTATGGATAGAAAATTCACACATCAGAAGCCCCAAAATACAACTCAGATCAGAATATGGCTACTATATGGAAAGGATAAACATAAAAAGCAGAAAGAAAAAATTCTAGTGAAAGAATAAATATACTGTGTAAATATTACCATTTGGTTCCATTAACATACTAAGCAATCTTCTATTTCTAACTTAAATCCCATGTTTTTTCTTGAGTTCAGGGGTTTTTTTATCAGTTATCATGATTTTTAAATACCAGGGGAAGAAAAAATTAAAAAGAAATGAGATGTTTGAACCCTGCAAGCCCCCCCAGCAATTTAAAGATTATACTACGCTAAGAAATACAGTCCTTTCTTAAAAAAAAAAAGATTGACATGATGTGCAAGGGGAAAATATTTCTATATTTTTAATAGAAACAATATTATACGTGAAAACTTGGCCACACGACTTTTCCATTGATTGAAACAGAATGCTATCTGGAGTTTTGTTTTCATGTTCATTAGGGCCAGCATCTAACCTAGCATGTATATATACTGCAAAATATAATGTACATTCTGTACAATACAATAGGATTATATACAATTGTACATTATGTACAATATACAACATTGGCACAAATGTTTTCCTCTGTCTTTTGTACTCATCACACTTTTTTCTCATTGATATCAATGAAAAAAATGTGTGTGCTGATACTTTAGTAAAAGATTTGTAGCAATAATACTCTAATTTGTATTACTAAGACATCTCCTAAGCATAAAGAAAGACTTGACTTTTTTTTATGGATCCTTTACACAGAGTGCTTTATGCCCACTAAAATCAAGCATGGTCAAGAAGCACGTTTTGAACACCTCTCATTTACTATATATTAAAGAGAAAACAAACATTTTCACAGCGTTGAAGTAATGGGAAGACCAGGGTCAGGGTTTTACCCAAAATGTTTTTCCAAAGGAAGTGGAAAGTAGCCATCAAAATGTTCTCTGCTCTCAACAATAAAGAGAGAAGAAAGAACAAAGAAAGAGGATGAGGTTCAAAATAACATCTATATGGTCCCCAAACTAAATTATTATTTTACATTGTGTTTCACTTAGGATAACGAAGTAGAAGCTGGGAACAAAATCAGCTTGGCTAGTCAGAAAAGCATCTAGAAATAGAACAGAATTTTCAATCTTAGGTGGAAGAAGTATTCAAAGAGCTCAATGTGCTTAAGGAAGGTACACTAGATAACCTTTATCCCAGACTACTGAAAGGACTGACACATGAAATTGTGAGCCCTACAGGAAGGAGTAGAAATAAAAATCTATCAAGTCAAACTGGTATTGTCTGACTGAAAAAGAGCAAACATAGCACCTGTATTTCAAACAGCAAAAAAATGCCCTGGGCTAGTACAGACCAGTGGTAGCCTGACCTCAGTAGCATGTAAAGCTTTCTGGTGCACTTTAGGGGAAGCAAATACCACATTTCAAGGTGTATAAATGATATACACACAAAGATTTTTTTGCTACCGAGCATTCCCTTGGGTTGCATACATGTGCAAGCAATAAAAGTGCTTGTTTACTTGAAGTAAGCAGGCAGCTCAAATCCAGAAGAGAGTCTTCTGGAGTAAATATCCTCTTTAGAGCCTTCTGGGGATACTCCTTCCCCATTCCTTGTTCCTGTCTTTCCCATGCTTTGAGCCCCCCTTGCTGTATTGATGTCTTCTACACAGGACCTTATTCTGGTGCCTTCTTCCCTCCTCTCCGCTCCTCTCCTCCCTTTTGCTTAGAAAAGCAGCTGATACTGTATTTTCATGTATATTAACCAGCATGTTACTTGATGGGGTTGGGTTACATTGGCACCTACCTTTTGAGTACAATAATTTTAAAGGTGGATGGTTATCTGGTGTATGGGTTATACCCACGAAGAAATAATGATTAGATGTATGAAGTTTAAAAACATTTGAAAGGCAACATTGGTTTTACTTTATCAAAAATAGGTCATGCCTTCTTTATTTATTAAGAATTTTCTTCTGTATAAAATAGACATGGCAGACCTAAGGTTTTACAAAAGCCTTTGTTGTGGGGAGCATAAGAAATTGTTAGTCTACTAGGATAAATTGAGGAACAGTGCAAGAACTGAAAGATGGATAAAGAACTGGATAAAGGAAAAATGAAACTGGGTTATTAAAAAAGCTTTTGGGCTGGCTGCAAGTTATTGATAGAATTCGCCTTTCAAGTGATTGCATTTAATCTTTCCTTTAATGATGTGAAAAGCCCATAGTATCAGTCATGCCCTGTTGAGCTAATAAAGACAATTTTTGGTGTAAGTGGCATGCCAAACCAGTGTGGCACACCTGCACAGCCCGTCTGCCTGCTCCCTTCTTCACTGGGACAGCCAGGGAAGGAGGAGACAAGACCAGTGAGTGGCTCCACCTTGAGAGCAGATGTATGGCAGCGTGAGCACCCCATGCTCAGGCACATGCTGCACGAGAGGCCGGAGCCACCTCTGTCAGCTCCTGATTTATCCTCTGCTTTCTCAGGGATTTGCAAGGGGACCATAAGTCCTTTTTCCTTGTAATTTGCTCCTTCTGCATGCCTCCAATTCTTACATTTGCAAGATCTCTCTTATTCTTTTAATTTGATGTACCAGCACATGTTGTCTTGGTCTCTTCAGATGTAACAACCCAACACGCCTTGGGGCCTTCTTCTCCAGAGTCTCCCCATCTCCTGAGCAGGCACCTGCCTCTGTCTTTACAGTTCTTTTACTGAGATAGATTTTTAAAGAAAATAGCCTGCCCCAAGGATATACCAGCCTGTTCAAGTTATCTCAAAGGGCACTCACAGGCAGGTGGAGGCTTTGCTGCCCGACTTCTACTAGAAAGAAGGCCCACTTTCTTACGATGTGTCTTCTTTCTGTGCCTCCCTTCATGGATGCCTGAGGGTATCTAATGGGGTGCAGAGCCCAAAGTAGAGCAAGGGGGCATGGTCTTCTGTGAAAACAAAAAAAGAAAGAAGAAAATAAGAAAAAAATTCCAGGTCTTCTACTGTTTAGCACTCATTAGGCAAGCTGGAGAAGGCCAGGTGCAGCAACAACAGGCCTGGTGTAAGAGAAGGGGACAGATCCAAGGGCAGCAGGGTGCCAGGGCAAGCACAGTAGCTTGCTGTACAACCATGATTACGGCCCCAGCCTTGCTCTAGCCTCCTCTGGATTAATGTGTCCTCTATCTCCACTCTTCAGCCTAGGTGTGGCTGACCTGAGCTTGTCTTCAACACAGTCCCTATTCTCTTAATCTCTCCAGTTTCCCCCCTTTTTATCTTATTCCTAAGGTTTCTGCTAAACTTTACCATTATCACCCAGACCTATTCTATCTAATCTCTCCAACACCTCACCTAATTTAATCTAAATGGTGCCCAGCAAACAACCTAAGCTCACCTCCTAATTTGCCTTTGTCCCTCCTTGTAGCACCAATATCCCCAACTCCAAGATGAGTGTGATGGGGGTTAGTGCTTTTATGTTGAGAGATGAGGTCATTGCTGGTCTGGGAACTTTACTTCCAAAAAGCCTGAGTTCAACTACACGTAAGGCATTTTCAGTGGGTATGGTGGGTTTTAGATGGCTGCACAAAGGAGATGATCAGCATCACTGCCCGAGTGAAATGCAGACATCTCAGAGGGCAAGAGGGAAAGAGTTTTGTACATGTACAAAACAAGTAGCATATGGGGTTAAGGATCTCTATGGGGCTATCTCTAGCTGCCTACTGAATTCAGATATGAAGCTGGTGCTAGGAATCTGGGATGCAAGTGGGAAAGCAGAATTTAGTGGGAGAGTGGCAGAGTAGTAGAAATTAGCAGCCTAAAAACTCTTGTACTGCTAACACAAGGAGATGATGTCAGTGTGTGATGACCACTGCATGTAAAGCACTGCTTGGCTTTGCTGTTAGCTTGTATTTCACCCTCAGTTTGTCGAGCTGTGCACGACCCATCCCTGGCACCCAGCAGTCTCCCTGTCCTACGTGGTGGAGTCTCAGCGATGAGGGCTGATGGCTGTGCCAGGCAAAGATTTGCTCCCAGTAGGAGAATCCCCTGGCTTTCTCTTCGCAATGGCTGAAGGCTCCTTTACACAATCCGTCAAGTTCAAAGCGCTTTAAGCAAGGGCAAGGGTTTGCCTGAGCATTTTTTCAGATAGCAGTTTTAATTGTGCATTTAAATAATTAATAATTCCGTGTGATATCTTATCTAAAGCTGGCTGCAAGATTTACCCGGGAGGCAGCAAGGGCAGGAAAGGGGGCAGAAGGGTGTACAGAGGCAGTTTTGGCTAAGGTAGTATGGAAAGGACTGGCTGCACAACTCCAGCATGCCATTGTTAGATAAACACAAAGAAATGGCCACGGTTTTGTGCCTACCGCTGTTTTCAAATCACTAAAATACCTCCTGGCTATCCCCAAATACCTCACCATTTAAAAACAGCAGCTTCCCTCCTTCTTCCCCTTCCCTAAAAGGTATAAATTATTCTCAACCGTAGAAATCACAAACACATTTTTCAGTAATAGCAGTGAAAATTCCCTTCCCCCTTTCCTATAAAGAAAATACCAGAACTTCTAACATACAATTGGGAGCTTATAATAGGAGGCTATTAGCGCAATGCTAAATTTGGGATATTTCAAAGAAGTACATTGTTATGTCTGTTGCTTGATTTGTGGCACATGTACAGTTGCAGTTCAAGTTTCCCTGGAGTTGGAAGAGAGGTCTGCACAAAATGCCATGATAAATTTTACAGCGGATACTAACATGCGGAAGGGGTTAGTTTAAAAACAACAAGCCATCACTTCTAATCAATGCTTGACACGTGTCCAGTTTTCCGAAATTATAATGAAAGGCGAGGTCAGTTATTCATTGCACAATCCGGTCATATTTATTTGCATCCGCGCATTTGAAAATCTGAGTTTACATTTTTAAAGCTAAATAAAGTTGCCTTGTGACACTCATATTGTATCTATTACATATTTCACTTCAAAACCTCATCTCTCCTAAAACCTCTTCAGTGTGCTTGAAGTAACACAGCAAAAGAAAAAGAATTTTCAATTTAACTAGAGCACTGACATTCTGTTACACAATTCGATCTTGTCTATTTACCTGCTCTTAAAAAACAGAAGACACTAAACAAAAAAAAAAAAATGCTGAATGCATCCAGCCGGCAGTGCCATAGGTGTCTGAATGCATCTGTAGCTTCCCTCTCACTCATCAGTGTAATTGTTGTCATGTTATTCCATTTTTTGATTAGGCTGGTCCGCCAAGCTCCCAGCTTTTTCTGGCCAAACGTTCTTCTGCTGGTTGTCATGGTGACTGCATTGTTAGCGGGGAGAAAGGCTCTGTTGTCTGGCATTGTTCTGTTGTGCTTTAGGTAATGCACGAGGCATCACAAGTGAAGTGGATGGACCTTTTTTGCTCGGCATCATTGCCGAGTATTGAAAATCTCACATAAAAAAGGAGCAAATAGGCCCTGACCAAAGAAATAACCAAGTTCTTTTTTTTTTTTTTTTTTTTTTAAAGAAAGCGTGCATTATTATAAAGAGGTAAAACAGCGCTGACGATTAACTGAATAATCTACGGAAATGCTATAGAAATTATATTTATTACAAGAACAATTGCTGTGATTTGAATGTTACTACACAATGCTAACCATTTGGCAATTTAGCTTGAATATAGTTTTTAACTATTCATTGATTTCTCTCCAGCTTGCAATGTTGTTTAACCCCGGATTCTATTTAGCTTAAAACACTACACTTTAGCAGGTGAATGCAATAATTTGGTTTTTAAAATTTAATCTATGAATGTCTGCCTTTTTAAGTAAGCTACCACAGTTAGTTTATTACTTTTTATATCACCATCAGAGTATGTAATCACTGATTTTCCTTTTTCCCCCCCCAAGAAATGAGGTTTTACTCTAATATTAATTAAACTGTCTGAAAAAATATTAAAACATCAGGGACTCCACAGGTTTGACTTTGACGTTCAGACAATTTCTTTAAGAGACCTCTCAGGAAAATTAGGGGAGAAGCCCTGAGAAAGGTCTTAAAGAGACTTAGCTTATTTAAAGGGATTGCCAGACAAGATATTGGCTTTAAATTGTGAGTAATTAACACCTTTTCAACAGCAATTTACACGTTAAGATTGAAGGTAAGCCTAATGTAAATCCCGACTGCCTTAAAACAATCGATAGTATATGGTTTGAGAGTCTCTGATTTTCAGCCTGTGTTCAAATTCATCTGCTGATCCCATTAGGGGAAACCAGCAGGGTACCAGTGTTTCTCTCCTGTCATTCCAGGGGGAAAAAACACCTTTCAGCAGAACCTGTCACTGGATGTCACCAAAGTTCCATGGATTTGCAGGCAAAACAGCACTAATTTATCAATAAAACTGAAGAGTCTTAAAGAAAGACAGCAAAAATGAGTATCGCAGGTAACCCAGCCTACCTGTAAAGCTGGCAGGGCCAGAACCTGCACTCAAACAGCTATGGATGTGCTCACCATCTTTAGTGGAGCCACTGAGATTCACGTGCTTGTGGGTTCAGTTGCCCAAGATCCCACACACGTGGAGTGACGTGAGATTTTGACTGCTGGCACAGGCAGTTGAAAAACTGCACAGAGTGGCTTGAATTGGGTTGTAACACCTGTTGACATAAAGTTTCCCCCTTCACGTCTGTAAAATGAGAATGACATTTTCCCTTTTCCTCCTTATTTAGTGAGATTTTTTTTGTCTGGACTGTTTATTGAGCCCAGCAGGGCTGGGATCATCCCGTACCCCATGTGCCTCCTGCACTGGGGACTGCTGGTGGCACACACTTAGCACCTGAAGGAAGTTTTTGCCTCTCAGGTGCTCAGCTCCTCCATGTGTCAGATTGGGAATCGAAAAAGAAATAGTAGGAGATGCTGATTTCCTTGCAGGGGAACCAATACAAACACATAATCCAAGGAGTAGCTCTTTGACTAATGCCAAAGTAATTTAGGTGAAGATGGAAAAAATAAAAATTTGCCACGAATATGAAACATTTAATAACCATTATGTGTAACAGAAAAATGGATTGTTCTCTGCGGAAGAAAGATTGCCCTATCATGGAGTCCATCTGCTTTTAAAGCTTAAGAGTGGAGATTTCAAAATAATGAAATTACTTGGGCATCTGTGCCACAATGACTTCCCATGGGTATTACCTCCCCAAATCCCTCGTCATTTCTAGTTTTCTCAAAAATTTCTACTTTTCTCAGAAATTATTTTTAAAAGCTAGAGAAATTGGTAGTCTTCATACAATTTGCCAAGGAACATTGAAGTACAGTGACTCTCTGACTTAGAGTTCACCTTGGACTCCAGCTGGCCCCGTGTTTCACAAGCGCACGCAAGAGCGGGGTCTGGCCGCAGCAGCGATGCTGCCTTTCTGCGCTCCTCTGATGTGAGGTGCTCCGGACACGTGCCCGGCACCTCTGGCAGAGAACGTGCACACAAACACCTCTGAGACTGAGTAGTAAATCAGGATCTATGACGCTCGCATACACACACACAGATTATTTACTCAGATGGCAGAGGCATGTCTGCACACAGCCTCGCATCAGTTAATGCCAGCCTCATCTATGGCAGAGGTATAATTCCTGCTAAATTCCTAATTCTCTTTTAATTCTATGAAATTACTATATAGCCCTGTTCATTTTACCCTTATTAAATTCAGGAGAGCTTTCCCATAAGGGATAGCTTCAGAAACATTGAAATAGGACAATTGCTGCTTTTTGGAGAGCTCTATTGCAAGTGTATTGCCTTCTCAGCTGGAAAGGATGATTACTGATGTCTGAAAAAGGTACTTACAGCTTAGTACACAGTAAACATGTATTCTGTTTTTCTTTTGCTCAGTTAAACAATATAATACATTGCAAAAAATCTACAGAAATAGCAATCAAAACAGACACACTTTAAGAAGAATCCCAATGCTTCTTAATTTGTATTTCATTCCTCCCGTCAGCGTTTCCACCCGCATTCATCACTGAATATTCATTCCTGCTTCTGCCTTTGGGTTGAGTGTGGCAGCAGCCCAGCAGAGTCACACAGGTATTTTGGTGAAGGGGGTGACGCGACATCCCTCCCCTATTCCTGCTGCAGCACAGGAGGGTCCCCAGCCCCTCTCTGGTTTGGAAGAGCTGAGCTCCCCACCAGCCCCCTTTCCCCTGCCTGATGCGCTGAGAGCTCCCCCTCCTGTTGCAGTCAACCTTAACTGCAGTCGACAGATTAATATCATTACCTCATTTTAATTAATTCCTCTCCTCAATTCAAAAAAGCACATCTGGTGCTTTTCAGAGCCAGACAAAGCTTCTTTCCTCCCACCCTCTCCTGAACATCAATTAATAACTTGGCAACAAAAAGAAAATAAGAGTTTGTTCTGCATACCTAACAGTCGCAAGTGACAGAGAGAAAGGGACTTGCTCCAGACAGGGATCAAGAAAAATGACAGAACTGCCAAATCTTCTGTGTTTCTGCACCTCAGCAGGGCTTATTAGGTCAAGCCACAGTGACACAGCTACTGTGGCTATGTGGTTTCCAGACCAGGGTTGTCTCACATCTCTTTAACTTGAAGTGTATGAAAAGTGATGTGTAACTCTTCATACTCATCCAGGTGGGTGGTGAACAGTTGGCTCCCTGGCAACTGCTCAAGCCCAGAAAGTGATTTCAGACCTTACTGCCAACATTTCAACTCTCATACCCACAGTTCAACTTCTAAATAAGAGTGACTCCCCTTCCAGAATTTCTGAAATCTCTCCCAATACAAGCAGAAAACACACAGCATCCTGAGCCCTTAGTCCTACGTGGCTCCATGCCCTGCAAACATAACACAGTGACCAGCGGGGCTGAAGACAGTGAGGATGAAGACAGCTTGCCTGTTCTGCAGAGCAGGTGGAGCTCTCTTTGACTAGAGACATGAAAATGAAGTTCAAAGGAGACTTTATTATAAAAAACCCCGAGGACAAAGTTTGGCATACAAAAGGACAAGAGTTTGTTACAGCCACGTGTACAACATTAAAAGACGCAGGACTAAACTCTAGCTCTCTGGGAATGTCCTCACTGGTCCAGGTTCTCCCATGAGGCCAGATCTGCAGGCCAAGGGGAAAGCAAGCCCATAGGAACGGGCACAGCTGAGCCCAGGAGGTGCCCAGCTGGCTGGCAGGGTGGTTTGGCCGACACAGGCCATGCACCGAGCGGGGAGCCACTGGTGCTCTGCAGGCAGGAGGTGTGGTTGCTGTCAGAGCCTGCTCACCTCAAAACCACCTCCTTGCATGCACATTCAAACAAGGCTCAACATTTGCCATTGAATTTTGTGCGTGAGTGGTTCCTGTTTTCCAACCTGACCCCAAGAAAGTTACTGATGCCAGAAAAAACACATGAAACTTTTCAGGATGATAAACATCCATGATAAGTAAGGATTAACGTCACTGAAGCCCACTGGGTCAAACGCAAATGTAAGATAAAAATTAAAGGAATAATTTACTAGTTTTCAAAAAGGGAAGTGATGCCATATTGTTCTGTTGTTGTCTAGAAGCAACTCCAGGACCTCAGTTCTTCAGTTCTCATTGGAGAGTCAGGCTTTGAAGTTACTGGCCAAACTGGCTTTCTTCTTTTAAACTCGACATTATTGCAAACTCGGTAGTTCAGGATTGTGACTTGCTCGGGAGCTTGGCTTACCCTTAGAATTTCCCTCTGACGATGCCTTTGACCCAGCTTTGTAGCAGCTACTTTATTCCTTTCTGTCTCATTTCATTTTACCTCCTTCCCCCACCCTCCCAAGAAATTCAGAGTGTGGATCACTCTCATGTGATTTCATTACAATTCCAAACTGCAGTTCTTCTTGGGAACACATTTTTTAAATGCACAAATACCTTGTGGCTATTCTTGATGGTGCTAGGTACGTGAACAGCTATATATTTTAAAAATCAAAACAGACATGAGAATGAGATGAAAAATGTATTTATGCACATTTTATATTGAACACAAACATATATTTTACATCAGATGGGAAAACGTCTTCTCAAAGGATGGAATTTTACTAGGCATGAGGTGAATTTCATTACAACTAAACCAGATCCAGAAAAAATGGGGGAAAAAATAGCTAGCTGCTGATAAACACAGATTAAAAAAAATGCAAAAATTAATTCAAGTGTACCAAAACATGACATTCAGCAAATTAGAAGTACGCCCACTCTTAAAACCTGCTTTAAAATTGCTATTTTATTTTTATTATAGAACTGACTGGCACACAGAACAATATAGGGAAGGGAGCTGTGTTAGCTAATCTGCTGTAATCCTTTCAACTCTTTGAAAGAACAACAAGCGGTTGATAAGCAGGGTCAGGCTGGGTCAGGATTTTGATAGGAGACATCTAAGGAATGCCTAGGTGCTTCAGGAAGGGGATGTGGGTGATTTAGCAAGCCGGCTAAATCAGCAAGCCTGCTCTCCCCTCCACTTCGGGTAACGCAAATGGAGCAGACCATGTGCTGCGGAAGGGGTAAGCTTTTTTGGGAGAGAGGTGTAAAAACAGAAATTCCGATCGAGGCATTATTTTACCCTTTTATCAGGCAGTGGCTTTAACTAACACCAGCTCAGGCGAGTACATTTTGCCTTGCTGACTGATGGATAAACTGTTTCCTACATCCAGTCCTAAAATTTGCAGGGTGTTGTCAGGTACTGTTAAGCCATGCCATAAACCATGTTGTCAACCCATTGTCTTGAGTCACTTCTCTCCTACATGCTTTGGACATATTAAAAATATATTTCTGCAAAGTGCTTATAAACTGCAGGAATATCAGCTGCACCCATTACAGCTATCACCCATATCAATTCCAGTGTTGGTTTTAACAGCTGATTATATATATAATCACCAAAAAATGGATGATATTCAATATCAGTAAATATTTTTAATTCATCCACCATGAAGTTCTCAACCAAACCAGCAAAATAAATGAGATGATAACATTATTTTAGAAGTACATACCTTGCACTTCCGAAATATTATACAGGCTGTGCTGGCAAAAACAGCCACCCTCCAAGAAAATATTTCATTGAAAAGTCAGTATCTGTGGGTTACTGAAAGAAATGTAGCAGTTTCAATGAAAAGACTAAAAGCCTCTCTCTCAGACCTCATTTCATGCTTTTTTGTTTCCACTGAGCATATTTTAAGAACTAATCAGCCTTATAAAAGGTACCACTGTTAATCTACTGTTTGTCTTCGTCTTCACTGCAGCTGCTTAGTAGATAGAGAGCAAACAAAACCAGAATTAAGGTCATTCCATTTAAATCCTTCAGAGTGGAAGACAAGGACTAAATTATTGCTGAGAATTACATGAAGGAAAAGCCGAGGATAAGGTAACTATTGTTTATTATTTGCCAGACCCATAGTGGCACTGCATTTACATATTTGTGAAGGGATTACATTAACATTTTATGAGATTAATTGGTAGCATGGGGAGATTCTCTGATATACTGTCCACACAACTTAAAAGTATGCTCCTGTGCTTTCACAGACCGTATGCTGTACATATGGCTAGTGAGAAATAACCTAAAACTACCAGCTACCAATCAGTTGTCATGTATGAAAAGTAATGACATTTTTTCACATAAATAAAATATAAAGGACATTATTACATTTCATCATAGAGCACAGGTCTGAATTGCACAGGATCGTAGTAAAGACCTTAATGGATGATTTTGCTTTCCTTCATGAGACACCTTAAACCTGTATTTTCATGTCTTTAAGGCAGAAGGTCCAACAGCACAAAAGATCTCTTTTATGCTAATAACAGGAAATCATTTCACAGTAGTCAAATAGGAGTAGAAAACGAGTGGTCAAATGAGTAGAAAATCTTTTGGCCATCAAAAATCCACAAGCTTTTCTTTCAAATTAGGAAATATTCTCTGGGAGCTACTCTATAAATAATACATGGTGGGGTTTAGCGTAATCTTTAGTATGAGAACATGCTTTCTTTAGAGCCAACGGTAATACCACTTCAAGAAGGAAATGCTGTGTGAAGAGAGGATCTTGCCGCTCTCTCCCACTTTAAAATCAAGTACATTGGCTCCACAGCATCTCCAGCCCCAGGAGCCCGATGGCTACAAGGTATGAGTCAGCTCCACCACTCTGACCTCTCAAGTGGTGGAGAGGTATGTTCCAGTTTAGTACCCCATGCTGGCTCAGGCTTCCTGCACTCAGCCTCTGTGAGGCTCACTCGACACTGAGGCTTGTCAGAAATTAAATATTGGCACTAGGTATCCACAAAGAAAACAAAAGGAAGGGGTGGCATTTCAGGTGGTTGAAGAAGGACTCCTGCCTACGTGTGATGCAGGTGCGAGACGAGATCCTCACGGCCTTGTGATTCAAGCTGGGGAAAGCCGTGTGGTCTAGCAAGAGGGGTAACTGCTCACACCAATGCAAAGTTTGTATCCTTCTTTTTTCAAGCAATGATTTTGGTAGGAGATAAGTCTCAAACATCAAGTCACTGCAGATTTACAGATAGCCTGGAAATAATCCTCCTTTCCCCTCGCTGCACACATGAGATTTTTTTTGCTTATCCTGTTCTGTTTGGTCTCCCAAACCTCCTTCCTCCAGCCTGTTTTCACCCATCCAAGCTGAGCTGGGAGCGAAGGGCATTTAACCACAGCCATATATTGCCTGCTGCGGCGGGGCTCTGTGAGAGGTGACAGCAGGCTGGCAGAGGGGGGACCCAGAGCAGAGATGTGACCCCCCCAGGGGACCAGGGTATAACCAAGCCATTAGAACTCACTGTGTTTGCAGGCCACGTGAGTGATCCCTTCAGCTTGCTAGGAACCAGCAAAGCTTCGTGAGGGAGGATTGCATCAACCCCTCCGATAGCTTAGGAGCACACCGAGTCAATTGGACCATGCTCTTTCGGTCACATCCCGTCTTCTAACAGTTCACCTGCACATGTTTAATTTTATATGGCTCTCTTGGGCTGCAGTATCAGTAAGTGGATGAATTGCAACAGAAGATGAAAAGTAGGTGGGTCATAAATCTTTCAAATGTCAATAAATCACTGGCACCAGTGGAATTTCTAGGAATATCCACAAATAGAAGATTCAGGGTGCAGCAGAAATAAAACTGTTTTTTTCTCCCTTTTTTAAGGAGTACAAAATGGAAAATACTGCTTTATGTTCTATTCCTCTCTGTGGAATATGCCTGTCTGCATTGGGAAACCTAACCTGTATCTGCATTCCCCATACAAAATACTCTTTGTTTATCCATTTAGGACATACCCAGCTTTAGTCTCATACAGCTAAGGACTTGCACTAAGGAAATAATGGCTATATACAATCAACTATTGAGTATAATAATGCTGAAGATAACAGTCATTACTAGAGCCACTGAAGAAACACATAAAAATTCTAAAACTGTGAGAGGTGACATCTGCAAATAATGTCACTTGCATTCTTACATCTCTGAAACGTATTTTGAAACACTTACACAAAAATGCCACTAACATAATTCACAACAGAAATGTTACAAGGATGATAGGACTATACAAAAACCAGCAAGAAAGACATAATAGCAGGAAAATATTTTTCTTTATGTGCATATACAGATGGAAAAAAAAAAAAGAGAAAGATTCTGAGCCACATGCTGAAAGCAGTCTGAATGTATCTTAATGCAAAAAAACCCCAAACTCCCCAAACCCACGCTATTTTTTAGAATATTGGAAACCTAAATTGAGCTCAGAATTTAACATCCTCTGTATATGAAAATGCATGAACACACACGTCTATATTTTCTTGTACGTACATAAGGCCAGAAATCCTTTCCCCCTCATTCCCTGTTCTTTCTGAGTGATGCTGCTACTGTCTTGTTTATTGTTATAATCATCTGCAATCATGGCATTTGTGTGCCATTTCAAGTACTAAAATAATAAGAAGACACAGAGCTCTGAGCTCTTCCTCTGCTTACAGCTGACTTGACAGATCAGAATGGAGTCAGTCTGGAGATCAACAAAAAGTCCCAACAGAAAGAGAGGTGCAAATGAAGAAAGGCACTGTTGCTTCTAGCCCTCATTTGTTGGAAAGCATTAATCAAGAAACAAGCCATCAACAGATGTATGTCATCTAATGCATTACATGCATTTCTATCAGCAAGACACGTGCTGGCGATAGCTAGCAACTGCCAGGTCCTATAGGCTTGAACTTTAATTCTCAGATGATGGTGTACTAAGTCTATAACATATAGCATTAACAGCAAACTTGGAAAATATCTGTAACACAAAAGCTAGTTTTCCTGTTTGATGACATTTTCAAAAAATACATTATATGGCAACAAATCATAAATGGCTTTATGTATCAATTGTAAAACACTCGTTTTATCAAAGCTGAGCAAGTAGTTGGGATAAAAAAGAAAAGACAAGGATGGTATTCAGGCTGTGATTATAGTTAAGGAACTAAAAAGTTACTTATTTGTAAATGTTAGTCTCGAAAGGAATTTTCATAGAGGTTGAATTAAATAATTTATCTAACATAAAGGAGGCATTATACTTGCAACATGTAAATATTGACTGACTTAGCTAATAAGTGGCTGTGTATAAACAGCCTCCTTTTTTATTTCAACTGGAGTCTAGAGCAGTCAGCTTTGTATATTTTACAGTCTCTTGTACCTGAGCCAACAATTGATAGTGCAGGAGATCAAAGCCTTGATACAAAGATGCCAAGCAATTTGTGTATAAATGTGCTCCTTAAAAAGCAATAAGAGCACAAAAGTAGTTTTAAGATACTTTCACCACAATTTAAATGATAGATAGCTAATTACTCTGATGAGCTATGTTAAAGTTTTACCCAATGGTAAAAATGTACCAATAGGATAGTAGTTCAAAAAACACTTTCTATTTTTTTTCCACAAGGTTTGTAAATGAGAAGATATTTTACATTAAAAGCAGCCAGAGCTCTTTCTGTTCTCAAAAGGAATATTTCATTTAACTCCTTAATTATTTCTTCAGATTTCATGCAATGGGCTAGGATGTAATTTTGTCTGCGTAATTTAACTGAGATATTTAAGGAAGTGAGAAAGAAAAAAGTCCTTCAATGGCCATAAGATGCTCACTAGTAATGTCTGCTCAATTAAAGTCATTATTGACATATAGCGTGATAACATTCAGTCCAAGACTCAATCCTCTTCATGGTTTCTATTACAGTTATACTGCCTAATTTATGAGCAGGCTGAGCATGCTATGCCTCTGTAAATCACTGTGTAAAGAAAAGTCAGTTAAAGTATAAAAGCAGTAAGATATATTTTACAACCAGCTTGCTGGGACTGTAGAACTATAGGAAGTATGGCACTACAATGCCTTCAGTAATTTGAAAAACTCTATGGATTCCACTTTGATTCCTATATATTGCTTGAAGGGTTAAATTTTGGGCACAAGTATTTTCTACTCATATGACAAAGTACTTGGCTTCTTCACTTTTTGTTATGCAATAAAAGACAACAAGTCAGAAGTACAAATGTAACACTCACTATGGCTCTTAGAAACGAACATTGTAACCCTCTCTCGACTTGTTTTCTTACACTGCATCAATAAATTGGGTAGAACAAAAGGGAATGGTGAATAACATCTGAACAACAGACACTTATTTACTGCTGTGTAGTACCAGGAGGCACATAGGCTGGAGAGGAACTGAGAGAGAAAGGCACCTCTTCATGCAGATGTATATTAAAAAAAAAAAAAAAAACCAAACAGAAAAAGTAGCATCTTGCACTAATACTGCTCAGTTACAAACGATGCAAGGCAAGACTCTACCAAACCCACAACCGAGTTCAGGAGACACTTGTGTCTGAATGAGTTCTGTGGTGATTTTTAATATGGGGGTGCTTTATAACAATACACTCCATATTGTGTAGCTAACTATTCTTGCATTGTAAGATCAGCCAGGGTACAAAAGGCAGCCGGGGTATGACACTCAGCCTGTATGTGCAATGCTGTTGGCAAAAGCAAAGAGTGCTGGCTGCAGCAATGAAGGAGAGGACCAGGCAGGGGTGCGTGATTCCAAGCTCTGCCTATATAAGTGTGCATGTGTGCACGTGTGTGCACGTGTGTGTGTGTGTCTGCAGAGCAGTGTGAAGAAAGTGTTGTAGTGTCTGGAAATACACCCACTCCAGCTTTAATCCAACTAGCTCCGGCAATGAAGGCAGTGCAAGTATGCAATCTAGCAAGCAGAGTACATCCCAGACCCCAGCGATCTGAGCAGCAACCCCTGCAGAAGTCTGTGTTCAACCTCCTGCTGCCATCACACCTTCGACTCCAGCACAGACCTGTCTTCTGCGGCAGCAGCTTCCCAAGTGTAGGCAGAAAGCTACAGCACCGCACCCACTGCCTCTCACTTTTTTCTGTGCTTTGGGGAAAATCCGAACATAGACTTTTCTCCCCAGTCAGGGCTTATTTTACCTAGATGTAATTACACAGGCCTAGAAAACTCATTTTAATGTTTTTTTCCCCATTTACTCTAGTTCAAAATATTTCAGTAATTAGAAATAAATACCAAGTGGGTGCAAATCCCTTTACTGCTGTATCTATAAATAGCTGTGCTCATACTTACTGTACTGTAATACAATCCCAGGCCAGTGATAGATGACAAATTAAATAAACATCATCAATCATAAAACTAACAGTAAGGCAGAACCGGGGTTTTGCTGCCAGTTAAATCTAGGTTTGACCCGGGAGGGTAATGCTGGCAAGGCACCCTGAGATTTCCAGGCAGAAAGCACTATAACGGAGCCAGGCACAACCCTGTACTCTTGCTGCTCCAGGACTATTTTCTGGCTCTTGCCAAGGGAAGGCAAAGCCCTAATGCAAAAGAGGGAATGGGATGGGGACCTCATATAACAATGCGGGTACCACCACAGGGGTGCGGGATGATTTCCACAGCCAGGGGATGTATCCCTGCTAAGAGGACAGGTTTCACACAGCAGCCTGAGCTCAACGCAGCGTGCAGCCTCCCACTCCGACACAGCAAAAGCAAACCTGACACGAAGTGCAGATCCAAGGCGGTGGGTTTGGTCTTCCCTGCCACAGCAGCAGGGAGAGGCTTTAGCCGTCCTCTGCTGCCAGCTCCTATCCCCTGTTTCTCTGCCTTCACACAGCTCTGGGAGCATGAGTGGTGCCGGCACTGCCGCAGGAGCGATGCACACAATTCACGAGGGCACAACCGCCCCCCCCAAACACACTGAGTCTCTGCCACTGCTGCAAGGTGAGGATTTTTGTATTTTGCATGGCCTATCTCTTTGTTTCCTTTGGAAGCCCTCCATTTGTTGGGGAGAGTTGGAATGTCCTTTGTTCCTCTTGAAGAGGAAAGGAGACCCAATGGGTTTAAAGTAATGACAGTTACCAAAAAAAAAAAAAAAAAAAAAAAAAAAAAAAAAAAAAAAAAATCAATCTATTAAAATCTCAGATTCAGGATATATTCAGTCCTTGGCCTCCGCAGTGCCTGCACACTCAGATACCATTAGAAAATCCCCCAATAAAATAAAAGTGAATAACAGATGCAGGTCTATCATTTCTTACTGGATTTTCTAGTCAAACTGAAAAGGAGTGAATACAAGACCTGGGACTTAAATAAAAGATTTGCATTCACCTGACTCAAGGGTGGATGCATGGCAATAAAAAAAGGATGGTAAATATGTCCTAGAGCAAAACACTAAATATGTTGTATTTATTTAGCTAACTACAGGGAGTAAATATGAAGGTGTAAATTCATCACAGTCTACAAGTGTCTGTGTAGGAATAATAAAAAGTAATAAAGGCCTCTGCAGTCTGCCACGGAAAGGCACAACAAGCTCCACATGCTGGAATTTGGACCAAGGCAAATTCAAGCTCGAAATGAGGTATGGCACTTTCATAATGACGATAATTAGTCACTGAAACACTTTGCTGAGGATAGTGGTGGCTCTCTGGGAATTACAAAAGCAAGTTTAACTGTGCTTGCTTGGGAACATGCTCAGTTTCCAACTAGGTGTCATTCAGAAGAGCCTTACAGTAGCTCTATGCTATGCAGGCAGGATTTCACGTTGTAGGTCCTGCTACAACCTCCCGGCCCATCCTCGCCATGGACCTTCTTTTCACTTGGTGCATTATAGGAGGACACAGGGGCATGATGCAGCTGTGCACATATTATAACAGCTTCACTCCATGTCTCCTAGGTTCATGGACTATAAACCAGAAGGAACCATGTCACCAGTTGAGAGTTCCTTCTACATGGGAAAGAAAACCTAAAAGAAGCTGCCTCTCTAAAACATTTTCTGTAGTACTGTGCCATGTGGTGAATACAGTCATGCAAATAATTTGCAAACAAGCATAAATGGTCACATACCATGCTGAATAGTGTCAACATGAATCTGATCATCTCCACACTACATGTTTTTGAAGGGCACTTGGAAAAATGCTGGTGCTTGGGTACTGAATTTTATATAGTATATCTAGAAACCACCCAAACCCCAGTTTTCCTGGCATTATTTTCCCATTGTCAATATTTGATCACTTTCTCTTACCCCTTTCCATGAACTATTCCTACCTAGAAGCAGCAACAATTTTCATTCACCATTGCAAAGTCCTCTGAGACCCCTGACATCAAGTATCTTTCCCATTTACATTAATGATGTGCAGAATCTT
The DNA here is from genome assembly GCF_900496995.4 of Aquila chrysaetos chrysaetos. Classification (NCBI taxonomy): domain Eukaryota; kingdom Metazoa; phylum Chordata; class Aves; order Accipitriformes; family Accipitridae; genus Aquila; species Aquila chrysaetos. Next base: position 29,061,817 of record NC_044005.1, read on the forward strand.
TCCTGGCTATTTATGGTCCAGGGCTGACATTTGTTACACACAGATTCATGCTTTACCAGATCTTAAACCAGCTCATGAAGTGCTGTTACCTGCACAACCCAGTGAATGTCCTATGGAAATACATGGAAATGCCAGGCACTACAAGAGTTCCCCACTTTCCTGTATTTAGGGCTTGCCAATCTAAAGAAATAAAATGTCTTCTTGTAGAAGATCACCCAAATCCAAAGTTTGGCAGGCAAGACTTGGAAATTTCTCAAAGCTGTATATTTCCTCTTTCTTACTGTTTAAGATTACCACAGCTATTTCAAGTAGGTTCCCAAGAAAAATGCTCCTTCCATCCTCTGTCTTCCTGCTCATCAATATCTCCTTTTCTGTGGTTGGTCCTGGGAAATCATATGGCCATGCAGAGGCTTAAGACATTTTAAAACATTTCTCCACCCTCAAGGTACCTGGCTTCACATTTTTTAGCTGCGTAGATCTCTATTAGTAGATTCCTAGCTTTGGGATGTAAACCCTCTTTTTTAGCTTGTTCCACAGCCTTAAAGACAGAGTCACCTAGAGCAGTTGTTAATCACATATGTGTTAACACTACAGACCACAAAAAATATTTAAAACATCCATAGATGATGAAGACAAGTGAAGTACTCAGTTTGGGGTCTTTCCCTCTCCTCTCCTGTTCGTTGAAGGGATGTGAACACCGTGTCTGTACCGTGAGCGTGACCCGCTCCTGTGCCCCCAGCTAACTACCCTGCAGCCACCCTCGCTTGCTCATGGACTCCTCTGCAGCAAACTCCTCCCAGGTCCTTCCAAGAAGAAATCCAAGCAGTGCTCATGGCATGGGTAGCTCCGTGGTTTGCGCCCTGCACAGACTAAGCCTGGGGCTGCTCCCAGCGGGAGGCAGAGGAGGGAGCGCAGGCACGAGCATCTCTGCATCCGTAGCTGAAGGGCCAGGGGCTGCCCCTGTCCTTGAATGGTCCTTCATATCCAAAGAAGTCTGTAATACTTGAAAATCTGCTCTTTCATTGTTAAAAAGACTGAAATGATGTATTGCTTGGCAGACAATTACAGTTTATGCAGACTGAATGCCAGAAGGTGTTTCTGCTAAGACTTCACCATTATCTGGCATTTTCCAATGTCTGTAGATTTGATGATGTGGTCGAGTTACATTAGCTTTGAAATTATTGACCTATTCATTACACAGGTAGCAATTTACATCCCCTGCTAATTCACAGAGGCCAAGCTTTTTCTCACTTTCAATTTCTCAATAATATGGAATCAAGCCAAAGCTAACTTTGCCTTCTGATCCTGATCCCATGTCTTACTAGTCCTAGAAAGAGTTATTCCTGAAACTATCATGCGCTTATTTTGGAGGCTAATATCCCATTTTTCTTCAACAATTTTTCTATTGAAAAGCCTATTCATGCTTTTGGACACTGCACAAACAATAGGATATAGGTGCATCTATATTAGATATTGGGTGATAATGTTATTTCTTTCTAAGCACCTGAACAGCTGATCTGTTTCTGCATGTATATCTATAGGTCTCATTGCATGAGAGACAAAGTGGGTAACTCCAAAATTACTATAATTATGTCATAATAAATACCTTAAGAATCTTGTGCACATCACCACTACCAAGTGGAGTCTCCCATTCCTTTCAGTGGAGTTGGATAAGTCTTAAAGTAGCCTTTTTTGGGGGGGTAGAAAATCGATTTTTTTTTTTAATTATTCTTTCACATACACATATTCTTACATCCTAACTCAAAAAACCCAACACAAGCTGTAGCATCCTGTTCAATAACAATAATAAGGATTTCTAATATGGTGTTACGTAATGCCTAGATTTGGGGTAGATTTCATTGGAGTGGACATGCTTACTTCTTTTGTTATAGCCTTCTGCTATTTCTTGCCAGAGTGCCCTAATAATTTTTTATGTGTCCTTCACAGTCTTAATAATTTCACTTTAAATATCTATGTTGTTCCCACATAAATGATGAAGTGTCATATTAGGCCACTTTAGATGACACACTATTCTGTAACACCAGATCCACAACTCTCAATTCTTTAGTTAATTTAATATTTACACATTACTGCAAGAAATCTCCCCAAATGCTAAAGCAATATTAAGAGCAAAATTCTATTCAGTGGCAGACAAATAGATCAGATGTTGAGGTCAGGTATTGTAAGCACACTATTGTAAGCACTTTCCAACTAGGGAGACAGAAACTAGCCAGGTGACACGAAGGGCGAGTGGAAATGAAATCAATAGTCTGCTCCTCTACCCTGTCATAACCAACCAGTTGGCTATAAATCACCAGCTAACTAGACCCTCCTAAGAGTTACTTTAAAAAGAGCTTGAAGATTTTTTTTTTTCATACCAGTACTCTCACTACCTATAAATTCAGTATTTGAAGTGTACATGTTCTTCCAGCATATTCAAGCATTAGTTACCCTTTTAATTATACTTCAGCCAAAGGGGAGAAGTAAAATCTTTCTTTTGTCATCCAACCTGAGACTGCAGATATCAAGAGTCAGAAGAAAAAAAAAAAGATGGCTCAAACTGTAAGACCTTCAGTTACTGCATCTAATAAGTATTATTACTCCAGCACCAAATTGGAGATATGAAAATGAGATTTAAAAGCACCCTTTAAAATTTAAGAATGCTAAATTAACCCTGAAGATTTGCAAAAGGTGAATTTCCATATTATTATGGCACTCTGAGTTGTCAGTAGTCCTAGCAATCGGAATACTTACATAATTACATGGGAAATAAATGTCTCTTTTCTAATTTTCCTGCAAAATTAAAGGAAGAAACAATCAAAGATCATTAGAAAATTCAAACTAAACACTGACATTAATTTTAAAATTTCTAACCACAGTAAAAGATGTTCTGCTTTTATTGTGTAAAACATAGAAGCAACATACAATGGTTTGACATTTTAAAATAAATATTTTCAAAGAAAAATGCTAAAAATATCTCTTTTCTATATTTACATGTCCAATTCAGCCCAAGATAAGCACTAAAACACAAATTCCGATTGCAATCCTGTTACAATGCAGGCCAAGCACAAAAGCCTTCTAATGATCTTTGATTAGTTCTTTATTAAATTCATCAAGGGAGCAAAGAAAATTTAATAATCTTCACCATTTGTCATCTTTCTGATTACAGTTTTGATTAGAACTTTCAGCTTTTATTTTCTTCTTTTCTAGCCATTGCCATTACTGTGATAGTGCTTCTTTCCTCTGGTTTAAGAATAACGAGATAGGGCAAAGGAAACAAATTTGTAATTCTGGATATGTATTTAACTAGGTGTGCTCATGCCCTGAAATAGGCTAGCTAAGAATATGAGGTCTTAAAAATGCAAAACAGCCCTTAATGCAACATCTCCACATTCATACCATGAAAATTTTCAGAGTCTCAGGTAAATAATATCTTGCTTAATTAATCAGATACCTTAAAAATACCCTACACACAGATTTCTGTAGAATAAAAAAAAAAAAAAATCCAACATTTGAAGAGGAATTTTCATTTTTTAGAAAATGAGCTTTCCTTTCTCTCTCTTCTTCCCTCCCTGCCCCAGGGAACTTTTAGATCTTTCTATAGAACTGAATGTCTCAGAAGAAACAGAAAGTTTGTGCGGTCCCCCACCCCTTGTATGGACTGATAATTCTGCATGTCAGAAACCTGCGCTTAAATTCCCTTAGGCAGAGGACAGACCTGAGTCCAGGCTGTGGCTTGTGACACCTGCACGTAGGAGGCTTTTTCTGATAATTATGAGAAACGAGGGACAAAAAAGGACACCAGCCTTGTTCCAAGATTACTGCACAGAGAGCCTGTGTTTTTGTGTGGACCTTACAATAAAGCATGGTGTAGATTCAGATTTTCACACCAGGGGATGCTGGAGTGGTAGCTTCTTGAATGCAAGGTAGAGAAAAAATCTTTGTTGGTACTGCAAAATCTTTGTTACTACTGCAAAAGAGAAATTCAGCAACACCCCTCTTACCCAGACTAAGGCAAAGTTGAAATCATTACTGAGGAACATCTCGAGTCCCTGAGATCACAAATGCACATCACCACCTCTCTCAGCCAGTACACCTTCTCCTCGCTCTTCATGGTCACCAGAAGATTGTTCCTTCACAGCCACCCCTGTAGTACTGCTGCTGACTTGTACCTTAGGGAAGGTGTCTTCAGTTACCTTGTACATTGCTTGGAGCAGTGTGCTTCAGAGTCGCCTCAGGACCACAGTCTTAAGGCTCACCATGACCAGAAATGGGGCATCAATCACCTTGAAAACACTGTTAATACAAGCAAATACAAATATTTATTTATAAACTCCAAAGTAGACAACACAAAGATTTGTAAAACTGAAGGGGGTGGCAAGGAAGTTAGAAATGCACTTATTCCACTTTTTCCATCCCCATTACCCCACCAAAAAGATACTTTTCTCCCTCTAGCTGGCTGATAAGTGGTGTGGACTTACTCAACCACTCTGGTCCAAGGGGGCACATGCCCTATCATTACACTGCACGTATGAGAAAAGGCCCTTCTCTGCAAGAGGGACACCTCTAATAGCTACACCTTTGAATTGTGCTTGGGGCTTCTTCACAATTCAGATCGCCCCTTCCTCCATTTGTCCCCCCCATGTACTCAACGGGCAGTTGCAATACTATCATCCAAACTGCTCTCCGACCGACTACTGTCCCTTTGGAAGGCAAGGTAAAAACGCCTTCTGTGCCTGGGGAAAATGTTAGAAAAACAATAAATGACCCACTAAGGGATGAAACTCTCATTCCTACCAGGGGAAGGGCTCTGCACAAGTACCTGAAGCCTTCGTGTGTACGGAGCCTCGTATTCCGGTCGGACTGAACTTTCCCGGCCTGACTGGCCATTCATGTCTTCACCAGCCAGACTTTGTCTCGGCACGTGGGCAGACACTTTGCCCGTGAGCAGGGAGCATTGCATAACTGGAATATCCGCAGGAGGTTTTCAAGGGTTCAGAACTACTGTCAGCTAAAGGACCTCTCTTTTAGTGTGGGCAAAGGGACTCCATCTAAAAGCTAAAGGAAGAACATCTCCACTCCCCAACTCCCAGGGACGTATTTGATTTATATAGTTTTATCAGTTAGGTACAGTACAGGGATTTCAACCTTTCTGACTGTTACTAATGTACCTTTTTCTCCCCGAGATGCCACTTATTAATTTTGTCCAGTTTTATCTCCTCTAAATTATTAAACTAACAGCTTCTCAGTACAAAATAGCCTTGTCCTAAAAAGCAATTTGTATTTAAATGTGTGTGAAATTCTGGATTTATATTATAAAAAATATAGGTTCGTCTTTTTGTTTGGGTTTTTTTTCCTGGCTTTCAGGATGGTTTTTAATGTTATGTCATTATAGGAACTGCTCTACAAAACCAAAATGCTTATTGTGATTTTTATAATTTGCCTTATTGCAATTCCACTGAATGTTAAGCTCTGTATTTTTCAAATCTTTGCATTTCCGAGTACATAAATGAGCACTTTCCCTGGCTAATTGGAGCCCTTTCTCTTCCTCACAGGCTGTCTACAATCTCTTAAATGGTCCAAACAATTATGTGATGTTGCAAATGCAAGACATTATATTGGAGCTTTCCCTTGTGCGTAGTGATGTATTTGTCATGTGGCCCCGGAGGGAGCAGTCATTTGTTTGTATCGTGTTTGGCTTAATAGTAATAGCAAGGGGAAAAATGAGGAGAAGGAATAGAATAATGGAGACATTTAACATTGGTTTTTACAGTAAAATCTGTACGTCTTCACTGCAGAAGATTCATGATGTGACGTTGTCACTAGGATATTAAAGGCTGCATTTTTTAAATAAAACTTTTCAGTCAGTGTGAAAAAAAACATCTTCAGCACAGAGAACTTGCAGAGAGCCAGAAATGGTAAAATCTGCAGAGGAGCTGATAGCATCATTGAGAAGAAGTCAAAGTTTTACACCTCCTAACTGCTCTTTATTAGAAAATGATTTATTCAATATAAAATAGGTTTTCAAAATGATGATGGGATTAATCAACTTGTTAGCAGAGAAAGTATTGAAATAACTTCACGGTTGGCATAGCTAGTTGTCGGATCAGCTCTCCCTTTCATAGGCACTTGTTATAACAGGCAGGGGGCTAACCCTCTCAGACATGGAGCTAATCAGTCCTTGAAAGTCACTTCATCCAGTGGAGTGGAATAATGTACTCTGGCGTCGTTTGTCCACCTCTACCATTTGGAGCGATGTTATTTAGATTGTCCATTTTTGCCTCATCAGCTTCCATTTCAAAGAATTATAATTTTTTCGATAGTATCTTTTATCAGAACATCAGGTTAAATGTATTGTCTCATACTATCCGCTTTATAGCCGGCATTGTTAAGACCAATCTGTGAATATATAGTAAGATAAAGAAAAAACAGCTGCAGAGTTGGAAAGGCTATCCTTTAAGCTTGATTAATTTCTCTCAAAAAAAAAGTCTGGACAAGTAAGATCATGATTAATGACCAAGAACAATATTTCCAGCAAAGAGTTAACTTAATCAACCTGCTGAACTGCAGGGTCCATTTACAATTGCCGTGCCGATGCCGGTAGCTTTCTGGGCGCACGTGCCTGCCCACCCTGCACAAACAGAAGTTCTTTGTCTCATTTTGCAATATTTGTTGCTGCCCTCCCCACCACAACTAGCTGCTTTCCCTGTCTGCAAGAACTGGTTCTTTTCCCGAGTCTGGGCTGAGCCTAATTGGACATGAATAGATTCCCTAGCCCCAAACGAGATCGCTGAACTTGGAGAAGACAAAAGCTGACGGACAACGACAACATAATAAACTTTTCTTTCCTACTGGCTTTTCCTCGCTGTCACTCAGCAATATCAGTAAATAAAATGATCACAAGGAAAGGTGTTTTATAAAAGAGGTACCTCTTTCTCCTAGCCCTTGGATATTCCCCCTTGGGAAATTCCCCAGGTTTCTATTTCTTGTATAACTTATAAAACCAATCTTATTGGCGCGTTGGGGCTTTGGCACTAGGTGTTACCGAGCCCTCTAATGTAGCTTCACAATTTAAGCACCCCTCAGTCAAAAATACCACTTTTCTCCTAATAGTCTTTCAGACTTTTTACTAATATATTGAATCTAGTGAACTGTGTAGTAACAAGAACAAGTGGAAATCGTCTCTAGCAAATTGTTCTTGTAGCTGAACTTTCCTGAATGTTTCATTACTCAATTAACCATGATTTAAATCAATCAGAAAATCCAGGAAATGAATAAAAGTAGGACTAGACTAAACAATGTTGACAATTTGATTATGTTATACACAGAATTCATCTGTTCACTGAAATCCTCTTAGTGTGATAACTCCACTCTTCTGATTACAATTATTTCATTTATGTGGTGAATGTGTTTTACTCTTGTTCTAATACCAGCTGTTATTTTAAGCAAATTTTTTCTCTTATCTGGAGGACCCTGGTATCAACAAGGGAATAGACATCCTTTGAAATTTGTTCATCCAAATGCATTAATAAAACAAGCACCCAGATGTATTCCTCTTTGTAATGCAGTAAGAGCATGCAAGTGGCTACTTTTAAACATTTTCTCTTAGGCATGGGTGCATCCTTTGTGTCCGTGCAGCTATGATGTGTCTGCTTGATGACCACCATAGGGTTTCCAGTGTCTCTAGCTGTCTCCCTGTCCCTTCCAGTGATTCCCATTATCTACAAAAGATCATGAAAATCAATTTTATTTTGCATAAATGATTGTCATTTAAATATCAATAGCACAAAAAATGGTGCATGAGTTTAAAAGAACATCACCTTCCTTGAGCTGGGAAGAGTGTGAGTCTTGCTGCCATGCAGAGGGGAATATTGATGCCAGCAGGATGTTTTCAAGGGGGTGGCTGTTTGCACTGCTTGGGCCATAGGGTAAAAAAAAAACCTTGCTCAATTAGCTTTATCTTTTGTCAATGTCACTGCTCTTGTTTGGAATCACAGTGCATAATATACTCATCTCCTGACCAAACAGTTGAAGCAGAAAGCAAGTTAATCGGAAAGCAATGGCAATTCATTATGTATATTTTTCTCTTTTGATTAAAGAAGGGTTTCTTGTTTATCTCAAAAATTCTGGTCTTGTATTAAAAAAACCAGGGAGCTTTAAGGAAAGGAAAAAAAAAAATCCCCCGATCAACATTTCCTGTAAAAGCAGAAACTTTCCACAGAATTTTTATAACTGAAACTAATTCTTTTAGTATTATGACTTCTAATTCATTTAGTTTCGTGACATTCATCACAGCGTACATACCACGTACCTGACAGCAGCTACATCACAAGGTCTGATGGAGCTTCCTACAGAGCTTGGTCTTCTGGTCTCCCAGCCAGGTAAGCATAAGGAAAAGTCATTACACTACACTTAAGACCAAATGGGGAGGAGGGAGAGAAAGAAAGGTAATCATACCAGGTCACATTTGGTGCTTCCCTCCAGGAATGGTTCCTGCTACCATTGGTAGGAATAGAGAAATGAGTTGTATTTCTTCCTAACCTTCTCCACCTAGTTACAAATGGTGTTACTTGAAAGGCTAACTAAGTCTTTTGCACTATAATGAGAGTAATAATGAATAATGGTACTTATGTGCAGTAAATTAGGCCCTTGCCAATACACATCCTTTTTACCCAGATGCTTACTTTCTTGAATTTCATAATAAATCAGAAATAATCTATGTGGATCAGGATGCAAAATTAACTTAAGGAAAAGAGTAACTGCGGTGTTCAGCAGAAGTTATTCAGTAATAATCAGCTTAATTAAGCATACCTTAATAAATCAGAATTATGAAAATAGAGTAAATTAATTTAAATAGTTATCTCAGAGTCTTCACACCACAAATCGCAATGATGAAAAAGACAGATAGCTGCAGATAATGAAATGTGTTGTTCTCAAATATGCCACATGATCACAGATTTATTTAGATACAGTTTATGTTCTTTGGGTTTGCTTTTGTTACGATCTTGCCAGATTTTCTTTTTGTATCGTAACTCTTGACTGCTACTGTTCTTTGTTATTATATGTATTTCCCCTACAAGAGTAATCCTGCTAAAATCATTAGTACTTCTGCATACAAGTCTGTAAGCAACTGTTCACTGAATCACCTGTTTTACATGAAAACAAATTGATGCTTACTTGTTTATGGGAATAATGGGTGCTTCAAAGGAGAGCACCTTTCTGTAACTCTCCTGTAAAACTTGTTTAAAAGCACTTTAAATTCAATATCTTGACAATTTCTGCCTGAATACATCAGGTGAGATCTTACTCAATAAAAGTCAGTGGAAGTTGTTAACTGAAGTAAATCCCAACATTAGCTGAAGACAAAATTGAATGCATTATATATAACTTATATTAATAGTTGAAATCAATTTAACTTTGTTTACAGGAAAGCATAGTTATCTTTTTCAAAATCTATATAGTCATCCTGAAACTTTGCTTTTGAAGGAGGAACATATGCCAGGGCCCACTGATTGCACTATGCTTCAGTGCTCTTCTACAATGCTTTCAGTGTCCCAGGTGAACAGACACTATTCCCTTGCCATCTTTGCTTATGAATATCAAATCCCTCCAGCATCCTCTCCTATGACTCCCCATTGTAAATTTAAGAGCGCTATATTTCAAAACCCAGTACAATTATGGGTAGCTACATGTCACATTACCTACTAAGATATGTGCTTAGTGCTGAAGTTGGGGAAATCTGTTAATATTTATCTGCTGTCTAACATTACAGTGCAATTGGAGCAATGTTTCTGAAAGACCAGTTCAGTACATTAGCTCTCAAATAAGAAAAAATATACTTTCATCATTGAAATTATTCACTTAAAACAGCACTTCAGCCAAACATTGTCCACGCTGACCTTGCAATTATATTGCATCTAGTGTGTACTGATTTCCATACCGTATGTTTTTCCACCTGTAATTGAGGCTATTAAGCAGAACGCACTCTCTGTATCTACCAGATTATACAGAAGGTGTAAACTCAACAAAACACACGTTGGGGATGCTGCTGCTGAAGTTACACTATGAGGGCTCATCGCCAGTCAGAGGAACGCTCCTCCCATTTGGAAGGTGCAGCTCAGCATCTTTTGTTCAGTAGAGATGCTGCCATTCCCTGGGTAAATTGCAAACACTGCTTAGTAAAAATCATTCTGGGATAAACTAATCTGGAAAAAAGAGAGACACTGTGATGACACAATTCTCATTTTTAGAATTAGATTAGAATTATAATTTTAGATTAGAATTTTTTTCAATAATTTTAATACTGCTGTTTGAATTACTCCTTAGAAGAGATGGTATTTCTCTGACTGAATGAGGAACTTATAAAAATGCTGAATTTTAAATAACTAAATCTCATTCAGATTTAAATAATCATTTGCCCACAAACTTTTCAGGATTTAGGAATTAATGTGTCAGGTTGTCTGGCTACTAAAAATATCAACAAAAAAAATCACCACTTTAATTCATACAAAAATATCTTTAAACATTTTTTTTTTTTTAAATACTTTGTGTTTTGTACACTGCTTGTCTCTGGTTATTAATGTACTATGAGCTGAGAATGCTGATGATCTAATTTGCTTCTGAAAACATGGAAAATGTCTAAATCGGAAATGTTCCTAGAGGCCCAGGGGAAAGCATAATAAAAGTAAAGCCATCTTGAGATCCTAATCTGGGTTAGAATTTTACATTGTTCTTGCAATATAAAGTAATTATGGAATCAACTATTAGAAGATGCTGAATTAGAGTCTGGATGGCACCAAAAAATCACTGTCATGAAGGACGGGATAGGACATTTGCATGTGAAAGGATTGTGAACAGTATCTATAAAGAATTGTGAAATTACTACCATATTTATTATTATAATTTTGTATCATCACAGTCTCATTTCAGCATGACCTATAAGAATAGATCAAATTAATGTCATTTTCTCTTCTTGTTAACATCTTTATCACAAGAGCAAGCTGTCACAATTTTAGTGTCTAAAATAGTCTACGAATTACAGAGGGCAGGAGCTGGACCATTTCCCCGCTCTGCGCCTTGGTTGGCTCACCTCTCTCAGTTCGCTCTTCCTTCCCCACCACACAGGGTGACAATCAGCATAAAAGCTCTTTGTATCCTGCTCTCCAGTAAAAAAAGAAGACAGCCTTCGCTGTTTTAAACCTCAAGGTGAGTTAAAAATGTAGAACAGAGCTGGATGAAAAGAGAGTGGAGGAAGAGGAGGTTTGAATGGAGGCAAGGGTTAGAAAGGATCGTACAAGAAAATTAAAGCAAGTATATACACGCTTGTTTTAATGTACATACATACACATGGTTAGAATACACACTGTCAAAATAATTGCTTTTATACGTGCAACCACCCAGTCCCCCAAAATGATTTGATGGTAAGAGAAAGATCTGTCTCTAGGACTTCACTGGCAGTTTTCAATAGCAAGTATTTTGGACCTTAAAAAGACCAAGACTGTTACATGAAAATAATTTGGCCTTTGGAAATGTTGTCTTTTTATACTAGACTATGGAAAAATAGAGGTTATGGTTGGTAAGTTTTGTCTTGTTTTTCCCTTCCATCTCCCTTTTTGTTTTTTCTTCAACAATTTCAAATAAAAGGACAGGAAAGGAAAGACCAAAACATCACCAAGTAATTTCCCAAGTGAAATTTTAAGACATTTTCTTGAGTATTTTCAAAAAAAGAAAAAAATCTTTCATTTGGATACCTATTGAACAAAGGTTGCAGGCCTTTGAAACTAGTTAGTCCCTCCTTTCGCAAACATTTTATTTGCTTGGTTTTAAGGCACTATTCAATAAGTGAATATTCTGTGAGATGTTGCTATTCCTGATTCAACATTGTTAATTATTGTCTGAGCTGCTATAGTCCACTTTTACCTATAGAAATGAGATGTATGTCTCAGATACAAGTTACATGAGATGTCTAATAATTTTTTAGGAAAATAGGAAGTGGTTGAAGAAAGTAAAATGATGGGGTTTGGATATCAGGTAAAAGAATGCTGCAGCCTTGCCCTACTGAGTTATGAATAAATATTACATCCGTTTAAAGGTCCCTCAGATCACATTGTTCACTGGGTATTTAAAAAAAAATTGATAAACACAGACAGTAGCTACGTACTGATCTCTGAATAACATCAATTCACTTTTATACCTTTTGGGCGGGGGCAGGGAAGAGAGTTTTAGGAGGGGGTTTTTAATAACTTAGACTCAACTTGCCATGGTATTTACAACATCAGGCACAAGCACTTTCCTTCAGAGTGAAAGACCCATTTGTGATGTCTTCAGGCTCCTGATGTGAAGGTGTGATGTGGCCTCTTTCCTCCATCCCCCAGTTACCCATGGAGAAAATGGGACCTCCAGTCATGGAGGGAAGCCCTGCTTTTTTTCCAGCTAAATGTTAGCTAGCCAACATGAGGGAGTTGATGTGTGGGTAGTTCACTAAATACCCCAGCTTCAAATTCACTCTACAAACCCCTGGGATTGTCGTTAATGGCTCTATGCCATATGATCTTGTAAATGTAGTGTTGCACCACTGAACAGATACGAGGGCTGCTGTTGTCGTGTTATCATTATCTTCTTATAGAATGTGATATAAACTTCCAGAGCCATATAAACAGCATTTGGAACAACGATGATTTCCCAATTAGAGCTGGCTGTTCTGGACATTTGCATACAATTCAGATAACATCCCCTCTCTTCCCTCCACCCAGCTGAACTGTGGTGCTCCAGGACATACTCCTTTGGGCTCAGCAAAAGGGCTACCTGCTCAGCTGAGTCCCAGACAAGCAAAGGGATGTAGCAGGTTTTCCAGAGAAAACCATAATTCCAGCAACAATTCTAATTCCAGCACTGCCTGCAAGAGGCACAAGGTGTATATATTCCATGGAAAACATTGTCAAAGAAGAAAAAAAAACCGGTACCCCAGGAGTACTTTATCTGACCCCACAAAACACTTGTGCATGGACATAACTTTGTTGAAAGCCTTGGCCAAACTGGTGTCGGGATGCCTCTGTCAGTGAGCACCTGTGCTGAAATGCTCGTGGACCTGGGAGCTGCACGGGAGAAGCAGCAGCGTGAGCTACGCCATGCTATTTAAATTGGCTCAACATGCTAGGCTTTTGGAAGAGCCCGTGTCTACCCCCTTCAGTTCTACTCTGCTTGATAATCAGCAGTAAGATGAAAACAATGGCTTAGGCAAGCAGATAAATTGTTCTAACTGCTAATGAATGGATTTGGGGGTTTGGTGCCTTCTTCACCTCAACATCGTTTTCAGTGGTGGCAATCCAGAGGCTCTGTCTGTCTGACCATTCCCTAACCTCCATCTGCCAAGCTATCTGGGTTAAAAAGAATACTGCAACCTAATACCAAGACAGCAGCTGAACATCAAAGCTCACAGAACTGGGGGTACAGTGAAGAATTAGTTTTGGGCAACCTGCTGTTCCAGCTCAGCAGCAAATAAAGTGGTTTGGAGCATTATTTACATGCATAATTCACGAGGGTGCTTCTTAGAGAAAAGTAAAACCAAAGCCTTGAGGAGTTCCAAAATAATCTCTACCTTCTCTTTGATATGCTGAATATGTTGACAGCTCATTTGTATTGGGGTTTTTTGGTTTAAGACTATCCAAGGGGTATAACTGCATACCAGTTTCCAGAAGGATTAGGAGAATAAGGCATAATTTGATGTAGGTCATGTTGTTGTCAAATGATGGCTTTTCAAATGGTATATTTATATACTACTAATTCCAGTTTCCATTGTATGTAAAGGATGATTACTCATTTAATGAAGAGACTTCACTGGAACAGAGTTTTGTCACAAGATAATGGTCTCATGCTGTTAACTAAATGGGAAAGCATTTATGGTAAAATATATACACTCTAATTTATGAGATTAGCTTGTACAAAGGGAAGATCCAGCAATGGGATGTAGGGAAACATGAGAAAATATATTACGAGAAAAAGAATATTTGCTTGTCCATAACAACAAAAATGGTAACACACAAAAAAACACTGCTTTGTTGTCTTTACCCTCACAATACATGTACATGTCAATAACTGGTTATATCAGTGCGAGTTACATGCACCTGTGGGGAAGAAAATCGCTTAACGGTGATTGCTACAGAACTGCAGGATTCAACCCTTCTGCCATTGGAGACTGGGTAAATAAAACAAAAGGGTATTTTCTGTAAGTTTATATGCCTCTTGGCTTAGGTACCCTCCACCCCTAAGTACATGTTACGTTCTGCATTCAGCACGTGTTCAGGGAGTGCTCCTAACTCCTCTTTAAGTTCCTCTATTTATATTACCAATATAAATTAACTTGCATATAGGAGCTTCCTAATATTCCTGAATGTGGTGTTAATATACAGCTATAAACCCAAAGTGTTAATCAGGACTAGTGAGACAAAAGATCTCCCTAAGGGGAAATTGTCAGTTACATAATCAGAATACATTAAAATCTAGTAGACTGCATGTTTTTCATAAAAAAGAGCAAAATGAAGGGCTGAATTTATAGCCAGCAGACAAAGCTCCCTTAAAAATAAGCCTATTAATGTTTCCTGCAAGGTCAGATCAAGGGTGATGAAATGAGAATTGACCAAACACGAGAGCAATTCCCAGCTAAATAAAAAGCCAGATATTCTTTTCTTCACTGACAACGGAAAATGAACATAGAGACAAGAAGGGTTGATCACCGATGCCAAAAATGTACTTTCCATTCTCCGAGCTTTCTAAAGTCTCTTCTTTTATCCATTTTCTATTTTTCATCATATTGCCATTCTCCCTTTTTTGTCAATGACCTTTCTTCAGTCCAGCTCAGCTTCTGTCTAATGACCTGAAGAGGCCTTCTTCACAGGCTGGAAAGCTTTAGATTTAAGATCCCCCTCCTTCATTAGAGTGAAAAGTGAACAGCCTCTATGTGCTGGGTGTTAATGAATGTGAAGAAAGATTTTTTTTGTATGTGTTTTACACATTATGTTCTTGACTCCTTGAGGTGCTACAATAAATTGCTGCGCTTCATTTACAAGGAGTGATAACAGAAGCAAAATGAGGATCTGGCGGCAAATTACTTCTCAGTTCACCCTGGGTCAGGCTGCTGGGGCTAATGAGAAGAGGTGCTCTAATTTTAAACTCCTCCTCGACCAAGCTATTCTTGCATTAATGTTCACTGCTATAAATTGTAAAGTCAAATGAAGGAGCACTGTTGAAAATTAACCAGTATTTTTATCCTTTGAGTACCCAATAGAACATATTTTGGCTTCTAAGCCTGGTGGTTATCAAAGGCAGCACAGCTACACCAGCCGCTCCTGCCTCACCGCAGCAGGACGCTCCCCGCATGCACACACCGCTGTTTCTGCCTTTTCTTTACATGGGAGGAGGAAATGGTACGGGTTTCCAACAAGATTATAATTTAACTCAAAGAAGAAGGTGTTTAAAGTCAGCCTTTTTGTGTCCCTTTAACAGGACACTGCACACAGACATTAAAAGTCGTGCAGAATTACTCCGTCCATTTAACGCTGCCGCATGTTTAATGAATTGTAATTGTGTATATGGAAAGACCCTGTAAATCACTGACCCATTTAGGTCTATGAGCACTTTGTTGCTATAAGCCCAAAGCAGGATTTGAGTAGTTAATGAGAAACTAATGCAGCACCTGCTTCTCTCATGAAATATGTTCCTAAGCCTACATTTTACCAATTTAACAAAATCAAATACAATACAAAAAAAAAAAAAAAAAAAAGAGACAAACAAATAAACCCCCAAAACAAAACCATAGCCCACAGTTCATACTAGGGCAGTTATGCATCTTTGAAGAACAGAGTTCCAGATTCTCATCACTGGATTTATTATTGATAGCTTGGCACTGACTGCAATGACGTTAATATATCTAAAACATATATCAATGACATGGCATTCATTTGTTGTGTGATGTGTCTGTCCTGGTACATTCTCCCATGAAATTGCTACATAACATACAAATTAACCACACTACCCTACTCTAATCATTGTAATCAGTTATGTTTTCATGTGTACATTACTAATATATAAGGTTGTTGTAGTTCTTGTGTGTGGTTTAATTGCTTGTTTTTGCATATCTTGTGTGATTGATGATGTTCTAGAAATCTTTTCCCCGAAAGGAGACTTTCTAAATTACTTTGTTTAGATGCTAATGATTGTATTTCATTAGTGGCCCTCTCATCCAGAATCATCTTTAAATGAATGAATATGCCATAATTAAAAATCTGAATTATGAATTACTTTGAAAGGAGACAACATTGTCCCGATTTCCCACTGCGACTCAGTGTTATTTCAATTATGTAAATATGTTTAATCATTCCCCTTTTGTTTTTCTAATTATTTAATATTAATGTTGCTTTACCCCTTTATTGCTACAAGAAGGGATATGGCATCTTAAATGAGAGTACTTAGACAAGTGATACACAGATGACTAGATTCAAGCAGACATTTACCAGAATGCATAACCCATTTCAAAAACAAACATGCTATTAACATTCATACTAATATAGCAACACTAGCAGTAATTGCACTTCATGCATGTTTTGTCTTTATAAACCTAATGTATTCACAATGTACAATCTCCAATCAATTTTCTTATCAAACTTAAAATCCATTTGTACAACTTTAAATTCTCTCGAAGTGCAGATTTTAAGAAATGAGATTTCTCTTCCCACAGGCTGCACTTTTTCAATAGTTTAAAAAACAGATAAAAATTATAAAACATCTGGACATAAGATCTTGTTTTCTGACCGATACAGCCAGTTCTATTTTATAGGACCAGCAAGCAAATTCTTTCCTGTGAGTCTGAGCAACACAAAAAAATTAATGTTCCTGAAAATTCATGCAGAATACAGCACTTTTATGGAAATTCACAAAATCAAAGGACTGTGAAATTAATATCTGTAAAATTATCAACATCATAAATCCACAGAAGGGGTTACACATGCTGATACACATAACTGATAATGGGAATTAATTACAAAATATTTATACATCATGGAAATGTTATGTGAGTTTCTAACTAAATGTAATTATAGTCTAAAAAGTAATAATTTGTCAATTGCTTTGAAGCATCCTGAAGTAAAATTCCTAGAACTACAGTATCTCACTCCTGAATAAGAGTAGCAACACAAGTTCAAACCATTATTTAAAAGATCTTTGTTTGTAAATAATCTGAAACACAACCATAGGATACAGAAAGAAATTTGAGTTTTATTCCTACACTCTTTAAAGACCACTGCAGCCCTGTGAAAAAGTGGGAACCTGTTAGTGGAAGGTAACGCATCTGTTTCAGTTCTTATCAGCAACAGCCATAAAATTTGTTTAATACTAAAAAATCTGCATTTTTAATGATAGGTTTTACATTTTGCCAACCACCAGGGTCAAAAAGGATAATGAAATGTACATGAGTATTATCAGTAAAAACATCCCGCCACTTCCAGTTTGAATTTATTACTGCCTGCTTTGCAGTTTTTGCAGAGGGAATACTTCCAATTAACATTGCTGCTCTTTCAGCCTCTGAATTGCA
This sequence comes from Aquila chrysaetos chrysaetos, assembly GCF_900496995.4. NCBI lineage: Eukaryota > Metazoa > Chordata > Aves > Accipitriformes > Accipitridae > Aquila > Aquila chrysaetos. The sequence continues at coordinate 29,079,401 of NC_044005.1, forward strand.
CTTGGATGATTAAACACAAATGAAAAAAAAAAAATTGCTAATAGCATGTTCTTGTTTGGATTTTTTTTTAAATAAAACTTTTCATAGACAAAAGGAAGGTGGTCATTTTCCATGGACTTCTCTGTATTGATGCAGCCACTGTGGTGGGCTTTATTCAGCACATCACTCTTGCCATCGGAACGAAGGTCCTGCCTGCAGGCAGATTTATGCGTTTTGTCAAACACACTCACAATTCTGGCCAGTTCAGCAAGTTCTATTACAGCACGTATTTTTGCGTAGGTTTATTTTTTGTCAGTAACATCTTTCACAGTCGTCTTTAGTGGCACTGACATTTTCAATCAAAAAATGACACAAAGTAGCAGCTGCAATTTCCATTCTATTACAATTTTGTGTGTGTGAGACAATGTCTATAACTAATTTAGAAAAACTAATGAAAGCAACCCCTTAGTATTTCTGCATATTGGTTCCAGTGAAGTACTGTTTCTAGGGAGAACACATTTTTTGAGGGAAGATACTTTCCAAAACAACTTTGAACAAAAGTCAGAGGAGGAAAGAAGTGAGAAAGGGATATCCAAACTTTTATGGGCTGGTATGTTAAAAATAAAGAAAGAAAATAGCAAAGAAGCTTAGCCTGGCAGCCTCCATTTTATATGTTAAATTTTTCACCAGACAGTTTAATTACAAAAATTAGGAATGGTAATTGCTACATATAAATGTAAAGTGTCTCTCTTGGCCCAGCACAGGGGATAAAAATGCCCAACTAAATCCCAACCTATAATGCCACTCTCTGTTCTCAGGATTCTTAAGTATGCAAATAGTTTTTCCACTTAAGATCTCACAGACACAGATCTGGTCAAAGCAAATTACCCAAACAGTTTGCATTCATCAGAGAGGAAAAGAGATGATAAGGCAGATAAAACCAATGAATGTAGACATTTTGAACAAAAGCCTGCCATTTTACAGAGGAGATTATCTTGTACTCTAATTCTCTAGTTATATAGGTAGCAGAAACTTATTTTCATATTATAAGATAATGTGAGGTGAAATGGCAGATAAAACCTGGCTTCACTGAAGTGAATGACAAGATTTTCATTGACATGAATGGAGTAATTTTGTTCCAGGGTGTTTATGCTGTGTGTCGTTTTTTCAGTGTTTTTTGTAAAAATACTAGCCTTTTTAACAGGGTTCTTTAACGTTCAGTATTACTTGTAGAGCCTATGTTCAGTCTGGTCACATGGAATTAATCATCTCAAAAAAAAAGATCAGCTAGAGTATCAGTTGTAATTCAATTTTCTCATATTCATTTTGTGAGTAAAGTGTTCCCCTTTTCTTACATTTTAATTAAGATGGGCATAAAGCACGGAATTATCTTGTGGAATGTTACTCTGTGAAATGTTAAATATGACTAATCCTCTAATAAAATACAAAGGTACATAAAATCTTACTCTTGGTATAAATGCTTATAACTTTGTCACATAGATGTCCCCAAAAGCATCATCTGTGATTTTATTACAGCCTTTTCCTTACCAAATCTCTCACTGCTCAACATTTAGGACCAGGATTATGACAGAATCCAGACCCTGATACAGAGCTCAGGCAAGCTTCAGGTGTCAAACTCCAAAACTCCAAAGCACTTAAAACTTATCCCTACTCAGCAGCTGATACTGAGAGCACCTGGCTGTTTTGGGGGCTCCCTGCGTAACCAAAACCCTTGCTGAATGTCACACTTCCTCTGTACATCTTGAACACCCCTGCTCTGCACAGTGGGGTGTCGAGCACCCACCTCTGCCCACCTGAGTCCAAGGAGCAGGAACGATGGTGCCACAACGCTCTAGTTCAGGTGGTACAAACCACCACCTACCACACAGTGCCAGTGGCCATTTTTAGTAGCTCCATGAGTGCCACCCTAAAGCGAGAATGATGGCACAGTTTTCGGCTGTCTGGGTGAGTCTAAGCAAGCTTTCCAACACGTCTTGGGTGAGGACAAATATTCATATTATGAATAACAATACAAATACTTAATGAAATTATGAATAAAACTGGTTGTTACAAAAGGAAGATTAAACAGTAAAACTATGAAGTAACATGATTAACACAATACATGGAAGCTGAAAAAGCAGGTAAATCAATTGCAATTAGTGTTCTGGTTATGCTTTAGCCTTCTGAGTTTATGCAGAGACTACCACTGACCCATTTGGAGAAAACCCATTAAATTCCTTGTCCTCCCTGTAGCGAACATAAAGACTAACTGATCTTCACCCCCTTCATAACCATCTGTGACATACTGGAAGAACTGTGTCTTGTTCCCTTTTGCCTTTCCCTTCATTTAGCATAAACTGATCCAGACACATCATGCTTTCCACACAGTTTAGCAAATATGACTTCTTTATCATTCCTGTGGCCTCTCTCTCTCCAGTGACCTGCTTTGTTCTGGAAATACCATGTCCAAAGCTGCACACAGTACTCAACAGGAGTAACCACCTCTCACATCCATGAACTGACACTCCCATTAACACCTCTCAGAATGAAGTCTGCCTCTTTTTCTGCAAGGATTCCTCCAAATCATTTCCAGTTCTACTGCTGTTTACAATCTTTCACAAATGATCACCTCCGGGATCTCTTCTGATGCAATGGATAAAGCTAGTCTGACTCTTACCTGTAAATGGATTTTTCTCAGATCAAAGTCTTAGGCTAACCATTAGGAAAAAATGAGATATTTGTAATCTCTAGTTCATTTTAGAACAAACAAATCACTCCACACCATAAGGAGTGACTGGCAGTGTCATTAGTAAAAAGTATCACCACTAGCAAAGCCCACTTTACAGAAAACAGCGTAAAAACTGAACTTCATCACAAAGTTCTTTTCATCTCAATCTGAAATAGCAATTTAACATTAACAGGCATACAAGAGGTTTTAATAGAATCAGCTTTTAATTGCTTACAGCTTTTTCATCAGCTGCTGAGAATATTAAACCCATCAAAACAACAAAATCTTTAACCTGAACAACACAAAAGATCTAATTTAACTCCACCTGCCTCCCCAGAGTAAGTGCTTACACTACATCACCAAGATTGTTCTGGAGATGTCCTTGTAATAGCTGGAAACACTTAAAGAAGCAGCATCAGAAACAGCTTCAGCTTTATTTTAAAGAAAGGAGGTGGATGAAACATTTCATTAACTAAAGCCATCGGTGGGGGGAAATTAAAGGGTCTCAGGCCACAGCAGAAGGCAGGTGCCAGGATAAGGAAGGTCTGGGGTGGTTCTTCTGTGCTCAGTGCTCTGGGCACGGCGATGCCCACCTGGGTGCTGGGGAGTGGGGAAAATGAGACCTTACCTACACTGGCTAATCTCCTGCCAGTCTGGTGAAGGCGGCAGAAGCTGAGTGCCATGTAGGTACAGCCTTGCTATTGAGTTTAGAAGGATGAATGCCAGAAAGAATAATCATTATAAATCTAAAATTGTTAGACTTGCTATTTCAGACCATAAGAAATGCCTGCTGAGGTTGCCCACCACTTTCAGGGACAGGAGAACCAGGCTTGGACCACCAAAATGAATTCTGTTTTTCCAGTTCAATGGCTGAACTGAAAAACAGGGGGGGGAAATAGTTCCATCTTCATTTTTTAAAACTTGCCTTTTCTAGCCTATTTTTAAAAATCACTTTTAGGTTCAGCATCTCAATTCTGAAATCAGTTTCAAAATGAGACATCAAATTATTTACTTTTGAAAATATTGAAAGAATTTCAATTTCTTTTCCAACTTCTTTTTGTCCAAACTCATCACCAAATTTGACCTAATTTTATAGAAAGTTCTGATTCCTGTCCTTAACGTTCCATTTTCAGGAAACGTAATGTTCACTGAAAAAAATTCTGCCTGGCTGCAATTCCCAGAAGAAAGGTGAGATGTGTCAGACAGATTGGAGCAGACAGCATTTTGTGGGAATGGGGAGTCCTTGAAATTCTTCCGGATCTGAAGAAGAAACAAGTCTCAATACACATTACATATTTTTGACAAAGAGTAAAGAAGCTATAAAATAAGACATCCAAAGATGCAACGTATGAAAAAAGTAATTTTATTTTAATCTTTTGGACTATTCAATGCTTTTTAATGAATTTCTAGAAATGTGCCAATTTCAAAGTCCAAAAGCCATTTCAAAATGGTACATCCCATTCTTTCTTTGAAAATACTGGAGTATTTCAGCTTCTCCCCCTCAATTTTGGGGGGGTCCAGAATCTTCACCAGATTTGATCTGATTTACTTATTTGTTTTGCCACTGTGGTTCTTCCTCCTCCACAAAAAATGCCTTCCTTAACAAATTTAATGATCTAGTAAAGGCTAATACAAAAGACAACCGTATGCAGAATAGGGAAAAGAGGCTTTCCCAGAACTGTGTTTCTCCTTATGCCATTGCAGTGTTATTTTACTTTAAATGAAAAGCAGCCTCATCTAAACAGACAGACTGGCTAGAGGTCAAAAATCCAGCATAGACAATTTTGCATGTTAGCAATTTGCACCAGACTGATACTGGTAAGAACCGGCCACTTCCCTGCTTCCCTCACTGTTTGCCCATCAACCTTCTAGTCGCTGCTTTCTCAGATGCCAAGAATCCTGCATTTATTTCGGCACAGTGGGCCAGCTTCCAACAAAAGGAACAGGAAAGCCCCCCGTTTCTCAGTGGTTAGGTCACTGTTGTAGGAGATGGGAGCTGAGCATTTCCATCCTCAGCCTCAAGGGCATATACATAATGCTCTGAATCATCATCAGATTTTAAGACAACTCAGCTATGAATTAATGTTTAGGTATTTCCATCAGGACTTGAAACTCTGTTGTTATTAGGTACTATAGACAACTGTCCCTGCCATCTGGAATGAGCGTCAGTGTCTATGTGTGAAGAAGAAAAGCCCTCCATTTCCCTGGTATTCAGCTTTTGTTGATGTTGGACAACACTGATGGACTCCCTTTTCAACCTTCTACATCAGCTTTAAGCTTACAGATGTCTCCTTCCAACATGGTTAAAAGAGAATTCAAATGACTGAAAATGCCTGAGGAAAAGGGTGAGAAGGTAGAAGAGAGATCAATAATGTCACTGTTCTTACCGCTACTGTTGTTGGGGCTTTAATGGTGCCTCAGAAGATGCCAAAGAAAAATTATGCTTCCTTCCCTGAAGGGTTTACAGACCAACCAGTGAAGAATATACAAGATGCATCGGGAAGACCAGAGGTGGGGATCATTAGGATTTAAGTACTTTGATTGCAACTTGAAATGTCCATCCTGAAGGAATAGACAGATTTTGTCCAAACTCAGGACATCCCATGATGAATGATTACTTTTTCTCCAAATTTGAAACTCTAAAAAATATCTGATTTGAAATACCCCAAATTTTGAAATTTCTAGTTGAAGGAAGATATTTCCACTGTCTTGAAAATCCATTACAAATACCTGAAAAGCACCTCCTAGTGCATCAGCTCAACCTAAATTGCTTTGAACACACTGTTCTCTGGGAAAGAGGCTTTGCAAAGACTTTTTCCTCATGGGGCACAGGGAGGGAGCAGGAGGAATGTGCGCACCCAAAGTCATGCAACTCACAAGGAGATAGACCGAGGAAAGAGGCAGTCCTCCAACAAGCTGATGCAATAGAGAGCTGGTGGGGACTTGAACATTTACTTCTAAAGGCAATTCACTGCCATTGAAATTTAGGTTTATATTTTATCAAACCAACATGAAACAGAACATTCCACATAGAGTCAAACCAATCCTAGTTAAAACACTTAGTTAAATTAAAAACATCCACGAAGAAGGAATTTCTAATGGAAATTATTCAAGTTGTAGAAACAGTGTTTTCCAGCAGTAGACTGTTCCAATGGAAAAGATGTACCTTCCTACATCTGTTTACTTTATTGTTTCCCCTTCTAGCTGTAATAAGCCAATGTTTGGGATTTGCTGAATTGTTTCTATTAGGTGGTGAAGCTTGTGATTTGAGTCAGATATTTCTTTGCTACAGCTCTTTTTATACACAAAGAACGTACATATCATTCTGCTTCCCCAAGCACAATAGGAACAGACAAGAAACTGTTCATCTGGGCACACTTCCAAGCTTCCCTTCTCAAACACTAATCTGCTCAAAACAAGTTCGGTCTTGGCTTCTTCTCAGGGCCAATGCTGCCATGAGTGCTCCTGCCTCTCCTGCTGCAGCTCTTGCCTTTCTGCTTCCCGAGCAAACATCCACAGCTGTGTTCCACCCACTGCCCTTGCTCTGCATTACCGAACAATGGTAATCCCCCTCCCTCCAAAAAAAAATCACCACCTTAGTCTTTCAAAGATAGTTTTTCTACAGTATTTCTAACTGTTTTCTGCTTTGGGCACAGACATCTCTTATTTTGTTCTTTGCTTTCGTAAAGGAGCCTGACTGCATTTTATGTTCAGTTAAAATTAAGAGAACCATTGTGCCAAATAGCTTGGCTACGACTGGCAAAGGTAAGCTTGCTGGAAACCATCCCCTTCAATGCCACAGACCTGTTCATTATCCAAGTGGAATACGGAATAGAGATCTCTTGTAGAACACATCTCTGATTCATCCCCACTTAATTAACAGTGCATAGTTGTTTCTTAGCCCAAATATCCTCTTATTCATGGCTCTGCGCCTTGAATCATGTTTCGTCTTCTAATGATGCCTAGACCAAAGTGAATAAGTCTTAAAAAAAAATATTTTTCAAGATACACAGTTTGGGAAATTTTACCACTGCTTGCAGGAAATTATAACAAGAAAAGCCAGCTGGGCAAGGAAAGACATACAACTTAAGCCCCACAAGAGCAGCTTTCTTTCAGAAAGCTTGAGGAAGAGAAAAGGTAATCCACCACAATAACTGGTGATGTTGCCCAGTTACTATGAAGGGTTTTGGAATTAAGGCATTCCAGTGCAGGGAAGGTGAAAAGATGCCCTGGCAGAGTGAAAATAGGAAGAGGAAAGATGTAGCCTTAGGAACGCCTAGCACCTCTCTGGGGTATGGTGGAGAAGCTAATAGCCAGTCTTTCAAGCTAGCTGAGATGCTGAAGCAGCAAAAAAAGGACCTTGTTTAAGAAACAATCTAAAATTGTCTTCTCTCGTCCTTTGTATTTGTTGCCATGATTGCAAATCCCATATTATTTAATCCTTATCTCAATAGAATGAAGTAAAATTACTTTTTTAACTTAAATGTTGTGATAAAGCAGGACCACCTAGTCTCACAGTGTGCCTCATTCACTTGGAGAGTGCATACGTTTCCAAGGATGTGTGCAATGCTTCTGCAAGAAGTGAATCCTAGGTTTGTAGAGAAAAAAAAATTGTTGTCCAAATTTGCCAAACCTTTGCTGGCAAGCATGGGAAAAACGAGGGTGGGACAATATTTTAGTGACTACAATGTTTCCGGATTCTTTGAGAAACTCTGCCTTGGATTGTAGCAGTATGGAGCTTTCTCTCAACATCTTCTCACCTAAAAAAGGGAAAAGGAACAGGAAAGAGATCTCCTTTCTCTCCCTTTCATCATGAATGTCATTCCTCTGCAGTGGTTAAAACTGCAACCAATGTGCAGGGTTTTTTATTCTGGAAATTGGTCTAGTCTGCAGAGAAGGAAAAATGTATGGGAGGTGAGGGGGCAGATTAATGGTGCGGGAGCGGATCAATGGGTCTGCTAGGGGGAGGCACTGCCCCACTATCCTCCAGAGTAATAGGGACCAGTGAACCAAATTTAGAGAAAATAACCACTTCCAGCAAACCCCCAAACCACCATATGAAATACGAAATGCAAACATCATATACCAGGTATCACAGAGCAAACAGCAGATGTGATCTCATTAATCCCTGATTTGATATTATGCAAATTAAGAAGCATATTTGTCTTTTCTACATTTCCATCTAGACTTTGCTAACAAACCTTGTGTTAGCTCCAAATGAGAGACCCAACCAGGCCTCAGAATATTTTGACAAGGACAATGTTTTCTGGTGGGCAATAGTGCTAAGAACAACAGCTCCGTCAGAAGAGGGCAACTCGGAGGCCACAGCAAACTCATTGCAACCAGTGCTTTTAACAGGAGTCCTTGTTCCAGTCCTTCAGAGAAGATGGCCTTGGCCACCCATCCTGTGCCAGGGTGTTGGGAACTACCTACAGACCACACATAGATTTGCTGCAGAGAGAGGGCAAAGAGTCCTGTAGCTCCCCGTGCATGCTCTCATGCCACGCTGCTCCGGTGGCTGGGCACCTAGGCAGTTTTCAGGTTCAAACTCAAATTGCAACAATTAATTAAACCTGTTGCTTTCCTCCCTGCGACAATGTTTCTTCTGTGTTGTGTTGGCAGTAACAGAATCTGGTTTGCTATCCAGCGGTAATGTAGAACTCAGGCCAAGGCATGGAGTGGTAACACTGCCACCAGTGTTAAATCAATGCAGTCAAAACTGCTTTTGCCCTGGCAATATGCCATGTATATCTCTGCCATTTCATGAGACTTTGTCATTTACAATACTGGCATTATTTCTTCTCATCTTGTACATCTTTTTTTCTTTCAACTGCTACAGAGGGATATTGTACACATGCATAATTTTCAAATTTGACCACCAGCCTGAGATCTGGCACTTTTGTGCACTCTTTTCACCAGTATGAGCAACAGTATGGGCTAACTAAACTTTTGGGATAACACCACACTCAGCTTGTTACAATAAAGTTCATGCTATACAGAATCAGCTGGTTAAACTATACCAAAAGCAACTAAATAAATCTGTGCATTCCAGCATCTGCAAGATACTCTTTGTGGAAATCTACACTGTAGGTTACTTAAAGAGCTTTCATAAGGACAGTGACTGTCATGAGGGGCAGCCTAGTTATGGTCTAATTTGCAATGTCCTTCAACCAAAGAGAGCCTTTTTAAAAGGTTGGGAAAATTTTATTAGCTGTGAGAGAGAATATTACATTCTAGTTAAAAGAGAGAGAAAAAATCAAAAACATAAAAACCCAAATATTGTTTCTCCCTTATGAAGATGTATAGCAATACTGTGATAAGAATACATGGGAAAACTCCCACAAAATATTTGGATAAAACATTCACATGAAATGCCGGCAATGTTATGTAAATACTGATGATGATTAAATGCCTAATTAATTATTATTATTATTTGTATTACATCCATATTTGAACACTCTAATTAAGAACACAGTGCTACTGAGTTCAGTGCTGTACAAATATGTCAGGGGAAAAGCTCCATTTCCCTGGTGAGCCTGCAATCCAAATAGCAAATGCAAAGTAGAAAGGGAAAGAAATTTAGAAAGTGACTTACCCAAGGGCGCATAGTAAGTCACTGTCAGAACTGCAGAAAAAGACCCCAAACAAACAAAACAAAAAATACCAAAAAACATTCTTAGTGCTATCAGACCATGCTGCCTCTATTCAAATGATGAAGCATGTAAGCCTGTATGGCTCTGTTTACCCACAAACACTTCTTCCTTATCCTTCCCCTTTTGCATGCCCCTGTCGCTATTTAGTTTGTAAGTCAACTGAACCATCTGAACATAATCAGACATTCTGAAAGGCACAGATATTCTTTCCATATACCACAACACAAACTGGAAGTTTAGCCCTTCCCATGCTACATATATTTTATGTGGGATAATACAGCATGTACACACACAAACCAAAAGCAAACAAAACCCAAGAGGTCAAGTCACTGAAAAATATCAAGGGATGAAACGACCAAAGATACCTCAAGCAGAAGAAAGTACCCATGCATTGATGTTTGGAGGAAGACAAAAAGTTGCTCTAACAAAAGGAGGTTCTCAGATCCAAGGAGGCACTGATCCTGTTCCAAAGTTGGGCTAGTGTTCAGACCAAAGAGCAAGACCAGCCAGCCTCAAAAACAGGCAGAGCAACAAACAGTAAGGAGAAAGAGGCACCTCACAACTTCGGTAATGGAGTAATACAAAAATATAAGCTGAATTCTCCAAAATTTCTCTATGGTTCTGTCATTTTTAACTGTGCTACCAGGAAGCTGCTCTCAGGTTGTGGAACCTTGCACTAGGTCAGTGGTACCTGCTGGTCCCAGCTGCAGCATCCTGCTGGCCCAGCAGGACTTGCTGGTCCTGCAGCTCCCAGGTTAATTGGCACATAGCAGCGGCAGCCAGAGCAGGGCACACCACAGCCATTTGGCAGCATTTCTGCATGTTTCTCTGCTTTTTAATGGAAGAGGACAGACAGTTTAGCTGCAAGGAATACAGAAATCCTTGATAGACTGGCAGGGGGGGGAGATCCACTGGAATACTGGTGAAAAAAAGCAACTTGTGTAACTGTACTTTCTCTGGAGCATTTTTTCAATTTCAATGGAAGAGTAAAAGAAATTTTAAACACTTTGGGCCAAATACAGAAAACTCAGCTTTGGTAATGTTGCCAGTGTGACTTGTGTTGCCACTCACCACTGGAGACGAGGCCTCCTGGGCTCAGTACAAGGTGGTTTCCCTTCCAGCTGAAAAGTCCATCTCTCCCGGCCTTGATAATATGTGGCCCCCAAAAGTCAGCCAGATAGGGGAGTCCAGCCCAGAGATAAAAGTGGACAAACAAGCCACGGTTTCCGGATGGGAATTCCCAGTTGCATAATTTTGGTAGTAAGCTAAGGTTTTGGTCCAACCAAAACTACAATTCTCTAGTTATTTTCAAGTTTTGTTCAACTCCAGCCTCAACAATTTCAGTCACCGAAAAGGCACCACTTCAAATCCCTGGTTCGGGTTTTGACATGTTCAAATTTCCCAAGAAATCTCAACATTTTTAAGGAAAGCACATATTATGAAAAAAAAATCATAATTTTATCATTGACTATCTTATCTGACATTGAAGAATTGTTTCAGGCAAAAATTTTCAACCAGCCTTGTAAAGAATATTTATTTCCACTCAGTCTGTTATTCACTGCTTTATATTTGCACCTGATTACAGAATTCATGGACCAGCCTCTGCAACTGTATTTAGAGATAATTTAAATATAAAAAAGAACCCCCCAGGAAACAGCACCTCTTCTTCCATTCCCTCCCTTCCTGCTGAAACACACCTGGCTCACCTTAGAAGTCCTTTTACAGAAAGATCATGTAATAACTTGCAATCAATCCCAACACCAGTTTTACTGCACAGTTACAGCCAAGCTGTACTCAGGACCAGATCAAGGGATAAGAAAAAGGTAATCTTCTGTCACCCTTGTTATCCATCCACATTTCTCACACAGTAAAAAGCAAGGAGCTAATTCAGTCATCAGGACAATTTAGAGAAGTTTTTCTGAATTACTTACCTGCAACGAGCCTCAGAAGGCTGTCCCATTAACAGCAGGCAACTGAAGCGAAGAACCATCTGAGCTCACCTCTCCCCACCGCAGCATGCCAAATGCAGAAGGACGCAGAGAAGAGCAAGACCTGTGCAAGGTAGCCACAGCTGGGACCAGAAATGTCATAAAATCCTGCAGAAAAGGTCAAAGGTGTACCTGAAACATCAGAGAAGATCAAGCTCCTGTTTCTCTCTGTAATGTTCTATCTGTTATGACTTCTGATCCTCAGATCACTACAATGGTATCCTGAGGATAAACAGCAGGACTTAGCTATTTCTGCAGGGAAACAGGTATCTGCAGGTCCAGCAACTACTGAAATTTTCTGTGCAACTAGAGATGCCCTCAAGCCCTCTTACGATGTTACTGCGAGTATTTCCATGATACCCAACTGTCCTGGGATCTCTGAGTTTCCTCCTTGCTGTCCCTGGTAAAGGCACATTCTCTTGCTTATTTGTGACCCCAGCTAACAATGGAAGCTTCCTACAACATCCCAGAAAGCATGAGGGGATGGCACCAGCAAGACAAAGCAGCCACTAGCACTTGCAAAAGAGTTCTAAAGAGCCCAGCAGAGCTGCAGATCACAGCGCACCACAGAGCTGTCAAAACTCAGCAACCTGGAGGTAGGGCAGATTGCCTCCGCAGCCAGAAAGAGGGCTCAAGGCTGAAGGAAGCCATAATTCAAACAGCTTGCAAACAATTTGGTAGTACCAAGGACTTTATGCCTATTAATGACACCAGAAGCAGGGAAGATCTCCACTGAACCTGTGGTGGTCTATCTGAGTCCTGAGATAAGTACATTAGCTGTGGTCAATGTGACAATTTGGGTAGAAGCAGCTGAGCAGTCAGCAGTCAAGATACCGATCCCTCCCTGACCAGCTTCATTGGATACGTACACAATTCTGCAAAGATAAATACATTAGCAGCTTTTCTGGTAAAGGGTGAGTACCGATTCAACAGCACCAACTGGCTAATGAGGAACTGAATTAACAGAGCCGACAAGAGTTCAGTTCCCCCACACTACCTGGGTTATATTGACTGTGAAAAGAGAGGGGCACATACGCTGTTCATGAAAGTGTGCATTAGAACCACTTAACCTTGCTGCCCAATTTCCATCCCCTCAAACACCACCATCCCCCTGGAGATATTGTACCTGTAACAGATGGAATTGCTTCTAATGTACGTATGATTTAAATAATTTAAATTCCAACAAAATGTATTTAGTTCATCATCTAAATTTCAATGCTGTATACTAACCAAACCTTAATTCATCAAAAATACTCCACAAAAGAGCCAAGTAGCAGAGACAGGCACTTTAGGTATGGTTTTAGGCAATTGGCCTCCTTTATCACAACCTAGGATTTTGCAAGCATTATTTCATCTTCATTGTGTCTGAAGCTTTCATTCTCCATGATGGTTTGATCCTTTTTGCCAAGCCTCTTCAGCTGCAGAAAGCTTTGGTTTGCTTTCCAGTTCAGGTTCCCGTCTGCCACTTCTAAGCCTCATTTTCATTCTTGCCAGTTAGTCATCTGATCTCTTTGATCCTTTGTAGCAAGCCTTGAACTCCATTTTTTTTCAGATTAGAATCTAGTGTCAAGAAGTAATGTTTTCTTTTCCCTGTGGTTTTGCAGCCTTTAGCTTGTTTAATCTTGTTTTCTTCTTCCCAAGTTTTCAGTCATTTCACCTGCATTTTCTGTGGTTTCAGGCCATGTTTCTGACCTACAAGACTGCATTTGTGATGACAGTTATCAGCCTCTGTTGGCACAATTGCAACTGACAAACACCTTCCATTTCTTCTCTCCTTTTCAGTTCCTAAATGTGGGTTATACAGTACAGAGGCAACTGGTGTAAATCACTGGGAGAGCCGTAAGTTACCCAGCTGTAACAGGCACTCCTTGGACTCTCACAGCCTTGTAGGTGTGTAGGATAATGGGGTCTTTCAATGGCTTATGTTCACTGGAGTGGGTGATGCACTCTGAGGGTCTCCGTTGTCATATGGGAAGTTCCTGAAAATCCTTCAAAACTTTTAGTGGTGTGGGTGGGTGTCCAGGCTGGCTGCAGCATCTCAAAGCACCACCATAGGATAAATGATTACTCCATGTGTGTGCCAGAATAGTTCTCACTGCAGATGACTGACAAACACAATTCATCCGGCTCATGCAAAGGAGGATGGTGCTCCGTATTAGCATAGATCATCTGGCTGAAGATGCTGGTGGACAGTAGGATCACTTCCTTGATGCGCAATAATGGTTATGAATCCTTGGTAGCCAGAATGGTCATCTGTGGTATCACTCTAGTGGGATCCAACAGAATTTTCCTCAAGGTTCCTTTCCACAAAGAGGGAGGAAGATTTTTCAATTGAAACCAATGAAAACAATTGAGTGGGGTTGATGAGGTATGGGCTTATGAAGTGACACAACTGCCACAAACATCAGTGTTAACTACTAATTCCCTGTAGAGGACACTGTTGGACAAGGTGGTAAATCCTCTGTTTGGATGCACCACTGTTCCTTAATTGGTATGGACAGGATGTTGGGATTAGTAGCAAGGTTCCCTTCATATCCATCACCTGGCAATGTATTCTGTATCTCCATGGAAAGGGCAAGAGAGGACATTGAGTCTTTAGCTTCAGAGCAATATAACATTCTTAGTCCTCTTTTGGAAGAATCCCACAAAGATTTTTGGAACCATGTTTATTTTCCATCAGAGGCTCCCTCATGGAGACTTCGATGTCATGAGCGTGGGTATCGATCTGACATTACCAGCACAGCAGTTGTTAGAATTACATTTTAAAAATATCGAGATGACTAGTGTTAAGGATGTTAAGCCAAGAATACCCAAATTTTTGCATTCTCAGACAGAAGACAAACATGCTGAACACTTCTCTGGGGCCTGGCCTGACTTTCTCCCAGTAGGACAGACCATGCCTATACATGAATCCCAAAGGTTCAGAATTTGGTATAGAAGCTGTCATGGATGCAAAACACTGAATCTTATTAGACAGGACTGCCAGATATAACCTTTTAAAAAAATACCCATTTCAAACAAGGAAAGAAAAAAAGCTCTTCACACCTTTGTAAAAAGGTTTTCTAGGTTTTAAGGTTCTCAGAAAGGATGAGTTGAGCAGTCATCGGGTTGCATCTTAAAAGTGCTGGGGAAGAGACAGGAATTCTGTGTTCTTTATAGCCTCACATGGAGGCATGAAAGTCAGGGATTATATACACGTTCTCAAAAAACCCCTGCTATTCAGAAGTCTGATTTCTCATACACAAGGCATACGTGTGCCTCTGGATCCACACTGGTAAGTACTCAAAGACGACAATACATTCCTCAAAACAGAAAACAGAGTCCAAAAACAATTCACATCAGACAACCTGAAATCTATGCTATTGTTGTCGTTTAACCCCAGACAGCAACTAAGTGCCACCCAGCCGCTCGCTCACTCCCCCTGCCAGTGGGATGGGGAAGAGAATCGGAAGAGTAAAAGTGAGAAAACTCGTGGGTTTGAGATAAAGACAGTTTAACAGGTAAAGCAAAAGCCGTGCATGCAAGCAAAGCAAAACAAGGAATTCATTCACCACTTCCCATGGGCAGGCAGGTGTTCAGCCATCTCCAGGAAAGCAGGGCTCCATCATGCGTTAACGGTTATTCAGGAAGACAAACGCCATCACTCCAAACGTCCCCCTTCCTTCTTCTTCCTCCATGCTTGAGCATGACATCATATGGTCTGGAATATCCCTTGGGTCAGTCGGGGTCAGCTGTCCCGGCTGTGTCCCCTCCCAACTCCTTGTGCACCCCCAGCCTACTCACTGGTGGGGTGGGGTGAGAAGCAGAAAAGGCCTTGACTCTGTGTAAGCACTGCTCAGCAGTAACAAAAATATCTCGGCATTATCAAGGCTGTTTTCAGCACAAATCCAAAACATAGCCCCATACTAGCTACTGTGAAGAAAATTAACTCTTTCCCAGCCAAAACCAGCACAGCCATGAAGCCATGAATATTCTGATTTAAAACATTATTGACAAATTTTAAGGACTGCTGAGCTACAAAGTTCCCTTAAGCACAGCCAACGAAGAAGCTTATGGTCAAGGGATCATTGTAGGAGCCCTTTAGAATGGACATTTTCTCCAGAAGGATGAATCACCTGTTTGTCCAATAAACCCTAGCATAACTTCTCCTCCAGACCCTTCTTGTCCCATAGATCTGGGAAAGGCTGGAGCATTGGTACTGACTCCATAGCCTCTTTGCTCTGATGTTCTGATGTAAGTAGGCACAAACTTATTCCAGTTTTCACAACACACCCAAGACACTGCATATATAAACCCTGACTAGGAAAGAGATGGTGTGTGAAGTTTTCTTAGGAAATACGCTAAGGGGAGGTGGGTTTTTTTCTCTTGGTCTTATTTGTCAGGCATTAACTGCTTCCCTGGTTCCCTATGGCTTCAGAGTTTTCTTTTCCTAAGCCTCTTTCTCTTATGAATACATTTCATGCATTTCTTACCTGTATAGAGCTACTGAGCCATTTGTTGCCATGGTTTCCTTAAATGTTTCCATGTCTGTCCTCTCCTGTTTTCCACAACATACAATTCAAAACTTTTGTCAGCCAGGATTTTAATTACTGACATGAGTCCACCTAAGTTAACCAGACCTGTACCTTTAACACCACAATATTTGTATTTTATGTTTTGACTTAGCCATTTTCTGAGATTTAACAGAAAACAATTTTCTGTCTCCTAAAGCATTACTTCATTGCAATTCATAAACAGCATGAAATAAGGACGCATACAAAGAGTAAAGCTTACAAACATAAAAGCCAGCTTCATCTAACTCTTTAAACTCATTTTTTCAAACAGCTTGTCTAACTATGGTCTTCCAGGTCCCTATGCTATCTTCACTCCTCTGAGATCTCCACACTGCTTAACAAAGAAGGTAAAGTGCTTTGTCCAGATGACGATTTGTGCTAAAAAATGTATGAAATTTAAAGAGAGTCAAAGATGAAGCTAAATATGAAAAAAGGGGAAAAGTTCATGTTGCTTCTCTTCCATCTACTCACACTGCATTCAAGTTTCAGTGCTGACGGCTACAGGACCAGCAGGAATGGCCACATTTGCCTGAGTTTCTCTATCACCTGGTTGCACAGACATTTATGTGTACATACAAGCCATTCTACAAGCCCTTTCTTTCGCTCTAATAACCCAACAGTTATTCATTCTTAAAACGAAATAAAAAAATCCCCACGCAGATTTATTTGGCTCATATTATAGCCAGAAGTTGCTTCTGATGAGTTAGAAAGAATATAAACCACTAGCAATTCAGCAGTAACATTCTGGGGAGGAAATCGCACTAACAGATAATAGCATCTTCTTTAACAGCGACGACAAGAAATATATATATATTTGTTTAATTAAACTTAATGAAACACGAAGTGCCGCATGATCGGTGACAGAGGGTGTGTGCAGAGGTGCTACCCTGGTGACTACATCGCATACCTCTGGCTTGGTTTGCCCCTCCTTTCCCTCCCTACATTTCTCATTTGTGAATCACCAGCGCTCTTTGCTTAATTTAGACGCCTGTCCTCATTTTCATCAGCCCCCCCCCCCCCCCCCCCCCCCCCCCCCCCCCCCCCCGCCAAATCGCTCCTCTTCCACAAAACGCGGAGGCGCAGACTTTGGGCGACGCTGAAGTCGCCTAAGAGAAACGGCGGGTCTTCACGCCGCCGCTGCCTTAGCGAGGCACCGCCGCCCCACCTGGCAACGGCAGGGAAGCCCCGCCGCCCCGCTCCCCGCCGCCCCGCTCCCCGCTCCCCGCCCCGCTCCCCCCCCCCCGCCCCCCCCCCCCCGCCGCCCCGCTCCCGCCCCCGCCGCCCGCTCCCCGCCGCCCTCTCCCGCTCCCCGCTCCCCCCCGCTCCGCCGCCCGCCCCCGGCCCCGCCCGGCGCGGTGGTGTCGCTTGTGCAAGGGCGCCATCTGCCGGCGCCGCCGGCCCTTCCCGCTCGGCCCCGCCGCCCCGGCCCGGCCGGCAGCACCGCCGCCTCCTGCCCGCGGAAGAGCGGTGCCCGGCAGCCCGCGGGCAAAACGAAGAGGAACGGCACTACAGGCGAGGAGTTAACTCGGCAGAGCCTCGTCGGAAATGCAAGGGTAAAGGCAGGAGGTTTTTTTTCCCCCCCAGGGTAAAATATAATTCTGGGAGGGAGTTTACCACAAGGTACCAGTTTATCACAGCAGACCGGTTAGCCCATCGTCAGGGCAAACATCTTCGCTGAGGGTCGTGCATGGGGAGCAGAGCTCTACGTCCCAGGCGAGCTCCGGGGGACGCCCGGTCTTCCCAGGAGCAAAATACAGGGGCGGGGAGGCAAGAAGAGAAAACCAAGCAGGAGCCAGTTTCTGTGCTTTCAGTAAGGGGGTTTGCAGCTTCTAATCCTCAAATACCTACTGAAACAACTACTTTAGGGGCAAACTTAAATGCCCGTGTAATCATTCATGCTCATGGAAAACATTCAGGGAAAGCTTCTTATCAGAGGCCAGCTCTAAAGTGAAGGATTTGGAGGGGGCTGACCACTCAGTCACTTTCATCATAGGGATGCTGAATTCCTGTTCTGCTGAGGAATTTGTTTGGAAAGCTCCTCCGTGCTTTTATGTCTGAATGTTCATTGGTTTTTTGCAGTAAAGAGATTATATTCCTTGTCTCCAACAGACGACAGTTATGACGCTATTTTATACATACATACTTTTCACCTCGTTTTCCTTCTGCTCACTAGTTTTCCCCTTAAAAAAAGCAACCTACACCCCCCCCAAAAAACCCACAAAAAATTACCTTGTGTTTCTGGCAAGTCAGAATCTGTGGTAATTTGCAGCTCTCTCCTTCAGAACTGCTGCCTCTGAATTTTAAAACTACTTAACAGAAATTGGTATGCTGGTAGAAGAATAAATCTCAATAGCTGTATAAGAAGAATTTGTATTCATTCAACCTCATGTTGAGGACTTTGCTTTGTAAGACAGTATTTTATAATATGTCAGGTTTTGCATTTCTGGTCTTTGTTGTTTAAACTGACGAGCAATAAACTACCTTTTCTTTTTATCCTCCACCACTAAGAAGTTAACAATTCCCTACAACATTAAATGGAGCACAATAAAAAGAGTAAAAACTCCAAGTGTAAAATACTTGAAAAAAATCTTGAAAAATCATACCTACTCTTGTTTGTAATGTCTGAAATTATTACAAGTACGTTCACTATGAGGACTATTGATAGATGACTCACAATTTAGCTAAATTCAATAAACCACATACTGTGCCTATCCCAGTAGGTGACTCATGCATTTTGTATTTCAAGTATCAAATGTTTGCCAAAAACAGTATTTTAAAAAGTAGGAAAATTGTTCAAAAGGGCTTGTGAATAGGTTAGGACTACCCACAGGCAGTTCGTTCTTGTGTTCTGACCACTTACGCAGGATTTCATGGCACCACTGTAGTAGTATTCTGCTAGAAGGAGTGCTTATCCACAGCAGCCCCACCTTACACACTTCATAGGCTTTTTTCCTCACATATATTGTACCTTCTTTAAATACACACACATTTGAATTTAATGTGATATTTTAAAGCAGTTGTGTTTTAAAGAGAAAAGCCTGCAGAGTAAACATTTTCCCTACAGAGTCACTGCTCCGTAATTTTATACACATTTCCTAATTTTCCTAGCACCATGCTTTGCCCTTCTAAAATTAAATGTAAAAACATAAAATAAAACAGCAATCTCAAAAGAACTATTCAGCTAGTCCCTGAACACTGTATAATAGTATTTTAAATCAAATAACTCAGTGTAAAAGTAGTAGAATCGGGCCCACAAGAAGGAATAAGTTTCAAGTCCTGGTGTCAACGCCTTTTCACTGTTTCCACAGCCTGCAGGGTGGCGAAGGAGACTACTACATGCTGGTGACTCAGTAGGTTAGCTTAGATTTTAGGCAGTTTTCCAAATTCATTCATTCAGACCTCAGAACACATCTGGATCTTATTTTTAACCTTGAGCAGGGGTTACCTGATCCCAGAATATCATGCATTGCATATGCACAGCATCCACATACCATAAACTCTTTTGTGAAGGCAGAGAATCATGTGCCTTCATGGCACACGATAACAAAGGACAATTTTTTCACCAGGGCCTGTGAATTGTACATATTTATAGCGAGTGTGACTTAAGGTGTCTGTTTTCTGGGTGAGTCAGAACAGGTGAAATACTTGGTGAAATATTTTTACATGTCCAGTCATTCCTTTAATTGGTATCAAACAGTGCAATTTCATTACTGATCTTCTCTGTATCTTCTTTTCCAGTATTCCTTTGACACTTTCCCTGCTGAGCTGGCTCTTACTCTGACTTTACTGAGGCCCTTCTGATCCCTGGAAGAAGCCAATACAGTGTCATCCAAAAATAAATGAACTCAAAGTTCATGTTGACTAGGCATATATTAAGTTGATGGAGTCACAACTTTCATATATGCAGAAGTGGTAAAACTAAGCTTAATATTAAGCTCTGAACTTTAATTTTATTCATTAAAATCCTGGCACGAAGCATGTTTTATTCATTGTTTTGTCAACCACTTCACATTTGCACCCTGTTTTTCTTGCAAAAACTATCAAAAAAACTCATGTGGAAAATTATTGCAGGAAAACATTTGATCTATTTTAGTTTCATTTAATGAAATTTAGCATCCAGAGAACAAGTAGGAGAAACAGCACCAATACACCCAGACAATTCTCCAAAGACCTTTAGCAATTGCTTTGTAAGAGGATCATTAGCTTCCTGCCTATGAAATTACCAAAACTGATCTCTTCATATTGACATGGGTGAAAGTTATGCTACTTGAAGGAAATATTAAATTTTAAGCAGACAAAGTGTACATAATTTGCTGCTAGCACAAACTTGTCTGATTGTTCTACATTGGGAGCAAATGCATACACAATATGGAAAATCTTAAAAAGCATAAGGAGAGTATTTTTTAATACTCTAAGACTAAAGCATTTATGCACATGGGAAATCATATTAGTTGTCAAATGATGACAACTGTAATATTAACATTATTAACAAGGGGCCAGAGTATTGTTTTACTATTCATGCATCATGCTAGAAATGCTTTTTAACATCAGAGACTCAATATTTATCAAGAGCATTTGATTTAATAATATCCAGTATAACAGTACTCCACAGTTTCCATTAGTTTGATTGAATGTTATATCTGTCTAAGCAAACCAAGCATTAGGCGCTTCAGTGAAAGTCACTTGTAATAGAGAAAAATATAATGCATGAATATTTCATTAGTAGATGAATACCCATCACAACTTTACTTGAAATGCTTGAAAGTACCTACTGAATGTTTGCCAGTTATTTCATAAAACAGAGATGGTTGTAATGCTGCTGTTGAAACAGGAAAAAAATCTATTAGATCATTTAACATACTAAAACAATTATGGTATAATTATAAGGAACGTAATTATATGTTCTTGATGTCTTTAATTGTGCAAGCCTCACTAATTAACATTAGAAATTCAATCAAAACAAATTATGCTTTAAAATCTAAGAATGAACTTAAAGAGAAAGATCACATTTCCAAAGTCAAACAATTATAACTTTGAATTCCACCTGATAGTAGGCAAACTCTTCATATGCACGTTTGCAGTCTCTCTCTCTTTCCAACTCCTAAATTTTATTCAGTGTATTTGGAGGTATATAGATAGATAGATATACACACTCAAGTGACTTACCCTTATTTAAAGTTATAATGTCAGTTTTGCCTGAGCCAAAATCCAATAGAGATTCTTGTGGCGTTTGGATTAAACTTTAAAGGAAGAGATTCATACTGTGCCCGCTATATTTGGTGTTTTCTGCACGGCTCTGCACTGAGCATAAACTTACTGTAAGATTTGGGTCTCCAGCTCTATCCTTGGTTTGTATTTTTTTTCCCTCTGCTGCTTCTCACCTCTCAGGACCATGGATTATTTATAGAATAAAATGGTTTTGGGGGGAAACATTCCATTCTTTTGAAAAGTCACGAAGTCAATCAAAGAAGAGCTGGTCAGACACTTTGCTATACATACCATTCTTCTTGAAAACATCTTTTTTTGCAGAACTGGAATTAGCCTAATTACTTCAGTCCTGTTGTCATTTCCAGTTTTCCACTGAAAAGGAGTTCTCCGAGGCTCAAGCCAGTTCCAGTCAAAATATATAGGGTTCTTTTCGCAAACAAACATTGTGTCTCATATCCAGTATGCATCTATACCTCTATTCAAGTTACTGTTGTGTTTTGCAGGAGGTATGGATCAGTGGCTTGTAGCTCCCGCATCCCTCTGCGGAGGGGACTCCCAACCATTGGGTCGCATTTCACAAGATGCCCAGAGAAGTACAGCTCCATGAATAGCCCACCCAATTGAAGTGAACAGGGCAGGAGCATTTGAAAAACTCAGAAAAATATAGAGTAATATTTAATCCAAAAGAAACAAACATCAATTTTGGAGCATTACAGTGCAATTTTGGAGCAATTACAGTATTTGGAGCAATACAGGGTATTTTCATAAACAAAACCAAATTTTGAAGTATCAGACTTTCTTATGGAGTGGAAATTCCCTATTTTTGGCTAGCTATATTCCTAGACCTACTCTGATAAGGTATTTTATTTGTTTTTTAATCTCATAGACTCAACAGAATACTTACAGAAAATCATACTGTGGAGATTAAAAATAAAAAGAGGTTCAGTTATTGACATTACATTAAAGAGATGAACATAAGAAACCCCACCAGCAAGAAGAAAGCAAGTTTCTCTTTAAAACGTGTAGCATTCAAATATTATCCAAAACCTTTGTATTTTATTTTCTTTCTACTGGGACTGAACCCTAACAAAAATACTTTAGACACATTCCTCTCTCTGGCATTGAAAAATTTCAGAATGGCATCATCATTCATAAGAACAGCAAAATGGAAACCTCTGAGAACTTGGTTTCTCTCTTTTAAAAACAAAGCAGCATATAGAGAGTAAGCACTGCATGTATTCCACTTACTACATTTTTTCTTTCTGCTCATTTTCTCTGATTAACCAAAGCAGAACTGCGGTCAAATGAAGATTTTGGCCATCTCCCACTGCTCTTTTCTTTTAAGCAGATACACACATTCAAAGGTCAGACCACACATCTTGCTGAGCCCTCAGGGCACCAGCCGGTTCCCTAAATGTAGGAGCCCAGTGCTAACTGAGAGACCAACAGATAGTCCAGGCATCCCAGGGCAGGCAGAAGGGACTGTAGGAGGTGCTTGCACCTTCTGGTCTGGCCGGACCCTCAGCACCTCCTCTAGGACTACACGACTCTTCAGTCAACTGACCCTCACCGTCTCTCTCCAGGTCTGCCAAACACTAGCCAAAGGTAGCACCACTTTGGTTAGCTCAACTCCATGTTTCTGGCTGGCTTAGCACTTTGGGGGGCCAATTCCAAATCAATGTGAGACATAAAAAATACTAGAAGAGTTAACATGATTACAGCTTAAGTTATTTTAGGTTCATCTTCAAAATAACCTTGGTATTAGGACTATGAGCTTCCAAGTCTTCACTGATCATTAAAAAAGCTATTACTTTAGATCCAAGTATATTCCTAGAAACACTGGACTTTACCAGAGAACATCAACCACAGCAGTGATCAGTGCCAGTGAAAACATGTGTATTTTTCACAGAATAATTACATTGGAGTATTTGAATTGTAAGAAGAAAATTCAGACAACTGCTTGCATAATTTTATTAATCAACACCTCTCCTCAGTGAATAAAGAGTCTCTCATACTATCAGAGGTTGAATGGATACTAGAGATATACTGGAGAATGACAGAAGATTCACTGACTACCACAGAAACAAACTTAGCAAGTCCCCCACCTATGACATTGCTCTCTATTTCAGGTGTTGTTCCATTGTTCCACGGAACCAAAGATGATGGGATGTCTTGATTTTCCTTATAAGCCCTTGAAACACAGCAGTGTAATGGCTTTGGTGTTACATGACAAAATACCCCTGGTGTGGTAGGGCTGCCTGGTCTGGTTTTACTCCTTCAGTAGACAATGTTTTCTGGTGCAGCTGGAGTACGGAGAAAGATTTGTCCCCTTACAGCTTTTCCCGTGATAATTTCCACATTACATTACACTTCTGTAGGCTTAAGTTTTTTAAACAATTTTATACATATTTTATTATTATATGGTCAGCTGTGCAATAAAGTAGGTTTCTGTTATTTATTTTAGGTTATAAATGTATTAATGAAAAATGTCAAAAGAAGAAAGTTTGGGTTTTTTTTTTCCTTTACTGAGGCTTATAATAACATATTTTCTAAAGCCTAGTGTCTTCTTTCCTCCTTTAAAGAACTGCCATAATGGCTCTGTGGCCATGGCATGCATTTTGCTGGTGTTTGGGATGGTAGCATACAGAGACAAATAAATAAATAAATAAATAAATAGTAACAAAAAAAAGCTACATCCATTTCACTTTGAAACAAATGATTACAGAGCAGCTGATTACAATTGGAGAGAAGATGTAGAAAGGTAAAATGCTAGTAGTAGCAATTGGAGCGAATTAACTGGGGTGCTCAGGCACGCTCTCAAGAAACGGATTGACTCACAGAAGGAGTTTTAGTGGTGTGAAAACTTGCATTGCGTTTCTTCAGCACACAGAAAAGCAATCTACCTGATTTTCCCCAAAGTAGCAAAGCAATCAGATATTTTAGCAGTCTATTGCCTGCTAAGAGAGATGGGGAACCATGGAAAGCACAGAAACAGGAGGAAAAAACCCCAGAAAATCTTTAATGTGCACTGGTACATTATCAAGAAATATACTTATTTCCCACAAATTTTGTCTTAAAAATGAATTTTCCATAACACTTTTGGAAGCAAAGCGCTAATTGTTAATTACCTTACTTGACAAAGAAAGGGAAAAGTAGTAGGAAAGCTATTTTGGATGCTGCAGGGGACTCAGCCTGAGTTTCTCTTAGAGTGCTTTTTTCTCAATTCTATCCAACTATTTCAGCCATTTAAAAGCCATTGTTAAACATAAATTCAAACTTTAACTCAGGAAATTCCAACACATGCACTAGCAATTTCAAAATTTTTTTTCTCTTTTACTTACCACCTGTTGCTGTATTATTTCCAGTCACTTCAATACCTTCCCTTAACATCTTCAGCCCGTGGGTCACCAAGTTAAGTATGTCTAGTCTTGACCAGGTCTAGAGGTCTTTGGCTGCACAACAATCAACGGAGGGATTCCCGTGGGAATGTGTGGGAGATTTCCAAACCTAATGGTCTGAAAGAGCCCAACTTTAATTTTCAGCCTTGAACATATTAAGCTAAATTTAATTTTTTTCAGAGTTATTAATGAGTCAAGTCTGACCTGGAGTGTGTGTGCACTGCCTTTTTGTTCAATGTTTTAAATCTGTAATCAAATATGTTGAGCAAACACAATATGAGTCTAGAAGGTGGATAACCTGGCCTTAAGACCTAATACTCTGAGCACATGTTCATTTTTTCTTCACTCGTGCAAATGTAGCTGTACTTTTGTCTTAGATGCAAGGATTTCAACGTCTTGTCAAAGTATTGCACCACAGCAGAATTAATCTTCTTTAACATATTTTATCCAGTGATAAGGAAAAAAAAAAAAATAGATTCCCTCCAGAATAAGCTTATCGCATTCACAAATGAAGTCTTATTTGCTAAGTAGCTTTTCATCAATGCTATCCATTCACAAAAATTAACAATGTGACAAATAAAAACAACATAATTTGCTGTACTGGGACAGTGACAAAACAGAGTACTTGCCCTGTAATTGTCATTCAGATCAGACAACAAAAGGGGAGACACACTAAACTAATCAAGACACCATGGCATTCTGACCTTATGACCAAGATCACCAACTTGGAAAACAGGTTGTTAAATATTCACAGCTGTTAATTCTCACAGTTGAAGTGAAAGATAATACCATATTGAAAATGAGGGCAAAGTCAACACTGGTTGTGCTTAAATAAATGGCATAAAGACCTCCCAGGGTAGATATAATATTTTCATAGGTATTCACTTACAAACTGTAAGTGATGGTGCATTGTAAGACTCTGCAAAGAGGTGGAATAATACTAGAAGGAGGAAAAGGCGGCTGTTCCCAAAACTTGCTTTCCCAAGAGACTACCAGGAGAACAGAAGGAATAGTAGAGAGGCTGCTCGAGAGGGATTTTGTTCTCCAAGAGGTGGTAAAGAGTGAGCTACAGGTAATGTAAGAAGAGATACAGTATCTGTCATCCTTCAAGGAGTGCTCAGAGAGGCTGGGCTTTAGCATCAGTAGGAAAGTGCCAGCCTCCGCCAAGGATAAGTCCCTATTCTCAGCCATTACAGCTGGCAGCTGCACTTAGTGTTGTGCGCCTACGTCAGTGCAGGGAGTCTGGCATTCATTTGTCACCCTGCGGTGTAACAGGCTGCGATTCATGCCTCTTTAGAGTCATTTACTGCCAGGGGATATGGTACCCCGGCCCTCAAGGGAGAATAACAGCGTGAAATCTGCAGGCACTGTGCTCCTAATCAAATCAGTGTTTTCTTCAATTCTTCCTCTGAAACCCAAAATTTCTGCTACATTTGGATGTTCAGGGTTTGTTTTCATGGTTTCTTAAACAAAAGCAGGTTTCGGAACAAGAATTGCAGCTAACTAATTTATGACTTGCCTGCCTGGAGAACATCCCAGTTGCTATCAGTAATGCAGTCCTTACCTATTTTATTAACCAAAACAAAAGATGCTAAAACACTAGCACTCCATTCGCCTTGCTAACAAAAAAAACCAGCACCTCCTTTGCCTCACTGTTTTTGGCTCTTGTTTCTTAAATTCAGTCCTTCCATCCTCACTACATCTTCTGCAGTTTTCCTGCATCTTCTGCAGTTTTCCTGCATCTTCTGCAGTTTTCCTTTTGCCTTGCATGCAATCAGTTTAATCCCCTCTCTGAAACAGGAATCTGTTCACAGGAACATGGGCTGTACAACGGCCTGGAGAAACCTCAGTGGGCCTCTTGACTCCACGGCGAGTTCAAAACTTCTGGATTCTTACTTGAAAGGACTGTTGAAGGCTGCTGGATGATTTTTTTTTTTTTGACATGATACAAAACAGTGTGTCTTCTCTATGGCCATCAGCTCCTGTTCACCTCATTGCTATATGGGTTAATATTTTTTGCTTCTTTATTTTGATAAACAGCAAGTTTGCAAACATTTGGGACAGGTTGGAAGGAAATAATCAGATTAGTGGCATTCATTTGAGGCTGGATCCTAGGAAATGCTGAATTTCTCAGTTCACTTTGACTCCTGAAAGCTGACAGTAGTCAGCGCATCACATGAGTAGACCATAAACCGTTATATTCCTCCAAGCCTTTTGATATAAATGTAGTACCTACTTACTCCAGGATTGTAAAGCTGCTTCAGTGAGTGCTTTGTCCCCATACTCTTTCTACTTGGAAATGAAATCACCCATGTTAAGCAACATGCATCTTATATATAGATATTATTTTAGGGGACAGAATAAGCCAAAAAACTCCCTGAAGGATCTTCCAAAAAACTTTAAAAGACATTCACTTTGATGTTATATACCCAGTATTAACTGGATCAATTGCAAAGGTCTTAGCAAATTAGTTCCTTAGAAGGCATAGCCACAGTACAATGACAAAAATAATGAGAATATTACTGAGAAAATTGATTTTTTAAAATCGCAATTATCCATCTGGGAATGCAAATAAGCAATCAGTAAATTTTGTCAAAATAGTTCATACTTGTAATACCAAAAATCTCACCTGAAGAAATTGCAGAACAAAAGTTACTAGATGTTCTGCAAATGCTTTAGAAGAATGAGGATATTTGAAAGATTGTTGGCAAACAGTATATGACCAAAAATAGATGGAAAACAAATATGTTAAATAACTTCTATTGAATTCTGTAGCAAATTCAGATTTGGTTTGGCCTGATAGATGTAAGTGCTAGCTTGAATTTTCTTTTTTATACCATTAAACTTTATGCAACTGGAGCCAATATTGGTCCAGTGTTCGGGAGCATTTTGCTGTGGGGTTTTGAGTATCTTTCTTCTTGTGCGTAGGCAAGACCTTTTTGAGCTGAAGTCCAAAGAAAAACAATCTCATTTCATCAGTGCCAGGAAATGTAAAGTCCATGAAGAGCATTAAGTTCAGCTGGTGCAGGATCTATAAGGTCTATCACCAGCTCCAATGGAGCTGACAAGTCTGATGAATAGAGTTTTAAGTGATCAGTCTTATTTATTCCTTATCATTATTGCAAACAAAAAAAGACCAAATGAAAAGAGAAATTCTAAATAAAAATGAGCAGATGGTACTTCAGGCCTTGTGTCTGGCATTAGTGTTATTATTAGCCAAAAGGAGATAGTTTGCTATTAGACAAAAATGCTTTCAGTTCCTATACAAAAATGCCTCACCCTTAGTGGAAAGACAGGTTGTCCTTTGAAATGTAGCACATTCCAGTAGGTTTGCTTTTTTTTTTCTGTATGTACTTCACATCTCAAATCTTCTTTGCTTAAGTGAAAATGGGACAAGACCTACACTAGACGCAGCAGCTTTAACAGTCAGTGTCCATGTCATTGTTCAAAACTGACCTCCTTTTAAAAAGCAACATCATTTCACAAAATACTTTCCAAGGAGCAGGGTCTCAAAACTGTGTTTTCCATAGGGTGGCTTTTAAACCTTCCCAGATACTGCCTCACCAGTGCCATTTCTCTGAACACAGACAAAGGTATAATTTTATTTATTTTTCTGACTTTCTTCCCTGATATTTAAAACTCCTCACAACTCTGAAAAATCTCTCTTCTCATTAAGACTCACTTGTGCAGATCAACCTTGGCCCCAAAGAGGAACAAAATCCCAAGCAAACGCTTGACCCTCTCCGCACCAGGGACATTGCAGCGGGGCAAGCACCGAGTTTTGTTCTCTGCTGTTCTGCAGACATAAATCTTTTCTCCTATGATAAAATTATGCTGATAGATGTCAAGGTCCATCTTCTAACACAACAAAACATAAATATTTTCCTGACAGCAGAAGGTAAAAACTGACCCTTCAGTAGCAGCTTACAGTAATATTCCTGTTTTGCTCAACATAACTATTTTGTAGGGCATTCAGGGTACAGTTAGTTGTTTGTGGTAGTGTTAGCTTGTTTTAATTAAAAAAAAAACCCTCCCAGCTGCTAGTTAGTGTGCCAGATCTTAGCTAGGATGCTTTGAAAGATCTATGCATCAGTCCTTTGCAAAGGCAAAGGAGAAGAATTGGCTTAACCCTTGCTGAAGTGGTTTAAGCTGATCCATTTTACTGTGCATCACAACACCTATATATTCAATTACCGTTCTCCAACAAATGAGGCAATAACCAGCAACATAATTGAACATGCTAACGTAATTGTCTGAATATGCCCTGTGAATGCCAATGTACTGGTTCAATCAGCTGATGGCAGCGTCCTAATAAGAATTACCTTTATTCATTCATTATGTCTAGAGCTGCTAGTAAAGCAATTAGAATTCCATTACAGAGTCCACAGAACAAGTAGATTTAAAAAAATCTTCATTGTGATGATTAGAAATTTAACAGAGAATAAGTATTGTTGATTCCAGAAGTCTTTTTTTTCCCCTCAGAGAACAAGCCTTAAGGTATTGGAGGTCACATTTTAGAACTAAAATATGGAGATAATGAGACTCGTCTCTTTTGTACAGCGCTTTAAAATCTCCTGATGAAAAGTGCTATATAAGACCTTGATATTATTATGATTAATGCTCATAATCACCATCTCGTCAGTACTTTTTCCCCTTCTGACCTTGTAGTTTCCATGTAGTAAAAGGCACTTACCTCACTGCTTGATCAAGCTCTTAAGACAGCTCAGGCAGCAGGTTTATGCCTCCTTTCCAGGAGGTGGATTCAAGAATCTACCTAGGTGGCTTGAAAAAAGGAATGGGATGCTCTGAGAAAAATAAAATAAAAAAAAATTATTTTTATTTATCCCAGAAAGTTTTTAATCTCCCCACCTCTCAGGCTTCTTTCTCCTTGGGTCACTGTCCCTTTAGGTAGGACATCCGTGGAAATCATCCAGAGTGATTTATTTGAGAGGGGATGCATTAAGGATAGCGTTTTAGCAATGGGGAGACCTCTCGTTCAGCAACGCTCATTCCACTGCAGCAATTTCAGGCTTGTGGGCAAAGGCTGTGGAAATCTCTGTTGGATTTTGGCTGGTTGGCACAAGCAGGTGAGATGCATCCTCATCAGATACAGGATTTGGAAAGCACTGCAGAACAGAAATCGGAAATTAAGGAGTTGTGTAAATTACACTTTGATGCTTTTCTGTTCTTATCAGCAGTGGTGTTTCCCGCAGGCTACAGAACAGCAGCCTGGCAGACAGCAAGTGACTTTTACAGGAGCTGCATCCTTATGCAAGGCCTCAACTCTACTCCCCCAGCCTAAAGCAAAATGCACTCACTGAATAAAACCCTGGTATCGGTGAAGTTAATGACAAAACCTCCTCTAGCAGTAGATAGATGATGTCATCTGTCCTCTGGCTATGCAAACAAGTATTCTGGAAAGCTTCATTAACAGGTAGAACATTGTCCAGGTTTTTAAAAAATGCACACATTTCAAAAGATGCACTGAAAAAATTAAGATTCCAGAGCAATGTCTCCCCAAGAGACTAAGTTCCATTTACCAGTTTAGGGCTCATTCAGTGTAAATCCATTTATAATGAGCTTCATTCATATACTTTTCTGTAAAACTAAAAAAGGATTATTTTTTTTTAAACTGAAGATGTTTGAATGTGAGATAAGAGTGGATATAAAGATTCTACTTATTTACCCACATACCTATAATTGAGCTGTTCCTAAATGAGAACATTAAAATATTCTTTTGAGTGAAGTGGGACAAATTTCCTTCCCACTCAACACTATTTCAGAGTGGACACTGTGGTAGAATATTAAACTTACTGACTTTCAGCAAGTTTTAAAGATTTTATTTTATATTAAGATTCACCAAATGTGGTGATGATGGACAAGCTGCTTCGATTTTCAGCTTATATAAATAGATATGACTTCATATCATATTCTACTGACATGTAACAATATTAATATAGCTTTACACCAGTGTAGGACCCAGTCTTACAGGAAACGTGAAGAAATGGATATCCTGAAACAAAGAGACAAAGTAGGGACTGCTCCATAATTGCAGATTAACCAAATATTATTTTATGAGCTTGCTCCATTTCTGTTGCAATGTTTGTTTCTGTGTTTCTAGGTACGGCTTCTCCTTACAAAACAGAACAGATCAGAATGTATTAAGAAAACACTTAGTGACATTGTAAATAGAATAGTTGAGCAAGGCCAATTTGATAAAAGCAGGTAAAGTTCATTTATTTTAACTTTCTGTTAGTTCATGCCTCGCTACAACAAGTAGCATGTATTTGCATTCTAGGTAATGTGACTGACTTGTGAATGCCAGTTCCCTGAGTTCAGACAGAAGAAGTTTATCACATACTTAAAATGAGCCAAGGTCAGTATTTCCAGGCTAGAACTTGGCACTGTTCTAGCAGGCTCCCCACCCAGGGTATCGATGCACAGCTCGTGGTGTTGTATCCAAAACTCTGAGGCAAAACAATAAAAATAATCATTTAGAAACATGGAAGCAAAGGAAGGAATAACAGATAATCAGCAGAGAATTAAATATATTTTCTTCGTGTTGTAGTCAAAATTTTCCTTCTGAAACCTAAAATTAATTTCCTAAGTTAATGAAAGTCATGGTGTTCTTTGCATTAACAAACACATGACCTACACTTTTCACAAAACTGTAGCTAAGTATGAAGATTTAAAATAAATACAA
The DNA here is from genome assembly GCF_900496995.4 of Aquila chrysaetos chrysaetos. NCBI lineage: Eukaryota > Metazoa > Chordata > Aves > Accipitriformes > Accipitridae > Aquila > Aquila chrysaetos. Next base: position 29,110,611 of record NC_044005.1, read on the forward strand.
ATACCTCTGGAAAAACTTACTGAAATAAAATAGATCAAATTGTATTTAAAAGAGGAAAACCCCCTAGATTTAACTGAGACTTAAAGCAGGACTGATATTGCTAGAATATCGGTAAAAGTATTTATGTTTCTTGTCACTAAAATTCAAGACAAGTTGCCAGAAATACATACATAAAAATATTTAATGAAGTCTAACATAATTCTGGTTATACATATTTATGGCTGTTTTGACCAACATGTAGGATACTTAAAAGTACATAAACACAGCACCCAAGGAGTAGGTTATTTGTGCCTCAAATTTTCTCTTTTCATGACAATTTTCCAAAGTCAAGGTTCCTACAATAACCAGAAAATCTAAATATTATGAAGAATGAGTAGGAAATCCACTTTGCTCTTTTTCCTCTAAAATTGCCTGTATACAAGCTGGGTTCAAACAGGTTATATACTAAACTGCAGAACAAACCCAGTTGTTTTTGTCTTCCCTTGCAGATAATGGAAGCTCATGGTTAGGGTCTCAGTGGGGATGGTGCTACCCAATGTGCGTGCAGCCATCCTTACTGCTGTTAGCAGTTGAAGCAGGGTTAACGTGGGTATTACCAGAAGAGATGTAGGGAAATGGGAGAAATTAGTTTGGTGGTACGAGTTTTGTTTCTGAAAGAGAAATATCCAAACTAAAAGAGGAACGAAAAGTCCTCTGACTAGCAGTAGTTACTTAACTATTGCTCGGGAAAGAGGCAAGGAGTTTATGGAAAATTATAAATGAATAAATATATTCTCATTCTTCAAAATGCCTCATTCTTCAAAACAGTAAATATTTAAACATATGTACAGGACATTGTAGAGGAACTGTCAATAGTGCCATCAGAGCTTGGTCTTTGGAAAATTTTAGCATCTGACACTTTTCATAAGCCCAAAATTCACATTAAAATATTTGCCTTTTCTTGGCAGTCACAAGCAGGTGATCAACCCTTTTCAGTGCCATATCAGCCTTTCTCCACGCAAACTCAGATGTCTCTCCTAAATAACCTTGGCTTATATTATTTTTACATTTCTTTGTACATTTTTCTCATTGCTTTGCTGAATTAGTTGTGTTTATTTTTACCTCGCTCTGCCAGCTGCACAGATACCACTAGCTGTGAGACAAAAACCTTCACAGCTGGAAACAACCTAAAATAGGCACTGGGATGATGCCACAGATACACAGCATCAATTAGCAGCGGGAGCAGCTGTTGCGGCAAGCAAAGACCTTCCTGTGTTTGGTTTGCTCCCTTGTCATTTAGCATCAGATGACACCACTCCTCATCAGGAGGCAGTCATTGCACGCGTGCTGCACGACAGTTGTTCCAGCACAGAGGGCCAGAATAAGTCTTTGGAGCCACTTACGTGCGGCATAGGCTCTATTTTGAGGCTGGTAAGTAGTGCACAGGGACTTTTCGCTGGCCTTAATGCCTGAAAGCATCTTCCCTTGTGGGGAGCAAAGCACAGTGAGCACTTAGTCACCGAGTAGCTGCCCTATTTTTAGGTGGCCCAGATTTATGGGAGTTCTCCGTCATCTCAGTGACAGTGTCCCAAGGACAATGCATGCCACAGAGGCCTCAAAAGCCACTGATGATGCTATGGGACTCTAAGGGGGTGTTATCCGCACACGCTCATCTTTCAGACTGTAGTGATGATGGTAGCTCAGGCTTCTGCTACTTGTCCATGCTTTCAGGGGGAGAAAGAAAGAGGGCAGGGGCGAGAGGATGAGAAAGAGAGAGGAAGAAAGTAAAAGAGAAAGAGAAAATGAGGGAGCAAGATAGAGGGAGGGAAAGGAGAGACAGAAAAGAGAAACAAAAAACAAACGGACACATTAAACAGAGGTTGTAAATTATGGGCCAGATAATAAGCCTGTTTCAATAAATTAGTGTTGTTAAACCAAATACAATTAGCCTCCCAGTACTGCATGCGTATGCAGGTTCATATCCTAAGGACGTTGTTCCATCAGGAATCCAAGATACCGTCACGCATCAATCTATAATAATCCTGCTGCGGATCATGAACAGAATTACTTGAAATATCTTAACTTCCCTGGCAAGTCTTTCTAAATGAGAAAACATATAGAAGTACTGTGTACAAGGCATTTGGAGGGAACCATGAAATGAAATGCAATGAAATAAGCTTGTCTAAGACAAGCTGCAGCTTGGAAACATATAGAGATTTCAGTGCCATCTAGGAAGAATACCTTATATGTGGGATTTTGGTGGACAAGTAAATGAGGCACATCACATTAATTCCATCAAACTCTGCTGCTTCCCATTTATCAATATATGCAAAATTAAGCATAAAAACTAGTACAAAATTCCAGTAGGTCTTTAAGAAATACAAACAGAGCATAGAAAAAATAAGGCAACATTCAGCCATATTTTTGTGTATACTTTGAAATAGCATCATCACAAAATACAACACTGTTGTGAGATAAGTAAGTTCTTTATCTTTGAGTTGTTGCATTTAATTCTAAACACAGCCAATTGTACTAAGTTCAGCCTCAAATTAATTGAGGTTTAATAGTTTTAGGTCATTCCTTAAGGGAAATCAGCAATGAAGACACAAGTCCCTCAGAGTTGAATCACCAGGGAAATATAGTGAGCCATTTAATCTCAGATCACTCTGAGATCGTTCCCCAAGAGAACCAATCATCTCGATATTACTCTCTCAAATAACAAGATTTTTTCTATATTATCTTTTTTTCCCTTAGAAAGTATTCCTGCAAGCTCCAGTAAATGCCCATGCCAGACCAGAAGTGCGTTTTCCATTCCTAACTGTTTCGTTTCTCCTGTGTTTTAAAGCCCCAGTGAAAAAGTTAATTACCACACCATAACTGTTTCACAGACCATCATTTGGGTAGTTTCAAAAATGCTCAAAGAGAAGACAGAACAAAGCCTAAAATGGCAGAATTTCTCCCTTAACTTCCTAAGAGCAGTACATGAAACTCAGCCATAATTTGCATCTGTTCTCAGTGCTTAAACCTTCAAGATATCTGTAAAAAAGTGTTCTAGATATTCAGAGCTGTGCTACTTCTTATACGTAAAGGTACCGTGTCTTTGCTGAACCACCTGCGTACTGGTTTTCCTGCCTAAGGCTGCCTGAGATGTTTGAGCCGCTTTCCTTGCAGAGCCCAGGGTGCTGGGTCTGCTCGGTCCCCCACCGCCTCCCTTGCCAACAGTGGAGGCAATGTCTTTCTCCTCCCCGTTCCTGGGCATTGCTCCCAGCTCTAGGCTGCTCAATGAACAGCAGGCACCCTCCTCTCATTTTAGAGGAAAAGAGTGATGTGACCTCCTCAGATCAGGATGGGGCTTCAGTGGAGCAGCCTGTCCAGCTAATGCAAGGGGGTATGTATGTCAAATGCAAAGCTTTATGTGCTGTATGTGCAGTCCAACTAATCCTGACAGGGGTCCTTGCCTCTAGCATCTTTGCTGGCTTGAGTTACAGTCTTTGAATACACTGTATGCAGCTTCTGAGGTGCATACTGATTTTAGTACATTTTAATACAAATTTACCCTTAGAACTAGTGTTGGTCATGCCTACATAAGTATTTCTACTTTAATTCTAGTATCTAAGGACATTTCCTCCACTGTTTTAATCATCACATTTCAACTGAGCTAAAGAGCTGGATTATTAAATGAAAGATGTTTCACTCACCGCAAGTTATTGGTACAAATCCAGCTGGTTTCAGTACTACAATAGAAAAAGACTACCCGGTAAAAGCTATTGTATACCTTGTGAAGAGGAAGGTAATGTGCAAGCATCCACACCACAAAACCTCTCCACAGCTGGAATCAGACTGCAGCCCTGTGACAGTCTCAGATGAAAACCAAATGACTGAAGAACATCGGAGACCAAATCAATCTTTTATCCACCACAGCTGATCATGTTTGGGCTGTGAAGAACACGTGTGAGTACGGAAGGGCAGGAGCACCGCTAACATCCCTGTCTACACTGCGCATGGCCAGTGAATGAACTTAGGGCCTCTGTTCCCTGGGCTGTCAGCGCAGGGCCTTTCACAAACACTAAATCCACATAGAAGTGCTGTAAAGTTTTATTAGGGAAAAAAACACCCTTTAAACAGTTGGGTCAGTTCTCTGCTGAAGGGAACCTTTCTGCTTGAACAGTCAAAAGTACTCGGGCCAAGGCACAAGTACATTGGGAGATTTTAGCAGAAACTGGCACAGAGCTAAACAGTAATTTCCCCATGCCAAGTATCACTAACTCCTCACTTTGATTATAAATCAGGTGTGCCCGTGTATTTTCAAAACTAAAAACAACGGTCACTGAGTTATGCCTGAGTTCATGCTTCACTCTCACACAGTCCAAACTAAGCCAAGACATTATATAGAACCATATATTAGAGTGAGACTGCTCTCAAGAGCTTAGCAAATTAAACTAAACAATGTTACATTGCTCCAAATGCTCTCAGCATGGTTCTTTTCTTTTTTTCCAGAGAAATAACATGGGATTTTAACTATTATAGCTGGAGACAAAATGAAAAAGCCAGCACTTACTCTTTTCTTTTCCGCATATTCTATTACCACAGAACAGATAATGCAGCAGTAAAATGCCATAAAAAACATTTCTAAAGACACATAAGGGCCTCTGGAGCCTTGGCCCATTGGGCTTTTATGGATAATTTCACAAATGTATTCAGTGCCTAAACTTATACTAAGGCAGATAGATAGACAGACAGGCAGATAACGGTATTGAAGAGCCCAAGAGCCTAATTCTAACTTATTTCTGCTGAAAATCCCTATGTGTCCCGGATAAATAGTACCAAAATACAGTGAATTTCCCATGCACCTTTGACAAATCAAAATAAAGCACTTACGTGTACTTTCATGCACTATGTATCTTTAAAAAAAAGTCGCCTTCGTGAATTAGATTCAAGAGGAGAATGCAGGCATCTTAATACCACTTTAGGCACCCAAATCAAGAATTCAGATCCTCAAAACTTCCTCAAGTTTCCACAAGAGAAATCTTCTAGGAGACTAAGTTTCTGCATGAGGAATGAACAGAAGTGCTTGAGTCCTGAAAGTGCTCGGCAATTTGGTGCCCATCCCGCACCTAAACCCACCGACGTTCCCAGACAAGGCTCTCTGCCACCTGCCTTATCTTCAAGAGCTGATGTTTCCTCGAGGATGTCTAACCTTGGACAAATCACATCCAGGAGGAGAAGCCTTCCATTCCTTCATTCCAGCCCTTCTCATCCCAGTCATTAGTAGCATTAGTAGTATCATAAGTGTTTCCTTGGGATGCATGATCAAATCCCCTTTAAATTTCTGTTCTCCATGTGAGCATCTTAACCATCAAACTGCATCAAGCTGTCCTGTTCTGTAGAAGCACGTCAGATGCATGCCTCATCCTTCATACGCAATTATGGGTTTACAGGGTTACAGAGAAGAAACTCACGCTCTTTCTCTCCAAGCTGACTTTGGAGAGGTGAAAGAAGCAATTGGGTAAGCGGCAAGGCATGATACCCACCTGACAGTATGAGATATGTAGTCATGTCCCTAATACTCCTTAGTATTTCTTCCCATGGGTAATTTGGGTAGTTCTCCACTGTGCTCCCTACATTCTCCATCCACTTAGAGAATGTGGGATCGTAGATGGGAATTCACTGTGTGGCAAGACACCTGGAAGTTGGATACTGCCTTGCAAAGCCTCCTTTGTCAACCTAAGCCCAACTGTTTAAAGTTTAACACTCTAGGTTTTGAGCACCTAATAGCCATTTATTTAATTTTCAGTTAACTCAATTAATCTGGTTTATCACTTTCAATAAATAGGACTCACATGTCCACATACCTTTAGAGACTGAGGCCTCAGCTGGTTTTGAAGCTGTGGTTTAGGTTCCTGCATCATTAAGAAACCTTAGGAAATTTTATCAAATATGACATTCCTTGATATTTGCAAAAGACTAAAATAGCTAGAGATAAAAAAACACTAGTCTTTGTTAAACTATTGTAAGATCTCACTCTGTTCCTACACCAAAAACTGTGAAATAGATTATGTAGTGTAAGAACAAAATATAATTGGATGAAGTGAGACTAAAAAATTGCAGGTTTATGTTCCCCCTAATATTAATTCTCTGCCAAAGCACTTCATTAAATCTCAGTTACAGGTCAGAGTTGCACCATGAAATAGTAGGATATGTTAAATAATTATGTACTAAGCGTGGGTCTATATTGCCTCACTTCACTTTGTGAAAAAGGTAAATGTGATTTTGTGAGGCAAAAATTCCATATCCACCAGACATTTATAGATCAGCAGAAGGAAATGCATTTGGTTGCAGGATCCCCTGGTGTTCTTCCTCCATAAAGTGTTTTCTCAGGTTACCTATGAAATCAGTGAAGCAGTGGCACAGCTGTTACTAAAACATCCAGCTAAAAATTTTAAAACGAAGAAAAATGTACACCTTGTTTCTTCACAGCCTAGATGAAAAAACATTTGATAATTCTTTTGTGTTTTCAGTAACTTGACTGGGAAAAAAACTCAGCTGAGCAGTCTAAGGTAATAAGGAAGCAGGGAATATCTGTGTCTGTAAGGCCAAGTGCAATCCTTAATTCTTCCCTAATGCATTGGGAAGAGTTAGTGGCGATGAAGGGCAGTCATACCGTGCAATAGCCTCCTTTAGTTTGTACGTCTAAGATATTGGGCCTGAATCTGTGCCCTCAGTAAAACAAAGGATCCCAGATCAGTGGCATTTTTGGTTTCCACTCTGGCCAGTTTGAGTTGGCTTTGAGTTCCTCCTGCCTTTGCTAAGACAGGGCGTGTTCTTCCACAGCAGCTAGAGCAAGAACTGATTTTTTTTTTAAGTGAAAGGGTTTTTTTTGATTAAACAGTTATAAAGTTCTAGCTGCACTATCATCTAGAATTTATAAAAATGTTTTCTCTGATTTGTTTTAATAAAGTAAAAATGGTTGCATAATTTAGAGATGGTTTTATTCAGCCTTTCTGCTATTGAACATTTAGACTGGATAATTGGCTACCTTCTACATGCATAGTCGTAAATGAAGCTTAAAAGGTGGTCCTTTACACTGAGCATAATTTGGAGGAAAAAGCATCCTAGACAGATGTCTACTCCATGGTTTATAAGAGTATGTGATACCATCCGCACTTTTCACAGCTAAACCCTTGAAAACTAGGAGATTGACAAAGGGACCCAAACGTGAAGAGCATTCATTAAAAGATGTAAATAGCCAAGATCCGTGCTGTTTTGTTTCAATCTTCTTTATCCTGTTGAAAACAGGAAAGCCTCCTGTCATGCAGGCTCAGGGATTTTCAGGGCCCAATAAAGGTTAGTGACATTTTCAATTCATGTTTGTTTTCATTCTTCTAATCATGAACCCTGTGTCAGCCTGAGAAACCAGCTGAGCTTAATCCATAACCTTTTACAAGTGAAACATTAACTCACAGCATGTTCTGTTGTCTTTTTAAAGCAATACAAAAGCAAAGGGAGAAAAAAAAGGAGCCACAATATACATGATAAAACATAGCAGCAGCCAAATGTGAAAGTTACTTGAAAGCAGTTACAGTTGTGGACAATAACATATTTTTTAGGTCATTAAATCCATCATGTTCAGATGTCATAACTGCTGTTTATTTCACAAGTGTATTCAGGACAGAAGGCTAAAGGCAAAAATGTAGAAAGACCCAAGTAAAGATTATCCAGAATTTTATCCTACATTTTCATAAATATTCCGACACCTTTCCATACCATCATTTTTGATTGATAACTATGGAGAAAATATCCAACTAGTTTCTCCTCTTTCCTTCTGCAGATTAACTAGTCCCACTGGTGTTCCCCTGCAAGTTGCATGCAGTTATGTGGACAATGCTTTAGGTTTTTATGGCAATACAGTGCAACAGGCTGGATTTTATACAAGGTAGACTACTGGCCGCATATGGCAACCCTCCTGCCCCACTGAGCGTGGGGAATGACACACACTGAGCAAACCTGGAGGGAAGAACAGCTCTGACTACAAAGCACACAGAGCCAAGGAAGGATAATTATTTCTCCAGCCTGTAAAAACCATTATGGAGAAATCCTGACCTCCCATCTCTCTGCTGGATAACAAATACAATCACACGTGTATTAAGGAGGTTCTCAAGTTACAAACTTTTATTACCCAGAACAAGAAACCGTGTTAATTCTTAGAGAAAAATAAAGAAACAGCAACCAGAAGCTATCTGAAAACAAAACATAAGACATAAATTAAAGGGTATCTGATTTCATGGAAACAAACATACTAAAGCTAGCAAAGGAGCCCTCAAAAAAGGTGAATATTAAGATTGTATTAATGTATGTACCACAGATACTTCCTGTGAAAAAGAAAATGGGGGAGAGGGAGAGGGCGGGAAGTGAAACCTAAACACTGGCTTTGTGAAGTATTGCTGATATATCTGAGATTGTAAAGAGATGTAAAAGAAGTGGAGAAGAAAGCGGTTGTTAGCACACAGTGAAACTAAACTAATGAAGCTGATGGATTTTTGTGTCATGGCTGACTGCTCTTTTGATTGAGTTAACGTTAAAGTACAGCATGAGCTTACTCGACATTAGAGAAGGCACATATACAAGACCTTACCGGTCACCCAGCCATGGAAAATGCTTCAAGCAGAAATTTTCCTTGATTAGATACCAGAGAACCCATATGGGAGGTAAAACTTTACCAAGCAGTGGATTCTCATCTCATCCACCAAGATGGCATTCATAGGATTTTTCCTTACCTGACCACCTGTGTCCCTAACATCTTTGGTTTCTCTATTCCTGTGTGATTGGATTTAGAAAATAGTCTGAAAAATTACAGTGGAGGAGGAAGGAGAGGAAGGGAGAAAAGAAATAACTAAAAGGTAGGCAGACATACACGTACACACACACGTGCAGTAAAATCCTAGAAGGGCCATTTCCTTAGCAAACTAGTCTAAAACATCCAGACTTAATTAGAGAAAGCTGACATGGGGAGTCAAAAAGTAGAAAGGTGAACTGTCCTAGATGTTAACTCCACTGATGATGCACCAGGACATGATGCTGTTTCCCTACCCAGGCTGCCTGACTGTGACATTTTGACAGTACCTGTGTGCACGCTGGCCAGCACAGCATTGAGACCTCCTCATCTAGCGCAAGGCTATGAAAAATTAAAACATTGAAGCCAAGACTAACAGAGACAGCAAAGTATTACATTACCTGCTGCATGTTGCTCTCTGGTGCAGCAAAAAGTTTGGCATGGAGAGCAGGACACATCGCCTGCATGCAGATCAGCAGGGAAAGAAGTGACTGTATCTGCAAAACGCTTTTCCCTCTGGTTTGCCGGCCAGAGTTACTGGTTAGAATGGACGTTACACAGCCCCAGCCCAGCCCTGCCTTCAGGAGCAGAGCACAGGGAGAGACCAGAGCTCCAAGTCCTACTTAATTCTCTGGCCTGCTCCTGGCGCAACGTAGCTACTTACCCAGGGCACAGCGTAGCATTATAATCAAGCCCAGAATGAATAAAAAGGGGCTCAGGAGGATTAAAAAGGCTTTTATGGCTAGGGAAGTAAATACGAAAGAGAAAGAAAGTCCATTAACAGATGAGGGGGATGAAATTAATGGCAACTAAAAAATGGGTGAGATAATAGTCTTGCTAAATGAAAAGTGAAAGGAACAATAAGGAACTGGAAGGTCCACTAAAAATAACCATTGGTAATCACATGTAAGACTCTACATTACATATTACATTTATCCTTATATATTAAGAGAATTAGCTAACAAATTTATTCACCCCTTGATTATTATAACTTCAGTAAGTACATCTGCGTTTTCATGCATGACCTGGGTGATGTCGTAGCAGTTTCCAGGTGCTTCTCTAGTCAGACTAGTATCTTTGTGGCCTCACCGGTCCATCCATCATCTATCTGATCTTCATGTTGGCTAGCCTTTCCTTTGTTATTCCACCCTTAGTGCTTCTGTAAGTGCCTTCCTGAATTTTTTTCCATCCATACAAAATTTAAGTAAGATTGTTAGCTAGTTTTTGACAGAGTCCCTTTTTCTCTAACTGTATTTCTACTACTAAAAAGCATTTTATCTTTATGACTTATGTCAGTGTATGTGCTTGTTCTTTTCAACATATTCAGGGCAGTTCATGTCCCTGATTAGTTGCCTCTTCTCTCCTCCAGAATTGACTGTATTGCATCAGTCACTGTGGTACAGGGCATCATGCTGTTAGTGTATCAAAGATCAGTTAGGACAGTCCCAGCAATGGAAACTTCTGCTCCTTCCATGTGTCAAAATCCTTTCACGGCAGTTTCAAAATAAATTCAATATTCCTGTTGAAATGGCATTTTTTTTGTGCCCAGCCCAATGGAAACCATTCATTCGCACCTGTTGTTCTTCACACTGTGATTTGATACTGACAGTAGAGGTCTGTGGTGCGTTCAGTGATGTGCTGTTGAATCCCGACATCTGTCAGCATCCTCCTAAGCCTTTGAGGTAGAAGGGTGTCAAATGCTTTCTAAATAATAAATAAAATATGCAGTTAGTGGGTGATCATGTTTTTTCAGTGATGTGGTTTCAGCACTGTGGATGGATTAGGTGTCTAACCCTTCTCTGACACAAGCTTTCAGTAGCATGGTGATATTTCTAGCATTTGGTTCTGTGATCCTGTAATACAAGATGAATTTTACTTGAAAGGGATATTAGTGAGATGGCTCAGTTGTAACACTCTTATGTCCACTTTCTTTGAAACGGATAGAAAAATTTCCTTCATCCAGTTCTATGGCTAATTTTTAAACATTTATACACAGTTGCAGATTTTCAACAAGATGAATATGACAGTTGTCAGTCAAATTTCACAGTTTTGCTGGGGCATTCTCTACAGTGCTTTCCCAAGCTGCACTTTCAAATTAGCGTGCATCACATCCCTGGTAGAACTGATGGCCTGTGTGGCCCTGGCTTTCTTCTGTGTTTCTGCCATCCTAGACTGTGAGTAGCTCTAGGGAGGAAGGTAGGTTGACAAAGTGAACACTGCATCAGTACCAGCTATCAACTTTTATTATATTCAGCCAGAAAAAAGGCTGTGGTAAGTCTAGCCACACAAACCTTTTTATCATTACCTCTCCTCTCTTTGCTTCACAAGTTGCATGCATTTGCTCTCTCTAGTTTTGCCAACCTTTGAGTTTATCAGCCTGCTTGCTTCTATGGTCCCTGTCCTGTATTTGCTCTCTATGTGTGAGTTACTTTTTACCATATCTCACCAGCTCAAAAGCTGGCATGACAGCATGGTCCAAGAGCTTTGCAGCAGAAAGTGGGCTTTACAGATAATTTTTCACTGCATCACAAAGTTCATTTCATTTTTTCACCTTTTAACCCTTCACAGTGCTCACACTCTGTCTGGACATCAAGTTGTTTCACATGTTTCCGAGAAATTCCAGAAGCCGTGACTCTGCTTAACAATTTGAAATTAATTTTATGTAAGCCAAAACCTGATGGTCTAGTCTTTATCCTAAATTCAAAAACGTCACTGTCCATTGAACATTCCATTCTTGGCCTTGGTTGTTTTTTATTTAATCAGGTTACATTTCTAGGGTGCTAACTGAGGAGGGATTTGCAGTGATCAAGTGATTAGGACTGTTAAAATCAATTAAATGCTTTTCTGCCTCATTTCATAAACCCAGATCAATGTTCTCTATTCATTTTGAGAATTCATATTGTTAATAATCCCAAGCCCTGTTACAAGAGTGACTGATAGATTTCCTTGGTCTTTTAATGGGCATCTCTTGGTCATAGTGATCACAGAATTAGAAAGACTGACAGTGAGGAGGTGAAACAGAGCAATACACAGTGCAAGCAGAAGTTTCAGAGGCTGAAACCTAAGAGGTGGCGAAGTTAGGCTTCTAGGTCCATTTGAACTCCTAAATACCAAGGCTGAAAGCCTGATGATGCCAGCACTTTCCTCAGTCTCAGTGGGAGCTGCTGTATGCTCAGCATCTCTGAAAACCTAGCCCTCGCCATTCAGTCCCCATGTGGATTTAGGGTTTGGGACCTGTTTGTGAACAACTTTGGAACAGCTTTGGAAGCTTTGCCCAACAGCAACTGGATGGAATGGGACTAAGCAAAGAGAGAGAAAACAGTGCTGAGCACCATGAGAACATTACTGATGATGCAGTACCGATGTTCAGTTGTAGTAGTTCCCAAAGGAAAAAAACAAAAGCCTCAACACCTCGCGTGCTCAAGCCAGCATTTCTCACCCACTACATCTCCTGGTTTCACCAGCAGCTGTGCCAAAGCTAGCAATAGTCTTTAATGGCATATCATACTTTGTTGTTCACTGCTTCACCCTCCCAGAAGGCTTCCCCCCATTTGCCAGATGCAAATTATGAGAATTTAAAAAAAAGCCCTCTGTACCTGTGCCCTGAGTACAGAATGGCATGTTTCAGGCTGTGCGTTAGGCAGAACTTGGAGCAACCTGAGCCCAAAGTCATGAGGCTCTCTCACTAGTTAGCAGGAGGTGGGGGTCGAAGCCGATGGGTATCCTTGATCTTTAGCATACCATTTATTTCATTACATCTAATTTGGTTGATATTATCAACATTATTACACTGATAGTTGTTTCAACTCAGACTAATTTAATTGATAGAATTCTGTGTCCTTGCTATTATATGAGACAATTAGCTCTCATTAGTTCACATTTCACTCATTTTCCACTGACTGATTGCACTACATACTGATACTTGCTAATATCAATATGTAATGCAATCAGTCAGTGGAAATGTTGGTACAGTATCTCTAAAAACTATCACACTTATCATTCTGATTGTCTTCAAAGTACCAATATTTTCCTATAACTTAATGGTTTCATAATGTAATGTTTTGTATTAATAACAATCTTTTTAAGGTCACACAGTTAATCACATACGGATTAAACAGCAGTTAACTAATGAGGATGGCAACTTATTAATAAATTGCAGATGATACATTTCCGTTATTCAGTGTAACCTTTAAAGAGCAAAGCTAAGACTGAGGGTTGACTTAAAGACTTTTTGCCTCCTTTTTCCTATTTCTTCCTGAGGTTTTTTTCCTGAATTCTAAGCTTTTTTTGTATGCTATTGTCACAGTCCTGCTGTAACCATATGGAGAGCTTTAGCAAAGCAAGAACATGCAGCTGATGCTTTGATAGAAAAGGTGAAGAGGTTACTTGAATTGTACTACTGTTAATTTGTCCTTTAAGCACCTACAGCAGGGAGTCTATAATGGTAAGGACTGAAGCACAGAGATTTGTCTATCAGATTATTACGTCAGAAATGCTAAAGATTCAAAGGAAAGAAAAGGGCAAAAGGCTTTTTGTAACCCATTTAATATAATCCACTGAGCTTTCACCAAGACCCATCTGTAAATGCACTAACAGTTTACTCAGAAAATTGCATACCTAAATTTCTCTTCTTAAACGTTTGTATACCACTGCTCACTGGTGTGAATTTGTAGCTGTGTTTATAAACAATAAGCTTGCAGTCTTTACATTTATATCAAGTATGAAATCCCTCAACATGCCAATATAGCACAGATCATTCTGTGAAAAATAGTACTCCAACACTCTCCAATATGCCATTAGTTAAATCTCAGCTATTCAATAGCAAACACATTTAATCACCTCTACAGTTAGTCTGAAATGGGCTCATAATCTTTAAAAGAAAACAACTGATGTGGGAGATATAAAAAAGCATAAAATAAATGGCTTGCAGTTTGGGACTTTAAAAATTCCCAACAATCATATTTTAAAGAGTAAATCCAAATTAGTCTTAAAGAGTAAATCCAAATTAGTCTTGCTATGCTAAATTTGATGCTGAATAATCACAGAGGACATTTAAATACCATAGTTACTATAATAATCCCTGTTTGAATCATGGCTTCCATGGACTGGGCTAAGCCTTTAGACAGAAACTAATTGCTACAAACACTAATTTTCAAGTCCCTTTTGTTTCCTATTGCAGGCACCTCTGGATGCAGAAGGTACCCAATTAGCAGAATTCATGGTTCTGATTGTGCATTGTGGGGCTAGTATAAACACTGCTGATTACTATTCCACTGTAATGGTTGATTTTTATTTTTTTTTTTTTTCTGATTGCTTAATAAGGCCATCTATTCTGCATCAGGGACTGGCAAGGCTGCTGGTGAAATCAGTTAGGTCACTTTTCCTGGTCATAGTAGCAGGAGGAGCCTTGTGATGGTAACAGATGACTAAAGGCATAATTATAGGCTATTTAACCACATCTGTTTCCCCACTTAACATTGTTTGCTCAAGTTAGATGTAGTTAAATAAATCAAAAGGAAAATAATGGTGAAGACACTAAAAAATTACTCTTACATGGGCAAAACTCTAGGGTTTGTTATAATTACAGAAAACAGAGTTTACAGTGATTTTTAAAAGGCACTAATTTATATTAGAGAGTTTCTATACACATACACTCTGGCTGGTTGCTGCTGCTTTTATGGCCTATGTTATTTAAATACCTATTTGTACAGAAGAATTAGTTGAAACTAGAAAAAAATTGAAGATTACTATTACTTATTGAATTTAGCTGTATGGTCTTATCCAGTATAATAATTATATGACAAGTCTAGTGACCCTTTTTACAGGTTTGTGGTTAAGAACAAATCCCCAGAATACCACCTCCTCTGTCAATGACAATGGGAAAAGCAGAGAGCTCCAAGTATCTCTGTATGTTTCTCCAGTCATCCAGGGATACTGTTTTCATCCTTTTGTTTATACAGGTAAATCCCTTGTTGTCATTCCTTAATATATTACTGCTTCATGATCAAATATAACACATAAATACATAAGCGCTGTCAAGGTCCATGTTGCACATGGACATATAGCCAAACCATCTAGAGCAGCAGGTACAGACATACCTGTGTGTCTAGCTAACATCAGCACATGTGTTCTAAAAGTTCCCTGCGCTATTTTTTTCTGTGCAGGAAAAATGACATAATGTAATCAAAATATGCACTAAAAAATTGACAGATCAGGGGATATACCAGCTAGGTGGGTGAGTGGTTTTAAACTGAGGCATTGAAGACCCAAAGCAAATATTGATCTTCTTTACATCAGCTGCTACCAACAGGCAGATTTTTAGAGCTACCACCAGTGCAAAACCCACTGAAAACACTGCAGTTTGCCTCATTAAGGGAGGTGTCCTTACATGCTCAGGCTATGAGTCCGAGCACGAGATCGTCATATGCTTTAAAATACATTTGACTTAAGGCGGTGGAATTACACAATCTTATGTCAGGTAGGTCTATGACCCTATTTCTTTTATTTGGCTTTTGTTTGTTTGGGTGTTTGAGGTTTTTTGACAGACTATTGGAAATAGTTTGTGGTATGGTAGGGAAAGTATGGTTTTTCAGGTTTCCAAATGCTCAGCTACATTGGGAACTGATTTTGCTGGATACAGTGGAGTGATGTAGCTCTGCATCCTCGATTAGATACTAGCACCACACTTGTAACCGTTAGATAAAAAAAGAGTTAGGAAACAAACTATTCTAAAAGCAAAAATGGATTTGTAGAAAAGCTGGAGTATATAAGTAGTACAATCCTAGTTTCTCAGGTGCGGCAGAAAACAGTGTCCTTTCAAAACCGAACATTCCAGGGTCAGATACAAGAGAGGGCGTAAGAAGCAATGACACTGGGGTGCTCTGCTGGCAGGGGCTGTCATCACACCTCAGGAGCAGTACAGGCAGAACCTGCTGACTCAATCAGATCCGTAGGAGCTACTGTTGACACAGGAGATCCCTATTGTGCAAAATGATCGGGTGACAATTTTTGCTTGGTAACAAGTAGTTATGACGATGCACATCCCTACTGTGCATGCACATTGTACACATACGCTTGCCTATGCATATACATAACTTAAGGTCAGAAGTATGATTGTGGAAGATTGAGAGATTCACCATTCTGCACACTGTAAAAGCATCTGTACTTCAATTATACTGCGTGTTCCTGGAATGAGACTCCTCATTTTCATCAGATTCTCACTCAAGGCAATACATTCAACACTGACCTTTTTCACACTTCATCTATTTCCACACTCCATATAAAGAAAACAAGACCAGTGTTCCTGTTATCATTACAGCCCCATTTCATGATTTTGTTTTTCTCTAACACAGCAACTTCCCTCCTAGCATGTCTTACTCTCAGCTCCCCCCTCTACGTGCTGCCCAGCTGCAAGCAGCTAAGACAACATTCCTCCTGTGCCATTCACTCCCTCCCTCCGACCCTTCGTTAAAATCCAAAATCCTGCTCGTGACATAAGGCCACGTAACAGCTCATCTCCAACTTCTTCTGTGCTACTTAGTCATGTCTATTAGTACAGTTCTTGCAAAAGAGCTGATTTATTCTTTGACTGTTTCTAGTGAGCTGTAACTAAACAGATTTCCACAGCACCATTTACTCCCAATAACTGTGGTCATTGAAGTTAAGTTCCCAGTGTCACAACCTCCCTCATGAACCAAACCAAAGCATTTAGAGAAAAATATATGAATATGATACAAATAACTATAAGCCACCTATACTGTCAACTGAATTTCTTAACAAATTTCAGGATGGTCTTTTAAGTGCCTTGTGTGGTGCCTTGTGTGGACATCCGATGTTCAAACCCTCTCCATCATACATCAGTACTATCAAGAGATGGTCAGTCCATTTGCTCTGGTTCCAATGTTTCAGGCAGCTATCATTATGATTTACCTGAGGCCTTCTCTGGCAAAAAAGCAGATCCTTTCTATCCTTCATCTCATTAGTCGGTTTTGGGGACAGCGCAAGCTTCTCCATCTGGAGTAAGCAACTCTACAACATCCTCCCAGGCGTGGGCACCACGGAGACATGCAGCATTACACTCACACATGGATGGTGGCTCAAGGAGTAAGCATGCATTCACTGGGAAGAGGGAAAAGAGGGCTCCAGCCATAAACATGAGCTCATACAACGTATATATGCCCAAATTTCATGGCAAAGTCACCATCAAATGGTTCTGCAGCTCATGTCTCCCATTACCACCAAGTTCGGAATTAACCTACTGATGATGTAGTGGTAACGTGTCGTAATTTAATCAGACATAAACACAGTAGGCAATCTGTGGCTGCCACTATATTAAATACAATTTTGTACACCATTTTCCCTGGGTAGGTAGCTAGGCTGAGAACGGTCAGGAACTCCAAATACCTATCTGAGACTGCACAGCTCTACCAACTGCTTGACTTCCTGCCCATAACAGTCACTTGCTAGCAGACAACAGACTTATAGATGACGAGGGACAATAGATTCAAGGTACATAATCACTTCCCTAGCTGCAGTATTTTCTAATAAAGCTATTTCAGGGAAATTAGGGCTAGCACGTATCTTTCTTAAACTTACAGAAACAAATATATAATTACTTTGCTCCAGACTCCAATTTTCTGTTGCAATGATCAGGAACTCTCCTGTGAGTTACCCTGTGTTTTTGGCAGACACAACCGCTCAACAGCTTTGCATATGTTAATATCCATTTGTCTGTATAAAATATTCTAAACCCATTCTCACAGACTTGCTAATCCTTCGCGGTTACTCACACAACTTTTCCTTAACTTATTTTTTTAATTATTGTTACAAGTTATCATCTTAATGTTTTTCAATAAATGCTCACCTAGTTTGCTAAAAGGGTAGAGAGGCCAGGAAAATGTGACATCAGCTGTCTTGTACTAATAAACATGAAGATCATATCCTGCAAAATGCATTCAGAAGTATTTCTGGCTAACACCAGGTGAGTTTTATCTGAGACAAGACAGTGTTGGTTGGTTGGGTTTTGGGGAGGAAGAAAAGGCGCTCTCAGGTTTTTTTTTTAACTACACTGATAAGTACTGAATTTATCTGTGGCCTTTACTGCCTTCCTTTATTACAAAGCTTACTCAGCTGGCAAATAATGTGTTTATAGCTGAGTGAAAAATCTCTTAATTCTTTGGAGATGTGCCTGTAGTAACAATTACGGGGTTTTGGAAATGGATTTATCGCTTGAATGTTGAATCACTGTGAATCACCTGTTTGCAGGTGAGACACAAAAATGGCTGCATTTCATTCAGAAGGTCTTTCTTTAGCATCTGCATCTGTAATATAAGGTAAAGTAGCATATTCTGGCTTAGTCCCTACTCAGCAACATCCAAGAACACTGCAACTATCAGTTTCAACTCCCATTGAAAAAATAAGATTATTTTCTGCACTACAACCAGCCCCACAGCATCTGTCTCTGTTGTGGCTGTTGACATTTATCTCTCTGACCTTTGTCTCTCCTTTTCCTTATTGCTTGCAGTGTCCTCTTGTTTATGGCACTGTGTACATGCAGGCAGTGGATGCAGAGCAGCCCAAATGTTCTCTACTTGTTTTCCAGGACTCTGGATTCATTTCACCTTGGTGTGTGTCCAGGAAGGAGGCCTTCATGGTATATTCAGAGTTTCCTCATACCAATATACCACCATATCTCACAAATCAGATGTCCCCATTTCCAGATCCAGGCTCAGCCCCCAGGCCTGAGTACACCAAACACAAACCAAAAGTGTTGATCAAAACATATCAGAGACTCTTGCTTTCATTCAAAAGGAGGACTTTCCAAGGCAGAGGATGACCTTTATTATAAACAGATGTGTAATCACAAGTTTACTATAAACATATGTGCAACCTCCAGTTTATATAGGAAGTTACTGCTCACACAATGGAGATAGTGAAGAACACAGGACATGTTCACATGTCAGCTGCAGCACCTGGGATTTGGAGCATCTCAGCTGCAAGGGTGGGAAGCTTTGACAAAGCAGAGGGACAGACAACATGACAAACTGGTGCCAGAGTCATTTGTTGCAAAGGAAATTTTTTTTTTTTACTTGCATAGAGGATGAGAACCAGCCCATCAGCCCATTGCCAGTGTTTATGTCACAGAGCTGGACTTCGGCAAGACACTGTTAACCAAACATGCTGGCCATATCACATGGCCAGTTAAGCAGTCATTTTCAATTTACATAGTTGTTCCATTCATTTTCATTAGTTTTTTTCCATTCATTTTTGCTAGTAGAACTAGCAGATAGTTTTACTTTGTGGAAGTGCTCGGTGTTTTTCTAGGTGTAACGTGCCGAGAAAACATTTCTGTCTCTTAACTACATCTTGGCAATTTTACATTAATGGTTGGAGGACAGCCACAGTACCTAATCATTTTTGTATATGGTTTTGGCTTGTGTTTCATTGTTTGTTATACAAAGTCATCTGGTTAAAATCATAAATTCTTTTGAGTTCTGATACTTATCTGATCATTTCAGGCTGAAAATTTTATCTGGCATTGTAAATGTGGTTTACATTTCTCCTGGTGATATTTTATCACTCTGTTGTACAACTGCAATTGGGTTGGGTTTGATTGCTTTTCTTCCAAAGACCTGATGACTTCATTGTAGCCTTATATGTTTATAGATACCCAGCTTATCTGTTGGCCTTCATTTTCCTTTTCTGAGCTGCACAATATGGTTGTTTTTGAATTTTTGCATGGCACTAATACGTGCAAAATAGCTTAAGTCCCTACTGTACTCCTCAGTGTAGTGCTTTTTCTCACTCCTTGCCTTTTGACAAAGATTTCTTTTCATAAAAGCACAATTTTATTTTTATAGTATCCAAAGACATCCTGCTTTTGTATGGGGGATACATGGAGGGACCTCCAAAGCTATTGCATGTTTTTGCATGCATCAGTAAGCTTCCCTTGTACTCATGGTGATTTGTTTTCCATTTCTCTGCTATGGTTGTACTAGCAATGCACATATCTCCAACACCGGGTAGAGTTTGTGTTTGATCTTGGAGACTTCCCATTAGGTTCCTACATCTTGCTCATTACAAAATGCAATGAATTGGTCCACCCTTTAAAATGTGCTAATCGTGAATCAACAATTTGTGCAAGCTGGCAACATACCCATCTATTTTTTTCTCTAGATTCTTGATTACACATAAATCCTGTCACCTGCTGGTATAGCAGATGTTCTCAGGCCATGTTGCAGCCTTAGCTTAGAACTGTCAAAATGATAGTTCTTACAGAAAAATATTAGAATGGCCATACAATATCAGTCCAAAGGTTCATCTAATGCAGCATCCTGTGGCTAAAAGCTGGTGCCCATGAAAGAACACAAGAACAGGAAAAAAAATAGACTAGAATATTTTTAGAATAGAATTTAATATTTCAGTTGGAAGGGACCTACAAGGATCATCTAGTCCGAGTGATACCTTTTTTTAACACTCTCCCAGGTTTACTGTAGCCTTCTTTCTTCCAGCCCTGTTGGAAGTTTGCCATTTTCCTATGAAGATTTAAGGATTTTACAGTTGTTAAACAAGGTCTCTTTCATGCCCATGGGATGAGAAGCAGGAATATAGGATACTACCTCTGCTGCTGCTTAACATTGTTTTGGTTTTTTTGTGCTGAGTTCACACATCTTTAGGATGTAGTCACTTTTGTCGTCATACTGGCTTCAAGCTGAAGTCTCCATTCCTCCCCCAGATAGGCTGGTCTCTCTCGTAAGCATTTTCTGAAAGTACCACTCCTATAAATACAGAATAATATGGCACCTTTACTTGGAGATGCTCAAACACCAAGTAACTAGAACTCAACCATAATCTACAAGCACTAAAGATGATTATACAGAATTAATAAAGGCACAGAAATATCTCGTGTGGTTCCCACCGAGCATAAATCCTTATTTTATTAAGCATTTTAGGTTTGAATACTCAGAAACAGTTAACAAGATACATAAACACAAAAGATTTTAAAATAGATAAATTATTTGGCTTCATACATTGGCTAAGTAAATTTTAGGAAACATACAAAAAAGTTAGTAGACAGCAGACAAAGAGTGAATATTATTTTAAAATCAAAGGATGCAGTATTCTAATCTAGGTCGCAATTTCAAATTTTAGATTTTAAGAGAGAAGAGTCTGGATGCAGTTTTTTATTTCTTGTGTAATAATTTATTTAAATCTACTGAAATAGATACCTCACTATGCCAAGTAGTGTTACCAAGCAATCAAAATCTGGAAGCACGCAAGTGTCATTGAGGACAAAACATATAGATCACGTATTCTGAAAAGTATGTTACCCTTTTGTGTCAAAAATATTATCCAGCAACTTTGTTCCAACTGGATGTCTACCAAAAAACCAAGACAAGTTGAAAATCAGTGGAGTTAAACCCCTTGGAGAGATGCAATACTATGAGTATAATTGAAATGTTAATAATTATGCTCATGCTGATAATTACCAAGAATAGTTTGGTATAGTAGTTACAGAGCTCACCTTTCACCTCTGGGTCTTGGATTTGATTTCTACCTGGGACTGTATGAAAAGAGTTCAATTATCTCCATCTCCCTTTTAGTGGATGGATTTTCCACCCCATTCACACTTCAGAAATAAACAAGAATAAAAATAGAGAGGGACAGAAAGAACATTTTATGCCCCCTAATTAGCTAATTAGTGTGAAGTTTGGTTTTTTTTGTTTTTTTTTTTTTTAATTACATTTGACAGGAAATAGAATACAGTTTAGAACATTTGGGAAAGACACAAAATGACTGAAAAAAATGCTAGCTGAGAACAAAGCTCTACTGAAGACCTTCCACTACAGTTTGTTTTCATATTTTGAGTATAACCTACAAAAATTACAGTGGTCTCATAATGTAAAGATAATACACTTTGTTGCTGTGCAGCAGCCTCATAGCTATGTATCCAACCATATCAACGTGACACAAACACTTTAGCACAACACTTACTTCAATCTAATGCATAATGAGAAACTTGAAGGTTTCAAAGATTTTGTGAAGTTCTGCTCACTTTGCAGTACAACTCTTGTACACCATGATAATAAGAGCTGGGCAACACCTGAAGCCCTAATGCAGAGCTATGAGGCAGTATGCAGTCAGGAATTTAGGAAACAGTGAAGTTTGTCTTATCATAAAAAGTGATATCTCAGAGAGTTCTGCAGTGCTATTCAAAAATCAAGCAATAAAGATCAACATTTAACAACAGTCATTGTTTATGAGATACTGCAATTAGTCTCCATCCATCACTTACCATTTACTGTGGTAAATGCTGGTTTAATCTGTGAGTTCTGCAAGTCTAAAAAAACCCAAACACCAAAACTCACCATGTTTCCATTGTAGACAAAAGCTGCATTCCTTAACTGTATTAAGAAGATTGATCCAAATAGGATTTTACTCCATTCCTATCTGTAAGCAATACCATCGTTATCTGTACTCTTCTTTCTTAAGTGTTCTATATACCTAGATAAAATAGGAAATGAAACAAGATCTAGGCATCATGAAGAAGAGTATATTTTAGAAAATTTAGACTCTAGTACTTAAATACCATGACACAGGAAAATAAATACAGTCAACACCTGGAAATGAACAGGAATTTTCCCATGGATTTCAGCAACATTCAAGAGGAATTTGAAATAAAGGAGGCTAGCAGCAAGAACATGAGAGGATTAAGCTTAGCTTAGAATTGAAATACACAGAAAGCGCTCCAGCTACTGACAGTAACACCACACATTGCTCCATTCCTCTCCCACTTTCCCTGATCTTTAGTTACAAGTGCTTTGATTTTAAGTCAAATGGTAAATACTGTGTCTATACATGCTTTGTCCTTTTTCTTTCAGCAGGGTAGGGAGGTATAAGGGGAACAGGAGGGAGCAGGGGCTATTGCAGTTCAAGCCTAAGGCCAAAAATTTGTGAAATCAAGCTTCACTAGCTCTGTTATTAATGTCAAAGGGGAGGCAGATGGATGGGAACAAAACCCTTGCCTGCTGCAGGACATGTCCATCTAGCTTCCTGGGCTTTTATTTTTTGCCTAGGTTGTGCATAGTTTTATTTTTCTCGTAACTCCCCTGGTACAACTCAAATATATATCTTACAGTTAAAATGACAACTGCTCCATTTCATTCTGAGCACCTTATATGCTTGATTCCTCATACATGGCAGAGAGAATTTAAATTTACTTTCTCTAATGAAGTGCTTCATGATTCTTTATTTCTCTCTATGCTGAGACAACATCACCCTAAATTAACGAATTAGCCACAAGAGGGTATTTAGAATCATTTAGGTTGGAAAAGACCTTTAAGATCATCAAGTCCAACCATAAACCTAACACTGCCAAGTCCACCACTAAACCACGTCCCTAAGAACCACATCTTCACGTCTTTTAAATATCTCCAGGGTTGGTGACTCAACCACTTCCATGGGTAGCCTGTTCCAATGCTTGACAAACCTTTGAGTGAAGAAATTTTTCCTAATATCCAATCTAAACCTCCCCTGGTGCAACTTGAGGCTCCTTCCTCTTGTCCTATCACTTGTTACTTCCCAAGTCCTGCTGGCCACAGTATTGCTGATACAGGTCAGGATGCTATTGGCCTTCTTGGCCACCTGGGCACACTGCTGGCTCATATTCAGCCGGCTGTCGACCAACACCCCCAGGTCCTTTTCCACCAGGCAGCTTTCCAGCCACTCCTCCCCAAGCCTGTAGCGCTTCATGGGGTCGTTGTGACCCAAGTGCAGGACCTGGCACTTGGCCTTGTTGAACCTCATACAGTTGGCCTCAGCCCACCGATCCAGCCTGTCCAGATCCCTCTGTAGACCCTCCTACCCTCGAGCAGATCAACCCTCCCGCCCAGCTTGGTGTCATTTGCAAACTTACTGAGAGTACACTCGATGCACTCATCCAGATCGTTGATAAAGATAGTAAACAGAACTGGCCCCAAAACTGAGCCCTGGGGAACACCACTCGTGACTGACCACCAACTGGATTTAACTCCATTCACCAAAACTCTTTGGGCTTGGCCATCCAGCCAGTTTTTCACCCAGCAAAGAATAAGCCCGTCCAAGCCAGTTTCTTCAGGAGAATGCTGTGGGAAATGGTGTCAAAGGCTTTACTAAAGTCCAGGTAAACAACATCCACAGCCTTTCCCTTATCCACTAAGTGGGTCATCCTGTCATAAAACATTCAGTTATTAACAGAACAGTCGTTTATTATGCAACTGAAGTCTGCTTTTACACTGCTAGCAGGATACCTTGTGGATAAGCCATACTTGCATTTGGTAAATATATGAATTGCTCACCATTTGCCATGTCTACAGTTTTAACCACTACAATTACAACACATGAAAACACCAAGTGCTTTCCTAAAGATGGGGAAGTGTTGAATTATCCTAGCTTTCCTTTGTAAAGCAGCAGGATTGTTCATTCATCCAGTGACACATGAAGGGCTTTCCTGAGGAGAAAGCTGTCAAATGAGACTTGCGTTTCCTGCTGTGAAGTAAACACAGTAGCCCCTGCATAAAAAATGCAATAATATTGGCAGTAAAAGTGCTGATCACATGGACGTAACAATCTGTCTGGTAGTAAAAGCATCTAATAAAAAGGAGAAGAAGGAAAAGATAATGCTGTGGCCGAGGGGGCTGCGAGATGGGAGGAATTAAGGGATCTGAGAAGAATCCTGCACCAAGTCTCCCCAAGAAAGGACCAGAGTCAGAGGAGAGTGTTTGAAAGGCCTTGCTGTGCATGTTCCAGTTATCTGTGAGAGGTGTCATACCCATGGGCGCAGCGCTGCAGCATCACACAGTGCGTGACAATTTGCCCGTGCCCTGGTTCATTCTCTGGCTGCCCATTACTGTGGCATTGCCAATCACATTGAAAAAAACCCAACAAACCTGCATCAGCCAGAGTCTTACAGAGAAAGTTACCTAGCAATTAAAATGTATTTTGAAGTTCTTGAAGTGGTAAAATGCATAAATCTACAGGGAATGCAAGAGTCACTGGAAGGAATAGGGCAGGGAAAAAGAACCCCCTCAGCTAAACATAATCAAAGGCTTTGATACTAAATGTACAGGTGCTATATTGCACCCACAGAGTTTAAAACCAGTGAATATAAGGTTTTCCCTCCCTGGGTTTTAAAACAGGAAAAATACTAAACCCTAAGCAAAACTCTGAAAATAAAGAATCCATTAAGGATATTCTCACAGTAGGGCACAATGGGCCTTCTATTTAGCAGCTCACAGCTAAGGGGTTTGCGAACTGTACAGTTATCAGGTAAATGATAGATGAAAGAACTTAAAATAATAAATTCAAATCTGTATTTCTTTGGCCTTGTGCTATTTCATTTCGCAAGAGAAGTTTACTTACAAAATGTTTATATATCAAAGGATTCTGGCCTTCAAACTCCTCTCACGCCTGCTTTACACTGGTGTCTCTTGCACCCATGATTTCTTTCAAAATATAAATACTTCCACTTCTTCAGGTATAGCTTGACTTATTTGTGTCCCCAAATCCTCTGATTTCTAGAGAAAAGAGATATGGTGCTATCGGTCATTCCACATGTACTCTGTATTATGTTTTTCTGCCATACTAAATGTCCTTCTTTTTGTCTTCATAAGCATTTCAGTACACGTGAGGACATGAGTAAACACAGCATTTTAAGTGCAGATGCATTAATGCCGTGTGTCTTGCAAACACTGTTGCTTTTCATTTGTGCACTGACTCACAACACATCCCACCAAAACCAGCCCATGCTTGCATCTGCAACTGCACATTTATGTTACCATTAAAACTCCACCCATCCCTAAACTTGCTGACTTCTAGAGAGCTAATCCCCAATTGGTATCCGTCCTATTGATTTGCTTTCCTGTGCCATATATATGACCTTACACTTGTTGGTATTTGATATTATGTCAGATGCAATTTTTCACAGTCATATACCTTCTAAGCCTTCATTTTTTTGCTGGTTTTGTACAGTGAATGTGTTAATCTCTTGCCCCTACCTCTGTTTTCTTTGCAGTTAGTTCACGCTTCTAGACTAGCATTATTTTCTCACGTGTGCAGCCAGCTCCACTGTGAAATCTGTTGCCTGTTGCACACTTACACGGGGCTGGCAAAGGTCTCAGACCAGTCATGTGCCCTGGGACCTGGTATTACAAGAGATAGGGGCCTGGGTCGTAGCTACCTCAGCATCTTTCCTCCCACTTTGCCCAGCCTATTTTGACCATTTCCAGGCTCTGCCAGCTGATTTTCCTATTGGAAAATGTAAAACATTGTGAAGAGGCAGTGGGTGGGCAAATACTTTGATGGAAGAAAAGCAGTTCTATAGTCCTTCGTATATGGTTATCTTTCGTGGCTATCACAGGTCTGAAGAAGCACTTACACACATGCATACATGCTATCAGTATGATTTCTGCAAGTTACTTCTCTGCCTTCTCTCTCCTTTCTCCTGTAAAGTGCAAATTCTACACAGTATTTTCCATAAGCATGAGTTGGTAATTAAATACCGACTAAGACAGCGCTTGTTGCTGCAGCTGTCGGTGCTCCCTTCTGCCAGCATCCCGGTGCTGCAGCCCAGGCGGCTGCTCGGCCGGGACACGGAGCAGGCCAGCCGGAGGCTGCCCACCTCTGGAATGCAGATCCCTGGCACCGCGCAGCTCTCGCTTGGGTTTGGCTGCTTCACGGCACTGCCCAGCTGCAGCTTAAACCAGACGGATTCTGCTTAGGACCAAACTAGCTACATCAGGGACTAGTAAGTTGGCTGTGATGGTCTTACCTGCAGTAGAAATACCCTTAATTTTTATATTAATTTTTCTTTTTCCTTCTTCTTACCACTGTTGGTTTTTATGGTGCCTGTGAAATGACACAAACTTCCCAGAAATTTCTTCTTTAAAACAAATGCAAATTTCTTCCACCTTAATCAGCATTTTCCTCATGTATAGATTACGGTTCGCATTAAAATTGAATTGAAATACCTTACGATATTCAAAGCACTGGGTGGCGAAAGGAAAAGAAATTTAGCTGAACTTACCCTTTATCACTCTTGGCAGACTCTGTGCCAGTTCATCTGACGTTTTGGATTCTCTGACTGATTTCTTTTGGAAAATCACTGACTGATTTTTAGATACCTGGTTTTTGTCGCTATTTCTCTGTAAATAAGTATGCCTGCTCTACACTAAAACACGTTTGCTTGGTTAAAGAGCTTTTTCTCCGTTTTTCCACAAATACCATTCTGTTGAAAATGGAGTCCTAGGGCACTGGTTCTCTGCGTGTCTTTGTAAATTGACTCTGCTTTTTGTTGTTGATGTTGTTGTGTGCCCTCCCTCTTCCCTCTGTCTTCTTCATATTTCTATGGCTAGAAGACAAAACTGAGCTGGTTATTGAGACAGTATCATTTATTTGTGTTCTTTAAGCAGGCTGCAGCAGAGCCAGAAGATAATGGGCACCTCATTTATTCAGGCTTTGAATGATCATATTTAATTCCCAGTGACAGCTGTCTTCACCACATTAGCATTGCAAATCAGCTCTGTTTTGTAATGGCCTTCTATTGAACATGATTCAATTATGTGTGGTCCGTAGCGAGGCAGGATACGGTCTTAGTATCTATAGCAATATTTCTGCAAGCTGCTGCTCTTTACACTGCTCACATTTAAGCTGTCTGTTTACCACAATGCTTTCCTTGAACTACACTGAACTCTCTTCATTTTGCAGCTAAATAAAGAAGAATGAATATAATTTGTAAAAGCGGTTATCTGGTCAGACATATTACATACCCCATCTTCTTTACACATGCCTGGAATCAGGAAACACTTGTTAAAATAATTGTTATTATACTTAAAACATTTATATTACAAAAGTCATTAAAGTGGATTTAAATGATTATACAGCATTAAATGGTACTAAGTACTAAAGCTCAATGCTGGCTTGAAGAAAAAATTGTAATAACATAGCAAACAAGTAAATTTTCTTTTAGCGTTGTAGTTTTCCAGGAAAAGGGCAGCAAGGCTTAACATTTATAAAGCAAGCTAAAACCCACACATTTTCAAAAATACAGTTTCAAAAGGTTTCAGAAGTCCTGTTTAATTTACTGTGAAATGGCTAAATCTTGTGCACCATATATTCTACTTTCTGCATCTTGGGCTGGCATGTGCAGATGACATTTCAGGCTAAGCTGCTGAAGGCCTGGATTACACCACTGTAGCTTAATAGGTTTGTGTATTCATTATAATACAAAAACCTTTCTAAATTCTGATTCCATGTGTAAGGCAAGTTCTCCTATTGTGTCAGGCAGCCTCAGAGAAAAGCTTCCTCTGCACAGATCCAGCAAATACATGCTTCAGTCTGTGCAAGGCAAAGCACAAACCTTACTTTTTTCTCCAGGATTTCCACACCTGTGATCTCAACAACATTTAGCTCTTGCAGAACTCTCATTATGTACAATACAACTATCCCCAGCCTCAGGGCTCTCTTAGCATCCTTCATCTTGGTGACGAAGTGCACCTATAGCAGAAATATGTTATTTATTCCACAGAGTGCTGGGCTGTTGTTCTAAAGTATTTGATTGAACAACAAGAGGAAAGGTTTTTTAATCATACACTAACCTTGAATTGTTTAAAGACAGTCTCTAGACAACGATGACAGAGGAGTTACAGTGCCCCTTCTGTGGGAACCCCAGTTTGAGGTTGGTCCTGGGCTGAAGCCGAAGGCCACCACTAGCTGCCCCAGGTGGGCTGGAAGGTCACAGCCATGTGAGCTAACCACATCACTCCCTCAGATGCTGCTGCATGGGACACCGCTGTGCGTTTACCACATTCGTCCATTTTTAAAAAGATTACTTCAAGGTTTGTTTTTTTTTTAAGTCTTCGTTCACACTTTTCATCCCCACTGCCTCCTCTGACAGATTCTGTTGTCTTTTTTGCAAAGATTTGAGACATATTGAGCTCTTGATGGTGTTGCTAACTTAGTTTATGAGGTTATACTACATTTTTGAAGCCACAGAGCTTATGTGAACCTAATGACTGCTTCATCACTCAAATAGGGGATTCATTGCATTTTTTAAGGTAAGACCCATTTGTTGTTAATGGCTGGGTTTTTCACATATATCAAAATTGTACATTCACCTACCTGGGAAACAAACTGGAGTTTATGGAAGCGGTTTGATTTGTTCTTATCATGTCTACAGCACGATAAAAGTACGTATGTGCAAGCAAATACCTGTGCATACTATTTTTGCACATGGTCCTTCATGAAGCTGCTCCATGGGTCTGGATCTCAACACAACAGTCTACCAAGGGTCTCAGGCCCCAGTCCTTGGACGTATTTAGGGATCTAGTGCCCGTCAGTTCAAGTGCTAGATGAAAAATCCGGCTATGCATTTTAAAGAAAAGCTGTGCCAATATTTTAAAAGTTAATGTATAAATTGTATCCAAAGTCAAAGTCTGCTCTGCTCAGACATCCAGAAAAAGGAAAATGTCTCAATTTTTTTCTAAGCTACTTGAACATTTCTGCTGATTAAAACCAGCCTACAAAGCAAATGGAATAATACGGATAATGGATAATGGAATAAACCAATCTCTACAATATATTATTAGAGTCACATTCTCCAAACCCTTTGCACACAATCAGAGGTTTTTTAAAAATTTATTAAAAGGGAGTTGTTCAGTTCTTCTTCATATATTTTTTCTCTTTTTTTTTTTTTTAAGAAAATCTTTTTGAAAGACTTAAACTAAAATTATTTTTCTTAACAGAAACCAACATCAGGGATAAAACTTTGTTTAAGGATGAACAATGGAACAAAGAAAAAGAGCAAAAGAAAAGGATGCACCACAAGCTCTACAGGGATGAACAAAGTGAAAGGCTTTCAGAAAAAAAGTGAAGGAGAAACAAGATCTTATCTGTGTCTCTCAGCTTCTTTCTCGCACTGAAAAAACTGAAGAAAAATTTATTTTTGGTAAAATGTGAATTTCCAATGTGCATTAAGAAAACTTGCACATACCAGAATCTGTCCCTTTTTCATCACCATCTTTCACTGTGACTAAAAAGGAAAAGCCAGTGTGATGTCTGCGCTGTGGTAGGGGCTGGTGGGGCTCCTGGTGGAGCATAATGTCATGCTACGGCAGCATGGCTCATACTGTCTGACCCTGCTAGATGGCTTTCAGGTTCACATTTTCAGTTGTTGACCTTCATAAAAAATATTTTTGCCTGTTTCTTGGTGTAGGGAAATAAGGTTTATTTTACCACAGTACCTCTCATCTAATTTCACAGACACACAATCATTACTAACCCAAATTCGAAAGGTACTAGAAGTCCTATAGATGATTGCACCCCTGCAGGTTTCCTGAAGACCAGCAGTTAGCGATAGAAAGGAAAAGCCAGGATGTCCTGCCTGCCCCAGGGGAGGACAGACGGCCTCTGCAGCTGCCCACACAGCTGGCACAAATGCACTGGCAGGAGGCATCCACGTTACTGCTTGCTTTTGACCAGTCAAGGATGCTACAGAGGACGTGGAGGGAGGTGGAAATGGTACTGCAATAGGGGGCACAGGGGACCCTAATCCATAGGAATCCAGGCTTCATTGATTTTCACTCAGGAACAACCTTTTTATTCTGAAATAAATAAGCTCTTTTCACATGAAAACTGCACAAACAAAACTAACATCACCTCCTAAGTATGCATTGCTGTTATGTAAGACTGGTCATGTTTACAGTCAATTACCACAGAAACCCAGGGAATTTCTTTCTGTATTGCTGTATGTAATGGATACTAATGACAACTTCCTCCACCTGTCATGTAATTTGGTGTAATTAATGTAATTTTTTCTGGTAATTGTAAGGTCAGGACCAGAGTTCATGAAATATGAATCACTTCCACATCCCATTTCAATATTTATCATCCTGTGCTATCCAAAGCTACCATTAATATACAAATAACTTAATTGAGAAACAATAAAAGATTCTATAAAATAAAATAAACCTTTCACAGAAGTAAGGAAATAGAAAGTAAATCCCGTAACACCTTCTCATTCTTCAGCTGGAGGCACATGTTCTGTAGCATTCACACACTGTAGGCCACCACTTCAAAGTCTCCTAGAGGTGCCAGCCTTCCAAAATCATTACTTATCCACTGTATTGCTGTAGCACTTTGAAGCTGTTTATGCTACTTGTCTCTGCCCCAGATGACTTACGTTGCAAGTACAGAGGAAATTAATGCAGACAGATCAATGGGGGAAATAAAGCAACTAGCGTTGCTCAGCTTGATCTCAGGAGACTGTGCTCATGCTGTCTCATGTATCAGTTGTAGTTAAGAAGAATATTAAGCAGGGACTTGGAAGATAATGAATATTTTGGGTCTGCTTAGAGGAACATTCCCCTTTCCCAGCTTAGGGAGAGGTATAGGATTACTACAGGGAAAAAACAAACGTGTCTGTCTGGAATTTCAACAAGTAGATGGAGAAGGCTGGGCTTGCGGGCTAACTGGAGGTTGGTGTTCACCCTCAGTCTTGAAAATAAGGTGGCAAGTACAGTGCAAGAGGTTGTGAAGGGCCTTGAGAAGGAATCAACAGCTTAGGTTTAGTGAGGCAAGCAAAGGGGAGTGGATTTTGCAAAGCAAGGCAAGTAAAGGTAAGAGAAACATAGAAAGGAAGATCTTTGCAGCAATATGAAGAAGTGTTGGAGGAACCAAATTACAACAAAAGACAAAAAGTATGTCATGGTAACTGAGCCACAAGATAATGCCAACTTCTGCTACATGGAAAGAAAGACAGGAAAGATTTGAAATATTGCAGTGAGAATCATCGACAGCCTGAATGGGAGAAATAACCTACAGGGCAAACCTATGCTACATGCCTCACTGACAAGCCTAGCAGTGTTCATACTCAGGAAAATGAAATCGTTGGCTGAAATTAGAGTCAAAGGTTAGTTGCTATCTCTGAACTGAACTTGAGTTCACAGGCCTCTTTGAGGACATACATGAAAGTTGGTCTAAGATTTTAATTTGGACAAAATAAGGCAAGACTGGAGTAGAGAGACAGGTTTGTGAGGCAACAGGTTAGAAAAGGTTGTTAAATTCATGTTTTCACAGGCAGATATGCAGAGATACAGTTAAGAAGAACAGACACATTCCACACAGAACCACTATAAAAATTGTAAGAAAGGCGAATCAGACAACTTTGCCAAGGGTATGCTTCCCAGAGTAGTCAGAAGTAGGAAAGCATCAGAAGAGGACAGGATCTGAGCAAAATGAAAGGTGGAGAGGGAATAACCATGTCACAGTCACACTTGGCCAACAAGTCCAAGCAATAGGGATGGAATACTTGTTCACTAAGTTTATCTAAAAAGAAGCTGTAGTGACAGAAAGAAATATCAGTGAAATGTAGACCCTAAAACCAAATGAAGGGGAACAAGGGTAGAACTGGAAGATAGAAATGGAAGTAGAGTTTTGTACAGAGCACCTATGAGATCAGAGATTTATGAGATGAAAAGGAGGGAAGAAGCAGGTGAGAAGAAAGGTCTCATCATTTTAGAATAGGAATCTAAAACATGCTTTTATTGTGAGGAAAGAGTGTGAAGTTATGGACAATGTTGGGGGAGAGTACTAATGTGGTCACCAGGTAAAGCACAAAGTAGGATGGAAGGCTCACTAGCTTACGAGAAAGTGGGAAAGGCAGAGAGGAGGAGGAAGAAAAAGTCACATCCCATTTTGCCAGCTTTCTGCAGCAAGAAATAGGTGAAGTCCTGTGGGAAATAGATGTGGACACCAAAAGTGGAAAGAATTGGGGGGTGGCCCCACTGTGCTGAAATAGCTAGAGCTGTCAGTGTGAGACTCAGGTGGGGGAAGTCAGGGTGGGGACTGCAGAACTCCATGGCTGCATGGCCACAGCTGCATCGCATGCTGAGGCAGTACATGTCCTCAGGTCCTTCTGGTATACACCAGGGACTTGCTGTTGTCTTGCACGTTTACTTTCCCTTAATGTGAGTATGGCCTCTCATGTTCTTCTATTTTTATATTCTTTATGCTTGAAACTTTTAACAGGATATTATCTGGTAATCATCTTGCTGAGAATATTGCCTGCATTGTAGAGACCTCCTGAAGAGGGTTGCTGCTTAGTTCTCATGCAGTTTGGATTTTTCAGGCCCACTTTTGAAAGGGGGAAAGGTTATGGGCCCTAAGATGCTTACCTGAAAAGCCTTTGATTTCATAGGGGTGCTTTGAGATTGGTTTAGTCTTCTTAACACCGGTCTCCAGAAAATGTTGAGTAAAGTCAGCACAGAATCAAGTCAAATCTGAGAATAACTTGGGAAAGCACAACGTATCCATTTGAAAAGATTCTGCAGTTAGTCTTTCTACAATATTTTGTGGAAGTCAATTCCTCCATCAACTATTCTCCCCAAATGAGCTGTGACTATGACACTGGCTCTGGAGCTTTTGGGATATCCAAAAGCAATTGCTTCTCAGCATTTTGTTAATATGCTCTAATAAAGGATATTGCAATCAAGCATCAGCACTTTAAAAGACATAACTTATCAATGCTAGTTACTGAGAGCAATGGAGTTGATATGGGTAAGTTGGAAATAAATGGCTAGTTTTTAAACTGAAAAAAGTGTGTTTGATTTCTTAGCTATACAACTCATAGAAGTTTTCTTTGCCAAGAGATACCACTGCTAAGTCCTAAACTGCAGAAAAGCGTATTTTATAAAATGATTTTCTAATAGCAGAATGCCAGTAAACAGTAACAGTCCATATGAGTTAGAAAAACAAGCAGTCAGTCCACAATTGCTGATGTAAGAACAGGCAAGGTGCTTGGTTATTGTTTACCAAGTTCCTCTCTTATTATATAATTTCAATACTAATATGTAGAAGTGGTCGCCAGTAAACCTGATGCATACTCCGGTAATCCATAAATAAACATGTTATATTAAATTGTGACAGGTATTAATAAGCCCTCTAAAATTGATATACCCTGTAAATAAATATATATTTAGTTTGAATTTAATTGATCTTCATCTGAACTTTAAGTATTCATTCCCTGGATAACAACTAGGAGCAAAGCCATGTAAAAGATTATAAAATTTTATCTTAGAAGATGAAAAGGAAACCAGTTTTTCCTGGTTTCCCATTCTGTTCTATAGTACAATTTTTCTGGAATGCAATTTTATTTTCTCTTACATTCCTTTCTCCCATATAGATACGCTGTAATTGATATATGGTAATTCACAATCACCATTTTTAAAAGGCCTTTAAGGGTACTATAGATAGAACAAAGAGAAGCTATTCTGAGAGCCAGTTCCCTGACTTCTCTGTGGACAAAGGAGTCAGATTAGCAAACTGTCATTACAAAAGAAGCTCTCCAGCATTTTCTCAGTTTGGTTCAAATTAACAGTTGCCAACTAAAGCAAGAAGATTGAAGCCGAGAAGTTAAACGAGATAAAACACATGTGAAATTACTCATGAAGAGCAAAAGCCAATCAAATAACCAGCTTATCAGATTCCAATACAGTTAAATAAACAAAGCATGGTGTTATCAATATACCGAAGCAGTCCTGTCACTTTCTAAGACTTGCTGGTTGTCAGTCACATGAACACCATGGCCGCTCAGGGCTTAGCAGCAACGCTGGAGATAAAGCTCAGGGGTGAGCGCTCTGAAAGCAAAGCCTGTAGCTCTGCAGCTGAAGAAAACTCCATGTTAACTCAGAGCCCAACAGAACATATGACACAAATAGGGTTAATTATTTTATGCATTCAAAGACTTTTAGAAAGATAAACTATTTTGATTCTAAAATGCCAGGCAATATAGATTCCACCACCTAAACTTCGCTGTTAAAAATGGTCACTTCAAAGCTGCTGGCAATGATTCAATGGCTTCTTCTACAAGCTCTCTTCTACCTATATCTCTTTCTACCACTCTC
Source organism: Aquila chrysaetos chrysaetos (assembly GCF_900496995.4). Lineage (NCBI taxonomy): Eukaryota > Metazoa > Chordata > Aves > Accipitriformes > Accipitridae > Aquila > Aquila chrysaetos. Next base: position 29,145,354 of record NC_044005.1, read on the forward strand.
CCCTATCAGATATCCCAACTCCAAGTGAACACTCTAGAACAATGTTTCTTAATCTGATCTCATAAACTATTGCAAAAACACTTGGCAACAGACAACTGCATTTGCAGTTGACAACTGCACAGTTATGCATGCCCATATACGCAAGCAACCAAAAAATCCTAAATGATTAGAGTTTATTCTAATTTTTTTTTAAATGAAAACTATTTTGATAATGCCATACACTAAACCACTCTGGATTAAGTAAATTATCTTCAGGTTTTTAAAGGCTGAAAACACAACAGGGTGGATTGCAAGTAAGTCATTTTAAACATAATGACAGGCTACAGGTGTCCCAGTTGGTGCAGTTCTGCACTTGCTAACATGGTGCATGCGCTACCACATGAAACCAACAGTTGATTGAGGAACGGTCCTGATTTTATCTTCAGGGAAAATTCCTCCTTCTTGTACAACAGTGCCTTGATACTGGGGATGGATGGAGAGGGTTGCAAAATATGGGAGATATTTTGGCATTGCGGTATCCAAGACTTTCATAATTTAAATACGTTGTGACATATAAGATTCGGTTTATAAACAATGTACACCATATGTGTTCAACCGATGTGTCACAGTACCTTAGGATTACTAAAGTCATATATATACATCCTCAAAACCTCTATCTATATACCTATTCTTTTGCTTCTATTCGTTAGGAACAAACCAGTGTTACTCTGATGTTCAAGAACAAATTAATTAAAAATCAGTTATGTCTTCATCATGAATATTTGTCCCTGTCAGAATGGAGGGTCCCGGAACAATTACTATGTATCTAGGCAGCAGCACTACAAATGAATGTGAATTAGCATCACTACAGATTATTCCAATAGTTCCTATTCATCACAAACAGCAACAGCTTCAGGAAAACATAACACTACCACATGCGACCAGACAGGGGATATATCAGAAAGCACGTTTTCAAATCAAGAAACAAACCTGAAGGCTATCAAAAATGCTAATGCAGAAAGAAAGCCACAAGACCTGTGTTCAAATTTAGAATATTTAATTGAACTTTTTAATAATTTCTGAGAGCTGCAACAGAAAAGCTCTTATTTGTACCACACAAAAGGTTATAAGCAGGAAATCCATTCAGGCGGTGACCTTGCCAGCCAATACTGGGGGATAAAAAAAAAAAGCACAATTGCCTGTCACATTCTCCAACACCCTTATTGCTCTACCTCCCCATAGAAATATCATGCAATTAATAGAGGATAATGCATGTTAAAATGTGGTCCATACCTGAAAAAGTTTAGGAAAACATAATTAGCATTAACTTGAAGAATATTTTGCATCTTATCTCCATCGTTTTTATTCTAGCAGATGAAAGGAAATATGCCTGCTCTCCCCATCCTCCCTCCAGTTATTAGTTATAACCAGTATAACTGCATGGAAGCAGTACAACAGCACTAGATTCTGTATTTACACTAAATTGCTGAACTAGGTTTTACAACTAAACACAAGGAACAAATGTGTTGTTTAAAGCATTAATTTTGGATGGATACTTTCAAAGAAAAGTCTGTCAACTTTGCTTATTTGACAGTCTTAATTCTGAAAGTAGAAACTGTATTGCTAAGAGAAAGTGAGGAAATATTTTCAGGGATTACAATCTGCATATTGTTAAAAGAATTGACAACAATTTTATCAGTATTATATATCTCAGGAGGAGAGGAACCATTATTCATATCTTACTCATATTAGACTCATCTCAGTGGACCAGCATTTGTGTGACTGTGTACAACCCAAAAAACAACTTCATTTCTGGAGTCCAAAGCAAACTTGTGGAGATAACGGTCACCAAGAAGACAGGTTTCTTTTACAGCATTCTCAAATTTTTTGAGGAAACTTTTTCTCCGCAACATTATATTCATACCCATTTTCTTTGTTAAAATAATTTCCAAATTGTATTATCAACCTTAAATACGAACTCATTTACAAATATGTCCAAGGTTTACTACCTGCATTTTAACAGCAAGAAGAAACAAAGCCTGTGGGTCTCTGATGTTTTATTCAAAATTCAGAATAACAGCAGGAACTGAATCCTGCTCTTTTCACCCAATATTTTCTCGCCACTAGCCCATAGAAATCAAACCTACACTGATACTGGGTCATCCAGACCACAGGCTAGGAATTTTCTGTTTTGAGTATTTCTACTTCAGCATAAATGCAAATCCCATTTCTATTCTGATTGCATCAAACTGTCATTCCAGGAGTTCAAGAAGTGAGTTCAGAACATTTCTGCAAATAACTACTTGGTTCCAGCAGCTGCAAATATACATCAAATGTAATCAGAAAGCAATTGCCAGTGACCACAATGTATCAAGCATGCCAGAGCAGATGAGAACTTAAATACGAAAGTTCAAGAGGGTAATTTGGAAATCTAATCCTTACTGATACCTTCATTCAATTTGCATCTCAATTTTTGACACAAATTCCTCAAAGCACCTAAATGTGGACACTGAAGCACATGCAACAGCACCTGAGCCCTGCTCAGGGACAAAGCAAAAGGGTTCTTAGAGTCTGCCCAAGTCCCAAAGGTTGGGTTGTTGATACTGTGCTCAAGACAGTGCTTCTCTTACACCACAGGCTTACAACCCAACAGGACCGTTCAGCCCGTTGCCATTGTGCAATATATCCAGCACTGTATATATCCACCTCCACACAGTATTTCCAGCCAGCCCGACTTGACACACCAGACACACTACTCTTACAGCTGGAGCCCGCCCGGACACCTCTCAGAGCCAAGCACGGCACATGCATCATCACATGAAGCCAGTGCCAAGTTTAACATCGCCAGACCTCTTGTGCTGGAAACAAGTGGCAGCACAAGTCCCAGCTCCATTAGGAAGCTGCCAGAGTAGCAGGGCGCCTGTTCAAACAGGCTCGTTCATTCTTCAGCTTTCAGAAGTAAATATTCCAGGTAATACAATAGTACCTGTCTATAAATTTTAAATAAAGAGGAGAACACTTGATTCTTGACAGTTCATCTCAACATTTCAGTTGCTGATGGCAACATTAACAGCCACCCTTTCCATTTTCTGTCATTACTCCCATCTCACAAGCTCTAAGGGTTTGATTCTGCCTCAAATATTTAGGGCCTTTTTTGCACAATACTCTCAGCTAGCAGAGCAAATTTAAACTATAACTTGCTCAGCTTTGCAATCAGGAGAATCTCATTTTCTCTCCTCAGAAAAGGGGGGAGGAAAACCCCACTAACATTTTGCAGACCTTCCATGTGCCAATCCCAGAGTTGCAGTTTTGTTCACGTTGAGCCTTGACAGAGAACAAATCATTGTGTGGTGGTGTGCTCCCCCTCCTCCCGCCAACCTGACCTGTATTTCTCATAACCCTGCTCAAGTGATGACCACCAGTGGTGGTCGTAATGGATGCATCTGGTTGTGATGGCTGCATCCAGCTCAAGGTGGATTCCGGGGAGACAGATAACACCACAATAGACTAGGGCTAATTTGAGCAATGTGCCCACCTAACAACAGTGCCAGTCAATGTCTGACTCAAGCCAAATTTGGAAGAAGCTAACATCTGTAGTCAGTATGCAAATATGACTATGAGGCAATTATCTTACTCCATAAATAGTGGACAGCCCAGGGTCCGTTGAGGTCTCCTGCATGGCAGCTGCCTGCACGCCAGGATCTCCCCTTGAGTAGGGACACCTCCCAAGGTTACTTGTCGAGGCTGAGATTCCTTGACACATGCTAAAGTGATTAATAGCATGCTAAACTTTGAAATCTTAGCTAAGTGATATGAAGGATTGATTGCACATATATAATCCTTTAGCCATACACCGTTGACCAAGTCTGGGACTAGGAGCAGATCCAGCTGCACCTAGACTCCTCTCTGAAAAGGAGTTCAGAAAGCAAGGGGGTCCTTTCTGAACCTCGTGACTCAACGGGAGGGTCTCCCTGACAGTTTTGTCTGACCCTGTCCTCTATGCAGTAAATATCAAGTGAACCTTGCCATCGAATCTTGTTAAACCACTGTCGCATTTACCATGAAACTTTGTTAAATCGCTGTTTTATATCAATAAACATATTGCTAGTTCTTTCTTAAAAGTGAAGTGCGTCACTCCATCTGCGACAGTCATTGTCGTATTAGCTTTGCAGACCTATGAAGACACCCGCATTCTCCGACCAGGCTGTTTTCTGTTCCCACAGAAACCACATATTTAGTGGGGGCAGCCCTTGAAATGAATGGAAGTCTCCGCATTCATACAGTAATAAAGGATGACAACCACCTGGATTACTGTTCTTCTGGTACTATTTTATAAACACAAAGATATTGAAAACACTGAACCATTCCTTCCTTCCCTATTTTTGCTTCACTAAAGCAAGACTGTAGAGAAACTGGATTAGCATCCCTTGCTAGATTGTGGAGATATATCTCTCTCATTTGTCCTTAACCCACACTGTACTTATTGGTTTGAGTCTCAAGCTGCATGTTCTGTTTTATTCCTTATTCTTAGCAACATTGAAAATATTTGTGTACTATTAGATATATGATAAATGTCTAAAAAGAATCATTCGATGGAAGGTTTTGATTGGATTATTACTGAAAGATTAGCGATTCTGAAGTGCTGAGTTACATGACATTTAATCATGCAACCCCAATGAACCTGGTTCACTTTTATACTGAGAATAGACCAGCAGAAAGGATAGCAGAATCAGAGCTTACATATTTAGTACTGAATAAACCGTATTTTCTATGCTGTTTTCCATAAAAACAGACATGCTAGATCAAACTAAAAGATTTTTCTCAGCCAGTGGCCTGCAGCTGATGTTTAGAAAAAAGAACATAGAAAGAGGGAAAGTAGAGCAGTAGTTGCCAGTTACTCCTGTTTAAAATCATCCATCTCATGTTTAATAGCTCTTCACATTCTTTCCTTTATAAAATTGTTTAATCACTTTTTGAACTTTTTTGTAATTTTGGCATCCCATGAAAATGAATCTCAAAATGCAATATTGTTATGCAGGAAAGGGCTTTCTTTTGTTTGTTTTATACCTACTGCCTAATAGTTTCCTTGGGTACCCTGCAGTGAGTAATCATTCCCTATTCAGTTTCTTCATGTCATTCATAATTTTATATTCCTCTATCACACCTGCCTTTTGTTGTCTCTTTGCCAAGCTGAAGAGTGCTGGTACAGTTATATCTCACACAGAAGCTGTCCCATACCTCTAACCTTCCCCTCTGCTCTTCTCCCTGCCCTTTCTAGGTCTACATCCTTCCATAGTTCCACGAACCGTTCACTGTGTGCCCATCTCATCAATACATGCATAATCAAGCTTTCTGTTTCTTTTTTTAATTCTTTTTCCAATATTTCCTTATATTCTGTTTGTCTTTTGACAGCTGCTGAGAACTGGACTGATGTCTTTAAGGAATTAATCAGAAGAGCTTCAAGATTTTCTTTGCTAATTTAGAGTCCACCACTGTGAGCTTCATCATTAAAACTGTTTTTTCCTCAGGAGGATTACTTTGCATTAATTTGGTCTTTTCTCACCCAGTCACTCAATACACAGTAAAATCCTTTCACAACTCTTTACAGTAAGCTTTGGCTATCTTAAGTAATTTCATATCAGCCAAAAATTGTCTCTTCATTCACTCCCTTTTCTAGATCTGTTAGCAATATGTTGAATAGCAGACAGTTATATTTATTCCCCTGCTAAATCTTTTGGGAAAAGGTTATCTACCCTATTCTTCCCCCCCCCCTCCCCCCCCCGCCTTTTCTTTAATGCATTGCTAAGTCAGGAATAAGCTTATTCCATATCCTGCATCAGTTAATTTTTGTTAGCCTTTGGTGAGACACTTATTAAATATCTAAGTTATGCCGATCCTTTTCCATTACAATGCACTAAAACACCATGGCACACTAATTCTGGTCTTTATGATGATTTCAGCCAATCTGCTCACTATAGAGTCCAGACACAGTAATGAACTTCAGTCTCACAACCTACAGGTTCTTTAAAAAACTTGGCTTCACAACTATCACTTTCCGCTCCTCAGGTACCAGGGCTGATGAAAGTCATAGTTACCCATCACAGGGAGTAGTTCAGCACTTCAGTTTTGATTTCTGCTACAGTTGTTAGATGAACCAATTTATTTCTGTTGGCTTGTTACTATACACGTATCAATCTGTTCTAAACCTTTTTCATGACAGCTAAGTCAAAGGTCCTTAGTTTGTTCTCCATACAGAAAGGCTCCAGTATGAAAAAAATACCTCTCTTTTTGCTCTCTCTTAGTAAACAACAATAGAAATAACTCATTTAAGGGTTTTTTTTTTGCTAAAATCGTATCTTTCTTGAATGTTTCTTTTACACTTTATCAGAACTACAGAGTCAGGCTTTCTACTTTTGTATTTTAAATGCTGTTATTACTTGTGCTAATGCTTTTAGCAAGTCAAGGCTCAACAACATTTTGGCCTGTTTCATAACAGTTTTACGTTATCTTGCCAAGGTTTTCTTTTTTCTCATTTGGATAGAAGTTCCACAATGGAAGATGTCTCTGGTAGCTTTAAACAGTCTCCTGCAAGGATTTTACCCTTTGGGCTGCCTCTCTTAATTTCTTTTAAGAAAGGTTCTTCACTTGTATGTACTTTCTTGTTGTAAATTATGTTAAGGTGGGGAGATGGGCAAGAAGTTGTGTTTTTTCTGCCTTCAGTGATATTGAATTTGAGAAGGCTGTGGCCAGTATTACTGGGAAGATCATGATTATTAGTTTAGAAAAGGATTGCAAGGATAAAATGAATTTTATTAATTTTATTTTCATTATGAGTTTCTAAGAATCTGTTGCTGGATTAAAATAACAGCCTTAAGAATTGTAACAACTGATGGATATATGTACTGTACGGCATGTAGTTAACATCAAAATCTAATTTAAAACACTGCCATTAAATAAGAAAGTGGAATAAAACACATGTTGTCTTGGATTATTTGTGAAATAGTATATTGTGATCATCTTAATCTATTATGCCAGGTTTTTCATTGCTGTTGTTTTAAAAAATGAATAGTTTGTGAATATGACTAAGCCTGCCTTTTTCATGAAATTGCAGAACCTTTCACCTGGGCTAAAGATTAGACATTGCATTTTATCAGTCAACATGAATATACAAAATCTTGCAAGGAAAAGAGATCCTTGTTATCATTTCAGCAATCTCTGTTTTCCAGATTATTGAAATGAAAAAAGAGCAAAGAGTTCATTGTTATTTGCACCACTAAAGACGAAAAAGCAAAAAAAAAAAAAAAAGCAGTTTTCTAGTTAAGAGCTTAAAAGAAATTCTTTCTAAAACAACAAGAATTTCTGCATGTTACCATCGACGTGAGTGACCTCACAAATTATTTCAATCTGTCAGCAATTTGTTTTCATTTTTTGCACATAGTGTGAAAAATTCAATACTTTCTTGTCAGAAATACCTTTGCATTCTCATTTTTAAGTGTATCAAAGGGCAAAATAACCAAAAATGAATTACCAAACTAATGTTTCTTCTCTGTGACAGTAATTGCCACATTGTACTGGCCATAATGATATTCAATGGAAGTTTATTTTTGGTTGATCATACCAAATTTTTATTTATATGAAGTGCTAAACAATATCAATCTTCTCTGTTCACGTTTTACCACTGACTGTGGCAGACCCCAAGTTATTTGAAAACACCACTCCATGCATGAGCACAATAAAAGTCACTTTTGGTAGATTTGGAGCAAAACAAAGGCTATAGACAAAAACTAATTCAAAATCAGTGTTTTAACAAGATGTGTTTCAATTCTGTGTGTTTTTTTAAAAGAGAAAGAGGGTCAAATGTTTAAAAATCTCAATTTTATATAAATATTGTCTTGCGTTTTTTGACATTTCAAATTACTGGAAGTTGCTGCAACAAAAGTCAATGTCAGCAAATTACTCAGCTCGGCATAAACAGAGTCTTCACATTGCCTGGATCACAATTAAATTGGTTCAGGGATACGGATAGTGCTTTACAATTTTTTCTCTCTCTCTTTTGTCACCCACAACCTTTTTTACCCCCAGCTCAGTGGTCTCCCCCCAAAATAAGAACAGAATGAAGACAAGCATTGTTCATTTTACGCAGAGATAAATTCACTAAGGCCACCCCAGCACAGTGAGAAATAGTTAGTGGGTAGGAAAAGTGGTTCATGTAAGTAAATGTGTACTGAGTAGTCTAAAAAACCTGTGCCATGAAGCAAATTTTGAACAAAATTTAAGGATGAGCAAAGGTAACTAAAGACTTTGTTCGGGGCTCTTACTTTCTTAAGTGAGTATGAAACTAGGAGCAACTTCCAGGACGACATGAAATTTAAATGATAGGAAATGAAGAATGGCAGCACTGCTGCCAAGAGGAATTTTCCAAACTGTAATAACATGGATTGCAACCAAAGCCCCCTTCTATGTACTTCACACTGGAAAAGCAACATTTTTCTTTCAAATACACTTAAAAAATAATAAAATATTGCACACAACCACCTCATGCAAGAACTCTAGAGAAATGAAATTTAGACAATCTAAGGTATAGGCAAGCATCCACAAATCTATGCACAGACAACACTGAAAATAATTTCAACTACATGTAAATAGATTTTTGCAACAAACTGTTAATAAAAGAAAACAAAAATATTTTCTCTTTTTTCCTCTGCCCTTTTCAAAATTAATACATTTTTTCTCCTTTCCTCTACACCTTGCCCTGTTGATTTTTTTCCTGCCATTTTTAGATTCTTTTTCTTCTTCCTCTATTTCCATGTGTGTTCTTTTATTTATCTACCTGACTTCCCTCCTCTTTCTATCCCCTCTTGATTTATTTCTTTGCATTCAAATAGCTGTGCTGCCTGGGACATAGCCTCTGTCTAAACCAACCTCAGCTAGTTTACACCCATTGCTTTCCTAAGGGGGTACTTAGGGCATAAATGCCTTTTTCCCTGCCATCTCAGTGTCCATTATGTCCAAGCACAGTCTTGTCACAGTGTGATCCAAAAATAGTAAGAAAAGAAAGCTTATTGGTTTAGGGATCTTTACGCCTGTTTGCAGTTTGGAGAAAACAGTAGGAATTTTACTGTGCTAGCTTTTTTCTTCCCTGGTTTTGCATTTGTTTTGTTCAGTAGCATGTTGTTAAACAATAAAATAAAACTGAGTGTCTTTTTTCTCCAAGTGATGCTTCTTATCTTCTCCTCCCACCTCTGCCATGCTGGACCACTCATCAATAACAGAGGTACTTGTCACGCACAGCAACCAGGGAAATGTGGGGCTGTGAAGGAAGAGTGGAAACCCCATTTATCTTGCAAACCCTTTTTTACAATTTTGCCACTGAACTTTGTTTGTGATTTCATGGAATTAACGGAGAGATTTATAAAAAGATGTCCTCTGGTGAATATTAAGCCACAATAACATCAGTGAAGTGATTGAAAACACAGTCCTCGGTGTACTTGGCACAAATACAGACCCAGGTCCCAGTTGAGACAGAAGCCAGATAAGTTCTCCAGGTATCACACAATCGCCTGCACATCTTTTCTTGCCAACATCATGAGGTTTTCAAGGACAACATTCTGCCCTAGTACTCTTGCATGTAATTAACTCACAGTGTAATCAATGGGATGTGTAGCTGAGGAGCTCTGAAGAGATTTTGTCTGGCTATGAAACATTAGAATGAAAGTCTCTGTTGCTGAATATACATCTATTCACAGAACCTAACAGGTGTTTGCTGCATTTTCTGCCATTTAAATATGTTTAATCTTCAATTATATTAAAACCTATTGATGAGGAGAGGAAGTTCTTTTAACAGACTGCTAGCAAGGCATTCATGAAGCCTTCTCAATCATACTCTGCCAATTCTTTTACCAAGAGGTTTTTGAAAAAAAAATCTGCCTTAGCTTGTGACAAGTCCTGTATCCCAGAAATACATGGTCTTGAGAAATTCTGGATTTGCCTACATTTAGGCAAAAATGTTTCTCTTGGCCAAAAAGGAGAAAAAAATCCCTGGATCAAGAAACACATTAAAATGTACTCTTTTGGGGGGCTGAAATTACAAGAATAGTACAGTTTCCAGTTTATAGAGTTTTTAATTAAAATTTTTAAGAAGAATGAATGAAATTCCTGAAAGTGAAAAATTGAATGAAATTCCTGTAAGCAAGAGATTTCTTCCTCAGAAATGTTTGAATGAATAACAATGAATTCTGCTGGGAATCACTTCCTTGTTGTCATTTAATATTAAATTGAGCCATCCAATGCATCCATAAAAATAGAATAATTGGCCCATTAATTTGTTAATAGAATTGTAACCTTCATAAGCATCAAAGTCATACCTGAATCCTAAACAGCAAATGCCATAACAAGATTGGTTGTTAGACACTTGGGGGATAAGTGTGGATACCCTCCTTGAACAGATTTCTTCCTTTTTTATGCCTATTTCTTGGTTAAAGTGTTAGGTTGCCACTGATTCCCTTTTTGATGGGTTTTTGTGGCCAGGCAGGTTCTCTCTTCATTCTTCTCTGCACATTTAACCAGCCTGTTTAGACTGTCATCTCCTTGCCATTAGGAGTTAAGGCAATGCTATGCACTGCATGGCCTTTTTAACCTATTATTTATAGGGGAGCAAATAAGGTGCTTTACTAATTGATTAAGTAATCACAGTAAGTTTCTTTTTAGAGCTCTTGTTATGTTGTCAAAACAGTTTTATTTTTCTGTATGTTGATATAATGGGTTTTTTTCAGTTATTTTGGAATGCTTTTGGTAAAGAACTGCCCTCCCGACATTGCAGAAAACAACCCCACCTCGTTTACCTTTGCAATACGCATCCATACACATTCGCCACATTTCATGTTATGCCTCATTGTTCCACCTAGCCTTAATGTCAAATATGGTCTATTTGCAAATTTGAGTTTCAGTATTTTTGGCTACTCTGCTACTTGTTATGGCACGTTTTCTGTGTAGGGACTTTTCAAGTGGAGCCATGTGCCGTGACAAAGAAGCAGTAACCATCCTCTGTTCAGATGCAGTCTGGCACAAAAAAAGATAAGCACATCATGCTTCCTACAGAGACTTTAATTCTGGATTTATTTTGTGTTTCATGTTTAAAATGAAAATTATTAGGTCTTGAAAGCAGAAGCTACCCATGGAAAGTGGCAATACAACTTCCAATACACTAATAAAATGTTTATGAAAAAATCTTCAATTTCTTTAGAGTATTATTACCTGTATGCAAGCAGATTTATATGGCTATGTGTTTACTGTGTCCAACCGGACAAGAAAGCAATGGTGTACCTCAAAGTCCAGCTGGAGGGAGGAAGAAAGTTGCCCCAGTCATGAGTGCCAGGGTACACACAGCCCTGCTACGCAGGGGAGGAGGCAGCTGCTCCGCACACTGCTTGAAGAGGGGGCTCAATACTAAATGAGGGAGCATGAGGAATAAGACAAAGGTAAACCGTATAGCATCCTATAAGGGCCTTTGACAGCAGGCTACTAAAAAACAGGAGAGGGATGCACGGGCTAAGAAGCACTGTTGGAACATGCAAAACTGGCTCACTCAGTAGCAGCGAGGAATGGTTTGATGAACGTTAACCACTTTTCCCACAAAGAGAGTCGCAAAAGCAATTTGTGCAGCAATTGCCAATACAAGAGAGGATCAATTAGACCACCTCAATGATTACAGGTAGTTTGTTTTGTCTTTTCCTAGTGTTCAGGCACACAGACAGTGGGACCAGAGCAGTGACCGTTCTTGTTGCTAAAAAGACCTTGTGTTGACAGGCAGGCCAGAAAAAAGGAGACACAAGTGAAAAAGATATATCTCCTCTACAAGAAGACACAAAAAAAGCATGGGCAACTTCAGTTACAGTTACAATGGAACGATAGAAGGTCAACACAAAAACATTCTCATTATCCCCAGAGAAAAAAACTAAAAGAACAGATCATTGTTAACGTGCATTAGACATCTGCCTGAAACAAAACTGAATTTTGACAGCATAGCCAAAACAGGCTAATTTTGACATTTATAGCAAGGAATTATCTTTGGGGGGAACTTAAATTTGCTGTCCAAAAACCAAAGAGCCCTAACATGGCATGGTGGGATTAAATAACTACAGGTTTGCTCAAAGTGGCAAAGAGAACGTGAAATGGTTGCTCTTTATCTGAGCATGCTCATCATCTCAAGGACTGGAAAAAGGAATTGCTATGAAATTGCATTAGAAAAGGTATTAAAATACCCTTAACAATTGGCATGGGATCATGTTGCTAACTATTTGTGGCAGTAGTACTGTACAATTTTGCTGATCAGAATAATATTATCCTAAGAACTGCAGATTTTCATTTTCCCCCCAACCCTATCAGTGATATTTTGCCTTTCCTCTTTCCCTCATCTTGCAGGGTAATACTGTCACATAACAGTATTGCTGAACAGAGTTGGATGGGAGGTACCTCTCTTCATTTACAAAAAATTCAATAGCGTAGATGAAAGCCATCTGTGATAGAAGATGGTGAGATATTTCTTTGGAAAAACACATCTTTTAGAAATGTTATGATGGCCTGAGATGTCCATACTGAAACAAATTTGTTGGCTGAATATTTCCAAAATTATTAAATACAGATATATCCTTTTTCCATTCCAGGTTGCCTTATAGCAGGTCTCTTACACCAACCAGAATTCTGCAGGGAGACAGAGAACTGAATTTTGCTCATGTTATCTTTTTCCTGTGGATACTCATAAATGAACCAAAAACCCAGTCAGTAACCAGAGTCAGTAAACATCAAAACTGTAGGAAACAAAAGTCAATGAGATTTCAGACAAGGCGCCTGTTCTGGAGAAGAGGGCTGTTTAGCAGCAGTTGACTAATGCATGATCTAAGCAGCACCACTCATCATTCTGATGACTGCATTGCTAATGTAACAACTGAAGCCAGTAAGGAGAACCCTGCCTTTCAAAACCTCACCTGAAAAGCTTAACACCGTTGCTCATCACCACTAAGCTACAAGTCTTCAAGAGTAACTTCAGCCCTCCTGTGTCCAAGGCTGTGAAAGAGCCACGAGTCTTCCCAAGGGAAGGCTTTCAGTGCCAACGTGTGACACACCGCAGAACTACCAGGCAGAATAAAGAGGATTTTGAGCAATGGCCGTGACCAGCAGCTCTGCAGTTGCACAGATGTGAAAGGGGACTTACCTCGCCAAAGTAACAAGCTCTCCCCCAAAGCGTTACTTTTTTGGCAAGCCCAAGGGCACTACACGCCACATTTAAAGGTTATAAAATTGCTCAAGGCATTTCTCAGGATTCTCTGGGATGAGATCTCATCCTCTTGCTGTACCTCAAAATGCAGGAAATTGACTGGATTGGAATGAGAAGACAGAATAACAATTCATTGGTTTTCTAATGGTGAGGACCAATGTTGTTCTACGGTCTTGCTTCATACTTGTACAGCTCAGTAGAGACAAAGATGTAACTATAACCAAAGTGTATCCCCAAAGCAAATGAAACTTATGATCTGAAGGAAGTGAATTTCCCAGCTTTGAAGCCAAGCTAAAGGACTGACAGACGAGGGGGTTTTAACACCACTACCTATTCACATTGCTTCCTACATTACATTTACAGTTACTCAGTGAAGACTTGCCAGCATAACTGACAGTCATCTACCACAATGTTATCATTTCAAATAGAATAAATCCAAGTGCAGAGATACACAGCAAATTATTCCAAAGAGTAAATTAAATAAGTTTATCATAGATACATGTTTCTCTACTTTTCAAATACAGTGCTTTATGAGTAATACATTTTTTTTCTAAAGCAACGGTATTTTTTAAAACAATCTTTTAGTAAACAAGACCACAGCCAGGAAATGGACTTGTAGTCCTCTCTGGATTTAATCTGAATTAAAATACAGTAACAAATAACATGCATTTTTAAAAAGAACCATACTGCTGTTCTTATGCCTCACAGTTAATTCATTAATTAAGACATTTTCACAAAAAAATACTAAGTACCAGAAAGTGGAGTAGGGCACAGAGGAAAATGAGATTGAGCTTTATTTTCATTATAATCTCTATACAGCTAAAGGAATATATGAATTTGTTGAGGCTGAGAATCTTTCCTTTTCTGAAGAACAATTTCCATCTCAATTTTTTTTAAAATTCAAGTATAGTCTAGAAAATGGGTGGTTTTCCAACATTATATTTTCATTGTTAATTCAGATAGCAAGAATCTACTGTTTTTTCAGGTCAGATAGATATTTAAGATGATTATTTCTTTTATGTATATATACACATTTTAAGAAATTGCATGCTGTTGGCTTCTGCTGTTGATTTCTATTCCCCTTCTGTAAGCTGATAAATGTAAAAAATATATCTGCTTGGTGACATTCCCAATATATAAATGCATACTTTCAGCAAAGGCATGACCTTTCCCAACATTTTTTTTTTTTTTTTTGGTTTGCATTTAACAAAATAACTGCAAATGTCAGGTATTAGAAGGGTTGAAACAACCTTTTCTATTTTGTTGTCTTTAGAACCCCATCTTTTATTCATGACTTCTCTCTTGGTGCTAGAAGGGAGGCTGTGTTGCTATAGCAATGCCCTGCATATCCTTCTGGATAGCTTACAGTTTCACTTTTTTTAAACAACAAAGAGCCATTGATACTACATGTTGCCAAAGGTTACAAAAGTTGAATTCTAAAATGGAAATATTTCTTCTATAAGACTGCATAGGATATATGCCAAAGCTTCAAGTAAACATACAGCCCTTTTGTGAATACAGATGAACCTAGTATAATACTGTTTGGCTTCAATATATTATTCAGAAGAAAAGTATTTAAGATATACTCATTATCTACTGTTTTCAAGATATAAATATTCAAATATGTACAACCTACTCTTACACCTTTCTGACCTGCGGTAGAAATAAAACCTTTCTACAATTTAACAGTTCTGGATAATAAAATGCAATCTCGTATTCCAATTATGATTTAATGGTAAATACACTCCCAATGTCAGGGAACAGTCACCTTATAGATGCTTCCCTGTCCACAATGGATATTAAATATAGTTGAGTGTCCTTCAAGACTTCTCAAGTATGGTTTTTGTTCCTACCCTAATTGATTTCTCTTCTGTCAGATTTGAGTCCCACAGATAGATGTTTACATAGTACAAATTCAATAACTGTTCAACAAGTTAAATCGAATAAAGAGTTAGATGGAAAAATTTAGGGTTACAGTCATAAAAAAGAAATTTGTACTGGTGATTCAGCAGGCAGCATCAAATGCCTCAGAACAGATCAAAGAGGATAACATGGGCAGAACATCTCCCATCACTACTACAGAGCAGTCAATCAGAGAGAAAATCCAGACTTTTCCACCCTCAAAGTGCAACGCAAGTGGAACAACTACCTCCTGTGCTGGGTTTACGGGAGATACTCACTCCCTCGCTCCCACTGTGCTGACAGGAGGACCAAAGCCATTTCAGGAGGTGTTTCAGTGGGGTGATTCAGTTTCCTGTGTAATCCTTCTGGCACCGCTGCCTGGCAGCCACAAGGGCCAGGTTCAATCCCTAAATCACTAAAACACTTAAAACAAGCCCGCCTTGCTCTCCTTTCTGCAGAAACTTGGCACACGAAGGTCACCGCTCAACAGATAGCAGCGGTGCCACGTGGAGCCCTTCCTGCGCCTTGCAGGCTCACCCCAGCCCACTCCTCCCTCCTGGCTGTACTGACGCAAGTCTGCTGGAGCCGGGCAGGAGGTGAGCTCAAGAAAATAGCTGTCCTTCCACTCAAAAACTCTTCTTCGGTTTCCAAATCCCACTAGATTTACAAACCCATGAACAGTTGCTAAAATGACTGCAGTGGCAGAGTGCAACTGAGGAAACAAGGGAATATTCATCAAACACCATCCTGACCTGGACCATTTGGGTTCTGGACAATCCGTCTCCACTGTCAAGCAGAGAGTGGGACACGCTGGCTCAAACAGACTTTGTTTAGCTGGAAAAGAAGGAAAAGAAAAACCATACACACCAACCATTCACAGCAGGCAACACCACCGCCCCAGCAGAGTATTTAGCAATTGTCCCGACCCTGTCCTCCAGGTGCTCCTGACCCTGTGCTCCTCCTGAGGACCTGGTCTGCTGGACCTC
The DNA here is from genome assembly GCF_900496995.4 of Aquila chrysaetos chrysaetos. Taxonomy (NCBI): domain Eukaryota; kingdom Metazoa; phylum Chordata; class Aves; order Accipitriformes; family Accipitridae; genus Aquila; species Aquila chrysaetos. Next base: position 29,161,494 of record NC_044005.1, read on the forward strand.
GTCCTTCTGCTGAGGATGTGGTCTGCTGGTGCTGGTGCTGCTCTGCCACCCCATCTTTCACAGCAGTCCTGCGCAGCACAGTGAGGCAGTGACGTGCCAAATCCACCCAGGGTCTTTGTCCCAAAGGGGCTTTGGCACCTCACTTCTTTTTTTTCTTCCCTAAACCCTGAACTGCAGAATTTGATTATGGTGGCTCCCTTGTCCCAGGAAACAGCTAGGCTGCTTGAGCTTTTCCCAACTTAATTACAACAGTTCTGTTCTCCCCAGTTTTACAGCTTTATTTTAAAGCTCGGAAACAGCCCTTGGAAACTTAAGAAGCTGTTGAGAGGCACAGGTTGTACTGGCCCAGCCTACCAGCCCATTTCAGCCATCACTTTCCAAAAGAGGCTCACAAAGAGACAGGAGAGCTCTAACTTGGGGTTCCCAGAGAAGCACTCATCTTTGTCCTTCTTTACACCCCCAGTCAGGCATATGAGGAAATATTACCACAAACAAAAGACTAGAGTGAAGATAAATCTTGCCACAACATCAACTCACATTCTCCAAACCACCACGGAACATTTTGTGAAAAAAATACATTAACTTTCTTTTCTTGCGTGATAACAGTGCCACAAAGCTTGCTAGAAGTTCCTTGCTGGACACCTGCAAGGGTGCCGTGTGTAAGCCTGCTGCCCTCCCCCGCACCCCCCCCCCGCCAAAAAAGGTCCGTAGAAAGAGTCTGTAGGCTACAGCTTCATTGTCTATAAGAAACGAGGAGAGACAAGAGGGCAAACCCAGTTGCTCTCCCCCAGCCAGCTCCATGCCGCTGCTCTCACCCGTGCAGCACCGGTGAGTGTGGCAGGAGCTGTCAGCATGGGGATGGCAGAAGCCAGAATCCAAGCTGTCTGTAAATCCTGTTTGCCTTTACAGCATTTAATGTCATGGCCCTCTTCTGAAGGATTCTGTCTCGCTGCAGGGGCAAATGACGTATGCGATACTGCTGGGCCAGCAGTGCTGTCCTCAGCCATGCTGCACGTAGGTGTGCTGTTGCGGTAGGACCAAGGACACCCAAAGCAAAATTCTCCTTATGCCTCCTCTTGGAAGCTCATCTTGAGTCCGTGGCGGAGCCTGGATTTTGGCTGTATGTTCGTTGTGACTGATTAGCAATTTTGAATTCAGGCATGGGTTTATACCTGATGCAAAGGCACTCTTACCTCTCCACTGAAACATGAAGCACCAGTTCTTTCTATACCCCCCTAACTGGTTTAGCACGCCTTTCCTAGAGCTCAAAGCTGTGGGCACCCTGGGCTTACATTTTGCCGATGGTTTCCTCTATCAGATGCCCCTTGCAGGAGTCCTGCTGGGTACCAGGGCTTCCAGCAGGATCCATTGCATTGGCTTCTCAGCAAGAGACATGTCAGCATGGCAGGAAAGGCAACCAACCTCCTGTTTAAAATAAAGCTCTCAGTCTGATACAAGGCATGCAGTACTAAATACCCCTAATAGACTGTACCAAGGCAGCTGCCCCAAACTATCTTATACAGCTTTTAATGACTTGCACCTCCCAAACCTGGGCCAAGCTGTGACCATGAGCTGGAGCCAAGCTGGAACCCAAACTAGCCAGGTTAGCAAAGTCTTAGGTTTGAAAAACCTTGCAACTATCACACTTACGTGTCTGAATCTTTTATGCTCATTTTCTGGGGTTCTCCCTACTGGCAGGCTGCTTATTAAAACCAGCATTTGTGGATTACACAAAACAGCAGTTTGAGGTGATCAGGCAATTTTGGTTATTGCATTTGTTTGCAAAAATAATTGCCTTTAATGGCTGTTTAGCATTCAGAAGGATTTTTGTTTGACTTATAGTGGTATTTAGTGTTTGAAAAGCTGCTAATTCAGTAACAAATTTATTTGTTGCCATTCTACTTTAACCAAGATTACTACTTTTGGTTTACCCTGCTTGCTTTCATTTCCACTGTGACTGAACCTGGCATCATACACTCTTTCCCGGGAGAGATATCTACCTACCCCCCATGAATTACCTGCAATACTGATTGCTGCCTGTCGCTCCCAGGTTCTCATCTGCCTGTCCCTCTTCCCAGACCCTCTCTAGCCCTATTTTCATGCTTCCCTCACACTGCTAGTCTAGCTTTTGACCCCTTAAACATCCTTCTTCTCTGACATGTTCTACAAACATCATCTTCACCATATGTCTGCTCTCACAATGCTAAGTCCCCTCTCAACATACTCTTAAAGATGAAGTCTTGGTTTATAACCATAGACCATATGTGTTAAAATTACTCCTGGATAAAACCAGTTCTATACTCAAGATTGGTTCCAAGCAACAAAGAGATGCCATGGTCTAGATTTATAAAAGCCTTATTTCTATCATGTTTGTCCCCATTTCATGATTACATTTAAACATAGGATTTCATGTTGCAAATTCAAGTAAACCTATAGGCATTGGACCTCCCTCTGAAACAAAGATCAGTGCTTATTGTAAGACAAAAACTACAGGACGATGGAGCTGAAGTTAAGATGTAAGCAGCGATGACTTGGGGAAAAACCATTACAGGGCTGAATTGTAACCATTCTAAAAATCAGTCTTTATAAACCCTTGGAAAATCAGGGTAAGTCACACTTGAAATAAATCCAAATATATGAAGATATCTAGGGGATCGTTATATGCTTGTTTGGTTTGGGTTGTTTTTTTTTTTTCCATGTTCAAGGTCCTTACATTCTGGCCTGGAATAACACGAGCTAATAATCATGAGATTCTGATTAGGCAAATATGGTTGTCGAGGCCAAGTTAAGAGACCTGCAGCTGTTCCATGGAGCTATATTGAAGCTTATAGTTTTAGCATAGCCTTTAGAGAATTTGTTCTTAAAAGTATACTAATAGGTCCTATAGCAGACCATGAGAAAGTGAAAATTTCCACAACTGAAAAAGGCCTCTTAGATGATGGGGGCTTCTAGCGCTTGTACTCCCAGATAAAATCCTCTTTTAAGCACACTTCATTTTTTACGTTTTCTTGACCTCACAACAGAAAGGATATTCTTACAGTCATTCACAGCAAAAGAAAAGATACAAAAGCTTTTTACATGACCCAATTTTTAATTAATTTCAAATTAATTTTCATATTGAAATGCAATTTTTTTTAAAGAAAAGAATAATTCTGAGCCATCACATTTTCTGAAGAAAATCTCTGTAGCTTTCATATATTAGAGGAACTTTTCCTCTTGCACAACACAGAACTCCATGTTCAGTATAGTACAGCACAGCTTAGTAAATGGTTATGCCAAAGACATATTCTAGACAATTTCTTCTGTGTTTCATACAAAAATGGTAGGATATGCATAATTCTAGGCAGCAATATTCAACAGCTGAGATGTATGTGCAAATACTGAAATACATTGGTATTGGGCAATTTCCAGCATCCAAGTGATAAACCTTGGAAAGAATTTCACAATTGATGTGAAAGATGACTTAGAAGAACTTATTATGGACTAGTGGGATGTGATGATGTGTCCAGGAAGCCAGGGAAGAGGGTGGTGCAGATGTTTAAAGAGAAAGATTTCTCTATTGAAAATAACACATTTGAAGAATAAGTATGGGGATTTGGGCATTTCTGAGACATGCTGTACTGACTAGCAGAAGGGCTGAGTATTACGCAGATGCTATTTTAGCTAGTGGCACTAATAGTCTGTCTGTTTTCCCAGATTATGCATTGTAAATTAACCCCTTTAATGTTGTTTGAGCTTGCAGAAATGATGGACATGAAAATTAAGGCCTTACTCAATCATGTCACAGTGTTCTCCTAAATTAGATGCTGTTCCAAAAGTTTAATAAAATGCTATGGAAAGAATTATTGTCTTCCATTTGTTCACAATGATGGTGTCTTACACCTCTCTCTTGTCTTTCTCACTTTCTGACAACAGCAATTAATAAGCTGTGTGCCCTTCGCAAATTTATGAAAGCCATCAAGGCTTTCCAACATCCCAAGGAATTTCACAGCATCCCTCTGGGTCTAGAAATGATGAATCAAGTTTCAGCATTTTCTCTTCCATTTTCTTTGGATTATTTTTTTTAATATAGATTAGACCACACCACAGTTGCTAGTAAGACTAAGCAAACAGTTGATTCAGTATCAGTTTGAAAAATTAAGCCTCTATTTGTATACCTATCACCTGGTACTTTGTATGCAAGCTTTGGATTAAAGCCAACATTTCAGAATGTTCCAGAAACCTGAAAAGGAGACCATGGTAGTGCTCTAGCACTAACAGTGAGGACAGTCACACTCAGGGTTCAGCTTCTCCCTATGTGATTTAGAGCACAACTTTAGAACTAAGATTGATCTGTTTCACAAAAGCAGTCCCTTAAAGAAGTCCCCAATGCACCCATGTGATGCTCTGGTCATTCCAGCTGGAGCCACCTTGCTTCATATTAAAAAATAAAAAATAAAAAAATCAATATCCAAGATCAGGGACTGAAACACATGCCTCCCAGAACTGTGATTGAACTGCTAATCTCTCTCTTCTGTGCCCAATAAGTATTTAAAATAGTTTGTAACACACACAAAAAATCAAGATCAAGCAGGGCACAGATTTCTACTCTAAAACACATTTTTTTTGCCTGCTTGTTAAGTATTCTACTGGGATGCAGGAGACCTGGGTTGCAACCTCTTTCCTGACTCAAACAACATGAAGATCTGAATGTCGGTTTATACATTTTTGGTGGGAGTCTTGGTTACTGACTACAAATAGATTCAGGATTTTTCTCCTTGCTCTTCCTGCTAATGTTCCCCAACACCTTAAAATTTGTATTCAACCAGAACCAATTCATCAAATTCCACTGGAATTTGAGAAGTTTTAACTTTCTCTTGAAAGTTTCTCCTGAAAAAACTATCCTTTTGGGCATATGAATTCTCAATCAAATTAAAGAGGGCACTCACAGGTGTTCATTTCCAGCTTTAAGAACCACAATTAATAACTGAAGAAACATCTGCTAGCTACAAAGAGAGTGCTGTTTACTACTTTATAGCAGGATGTTTTACCACAGAACCTATTGAAGGATGAAGGGATTTTCTCTTCTTTACTCTCCTGCCATTTTCAGTTATAGCACACATGTTTGAAGACAGTTAACCCCAAAAAATTCTGACTTAAATTAACCCCTGGATTCTTCCTTATTCATTGCACAGTTGTAGATTACTCATAACACCACAGGAACAAATATATGCTGGGAATCCCATAGACCTATTTGATTCTAACTAGGTTTATGGAGTGTCAAGCAGATAAGCTGCCCCTCTGGGATTCCAGTAATGTGTGCAGAAGAGATCCCATAACACCCAATACAGAAACCACTTGGCAAGAAGCAAAAAAAGAGCATCCATTCTAAAGGACTGATTTTCCATGTGTCAGGAGGCTTTAGAGTGATGAAAACAATCTGGCAGGAATCTGGCAGGGGAAAAATGACCAGAACTATTTTTGATCAAGGTATTTTTATCAAATTTTATACCAGAGGGTAACCACAGGAGACAAGAGCGTAACAGAAGAATTAAACTGCTATGGATGAGCATGCATAAAACTGGTAATGTTTGCAAAGTCACAAGATTTTAAGTAACATAGTCCTATAATCAGTGTATAAAAATAAATGCAAGGTACTTATTGTAGGAAGCCTGATGAAATCAAACCCAAGTTTTCTGAAGACTTATCAGTAGAAGTAATTATTCTTCTAAGGTGATGTGTGAAGTTGAAGTGGCTGTTACATCCAGGCACAGGAGGTGGTAGTGTGCTGCCCCCCAGAGACTGCATTGATTGCTTCTCTTAACACTCTCTTTTTTTAATATTAGCAGCAAAATCTTGTGTCCTTGCTTTGCCCTGGGCCCAAGCAGCTCTGATCTAGTTAGTTCTGAGCTGTTGTAGGCTTTAGTAGCGATGTGAGGGAAACTAATCATTTTCTTAACTCCTGCAGCTGAAATCAGATTCTAAAGGCAATAGGTAGGTGCCGTGTCTTATGATTTTTGTCATTGTGTATCTGAAGTTTCAAATTTATCTGCAGTCATAAAAATAAATTTGGATATTTACTGTTTGCTCATACAGAATCACATGTCCCCATGTACCGTTGCTTTGTGCTCGCATTTAAGAAAATCACATGATAGATCTGACCGCATCTTATCTTACCTGCTTAGTGGCCATCAAAATGTACCAAGGTGAGGAAGGCTTCCCACTCATTCTTCCAAAGCCTCTCTAGCTGCCTGAGTTCTTGTTTGGCCTGGAAAAAGCAGTAAAATATCACAACCGAAATGGCACCAAAAGGTATACAAAGTCATGGATGATTGTATAATGTAAGAAACAGTTTTGTAATTTAAAAAACAGGCCTAGGAAGTAAGACCTCTGGGCTCACTCACTTACAGCTGACTCGCTGGCTCAGTCGTGCCTGCCACTCTACATGTATTTGGTTTTTCATTAGAGCTCTCAAATCTTCCCTGAGCAAATCAGTCTCAAGTATCTCCTCCTTCCTGGTCCTCTGTTTTACCTGTCTCCCTCTCTTTCTTTATTTTGGTCCCCTTTTTCCCCCTCATCTTTTTAACAAACCTGAGCATTCCCAAAGGACTTCTTTCTCCTTCATGTCTTTTCTTCATAGAATTTTCTCCTCATATTGTTGATTTCAACTGTATGTTTCACAATCCTGAAACCACAGTCTATTCAAAATTGATAATGTGTGGAGCTGAGATACCCACAGTATTTTTCAACTAATTCCTGCTGCTTTAGCGTCCTCTCCCCACCTCTACATCTGCATACCTCCTGTTTTCTCACTGAGGTCTCGGTCCACTTTGTCTTTATTTTGGTAAAAACACAAAACTAAACAAAAAACTTGGTAGAGAATATGTGCTGTAAGGTATTATAATGTCAAGGAAAGAAAATTACTCATTTCTCTTCTGTCCTTCATCTTCAATCAAAATGGAAATTTGTTATTTACAAGAAGCTGAGAGCTTGTCATATTGTCTTCTGCTGCAGAAAACTCACACACATCTTGAAGACAGGAGAAGTGATCTAGAAAAGGCAGGGTTAAATCTGTGGGAGATTGATTACAAAGCAAGTACACGTCTGGTTACCAGATAGCTCAGGCCCAAGGGTTTTTCCTGAAGCAAGTGGGGAATGAGGTGCCGGCAATGTACCATAAATTCACACGTACAGGGTTTCCCCTAGCTGCAGGGACATTTAGCACCCATAGAAATTTTTGAGGGGTATTTTCACGAGGTTGAAAGCAAAGATCCACACAGATAAAGAGCAGAGGCGTATCCCCATCAGTTCATCAAATGAGCAAATTTGACAACTGAGCTCACAACACCTACTTGCTACTTGGGGTTCAGGATATTTCTCACAGCTCTTCTGTTAATCTTCATGGAAAACCATAATCTCTTCCCCAAAGGACTTCACAGGGAGAGCACACAAAGATGCAAGGACAGGGGTAGTCTTGCATACTATCCCTGTTCAAAGCTAACCAACCGCTTTCAAGCCACCGCTCCAATTCGGACCATCTTAGCTGTAGCCGAGTAAAGAGCTAAGAGCCGACAACTCCCCTGGCCTTTCTTCCTTAACTGGGAGAAGGAAGGCTCTCGCTACCTGCGGTCCGACTGACTTAGCGGAGCAGTGTTGATGATTGCAGATGGCAGCTGTTAGTTCCAGCAGCTGGGACTTAGAAGCAAAACAAAAAAATTGAAAGAAATATTTTGTAATCACTGGCAAAATGCAATGAAAATCCTCTTTCAACAGAAGGGGATTTTAATAGCGAACGTATTTGTTATTTAGGAGAGTGAAGCGACACGGCATCTGCCACTTTCCATCTTCAATTCGCCAGATCTTTGGTCAATGTTTGAAAAAGATTGTTACCTTCATCAAAATAATAGGCACAAATAGTCAGATGAGAGAAGTTTAACTCTGCACTTAATTCACTCGGCTGCCGCTGACATTTCACGTGCATAGAGATGTGTCTGCGCTATCTAGGCCGACAATATACAGGAGGGTTAAATGCATGTTTATAAGCAATCTGCAGTGACAATTATAGCGCTTGCAGGCTTAAGGGGAATGCCCATCCCACCGTGAGCAGAGCAAGAGCTCAGCTAAGTCGCCAGAGCCACAGTGCCGACGCGCTCCCGACGCCCAGGTGATGGGCGCAGGGCAGCCCCGGCGGGGCGGGAGCAGGGCTCCCATCGCGGTAGGCGTCCCCTTTTCAGCGGAGTAATCAACCAGGTCTGACTGGTCGCTGTCTGCCTTTGTCCGGTGCTGACCTACACGTTGCGCTGAGGGACATCTTTGTCTCGCTTGTCTTTGGTCACCGAGTTCATGGAGCTCAATGGGCCGCGGCTGGCAGTCCATTAACGGGGCTTCTCAGCTCAGCCCCGGGCCACCCAGGAGCCCTGCTGCATGTTCTCACTGAATGGCTTCACTGGTGGCCCATTCAAATGCGGTAATGTCAGAAAAAAGAGTTGAATGGAGGAGCCTATGTACACCATTGCTCAGGCGAAGTGACTGCAGCCTCCGACAAAGCCTCCCCTGTGGTGATGTTAAGCAGAGTTATCAATAGTGCTGAGGCAGAGCAAGAACTAATGCTCCAATCATGTCATCAACAGGTGGCACAGATGCAGCCACTTCAATACAGAAATCACGGGGCAACATTTCCTGGTAATTCTATCCTCTTTCCAGCGCTAACGTACAGAAAAATGCGCAGATGTCATGTGGCTCTCTTGTAGTGTGTCAGACCCCTTGAGCCGAGCTCCAAAGGACTTTTTTGTTTCCTGTTTCTTTTACTATTCACACCAACTGTAGGCAATGTTAAAGTCTCGTTTTTGCGTGAAGCAGGAAACTTAGTTTTTAAGGTACACATAAATAATTTCCTTTACTTTTTTCTGAGCTGCATGAATGGACCGTGCAAGCAAGAAAGGGAACTGTTTCGGTATTCACAACAGTACAGGACCCATTATTACGCCATTTCCTTAATTCTTAGAGGGCACATTAAGTTATTTTGATTTAGTTCAAAAAATGAAATTAAATCAAAATATGGTTGAACTCACAACCACTATGAACACGAACGTCTTTTCTGCTCACTTGAGTACAACGTTCACCTCTAACGTTTTGCAGAAAAAACGGGGCACAATGAAAACAGGGCTCCTAACAATCCTGAATGCAACATCTATACAAAGTGAGTTTGCAAAGAACTGCCACAGTTTCTGCTCTAATTAACAAGTCATAACTTTGGCAATGGATTTCCATTGCTGTGCTCATAGTAGGTGGTAAATGTGCAGCAGAAGGGAAGTAACCATCTCCACAAAGCGCGTTACTTCTCAACAAGACAGACACCTTCCTCTGTTAGGCCTGAGGACTTGCATTCATTTTCAAACCGTTCATGTGAGACAGAAGGGCAGAAAACAAAAACCACTAAAGAAAATTCCCCTGCCGGGGGAAATTCCAGCACTTAAGGAGGCTGAGCTAGGACTCCTTCCAAAAGTGATTCCCACAGTTACAGGCAATCAGTCAGGACAGGCCACAGGTCATGGACACAGGCTACTCACCAGAAAGCTTTCCTCAGCTCTACAATTAACCTGAAACCAAAAAACACGACTGCTGAGTCACACAAAGAGACAGAAGAAACCACACCAATGTTCTAGGTCTTTATGCTACAGGGAATTGGTTAAATACAGTTCCCAGATGAGTTTAGGAAGAGAATTGAGCACTGCACTACAAAGGCGAGAGGAAAAATTTCCTGGCAGTCCAAACTGGGGGAAAAAAACCCTCTTATTGGGACTTCGGCTCTTGTTTGAATCCCCTGCTTCCCAGCAGGGGACACCTTCCACTTCATATAGGCAGGAGAGAAACTGTGGGCCAGAAACATGAACTAGGCAATAGCTAGTCCTGCACAAGCAACAGAATGAACATTCCTCCACTTCAATGCAAAGAAAATCCACTGTAATGGCAGAACTGATAAAGAGAGCTAAGATTAATGAGATACAGGTGGTTTTTTTCCCATTGGCATCATGTGGACTGGTACATGGATTTACTGTCAGAAGGTGGGGGTTTTTTTCCAAGCTACTGTAACTTTTTAAAAAACCCATTACTGTGAATACAGAATTCATGATGTCAATACAGACACTGAACTAAGATTTTAGTTTACTTGTTTGTTTAATGGTCTGCATATGATTTGCATTATTTATTGATGGGTTCTTCACTCATGCATAATTAACCTATTCCAAATTCAGACTGATAACATAAAAAATTGTGATACAGAGTGATAACATTTTCAAATAATCATTAAATCAACCTGGCTGTGGGATATGTGATTACTTCTTAAAAGCAATAGGACAGCTCCATTGAAAAAAGAGGTTTTGCTTTAAATTCTATAAAAATACAGAGAAATTACTGTAAGACACAAATGAGTCCTTTATCAACATCTATCCACTTACATCAGCATTTCCATGACCCTTTCCATGAAATCTTATGCATGTTTGTTTTCTTTCTCTGAGCTTTTGAAAGACGGAACAAAATGCAACCGATATCCTGATAAAATAAATGTTTTCCCCAGTACCTAAGTGTTTACTAATTGTTACTACTTGTTTTCCACTTCACAACCAGCATACAAAAGTTCCAGAAAATTTAACAGAAATTTTGTCTAAGAAGAGGTCTAACCTGCAGACTTGAGGAACCCTTTAAGCTGTGTTCATCTTCCTTATGCATTTTGTAGTAATTTTCATTACAGTTGGAATTTGTCAGAGATTTGTTGTTCAGAAAAAAAAAAAGGGGTTTTTTTCATGTTTTCACCTTAAATGCTGCTATACAATTTCAAAAGGATATCCTAAGAGATTCTACCAGAATAACACCAGGAGAAATTTTTCAAACTAGTTTGCCCCAAGGAAAACTGCTTTTACTTAGTGCAGAATCACCTGCTCTTCATTATTTCCCCCTTCTTTTACTCTGTATGCCTATGACCATAAAGGCTCAGCAGATCTCTGTGGACCTTTAAATCGTGGAGCGGGAAAGAAACTCCTGCTGCTTTGTACGACTTAGTCTTCAATACCTTTATAAATGTGCACAAACCCACAAGCTGCAATAATTTCACAGCTGGCCTTCACCTTCCACATCTCCAATTCTCCACTTCTAAAAGCCGCTCTTTCGCATTGCTGCCCCACACGGCTGGCAGACCGAGGAACATGCTGCCTCTCCCAGAGGAATGAGCCATAGCCTTCAGTACCCAGCTGGCACAGATGGCTCATTTTACACAACTTTTGGTCTTAAAGTACCTGCTAAAGTGTTTTATAGGATAACATTTGTATTCAGATTTTTTTTTTTTAATCTTCCTAAAAATCACAACTAATAGCTTTTACTTGCTTTTCAAAACATTAGGATTTAAATGCTAATTGCTTCTATTTCACCCAGGTCTTCTCACAATGTTGTCTAGAAACAGAACATAGAGTGACTGGAAGGTCATATGTGTAAGGCCTCACCCCTACAAACATGCTTAACATACCTGCCTGTTTACATTCAGAGGAATAATTCATTTAACTAAAGCAGGCTTTAGCTAAAACAATTTTTTCTTACACTTTTTAATGTATTTAAATATAGAACAGGATTGTTTTCTGAAATACTGGTTGGTACCGTGAAGAGATGGGAAAAAAAGATCAAGATTTATTTCTCTCTATTCTAATGAAAAAGCAAAGGATATCTGTATTTAAAGTATTACAGCTGGCTTAAAAATGACTCCATTTCAAACGGGAAGTAGCAGCTTCAGTTCTCCATAGTTTGATATTTATCACCGTGTAATAAAAAGTTCTGTGCCTTACAAATTCTATAATAGGTAGGTCAACCACTTAATATCATGTCATTCCTATAATCATACACAGCACTTGAGCTTTACATAGATCTCAGACATTGTCACTTCAAAGGAGATTAGAACAAAAGCACTAAGACAAAGGTTCTCTAATGCAAATGGGCTTCTTTTTAAAGAGGTGTTTTTAAAAGCCTGCATATCACATTAAGAAAGTTGCATTATGGCTACCTGAATTAGACATCTCTACAATTGTCTGATAATTTAAAAATTAAACTCAAAGAGATTGCTCATATGTTGAAAATGACAGCTACTATCCCCACTAAAACAACCTATATTAGAACATTTGCAGTGACAGATATAATTTCCATTTGGCTGTATTTGCAGGCTGTCAGCATGCCATAAGGATTCACAGCTAGCCCACGTGTTACAGGTGCTGAACGAGACAATAACCCCTGTCCCAGCATTTGACAACGCAATAATCCTGTTTTACTACAATGTCTGCATTCACTGGAAAAAAAAATCCCAAAACGAAAACCACCAAACAAACAAACAAACCCAACTGTAAAACAATTGTCTCCAACTTCACGGTGTCTCGAACACGGAAGTTTTTGGCATTGTGGGATACGGGCGTGCTGCAGACTGAGAGGGAGATGCAGTTGTCCCATCAGCACAGGCCAGGGCACCTTTCCAGTCAAATCAGGGCTGAGCACGTTCTTGACCACTCCATAATGCAAAGTCAAGAACAACAACAAAAAAAACTGTTGCAAAAGTACGCCTATGGATAACTTGTAGGAAAAACGTATCTAGATTTGTGTCATTCACAAAAAATACTTAAGAAAACGCGCACACCTTTAAATGGTCACAAACCTCTGCGGGAAAGATGCGATGACCAGAGAGGTGTGGTGTTACCTTTTCCGCCTTGCTCGGCAAGGATCTCCTTTTTTGCCACCTCATTCTCCATCCGCACCGAATGGGAGCACAGACGTGTTCCCATCTTCTCTCTTCTTGCAGAGTGCAGCAGTAGCCTCTGCTTTTAAGGGCAAGGAACTTGAATCAAACCTCTCTTTTTGCCCTAGCCACTTGACAATATAGGACAGAGAAAGCAGAGAGAACAGGATTTTGAGTACTAGCCAAAATACTGAGATATTCTCATGAAACCATAAAAATACTGGACTGAAATAGATTTCAAGAGATCATCTAGGTCAGCAGGGTGCATTAAGGAAGAAATCTCTCTGCTGAAAATACTAATGGTGGGCAGTTAATACTACCATTCCAGCTCTGCAACTTCTCATCAGAGCATTGGGCTGTCATTCACTCTTTCCACCTCCCCATCCACCCTTTAAATCACACATGGTTTGTGTCTGTCACTCAGCAAAGAATCAGACTAACTCACGTCTCGGGACGTGGCACTGGCTTCAGATACACTTTCCCCCTGTGATGTGTTCGAATGGGTTTTGGAGATGCCATTGCTCAAGGAATTTCTTTTTCCTGTGAGTCCCTCACAGAAGAGGAAGGTTAAATTAAAGAGTAGTTGTTCTTGCTATGCCCATTGAAATTGCATTTGTGACATCCAAATGGATTTTTTTCAAGCAGTGCACTGGATTGACAGGAAAGCAGCTGCTCTGCAGCAAACGAGAGTGAAAATTAATAGGAGACCAAGGCAAAAGAAAGACTGTTGGTTTTGCTCACCCCCATCAAATTGTTGGGATTTAGAAGCTCACCCTTTGATCTCTCCCAGACTAATTACTGCTCTGGATTTGACTGTTCAGTACATTAGTTGCCCTTCGTAGAAAAATGCAGCTACTGTAATACAAATCAGTAATGAAAATTTAAATGAAAATACAACATCCAATAAAAGAAAACATAGCAAAAGTCATCCAGCAGAATACCTGTGTCACACAACTTTTTCAAGTGTTTTGTAGCTGAGCAACAGCACGTGCACTGGCTGTTAAAATGAAACAGGTATAAAAAGGAAAAGCATGTGTCTAAGAACAAGAGATCAACACATACAGAGCTTTATGATGCATATGTTTCTCTGAAATATTACCAAAGTTCTAGGATTAGTTGATTTAAATATGTTTCTTAAATCTTACCATATTATAGTAAGCACAGTATATTGCAAGAGCTCTAAGAACTGTACTGGTTTTAATTTCATAAGCTCATAGCAGTTTAAGATGAAAGACATGTTAACTGTAAACAAGTGCATCAGCTCACATAACAATCAAAGATGATTCTTCTGTAAGTACATAATTCTGCTCAAAGCTTTAGAACATACAGCTATAACGACACCAATGAAGTATCTCTTCATAAAGATAAAGCAAATAGAAAATATTCCCATGACACAAAAGGCAGATAAAAACATTCCTTCCTGAAGAAGTCTCATTTCCAGCCCCGGCAGCTTTTATGGTTTCCTATATTGGCTCCAAGAGGCAATTGGGCATTTGGGCTCCACATCGTCCCGCTTCTCAAGCACTCAGTCCCTGGGCAAGGGTGAAGCCCAGAGTTAATTTCTTGTCTGCTGGAAAACAAGCAGAATTTCCAGACACTATCACCTTCAGGGTCCACCTTCCTGCAAAGACAACAGATGTCTTCAAAACTGGATGTTAAAAAGGAGGATCAGACAGACAGGCCATTCTATTGCTCAGTCTGACGGTCCAAGTTTACTTTAAAAATATATATATATACATAGGCACATTTGCAACATTTGGCTCCTTCTTTCAGTAAGGATAATTCTTATCCAACAAAAAGGAAACACTGCTGCTACTCAGTAGCTCATTAAATTTGTCATCATTCCATCTGTTTGCAGATCTTATTTGGGGAAAGAACACTCTTTTCTAAACACGCATCTGTTAATATTCTAAAAAGTATCTGTTAATATTATCACAGTGTTTAAAAACTAATGGGTTTTTAAAAATGTGCATTGCATCTATTCTAGCATAGGGATGATGTGATATTTTCTTGCTTCACGTTTTCCAGTACGAAATTGCCACAGACTGCTGTTCTAAGCTATAAATTACCAATGTGAGTGTTATGTATGTGGATTTGTTCTATGATACGTTGGTCTACTGCACCCAGGAGCGGTATACGCTACTCGTAGAACACACGGCCTTTGCTGAAAACAGATGATGAGCAAATTTCCGATATGGCTGCATATAAGCTATATATTGAGCTTGAATAGGTAAGGCAAGGGGGGGAGTATGGGCTATGTTAAAACTGCTTTAAGGTAAGAAAGAAAAAAAAAGTTGAGATCAACACGACATACCTAAACATCCCTCACCACGTTGTATTGCAATGTGTCGTTCAGCACGTGTTGGGAACGGCCCCTCTCGTAGCCTGAGCCTTTGCCTGTGAGTCTAGAGCTAGGCCAGGACTGCCACGACCGTGTCTGGCTCAGCATTACCTCCTTCACCCACATCTGCCATCTGTGAGCAGGTGGCTTACTGTGTCACAAGCACCCGGTACAGCCATGGCGCACCGAGCCGGGATTCAGCTGAGAGTGGCCTGCCGCCAGCAGGCTCCTGCACTCCTGCCGCGGGCATTAGCCAGGGCAGAGCTCCGCCGTGTCCTTCCACCTCTGTCACGGCATCCGCTAGCACACCTGCGCCGAATCCAGACGGCAGCATAAAGCTCATCCTTCCCGGGGCCTGGATCTCAAGGCGGGGTCACGTCCCTGAGCAAAGGCTCATCTGACCGACCAGGAGACCAACACACGCGTGAGGTAGGGATGCCGAGGGGAGCAGAAATACCGGACTGCAGGATGACGCGTGCTCAGGCTACAGGCAGATGCACGCCCACGGCACCGTGCAGCCAAAGCAGCATGGGGTACCCGCGGGAAGACATCTCAGCTTTTGCTATGGGGTCACCAAGAAACATCCAAACTTGCGTTCCTGCAGCCGAGTACATCCTGCATCAAGCAACTCTGCTTATAAAATAGGTTCAAAAATAATACACTAAACTATTATGCAGTCACGGACAAAATACTTCATTTCTTGAAATAAGATTATTTCTGAGCTGTGATAAATCTGAGCAGATAAGCAGTTTAGGGGGTCGGTTACATGCATTGGATTATAGCGCAGTAGGTTTGCAGTCTCCCTTTGGAGAGACTGGTGTATATTTGTGCATACTTGTGCGGTTACATGTGTGTATAAATACACATATGTGTGGGTGTGTTGTAATCTTAGTGTAAATTATGCTGGAATGTTAGACTTGTGCTTCCCCAATATAGTTTTGCCATAATATTATTTTTGGCCTGTCTTCAACAAGGAGATGTGAACCTCGGTTTATAAAGTATTTTGAAGCAGAAAATGCCTACTTGGCTAACAACACTTGAGGCTTTTATTTTTGTAGCAGTTGGATATAACAGATTATACGCGTTCTACGTTAGGCCCACAGTTTTCCTAACAAAGTGTTCCCTCTGTCTTGCAAAGAGCAATACTGCAAGATTTTTTATTTTTATCAGCATGGAGCAAAACTCAAACTTTCCACACTGCAGCCTCGGGGGGGGGGGGGGGGGAAGTATCTTTGGGAACAGAAACTAGATTTTCATTTAGTGATTGATGCTGTTTCCCATAAAACTGTCTTAACCACATAAAATAGTTCAAAATGCTTTTCTGTGATACACAATCAATTACACAGACTAGAAGATTTTGGTTAATGCTTGTGCTTGTACTTTTTAATCTTTATTGTATCAGTAAGACTTGTTTTACATTTCAAATCTAATCAGAGGGAAGCCATTCATAAATGACAGTGCAGCACATAAATCAGAATGGGACAATGAGAATACTCAATATCTGTGCACCTTTTTTTTCTGTAAGGCTTCTGCAGCCCTTTCTTCTCAGAATAATAGAAATCCTTGGATTTAATAGTTAACTTATATAATTAGCATATATTCATTTTCTGTGCAAATTGTATGGAGAAAACTAGAGGCCAATATGACCCTGAAAACACAGAAATATATTTGGTAAGGATGTCTGACAAAGGGACTTAAGCAAGAAAAAATATTTCATTTTATTTTACCTTTTAGCAGCTTTACTGTTAATTCCACCATATCAAAGACTTAAAAACCAATCAACCAACCAACCAAAAACCACTTTCTATCAAGATACCTTGTTCCACTCTCAGAAGAGACAGACAGAAAGAGAAGGAGAAACTGCTGTAGGGTGAAATTTTAGGTCTTTCAAGAAATGTCATAAAGATGAGCACAACATGTAATACTGCATCTTTATCCTCTGAAGACTCGATTTTGAAAAGCATTTTAACTGATACAACATTACAAGCCCATTGTATGACTATTAAAGGCACAAATAAAAAGATCACTGGATGAGATAGTTTCAACTAGACTGCAGTTTTAGTTCACAAGAGTTGGAACAGATATTTTAGGATGAGATGAGTAGTTGCCCTTTCTAGTATTATCTACAGCTACTCTGAGGCACAAGGACTATGAACGATTGTCTCTCCAGATTTAACATACATGTTTGGTTTTCTGGAAGAGCAGAAGCATAACTGCAAAGGCATTAATGCCTTTGTGTGTGCATGCTTGAGCATCTGTCCTTTCTCTTTATTAATATTTTCTTTTTAGAACTTTAAACCATTATTTTTAAAGTTAATTATTACCAAGCTACCTGTGAATACCTTTTTTTTTTATCATTGTGCACTTTTTATTAATAATTGAAAAAAGAGCTGAACCAGCTGACCAAGAGAGAAATAAAGGAGAGATCAACAATAGCATAATGCAAACTGGCATACAACTACAAACATCTTTTGTTCTTTAACAGCTTGGTTCTCATGAATGTGCAGTGATTTCTGGGCAGATTTTAAAAAATACCTCAGTGCCTAGAACTCATTTTTCCAAACCTATGGTAGTTAGGGCTAAATCTTAAGAAAAACCTACTTATTGAAATTTCAGCTAAAGCCAGGGTCTCATGCAATGAGAACCCAAGTGGAAAAAAGCCCCAAACAAAACAAACCAACAAGCAAAAACAAACCCACAGGGAGAAGTTAGAAAGTGCCACTTAAACTGGCTTTAACTGGCAACATCACCATCTTGTGTTAGGACACACATAATTCAAGGAAGAGGAGTAGCAGATGGAAATGGAGATATACATCAGAGAACACTACAATTATTTATTTCTCTGCTTTACCTTCATCCACTGCATTGATACACACATTCTTTAAGTGTACTTGAGGTGACACCTACAGCCACACTGGGTATCAGATCTCAGGTAGCCAGGCTGAAATCGGCAGTTGGCAACTGTGGAGAGCCAAGACCAAAAGATGAAGAAGCTTGAATAGCATTCCAAAAAGGTGTTGCTTGTTTTTTTAAAATTTAGTACTCAAAAATGTTTGTTAAGAATAAACAAGTGTTTTTCTCTGGTGTTAGGAAAAAGAAAAGCCTACTATGCCATAAAACAATTTGTGTAGATAAGAATCATTACACCTCAAAAGAAATCTTTTCAACTTTTACTAAAACCCAAAGGTAACTTCCCTTTGGTGTGTCTTTTTCAGCTGTGGTTCTTGAAATAGAACGTGCTTTTTATACTTGAGACAAAAATACAGAGGATTAGTTCACAGTTTCTTTTTATAAAGATCCAGGAAAATGTGATGACACTGTAGTGGAGCAAATCTTACACACCAATGCCTTTATTATCATTCCCTCCCATTCACAGTGCACCACACTTGAAGCTGCCTTTAAAACAGGGCTGTTACACTATGCTGAGCATCTGAGGATTTACTAACAAATGCTAGTAAACATTTATCACTTATGTATAGCAACAGTACAGTAAAGAGATTGCACACTCTTTCGCTGGTCAAGTATTTTTTGGTATCGTCTGCAGCTGCAAGGGAATTGCACAATGAGAGTATCAGATTTTCTTATATTAACCAAATAACCAAGTATCCATTTACGCTCAAAATACCAGAAGTCCACATACACATTTATTCCAAAAATCACAAAATTTGCGTTTCTGGATTATAGGACATGAATGTTAACAAATTAATGGCAGATAAAAGCTACTAGAAGTGAGTATTCACTGCACACAAATTAAGATTGAAAAATAAATAGTTTTAAAAGGAAAATACACAAATGCTAATGTACCAATTGCACTTGTATTTTCACTTTTAATTCAATAATTTTGTTTATTCAAGAGAACCTGCTGTGAAACTTCCATCATTCCACAAAATCAAGAACCTTGCAGAGGAATTCGACCCAACTTACTACGCAGCTCTTAAAAGCGTGCACTCATGGCTTCCTCCGAAATCCTTAGCCAAGGACCACAAAGCTTGGATGCCTCAGGCTATCCTCTGAGGCACATTTAAGCAGGCACTGAGCACAAGAGTTCACTTCCCATTTCTTTTACTGTACCAGCCCCAGCATTCACAAGACCCAGATTTGATTTAACTGAGTAATAAATCAGAGAAGGACATGCGGTCCTTCAGTCACTGCACTGCCAGAAGAACTCTGCACTCCTCTACATGCTGATACCCAAACCTGAATTCACATGTTCACATTGTGCACATTTTACAGCTAGTCACATCGCTCCTCATTTTCTGTTCACATATGTAAAACTAGCAAATATTTTTGTTTTAAATCGCAGACCACTAAGAAAAAAAATTCCCATAGCTTTCCCAAACAGATCTTATGAAAAACTTTAAAAGACAAATTATATATTACACAAAGTCAACAGCAATTTCAAATGATGCTATAGCTTACACCTGTACCTACCAGTATGGAGGGAATATTATCAATCACACAACAGAGTCAGAGTAGCTTTAGCACTACAGCAGTACAGAAGTTCTAAATACAAGATCGGACAGATGGCAGGTAATTCTCTGTCTTCTCCAAACACCGAAAGCCAGATTCTCCAGCACCTGCACACCCATACAAGCAGATTTTAAACCTCTGCAGTCCTACTTCCAGGTCAGGAAGGCCTTCCAGGAATGCAAAAGTTCATCCACAGGTTTCTCAGGTACAGAACCAGGCCTCCTATTTTGAGAGTACCTAATGTGTACAGAGATAAAACATCAATAAACTTTCCTACAGCATAAAAAAATAGAAGCTAATCATCTGGAATTTAATAGCAGGTATTCAGAGCAACTAGAGTAGTACTCTTCTTTTCTCTGTACATTTACCCTCTGCAAGTCATACCAGCAACACAGACCGGTATCATTGGGCTTTACATTTCTCCCTCAAAATTAGTGTGCCATTGCTCTGCACCAAGAGTTCCTAGTTCGTTATGATCCCGGTAAGAAAGGCATTCAGACTCTCTGAAGCATCACTTAAAATGTCATTTAGTGGAGCTAATACTATAAAAAAACAGAGGGTAGTAGAAATGATTTTACATCTCTTCAGATGCTGGGAATCCTGAGCTGCACAGCATCAGATGGGTCTCCAATCAGTGCACAGCCTGCTGCGTGGATCCCTACCCCATTTGGGACTTTAAAGCTTTTATGGGATTTTCTTAAAACAATTCCTTTCATTTCTACTGTCAACCAAAAAGGATGTTCACAGGAGAACTTGTCGTATTCTCAGATAAAGACAAGGATGCGGGAGTGGTGTAACCACTGGTACCGAACGGGAGCTGCCTGCAGGCTCCATCATTACAGTTCACTGGCAACATTTATCCTGTCGCCAAGGCATAGGTGCAGCTCAGCGCATGCCTGAAAGCAAAGCTGTAAAGGCAATATATAAGCTGCTAAATAAGTGCAGTGCAGGCCTGCAGCTTCTCAGGTTAATGGTGATGTGGCTCGCCACCTCCTCGGTGCAAAGCTGTCTGTCTCCTGGTTGGGATTACCGGAGCCACGGAGCACGCCTGCTAGTGTTCCTGATGTACACGGTGACTCCCTGTCACTTGGCCAAGCTGCAAATCCTTATATCCTGTTTATTCTTCTGCTTTACTGAAGAATTCCTATTACACATATTTAAACTTGTTGCACCAACCATAAAAATTAAGTTCCTGAAGATGCCGTTATACATAGAAAACTCTCAAATATGTCCATAACACTCTTTATGCGATTATGTTAGATTACTTCCTAGCAGTTTAAAAAAGAAATTACATATTCTATGGTAACCCAAGAAAACAAATATGGACAGCAGGCAGCAGTATGAGTATTTGGGATTAAATTTACAATTAACACATAAAGCATTATAATACTTACGGCTGAAGATGCAAAAGAAACAAAACACTATTCCTGGTGTTGGTTTGCTCGCTCACTATTTTTGATATTAAATACATGTACCCAGCTTATTTTTCTAAAGAAATGAGACTTATTCAACTATACCACCTGTTTGTCGATCAGTCCTTTCACTCTAACAGTTTCTGAACTTCATCAGCTTTAATTACATCTGACAAGGCAGTGAGAGGTTTCAGAGAAAGCACTTTGCTACACAGTGTGTGAGAACGACTTACATTGCTGTTCCCTATGGAGGGAGGCAGAGGAGACCTGAAGGTTGACGTTTAAGGTCATTCTTGCTCCTCTTCCACCAGCTATGACGCCTTCTGCCTCTTGTCTTTAAAGCATCAGGAGTGCTTCTGCTGCCCAGTACTGGCTGGGGAGTTGTAACCTCAGAGCCAGGAAAGCGGCTGCCCACCCAGGCTGGAATCACTCATTCCAAGGGAGGGACGCCAAATCCCAAAAGCTGGTGATGCTGAAAATCTTTCCAAATTATCATCACCAAATGTGATTGCTAACAACAGTCTGGTTAGGTATGTTTCCAAAGTCAAAACTGGAGATAATGAGATTAGCCTGATATTAGGTATCAGGAGATAACCTTTGCTGTGATGGCCTCCTTCATAAAATAAAATACGAGTGGGATATGGTTAGTCTTCTGTAACAAAAATCTTTCTTGTATTATAAAATACAATAATAAAGCAACCCACATCCTGAATCCTACATGGCCAGGAAAACATTTTTATTCTATATTATTCCAAACAATATTGGGCTATTTATACCCCAGGAAGAGAAAAAACACCACCAAAAAACCCCCAAAAACCCACAAACAACAAAACAAACAAACAAAAACCCACAAAGAGCAAGCATTACTTAAAATGAGAAATGGCTTTCTCCAAGTTGTGCATGAAATTTTTATGATAGAGCCCAATTCAGATGAAGCCTGATTAAAAATGGTTCATTTGTAGGCAAGTTGGAATTGGCTGACTACCGCCTAATCATTAGGAATATTTATATGCATCTCAAACTATTTAAAAGGGAAACACTGGAAGAAAGAATTAAAAAAAACCCAACAACAAAAAACAAACAAACAAAAAAAACACATTTCAGCCCAAAAATCTTTCCTTTGCTTTCTATTTAGAGATTTAATGAATACTCCAGTCATACAAGCAGCAAGACCACACAATCAGAGAGTGAAAGAACCTGGACAACTACAAGAATTTAGTAACGGTGTTTTGCAATGAATAGCACATTTTATCACAGCATCTCACAACTTTTTCCACAGGTGCTGAGTTTTAGGCTGCTCAGCACAAGTGCATTCTTGCAACAGAAATGATACACTTACAAAACGGATTTGTTATTTGATTCCTGCTGTTAAAATGGTAAAATATTAAAACGGTCAGCTGTTACATACCATGCACAGACTTTGCCTCACTCAGGTTACTCATGCAGTTCAATCCAATAATCATTCCAGCAAAATAGTCCTTTTATGATTAAAAACTGGATCCCACTTCATAGTCTCACATGCAAAATAACTTGTTTATTGTGTTGGGCTCAAAATACATTCTGTGTAATATAACTGGCTATTTTTGTTAGTTCTAGGGTTCCCACAACCAAATCATCCGACAAACCATTGTTGAACACATTAAACCTCACGGCTTCCTGCCAAGGAAGTGCTATTTTACAAGTGGGGACAGACGTGCACAGAGATTAAGAACCAAACTCTCAGCGGTATTTAGGAGCCAAGTGGCAAAGCCTTGCAGGATTTTGAGGAGGGAGCAAGCACACAGATAGAATCATCATCTGCAGGTGGCTACAACATCCCTGATTCAAACACGCATCCACGTCTGGACAGGTACTGAAGAGGTGAAGCTGCATATCCCAGACCTGCAGGCAATGTCATCAGCACCAAATCTCAGGAACTGGCACTTTCACAGCTTGTTGAAGGTGTTGCATATGTCATCATTAATGCTTACTGGACACATGTTAGTACGTAGTTACCCCTACCATGTAGGTCTTTTGCATACCAAACAGTTGCTTTTGCCACTAGACAACACCCTATGCTTTCTGCAGCCTGCCTCCAGCTTCCAGAAAGGCTGGTAATAGAGGTAAGAAACAAGCAGTATGGGGTAAGGAAGAAAACAAACGAACACACAAACACCACCCCCCCCCCCCCCAAACCCCCACACCATTTCAGGGGTCAGGCTTGCACTAAATTTCTCATTTCTAGGGCACCATCAGTATTCAGACAACGTAGCGAGGCAGTGGCTCTGCTGTAATTACCCAGCGTGCCTGAGAACAGATTCAGCTGCATAACTGCTGCTCTGGGTCCTGCCCACAAGAGGCTCGAAATAACCTGTGACAGCACAGGACCTTCAACTCTGGTTCCCCAAGGTTTTGGGCACGCGTCTCGGGCACTTTGGTATCTTTCACATCCAGCCACTATCTCACTTCGATTAATACTTAGCACTGTATTTCCTGGTACAAACCCCTCCTTGCCTCCTGATGGAGTCAGTGTGAGCATCCCAGCTTATTTCAGTTAAAGAAATGGGATGTGCTATAATATCCTATGGTCTTCCTTAATATTTAAGAATACATATAAGAAGTACTATATAGCTTCTTCTAAAAGATTAAACTTTTATACTCTTTGCCACATCTTTTACTCTTTCAATGAAATCTGAAAACATATACCTTTCCAGCCCCTACCTTCTTGAAGACTGTCCTTTATTTTTTCTCCAAATGGTGGTTATGACAAGATTTTCTTCTTTTTAATGTATTTGAAGGTTGTGTACTGGACATTTAGAATTAAAATACTCAACCGCCATTAGATCTTGTCTTGAGGCTCAGTAAAACTAAGTAAAGGCAAATTGACATGTTATCTCAATATTTACTCTAACAAAGCTTGGGAAAAAGAAACACATCAAAGTTATGGCTGCCCTCCATGCTTTCATGTCACAGCAAGGTAGGTTCAAATAATAAAGCACAAATGGTTTACCATAACCTTATTTCTTATTGTCAAGAACCTGATAGCAGAAGAATGATTCTGTAGACATATCTCTTAAATGAAGAACAAACTATGTATTTTACCAGTGGCAACTGAAGTTCAGTGATTTTGGAGACAGCCCACCAGATAATTCGTCCACACTAGAAGGAAACCTGTAATTCCTTATCAGCAAGAGGTAAACTATTATTAACTTTTGTGTGTTTAAAATTTTCTCCATGATACATTCTTCTCTGTTGTCACAAAGATGTGACAGTTTGCATTTCTGCTCTTTGGGAGTTGCAAAGGCTAAAAACACCAGCCCTGAAGATTACCTTAATTTATTTGCTAATTACATCACACCCAAGGCATCCACCTCAGTTGACATGGGTCCCTCCAAGCCCAGCACTCTTCTGTTTCTGGCACATCTCCCTCGTCTACAACATACACACACAAACGAGACCAGACAGTGGAGGAGGAGACCTGCAGCAGCTGCCCAGCAGTACTGCTGCTCAGGACACAGCAAGACTAGCTGGAGAACACAGCTACACCCTGTAGCCTTTCCCAGTTTCTTTTTTCCCCTCTCAGCCACCACGGCACAGCTCTACTGCTCATCACACAGTTTTGTGCCTGTCGTAGGAGCTACACCAACTGCTCTGGAGTGACACGTTGGCCACCAAATAAATACCCTGACTGCAACACTTTAGCTGTCACCTCGCACCAAAACAATCAAGAGCCGAGTTGCAAACTGAAGAACAATTTTTACGAGCATTTTACCAAGGTAAGCAAGGTTGGAAATGACTTGGCTGGTCAAAAGAAAGTCGGGGAGCAAGAGAACAGTGAATTGTCTCAGCCTTTTGGAAGCTGTAGATGGCTTAAGGGTCAAGTAATTTGTAATAACATCAGTAGGTATAAGAACAATGGTGTAGCGCTAGCCACAGAAAATTGGGAATTTGGTATTTCACAGATCCTGAACACACAGTGTTGGAGCATAGCATAGGAGCATGATGTTAATCATTTAAAAGGAGAGGTAAATTGCGACAGTTTTGCATCATTGTGAGATAATACAAAATTTCTAGTGATGATACTGAAATACAGTGCTTGTGGTGAAGTATTTCTCCTTACCTGTGAGCAGGGTGTTGTATTAGCCTGGGGCACTGCAGTCTTACAACAAAGAGAGAAAGCAGTGGCCACCAGACAATTCATTATAGACATTTGAAGTAATTCAGTTGGAAGAGGTGGGGTACTGAAAGCAAGAATAAAGGAATTTGCAGGAATGTCTTAGGAAGCCTTAAGACAAATATGCCAAAGCAGCCAAGCAAGGAGACAGGACAAGCAATCCATTACTAGAGTCCACAGCAGATCAGAGGACTCAGACATCCAATAAGATCTTCTTCTGAGTGTTCTAGTGAGTTTTACAACTCCAGTTGTCTTGTTTCTCTGTTCTCACTGGACCTACTATCTTTAGCTGGAATACATTCCCCACAATGCTGTCATTTCGCCTCTTGATGAATGACAAGGATCTCTTAACATACATGCACCATTGGAGATGCAATTCTCTCAGCTCCATAATCTAAGCAAAGACTTCATAGTATCTTGGTGACGGTCTCATTTTAGTATTTTTTGTTTTGCAGGTGTTATTTCTCAGGAAAATGTCACCATCTTCCATAAAAGACAAGTATGGACAGCACACAAAAGAGGCAAGTTGAAAATCCCATTTAGGTTCAGGAAAAAAAAAAAAGTGTGAAATGTTTTATTAGACATAGAGGTAAATTTTATAGGCAGTATTAATGAAACATATTTTCACTTCAGAGTCTTCAAATGCCTATAAAGAAGCTTCTATAATATTGCAAAACAGAAACTTGTTTCTTAATAATTAACCAAAGTTTTTACTAAAACACACGTAAATTATACCTGTCCAAGTGGTTTTCTGGATTATCTCCACTCCATTTTTGGGTGACTCTCCCCTCACTTTTAAACATTTTTGCAAAATTCATGGGGGTTTATTACATTTTAGGTTGTAGTGATATTACTGATCTTTCCAGTTCAGTGAAATTTTGGGTCTTGATTGTAAAATGTATGTTTATTTCATGTATTCATTACTATCTAAAAAAAACCTGAAAACATTTTTTAAAAAAACAAAAGCCAGTGTAGCAGTTACAGTAGGCTTACTTCATAGCTATGAAAGACTCCAGGCAACTGTGCCTGATGAAAAAAAGCAAAATTTTGCCTTCAGAAGTCTTAGCAGTAGCAGATATCATAAAATATGGAGGACTTAAATGTGTTTAAACACCCCCACCTCCTCCCTGAAAAAAAGAAAAGCAAAGGGGGAAATCAATACACTTTTCCAGGTTTTTTCTTTGTTTATTTAAAGATATTTATACTGATAGGGTTGGTTACCGGGACTATTGCTTAAGATGCTTTAGAAATCAGTTTAAATATAGCCAAACACAACAGGACCTGAGGACAAACACACCTGCGGTTGAAGCAACTGGTTGCTGGAAGAACAAAAGGCAGGCAGGCAGATCTGAAATTAATTCCTATCCCAGAAAATTCCAAGAATTCAGTATTTTTCTTCTCCTCCCTCCTTTTTTCCTCTATTTCCCTTTTGGTCTTGAGTGAGCAAGTATACGCTTTGCCTTTGCAGCAGAGGTGGGTCTCTGTGTCCCCTTTCGATGGTTCCTACTGTTTGTTTCCACCGAGAGGTGCAGAGCCCTGGGAATAGGTGTGCTAAATCAAGGCACGCAATGAGCTCATCAGGATGGTAAGAAAGGATAAAACAGATTCATTCCACATAGAAGCCTAGCAAGCAAGTGCAGATGTACCACATAAAGTACTTTCAAGGTAAACGTTGTCTGCATAGGGTAGATTCTAATATTTTAGCCATGTTTTGTCATAATCACCTGAACTTGAAATCATACATTGAACTGAGTGCAGGATTTCTTTTAACCTTCCTTCCTTCCCTTCACTCTGACCAATAAAGATAAGAATCACGTATCATCATTCTCTACATATAATTGGGGGGGGGGGGGGGGGGGGGGGGGGGCTGGGGCATGGGAGTCATGGTGGTGTAAAATACAAAGCCAACCAGTTCCATCCACCTCCCATGACCACACATTGACATGTGCTAAATAAGAGATCCTTCCATGGAAATGTGCCTCCTCGATTTACAAATACCAGAATGTGGTCACCTTCAGAGTTAAGCTAACAAAGAGAAGTAACAATCACTGCTACATTTCTGAACTTTAAACTGGGAATTTTTATGATACAAGGAAGAAAAAGAAAATTCTGAGAATTCCGAGTTAAACTTTAAAAGTAACCAGCATTTCATGAGAAACCTCAAAGTGCCCTCTTCTGGCAGCTGGCACTAACTGCTAGCTCATCTGAAACGCATCCTAAACCCGCAGCACTTTCTGATTAAAGGAAAGTTCTTTTGGTACACAGTTTGTGTTATGAATTGTCTTTATTGTCTATAGAGCAAGGGTATGAAACTGTTAATATAATTTTATAGAATAAGAAACATTGAAGTGATCTGTTAAAAGTTATTTTAAAGCAAGTGTAATTACACAGTTCAAACTCATAAAATGATGGTTTTTTTCCCCAAAAAGTGTGTACTTAAGATTTGTACTAATTTCATCGCATTATTACTATCACATAATATTATGTGATTAATCTGCAACAGTATTGATGCAAATCCTCACTGCATTACTTATTGCTTATTGTTGTTGACATTCCTTTTTATAGATTCACAGTCGGAAACAAAACATTTTCGGTTTTAGTTAGCCAAGCACAAAAAATGCAGTAGGTTAAAACTGCATTAGAAAAATAAACCTGAACCCTCTGTTTATTTTTTGGTTTGGTGTTGCAATATAAAAACACTCATTCATTGTCCAACCTTTCCTAAGTACTTTCATCAGTGTAAGAGTTGTAATATATTTCATTTTGTTTAATTACATACTTTGTTTCTATAGCAACTAGAAAGCACCTAATCCATTTCTGTTCCTTCCTAAGCCTTTACATAGCAATTTTCTTTCACGATACAGTAGCAAAAGATAATCCCTCTTTAGAACTCCGGGTGCTATCTGTTCTTTCCAAATATCCCTTAATTAGTATGCATTAGGATTAAAATCAGTTGTAGTAGTGCTCCAACTAAAGAAACCGAGTAAAAAAACCTAACAGGATCTAGACAGAAATTTCTAAAACTGCCATTAAGTAACTTCAGCATAAATTGACTGCCACCTGCAGGCTTTCAGCAACACGGGTCTCCAGAGCACAGAAGCAAGGGTACCTGCACCACAAACCCCATGTCCCTGGAGGGAAGGCAGATTTGATATTCCTGCGTGTGCCAACAGATTCAGATTGATTTTGCTTATAGGAAAAGGAGGATCCACTAACGTTGCCCAGTTCAAAGAAATAATGCAGCTTATTTTCATTTGTGTTGCCCTATTCCAGCTTGCTTCTATTTGTGGAGACAGTGGTAATGTCTGAAGATTTTCCTGCTGAACTGATATGCTAAAAAAGGGTACAAGTTCTACTGCTGCTAATGACCTCTGAAACACTGGGTGCTTTCTGTATTTTTCTATTGTTCAAAGAAATTACTATTTTCAAAAACATAACCCAGATCTTCAAAAAATCTAGCAAGTCAGATCTTACAACAAAGATAATGTCTGTACTTAAAACCTCTGAAAACACTGTTACAGAGTTTACTAAAATTTACTGCTTTACTAAATGGCCTGAGTCCTAAACATTTATATTCTTTCATACACAAAAACCATACTGAAAGAGTAACATCGACACTTTTAAAGCTTGGAAATGCCAAATACAAAGTCTACTTACAAAGCTTTTTTTTTGAACCCATTGCCATGTGAAACAATCCTTCCTTACAAAATCATGGAGTATTCTTTCCTGTCAGAAATTGGCTCTGTCAGGGCCCAGGGTAACTAGGGCTAAGTTACTCATCTGACCATTTGTTTTTTTAAATGCTGGTGTTTGACACACACTTCATGTGTTCCATTTATACCTCCAATCTTTATTCCAGAGTAGGAATTTCTTCCTTTCAACATTGCATTCAGCACTGCACCCAACCTCAGGTCCTCTGCCCGCTAGCCAATCTCTCAGCTCAGTTTCAGCACTCAAACTCCCCATACAATGTCTGGGAAAGTTAGATTTCTGGAAATGAGGTCTACAGGAGCCAGCACAGCACATCACTTTCCGGCTTTCCAGTCTGACAGTTCCAGAAAAACCAGAAATGAGTCTTAAATGTCGGAAGTCACATTTGTTCCATCAAGACCAGATTTTCCACATAGAGAAATAAAAGCATACACAATGCCATGCAAGTACAGTTAGGCTGGCATTTCCAGGAAATATCAGGCTTACTGAATACATGCTGTGCTTTTGATTAAATCGTAGACTGCAAATCCCATGCTGATTTACTGCAGATGTACCGTGCAGCTGACCTACACATATGCTGCCAAAACACTGAAGTATTTCCAGACACCGGGCAGTTACCGTTCTGCCTGGAAGTACACATCACCCAGAGCGTCCTGACTGTCAGACCTCTGAGGTACCTTAGGTACTAGAGGTAAAATATTGGCCACTCGGTCTTAATTCCAACAGTAACCAGGCCCCCGATCAAGAAGGGCCTTGTAAAAAACTTCCTTAGGAACAATCAAGTGCCCTTAGAACAGAGCTTACTTGGCCGCTTGTAAAAGGGTGCTTGGACAGGGCTGTCATACGCAGAGACAGAAGAAAGCATGTCCCATTTAGCTACCACAAGGAACAGCGAAAGGCTCCAACAAACCTGGTATGGATAAAAGCACTGAAGATTTTAGCTATTTAAATGCAAGGTCTATTGAACAAGTTTTGTCCCTACCGCTTTACCTTATCCTCAAAAAAAGCAGCTCTGCCCACAGTAATAATTGAAGAATTTCTCCAGGAAACTAGGAGCAGTATTAGTACTTTGGTAAAAGCCCAAACCTATTTTCTTCTTTCCACTTCAAAGAAAAAAAAACAGCAAAACCAAACAAAACCCCCCACCCAGAACAAATTGAACCTCTTGGTGGAAGACAGCGTAGGTTTTCAAAATGAGTGAAAATTTTAGTACTTGATAGTCACTTGCCACTTGATGGGGGTGGTGAGCTAGTTATGCAGGCCTCGGCCTACAAATCTAAAACAAGATGTTCCATGGACTATAAATAGCCAATTTTTATAGTTTTAAAACAAACACAGTGCAACAAAGTGCCAAAACCCAAGTGTATTTGGAAAGTTTAAAAGCTGCTTGTTACAAGGTACCTAAGCTAAATTCCACATGATACTTACGCATTAAGCATTGTCAGCTTAAATCAATTGCATTTCAACTAAATATACCAGATACTTCATTATGAGAAAGATGAACAGATCAGCTTGCTCTGTGACTGGCAAAAAACAAACTGCATCTCCTCTGAAACATAACTATTGATATAGAAGCCTTTTCTATACACGTACAGAAAGTTATTTTTGTCACTCAATGCCTGTTCTTCATTTACTTCCCTTTTCACATATTTTATCTCAGGGAATAAATGGTATGCCCGACACCTTTTTCCTTTCAGCACTTTACAGATCTTAATCCTATTTGTAGGTTAAAACAATCCTACCGAGGCTTGAAAAGCTTTACTGTAGCAGTGTAAAAGATAAAAACAGATGGACAACAGGCTAAAAACGTCTGTACTTCAAAGGACTGAAATCTGTTGAAGACACTTCTTACATTTTATGATGGAGCAAGCAACCCATTAACTGTTCAAATATTAAAAAGTTATATAGCATGTACCAAACATAGTTTGTCTAGGCATGAAACAACTAACCAATTATAAAAAAAAGACCAACCTCATACCTTTCCAATCATATACACAGAAGTAATTACATGTAAAATGGAAAGCCATAGCTCGGTTTCTTGGACTTCTAGTAATGGAACAGGTAGATCCCAGTTGTTTGATCATTAACACATATTGCTATGCTTATTACCTGTCACGTTGATTTGAATGATGTTTATTCTGAATAAAGAAGCCACACTCACCAAGTATCAGTCCAAACTGCAGGGCCATACAAAGCAAAGTTCTGCACCCAAGGAGATCAGATCAGAAACAGCTTTAGAAATAATCAATTGCAGCTAGAGGGGTTCAGAACAGGGGAGAGGAAAGAAGAAAAGGGTGAATTATGGAAACAGTTTAGGGTCCCCAGCATGCCCTAAATACAAATGATTTCAAGCACGTCAATAGCTAAGAGGTTCTTAACAGTGCTTACATTGGATTTATAAACAGCACAGAATAGTGCTTCCATAAAATATTAAAGAATTGTAAAAACAAACAAAATATATACATACAAACTCTCAAAATTCAGAAGAAAGCGCAAGTCAAAGGTCTTAAAAAAGACTTAGGCCTTCTGAATACTTAAATAGATTTCCCTTTAGCATTCGGTCTATCAGCAATTCCAACAAGACCAGAAATCCAAAGAGCAAAACAATATAAAAGATGTCCACTACCACAGATCATTTATTTATATACTAAGTTAAAAAATACGAATATTTTATTACAAAAAGTTTATCAAACAACTGTATACATACAGTTCATATTGTTAAAAGCCAACATGTCAACTGATACTTTTATGTACATTTGATTAATAATGTCATACAATTGTAGAAAAGCGTCACTCAGAAGAAACTGATTTGGCATTTGGAAAGTAGTTACCACCCTGCACTAGAAGAGACAATTAATACAGGAATAAAACATTTATATGTTACAATAAAAATACTTATTTGCTGTGATCTTTTAAAGCAAATGGATGCTTTCTTTCTCCAAGAAGAATCATTGTAAGTAGAGATTAAAGTGCACATAACCAACGCATTAATAATTCTTCAGCAATCCCATCTATCATTCTAGATATTCCAAGCACATCACAGTAACATCAAGGATTTAGGACTTTTCTCCGTGGCTTAAACAGTAAGATTTAAGAGAAATTCAGCTGTCTAAGCTGGATGAAATAATTCTGGTGTACAAGAAGATGAAGTAGGGTACAGAAATTTGGAAAATAGTGTTTGGTGAAAAAGTCAGTGTAAATTTTCCCAGATATATGATTCCTGGGAAAATATTTTCTCTTTGAAAAAAAGGTTCATAGTATTTCATACAACTGTGGACCAAACAAGCGGAGCATGCAACAGTATTTACATAACCATCCCCGCAGTCATTCTTTGTGGGCTACATATAACACAGTTTGGAGCAACACTGTCTACTTTATGCATAAATTTTGATGGCAATCTGGGGGAAGAAGAAAAATCTACTTTATGCATAAATTTTGCTGGCAATCTGGGGAACAAGAAAAAAAATCACCAACAATTTGTTCACTATAGAATAGGGTCCTAAACTAGAAAAGTGCTCCTCAAAAAACATAGCTCAAAATATTGGCCTTGTCTCATTACAAGCAATATAATAAACCTTACAAAATATAACACAGTCAGTAGTAGCAGAGCTGTCAAGGGCAATAATTTTAATAAATCGGTCCACTTTGGATAAAAGAATGCTTATGCATGTTACAATTTATTCAAAAGCAACAGCTGAACAGACTAAATTTACATCCACAAAAGAAGCATGACATGCTCACTGAAAATGAAGTGAGTTGCTGGTAACTATGGTTATCATTTTTATCACACCAACTTGTCACCGACGGAAAAAAAATATTCCCCCCCCCCCCCCCCCCAATTTACAAATACGAGAAGTTCTGAGCCATTATACTTGAAGAGCATACTTCATATCTTAGGCACTGGACCCAATTTAGAGGTAAAATGTCTGTCAACTTGATTTAACATCCTCAGGTTTCTGAAGGCCATCCATATGACGTTTACATACAGCACTACAAATACACATCAGATACTGCTGTAAATTTATAAGGAATACAAAACACTATTAAATACAACTTTCACCCCATGGCACATCAAGCATGGCAATACCACTTCTTTCATATCTGGTTAGCAACAGTCAGTTGTGGTTATGCTTTATTGAATATTTTCCTTTCTGTAGCTGAGAAATATACAGCTTGGACTTGCTTCCATCCGGTCTTTTAAACCAAACTTCATCATGGTTGATTGTTGTAATTATGGCACTACAGAAAATGAGGGAAGAAGGGTCAGGGGAAGAAAAACAACAACAATTTAGAAACCTCATAAGCTAATAAATAACCTCAAAAACGCAGCTATTTTTCCATACAGTAAATGAAAATATGCATTAGTTGTAAATGCTAGGCCCTAAAGATACTGGCTCCATTGTAAGGATAGTTTTAACAGAATTCTTTGGTAACTACATGTGTCTTTAGGGAAGGTATTGAATTTTTCAGCCATCTATCTATTTTCTTCTCATATGAGAAAACCCTCAACATGTACAAATATTTTAATTGTTTAAAAGAACAGTCACCCATAGAAAACACAACAACAGACTACCCATGGTAAAAAACAGATCTGTTGAAAAACATACCCAGAAATTACTTCGAATACAAAGTATTTAGAAAAAAGTTAAACAGATTCAAGCCCAAGATTTAAAGCAGAAAAAGTATTCAACTGTTAGTCATTATACCAAGACCATAGGAAATAAAGTCAAAGCCTGATTTACTGAATCACTCTTACATGAACCCTGCTTTTATGCTCCTTGTGGTAAACCTTAACACAAATAGTGAAAACAACCCTCTCCCCATGCCCCCTAGGAAAAAAAAAAAAATTCAAGTAGAACTGATGACAAAAAAAGGCTCAAAACCAGAGATTAAAACAGTTAATGGAAGAAGGATCTATCACATACTGACTGCGACAAAACTCCCTCCAGGGAACTCTTCAGCCTTAAAAGTTGCTGAAATCTTGAAAAGCTGGAAGTTCCACTGTATGCTTGCCCTGTTAAGCATCAGCTTTTGGCTTTTGTCAGACACTGGATACCAAGATCTTTTTTTGGCCCGGTATAATTGCTATGTTCCGCTAAACTAATTCAGATTTTTTTAAATTTCAGAAAGAATATATAGTTTACTAAAATACGTTCCTGTGTCAGCCCTGAATAAACACCAAAATCACCAAAATCTGTTCCCCTTCACCATACACAGGGAAGAAAAGAAATAGCCAGTTTTCCGGTAAACTACTGCTATATCAAGTTAAAGTTAATTTTCCTGGGTAGCTGTGCATATTCAATCAACACTGCACTTAGACTGATTTGCCCCATTCAGTAAGAGGTAAGATATAAATTTAATTTTAAATATTGTTTTAAATATACCCATCTTTTAGAATTTACAAATATTATCCATACAGAGAAAATACGTTTAGATACCTTAAACATTCAACCAAATTTGCACTGTAATATTTAGACCATTCTCAAGTAGAACCTTTGTTAAGAAAAGGAAATAGTCTAAAGATTCCAACTCTTTTCTTTCACAGCATCAACTGAAAACAAAGCTCATCTTTAATGGTATAAAGCGTTTTTCCATAATAAAGTATTTTTGGATGGGCCAACAGATCAAATTCTCAAAGCAAAAAAAATCCCAAGATACCAAAAAAAAAAAAAAAAAAAAAAAAGCTTACTCAAAGGCTATTCAGAAACTAGTAAGAGCTTAAATTGTTAGTGAGATCCTAACTTGACAAACACCTCATTACCTTCAGTGAAGTCCAGCCTTTACTAGCCTCTCTCAGAACTCCAGCACTCAACCTTCTTTGGTAATGCCTGTCTCCCAAGGTGAACTACAAATGTTCCTGAAGTGGCAGTATTTCTAAATAAGCCTTATTCTTCAATGCCATCATCCTATCTAATGCTTAACATGAATGTACAGAGCTGCATAAACTGAGTTATCTTTACCTTGTAGGACATTCATCTTTCTTATCAATGCATATCGTCTGTCCACGTCCATACCACTCTCCATCATAATAGAGTCTTCCTTCTTCAGATCTAGCACTATGTAGATGCTTTTCTATTTTGACAGGTGCTAAAATGATCAATAAAATCATTTAACATTGACTTGGCAGAAGTCAGTTCGATGTTTAAATACACTTTCATCAAGTTATTTACATAGAATACACATTTTTTTCCATTATCAAAAGTAACCTCTCTCTTAATAATTGCAAGAATGCAAGAAAATTGGAAGCAAGATACCTTTTTATTTCCAGTCAGAAAAATTAAAAGTTATATTTCCATTTGCTGATAGAAGCTATCTTCCCCACAACCTTCATATCTGTGATATGAATTTTCACAAATCAACTAATGCAATACAGAGAAGACTTCAAATGGCAGAACCTGAAACCTCTTCATCAGCTCATTACCACAACATGCAGGTAGTAACACATTGCTAAAGAAATACACCACCTGCTTGCCTCCGCTCCCTTTTCCTCCTTACTTACCACCTCCAAGTATTTGATTTTACCTAGCATTAATGTGCTTCTCACCTCAGTGCCAAGTATCAATTACCATTCCTTTCCCATAGCTCTACTTTTTCAGGGTTGTTGCTTGCAGTGAATGTGAGCATTGTTTAGAATGCACACCGAAGGTCCAGATGCTCTCAGCTTCCTGCCTCATCTTGTGTAAACACCGGCATAGCGTGCTAATATTAATTGGTGTAACCACTTTTAGAAGTTTAAGGTTTTGTTGATAATTTTCTAGATTTCATGTGTCAACACAATCATCAGCAATCGAGCTACAAGTATCAGCACCTGAGAGAGGGGAAAGACAAAAGCCACATCTTCCAGCTACCTCACCCCACCCTCCATCACTATACCAGGGAAAAAATAAATATGATCTGCCTAGATGGAGTTTGCATCGTTGCACACAGCAAGTTCTGTCTTGTGAAGCCAGACAATGTTTACTTACGTTCTGGCTTTACTCTGTGTGGCCCCAGTGTAGCCATTGCCTTGAAACACAAAAGAAAATGAAGTTAGTCAGCAAGCATAGTCTTTTTTCCTTAACTGCTGGATTTAATTGTGAAGTTATGTGCAGTGTAGCTCAGGATACTTGTTTTCACATGCAAAAATCACAATCAGAACAAATCTAAAATGAAAGTGTGTTCAACAGTGACTTGGTAACCAAATAAAACAGCATTTTGAGGGTGGAAAAAAATCACCTTCTTCAGTAAGTTTTGACTTCAAATAACTCAGGAGGTTTTCTAAATTAAATCCTCAAATTTGCTGTTACGTAATTCCGTCAAGAAAATACAAAATTACATTAACTCATTCTGAAAAACAAAATGCTATATGAACAACCTACTCTTTTGATTTATATGTTATAAGCTCACAAATTTTCTCTCAAGCAAACTCTAGATTACACATAGTATTAAGGTAGGTTTAAAAAAAACTCTAAGAGTTTTTTGGGGTTGGTTGGTTGCTTGCTTGCTTTTTGTTTTTTTAAATTATTTCCAGAAAAGGCAAAATCCCCACTAGATTCTGGGTTTGTTGCTATTGCTTAAAATCATGTTACACTACAGGAAAGAAATTGAGGGAAAGCTATTTTGTGTCTGTTCCTCTGACCTGATAGGAAAAATCAGACAAGTTTTCACATAGACATCACATTTTACTCCTTGTTTAGGAAATACGTACAAGTATAAAGCAGGATGGAAACTGACTCAAAGCCATTTCCCACCAAGTTTTTGAATTCACCTCAGTAGTTTGCTATTCCATAAGCTGGGAAGCACTAGGGTACTAGCAGAAATTTTCTGACTGCAGGTGCAAGGCAAGGCAAGGGTAGCGTTTCATTACAGCAAGTTACTTCAATGATATGACAAATGGCACTCTGCATTTAAAAGCTGGATTTATTTTTTCAAATACATCAACTGGTCAAACACATTTTTCTTCCCAAAAACCCTGATTGTCTTATAATTGGGGAAAAACACAGCATTTGACTTTATACCAAAAAAAAAAAAAAAAAAAAAAAAAAAAAAAAGGTATAAGGAGAGGTCAAATCATAGAAATCTTCATAAAATAAACTGTTTACTATGTGAAAACATACCATATGATATATATTTAAAAAATCTTAATTTAAAACAAAATATTATCAAACTATTCTATCATAGTTTCTACCCAATTATGCTAGACTCTGAGAAAGCAGACCCTCTTGACACAGGCTTTAGGCTCACTTTATCATGGAAAATTATGGACTACCCATTTAAGAGATAACCTCTTTCACCACTTTATTGGATTCCTCTGCATGATTTGGGTAGAATCAGAAAAAGTATAAATAACATAGCTTGAACTGGAATGATTAGCTGACTACTAAAGAAATAAAAATCTATTTCGAGTTTTGATCATGTAAGAAACACATTCACATATTTTTAAGATGCAAAAGGATTAGACAAGAACCCAAACCCCACAGCCACTGGCATTCAATCCTTTCATCTTACCTTCCTTATTGTTGTCCAGTCTTCAAGTATATCAAGGTCTTGTAACATATAAACTATATAGGGGCGTGAAAAGTTAGGGAAAACTCTTTTAAACAGCAATAATAAAAATACTTTAATGTCTGTAGAAAGATATTAATAGCTCTGTTCTGCCCATCTTTCACAGAAAGAACACCTACATGAAGTGAAAGCTCAGCAAAGATAAATGCATCTTTGAATTATGTAACCTAGAAGTACACTTTAAAAATTATTAAAAGGAGGTGAGTAATAGTATGTAGATATTCAGACTACTGGAGTTCAACAGGAGGATAAGATAAACAATTGTGATACAACCATTCTATCCCATTCTATTTGCAATACTACAAATTACAATTAAAATTCACTGCAATTTCAATATACCACTGCAAATCAGCATCTATAATAGTATCAGCTTTAATAAAATCATTATTTTTACAGTATTCTGCATGATATTTCTTTGACAGAAAAGTGTAGACAGCACCACATCTCTGAATATCAAATATCCAAAAAACAGGAAGTAGAAAGACAAAGCCTATTCCTTGAACTATCAACTGTAAAGTAAAAATTGTGTATTAGAACAATACGTGAACTTCAAAACAAAACTCCACATAGCACAGCTATTCCATTTCAACAGTCTTCAGTTTTTACTTTGTTTCTCCCCATTTCAACTCTGAAAAACAAGTTTAGAAAAAGGTGCTATGAATGTTTAAAAACTAAATGTCCTAAAATGGGATATGAGAGCTTTAAATTACATTCCATTTGAAATTTTAAGAATCTTTAGCCATTTTCAAATTTGTTTTCCTCTAAATAGCAAAGAATTACAAATCAAAAGCCATGTAAAATTTCTACATATTTGCTTTACACAGATGTGTACAAACTGACAAGTTCACAACTATTTTAAAATCATAAGCAAAAAGAGCAAATTAATTTACTTCATAACTGAAAGTATTTTCAGCCTTATGAATTGCCCGAAATTGCTGGGGTTTTAGACCTAATACTATATTAGTATTTTCTGTTTGGAATGTATTCTAAAATGTCAAGGTAGCTCATAATTCACAGAATCTGATGCTATTTATATGGACAACCTGAAGACAGGGATGACTGAGAGCTAAAGAAAATACACTTTCACACAACCTGGCA
The DNA here is from genome assembly GCF_900496995.4 of Aquila chrysaetos chrysaetos. Classification (NCBI taxonomy): domain Eukaryota; kingdom Metazoa; phylum Chordata; class Aves; order Accipitriformes; family Accipitridae; genus Aquila; species Aquila chrysaetos. The sequence continues at coordinate 29,199,968 of NC_044005.1, forward strand.
CTGAAATTACTAAAAGCAGTTAAGAAACTAATGAAGCCAGTTGTACCTGCATTGTTAATACCACTTGGCTTTTAAGCACTAGTTAAAAAACATCTCTACTAAACTGAATTTATGACACATCCTAATAGAAAAAGAGTCATTATTAGGACAAATCAGCCATCTGGAGTGTGTTCCAGTAAAAACCATCCTGAAGAAGGGTGTCCCAATGATGACAGTTTTTTCAGAAACTTCTTCCTTCCCACCTTCTCCTAACATTATAAAACCTTGTGGAAGTAGCGGAATTTTTTTCAGCAGCTTAGCAATAAAAAATGGCCTTTATAACGTATCATGTCAATACTTAGAAGTTGGTCTCTTTTAGGTAGTCTGCATGATTCTGGCAACTTCTAAGCCATCACATCTCTATCCTATAAAAATCTTAGACTGGGGGTAGGAGTAGAGAGAACACTCAGTTTGCAAAGGCATCTCCTTCTTTCTCTGGAGAAAGAGGATACCATCTCTTAGGTGTTATACCTTAAAAAGTTTCAGCTGCACAGCATGCTTGTCAATAGCTATGAAGAAGTCATCAATGCAAAATTCTTCAATACTATACTCGCTCTACAGGAATCCCAAACCCACAAACAACACCCCCCCCTCCCCCAACCATCTCAATTCTTGGAATTTTAAACTTTTAATCAAAGAGGGTTCTAAAGTCTATGGAATTGTTAAGAAGTAATAAATTGAGGTAAAGATGTCCCAGTAGGAAAAGCAAAGCTGTACAGGAAAAGTTACACAAGTCAAGTTATACTTTGCAAACATAATGCCTAACTTTTATCTGCTTTTGCCTTAAAGCTGTATTTTTTTAAGAGTTAGAAAAAGAAACTTTTAGAAATATTCTCCATATGAAACTAGTAGTTAGATAAGAGGATCTTAATTTCAATTTTCGTAATGGGATGTGTCAACATGGTTTCTCTAATCTGAATTAGAATAACATCGGCCATGCAAAAATCAATTTTGAGAATGCATTATCACTCCAACTTTTATTAATGACATATTTAATAAGACTAGCTATAAAACAGTAAACACTACTAGAAAGAACAATGATTTCAGTAAAAGGATATCTGATACAACAACAGGTTTCTTCTTATCTGGACTAAATGGATCCTTCCTTTTCTTCCTGGACTGTAGCTCATCATTCCATAATTCTGAAAAGACATAATAAGAATATGCTACAAATCAGAAACATTTACATGTTTAGCTCTTTTTACAGCAGAAAACATTGTCCAAAAATGAAAAATAACACATTTTCTGGTGAGATGCTGTTTCTGAACAGAATGAAGGTGTTACATGATTATGCAGTCATAGATTAACACCCTCAAAACACACAAGTGATGCTGAGAATTACTGGAGCAAAGTTCGTTTTAAGCTTAAATTCAACCCCCCACCCAAAGTCTACAGTTGAATAGCATTCTACTGGATAACCTGAAACTCACTAGACATGTATGTCTACAGTCAACTAATCAGTAGCTACCAGAAGATTAAAAAAAATAAAGATTAAAAAAAACCCAAAACCCAACAAAAAAAGCAAGACCAAACAAACAAAAAACACCCAACAACTTTGAATTTCCATCCACCTGAGGTAATGTCAATGCTATGTCTGTCTTCTTCAAGTCTTCTAATCTTCTCTTCTAGTTCACTTTGTACAGTATCATACAACAGAAGCTTTTCACTCTAAAAAGGCAAGAAATTACACATTTTTACATTACTAAGTTCTATCATCTAAATATATACAACAACAATTTAGAGCCTCAGTGGAAGGAAGGTAAGAGTACCTTTAGGTGAAAATTTTTCAGAAGCCATAAAGCATATGACATTTCCCCCATCCACTTTCTTAGCATGAGACCTAACTCCTTAAAGACAGCATGCTCACTTGGCATAAGTGTAAATATAGTTATCAAATATCAGTACCAAGAATAACTAAGTATATAAAAGCATGCAGCTAGATCTCCAGAATAACTGTTTGTATTTTGACACAAATACAGTATTTTCTTTTTGGATAGCAAAGATTTATTCATGGTGAATAACAAAAGTAGTGACCTCTATACCATCTTTCATTACAAATCAGAAAAACTAATGTTTTCATGGAAAGCTTTTTATTAAGCTGCCTCCAATATTAATAAGCCTGCAGTCATTTATAGAGAATTATCATCTATTACCACAGTATTTATAATTGTCTCCTTTCATAGATCTGAAAAATACCTTCCCACAGAAAAATTTATGGAGCATATAAAATAATCTAGATAGTTGTGAAAGCAAAATTGTCTACCTTAAAGCTGTGAGAAACACTTTTCCTAAAGCAGTGCTTTAGAAAAGTTAGCTAGTTCATCCTATTAAAAGGCAATTTCTGATCCAAATAGATTAACATAATGCCTTCAATGTTAGATGTATCATTACCACTTTTTATGTACAAACAAAACCACACTCTGACGTGAACTTGCTACAGCATTTTGTGCAGTCTACACTTTCTTCCATCTCTAAGTGTTTCAGAACGAGAAAATCAACTTTGTAGTAAACCACTCTCAATTATAGTCCACCACATAGGACTGATACCAAAATTACATAGTGTCTATATAGATCAGTTACCCTTTTAAAGGCAGCATCAAAAAACACTAAACTCTCTAAACCAGTAACTTGGAATTAAGCTGAGTTCCAGCCTCAAGGAAATAAATGTACTGTTCTTTCATAAGCTTGCACATTTCCCAAAACACAAACAGGAAATACAGCTGAATATTACATTTTAAAGTTAATTTTCATTGAGCAACTTCTTTAACAACTCTGGAAAACAGGGCTTGGACTTACTCGCTGAAAAAACAGCTTAAGTAGCACAAGTCACTGCGTCTAGCTATTTGCTACCATGCCTCTGCCAGAAGCTGCAGTCCCTGGAGCCAAGTCAGCAGATGTCTGTATCTCAACTGCTCCTGCCCATAGCACAGCATACTAACAGAAACTTACCTTTACCAATGTTTGAACTAGTATGCTGGAGTGAAGCAAAACAGTTGAGGAACAAAGAACCCTGTTCTAATAAATGGCTGTCATGTTTACCATTCTCTTCAAGCTACAAAGTATTTAAATTCCAAAGACCTCCTTTCATATATTTTTCAACCCCTAATTGTAAAAAAACTTCCCAGTAGAATTGAAAAGATGGAAGCCTCTTACATATACCTGAAATGTCAAATGAGTGTTATCTGTTCTGAGACCATTTTAAAGTTAAATAGTGTTTGTGTTTAGACATCTGTTTTGCTTCACGCACTTGGTGACAAATAAGGTGTGGAAAAGCTGTTACAGGCATGAGGCATTCTTGCTGAATGGTTATATTCCAGTGGAACAGTGATTCTACAAACAGCACTGCTGACTTTAAAGAGCTTTTCCCCCGAGACCCTTATTGGATGGTGAATATTTGAATTCTGAAGGTTTCACAGTAGAAACATAATAGTAAAACAAGGGACAAGGACCACCTTAAAGAGAAATAATATATAGACAACGCAAATCATTCAATCAAGGATGAGAAACCCTGCAAGTTCTACAGGATTCTGTCCAACCTCAGAAATATTCACAGGAGCAAAGACAGTCAGTAACGAGTGGTCCTTCATTACACCTTGTTCTTTCCCAAGGCATCGAGAAAATGGCAATTTTTTTTAGAAGTACACATGCATATTCTTGCTTTACTGGTATAATAGGAGCCACAGACTTCAGGAATGTAGTGAACCACTCAGAAGAAAACACCTTTAAGCAACTGTAACAGGGGGCTGAGGAGTACTATGATGCAAACCTCAGGATATAAGCAGCTATGTTACAGCATTGGACATACATGTACTTGAGCACTTGTATTATGGTATCTAGTAGTTAGACACATAATCAGGAATGTTTATGTTCAAGGAGAGAAATATATTATTCCTGTAACTGCTCCTGAAATGACAACTCTATCACTGGCTGTCCAAGGCATCTTAAAAAGACATTATTATTACTATTATTATTGTTGTTGTTGTTAAAATGTAAGGTGCTTTGTGCTAAAATTATGTCAGATATTTTAGTTACTGTCCTTTGTAATCTTTTTATAACAAAGGTAAAAAAAATCATGTGGGAATGAGAATAAGGTAAAAAAAATCATGTAGGAATAAGAACCTGTTAATGAAAAATAAGAAACCTTAGCTACACTTACATGTAAAGCCAAACTAATATAAAGCTAATTTTTATATGCTTTGAATAACCTCTTACGTGAGCTTAAATATCACAAGGCAATTGCATTCAAATAACAAATAATAGCAATAATAAAAACATGCACTGCACTTGGAAACCATGACACACAGTAAAGTTAGATGAGATTAGCTATCGATGTAAAATAGCTGGCACAACCTCACAGTGCTGTCGAGAGGCTTGAATTTCACATTCATACTTGTTCTTCACAGATTCCAGACAAAGCTCTCTATAGATACCTGTAATCAGACAAATTACAGCAATATTACTTTCCTTAGTATATCTGATTTCAGAATTCTCTTTTAAGACTGCCTGCAAGTCCCAAAACATGTACATACTGGAAAGTACAGATATATTATATTGGGCATGTACAGTGGCTGGCTGCTTTACAGATTAAAAATAAGGACAAGTAATCTCTTAATTCTGAAGAGTTGAGGAAAAAATAAATGCTATTTTAACTTTTTCCCCTATCAGTCAACAAACTACACCAGCAGTCAGGCTAACTTTACAAAATAGGTCTATTTCATATTTCTGATCAAATTAGCCTGGATATCCTCAGTTTTCAAAACCATGAAGTACTAATAGCCTCTTCTATTTTCTAATTAGAGTTGTAAATAATGTTTTAGGGTTTTTAAATAGCTAGAAAACTGAATGAAAGAATAAGCTTTTACAAGTTAATATTTGGAATAAGGCTTACTTTATAATGCATGACCTTAATAAAACACCTCAACTAACAAGACTGTTCCATTCTCAGAAATATCTACCTTGTGATACAAAAGATACTGCTTCTGAGTATTAGAAGCATTTCTTATACCTTTCTGAAAACGTGTCTACTAAACAGACAGCTGAAAAAAATCTGAAAGGTATCTGAAACGTAGTATGTGGCAAGTACAGATAGAACTTGATTTAATACATTCAATGAATTCAACACAAAATACTTAAATTGTTCCAGATTACCACCTTGAGGAGTTAAGTTTGCACACATGCTGGTGCTGCCTAGCAACTGAAGAACTCCCCAAAACAACTTCCCTTAGAATTCAGTTGACTATAAATTAATACAGTACAAGAGGAACAATACTGCCACTGGCATTTCCTCTGAAAAACAAACCACAAAATATTATGTCAATCATCTTTCTGCTGTGAAGTCACTTTTGATCCAGAATTCAAAATGTTCTTCTCTTACATCAGTATGTTAAGCTGGCTTTTTTTTTTTTTTTTGTAACATTTATGGCTGGCTGGCATATCTAGGTCTACCAATTTATAATCACTGCTTATTTACCTGAAATTGAGCAGTACCAGGATGAATAATTCTAGAAGAAACAGTTGTATTCCTGACTTGCTGAAATAGTCAAGATCCACATTTTGTGTGAATAGTGCTCAGTGCCTTAGAAAGCAGAGGAACACAAGTTTCTTTTCTACCCCAGATGCAATTATATCCATAGTTGAGCTCTTTCTTTTTTTCACCCCTTCCTCCCCTCTCTCAGGTAGAAGTAGGTCCTTAGGGGTTACCTGCTGGAGCTCAAGCCCTGCTACTACCCACTTCTGTCAAGGCTCTCAAACAGTAAGACCAAATAAGCCTGTTCTGCAGTTTCTTGCTGTCGTGGTTTAACGCCAGCCGGCAACTAAGCACCACACAGCCACTCACTCACTCCCCCCACAGTGGAATGAGGGAGAGAATTGAAAGGGGAAAAAAAAAAAAAAACCACAACCCCCCCCCCCCACTAAAACTCGTGGGTTGAGATAAGAACAGTTTAATAAGACAGAAAAGGAAGGGGAAATAACATTAATAATAATAATAATAGAATATACAAAACAAGTGATGCACAACACAATTGCTCACCACCTGCTGACCAATGCCCAGCCAATCCCCGAGCCGCTGTGTCCCCCAGCCAACTTCCCCAGTTTATATACCGGGCATGATGTCATATGGTATCGAATATCCCTTTGGCTTGTTTGGGTCAGCTGTCCTTGCTGTGTCCCCTCCCAGCTTCTTGTGCACTCCCAGCCTCTGCTGGCAGGTCAGTATGAGAAGCTGAAAAGTCCTTGACTTACTATAAACATGCTTAGCAACAACTAAAACATCAGTGTGTTATCAACATTATTCTCATCCTAAATCCAAAACACAGCACTATACCAACTACTAGGAAGAAAATTAACTTTATTCTGGCCAAAACCAGGATACTCGCTTTCTCTGGAATAATTTTATCAAATCTCATTCAGTTGAGGAAAAAAGAAAAAGTAAATAAAAAAAACCAATCCTGATTTCTAGTCTCAACTTCAAGGAAGCTTTTTAATTTTTACCCTGGGCTCTTTTTACATTGGAACATGGATCTTCAATGCTGCTGAAGACAAATCGGGAGAGCCTGTAATATTCTGCGTATCCATACCCACCTACATGAAAGCACTTACAGCCAGCCACATTTAAAACTGAAAATCAGAAGCCTGGATTAAGGTTGCTTTTATATCAAACCTTCTGCAAATTCATCTGCAAACCTTCTGTGAAACCCAAGTGGGCTACTTAGGACTAATCAAGTATATTTGAGTTAAGATCTTAAACCACAGAAATTCTGGTTCACCAGCTGAGGAAAAGCTTTATGGAGAAGACCAGGAGGGAGTGAAATGCAACAGACCAAAAGATTTCAAATTCTCTTTGTAGCCTGAAGTCAAAAGTACCAATGACGACATATTGAGTAGCACTGAAGTAGCACTAGTATTACAAAAAGTATAAGCAGGCTTGCCATTTTCCAGTTTGCCTGCACCACGCTTCTGCTGAATTTCTTAGAAAAGACATTAGCATAGCTTCTCTGGCTGGAGAGATCATGACTATCTGCCTTTTGGCTCTCTGACAGCCTGGGTTAGGTAACCCCTAAACACCTGAATTACTCCTAAATGAGTCGAGCTATAACATGAAAAGAACTTACAATAGGGAAGTACAGAACTTTGTCTTCCTGTAATACCACCATTCCATATGACTGTACGGTTGTATCCCGGAAGAAGATAAAAGTTCTTGTCTGCTTCTTCCATGAGCATAAAAGCCTATCTAAGCATTAGTTTTAATAATTAAAATGCAGCTTAGATGATAAAGCTGCTAAGGACAAGAGTTGTCCTCCTTCCCCAGATGAAACTGGAGGATGGGAGCAGAGGAGTAGAAGAGACACAGACTAGAAGAGCAGAAAAAACATGATCATCTAAGATGATCTGGCAAGAACTTCATGAGATAGCACCTACATCTCTCTTCATTTCAACACTGACCAGTGCGCAGACTTGATCCCAAATCTTCTAATAAAAATTATTACTCTTTTTAATTCAGTAATTTTGTGCTTACTACACACAGACAGACAGACATTAAATGAAACATTAAAAAGCCATAGTTTTAGTGTCATGTTATTAGGAAACTTGTGCAAAGAGGTAAGCAACCTATTCATTTTTACTTGAAAATATTTTACATTTAAAACTATGCCATGGTATTTCCAACTTTAAACCACACCCCTTTAACAATTCTAAAGCAAAAAAAAAGACTGACCTTAAAATGCATAGCAAGTTTATACTGTTGAAACAGCAATACTCATTTTACATGCCTACCTGCCACCTTGGTTCGGATTTGCATATTTTCTTGTAAAGCTGCCAATGGTTCTAAATATTCAGGTGCTTTTCCAGCTATGACCTCTTGTAGTTTTGCATCCACTTGGCTTAATCTTTCTTTGTAAAGTCTTAAAATAATAGAAATAAAAAAATATGTATTTTATTTAAAAGCAAACACAAGTTAGAATATTTTTAAAAGAACTATTCTGCATCTCTCTGTTAATGTTACAGAACACACACTGAAGCAAAGTTAAGATTTGTTACCATTTGAATTTTCCAATACATATTTTCTTTTTGAACAATATTCCTCATGTCTACTAAGCCTTTCTGAAAAACACACACAGACAATCAGAAGTGTAAAAAGTAGAGATAAAGTGAAATGTATCTCCATCTCTAAGAAAGAAGAAAAAAAATCGCAGAGCTGTTGATAGGATTGAGACAGAGTAGGAGGTGAATCAACATGGAAGAGAACAGGAAAGGGTGCTACAATACATAATGACAATATGGTTACATCATGGGAGAGAAAAACATTTTGTGGATAGAAACACCCATTCACTTTCATGTTCACATATCTGCTCCCACCCTACCATAAACCAAGGAAAAAGAGAGGCAGGCTCATTTAATCTCCTGTGAAAATCCACATATTGCATACTATCACAAATATCAAGGGATGATTTGTAATTGACATCTTCCATTCCTGCCAAAAGGAAGTGCATTTAAAATATTTTTACCTAGAATTCATTCCTTCTGTAAAAGCTGATATTTGCCAGCAGACAATGAAGAAATCTGCTTGCATTTTGAAGAATTTAATGTAATATCAATTACAAGTATTTAAATCACAATAAAGCTCTTTGTAACTAATAACTTAAATATAGTGTTCAATGGTAGAATCATCAATATAAACAGTTCTTCCTGTTCCCATTTTTTACCTTGCACCCCACAATCAAAAGCTGTAGAATTAAGGCAAATGTACAAACCCTGTTGTATGTGCCAAGAACACATCAGATGTTATCTGTTTACACAGATATATCTTTGTTATATGGGTTTATACAGATATAACAGATGTCTTTGGGACAGGGACACTGCTTTTTTACTTGTTGAAAGTGCGTAGGTTAAGTAATGAATTAGACAGCAGAAAGTTCATGTACACTGATACATCAAGACCTCCTTGACAAATACTTCCCGTTCATCTGCCATCAGCCTGCTCATCATTTTACTTTGATGACAACTCCATAGTTCAAGCACGTACACCTACCTAGCAATAGTCAGTGATCACTCCCCTCCTTCTTACCCGCAAACTGTTAAGAGTATGATACACGCAATCTGTCCTGCAGTCAACTGACATACCCTCTAGCTGATTGAAACCCAATTTGCTGGGCTCAATCCTTGATGAGCATGCTATGCACACGATGGTTAACACAGCACTACAGCAGAATTATTTATCTAGAATATAACCACAGGTGCACAGCGCACGTGACTGGGTGGGTCACTGGCATTCGATTACACAGCACCAAGTTCCAGCTCCATCAGAGCAAGCACTTAGGGACTGGGTGCTGCCAGCACGTGGTACCACGCAGCAGTTGATGGACTAAAACTGTTTATCCAGTACTTTCAAACAGTGATTTGCCTAAAATGGGTAACTGCTATCAACCATTGTAAACCCTACTTATCTCATTGCATCCAGTTTCCCTGAAAAGGAAGAGGAGGCAGACGCAATCACTTCATCATCTCTGCTATGGGTTGTGACTAAACATCCCATTGTTTATGCATCTTTTTCTTCTTTCCCAACTTTATCACCCCCCTACTTGCTCATCCTTCTTCCATCATTGTAATGCTTCTCCCAGTATTCCCACCATCACAGTTCTTCCACCCCTACAAACATCCCAATCTCTCAACTAACCAGTGCCTACACAGTGCCTTCCTCCTCATATACCACAGCCTTACCACCTCCCAAACACCATTCACAATCCCTAAATCCACCGAAATACTTGCTTCCTTCCTCCCAAGACCACCCTCCTTCATATTCACTCCTTAATGGTTTGTTTCCACAAACTGTTTTCAGTCATCCAAGCTGTCCAACAGAGGGAAGAGCAGGACTGAACTCAAAAGCTGGCAGTTTTCCAAATGCCAAACCTGTCGGTACCGACTGGCTCCAATACTCATCAGTTGGCTCTATTTCCCAGGTTGCGCCATGCTCAGCCCAAAGAAGAACAGTAGGACAAACAGTCTTCTCTAGACACTGCAGCAAGAAATTGCTTGTTGGGCAATTCTTTCCAGACCCTATTAGATAGAACTCACAGCATCCTGTTCGGCAAAGCAAATTGTCTCAGTTCTGCCGTAGAAAGAACTATCTCACAATATAAACACGCATCTGAACTGTAATGACACCTGACTAGATTTTCAATTAAAATACATGCCCAAGAATAGACAAGGTCTCCTCAAAGTTTCACTTGTCAGGTACCTGATCAAGTTAGTTGACAGATTACCACCTATTTAAATTGGAACAGATGCATCTAGCTTGTCTGGGCATGTGAAAAAAAGCCAACTTAAAATACATACAAAAGACTGGCTCTAATACAAATGAGATTCACTTCTGACTAACTGTGGCTATTAATTTTCTCTTCTACTTACTAGGTCTTTACTACTGATATGGATATTATGGCAAACTACAGAGAGCTAACAGTATTTTCATTTTTTTTAGTATTGGCAACTGTTTTGCAGTAACCACAAGAAACTTTCGCTGGTACCAACTATAAAAGCTGCTGTGACACCCTGCAAAAAAAACCCTAATTTCTTACTTAGCAAAGACAGTGCTTGAGTCTGTCCCACATATATAAAAGGATGAGAAAGATCTTGAATAACTAAACAAATAAATCCACAAATTTCCCTAAAATCACAATTCCTTGGTTCTGCTAAGGATTTTGATGCAATAGACCCACACTAGCCCTTCACTGCAACAACACTTCAAAACCATTCTTATAGCAAAACAGAGAATAAATAAATAAATAAATAAAGGTATTCTGGAGCAACTGTCTGCAAATACTTTCAGAACTCCCAATCCTTATTCTTCTCCAAAAGTAGCATCCACGTATATGAAAGACAAGAAACACCAGCTGCACACAATATTCTCACAGAATGGATCCTCAAATGAGGCCCTTAAAACATTAAAATACTTACTGATCTTTAAGGTCTGTAAATTGCTTTTCAAGATTGGACATTTCATCTAAACACTCCATTCTTCTTCTTTCACAGTCCTCATCATCCATTTCTAAGAATAAAAAAAAAGGTAATTTATTTTGAGCAATGTAATGTATAACCAAATAAACTGGATATTTTTTCTAATTAATTTGAAGCAAGCCTGAATTTTAGCCATTATATTACAGCAGAATATGAGAAATCATTTGCCGTATAAACTACAAAGTAAGAAACTTAGATCTAATTCTAGAAGAAATGCAATTTTTCTTCCTCAAAACAAGAAACAACATCACTGTAAGAGTTAGAGTGGTTAAATTTCATGACTGATAATACAAAGTGTACCTCAGAATGTGTGAAACAGAGAAACTAAACACTGGATACCACAGCAGACAAAAGGCACCGTTAAGCATGAAGAGTTATTAGCCACCACTGAAAATTCAAGTTTATCCTGAGTTAGTATGAGCAAAAGCAATCCCTGCAAAGCAAACGCAGTTCAATGTTACATTTGTCATATAAAATAATGTCCACCAAAAAAAAAAAGTAACACTTTGTTTTGAAAACGGGTTTCATCCTGCTCAATTGGGAGAGTTCTCTGAAGCTGAAATATTAATGTAGAAATATCTGTTCATCTTAATGACTGCATTTCTAATGAAACATTTCTTAACCTGCAAAGTCTAGAATTTTGCAGAAACTTGATTTTATATGCTTTAATTTAATTACTCTTGCTGCATAAAACTCTTTCCACAGTTTTTGTTTCAATTTATATTTCTGATTTTTTTTCTTAATTTACCTAGTGCACATAACTGTAAAGTATAATAAATACCCACTTTTTGGCCAAAAGTTTTACCACTTGCCATAGAGAAATCTGATGTTACTAAGCATCACTTGTTACCTCCACTGCCAAATTTTCTTAAGAGTAGGAAACAGAAAAACTATGCTATAAAATTCTTGACTCTCTCCCACCTTTCCCAGAAGAAAAAGGCGGCTTTGTTAAGCCATATTCAGAGGTTAGAGATGTCCTGAAACTGCTTTATAGCAGCAGTATCTCCAGGAATTAGCTCTCTACAGTTATGGTACAACTGACCAATTACCAGCCAGTAGAAGACATGCAGAAGAAGGGATGGCCACGCAGTCAGGAACTGGCGCTGAACTGGTGCAAAGAAGCCAAGTGTTTGAGAGAAGCGGCTGTCCTAAGGAGACCATATCCATCTAAGCAGTTACTCTGTCAAGAAAAATCCTAACTCCTGACAGAAAGGCAAAGTAGGATCCTGAACCAAGCAGAGACAGCCTGAACTCACTCTTCTAGACCATAAACAATCCTCAGCCTTTTGCTTCTTCCTCACTCCCATTTTTCCAACAGACACAGTTAACTGCTCTATGCCATCTCCTACACAAAGTACAGAAAGGAGCACGCAAGTCTTCATCCTTACTGTTGCAAGAATATGGCAATTTGCAAAGGTGATGAGGTGAAAGGAGTAGCTTCAGGGCCAGCACAGCTACTTTGGAGGATCTGATTAACTCAGATCTTCCACTCAGACTTCTCAACATATGAAGTTTTCTGCACACGGCTTCTTCCTGAAATTATTACAAGCTTTTAAGACTAGAAACTACATTAGCCCACTCTGCCTGGATATGAAAACTAGCAGGCAGCGGAGCAGTATTAATCTGTATTACAATGGTACCTACGAGTCCAAATCAGAGACCTAATGCAGTTTTCCATGCTACAGTTAGTACAAGCAAAAAAGAGTATGTAGAAAGTTTTAAAACATGATACAACCTGAAGTATTCGAAAGCAGAATGAGAAAATTTAAAGACAGAACTTCAAAAAAATACATTGAATGCTTAGCACATTGGGAAGGGTGGGGAAAAAGAGTATCAGGCCATTAAGAGATACTATTTTATTTTAAAATACTGTTCTCAAAAGTAAGGCAGATCCTGAATCCCAGAATAAGGCTGAAAATCAGATTAAAGAGCAAAGTTTTATTTGGCTGTCCAACATAATACTCAAGCCAAAATTGATTAGGCAACTTTCAACTTGGCCAGATTTAAGGAATGTGCCAGTCAAATGACTTGAAGAGTTGTCTAAAGCATTTATGTGCTATAAAAATAAAGCTTCTTTAAAATATGAAGGCACCTCCCTGTGAAGCCAGACAGGAACAAGCACTGGCATACTGATAGTTCTCCCGCTTCATTCCCAAACTCAACTACGTGTTTCAGATGTGTTCAGCTACGCTTTTGGTTCTAAGTATGTCTTAGTAAGGAATTAACTGAGAAGCTCTTCCTTAAATTAACATGTATTTTATTGTTTGTGTAAATTTAGGGACTACAAATCAAAGAAAACAGATTAGAACTGTAACCTTGGCTGAGGATCAGTGCAACACCCGCTGTTGGAGAGGAAGGGGACTATATCTTACATTTTAAACTTGCGTTGCAAGGAAACAATAATGCGTTGGTATTGGAGGACACAGCTGACTCTTGTAGATACTGAAATAACACACAGCTCTCTCCAATCTCCCCTCAGCTATGTATATACTCAAACGTCTTTGACCTTCTGCCTAGAAGTCTACATTCTACCCATCATGCATACTGAATGGCAATTCACATGCTAAGTCACTCAATTGTTTTACCTTTATTCTGCCTCCAGTAAGATTCATAAAAGAATGAAGATTTTCAGAGTCCTGAAATATCTTTAATTCCCCAGTTATGGAACTTCTTCCCCATGGCCTTAAACAACATACAGATCGGGGAATATGCAGTACTGAAAAAGTAAGAGGTTTTAGGATCAGATCTCATGGCTTTCCAGTTGAAAATTTACATCAGTGGAGGCAGAAGAGTCCTCATTTCATATTAAAACACTTGCTAATAGGCTCATCCTGTCTCAACACTTCAGATTTCCCATAAAGTTTCATAGTGCACAAAGTATTTAGGGTATTTTTAAACACTTTCAAAATCACAGTCATTCTTTTCCTACTGTATTCAAGCAGTCCAACTCAGTAACTAGGGCAGCCCAGTTTAAAGACAAAAAAACCCATAGTACTTAAAATGTAACAGTGCCTAAAATAGCTTTTTTTAATAAGCTTTGGCCTATATAAAGCTCTCTAAAAAATGGCCAAATTCTCATCTGGGATGGTGAGCATAACTTGTGGCTTTTTTATTCATCTCTAATATGCTATCCTATATCCTGGTCAATAAAAAACCCAATACTAAATACAAAGCAGCAAGAGAAATTGGATAGAAACAGTGCCAGCTCTCAAGGGCAAGTTATGCTTCTTCTAACTGCACCTTCCGTATTCTCAGGCACCTACTGGAAAAAAAAAAAAAAAGAAGGCTGAATGCAAGTAAAGCAAATGACAAATTTAACAAAAAAAATCCTTTCCTTCAAAATCTTCTTTTCTTATTATTACTAATTTTAATTAAGACTTATTTCTTGTGGTGCTAATCATCTTATGTCTGTAGGAGCAATATGCTTCCATGGAGTACATTCATATTTGTCAAGACACTGAGACAAGCATGTAATTTCCTGTAATCATCTCTTTTTAAGTGCTCCCTTAAAAGCATTTCCTCTGTGGAATGCAATAGAAATTATCTGGAGAGCTTCTTGTATTGTTTTTAAGAAACATTCACAGACTACATTCACTTAAAACACAATTTGTCCTTCCTCCCCCCTAATCCCAGAAGAAACCAAGACAAGGGCAAGACAACACAATTACTTGCCTTCAAGAAAAATCAACCAAAGTGTCTTTGAGTACATGTAAACTTCAAAGTTTTCTTTAAAAATATCAATTAGCACAACTACAAATGGGAGCAAAGGCAAGTTCTGAAAAAGAGCAAACTTCAAAGCTGGAACTAACAGAGACATTTCTCTCTTCACCAGTCAGGGAGTTGGAGGAGAGAAAGAGTTAAGTTTACATCTGTTATACCAAGCTCCCTTTCTCACACAGAAAATTACATTTTTTTAGACATAAAGATTAGCTAGAATAAAAGATGAAGAAAGGGCATTCCCAGACAGCATCTAGCTACAATACAAACTGGAAGGGTAAGATGGGCTAAGTAAGCAGTGGTTATTGTTGCAGTGCTGCCCCTGGACCTCGTTAAGGAATCCTTCACAACTCTGTGCCTCACCCACCTACTGCCCAATAAGCTTGTATGCTCCTCCTTTGCACTCTCTCTGTTTTCCCCTGAAAGATGTAACAGAGTATATCTGTATATCAGAACTTCTTGAAAAGCCACCTCCATAAATTTCTTATCCAAAATACAGTATTCCCTTTTTAGTCCATGTACAATTCTGATGATAAAAAAATTGAAGCATGCTTTAATAAATCACATCTGAAAGGAACAGAGCAGGTTGCTGTGCAAACAAGGACATAATCAGATATGCTCTTCCAACTTAAAACATGATTACCTCCAGCTGCTTGCCCTGGTACCCTCACTCAAGTTCACCTT
Organism: Aquila chrysaetos chrysaetos; assembly: GCF_900496995.4. Classification (NCBI taxonomy): domain Eukaryota; kingdom Metazoa; phylum Chordata; class Aves; order Accipitriformes; family Accipitridae; genus Aquila; species Aquila chrysaetos. The sequence continues at coordinate 29,215,418 of NC_044005.1, forward strand.
TTTTCCAGCATAACCACCAGCATACACAGATGCTGCGTAGTTTAGGTTTCATCAAAACAACACAAGACAGTTTAAGCACTTTTTTCTGGCCTTATTTTTCAATGGAATCACTTTGATAGAACGAGGGTAAGGAAAGACTGATCAGCCTTACTCGGCAGCAGATCTGTAATTCTTATCAATATACTCTCCAACTACAACAGGCCAACTGTTTATAAAAGCTGTGCACACATTCAAGTTTCAGTACAGCATAGCTTTGAAGCCAGTCCCGTGACGGGTCCAGCTTATCAGGCACTGGGTCAGTTTGCAGCAGTTTTGGTGAACACAAACCTAGTCATTTTCCTATCGAGTTAAACCCAAAGCTTCATTCCACATACTTGTCAAATGTATTCCAAAATCTATGGTGAACACAAGGGTTTGAAACAATGACTTGTCCTTCAGGCAGCTTCCAACCAAACATATTCAATTCAGGCTACATAATCTGAAATAAACCCTAACTACTTTGGAGATGTAGGGGCCTCAGCACTACCTACTCTATTCTAGAATAAGAGCTACTTATTCTCTATTCTTGTTTTGCTAAATCAGTTGCTAATACAGACAAAAATAAAATCACTATATTTATAACAATTTTGCTGACTCTTTCAAGCCCATACCTGGATGTGGTCCACAGTTCACTGATTGAAGAGATCTCCTGTGTAGCATTGCATTAGACAAGAGAAGCAAGATCTTCCCTCAGATGAGGGAACAGCCCAGAAGTAAAGAACTCCCTGCTCTAGGAGACTTCTTGTCTAAACCCATACAAATCATTAGTCCCAAATTCACAACAATGTGTAGGTGTCCAGTTAACTGATTTAAGTTGGAAGTGTTCACATATTCTCACAAAATTGCAATTTATGACTTCTGCTGCTATTGAGCTGCAGTTATCTAACCACTGGTTTACACAGTCCCTAGTGCCTCCCATTTACATATCAGATTCTTCACTGAGATGTTTTCACTAGCTACTTCTTTAATGGGTTGTTCTTCTGACGGCTTAGCATACAAAGGCCCATCAAGCATCGAAGGCAGTGCAAGAAAGGGGACAGGAAAGCACAGTGTACCAGGAACAGTGGGTAAGGACAAGAGGCAGGACAGTGGCAGCCAGCAATCCGATCCAGGTGGACAGCCATGGACCAGCAGCCTAACTTGTAAAATGGGGTTCAATCAGCAATACTTGCCAGCTCAAAGGCATGGGGGACAAGAAGGGGGAAAAGGAAAAAAAATAAACCAAAACACAGGAAGCTCTGTATAAACCATGGGCAGATTACCTGGATTTATGGGTTAACCAAGGCCTTTGCTGGGGGATCAACTCTGGTGCAGAGTTAGTATTAACTCAGATCAGGGTCTAAGGTAGTGACTATACTCTCTCCCAGTACTGCAGCCACACTTTCCCAGCACTACTAGAGTCTTCACTCTACTTTTGCAGAGTCAGCTTGGCTGTCTCTGTACCACACCTGTGGGGCTCCAGCAACTTGCTAGCCCATGCACAGCCCAGACAAGAGCAAGCTCCACGAGCCCACGTAGAACCACCATAGGAGGGCTTTCCCTGAACTGCATCAGTCAGTGTGAATATAAAAGCCATAGGATTTAACATTCAAGATCTCCCAGATCTTTTACAACAAAAATGGAGAGAATTAACTGTACATTGAGGACTTTAACACACACAGATAAACCAATCAGAAGCCAACATATGTAAAAATATAATTTGACAGCTGCCTAATTTGTCAAGTTCATGGCATTCCAAACCTTCCACCGTGCCAAGCCCAGCACTTGTGCCACAAGTCAATGTGCTAGTACAGGCATGGGACAGGATCCCAGCAGACCACTCTAAATCACTTAAGCTGCCAGAAACACACATCAGGACCACAGCTAGCACTGAACACAGCTACTGTTTTTCAGCTAGCCCTTCTAGTGACAAAGATCCTGCTTATGGAGCTTACTTACTTATGGGCCCCAGCGATTCCAGAGCAGCAACGTATGAATCTGATGATCGGTACGTTTCCCAGTAAGTGACCATTTTATAATTTATCCCTTGTAATTAGAAGTGAAGTTTGAGCAGATAATAACCTTCTTCTAACACAGTGGAAATTGAGTATTGAAAAAGTAATCCTTTTAAAGCTGGTTTCACCTACTAATATCATTCAAAATCTACAGTCCAGAGGAAGCTATGAAAAAAGGAAGGGACCTTCAAGAGAGCAGAGGTTGAAATGCTTTGCAAAGGAGGCCAATGGTACTGACAGGGCTTCCAATACCCCCTCAAAGACAGGCCTCAAAACATCTAACTGAAATTCACGAGTTTGCATATGAGGAAATACGTACGTGTATACGTATGTACACACACGTATGCCCGTATTTCATGTGCATGCATGCACACGTATGTATGTACGTGTGTATGTATGTACGTCTGTATGTATGCCAAGCCTTTAAGTGCAGACCTTAGCAAGCACCCCCCCGCCCCGCAGGCCACGCACTCAAGCCCAGCAGGGCACAACCCACAGCACCTACGCGGAGCGGCCCGGCCAGCCAAGCCCGGGTGCCAGCCGGCTCCGGAGCCGGCGGCTCGGGCCGAAGTGGGGTTTCCGTGCTCATGCGCCCCGCCACGTCCCTCCCCGCCGGCCGGCGGCCCGAAGAGGAGCGGGGGGACCGAAGCACGGGCTGCGCCGGGCCGGGCCGGGCCGGGCCGGGGGGGGCGGGGTCACGGAGGGGGTGGGCACCGGCAGCCACCGGAGCCGGGGGGCGGGACCGGTCTCTCCCCCGGGGCAGCGCGCCGGGCGCCGAGGCAACGGCCGCGGCACTCCCCTCAGAGGCGCTGCCCTGCGGGCGGCGGCGGTACCTGAGCTGTCCCCCTCCTCGGACACGGACGAGCTCTCGGTCTCCTCCTCCTCTGAGCTGCTGCCCTCGTTCTCCCCGTAGTCCACCTCCATCTCATCGTGGTTGTTCTCCTTCTTCTCCCGGGAATGGACCGGCATCGTCCCCGCCGCCGCCGAGCCCTGGAACAACCCTTCCCGCCGCCGCTCCGCCGCTGCCGCCGGCCCCTGCGCTCCGCCCCGCCTCTCCCCGCCTGCGCAGCCTACCCCGCCCGGCGCCCTCCGCGCCCTCCCATTGGCCGAGCCCCACCAGCACGTCGCGTCAGCCCACGCGCGGGGCATCCTGGGACTTGTCGTCCGCCGGGAGCGGCGCGGAGGAAGGAGGAGGCGCGGCTCCGCGGCCGTGGGGGCCAGGCGGGGAGCGAGGGCTTCCCGCGCCCCTTTCCCCGTCCCGGGGCACTCGCGGGACTGCTCGCCACTGAGAAGCTCTGTCGCGGTCAGGCAGCGTTAAGAGCGCTTCGCACCTGCCCGCGTCTCCCGCAGGTGGCCCGGGCGGGGGAGCGGGCCTGCGGGTTCAACCGTTGCCGCGCCCACGCTGCTGCCCAGGAGGTTTGCATCCCGGCAAGGCGTCCCTCGAGGCTCGGCACCTCCCTCTCACCTTCCCCCTTGGGCTCCAGAGGACAGAGGTCCCCGTGAATAGCGACCTCCCCACCAGAACCTGTTTCTTCCGCAGTTTCACGTTCTGTGATAGGCTTTAAATTAAATCAGACTTGACTTGGGCCCCTAAAGCTGACAGCAACCACTGAGAGCGGACGTGAGAAGGGACTAAATGGATAAGCTGCAATTTGTGCAGGGTCGGGATAGGTTTTTTTTGGCTTTGAGTATCAGTACATCTCTGTTCATTCACCAATTGCCGTTAATTGTGCTCCGTAAGATGTACTGAATACAAATGATGCTTACTGTAGCAAGCTGTCCCAACTTTCCCCTTGCTATGAGGGACTGATTAGCTGCACTTCAGGACATACGCATGCACAGGAAGTTCAGCAGGGATTGTCAGGAGTCACGAAATACACAGCTGGTTGTGGCCTGCAGGTAAGCATGGGCAGTACCTTTGGGGCAAACGTGAGCCTGCTGGTACAGCATGGGCTCGTTTCTGAAGTCTGGGCCAGGTGAAGGAGCAGTAGAGAAGCACCGTGTGTCTCAGCGACACAATGTGCTGCTCCAATGAAGTTAAGGTTGTATTTGCATGGCAGCAGCAGTTCTTCATTTCGAGAGATCCAGAGTTAGTCACTCCCTGCAGTCTGGAAAGATGTTATGCAGGTTATATTGCAAGGCAGTTAGTAACTCCTGAGCTTCCCTGTGGACTTCTGCCTCTGTGGCAAGAGCTGCCCACCTCGCCCACAATAACCATCGCTGTACGTTAGTCACTTCTTTTCTCCCACATCTCTCTATAGCCAAAGCAACTGATTTCCCTGTATCTCCAAGAGGAGTGTATGTAGGTATACCACCTCTTCTCCAAAAACACAGAGAGAAATATTAGACAAAATTAGCACCCTCCCGTCCTTTGCTGTGCAAACTCCTTCCCTTCTCTTTCTGTCATCTCTGGCTTTGTAGCCAACTGGGGACCCAGCAGAACCTGTCATGCTTTCTCCACACCCATCGGAGTTTTTATAATTTTAAGTATATGACAGGAAACACCCATGATTTCTAAAAGAACTGCAGCACACGGAGGAACGAGTCCTTCCCTAGCTCCGCAGCAGTCGGCAGCTGTCGTTGCCGAAGACATGTTTCTTTCTCCTGCCTCCGCGTCCCCCAAGCGCTCTATCGGGCCTCTCCCCGGGGTCTCCCCTCCCGCTCCCTGCCGCCCCCGCTCCCAGCACCGCACGGCCATGCCGGCGGAAGGCGGGCCGCCGGCCGAGGCGGCGGCGCATACTCCGTGCCCCCGGCGCATGCTCCGTGCTGGCGGGCGGGCGCGGGGCCGTGAGCGCCGCCAGGGGGCGGCGGGAGTGCGGCGGGGCCCTGCCCGAGGGGGCGGGGCCGGGGCGTCCTTGATGTCCCTGGTTATTCAACGGAGCGACGGCAACCGGCGTCCTCCACAGGTTTTTCCCTGTTTAAAAACGACTTGCGGGACCTCAAAATCCGGCCGGGTGCCGGTTCATATAGATTGAACAACTTAGAGGCGGTTACCACGGAACTGTTTTTTAAGCCGGTGTTCCTTTGAGCTAAGGTGGCGAAAATGTTAGGAGTGCTGTCCAGTACTCAAATGGCTGAAAGGAGTTAGGAGATGGCCTGAAACAAGAGCTGGAGACGTCCCCAAAGAAAACCAGCGAATTTCCCAAACTGGATCTCAGATCTTTCTTAAGAGATCCGCAGGGCTTTGACAAAAAGAAACCAGAAATAAAAAAGGTCTTAACAATCTCGAATTCAGGTATTGTGTTTTGGACTAGCAAGGTAAAAAGACTAGAAATCAAATGTTCTGGACTAGAAAAAAATACTGGAAACAGTTGCAGGGAGAGGAATGGCAGGAAACCAGGAAACCTTTGGCCTGATTGTAATTTCCCATCCAAACAGTTGGAACTAGGTCTAGGGGAGCTAAAAATAAGCCCCAGAAAGAAATCCAAGTTCCCATAGCACAGTGGAAATCAGCAACCAGGATGGGGAATTGAGCGAAATTTTTTTTTTTTAGTAATACAGAATTTTACAGGCTGCTTCTATTCTGTTTGTATCCAGGAGAGGGGCAGATTACCTAGCTAAAGCAATACAAGTATCTACTGTCTTGAGAAAAAAACCCCAAAAGGTACTAGTTGAAGTTAACCTGACTTTCCAAACGGAGTACTAGAAAAGCTAAGAGAAAAAGGTATTTCCAGGAGCTATGTATGGTGGCACAGTGCTAGTGGCAGCTTATCATTTGTTCCCAGAATCATAAAGTTAATTAATCAGATCACCTATAAGCCCCTAACATAGAAAGTGGCAACACCTATCTTAATCAGCTAGCTAGGGCTAGGTGTGTGCTAGAAGGAGGGGGGAAGGAAGAAATTGTGGCTGGCTTACTAGAGGACTTGCAAAGATTCGTGTCTTACTATGTGTACATACCAGTTAGGAATCCAGTCAGCTACCGGAGGGCCAGTCTGTAAATTGACCATTTTATCAAGATAAGTGAAAGGAAGCATTAGGTGCCTACAAAGCTATGATTTTTTTCTGGATCATGACATATACCCTCCATCAGAGTAAAATAGCTGTTAAGAAGAAGGTAATTGTCATTATCCTCATGAGCTCTGCTCTGCATTTAATGGGGAAGTGGGGATTAACAGCTGGTATGTGGTATTTTTGAACAATAGAAGCATAGAAAGAAGCATAGAAAGAAGCATAGTCCATTAACAGGGACAGTTGGCAACAATGTAAAATTCAAAACTGGCAATTCTGTTGAAAGCTGGTACTGAAAAAAATTTGGATGTGATAACAATCATTATAAATAAAATGCTGGCCAGCACAGCCCTTGACAGATGGTGAAATCTCCTTTCCCAGTTTGGGAGAGGGATGTCTGAAGACGGGAACTCACACACATGAAAAGGAAAAGCTTGGGAATGCAGACATCAGCTTCCTAGGACTTAATCTGGGCACTCTAAGCCAATAATCTGAAGCTGGCTATTGAATCACATCTGTGAAACACACAGAAAAGTGGAACCTGGCACAAGTGTGGTGGTTGTTAGACCAGACATCTTCAGAAAAAGCTAGGAAGCAGAATTGTCATTTTACAGCTAATTTGTTGAACGGAGACAGTGAGTGGAAACATGTATCACTCTAGAATCTGAAAAGCAGTTACTAGCTTTCTGATTATCAACCTGATTGCCAGCTTTTGTTGTAGTGAGTAACTGCATAGTAATTGAGTATTTCTGACAAGAAGATTTTAAAGAGAGAAGCCAAAGATATATAATGTGAGTCAGTATGATACAGGTATAGATGAAACCTTCAAGGAGAAGCAGGGATGAAAGAGCTTTCACTGTGTTTGATCCACATAGTGCACTACATCTTAATGAGTTTGAAATATCTTCTCATTAGGAGTTTCTCCCAGTTCAAAGATGTAGTTTGTCTTGGACTGGTCATCACAAGTTTGATTGTGGGGGTGAGTCCTCCAAAGGGGACAAGACATGAACATACTAGCCAGGTCTATCAGTATGTGTTATTAACAATGAAAGAAGAGTCCTGAGAGAAATTCATCTGGAACATATATGCAAGGTTTTAGTCAGTTCTTGGGTCTCACCTGTAGTATGGGTTAAGAAACAATTGGTAGCACTGGGGCTTTTGTGAACCCTGGCAAACAAAATTATGTCACTTGAAATAATTTTTATCCAGTATCACAAAGAAATTATACACTGGATGCTCTATCAAATTAAATCTGATTCTTCACCCTCAATTTCAAAGTGCAATATTAGGAGGTGGGTCACAAGAACACTGAAAAGACTATTTTCCCTGCAGGACAAGGTCAGCAGCAAGTTAAAGTAGCAGTCACGGTGTGCAAGTTACTAGCTATGGTTGAAGGCTATTGGATCGTATTCCTCCATCAACTCGTATATTATGTAGGTAAGATATTCTGGTATATGCTGCAAATGGTGTAAAGTAAGCTTAAAACTACTGATCAAAATAAACTCAAAGACATATGACATTTCTGAAAGACCCTGCTTACTCCAGCAGGTGAGATAAGGGGAGAGATCAGGGGCAAAATATTTCCTTTGATAAAAAGGAAATGATCTGTGCAAAATTGGCTCTCCCTGAGAGGCTGGCAGACACGCAGAGTTTCTGCAGGGCTTTTCTCTTCTGGAAGTTCTTTTGTGGGTTTGTTAATATTGCAAAACTATTTCATAAGTTGAGGAACAAAAAGAAAACATCTGAGTGGTTGAGAGAGTGTTTGAGCACTTTTGGTTAAAAAAAAAGTTGTTGTAACTGCCACTGTATCAGTGTATTCACATTTCAAAACCTCTTTCGTATCAGATATGGGTGCTAGTGCTTACATTTGAATTCAAACATTGTGAGTTGGAGGTGACTTTGCACAGCAAAAGTCTAAATTCTCTGGCACTGCTGGACAGGAATTAGTAATGGTTATGTTGGTTGAAAATAACTTTCATGTGTATGAAATTTTCTCGTCATGATGGGCCATATATCCCTTCTGTTCTTTGAGCATGGCTGACATAGTCCTAGCGTGTTAAGAAAACAGAGCTTAGGTAATGATTGTTGGGTTGGTTTTGGTTTGGGTTTTTTTTCACTTGCACTCTCCCTGCTACTTTGGAAGCCATTGTCTAATTTAGAGGTAATTTTACACGAGAGCACAAGTGTTAAAGATACCAAGTTTCTGTGTGTTTTGTGAAACAGTATCTGGAACAAAGAAGCCCTATTAATGTTCCGTAGAGGGAAACTTGTAACTTAGCTTTTACCCTTCCAAGGGACAGCAGTCAGCTCACCAACCTGTGTACATGTAGTTAAGAATTAGCTGGACTCGGGCCTCTTGCCCATCTCAAATAGGTAGGGGAGGACTAAGCAAAGGAAGGTTTATGGTTATGGAAGGAGGTGACTCATGGCATTCAGTGCCTAGAGTACAAATTCAGAGGAATTCTGGCTTCATTAATTATGTAGCTCATGAAAAAATTTATTCAAGCTTGGGATCTTTGGTGGTTGGAAAGGCTGCAGCGTTCTGACTTTGTACCAGATGCTCACGCAAAGGTACTAATGCCAATATACTGCTTAACAAAAAAAGCAATAAAGCAAGAATTGGTTGCTCAGGAGAGTATATGCTCATGAAGAGCTCTTTGCCTTAATTACAGAAGCATATAGATTCCAGTTTTCATCTGTGAGATACGGGGTTGTGCAAATGAAATGGGAATTTGTGCTTTTTTGCACAGGAACAGTATTTTGTCAAAGGAACAGCTAGCTGTTCCATTATTCTCATATTAGAAATAACTTCCAGTATCCTCATATTTGACTGTGTAGGTTAAAGTGGCTGATATCTCCAGTATCAATATGTTACCCTAGAGTACTAAACTGTGCAGAACCCTGGTTTTGACTATTGAAACCTTAAATATCTAGGTTTGGGGGTCTTTTTCTCAAATTAAATAGTTGCCAATTAAGTTGACTAAAAATTTATTACTTAGGATGGTTCCCAAACAGCAATACAGTGGCACAGGCAAAGCCATATACCCAGAGGATTACAACACACCATCCTAATGCCCAGGGTGCAATTTAGAGAGGCTTCTTTCTCAAAAGCAAGACAACCCCCATAGGAAGGAAACTATGGAGTGTAGTAGAGAAAAGTAGAAATAGGAGTACTTAGAGAAAAGCCTCAGAGGGATCAGCTGTTGAGCTAAATAGGAAGATAGGAGCAGCAGTGGAACGCTTCTTAAAAATTCTTTTAAATTTATTGTTGTCTCTTGAAGGATCATGTGGGCAAATAGCTCTTCAGTGGAATATAAGCATCCACCTCTGAGGGATCAGGTTTAAGACTCATGCTAGCTACCTGAAAGAAGGGAAATATTCAGTGAAATTCTGAGTAATTTTAACTCACTTTTAATCATGGACTTTAACGTTGTGTAAATATTAGTAAAGCAGGAGTTCCAGAAACTTGGATTTCTGGGGGTGGATGCAGGAATCCAAAACATAATCTATCCATTTGAAATGTGAACTGCTGAAGCAGGCTACAACTGAAGGGTTTGTGCTCTCTTTGATATATCAAAAAAATACTCATGTTTTTCGAAGTACTTGGCAACAGCTGAATTCTTTGGAAATCATAAATCCTAGGTGAATTGTGAGAAGTTAATTGATGGTATGAATGTGACCCAGTTGCCCCCACTACTCTGAGTGCCCTATGGGGCCCTGTAGAGAGAGTTAAAAGAAGCGGGAAAAAGTTCTGCAGCACTTAATTGTCTACACTACTCCTTTAAAAGTTCAGTTAAACTTACTTATGGGGGTCCCCTCACAGGGGACAAAAATATTTGAAAAGTTCTTTCTTTAAAGTGGAAACGCAAAGAATTGGGTACAGCAGTAGCCACCTGGAATGCAGCAGAACCTAACCCCTCCCTAACTAATCCTGCTATTTCCTAACCTAGTACTCCATGTGTAATCAAAGGCATCGAAGTCACATGCTTCAAAGTCAAGCCTTTGCAAGATCATGGCTTTTGCTGTGCATGGAACATGCCCTTCCTGCCCGGTGTGCTCTGTATGAGGAGGTTCTCCGTAGAAGCCATTATTAGCTTGGTTAACACCACTCCCTCCTGTCATTTAATATTTCGGTGATCTCTTACTCTGGTTATTATTTTTAAGCTCTGTCTTGAGTTAAAGACCTAAAAATTATCAGAAAAGCAAGCAAATTCTTGAAAGAAGAGATATTTTTTAAAGATTGTCGAAGTATAAAACTGTGCTTAGAATTAATGAAATTTAGAAGACAAAGTACATAAATCAGTGTATCATTGTCAGATCTTAGAGAACTAAAATGTACTGAGTTATGGTAAAATAAATTATTGTAATACTAGCTATTACCTATCATTGCTAATCTTCAGATCTCATTTACAGAGATGGTAGAATATGAGATGCCTTGGGGCAGACCACATAAGTAGGCAGATGACACAGACTCCCTCACTGATGCCCTGCTGACTAAATCCCACTGCCCTTATGCTTGTAATATTAACTGTTATTGGTTATGCATTTAAATACTCAGGTTACGTTATTTATGTAACAGGTATGTAAATGTTGACAACTCTTACAATTTTAGAACAAGTCTCAAACGTTGCCAATATTAAAAACTCCAGCTGCTCTAATCAGACCCTTAGCTCAGGGAACTGGATTTCCTCAAAGCAAAACTGAGCACCAGGGACTATTTAAAAACATCCAAGCAAAGAAACACTGGAAATCATGAGTCTTAAATGATACAACAGCAGATGTCTATTGAAAAGTCCAAGAATTCTCTCTTTCATAAATTTCATGATTGTAACCGATGTCAGGCTTTTAGGAGAAACTTTGGGCTTTTTCAGTATTACTAATTCAGCCCTCAGCAGCAGAGTTTCTGCAGCCCCTCGTACACTTCCCCAGCTGTTGTTGCGGGCCTCGCTGGCGAGGTTGCGCGTGGGACTGGGACGCGTGCGGTCTCTTGAGCCCACTTTGGCCTTCGCTGTAGGAGCAACGTGGGCACGACCGTCCGATGGAGCGCAGAAGAAATGAGGACGCGCCTGACCGTCACGCTGGACCCAGCCATGCCTGATGGTTCAGTCTCGATGCCAGCGCTGCCGTCGAAGGCGTAGGCAGCAAAACCGGGAAGAAGCGACTCTGGGCAGGAGCTCGGGGTGAGGAGTCGCGGCACTTTGAGGACCGGTGTGGAAAGAGGAACTATGAGACACATCGTTGCCGGTTGCACAACTGAGGCTTGAGTAAAGGTTTGGAGTCACCGCCTTGGTGAACACGGTCCCCGCCTGCATTTTATTTCCTTATTCCCCACGGGATTCCCCCCTTACCTCACTACACTTCAGCGCCTCTATCTAGCCAGAAGTAGCCGTATAATGGGATAACTTTACGTTCTACTTATAAACAGCTGAAGTACAGTTTCCAGCACCGGTTGCTGTCGCCGAGTTGCGCAGAGGATCCTGCAGCGAGCCCCTAATTGTCCCGCTCCGGTGCCTGCTCTCCATCCTCTGGCAAGCACACCCGTGACAGCCCCGGGCAGAAGCAGCTGCCCACCGGCGCGCCGCCTCTCCCAGCCTTGAGACCGACCGACCGACCGACCGACCGACCGACCTGGCGGGCGGGCGGCCGGCTGCCCCCGGCGGCTGGCCGTGGAGGGAGGGAGGGAGGGCGGAGCCCCGCCCGCCAGCCCGCCGCGCCTCGGAGGTGCGCCGGCCGTGACGTCACGGCGCGGTTGCCATAGGGACGCCTGGGGTCGCACCTGACGGCTGTCGTGAAGCAGCGGGAGGAGAGCGGGGGAAGGAGGAAGGGGGAGTGTAGGCCAGGCCCGGCCCGGCCCGGCCCGGCCGCCCCCCGGCCCCGCGGGGAGTTGGCTCCGTGCCGCGCCCCTCCACCCCCGCCGTATCGGAGTCGGAGGCAGGAGGAGGAGGAGGAGGAGGAGGAGGAGGCGGAGGCGGTGCTGCCGCTGGCTATGTAGGGGCCCCGGAGCGGGCGGATCCGGAGGCCGCTGTCCGCCTCTGGAGCGCGGCGCCGGGGCCGGGGCCGCGCCCGGCGGGATGTTCTCCAAGAAGCCGCACGGGGACGTGCGGAAATCCACGCAGAAGGTGCTGGACACCCGCAAGGACCCGCTGACCCGCCTCAAGCACCTGCGCGTCCTCATCGGTGAGGCGGCCGGGAGGGAGCGAGCGGGTCAGAGGGGGGCTACGGCCCCGAGTCCCGGCGTAGGAAGAAGCGGGAGCTGCGAGGGGCCGGCTGGGCGCCAGGGCGGGAGGCGGGCTCGGGGCTCTGCTCCGGCGAGAGACCCCACCCGGCCCAGCCTCGCCTGGGCACGGCGGCCGGAGGGAGGGCCCCGCGCCCGGCATCGCGGGGCCGGCGGAGGCGAGGCTTCAGCTGTGTGCCGGGGGCCGCTGGACCCGGCGGGGGATGCTTCGCTCCCCGCTGTTGTACGGAGGCACGTACACTTCCACCGCATCTGAAGGTGGAATTCGTTTGGCAACTGCGGAGGGAGGCGAAAAGCTGGTGCGCTTCCCCCGTGAATTCTTCTCTAGAGCTTCATAAATGCTGCTAAGTCGGTACGCTTGAATAAGAGAGGCTGGTGAGTGCTAATGGTGCCTGTCACTCCCTAGTCCATTTCCCATAAATGCTTACAGTAACGACTTACGTTTGTGTATGTTTTCAAGGTAAGAGCTACAACAAGAAGTGCTCACTAGAGTAGATGTAGAGGAGCATTCATACAGCTAGTCTGGAAACACTTTTGGTTCACCGGTTGGTCAAGGAGGGAACATAAGCACTTAAGTACTGCTGCAGTTCCATGCGAACAGCTGTTTAACCTGACCAGTGAATTAGAAATTGTGATTATATGGAATAATTGCCTAATGAAAAAACAGTGGGAAAAAAAAAAACACAGAGTTAACCATTCCAAAATATCTTTTAATTGCATGTGTCAGTAAAAATCTAAGTCATTGTCATCAAGCTGTCCTTGAAAAAAGAAGTTTGCACTGGAGCGTCGCTTGGGCCCTTCAGTTCTGTAAATGCATGTGTTGCTTCTGACAGTTTATCAACATGTGAGCAGGGCTGGGTCAAGGGCAACTGCATTCTGTATTTAGCGCAGAGTACTGAATGGATTATTTTGGCTTCTGCCCACAGTCTGGAGGTATTTAAGTACCTTGTCCTTGGCCTCCAAAGCTGGATTCTTTCAAAGGAAAGCGGTTATTGCTCCCTGTTTTCTTTTGTATTGGTGTTTGAAGTAACAGGTGTTCCTGTGTGACAGCATCTGCTGCCGCATGACTTATTTTCTGCAACATAATAATTATTTAGGCTTTTGAAATGGAGAATAGTTGGGTAGCTAGCTATCCAAGATAATTCAGTAGTCAGATGTATCTTCTTGCCTCACTCAGCATGTTGCCACTCTTCTTAACTAGCTGTACTTGAGCCAGTTGTGGCTTGTTTTATGTTGATTTATACTTATTTTTAGCTACTTCATCAGTTGAAACTTAAAAGGAAAGAGCACTATAAAGAAACTAAGTACCTCTCTGAATTTAGGTTTCCTGGCTAAAGTATGTTGAATATTTCTGGTTTTGCTTTAGTCTGCAAAGCAGTCTGTGTGATTTTGATTTGTTCTACATTTGATGTTTCTGTTTCTTGTCTTTTATTTACAAGATTTTCCTTCAGCTTTGTTAATACTTGGATGCATTCTGTAAGATGCAAGCCATGAGCTTTATGTCAAGCAGACATGCTTATCTAATCTGAGGTTTCTGCTTACTGGCTGTAGGACAGACTAAATCTGCTGGGGCATGTTTTTGTGTGATGGCCATTCCCCCCCCCCCCCACCCCCGCCACGTATATCTCAGCCATTGAAGCACAGCTCCCACATATCTCTTCTCCAAATTTGGGCAAATAGAGTGTGTGACTGTGAGTAGGGAAAGGTGTAACGGTGCTCTTCAGCTTATCTGTCTTAGATGCATCTACAAGATTTTGTCATTATGCAGATATTCTTAGATGCGCAAGGTACAAAACCAAGGTCTTTTTGGGGGGCAGGGGAGTGGGATATTTCTCTGTGTATTCCCACTGTAGTGGAAGAGCAGTATATAGCAGACTATTTGAAGTCTGCCTTCTGCTGTGATCACCTCCTTGCCTTATTCCTTAAATTTGTCTGCTCCCTAAACTGGCTTTCAAAGCATAAGCTCTATGCCTTTTCTTCTCCAATTGTTTCTTTGACTAGTCTGCAGGACCAGATTAAAAAAAAAGTAATGTGCCCACATAAGATAGACTGCTACCTGAGGTGGCTTTGCATGGAGGCACTATCCTGCAGCTTGAGCAGCGTAGTGCTGCGTTTTCCTGTTTTATCTTTTTTCTTCGGTGACAACTCCCCCAGCATAATAATGGGCATGTTTCCATGTGCTCAGGGGAGCCAACCTAGCTATTCCCAACAGACTATCCAAGGGGATACGGGAGGAAATCTCACTTCAGCTCTCTTCAGTATCTTTATGAATGAAAAATGATTTGTCTGGTTTATTGCTCTTAGCCTCTGCATATTGGAGACTAAAATACTACCCAGAAGAGAATTCTCTGCTGTTTCACGTCCAGGAGAAGGAGAGAATTTTCTCTTGTTTTTAAACTTAAAATCTTTTCAGTAGGCCTGCAAGGTGTATTGAACCAGAATTAATTTTTTTTTTTTTTTTTTTTTTTTTGTACTTTTTAGTCTTTGGTTCAGCAATGATAAACTGAAGCATGGCCTTGGATTCATGGTTAAGACTTGAGGGGAGGAGAGGGAGTACTAGTTCGTTTTCCCTCTATTTTTCCAAGGTATCCAAAGCAGCAGTTCTCCAGTAAACTAAAATAACAGAATAGTCATGAAAAGAGGCAGAGTGCTTGTGAATTATAGACTGCTGGTTGTCTGTTAGCTAAAGAGGAGAAATCTAAAAAAATTCATTATGGTAAAAGATTGACAGTTGGATCCTGCAAGGCAATGGTGCAAGTTGGGCATCATCTAAAAATATTTAAAATAGTTTAATGTGATTGTTAGTAAAAACCATAAGAGACTGAACAATTTCAGAGAACCTAATATGAAACTGAGTGGATAGCACAGAGGGAAGTCACATTTATTTTTAACAAATTAAAAGTAGTGTCCTTTAGATGGAATTATTTAAATGCCTTTTACAAGATAACTTAGATTGCAGTGAGTTGTATCATTTCAGGAAAAAGTATCTTGTCATTGGTGACAACTCAGTTTAGATTTAGTAAAAAATGCAAATTAGTCTGCATAAGGAATACAGTAAATTTTGCGTCTTTGTAAAACAGTGGTGTACTGTTACACCAAATATCATTGCAGCTTTAGTAGTCTTATTGCTATAGTCAGTGTATAGAAGATTTAGAGATGGGAACAACTCGGATGAGAGTAAAACTTTAATGTGAAAAGACGTTGAAAGCTTTGGAATCCCTTTCTGTAGGGGTAGATTGTGAAAAATATGTAACATATATGAAAAAGACTAGGAAAAAAAGTATATTAAGGCCTACCAAATTTGAAGATACAGTAAAAGATTTTTGGCTTGGGAAGCTCCTGAGTGCTAGACTAACTCAGTTATAGGCATACCAGGGGAAATGCATTTGTATTTTTTTGCTGAAACTCTTTTGTAGGTAACTGCCACTTCACTCCAGTCTCCTGTATCTGGCTGGTTCTCTGCTCTGCTTCAGTATCGCTCTACTGAGCCTTTTTTGTGATTCAGGAACCAAGGAAAATTCAGTGAAATTCGGGTGACTAACTCAGAATTTATTAAATTATTTGTTAAAGTAAATATCATGTGTGACCAGTTTACGCATGTCACAGGCATAAGGGTTTTTTTAATAGAGGTTAAAGCCTTTCAGAAACCTCCAAGTACTAATAAATATTATTATTGCTAAGAAATGCTAAGAAAAATTTTAAAGAGTTTGAAGTCTCATATCCTGGGACATACCAGTCTGTGAGTGAAGGTAATCTGCTTTTCATTGTTTTCCTGCTGCAGTATTTTTCTTGAAACAGCTGGAACTATCTGCTTTAAGAGATGTGATTCTTTTGAGGTGTTACTAGTTTCTTCCTGTAGGGAAGTGTTCATCGTGCCTGCCCCCCCCCCCCCCTTTTTTTCCCCCCCCTCTTTTTTAGTTCTGGGAAGTACCTTGAAGTCTCGTACAGTTCCCTAATGCTATCTTGGTCCGTATGTGACTTTTTATCAAACTATTCTTCTGTCTTCTTACTAAACGCTGGAAAGGCTGTAACAGTTTTGTTTACTGTGAGGTACTGCAGTGGTTAGAGTGTATCAACCTTGAACTGGAATGTGGAATGGGATTCCCTTGCGGTCTGAATGGCAGTGGCTCAGCCTTGTCAGAAGCAAGGCCCTGCTATAAGGAAGGCTGCCAGCTGCAGTTAGTGCAGGTGTGATCACTGAGACTTTTCTAGCAGATGGAAGTGGAGGCACATAGTGTGCCTTATGGAATTAGATATTGCCTGCAGAATGAAGCCTGTGATTTTTCCAGAAAAATACGTATTTTTAGCAGTCCCCAGTGATTTAGCAGCTAATTGCAATTTTTAGGATGATTAAGAGGAAATAACATGGAAATAATATTGCATTGTTCTTATAATCAGTGTTGCACTGTTTAATCAGACTTCAACATCAAACTAAAATTCTATGTTTTTAAATGGTAGTTCATAAAAGTTTCTTCTAGTAATCCTTCAAGCACCAAATCAAGTTTGATTTGTCCTTTTGTTAAAACAGTGCTTTGAGAACTCTGTAAATAATTAAGGCAGCTAGATATGTGAACCTTTCATAGCGTCATACCTTAACAATATTGACTTCTTGTTTTATTCTAGTTTTGATATCACATATGTTGCTGCTACCTGTTGAATTTGTAGTTTCAGGCAGAATTTGTAAATATATGTATTTAAAAAAAAAAAGGAAAGCTAAAACCCTTAAATACTTAATGATTTCTGCATAATCTTACTGTGTGCAAGCAAGTCAAATGAATATACTTGGTTTAAGATTTGCTTTTAGGGCTGAATTCTTAACAATTTTTTTCTTTTCTTTTTTCCTTCTTCATTTTTTTTTGTAGAGTAGGAGTTACAGGCCTGTAATCTGTTAATCCAGATTAAAGGAAAAAGGAATATATTATTTCCCATAAATTATTTTATTTGCATCTGATATCTTAAAAATACATTGTTTGTATCTCTGGAACCATGGAGAGAATGCTTGTAAAATGTAACGCTAAAAGAATGGAATATTTGAAGTGTGGGGTGTTTTTTTATTATTTTGTTTTGTTCATGGTTGATTAGTGCTCGTCATCTCATGTAAGCAATCTCTGAAAGGGAAAAGTCAAGCTATACCAAACAGAATGAAACAGGCTGCATTGGACATCCATTCTGATATATTGTTTAATATTAAACAATATACTTAAACAGAGATTGCATTTGTCTAAAGGGATTTTAATTTAAGAAATCTATTTCACTGGCAGTCAGCCCTAATGCTTCAGCTGGATGGCATTCCTTGGTGTTGCACATCATCAACATCACTCATTACAATATCACTTATATACTATAAAAAATGATAAATGTTTTATGGTTGTTAAAGTGAGAGGTGAGTGAGAAGCTACAGCAAAACTAGCTGCCTGGAATTTTCTTTGGAGATAACTGTTCCAGAAGCTTCTGTGGATGTGCAAAGCTGTGTTATTTTTGGCAAGAGCTGTAGGGGGTTTTTTTTTGTTTCTTTTCCGGTAATTCTAACTGCAGAGGACATGTCACCACTGTAATTCATGGATTTGGCTGTGGGTTAAGTGCAGTTTAAGAAATTAGACTTGATGTTCTGTCAGTCTTGACTTAACCCTGAACCCATTCTGTTCTGTTTTGGCCAGGAGAAAAGGGGGAAGAATTGCTTTGCTTTAGGATTTTGGCTAATGTTACACTCGACTTGCAGAGAGCACCGGTGGCCAGTGCTGCTGGCTTGGAAGGGTAAGGGATGGAGTTGGATCAAAGCCCCAGGCTAGATAAAGAGGTGGCTCTGACCGCTTGGATGAGGAGGAAAGGTCTGTGTGGGTTTATGGGTTTAGCTTGTGGCAGTCAGAATGAAAATAAGTGCATTACTACAGAAGTGTTTGAAGTTGCTTAAATAAAAGCTTAAGTTCTGGAACACGGGTGAGTTGTTACAGAAGCATTTCTTAGAAGTTTACTAGTGTAACTCTTCTGGAGTCTGCAAGCAACCTGAAAGAATTAGCTTGGAGACCTGTCAACTGCTTCTGCTCATTCCTATAGAGCGCTGGTGTTAAAATTTGTAACAGTTTGTATGTAGATGGCGTTCATTAGTGTTGTTAACCTGCTTATTCAATGTGGGGTTTGGTTTTTTTTTTCCTTGTATGTTTGTGTCTAAAAGATGGTGGTGGTCAGGAGTTCAGACTTGTCTGATGCAAAATAGAAGTCCATTAAAAGATTTCTTGAAGTGTGTTCCTTTTTCAGTACCAAAACCATCAAGAATGTTTTCTTTGACAAAATCACATTTTAAAAAAAATTGAATTGTTTTTGTTAAGTACCTGTTAGTGATCTGAAACAGTAAGGGCTAATGTGAAGCCCTTGTTTAATAGATTTGCATTTGTAGCTCACTATTTGAAATGTTGTGGTTTGCTATCGGGTCACTTTCACTTTGACAGTCTGTTAACTATGGCAGAGCCACCAGTTAGTTCTGGAGGTTTTCCACTTAACCTTTCTAAATGACATGCTTTTCTATTCTGGAGACTGTCAGTATGTAACTGAACCTCTGTACTGTTTTGCTGTAAAGCAGCCGTTAAATTTTTCAGCTTGGAGAATTAAGAATGAGTAAGTTCTATTGGCTATTTTGATTGTATGTTAACTGAAATTGAGGATGCTTAGAAACCTCTTGCTTTCTAATGACATCAGTTTGTTATGACAATTGATACTGAAATACTTCAGCGTATAGCAGGCCTGTGCTTTACAGAAATAGAAGTCTGGCCATCCTCCAGGTCATTGTTTGCTGCAGTTGTCACTGGTATTTTATTTTTGGGTAAGGATGAGGGAAAGTGACTTAAAAGCCAGTAAGTCTAGGAATGAGACAGGGTAATGTTTTTGTTATACTATGTGCTGTAACAATTTTATGTGTAAACATACTATTAAAGCCTGAAATGCTTAAAATTGCATGTAAAACCACAACTTGATTTGTAATGATGTAAATGATGTAGAGTATTCTGTTAAATGCTACAGTAAATTTCTGCGATGCTTTGTGTGAACTCTTCAGAAAAGTGAATATATATCTTAAGATCTGTGTGGTGGGTTTTGTTTTAGTTTTAAGTTCAGTATTTTGATTGTTTACCTTTAAAGTTCTGTCCTGTGCAGAAAGTACGTTATAATATTTTAATTTCATACAGCAGGCAATCATCTAAATAGTATAGATGCATTTCCCTTTGCTAACTCAACTGATTTATAAATATGTAATAGATGTTGTGGATTAGTTTGTAATCATTTATAGGGTAATATGTAGAAAATAAAAGAGATAGGGAGGGTGAATTGTGTATAATATAAGTTAAAGCCCACTGAGTTCTGTTTCCTACAGAGGATTGGCGTGTTGTACATGCAAACTTGTAAGCTTTGCAGAATCTGGCTCAGGTGATCCCTTACAAGTTTAAATATACAGTAAAAATCTGTGTTGCCTTTTCTCGTCCATGTTTTACATCTGACAAAGTCACTCTTTAAGCTCTGTGAGGTGGTACTCCTGTGATGTAATTCTTAAGTATGATATGCTATTCAAATAGTATCCTTCTAATGTGTAATATTAAAGGGTTACATTTTTATTGAAATACTTTTGTGGTTGCAAATTATTCCTGGTTAAAAAGAATGTGTTGATAATTGAAACATTGGAGCAAATGGGATTTATTGCAGAAAATTTGCTCTGCCACAGGACTCTGTGTGAGAGTAAATTTTGGCCCAGAATCTTCCCTTGCTAAAATGATGACTGTGGGCACTTAAGTTTTGAATATCTTACTGAGATACTTGAAAAGGATGTAACCTTTCAGAAAGTTTTAAAAAATTAATCTTCAAAATAGTTGGCCATTTGAAAATACATTAAAATAAGTTCCTAAGAAAAGAGTTGGCCACTTGAAAATATAGGAAAGTAAGTTCCTAAAAGTACAGTCACGTGTAAGCACAGAATTTAGTAGGAGAGGTGGAGGGGTTTTTGGTTTGATTGTTGGTTTGTTTTTTTTCTTTAGTCCTTCTTTGCTACAGCTCTAGTCTGTAGGGTGGGGAATAGTAGAACTTCCAGTTTTCAGTGGGTTTAATGGAAATATGAATTCCAGTTGATCTGGAACTTGAATGCTCTCGTCGTGAGGGTCGTACAAGTAGCTTAGATAACTAGCCTTCCATTTTTAGTCCAGTTCTGTTTGATGCATCAAAATAGAACAGAAATCGTAAGCTGAATGCAACTTCTAAAACTTAAACCAAAAAAGGTAACTTACCTTCTTAATGCTGAATCTAGAAAAAACTAAAGCTACTTCTCGAAAAATTTTATGAGAGGAAGAAAAGGACAGAGAAGCTGTATGTTGCCTTGGTGCTTAAATGTAACTTTCTCCTTTAAAAAAAAAAACAAAACAAAACAAAAAAACCCAAACAAACCAAACCAAAGCACCACTGAACGCACAGATTTAATGCAAAGATCAGATTTGTACCAATTTTAGGTTAGAGAAGATTAAGGAAAAATCAGCAAAGATCCATGGTTTTTGCTCTTGTGAAGCATGAAGAGAACTATTTTCTTGACAAACAGCTTCTATAAATGATGCTGGAAATCTGGATTTAGTGTACCGGAACTATGCTTTGTACAGTAGAAGCTTTAGTTTTTACACTGTTGGATACAGTAATGTCCCATTTTTCCCTCTCCCATTCTGAGAAACTTCTAACTACTTTATATGGTGCCAGATCTATTTCTGAGTTCTTCCCTCCTCCCAATGTGGGCATAAGTACCAAGAACACAAAGAATACATTAGTTTGTGTTAGTACATGAATCTGTGGCAGGAGAATTTGAAGTTCTTTTATTTAAAAATAAATAAATAAATGCACTGTAAGTTAGGGAGGAAAGCCTGTTTCTGTGTAATCCCACTTCATGTAAAAACAAGGCTATGTCTCTCTTCTTAAAAAGGCAAAAAAGATTATTTAGCCAAAGCAGACAAGCAACTTCCTGCAAATTCCCAGTTCAAGGCTGCGTGAAAAGGACACACATATGGTCCTTGTAGAGGAAATTATTTTTACCTCTGTGTGCAGCATTCATGATACTTTGGGAGAGCATAGAGAAGAGACAGTGACCTAGTGTTGGAGAAAATGGTTTAAGATGACAGAATTGGAGAGCTGTATCTTTAGTTGATCACAAGGATAATGGTGAACTGAATGTTTTAGAGACATTTTCATTAGGGAAAAAATATCAGTTCCTTAATTAATGAAGAAAGCTATAACAGCAGCGTATAGCTGGAAGTTTTAATGTTAAAGTAATTGGGAAGAGCAATAGTGTCTCCATGCATGTGTTAGTCATGTGGATTGTGTTCAGTATAGAGGGAGCTGTGAAATGCAATGATGTATGCAGCTGGCCAGACTAGACGATTTCCAGATCAAACTCTTCTGAGGTCTACATTATTATCTTTATGGTGTATCTGCTTCCCCCCCCGCTTCTCCTTCTTGCCATAATTCTTGGTCAGGGTATATGCATAATGAGTTCCAAACTTCTTGACCAATGCAAGGTTCCAAATTTCTGGATCAACAGCTTACTGAATCACTATCGGTGTCCCTTGATGATGAGCAGATGCTCCCTTTTGCTCTAGGTGTGCATCTGATAGGTTTGCCAAGTGTGTTTTCCCTCCCTTAGAAGGAATGCTGGTTTTCAGCATTAACAGAAATAGTCTGTGAGTTTTTTAATAAGTATTATTTTCAGGTAATGCCAGGACAAAATTCCCATTAAATAAAATGTTATATTTTTATTTTCTTCCATCTGAAGCGATAGAATTTATTGCAAGAATTCAGTTGTTAACTGTTTTGAGTTCTAAAAACTTGCTTTTGATTATCCTATCAAGTCGATCTTAGTAAGAAATCAGGGTGAAATGCATTTGCTAGAAAAGATACATCGAGGAATTTTTTACTTTAATCCTACTGTTCAAAGCTATAGCTGTATTCTGAAGGTATGCTTTCAGTGTTAATTGGGTGTTATTGGTTATAATACAGGTTTACCAGTGCTTCTCTGAGTCTTTCTGAGGTGATTGGCACCACATTGTTCTTAAATAAATTAAAAAAAAAGGCGGGGGGGGACGGGGGACCATCCTCTGAAATTCCTGCACCTCCCTGCCCCCCCCCCCCCCCCGCAAACTCTGGAAAGGCAGAATGCCTTAACACAGTGCTAGTTGTATGTATGCAAGTGTCACACAGTAATTATGTGGTAAAATGAGAATCATTGTTCAGCTGGTTATGTGGGCAAGCCTTTTGTTTGTTGCCTGAAGCCTGTAGGAATAGTGTCTCCAAAAATTGCAAACTGTTGTGTTAAGATTGAGTCTTTAAAGAGTACATTTGGTTTGGGTTTTTTATTTGTCTGCTTCATAGTTGACCCATGTCTGGGGAAAGAATGAGGGCCTGTTTCAGGAAACGAAACATTTAATGTGCCTGCAAAAATGCAGCATTCCTGCATGTTGATTGGCAGAGACCCTGTTTAACTGCTTCCAATCCCTTCAGTGTTTGGAACTAGTGTTTTCTGCTCTTTCACATCAGGTGAACCATTCCACTGCTTTCTACATGCAGTTCTCCTACAGCAGTTAAATATATGGACTAAAAGATTATCTTCTGCCACCCTCCTTTCTCTGGAAAGTCTCAAACGTTTCTTTCTTTTTCCCTTCAATCCTCCTATCTCAAACACTTTTGATTTGCTTCCTGCTCTATTTTCTTGTCCGTAGTCTAGAACTCACTTAGGGTTCTGCCCCATGAGTGGAAGTGGTTATAATGGTTGTGCCTATGCTCCAGTCATAGCTCTGTTTCTTGTGCACTTGCCCTGACCACCTGAAAATCATGGTCTAGTTTGTTTAAAGTGGAATTGGTTTTTGTTGTCCTTTAATGTTTCAGACTCTAAACTCTAGCAGTTCAGCTGCTGATCTGTAAGTGGCGTAGCGGTTTATGCCAAACTGGAAGTTTGGTAATCTTGTAGATGGTCAGGCACATGCTTGCCACTCTGGACCACTAAGTTTATTGCTAGCTAAGCTGCCTTGCTTTAGGAGTTGATATTAGGTGTTAATATAGCACTGTCTTCTCCAAGAGCACTCTGGCTCCACTACACTGAGTATGCAAGACGTTGGCAGAATGATGTGGTACTGCAAAAATTGAACATGTATTGGAAACCTTATAGCAATATTTGTGATAAAATTGAGTTGATGGTCCTCTAGATCTACATAATAAAATAGAATTGAAAATATGCCATGCTTTTTGAAAATAGGCCATCCTTTCAATAGATTGTTTCTGTGCTTTATACTCCACCAGTTGTATCTCCAGTCATGTGAGATGATGAAGATTGATGTCATTCTAAAAAGGGTTAAAAAACCATGATCCAATAAAGAATTAGAGGGGGACTTAAAAGATATATCTACAGTGAAAGATAATGCCTCAGTGTACAGAGCAGGTGAAGGTTATGAAGGTTTCATTTGCCTCGCCTTTCTTCGTGTTTTTTTTATTTTGTTTCACATCAGTATTCTGAAAGGGGACAGTTTTGCCTTTTAAAATACTGTCTCCCTGTTCCTCTGTGCTTCCATACTATTGTTCTGTCCACCTAGTTTCTCTAGTCTTATATAGTTAAATAACAGGACAGGGAGTGTCTTTTGGTTCAGTGTGTACTAAGGCTTGAAAGAATTGATTGTTTAAAACTATCAATTTAAAATTAATCTAGATAAATCATCATGTATTTCTTTAACTGAAGATTTGCACAAAACCATCTAGGGTGTTGTGGAAAGAGAGTCTAGACACCTTCCTGGGGTACACAAGAAAGCACATCCCTCTATGCTTACGATGATGTTTCCACCTCAGGGTATCCCTGAGGTCCCAGCTTCTGATCTCCTGAGACCACACAATCAAAGGAGTACAGGGGGGACTGGGCCAGGCTGGAAAGGAAAGTGTGTTGGAGCTTGGAAGGAGTAAGGAGGCAGCAGTGGGAATCCAGTGCTGCTGTTTGCTTCCTCCCAACCTGTTTCTCTGCAGAGCAGAGGTGGTCGTCACTTATCATCCTTCTCCCACTTTCTTAAGTAAGCTTAGTTGTGTCTAGTAATTAGTTGGGGACAGGGGTGGTCTTTCTGTTGTAGAGTTTGGGCAGCGTCATTAGCTTTATTTCTATTAAACTAACAATTAAAACAACATTCATCTGTACAGTGCTAGTCCTGATGGAATTCTGGTTCATGACTAGGGTTTGTAGCCATTACTCTCATGCAAACAATGAGTGTGCAAGACACTGCTTCCTGTTTTAAAATTCACTAGGCACTTATGGCATGCCATCATTAGCTTCAGCTTAAAAGAATAGAAACTTTAAGAACTTCTTTACCCATAATAATATTTTTTTTAAAGTATCTTCAGTTCTTACTACTGGATAATGGTGTGCAGTGATTGACTGAGTATTTGAAAGAAATAAAAATATTGTTCTGTTCTGTTTTTCAGAAAATGCAGAATCAATTGATCTCAAACAGTTTTTCGACCTACATTTCTCACATATATATTATGTGTTCTTTGAAAACTTTGTGACTATTGAAGTAGGTCTTAAACAGAAAGGTAAGTGTTTCAAATAGAACACTTTTTGTCTTGGTGCTTGTGGGTTTGTTATAAAATAAAGCAGGGTGTTATAAATAACTGTGTCTGTTGTCACAAATGGCAACAATAGCTGTGCAGAAATATGTGTAAGCACTAACTTTGCAAATAAAGGCAGGGCAATTAGAGGTGCATGCAGTGGAGGTGGGCAAGGGGCGTTTATTCTCTGACTGCTTTTGCCCTTTTGCAAAGTGAGGATTCTTAAGGTGTTATACTTTTCGTGTTCTGCAGAATTACTCTAAGTTTTGTTTAACAAGATACTGTGTATTTTAATCTCTACCAGCTGTTGATGCCATAATAGAAAGTTATACAAACTGTAACTGTTATAAACCATGACTATGAAATACACTTTTTTTTAATTGCAGAAGAAATGCAAAATTATGGTTGTAGAAATGCATGGTTTTGTTTTACACATCTAAGGATCTTTGTCAGTGTTCTTTACATTTTATTTTGATAATGAAAGTGTATCTTCTATTTATTTCTAATTACATCTAGGTCACAAGTCTCAGAGAGAAGAATTAGATTCTATTCTTTTTATTTTTGAGGTAAGATAACTTGAATATTCCTGTATGAGTTTTTTGCTTTGAATTAAGTCCTGTTAAATAGTAACAGTACAGCTATTCTACAGTTGCCTGGAAATAAATACGCTTTACATTTAACTGTATCCCTTTTTCCTTTTGCTTAGAGTTGAATATATGTGCTTTGTGTGAGAAGAAAAAGAATTTGACTTGCAGTTTTGCAGGAAGATGTCTTAACTGGAAAAAGATGTTTTCTGTGTCTGCAGATAGTTCATTACTTTTTGGTGGTGGTCTTTCCCCCCCTCTTCCAATGTATTATACGCTTCAAAATTCTTATAAAGGTGATCTCTGATTAGTCATGATCTTTTTCACCTTTTGATTGCATGTTATCTCTGATTTTTCTCATAATAGATTACTACTGCAGAATTAGTTTTTATAGATCCCTTTTATTTTTGAAAAGATTTATTATTTGAAAATAGTATTTCACAATATCCTTACCAAAAGCATATCTTGACTTAATTAAGATGAGTTAGAAACTAATTTAATGAAATCAGAACATTTCTGAGCAGAGACTATAGTTTAGAAATAGCTTAGAATGTCAAGTTTTTGTCTTTCCTTTTTGATGGAGGCTTCTAATTATAGGACAAGGATTGTGGTTCTTAAAAATATGTAAAATGGAAAGCTGATGAATGCTTATCACATGGTTGAATACAAATTCAAGATTTTTTTTTTTCTTTTTTTTTTTTTAAGGTATGTTGGTGCTTAGAAGTGTAGGGTTAGCTGTCACAAGGATAGTGGATCTGAAGAGAGCTCGTTCATTTGTTCACTAGTTCCTACATAAAGGGATGTTAGGTGACCTGTGCTTTGGAAGCAGTTGCACAGGCTGCTGGAGGGCCATGGCCAGGAATTCATTTGGGAAATCGGGTTACTTACACGTTGCTACTGCCTCTAGCATAAACATTGAAGTGCTACATAATAGATTTTTTAACTGCCTTTGTCACTAACTGTGCTCTGTTTTTTACCATCTGAAGATGATCATCCTCCAATCTAGCTGGAGAGGTGTTAGACCATTATTGCTCCAGGTCTTTGTTGTTTTGCTGTAGCTCATTACCCCTCTGTTGAGAAGGCTGAAACAAATGCTTGCTGGTGCCACAGAGGCAAGTTGACAGCTGAGCGTCCTAGCTTAAGGCACCATAGAGGTGGAATAACCTAATACAACTTGTCATGAACCAGAGCAACTGAGACAGATACTCATCCCATTCCACTCCCTATGCTATAAGCAGCAATATCCAGCAGGGAGCCAGGCAGTGGAGCCAGATAAACTGCAGTAACATCTGAAGTTTCCAATGCAGGACTTGCCAGACAGTCTGTCAGAGCCTTTGGGCTTCTTAGCTTTAGGAGTGGGATTATCTTGAAAGAACAGTAATGCTTCCAAGGAAAGCAGTATGGAAATTTTATAAGTTAACCCTTCAGCTTCTGATGTGTGGCCTTTGTGAAAGTGCTGTTTGGTCTTCTGAGAGCGATATCTGCAACATAGATCCTTGGGTTCTGTTTTTCGTAGAAAATTTTGCAACTCCTTCCAGAAAGGATTCATCAGAGATGGCAATTTCATAGTATTGGTAAGTTGATTTTTTTCTTTTTTAAACCTTATTTTTTATTAGTAGCTATTAGTAGTTTGTGCTACTCATTTCCTTAACCTTTAAGTGGCGTAACAGGGATTATGGTCTTGAAACTCTTGCAAGCGAGGGGAAGGAAAAAAAAAACCAAACAAAAAAACCCACCAGTGTAGTGAATGCTCTTCTAGATAAAATTAAATCTGGGAATCTGGAAATAGAACAGTG
This sequence comes from Aquila chrysaetos chrysaetos, assembly GCF_900496995.4. Lineage (NCBI taxonomy): Eukaryota > Metazoa > Chordata > Aves > Accipitriformes > Accipitridae > Aquila > Aquila chrysaetos. The sequence continues at coordinate 29,242,611 of NC_044005.1, forward strand.
GCTGAGAGAGAACAAGGGCAGGTGGAAAGTTGCTTTGTAATTTACATTTTTTCCCTAATTTTTTCTCCCTTAGTAATAAATTTCAAAATTGGAATGAGGTATGTATTTGTAAATGGGGAATGCTGATATTATGCACATTAATGACTTGAGAATCATTTACTTTTAATGTACACATACCAAAAAGTCCTTGTGGAAAGATGTTATGGAGCATGAGGAAGCTATGAAAGGTGATCTTTGGGGTTTTTTTCCTTCTGGCATTGAGAGAGTTGCCTGAGGATATCAAGTTCACCAAGATTAAATTGGAGCTTGCCAAGGACTTGTTTAAAAGTTACTATCAAGTCTGACCGAGAACTCTGACATCTTACTTTTAACAAAGAAATAACAAACAAACAAATACATGGGGTTTTTTTCTTCTTCTTTTCAGGTTTGATTTTAAAGAAGCTTCTTCATACTGGAAATTCATTAAAGGTATTGGAAAAAGTTGCATACTACTTTTGTGTAAAATACTTAAAAATACAAATAAGAACAAAAGGGTGAATTTTTATGGTAAAAGCACAGGAATGAGAACCAGATCATGACTTGTGTGTCATGAAAGAATGACTTCACATCATGAGCTTTATCTCAGTAGAACTACTCCCAGTAGTAATGTGTTTATATAGAGTAGCCAAGTTAAGAATGTGTGCAAATGGTTTGAAAGATTTTGCACTAAAGCAGCAGTAAGACTTAACCATTCGTTGTTAAGGGCAAGGAAACTGTTGGGGGGGCTCAGGCTGTGGTTTTGGGGCTCAGCTGTATTAGAAGTGGAAGATTACCTATGCCAAAGAGACCTGTTGGCGGGTAGTCTAATAATGGTTGACCATGGGACTAAAGCCACCCAAGTGTAACAAGGAGTTTTGGTACTGCAGCAACCAACCATGCCACTCCCCTGTAAACCAGCTGCAGGCTTGCCTGGTGCTGAAATTCTCCAATGTGAGCGCCACGAGAGGACTACTCTAGGACTCCATCACCTTTCTTGAAGAAGGAATAGAAGAGGGTAGAATGGGTCCTTCTGCTGCAAAAAGCTCACTCTCTTGTTATAACTCATGAACACATTTAGAAATTTTACGACAGTCTTCGTGTTTTCTGAAAAAGTGTTGTAGTGCTGTAGTCAAACAAGTGACTAGACGTGTTGGTTTTCTTCCTCTTCTTTCGGAGAAAACCCTGTGTAAGGGATTCTGTGAGGCAAACAGCAGTGAAGGTGCCAGGGTTGTCCTTGCATTTCAGCAGGAGCAGTAGATGTGTTAGCTTGGCTCTGCTGATTGCTGGTGGTCATACTGTGTCTATTCTTGTCTTTTTTTCTACCACTCCCCTTCTCCCTCCAGGACAAATGGAAATGCTTTTTTATGTTCTGGGACAAGTTAACGTGTTCTGTTTTTTACCTTTAAGATACGGCGCGAGGGTGTGCGTCTCTTTCTTTTGTGGTTGCAAGCACTTCAGAGTAACTGTAGTAAAGAACAATTATGGATGTTTTCTTGCTTGATTCCTGGATTTTCATCACCACAGTCTGAATATGGCCCTCGAACACTAGATAATCTCATTAACCCTCCACTTAATGTTCAAGAAAGTAAGTAATTTTTAATATTACTCAATTCTCTACATAATTCAATTCTCAGCACAGAAAAGACAAGTTGAAGTAACAAAGCAGTAACATACATATGTACCCAGGGAGCTTATGGAGCTGTTAATGAGTTTCTTGGCAGTTTATCAGGTCTTCTTGCAATAGTAACTTTGTCTTTTTTTGTTGTTTTTCAGGGTGGGTTGGTTTTTGTTTTGTTTTGTGTTTTTTTTAGGAAGTATGGCTATAGCAGCTTAACACATAGTGGGTGAAAATAAACTGACCGATTTTATGTAATTCTTCTTAAGATTTACAAGCAGGTGGTGCATCTGCTGCAAACTTGCACAGGTGGGTTCTGCTTGTTTTGAACATTTGCACTGGCTTTGGCCATAGTCTTAAGGAGCAAGCTATGCAAAGCAGTTTCTGGTATGGCTTTCAAGAGAATAGTGGTTGTTAGAGCAATACGTAAAGCCAAATGGTTGCTCTTCCTGCTGTGCCTGTGTTTGATCAGGCAATTGAAGCTGTGGTATTCTTGAGGCTTGGAGTCTTCCAAAAGAATTGGACCTTGTAAATTGCAAAACCTGAGGTCAGAAAGGTCTGCATCAGTGGAAAGGCTTGAGCATTCTGAGATAAGCTTTTTATACTTTCTAGATATATATATTTTTTTTTAATGTGAAGATCATTATCTTGACACTAATCAATAGGGTGAGGATGATTTTTCTCTTAAGATGATTCTTATGACAGTTTTTTCCTTTGACTACTTACTCTAGCAGTAAGTATCAGATACTGGCTACTTTGGGGAGCCTCTTGCCTCCTAACTAAATTTGTTCCTGTTAATGGGAATTTAAGCTTATTTATTAATGAATTGCAATTGGATGGGGTCATAAGTGCAAACTGTGCATTCACATAAATGTGACTAAGAAGATAACCACTTTTTCATCTGAACATTAAGTGCTGTTGCCTTTTCTCCACCTCCACCCAATGTTTTAGAGCTGACATAAGCATTGCTTGTAGAAGCAAGCAGTGTCTCCTTGACTAGTAATTAAATTTACTGAAACTTAGCAGATGAATTTCGTGGCAGGATAGCTCTGCAGATAAAAGTTTACTACATACTTTAAGCCCTGTTTTGGAGTTATCTTGTGTTATAGCTCTAGAGCGGGAAAGGAGGAACAAATCTAGAGGGGATATAGACAGCATAGAAATGCAGAGTTTGTTTTTCTCTTGTTCCTGTAGTTAATGTTCTCATTTAACTCTGAAGTAGCTTCACTGTAGAGGCAAAGGAAGGATAAAGCTAGTAAAACTTAACACAAATGTAACTGATCAACTGCTAAATGAAGAAAATCATGAGATATGTAAATAAAGATTTGGCATTTGTGCAACACAAGTTACACTATTGTTTGCATAAATTCCAGAAGAAATGGATTACACCTTTTGGAAAAATTGGGTCTTGGCAGGTGAGATTCCCAAGGTGCATAGGGAGAACTTAGTTATTATCTGTAGTGGTTTTATATATGTAAGAAATTAGTTCTGAGGTGGTTTATTACCTAAAATGTCCTATTTTTCATTAATCTGTGGGTCGATTGTTTTGCCTGTAACTGTCTCATCTTACCCCAGTGCATTTCTACTTTGATAACTTGGTAGATATTTATGCATGGGAAGAAATGTCTAAATGTTAGATGTATTTCTTCTTCCTTTTCTTTTTCTTTTTTTTTTTTTTTTTTAAATAGCTCAAGTGACTATAGAGGAGATCACTCCACTTGTTCCTCCACAATCAGGAGATAAAGGACAAGAAGATTTAACAAGCTATTTCTTAGAAGCACTTTTGAAATACATAGTAATTCAGGTATGTTCAATAGTTTTCAAGCAAACAAATATGAAACAACTAACACCTGTTTCTTCATTACAAGAAGACATTTACTAGTAGCACTGCAAATGTATATGAAAATGTTTTAAATGTTCCTCCCCCTTGCCCCTCCCTCAAGTGTCATTCATAAAAAGTGAATTCTCCTAGAAAATCTTCACTTGCCTTCTGTGTGAATATTCATAGGTCTGTTATCACAGGGTCTTGCATCAGATTGCAGCATGGAGAAAAAACAAGACTTGTCTGTCACTTTCAGCAATGCTAATTCCAGCTCCCTTCCTGTTTTCATCTCCCCCTCCCTGCCCTGTTGCCTTCAACCAGTAGAAGGATCAACCGGGCTCGCTCTTATTATGTGGGTTTCGTGGTGGTCAGGGACTTTGCTTTTCAAACTAAGGGGAAACTTCTAACTGAAGGCATTGGATTTTTGTGATACAGGCTTTTAACGAGTCCCAAACTTTTGCTGGCCTTTTTTCTAGGTTTGTACTCAGGCTAGCTGACAAAACCAAACAAACCGTTGAGTCTGACATCCTATTGCTGTAAGACTGGGACTGCCGGTGTCTGTGCTTAGGGTCATATTTTTCCTCCAGCTATCTTTCTGGAATTTCTGCTGTTACTGTAGATTAACCATACAGCCTCTCCATTCTTTAGTGGAAACACTGAGCTACTGGAAAGCCCTGGTTAGTAGAAATGCTCCAGGGTGTTTAGAGCATGATACAGGGATTGTGCCTTTCTAGCAAGGGCTTGTGGGTTTGGGGTTTTTTGGGGGGGTTTTGTTTGTTTGTTTTTTTCCCCCCCGATCAACAAGATATTTACAACGCAGATCTTGCAGGGACGGTGCCATGACTCCTGTTGATGTCTTAACTGTACTTTCTGGGACTTTAGTTTTAGGAGACTTGTAAGCCCATGTGTAATATAGTACAGTGCACAGAGAAAATTTTGGATTACTGCTACAGCTAAGCAAGTGAACCTCTTCAAAAGATAAGCAATGGGAAACAGTACATATCTGGAATACTTATGATCTGACAAAGCTTATGAGTTGAGTTCTGCTTGACATTAGCTGCACTGCTGAGATTACACTTGCTTGGGGGCATTGCTCTGTGAACACAAGGTGATAAGATCTTGCAGATCCCAAGCTACCTAAAAGGCAGATAATGGAGCTGAACTGTGCACAGAAAGTGAAGACTTGAATGAGTATCTAGTCCACGGTGTGCAACTCAGGTGCACACTATGTCCTTCCCTTTGTACTTTGACACTTCCATGATCTCAGCCAGTAATTGAAAAGCCTAGGACAGGGCATGGCAAGAGCTCCTATCAAAAACTGTGGCCTAGCTATTATACTTTATGTAATTGATTTGCTGGCCAGTTAGCAGATGCTGCTTCTGAGCCTGCTGTGCTGTCATATGCCCAGCGAACTGCTTGACTACATAACATGCTGTAGGTGTTCCAGAGTACTGCCTTCTGGGTCAGACTTGTCCAGCAGAACCCATTTGGGTATCTATCCCTAAGTTTTTCTTCACACTTTTGCAGGTTGTGCTAGAGAAGATGGACAGTGCACAAATATGGCCAATGTTAAACTGAAACATTTAATGGCTTCCCTTTATCTATCTTACTCTGTGAACTTGCGGTGCTGGAATAATTTGCAACCTCATTTTGTTGCCCCCAGCATCTCCCACGTTGAACAGAGGTCACCATACTTGTGACTTGTAGGGTAAGCTTAATGATGACTGTTCATTTTGAATAAAAATACCCCTTACATTCTTGAAGACAGCTGCCCTCTCTGTAATGAACTGAAAGTATTACGTTGAAATTTAGGTAAGTCATTGAAACAGGTGTCATAGAACTTGTTCACTATGTGAATGCTAAAGTCTTGCTGAAGTCTCTGTAGAGGCACTGATAATTTCAAGCTGAATAGTTACTTCTTTGATACTAAGTTCTGCCAAAGAACTTCATGTCACTAATTTCTATATTAGTCACCCATTCTATTGAATTACATTGAGGAGATATATATGTATGTATGTATATTCTATTCTAAAGGCCCATTACCCTGAAAGTAGATAGTCTTTGTTTCATTGACATTTCCTAGTCAGTTTCTGTTCCATCTTTCTAAAAGTGTTTATTAAAATGTGTATGGTTTTGTTCCAAAGAAATAACTTATAAAGAAGACATTTCATCAGTCATCTTTCTTTTCTACTTCTAGATGTTCACTTTATCCAACTTCTTTTTTTTAAGGTTAAGAGTTTAGAATGGAAGAACAAGGAAAACCAGGAAAAGGGATTTTCATTTTTATTCTCAAATTTTAAGAAATACTACTTACCTTCTATTTTCCCAAACATCTGTAAGGAAACCAGCTTGTATAACCCTATACTTGGTAAGTGTTAATACAGCTGATGAAATCATTACATTTTCTGTAATAGAGTATAGCAAAGCAGTTTTTTGCTTGACTCATGTTTCCCATAAAGAACATTCTCCAAAAGTATTTCTTATGAAAGAACATGTTATGGTTCCTGTTCATGGTTTTCAATTCTCTGTTTGTGGAGGCACCTGATGCTTTCATTAGAGTCAATCTTGCTATATTAACCTGATGCAGGTAAAGTAAATGTTCTTGTAAAACAGTTCTTTAATGTGACGTCTGTTGATTTAAGTTGTGCTCTGAAGAGAAACTACGGCTGCTGAGATAAAAGGTGTTCATGTGCTGTTCTTTGGGGGATGTTGGCTTTATCTGTACAGAATCATAATGTTTGGATCATATGGTGCTTGCTCATAGTTCAGACAGGGCAGAGTTAGTTACGGGTTTGTGTCAACTATGTTTTGTCAAGAGCTTGCAGTAGGAAGAGGAAGCTAGGGTTTAACACAATCTTTAAAGCTGATGGTGCTAGAATATATCTTTCCATATAGAGAGCGGAACTTTAGGTGTTTGCTAAGCAAACCTAACTAGAGTTTTGCTCAGAGGTTTTTAGCCCATTCTGAACTAGAACATTGTTTGCAAATCTTGATTTTGCTAGCTCAGGTTTGCACACACCCATGCACATGTTGATTGTAAGCCGACGAGTTCAAGACTCTAGTTTGCAAAGCAATACCACGTACACAGGCTTTAAGCTGCCATTTCATTACTTGAATAATATGGAAACCTCACAGCTCCTCTTACCTGTTGATGCAGTAGCTCGCAAGGATTAGTAGTGATCTCCAGACACAATTTCATATTCTAAATTCAAGCTGTCGGGGAAGTTTGTTGACAAGGTCTTAGTTTCTGCCAGTCCATGTACATGTATTTGGATTGTGGCTTTCTTCAGAGATGGATGTTTCAAAACCATGTTCTCCTGGGAAAGATAAACAGTGGACTTTCTCTTCTGGGGGGGGAAGAAACAGTATAAATCCAGCCATGAACAACAGTAAAACAAGAGTTGTGTGAAGATACTGAAGAGGTTCACTGATAAAATAGCTACAAGAGGGATGGTAGGCAATGCTGAGAAAGCAAACCTACTGCTGCTTGACGTCCTCAGACAAGAAATGTGGGAACAGTATATTCTCTTTCTATGAAGATCTTGATTGTGTCTTCCATAGAAGTGTTACTGTAGTCCTCTCTGTGAACCGTGAACAAGAAACTTCCAAGGCCTTAGTAAAGAAGAGGACAGTGGGGAACAAGAAGAAGAAATGGGCACAGATCTCCAAAACTACTGTCAGTGCCTTAAACAGTGCAAAGTCAGCAACAATGACAAGGATTTTGGGAAGGGGAAGAATACAGTATTGAAAGCAATAGAAACACTGGTAAGTAGAATAGTCTTTTCTCCTCTAAGAAGCCAGTTCTTCTCTGGCTTGTATCTTTCCCCCTTAGTTGAAAACAATCCTGTGCCTGTTCTGAACAAAATTCACAGCATTTAGGCAGAAAAAAGGGCAAACTTGGGCACTGAGCCTGCTGCTAAAAGCAGTTCTTAAGCTACTGGTGTAATGTTTAATTTAGGAGAAGTCATGAGGTATAAATCAAAACAGTCGTTTTAGTAAGCAAGCATTGGTACAGGGCTTTACTGGAGATAGTATATTGGATTGAGTTTTTTTTTTCTTTCTGTTACGGTAGATTTTCAGATAACTGTATTGGTTACAGTAACAAGCGCTGAGCATTCCAGTTACAAGAAGCTAATACTGTGCTTCCTCCAAATTCTGGCTTGAGTATTACAGGCTTAGAAGAGCAATACAGGCTTAGAAGAGCCCATGAGATTCTTCTGTTTTGTTTTGAATGCCTTTTAACACCTGTTTAGATTCAGTAAGATAGTCTTTAGAAACTGTTTTGTAAGAACTACAGATACGGCAGTAAGATTCCAGGGGCGTTGTTTTTTCAATCATAGTAATGTGCCTTTGTGTGCCATTTCCAAGCCATTTAGATGGGCAGCTTCATTTACAGGGAAACAATAAAGTGGGTGTCCTACAGCTCTCTGCAGCTCTTCATTCCTTCTGAATCCTTTATTGCCTTAAAAAGTTAAGCGTGGTTAAAACTACAAGTGTCCACCATTATAAATGTGGTTTTGCTAGCCTTTTAATTTTCTACCCTGTATATGCCTTCCACCACCTCAGCTTCCTGGCCTTTTTGGCACCAGCTTACATCAAGTCCCCAGAGGTGGAAGGCAAGTGGGTGGGTAAAGCCCAAAACAAAATGGAAAGGAAAATGGAAAACTGGGGGAAGGGAGTATTTCCTCTTGGGCTATTTGAGTCAATCTAATAAGCTTCTGTTTTGCTTTGGTTTTACATCAGTGTCCTCACCTGGAGCCTTGACACCTATTTCCAAGATGGACAGAAATACGAAAATACAAGAAATGACTGAAGGAAGATACATTTGAGAAGCAGCTGCAGCACATAATACAGTTGAGAGGGAATAGAGAGAGAGGATGTTTTGAGAGGATATAATGAAACTACAGAAGGAGACAGTGTGCTGCAAAGACATGTTTACTACATGTCTACAGGATGTCTTGTCCTTTTGAAAATACTGTTAGTATTGCAGTCTTCACACCCTGCTGAATGCTAATCGATAGCAGAGAGAACTGATTTTTGCATCTTTAAATACTGCGCTGCCAGGCATTTGCTTCCTTTTTTTGCTGATTGTGCTGTTATACATGCTTCTGTGTAAGATATATTAATTTTTAATTTTCTTACTAACCTGCTGCTTTCCACAGAATGAAAACAATGTACTGTTTTTTATTAGTAGTAAATAAACTCTTTGTAAGCTTTTTAAAAGGTATTCTGTGTATTTGTTACTTACTCTAGGTGGATGGTATGCAAGAGTCATATAGTTTTTTCCTCTAAAAATAATGCTTCCATTAAAAATAGTGGATGTAACTTTAAAGTCTGTTCTGGAAACATTCCTCAGTTTAGCAGCACCATGATGAGTTTATCACTACTTTTATATGTGGCTGTTGAAATGACACTGAGATGTACCAACTTGGATATCCTCAGTGCTGGTGATCCTCAGTGCTGGTGCTGGATGTTGTGTTGTGTATTTGTAATGTTAACAAGGAAACCTTTACAGCAGTCTGGCAGGTAGGCTGTATTCACTTCAAATGCCTAAAAGTGTATGTGGCTGTCATAAGTTAATTGCCTAGATAGTAGCTGATTATTTCTTTGCTGCTATCCAGATTTGTTCTTTCTGAATTATGATACCATAACCTCATAGAAGTTATGCTGGATCCCTTAAAAAAACTCTTGACCTTGCATTAGGAAGATATAGTCAGGCAACAACTTTATATTCTTCAGCATGACTACTTTGTATCTTCTTTGACTCCCACCATTAGTATCTTTGAACTACCTTCTGGCCCATAAAACCATGGAATATATCTCTTACTTATGTACCACAAGCTATAGAAGAGTTGAGTCAGTGCTGAAATACCATCTCTGTCCAATCTATCACTCTTTACATCTGGATAGGACCATCATTTCCCATGCTGCCTCCTTTTTGGTTGTTTTTTTGTTGTTGTTTTTTTGCGGGGCTTTTGTGTGTGTGTGTGGAAAACCATGATACTGAAACACCAGCAGCAGGATGTGTTCTGACAGCACATGTCATAATCAGTCCTCAGACGAATTTTCATCTACTTTTTGTATTGGAGCTGACCTCATACTTGCCCTTCTAGAACTAGGAATAGAGTTTGCACACCACTCCCAGAGAAACGTCATTCACACCTGAAAGTTTTGTAGCTGCTTCAGATTGATGATTGGTATTGCAGAACTGTTCTGCACCCTGTCTTGGGGTTGTGAAATGCAGAAATGACATTTTCCAGTGTTGAGTTGGCTGATACGTGGCTGGAGTTGAACTGCGCTGTTGATATTTGTCCCTGCAGAAATGTGCATTATGCACAATTTAAAAACTGTCTGTCCGTGTCAGTTCATACCCCACCCCCAACTCCATCTTTAATGTTTTTACTGCACATGTCGTTTCCATCCACATTGAGTGGACTGTCACTTTTTTCCTGAGGTGGATTCAGGAATACTGGTGACACTGTCAGCATCTTTGTCACTAGCACAGTAGAGAACCAGAAGAGCTGAACAGCTGTGAACCATCGTGTAGAACATGGGATAGAGAAAATGGAATTGTAGGTTATAGACCCTAAATAATCACAGTTCCTGCTAGCTGGCATGCCACTGGGTGTCATTCATTACATTCCCTGCAAGCCAGTACAGAAGCTATTGCCACAAAATCATCTTTCAGCTAAATCATGGGAAGATGCATGTGCCCTTGCTCTGGTAGCAAAGTCCAGCAAAAGTAGCTAGTGCACGTGTGGCATTAGATGAAGCTGTGAAACTCATGTGGCTTTGGAGCAGGATTTCTCTGTTCTATTAATCTTTCACCTGTTGGAGGGCCAGAAGCGGCTGTGTTTATTGCAGCTGCTGTTAGAATACAGTTTGGAATTAAAGCTCTCCCATTGTAGCCATGATTAGAGGTTGGGATCTGTATCAGTAAAGAACTTTGACCCTTATCACTAATTATTTTGCTTTATTGCGGATTGCTGCAGACGAACATAGAGATCTTTCTAGGGATGCATTAGGAAATGTGGTGATCCCTTGCATCTAAACTGCACCTGCTTTTCACAGTAGGTTTGGTAGTAGGGGATAAGTGACATATAGGACTCTTAAAAGGCTGTAAAATGGTATGAGTTACATAAATTGTTGCTTAGTAACTTAACTATAAACACTTCTTAATGAAGAAATTTGACAATATCTTAATTCTATATGAATATAGTTTTCTTGTATAGGCCATATTCTAGTCTAGTTAACAGTTATTTTGATACTTAGAACTCCTTTGTAGTTTTCAATGAGAGTGTGAAGTAGTGAGTTTGCTGAAGTCTATCTTTAAATATTGAGTATAGCATGTAGCTTAAAGCTGAAAACAATGAAAAGAAATGTGTTTACTTGTTTAGAAAAAAAATGCAAGCAAGGATGTAAGGCTATAGAAATCACTTTCAGATAAAAAATTAAAGGTTTTGCATAGCAGAAACAAGTTGTCTGTTGGACCAACAATATTGTCTCCCTCCAGGATAAAATTACAGCCTTTTGATGGCTTATAGTCTAGTCTTGAAATTTTCTCTATCACATCCATATTGGCACATCTTGGGATGAGTTTTGCAACAGTGAATATGAAAAAAGAGCACCTCTGAAAGTTCATGTGCATTGGTTATGGTTTTAGGATGTCTTTCTTATATAGAGCTTTCCCTCTGCACATATTTTTAAGATGTTGTGTTTCCTTTCAGATATACCACAAATGAGACCAAAGCCACACTATGTTATGATTAAGAAAGATGCTGAAACCAATGAGGCAATATATTGCACAAAGGAACCTTTTATTAAGGCTCGTGTTATTGTCATTCGATGGTTGGTGTCTTTTTGGCTTGAGCCAAAACCTCATACAGGACCTCATATTCCTGGGGTTGAAGGTGAAAATGTGCCAAAGAATATTCAGGTAAAACCAAATAGAGAAAAAAGTGTTTGTTTTCATGTTTTTCTCTTAATTGTTATGTCAGTAGTGTGTACTCCTCTGATAATTATAACTAATGAAGAACTTTAAAAAAGGAATTTGTAAACAATTTTCGCTTATGAATTCACTTTAGAAGAACTCGCTATGATTTTTTTTTTCAAATTCTGCTATTTTGTTTTTAATCAAATAGACATAAGAAGCCTTGAAATGCGGTGAATCCTATTTTGTTTTGGTTTGGGTTTTTTTTCCTGAATTCTTTGTACTGTTTAAGTTATACAGCAGTATAATTTAAAATTGTACTGTTCAATTGTTGTACTAAAAATGAGCTATGGACTGTTCTTTAATTTCTGTTTCAGAGAGCAGCTGCTAGCATGGCTTCAAGGGAGGACAGCAAAAATGACAGTACTGATAAGCAGGATAAAAATGCAGAGCCAGAACAATCTCATTCTAATACAAGTACTCTGACAGAGAGAGAACCAAGTTCTTCCAGCCTCTGCAGTATTGATGAAGAGCATTTAACCGATATTGAAATTGTCCGGAAAGTCTTTTCTTCTAAAAGAAGCAATGTTAATTTTCTAACTGAGATTTTTCGACAGGTAAAGAACCCTCTTTAGAATGCAAGAATCTTGATTATTTTATTGTAAATGATGATTATGTCATAGTTTTCTTTCAAGAGCATTTGCTAAGCAGAAGATTATATAAATGTACAGGTTTTTTTCTTTCATCTTGCCTTTAAGGTTTAAGAATTGAAAAGTTAACACTCTCTGATATATTTTCTGTGTAGAATATCCCTGGTTCCTGATTTTTCTAACTTTATTTCTTTAATAACCAGTTCGACAACATTTAACTGAGACTTTACAGTTCCCCATAGGCAGGAATGTTTGATCTTTTCATACATCAACCCTGTATCTATTAGAGCTCACAACCAAGCATATTAAAATAAGCCTCCTGTGGGAGTCTGCAGCTGTTAAAGAGCTGTTTTAGGAGCAAATGTCCTTACCTTGATAGTGTTCATCAGAAGAGTGGGACAGATGGCTATAGAAGGTAACAGCTTCTGCTTCTGACTTTACTGCAACCAGAAATGTTAGCTGAGCATACTCAAAATAGTATTTCTGAACTGGAAACTATTAAACAAATTAAAGCTGAGAACATATGCCAGAATATGGAGTCTTTATTTATAAGGTGAAAATACATAATTTTGAGTTCAATGTGGGAGAACAGAACAAGATAGACTTTCTTTATGCCCCATGCTATAGATCAAAAGATGAAGAGATTTTCTGAATAATAGTAAAGAAAAAATATACTAACTTTCAATTGAAATGCATGACACTAATTGCTTTAAACAGCAGAAAACAAAACAGTTTAAAACTCCAGTATATCTGGATGAAGTGGATATTTTCAAATGAGGCACATAAACGTCGGAAGCTTATCCATATACGATGTGTTGAAGAGCTTGGACACATTGCTGAAGGAGATAATGGAGTTACTTGAATTCAGCTGCCACTCAGGAGTTTACAGAGTCTGAGACATTGAATGTAGAGTCTAAATTATTGATGGTCTATTTAGAAACTGCCCCCCCCCCCCCCGAAGGGGACAGCAAAGGTGATTGTCTTTGTTCTTTTCACAAGGCACTCTGTGATTTATGTAGATAATTTGGCTTTCATGTGTGGTTATGAGATCCCATTTAGGTCATTGTTTAGCCAGAAGTTTTCAGTGTAAGTTCATTTCTAATATGCCAGATTTTTGTAATATTTCTAAAATGTTAGGGCTAAGTTATTCCAGTCAGGAGGAAATTTAAGTTGTACTGAATGGTGGCAAGATTATAGAAAAAAAGTTTTATGCACTTTAGGCTCCAGGGTATAAAAAATGTATACGGCCTTGCAGAAGACTATTAGACTTGATGACTGATTGTGTGTGACTGATGAACTTGTCAGTTGAATTCTGTAATACATAGAAAAATTCTTTTTGGTGTGATGCTGGTATGAAATGTCTATGTCCAGAGAGAGAAGGTACCACTTGTGTCAAGTGGGCCGTCCTTAAAGACATGGGCAATGAGTTTTCAACATTCATACCATGGGGTCCATAAAGTTATGTTTTAGTGTAGTGTATTTTTTCTTTTTTTTAATACAATTAGGGCATCATGGTCTTTGGTAAATGTATTTATAGTTAGTTAAAATCTGACTAATGTTAAAAGTTTCTGATCTGTGACTAGTTGTTACCAGCACAGCAGATACAGAAAACCCCCGGAAGAGGGCAGTGATCAGCCATCATACTGACTCAAATGCACGCTTTTTTGAAACAATAATTCTGAAGGCTTTTCAGGGAGTCATTTGTTTTAAGGATACTGTTTTGTAAAAACTCATTTAGCTAAAAATAAGATATGTGGCTACCAGTAATGTGTGTCACTTGAATTTTTCTTAGTCATTTAGAACTGATTTAACTCTACCCTTCCAAATCCTCTGAATGGAAGATGTTGTAATAGAAACTTCTGCTCATTTGTTTTATGTATTTTTGATGAGTGTTTGGGTCTTAATTTCAGCAGGTTAGGTGTTGAGTAGATATGCATGTATGGATTCTCATATCTTTCTTTTTGGCAGTGAAGTTTTCCAAGTACTTCCTTGACAAGTTTTCTTGTTAAAACATTTTTTTCATGTTTTGAGTTTACAGATGAAGAAAATGAGCAAACGTTTAGGTTTAGGAGTAATTTATTTGTTAGGATCCTACAGTGGCTGTATTTCCCCCACCAGCACCTTATCCCTTAGAACCTGTACATTATAGAGTCCAACTTGATTTCAAGTATTGTAACTGGTTTTTTGTTTGTTTCTTTTTCTACTCACAGGCATTTCTGTTGCCGATATGTGAAGCAGCTGCCATGAGGAAAGTGGTAAAGGTGTATCAGGAATGGATTCAGCAAGAAGACAAGCCTTTATTTATGAAAGAACCTGAAGAAATAATGCAGTGCACAACTGTAGATTGTGATCAAAATGTTGTTGACCACAATTCATCAGAGAAAGCAAAAGAAAGAGAAGAGGTAAAATATTGTTCGTTAATTGTGCATCTTTTTGATATGCTAGTAGACAGAGAAGTGGCCTCCTCAACAGATTATATGTGGTTTAATTTGATGTCAGAGCATCTGTTCAGGAAAATTAATGGTAATTAAACAGTGCATTAATGGGCTACCAATTTGATCCATTATCTGTAGATTTTTAACGTGGTTGGTTCAATTTAAAATTTCATATAGTTCTATGAACTATTCTCAAGATGTGGATTATACAGCATGCTAACCTTCAGCTGTGTAAAAATTATATACAAATAAAAGGATGAGGAAAATGGTAGTTATTTCATCCAGATACTTTAAAATAATCGCTACAAACTTCTTAAAATGTAGTTGTGTCTTTAAGATGCATCTTAAACATTTGTCTACCATTGTTTAATATCTATTATATCCTTTTTCCTTTAATATAAAACCAAAATACCTGTCTACAAATCTATGGGATTTTAAGAAAAAATGTTTTTCAGGAAAAAGGGATGAACTCCAGTCATGTTAGAAATTCAAACTGGGCAAGAAATGGCTGTTACGAAGACACTTTGCATAAAATGTCCGAAATTGATACCGAAGAGCAAAATGTACGAGCTGGAGTACAGTCAGTATTGCAGGTATGAAATAGACTTGATATCTAATTTTCATCCTAATAATAATGCTCTTGTTATCGGCACAGAAAGAGTGGAATATAATGTAATACTCCTGCAAGGGAATCCCATGGTCCTTCAAAGCATCTCTGAATTTTAAAAATTATTTTAGATTTTAAAAGTATGATGATAAATAGTGTTAGAATAATGGCAGTGGATCACTATATCTTTATTGACCTTAAGTAGGATGATGTGTATACAAGTGTTGGATAACACAGTAAAAAAAATCTTTTAATTTTGCATTAGGACATGTGTTCTGCTCTT
Organism: Aquila chrysaetos chrysaetos; assembly: GCF_900496995.4. NCBI lineage: Eukaryota > Metazoa > Chordata > Aves > Accipitriformes > Accipitridae > Aquila > Aquila chrysaetos. Next base: position 29,257,971 of record NC_044005.1, read on the forward strand.
CATCATATAACAGAAAAAATAATTCTCATTTGAGTGCCATGTCTTCAAATTATTCTAATTCTAATTAAGCATTTAATGAGAATGCTTAGAAGCTTTTTTTTCTTTTAAGCTATTAGTCACCACAAACAAAACATCATTACCTGCGGTTTTCCTAATCTCAATAATAAGGTGTACTGGGATATTTTCTCATCTTTATCTGAATTACAGATTAGATGAGTACATAAGTGTTTCAAAATTTTGATCAGACACAACAACACTCTACTTCAGTGATATCCTTGAGGAATGGAGAGTTGCAGAAGTTCCCTAACAGAAGTTTTCTGTTTCTGGGAAATTTGGCAGGGTAGAATTTGTGTTAATTTCAAATATTCAGCAAAATGCTTCACTGAAGTTGAGGATATAGAAAATCAAGTGTGGATTGAGTGATCAATTTGAGGATCTTTGAAATGCTCTTACGGTCATATAAAATGTGTGTATTTTATGTATAATATGTGCATGAACATACATATATGTGTGTATATGACTCTAGCCTCCATAATACTCTTTTATCCATAAGAAAACTGATTCTGAACAAAATAAAACAGACGTGCATTTGCCACTCCACTGTGTGTGCTTTTACCATGGGTGACCACGCTAATTAGAACTCATTATTTTTACCACAGCTTGAATGATTTCCTGAATAGGGTTTCCTGTTGTGCTGTACACTTTTATATATAAAAATAAACTTTGTAACGGAAATCAGTTTTAAATTCACGTATGTTACAATAATTTCAGCTTCATAATCTTTGCATACAATGACTAGAATATGAACCGTTTCTGAGAAATGAAAAGGTGAAGTACTTTTTCTATTTGCAATGTATACTAAGTTTTAAACATCTGAGAATGTCTGGGACATTCTTCATGTTGAAGTTTTTTTAGACAAAGGTTCATTTGACCCATTTAATTTTTGCATAGACTTATTTCTAGGCACTTAGAGTAGGGTAGGCTCATTAGTTGAGGCAGTGAATGTAAAGCTGCATACTAATAGTTTTTAATTACTGAAATCCAAAGTTCTCAGTAGAGGGAAATTACAACTGTAGAACCAATGATTTCCTGTACATGTGGATTAAGGAAGAGAAGTAAAAAATAATTGGAAATCTAGCGCTCACTGTGATTCAAATACTTCTTAAACTTACGTAAAAATATAACAACACTTTAGTAGTAGCTCCTGTAACTCCTACAGTGTCCTTGCCTACTTTGTTTTCATCATTTTTGTTCTGAAAGCCCTAATTCACTGTCCACTGAAGTCAACCACTTTGGAGAAGGTATCCAGTTTCCTACTTTTGGTAAGCCTTACTGATCACAGTGGGATGAATGCTTTAGTTTCCCAGAACATAATACAGGCCTCGTCACGCTGAAGCATACTGTGTACCAGGACTATTTCAGGTAGTTTAGCATATATTATGTAGCTATATTACACTAGTAGTAGTAATAGTATAGCTACTACACTAGGTAGTAGCTATATTATACTAGTCAGGTGGAACTTTTGTCCAGTGGACTTCTTTACTGGGACATTTTTGTCCATCATATTAAAATAATTGTATAGAGTAGTTTATTGTACTATCTGTCTATGGCAGCAAAAATACAGAAATATGTTTTGTAGAAAAAAATGGGGAAAAAAATCAGTCTTACTGTTGCTTTATCATCATGTCAAGCTAACTTATATTTAAATATATACTTCTGAGTGCATATACAGCCTTTTCTGTTAATTGTAGATTTTTCTCTTCCTGGTTACTATCAACTGAACTGCTGAAAACGTCAAAGTGCTTCAAGCTCATAACATCCAATCTTTTCTACTTACAGGTTTTTATAATAAATTCTTCAAATATATTCTTTCTTGAACCTGCAAATGAAATTAAAGCTCTGCTGGATGAACACACTGATATGTGTAAACGCATTCTTAATATCTACCGTCACATGGTAGTCCAAGTGACTATGGACAAGAAGACATGGTAAAATGCTAATGCTTTTATCTTAGATTATTAGTTCACAAGATAAATGTGAAAACTTACTTGGTAGTAAACACAGTAGAGTGGTATTGACTATGTGAATCAGTTGCTCTAAATCAGTAAATACATGGACTTTAACATCACAGGCAACTTACCACGGGGGAAGAGGTTGTCTGCTCTGTTAAAGCCAGTAGCAAGCACCTAGTTAGTTTGAGGTAGTTTAGCCCTCAGTGAAAAAATAAGCAAGCTAGGTTATACAGACTACTGTTAAGGAGCTACTGATGACTTTTTTCCAGGGCATTTTGCTTATGTGTCAAAGTGCAAAAATATGAAAACAGCCATGAAGCTTCACAGCCTTATTTAAAAATAAACAAAAAATCCTCAGATAAGCATGGATAGCTATTATACAGATGTGGGTTGCTCTTGATCTGTAATTGTGTACAGGATTCCATGTACTGTTTAACTGTTTTGTTCCTTTACAGTGCTTAAGGTGCCTAGCAGGTACAGGGGACCCCACTTTCAAATTCATTTCTATTATTTCCCCCTATCCTTTAAATGGCTGTCTCTACTGATGTAGTATATTGCTTGCCACCATTCTCCATTGCAAGGAAGCAGTAGCAAGGGGATTTCAAATGGCTGATGTACTCCATTTTAACTTCACTTGTATTCAATCTGTCACTAATATTTCCTGAACTCTGGGTAAGTAGAGCTGGCATTACATGTCATGTGAAGCTTGTCTCCTCTTGTGAGGAAATAAAGAGTCAGTTCAAGGCTAGCCGCTGGGAAATTTGGTAGTAATAACAGCAAACAGATTCCACTAGATCAGTATTTTCTTCCCAGTTTCACATCCCTGTAAAGAAGTGACTCTAGACCGTGATGGCAAAGATTGCGCAATACAAAATAATTGGTGAAGTATGTTAATGATAATGTAACATTGCCAAAACCTGTCATTCATAACAAAAAAATACCCCAAACCAAAAAGTAAAGGCTCACATTGGATATATAATTAAAACTTTGCCTGTAATTTCAGGCCACTGAAGGTGATAGCACTTGAATGACCTGGCAGAAGATGTCAGAGGGTGACAGGGATTCCTCACTCTCAAGTGTGAAAAGAAGATTGGAGTAATTTCATTTGCAAGAACAAAGTTAGGCTGCTTGTAATCACTATGTCCTGTTTGGAATTTGTTTCAGCAAAACAAGCTTGGTTATTATCTTCAAAAGTATCCTGGTATATATAGAAGTATAACAAAATGGTAACTCTAAGTTTAATATTGTTTTGCAGGGAACAGATGCTACTTGTGCTGCTCAGGGTTACTGAATCTGTGCTGAAAATACCACCCCAAACTTTCTTGCAGTATCAAGGCAGAAAAAACTCCACTTTAGCTGGAAGACTTGCAGGACCTCTTTTCCAGGCAATTAAACATAAATTCACTTTAATTAATTCAGCTTAATTTTGACCAAGAGATTAGATGCAGCAACCACTGTTGGATTGTCATCTTAAATCATTGATCGTGTTACCCAGATAACATTGAAGGGTGTGGGTTAAAGAATTGGCTACATTTGTTACGTTCTGTCCTTATATTTAATGACACCGTGACAATGGTTTTTGGGGTGCTATGAAATTAAAAAATTGCTGTCCCTTAGTTGAGTTGGGATAACTGGCGATGTGTGCAGTTTTAGCCTGCTTCCATTGCAAAATTAGGTCAGGTCAGCACAAAATCTTCCCTGCCATCCATTCCTAACCAACTGATTTGGTTTGGGTTTGTTTTTTTTTTTTTTTTATTCCTTGCAGTAAGCTGTAGCATATTCTTTCAAAGTTTATAGTTGCAGAGTGCTGTTGTGGCTTCTCTGTAAATAGGATCTGTAAAGAAGTCTCTGTACTGGTGATGGAAAGAGTGTCAGGACTATGCAGAAATTTCTGTGGCAGTTAGAAGCTTCCTTTTAAGCAGTAACATTTGAATGTTGTCATCTTACGATCAGAACCCAACTCTTCTCACTTTATTCTTTTAGACTCTTATAGTAGCTTGGATCAAAGCAAATCTAAATGTGTACATCTCTCGAGAACTTTGGGATGACTTGCTGTCTGTAATGTCATCACTGACATATTGGGAAGAGCTTGCCACTGAATGGTCACTGACAATGGAGACACTAACTAAAGTACTAGCTAGAAACTTGTATAGCCTGGACCTCAGTGACTTGCCATTGGATAAATTGAGTGAGCAGAAGCAGAAAAAACACAAAGGCAAAGGTAAGACAACACTGTATACACATCATTTGAATTTGGGATGGGGTAATGAGATGGTTGGCACAGCATAATTTTGGTCTAGCCTTTTTAGTATACCTAATTAGGCCTCTCTATCACCTGAAATAACCCAGTTTCTTTCAGATAAGGTTGATTTTTAGAACCACCACAAAACCCTCACGTTAAGATTCAGTCCTGCAAATAGGCATATATGGAATGTAATTCTTAAAGGTGTGTTGAATTTAACGTAAAATGTTATACTGTAGTGGGTTATGTCTTTCTCCTTTTATCAAAGCAATTAAATAGTTGAGTCCCAATCATAACTTCTTGAAAGTAACAATGATTACACGTCTGGTAAAAAATAGCTAGCTAGCAAGTGGCTATTGCAAGCACAATTGGAATATTGATCCTGAAATCCAATGAATGTTGTTTAAAGATGAAATGTAAGGTGAACATAGTTTTGTTTGGGTACTAATTCATCACTAAGCCATGGTGAAGACAGGTTTTGTCAAAGTGACCTTGTTGGACTATATAAGAGAAAGGATACCTTTAATAATCCATATGAATGGTACCAGTTTTTAAACTGATTCCTGAACAATGCAGGAAATACTCTGTAGGACATAATATGGGGAGAGGAGGTGGCTACTTGCTTGTAATGGTACAGTTCTGGAATTGATAAGGGACAGGAAGTCTGTCCTCCTGGACAGAGGGCTGGATTGAGAGTTGCCAAACCTGGATTCCCTTCCCAGATCAGAGACTGACTTTTTGCATGTGACCATGAGCAATCATTTCTGTCTTTGTTTCCAATTCTGTAAAACATGGGTAACGATACTGCTCTGCTTTAAAAAGTGCTTTGAGATCTAATAGAAGCAGGATTATATTTAGGGTGAGTAATAAAGATGGAAAAAAAAGTATAATTTTTAGTCTACTGTTTATTTTTCTGTATTCTGATTGATGTGGTTCTCCAGTCAAACCTGAGGGAAGGTACTTCCTACTAATATCTTACGGTTTGTCAGTGAGAAGTAATATATGTGGATTCCCTGTCTTAAAGAGGATGTCCCTGTAGACTATTTTTGCTAAAAACTTTTCACATGCTTCCAAATTTCTCATCTTGAGCAAAAGCATTTTTCACACTTTTGTTCTTCTGGTGTGTGACAGCTGGACAAAAATACATTTCTCTGTAGTTGACCCTGAGAGGTTGTTCAGATCACCATGCATTTTTGTTTTCCTATACTGTATATCTATCTACTTTTTCTTGTGGTTTAGAAAAAAGAAAAAAAAAAAGAGAGAAGTCTGATGTCAGATAAGAATGTGTATAGTTATTTGAATATAGGCTTAAAAAACATTCTGAATCATCTGTGTCACCCATACAGAGCCACATGAGAAGAGTTCATATTAGCCTTCAGTAATAGAGTTCCAGAGAAAGCCTCTGTTGTTATATGTGAGTTGCAGAGTTAAATCCAGCTTTGGAAGTAATAAATATCATACAAATTATGCCAATTTCTTTGGCCCTGTTCATTAGCTAATAATAATGAACCTGTTGTACTAGTGCTCGCTTTCCAAGAAGATGCCCTTTTAATGATTGTAATTGTTGATCAAGTATAATTTTTGTTTACATGAGTTCAATTGAGAGCAGCCCTGAGGAGAAGGACTTGGGGGTGTTGGTTGACGACAAGCTCAACATGACCCGGCAATGTGCGTTTGCAGCCCAGAAAGCCAACCGTATCCTGGGCTGCATCAAAAGAAGCATGACCAGCAGGTTAAGGGAGGTGATTCTGCCCCTCTACTCCACTCTTGTGAGACCCCACCTGGAGTACTGGGTCCAGCTCTGGGGCCCCCAACATAAGAAGGACATGGATCTGTTGGAGTGAGTCCAGAAGAGGGCCACAAAGATGATCAGAGGGCTGGAGCACCTCTCCTGTGAGGACAGGCTGAGGGAGTTGGGGTTGTTCAGCCTGGAGAAGAGAAGGCTCCGGGGACACCTTAGAGCAGCCTTCCAGTACCTAAGGGGGGCCTACAGGAAAGCTGGAGAGGGACTTCTTACAAGGTGATAGGACAAGGGGTAATGGCTTTAAACTGGAAGAGGGTAGATTTAGATTAGATGTAAGGAAGAAGTTCTTGACTGTGAGGGTGGGGAGGCACTGGAACAGGTTGCCCAGAGAGGCTGTGGATGCCCCATCCCTGGAAGTGTTCAAGGCCAGGTTGGACGGGGCTTTGAGCAACCTGGTCTAGTGGAAGGTGTCCCTGCCCATGGCAGGGGGGGGGTGGAACTACATGATCTTTAATGTCCCTTCCAACCCAAACTATTCAATGATTCAATGTGGATAAGGAAATACGTTGCAAATAGTCTTTAGTTTACTTTTTTGGTTTTTTAGAGAGTTGTTTTTGATAGCTCCTCATGTGAGCTTTATTTACTTCAACATAAATGTCAAATCTGAATTTGCTCCATCTTTTCTTAATTTTAGTATAGTATTTTTTTGTGAATTTCCAAAGAGCCTTGTTCTCTGAGCCCATCATCCCATGTTTTTTGCTTTTGCATTTTGTGTTAAAATATTTTGTCATCTTTATTTCATATTCCTCAAATGTCAGGGATTATTTGGAAAAAAACCCACAATATTAGTAGTCTGTAATGTAATGTATCATTTTGTATGTCTTCTCTAACAGGAACAGCAAAGGAAAAATTTCTGTAGTTACATATTTTATCAGGCTACAACCTTTGTAAACCCAATTGCACTTGATCCGTCAGGAAAAAAAAGCACAATAGTTTAATAGCACCAACACTTCTGAAAAAGTTTGAGTATCCCTCAGTGTTAATGCTGGCTGAGTAGGCTTATATATTTAAAAACCAGTAATGAGCTGTTTAGCTTTTGAAATCATGCTTGCTTTGATAACATAATTTATTCTATCCAGCTTTAAAACTCTTGGAAAGAGCACAGCTCCAAATGTCTGATGATACCAGAATAGAAGTGAATAGATTTGCAATTCTATTTTTGCAGGAGTTGGGCATGAATTCCCAAAATCTTCCGTTGATAAGTCCTTTTCTAGAGGCTGGAGCCGTGATCAGCCTGGACAAGCACCAATGAGACAACGCAGTGCTACAACCACTGGGTCTCCAGGAACAGAAAAGGCAAGAAGCATAGTACGGCAGAAAACAGTTGGTACGTATCTGTAAAAGCTAATATAAGTGACATTTGAGAAAGGGTAAGGAATTAATAACTGACTTTTTTAGCAATGTGGATAACTTCTCTCCACAAAGTATACTATCTATAATAATGAGTTAAATGTGTAAATTATGCAGCCTTATGTGCTTAGAGGGTAGCTGAATAGCTTGTGGTTACTAGAATCACAGTTACTGCAAATAAGTTTGATCACAAGCCTAAGCTGGGTTGGAAAAATAATACTGTTCTATGTATATGAAAGAGAAAAAATTGGGAATGGTTTGAGCAATGGTATGGATAGGTGGGTAATAGAAGGCTTTTTAAGTGTGTGTTTTCATAAACTGTGCAAAAAAATAGGTTGAGTATTTTCCAGCTGTGCAAAGACAAGTGTGACAAATACATATATGTCTGCATAGTTTATAAAATGTGTTGTCTGAATCTTGCATTAATGAAAGATTGGCACAGGTGTGTGCAGTTCTCCATTTCTGAAGTCATCGATTTCTCAACTTCATTACTTGCACTTCCTGTGTTAGAAATGAGTGATGCTAAACAGTGCTTTAGGTGGATCGCTCAAAAGAAGACTCATTTATGTTTGTATGATTTGCTTAGAATATCTTAACATGAACTGGACTACAAATTTCTTTACTCCTGTTGTCTCATCTTGATGATCTCACTGCTATTCCTTATGCGAAGGAAAATTAAGCTGGTTTTACTTTTCATTTAAAAGAAGAAACTTTTAAGGATTATCTCTTGCTTTTTTACTATCTCTGTAGTAGTAGTGGCTTCGGGCATTGTGTGGTGTTGCTTCACTGATACTTATTGGAAGCAGGTACATTCTGACAGTTTTAATAACTGGGGATGCGTATTGGCAGTTGAATATATAATTGTGTTTCAGAAATTAACATTTTCTTTTTCAAAAAAGAATTTTTGGAAATGAATTTGCAATTTTTCTTAAGTCGCAAAGGTTATTTAGCCAAAGGTTTTATTTGAATATTCTTCAAAATTCTCAATTTAAAAAAATTGTTTTCTTATAAGGCTATTGGGGGTGTGAGAGAGTTAATTGTTCTATAAGCAGTACGAACACGTGAGAAAATAAAGTCACTACTCCAAAATTTCCTTTTTCATGCGTTCAAATGCTACACAGCTTTTCCTGTATCTCATGCTTGACAGCACCTAGTTTGACTAAAGTTTTTCTTATGCATCACAGATACTTTATATGTAATTTCTACTTCTCTGTAGATAGTCTGTGATTAACTGTTGTGGTGTTTTTGTTTTGAATCTTAATTGTCTTAACAAGGTAAAGCTTATGTTAAAATTTCTCCTTCCAAATTGTTAATATTTCAGATATTCTGTCAGAAGCTTATGTTGTTTGGTCAATTTATTAATGGTTTTGTTTTGCTGCTATTTGAAAGATGGCTATTTATATGATGTTAGCCCTAAAATGACTGAAATTTATCCTAATCAAGCTATATATTGACCTGTTTAGCAGCAAACTAATCTGATTTTAGTTTCACTGTACTTCAGCTTCCATGGTTTTGTTCCTTTCCTCCAATTATCTTACATATTTGATATTAATAAGCCAAGTTTGTATTACTGTCACCACTTAAAATTTCAGCTCCATTCATAGTGTAGAATACCATCTGTGGACAAGCATCACCGCATTAGTAGGGTGATTTTAAAAGACGAAAAGCCCAAAAAGAGTTGCCAGAGCCAGAATCCCAAACTGTTCAGTTTTTTAAAATACTAATGAAGAATATATTACAAAAGCATATGTCTTAACTGTCTGCAAACAGTTGCTTGTTATTGTCTCTCAGGTCTGCTAAGAGAGCTGTTGGGATGCTTCTTAATATGTGCCAGTTAACACAGGGTCACATAATTAAAAAAACTGGTTTATAGTCACAATAAGTAAAATTTTCTATAGAACATTTTGCTGCTCAGATCTTCTCTTTCAGTTTAACATTAGCTCCACAAGCTAAGTCTGGAACTGAGTCAGACCTCAGATATGTTGCATGATATCTGATATGTAGTATATTTCCTTTGATTGTGAGTAATATACTCTTTATATCTGAGTAGGGGGGATGTGCATGTTGAATATTTTATGGTAAGAAAAAGCTGGGTTTCTTTTTCATCTGTTTTATGTTGTACACATTTTGTGTACATCTGTGCACCTCTGTTCTTGAGCCATCCTCATGCCAGCACACATTTATTGCTGCACCAAATTTGTGTGTTATGTGTGTGTTACTCAAATAAAAATCACAGCTTTTCTGATATGCAGTGTGTACATTTTTAGCCTGAACTTATGTAAAGTAATTTTTGGAAAAGGGCCTTTAAACTTGATGTGCATATGGGTTGAAAAATCTTCTGTAGGGCTAGGTACAGAATTTGTGACTTAGGCAGCAGATTCTAGTCCTACAAAAATAGCCAATCATAAAGAATTTAGTAACCTATTGTTCTGCTTTTGTCTGTAGTCAATAGTGGAAGGTTATAAACTGTTAAATAACTAGTCTACATTCTGGTATTAATTAATTCTGTGTCTACTTAACTACTTCAATGAATGTGACAGATTTTATTTAAAATAAGAATTCACTGAGATCACATTTTCCTTTTACAGGATCTCAGAGTTAATTTTCCTTTCAATAATAATACACTACAATTTTTCCTTAAAAAGTTTCCATAAAATTTTCACCTTCCAAATTGTAAGTGGGTTCTGCCGCCCCTTGCTAGTATCAATGTAACATGGTGGAAGAGATCCAGTCAAATTACAAGAGACGCTTTATGTTAAGATTTGTAGTTAACACAGTATCCAATCTCAAAAGCTTGCTTTATTTAGGATCGTAGTATCATTTAGGTTGGAAAAGACCCTTAAGATTTACTACATAGCTTGTTATTTTTTCTCTTGCCTCATTAATTTTAAGATGCACAATGATGAATGTAATGCATCTATCACTGTATCCTGAATCTTATTATTGTATCTCTTAAACAAAGACATGTTAAAGCCTTACACATAATTGCCCTTTTTTTTCTTTTTTTTTTTTTTAATTTCTTTCTGTCTTATAAACTAAGTTTAACAGAGAATGGTTTCAGTCTTAAAACGTCTGTCTTTCTGAATTGTTTTTCCAAACTGGTGTTAAGACTCCACTTAAGTTGTGCTGCATTTGTCAAATGTGTTTTCTGCTCTATGTACATTGACCTACTCAAGTTATCTGCATGTTGCTGTTAGGGACAATTTAACCTGATTTAGAAGTGTGATGTGCTCAACTTTCACTGCACTCCATTTATGTACTTCTGATTCCCATACAGATCAGGAGCACTAAGATTCTAAGTCTATATTCCATGTTGTTTTGAAAATATACACAGAAAAGATCAAAGACATATTAAATATTGTACTGACAATAGTTATGTAAGATGCACTGAAGTTTCCTTAAAAGAAGTTTATCAGCAACTATTTTAAAACAAGTTACCAAATTTGCAACAGTTTGAAAAGGAAGCTGCTTGAAACAATGAACATTACTTTTTGAAGAACTTCAAGTGTACTTTGAGAGTGAATGCAGTATCAGTTCTTTCTATGTCTTACTCTGACAAAGGAAAACAGATGTCATAAAGATTAATTTTAAATCTGTTAGAAAAGCTGCAGATATAACCTTGATCCTGATGCCACAATTCTCATGTAAGTTTTCCATTCCGTAGGACTGTTGGCAGGACGTGAGATACGAAAAGGTGAATTAGCATTAGTTTAGCAAGATTTATCCAGTATTGATTAAAAGCCAGACCCTATGGTTAAGAGACAGTTTAATGCTTTTTGTTGTCAAACCATTTCACTTCAGTCACTTCATTTTTAATTTGGAACTATAACAAGTTGTATTGCAAATTTCTCCACAAAGAACTGGTCATTTTCTCCTTATGCTTTTGAATCTCTTTTGGAGAATCATAAATTCAAGAGTATGGGTATATGTAAAATTCAGAGATGGTTTTTCAGGAGTAAACCAAAGGAAACTAGAAAAATGCAAATGTAGTGTAAGTTGCTTTTTCTGTTAAAAAATTTCAAGTTTTGAGTGCTTGCGGAGTGACTTTGATTTTTCAACCCCTGATGCAATGGGAAAAAAGTGTTGATTAGTTTCTTGAATTTGAATGCAAAATCTCTGTAATCGTCATAATAAAGGCATTGTTGCTGCTTTACATAAAAGTTAAAAACTCAAAATGTCTTATGTGTCCACTGATTTTTTTCTTTCTTACAGCTCTGCCAATATCTGCCGTGCTGAAATGTTTTAATTTTTGAATTTTCTTCCTTTTTATCTTTGTTTTCTCTGTTGCTGCTTTTTCTGTGACACAAGCCTTTCATTATAGTCACTCTTCTTTTTTCCTTCCCCACTTCTTTCTTTTCCTTTTTAAAGCCATGAGAAGCCGATCCATTGGTGAATGTGCTCTGCCATCGGCCTATATACGCAGTGCTAAAAGTGCTCCTGTTCTGATCCATACTTCCAAACCCTTCTTGCCTGATATTGTTCTCACTCCCCTTTCTGATGAGCTTTCAGGTAGTGCCACCTCTGCTAATTTCTGCACCCCCTTTATCACTTTTTTAAACCTTCTGCTTTCAAATTCTGCTAAATCATTAAATTTTTCAAAGTAAAAATACTTGGGGGATGGGGGGAGAGGGGAAGACATTAAGAATGAATATTTTGAGCTATGTAAAATACCATGCTATTTTGCAATTCATTCTGGAACTGTTAGAAGTTAGTGCTGTGCCAATGTTTACTATCATAAAAGTGAAAATTGGAGAAATCTCTTGCTTTTTCAATTTATTGGTAAACAGTAATATAGCATCTGTATACCAGAGAGTACAATTAATCTAAGTTTTTATTTGTGGTGAGTGAGGGAGGGAAAGGAAGAACTTAATTTTACTTTGATTTGCCATTTACATCTTTCTACATAAATGTTTTAATTCAGTGTCATGAATGATAGTTATACTTTAGTTCCCATGAAAGAAGAATGTCTGAAGTATATGGTGTCATATAATATGTTTTACAGTATGCCTGTTTTTCATTAATATATAACAACATTTAAAAATCTATAAAGTTTGGAATTCTGAGGTGCTGTGTTTTGGTGGATTTTTCCAAACGATCCATTTTTTACAGAGTTGTAGTTTTCCTCAACATCATGTTTGGTCCAGCAGGGTGGTTGGCTAGAAGTTTGACAGTAGCTTTCTTTGGATAATTTTCTTTGAACAAATAGGTTCAGTGATTAGAATTAGCACATATTTTAAAAATGCGTGCATGAAAGTTTACGAATAATGGTTTTTTTCTTTTTCCTGCGCTCCACCTATTACATAGGTGTAAATTAGTGGCATGTTAAGGCTGACAATCATATTATGCCTTTGTCTCACTGAGTGGGAAAAAAAAAAAAAACAAAGTACAGTGGGAGGACTATATATAGAGTCAAAACTGTGTATAAATATAAGGACTTAATGGCAAAATTTCTCTAAGGAAGATACGTTTTTTGGGGGGTTGGGGTTTTTTTTTTCCTGTCTCTCCTGCCTGCCTTTGTTACTCAAGAAGTATCAAGAACTGTATTTTGTATTTGTATTTTGTTATGTGTCCAAAATTAAGTCATCTTGTTGTGAAACAGAAACTTGGTGCCTTAGTATTCAATCTGAAGACATAAATGGAGAATCAGGGAACTTCAAGGAACCCACTCTAGAGAGACCAGACTTTCACAGTGAAAAATTATAAAGTATTTGAACGCAAATCTTCACACCACAAATAAAGAATAATAAAATACAAATTATATGTAGTACATTACTAAATGTGTGAGTGCAAAGGATATCTCTTCTGAGATATAAATTATTAGAACTTAGAAGATAGGGTTTTTTATAGGAATGATACATGAGCAACCTATTAGGAAATATATCTTACCTGGCCATAACATTGTTGAAAATAGTCAATTCTTAATGAAGATCTTAAGAGCACCTGCAGAAGGGAATGAGCTTTCATATTGAAGTATTATTTTGTCATATAGTCACTGATACTTAATTATCCTGTCTTAAAGAAGGCAAAAGTGCTTTTGCAGTCAATTTCATCATCCGTGTTTCTGAAAAGTCCTGGCTTGCATCTTACTTCTAATGTGTCCCAAACCTGATGGTTCTCTTGCTGTTATCCTTTCTGCTGATACTCATCTGATAGAAAAACTGCACAACCAATGTAGTTCTTAAAAGTGAAATAATTTTACAGACCTTTGCATTTCTAACATAGAAAGTCCTAGGCACTTCCTGGTTTTGGTGTCTTCTCAAACAGATGGGTGTTGAAGCAGCTTCACAATGTGGCCAAGAATCTTGAATATTGACAGAAGACTAAAAAGTTCTAGTGAAGAAAGCAAGCTGTTAGAGTGTTGATGGGGAAGTAGCAGAGTAAAGGAAAAACTATCCACTGGATCAGATGCACTTTGCTCTTCTAATTTTCTGATTTTTTTTTTTAATTGCACTTTCTTTCTTTTTTTTAAAATACGGAGCTTTATCATTTTCCTTGCCTTTTCTTCTTACAGAAAATATATTTGTTTCTGAAAGCCTTCTGTGTCTAGATATACAGCATGTAATTTGGGAAGTAATCAAATTGTTTCTATCATAAGCATGCTTTAGGTAATGAATGATGTTTAGCCAGCTGTGACAGCCCTTCCTCTTATTTCACAATTATATGAATGTCCCTGTTTTCCAAACTGACTTTCAGATCCAACATAACTTGAAGGAGAGGATATTTCAAATGAATAGGATGCCCTAATCTTAAGTTTTCTGAAGTAGTATTCAGGTCCTTTTTAGCTGTGAAACTCCTCATTGAAAGATTGACTCACTGAGCACTGGGGAATCTTGACAGGTAGTCCAAAAGAAAGCATTTATGCGAGACCTTTACCTTATGTATAGTACGGTATATAAATTTTCAAGAGTAAGGCAGAACACCCCACTATAATTAGTTATTTATAGAGACATAATGTTTCTGCTTGAAGATCAGTCAGTAGGTTAACAAAATTTATTGCAAAAGCTCAATATTGACATCTAGTCATCTAGCATCATAGAGGATGCTTTTCTTGAGACTGTAATTCCTTCATGTAGTTTCTAAGTTATGCTGTATTTCTGTGTGCAGAATATTTGCAACTTTTCAAATAGGATCCAGAAAGTGGAAGTGGAGATTTATGCTTTAACATGTTTACTTAGGAAAGTGATTTGGTATAGTGCAATTGTTGCAAATCTGCAATATTTCAAAGAGCTTTTCTTTTAACCTGTTAGAATCATAGGAAATCCAGTCTTGTACGTTTACAGGATAACTAGCAAAATAACCATTCATTCCTGGAAGTGTTGAGGATATTCAAGTACAAGACCACTCATGAAAAAAAGTGTCGGTGAGATTTAGGCAAGATTCCTGGAAGCAATGGGCCACAACAGCAGACTAATGAATTGCAGATGGGAGACTTTTCCTTGTCCACTGGGACTAAAAGAATCAAAGGAAGTATTAACATGAAAGGGAGATGTATATTAGCCCTTTACAACCTTGCTTCCTAATCAGTAAGTAATCATTAAGATGAAATATAAAGAAATCATAATTGTAATGTCAGTATGGCTGTAATTATTCTTTAATACCTGAAACTCAAACAATGAGTGTGTTCTTATAAAAGAATTGAAATGAAAGCTGAGAAGCAAAACATGTTATTTTTTTCTCCACTTTCTGAACTAACTTTCCATGATGAAATATAATCCTGTCTCAACATTACATGGGAATCTTCTACTTGCACTCATTCTGTCTTGCCAGAATGTGTCTCTCCATGAGTTTGTATTTTAGCTTACCTATCTCCACACTTGATGCTGAAAAACTACCTTTCTGCATTTTAGCAGAAAAAGGAGAGGTAAGGTTGATTTAAGGAAAGTTGTGATTGGGTGAGATTGGCTAGAGCTACCAATTTCAATCTCTTCCTCGCTGTAACATATTAGGAACCAGGCCAGCATTTCTTCTAAGTACGTGCTGTGTGTTAGATACACAGCCTTCTGGCGCACAATTGCAATGTAGTGAATGAAAACTCCTTAGGAGTTGATGCTGTCCCAATTTGACTGTATACCTGTGTGCAAGGGTGAGCCCTGGTTGTGGAGGAGCTGTTTCTTTGGGTTTTTAAACGTCTGTATTTTTAGTGCTGATATTTCAGTAGCAGTATACTTGTCATTTCCTTAATTTCTTCCTCTGTTCTACAAAAAAGAAATCTCTATTGGCACAAGCACTACATGTTTGTTTGAAAATGTTTGTGTACTTGTATGTGCTAGTCATGCATACATGAGCACCTAAAATTAATACTGGATCAACATTGAAATAAATCTAGCTGAATTTATTTCAATCTGTGGAGCTGCTTGGCGTGCATTTGGAGTTCTCCATCCAGTAATTTTTAACATCCTAGAAAATCACAATCACTGCATGCATGCACAGTGTGCAATCCTTAGGCTGCTGCTTTAGGTAAGCTTGAGTTTGTAAAAGGTATGAAAGATGCATATTGAGGGCTCAAGATGAGATCGGTGTATCATAGTTACATACATTAACCTCATACATAACACTATCATACATATTTTTGACTGAATCCTATGGTCCTTTCTTTGCAGCTGTAAGAAACAGCTTTGAGGCTATGTAAGCATAGCCTGTGTTAATCTCTGCCTAAGTCAATAGAGAGTTTGAAATAACAGCTCCAGCTAGAGAGAGACACCATTCATTTCAGATGGTGTTAATTCATGTAGTTAGTAATAAGCTGAACAAGAACAATGATGAGAAATTTGTTGCTTATCAAAGCTGAAGAGAGAGGAAAGGGGTAATAAATTGTGCCTTACATGATGATTTTCAGTTCATGTTTATTTTTTGAAATAGCTTGGTTGTCTACTCTCTTTTTCCAATACAGACACCTCTATTTCCTGTCTAATAGCTTCTTTACAGTTAGTAAACTTTGTATCAGGCCAAACTTTAGCTTTCAAATTTTAATTTCTCTGAAAAATTGAGCATGGAAATACCACTTTTCATCATTTTCCAACACATACTTTTAGCTAAGTACAGATGTATCTCTTGCCTCCAGTCTATATGCTTTGCTCAGAAGGAAAATATGAGAAAATTCGGCTCCAGCTCTAACATTCTCAGAAAAGTGAGCATTTTAAAACAGGTTTTTAAGGTGACTTCAGATTATCATTATTAAATATTACTGAAATAGGTATAGAGATCCATGAAGTAATAATATGAAATATTTTTAAATGAATTCAACATAATTTCTTTATTTTGGCAGTAACACATCAGATTTAGGGGAGGGAAAGGGGTTTAAATTTTGTGCTGATTTTCAGTAAATTCACCATTACAGTTCTGAAGATAAACCCTCCAGATAGAACAACAAGGTAAGTCTGTTTATTGTGGCAAATAACTCTTGGTGTTCATTTAAGCTCTTTATTGTTATTCCTGACTTTAAAAACATATCTACAACTTTTTAAGTGGTAGGTAGTAAAAAATAAATCTGGGGAATAAAGGTTTCTATCAAAAAGAAACCAACAGAAAATTGAGAAGTCTGTTACTATCTTACTGTTCAAGTGCCTATACCATAAAAAGACTGCAAGGGATAGCATGAATTCTTGCGATTAGTTGAATTGTCTGTAAGAGACACTTAGTCTTGCCTACACTGGTGATTTGATAGTATGTAGTGTTCGTATAACAAACATATCAGGAAATCTGAAGAGGAGTGTGAGGCTTCTTTATTGTGGTGGATGATGTGAAGTGAGTTGAAGATACTTCTGTACAATTCCTAGGTGATTCATGTTGGAACTGCAGCTTTCATTACAGTTAACTAAGATTTGTACTGATGCTAACATATTAGCAGTCTTTAGAGAGACAAGGAATCACTAATTTAAATGGTCACAACAAATGTTCTGGTCTTTTCATAAACAAAAGTGGTTTTACTCTAATGTTAACTGTTTTGAGGTTGCAGGATGTTTTTCAGTAGCAGAGTCCTTAATTTGGTAATTCTCATAAATGTCACATTTGCTTGAGTAAAACTGGAAGAAGAGGGGGAGGTAAGCCTCCATTAAGTATTTAGTTTCACATTTTGAAGACGAGAGACAAAACATCCTTTTAGGGAAAAAGGGTATACCTTTATCCATTATGTATAGTCATCTTTTCTGTATAGGGCCAGCTCTTCCCTTTCATTTAAAAGCTTTAGTCTTTAGGTATACACTGTGTTACATATGCCATAATAATCATATTGCATGATAGTATTCTTTCTGATATTTCAGTAATTTATGTATATTCATACATGTTATGAAAAAGCAATAGTTTGCCACTTCAGTAGACAATTCTAATTTTCCAGAAAGCTTACTGGTTCTCTTTGGAGTTGTGCATTTTTCTGAAGATGTAAATTCCTTGAAGGGTACTACTGTTAAGCTAATTTGTATTCCAGGTAACCATTTCCTGAACAAGGTAGCTGGAATAATATTGGTTGAATTATTGAACTTATTGGCACAGCCCTAGCTTTAACTGTATTTCCAAACGTTCCATGGTCTCACTGTTTGTTCTCATGCATGTTAACATTTAAAACTGTGTTCTGATGGTCTAACTCATTTATATTACATTCTGTACTGGATATTATGTGCGTGTGTTTTTAACACTCTAGTACTGGAAAAAGTATTTTTGTTGTACTTAAGAAAACAAGGCTCTGGACTTTCCTGGCTTTTAAGTCACATAATTAGGATGTAGTGATAAATAAATATTGTCTCTGTATGTAAATTTTAGTGCATGTTACATATACTTTTTTCCTACAGACATTGATGATGCTCAAATTCTTCCACGTCCACCTCGAGTCAGACATTTTTCACAGAGTGAGGATGCTCCAAGTGAAGTTTTTGGTGCATTAAATGAGGAACAGCCACTGCCACGAAGCAGCAGCACCTCTGACATCCTGGAACCATTCGCAGTTGAACGAGCCAAAGGTGCAGTTCCTGTCATTGACAGTTCATCCCATCATGCTCCAAGCTTACAGAGTTCCACTGAGACCTCTTCAATGCATAAATCCACTGAAAGCCATATCACTGATACAAATAGCAGAGAGTCCTCCTTGGAAGTTGGGGATAGTATTTATGACCATCTTTGTCATTTAATAGGGCCGGTAGAATTTGCAAACACAGCCTTTGAACAAAGCCAATATGTTGACCTTGAAGGTGAAGATGATCTCCTTTCCTCTCTGAGAGAATATCTTAAAGAAAAAGAAGAACTTTGCGGTAACTTTGAGATAGATAAATGTGAGGCTTCTGCTCACGAAGTTGATACATCAGTAAATAGGAATGATAGATTACCACTGGATGGATTAGAAAATAGAGATCAGACTGGTCAATGCACGAATAGCATCATTGTTACAGAAAGAGCCAGTAACACAGAGCTGCACCTAGAACAAAACCAAAGTGGCTTTATAAGTAATATTGCACCTACTCAAGTAGACATTTTTACAAGAAATCAAGCACTCGATAAAGCCAGGCAGTTAAATATTGATCAACAATATGAAAGCGTGTTTGATCATGGCTCAAGTAGTCCTAGCAGCAAAGAAGGGAAGAGATACCTGTACAGGCAAGCAGCCACTGAAGCTGATGTAGATGTAGTTGTGGAAGCAGCGGTAGCTGAAAAGCATAAAAGTGCCCAGTTAAATGAAAAAGTAACCAACTCACGTGTTATGCATGCAAAGAAAATTCTTCCTAAAGCACAAGTTAACCCTCAAATGCCTCGCATCACAGGCACAAGCAAACTGTCACCAACTAAAAGGAGTATATCTGAAACTGTAACTCATAGGGCCAAAATCATGAAAATAACGACTAAAAAAAGAAATAGTGTTCATGTTACTTTTAGGCCATCTACAGAATCGGTTCAATTTTACAACCCTCTTGAGAGCAAAGAGGCCGCTTGGAAAGCAAGACTTCGTAAACTTGGTGGCTTCAGTAGTAGCAGTAGTAGTAGCAGCAACAGCAGTACCAGTGCAAGCACCAGCTCATCATCTGTCACAGAGCTGGTTAGACCTGGAATATATAGGCCTCTAGATGCGATCAATGCTGCTTCAGCTGGCAGCAAGCAAATTAAGGAATCTACAGAAACTCAAGCAGCCATGTTGCAAAAAGAAGGTATTGCAGTTAATCAGTTCCATAATCGTAGTGCCTTTAGAGCATCAGGTCAGGAGTCAGCACAACAGCAGGGCTCCCTGGGTGGTGTTTATAAAACTGTTGTACATGCTCTTTCGAAGCCGAAGGCAAATGTTTCCCCACAGAGGCAGAACAGAATGCCAGCAGAGGCTCCACTGAGGGATCTGTACAGTCATGTAATGGGCTATTTTGGAAGGAAAGCTGCAGGTGAGCACTAACAGTGTGCAGAGCGCAAAAGGAGAAAGGCAGCACCAGTTTGGCTTAATGCAACTGAAGCAAGCTCTGATAGCAATCAAAAGGCTTTGGGATGATCACTGCTTTCCCTGTTTGGTTATGCATGCGCCTACAGCCAGCTGATTTTTCTCCCAGCATAAGTTACTTTTACATACTTTAAATTACTAATTTCCCTTTTCAAGATATTTAGTTGAACCTCTTTGCTGCTGAAGACCATCAGGTTAGGGAAGAGGAAGAGACAGTAAATGACCTAATAAAGGATTAAGCCTTGAGAGTTTTGAATTTTCATCCACCATGCAGAGCCTTAAAGTTCAGCCTACTGAATGATTGGCATATGTATATTTTATCAGAATGTGCTATTCCACTCTGAGTGTAGCTTGTTTGTCAGAATCGCCTGGCTCTCGACCAGCTAGGTTAAACTAAATGTATTTCTGGTTCATTTAGTGTGTTTTCTTCTTCCTCCTCCTCCTCCTCTTCCTCCTTTTCCTCCTCCAAAACAAAAAAGCCCCTCAAATTTACATTTGGAGGTCAGTTTAGATAACTTTTAAAAAATGGTCCGGAACAGAAATCTATTACTGGAATGATTTCATTATGACAGTTCTCTGAGTCTAATCATAAGGTTTTGTTTGAGTCTTTTTCAAAACATGCTGTAGGCCTTTCTGTATTCATTCATCAAAATGGATGCAGTTACATCTTTGCAACATCTTTCACGGCTTTCTTTTTTCTTGGAATCATGGATGTTCATGAAGGTCTCATGATAGTCTTTCTCCTGCTAACTATGAGACCTCTATGGACTGATCAAAAAAGAAGGCTATCACTCTAATATCATTGTCTTAGTTCACGTAACCTTAAATGAACAATAAATTAACTTTCAGCAGTAATGTAGGTTTTCTTTTTTCCCATTGTTATGCTGGCATGATTAACAGAGGATTCTGTAATGCATCCTGCATCGAGATGTTAATGCCACCTGAGGGCAGTCTTTGTAAGCATAGCACCACGAGAGCGTGACTGTCATGGGTCTCAAAAAAGCCATTTGCTGCTCTGCAGAATCTAGACTTCTGAAAAAGAGATATCTAGAAAGCACTAATTTTAGAAGTACCTTTTGTTTGAAATCTGTAGCATTTAACAGAGCCTCGTGATTAGAATAAACTACACTGTGGTCTCATGAGAGATGACACTGAGAGAAAAATTCTTACAGAGAAAACATGAACTGGAATAACTTGAAGACTTTAAAGGTGACAATCATGAAGTCAGGTGTAACAGCCACAGTTAAATATGAACAGTATAGTTATATCAAAAATGTAACACTGATAAATGAGTGAACTTAATTAATTGTTCATAACCATTGACCATCCAGAGTTTGAATTTTCATTCCATGTACTAGCATGTAATTTTATTATGTAACATTTTCTTCGCACTATTTATACTAACTGTATACAGTGCCACATTGACATTTGTTATTAGTACATACTACAGCCTAGTTTACTTTTTCCACTACATTGCTCTTCATTAGGAATGCAATGAAGAAGGACCCTGTAGGAATCATACAAAATTTTTAGGATTTATTACTTACTTGTTGTGATATGGAGGAAGAATATATGCTGTATCCTTAAAGCAAGCATTAACAACTTTGAGTAGTGCTTACCTATAAGCTTCTTGCTCTTAAAGGTGGTACTGGAAATCAACTAACCCCTGCTTAGTGGGAAGAAGAAGCCGTACTAATTCTTAAAGTAGAATCTGCTTTAAAAGAGGGAAATTCTTAAAATGCATGTTTGGCCATTTTGATTTTTTTATTTCTGTTAGTTAGCAGTTTTTTTCATTTGTTACCTTTTGTTTTGAGAACGTCTTGATGTGTTCTTTACTATATACAGTTGTTCATTTGCTTTTAGCTAATAGAGAGGACATGAGTCAAAAACTGCACCCTATTGATAGTGATATTGGCAGTAGCAATACAAATGTTCCTGACCTCATGGATGAATTTATAGCTGAGAGACTCCGCAGTGGTAGTGCACTGGTAAGCCTTTAAACTTCCTACATTTCAATATGTAAGTCTGCACATCTGCATGAACTTGTCAATGACATTACAAAATCAGTTCACTAAAATGTATTTATTTCTCTGGATTTCCTGAATCGGGAAGAATTAAGAATATCAATTATTTCTTGCCTTTGACATAGATTCATGCCATTTTATGGCATTTGTGTTTTCATATCTATTAAGTCTTCATTGCGGAAGCAATGCAGAAGTTACTGTCAGATGTACAGTCTCGTTGCATCAAATGGCCTTAATTTCAGCTGTAAAGATCTTTGTACACAGACACTTTCAGGATAAGAGTTTATATGTAAATTTGCAGTCCTCAGTGTGATATGTAGTTAGGTGCTGTGCTGTAGTATGGTACTATTCTCTACAGGTATAGTCAGTGCCAACAGGCTACGAAACTACACTAGTGTATGTTTTTCCTTAATTTTTTTATTTCACTTAGAAGCATTGAATAATTTCTTGTAAATAGTTCTCTGCTAATTGAACCAACTTTTCATGTGCTTTCTTCCTACACTTTTCCAGAAGTGTCATGTTGTTTGAAATGTCATAATGAGACATTTTAATCAATTTTAAGTGAAGAATTTCTGGTTACTGTTGAATGCTCACAGAATGAGACAACTGATTTGAAGAGATAAGGGGAAATATAAAAAAAAGAAGTTGCAAATGAAGAACAGAATGGCTAACAATTTAAACGTAGCGTTTCAAAACTGTTCTTTTTTCTGCTTAGAATTTTTTAAGATTTTTTTTTTTTTTAAGAAGATAATTTTAAGACATGCTCCTGTAGAAGGTTGTCAACAAGTGATTTAGTTGTTGCTAATAAGGGGCACAAGAAGATTCTTTGAAGTGATTAGAAAAATTTTGTTCATTTATCATAATCTTTTATAAATGGCAAGAGAGGACCTATAGAGTTTGTCCAAATGTATGCTTTTTTTCTCTTTTGTATTGAACTCATGTTTATGAAACTTGTTGGTGCAAAGTGTTCTTGTTAGTAAGTCTTGAGTTACCAGACAAAAATGCTAACTTGAAGTCTATAAAAAAAAAGTTAACTTAGTGTGCAAATTAATAAAATAGAAATCATCACAGTTGGCCACAGAAGACGAGAAGAGAGGGAATACATAGATGGGCAAGAATATTGATTATTAATAGTTCAGACAAGAGAATTGATACTTTTCTTAGGTAGCAAAAAATAGCCAAGATAAGTTTGAATAAATATTTTGAAACTGCCTCTGATTTTGGAATCTAGCACACAAAAATAGATATGCTTTCTTAAAACAGAGTACCAACTTAAGTTTAGTTCTAGGTTGTTATATCTATTGTATGCTAAAACCTTGTATCATGAAAAGCTTGTCAGTCTGCGTAAATAATCAGTAGTAGGGTAGTAAAAGAATAGAGAAGTGACTGGGCTTAGTGTAAAGGGAAGTCATGTTCAGTCTCATAATGCATAAAGATTTCGAGCTGTTTCATAAAATGGCTTTTATACTTTTATCTGTCTTCCCTCTCAAGAAAACAGTCCTATCTGTGAAAAAAAATGGCTTAAAGAAAGACTCCAAATAGAACACCACCTTACTTACATAGGCAAATCTATATGCCTTATTTCTGCTATATACTGTCTTTGGTGTCCAAGTCAATACCAAGGTTTTCACTTAATCGTAAGAAAATTAATGCAAGAATTAGTAAGTTCATTTGCTTGTGTACATAAAATTTTTGCTTGTAGCATGGTAGCCTATAGGCCAGAAAACACAAAATTCCTTGACATTTTTTTCTGCTTGTGTCTGGAACCAAGGTTAATGAGTTTTCTTTAGTAATTTAGACATAATCTGGAGATAATGTACTTTTTTTACTGTCTTTCTCTCTCAAGTCTTACCTAATACATTTGTGGCACATGCTAGTCTGATTCCTAGCCTTTTAAGGTATGTGCCCAAAAATTCATTGTGCAAATAAAATTTGTATTTATGAAATTCTGTGACTGCATGGGTTCTTCACTTACTGCTGCCTGTCTGGGGTTTTGGAAAGCCTTGGCTATGTATGTAGTGTGATGACAATTTCTGGTTTAGGTACTTGTGAACTATTTGTTACATTCTGATCTTTGCAAATGTGGGATTGCTTTTTCCATTTTATGTACATAAGCCACCAGGTTTGTAAGATGATTTATGTCTCTTCAATGTTTAGAATGTGACAAGAAGAGGAAGCAGTCCTGGCAGCCTGGAAGTTCCTAAAGACCTTCCTGATATACTGAACAAACAGAACCAAATGCGTCCTATAGATGACCCAGGCGTGCCTTCCGAATGGACCTCACCTGCCAGCGCAGGCAGCAGTGACCTCATCAGTTCAGATAGCCATTCAGACTCTTTCAGTGCCTTCCAGTATGATGGCCGCAAATTTGAAAGCAAGTATATTTTTCCAAAAGTAATAGCATTTTTGATTGATTGATTGTACATTTCCCTTTTTTCTTTTTTTTTTTTTTTTTTTTTTTTTTTTTTTTTTTTTTTTTTTTTTTTTTTTTTTTTTTTTTTTTTTTTTTTTTTTTTTTTTTTTTTTTTTTTTTTTTTTTTTTTTTTTTTTTTTTTTTTTTTTTTTTTTTTTTTTTTTTTTTTTTTTTTTTTTTTTTTTTTTCTTTTTTTTGGTAAAGTTGTATGCCAGCAGTTTTCTGTAAAGTGAGCTTATTTTGATTTCCCATTGAAATCATCAGCAAGTTAATGGAGCAAACAGAGTTCTTGAGAGAGGCTATTGTGTTTATAGTATACTAAACAAAACAGCACTGGAATACTACTGTGCAAAAAGCAGAACAACAGTGAACAGAAGTTAGAAAGCAATATTCTCTTCTCCCTGGAGTGTATCCGTCTGTTTTGTATAAAATATAAAAATGAAAGGTTACTTATTTTGGAAGTTATTTTAGTTCTTTTGAAAATATTTAGGTAAAACTTAAAGAAGGGCTTCTGATATTTTTACGGTGGTCTTTGTGTAGCTATAGATTAGTCGAGATACTAAATGTAATATCATGGTAAAATTAGTGTGTTTGGTAAAATTAATATGCTTTGTGTAATAACATAATGCTTTTCATTCATTTAATTTATCCATTCCCACTCTTGTTCAACAGAAGGGGTCATTATGTTTGCTAGGAATTATGACTTCATGTATTATGTAAGAGAGAAATAATGTTTATTATGGTAGAATTTATTGAAGAAGTTACAAATTTTAGATATGTAGATGTTATGCAACTATCTGATGGTATTTAAACCTACATTTCAGTGTGATGCTTTTTTTTTAGTGTTGTAAAAGCTGTTTGTTAGAATATCATTTGCCATAATATTTTTAGTTTGAAGTTAGTGCTTTAACAATGAGCTTGGATATTTCTTCCAGCTTGCAAATAAATTCCTTAATGTATGTTTCCATTATTTTTACTTTAGTCTCATGTAGGTGCACTTACAGCAACTAAACAGAATACAGGACATGCAATAGGAATACCTTCTGCAGAAGTACAGTCACAGTTTTGTGACAGAAATGAGAATATTCATAATAGTCAATTAGTTTCTGCTGTTACATTTTATGTAAATTTTGCAACTGTGTGTTAGTAGCATAGGAGATGTACGTACAAGTTTTCCATGGAGGATTTTGGAGGTCCTGAGCTTTGGATTTTTATATTAGTGGTATTTCTAGATTGTAAGTTAATACAGTGATTTCCTCATACAGATTTCAGCTTTGGCACTGAGGCAGGGACGCCAGCTTCCACTGACGTTGATGCAATTTCAGGACAGCAACAGAGCGCCGAGGAGCAAGAAGTGGCCAGTCTAACTACACTCCACATAGATTCAGAAACAAGTAGTCTCAATCAGCAACCATTGTCTGCTGAAGCTGCAACTATTACTGGTAAAGTAGTTAAAAAAAAAAAAGTAAAAAAAAAAAAAAAACATTTATTTCAGAAATTTTCCACCCATCCTGAAGAATGCAAGTTCCAGCTTCTGCAATGAATCTATACTCTATATAAGATGATTCTTGGATTTCAATTATTTTTTGATTGCTATTGAAAAGTAGTGTGTGAAATAACATGAGTGGAAAACCTTTGTCTGACGTAGTTACCCATATGATCCTTGGCTTGGTGCTAAATGTATTTTAAACCCTTCATGAGAAAAATCTATACAATTACCAGGGAGAAAACTCTTATCCCATAATGTATGCTAGATTTCTTACAAGTATCCTTCTATTACTAGTAGTCAAATAGCTGATTTTCAGGAAGAGTTTTTTTTCCTTGGAAGGCTTTGACAGTGCACTTTCAAACCAGTGTATCACACTGAAGCATCATGGGATTCTTTTATATACATCCATCTTAACCTCTCTCTATATTGTCTGTTGTGTAACTGGGAGCTTTTAGTATGCAAAATGTTAGTTACTGTGCCATGTAAGATCAGTTTCATTTGTGTAACTTAAGAATTCTTTTTCGTTTAGTACCTTCCCTGTTGTTTTCATGGAAAAGTAAGCCTGTTAAGGAAGCAGTATTTCACAGCCCCTCAGTTGATGAGCTTGAGGCTCCACCAGTTTACTTTGCAACTGTTTCTTGAGAGGGAGAATAACAATTCAGTTAGCAACCACCAAGTGATGCAGTTAATCCAAATTGAATGGGCTCCTTTCTGAAAGAGAGAATCTTCCTCTCTGAGGAGCATTTGGAAGAACGGTCTCTTGCCAGATTTTGTAAATGAGAAGTAAAGACGTCCATAGTCGTCTTCACACTCCTTGTTCCATGACTGTTATGCACTACCATTCCTGTTACAACCTTGGGAACAAGTACCTGTTTACCTGTGAAAACTTATACCTATATTCAGTGTCTTGTTCTCTGTAAGAATCAAACTCTGCATTTTCAGAGATATTGAAAGACTTCTTTACTTCTCCTGCCACAATTTTCACTTTCTAAAATTGCCTTTCTGCTGAAAGAAGCATGTATGAGCTTTCTTGGACATTGTTGTTCAGCTTGTTCAACAATGTTCAGCTTGACTTTTGTTCTCTTCATTTTTACCTTTGCAGTGTGCTTGTTGAAAGTCCCCACAGAAAATCTGTTCTTTTTCTGTTTGCTTGTTTTTATATGTGAATAATTTCATTACTGTTTCATATTTTTGTCCAAGTTTGCACTATAATTGAATTGATAAGATTGCAATTAATGACTGAGTTGTCCATTGAGAGATTCTGTGGCTGTCTTTTCTTGTTGTTTGGACCACTGTTTTAGAGAGGCAGCTTTTGTGTGTCACATGTATTTAGCTGGGTTTCCTGAGGAAGCAAGACTTGTGCAATTACACTGTCTGTCTCTGTGTGACTGTTCCATGTCCCCAACAATGTTGGAGCCCATTGTCTAATTTCTGCTAAATTGACATAGAAGAAAACAGAAGGACACTATTTTTTTTGAAGTTTTATGAAAGATAGGCAGCTCTCTAGTGAAAATTGCATGTATGTAGAGTCCCATGACAGGGAGGCTGCAACATGAATTCACTGTATTAGATACCAGCAAACCCATGCAGAAACTCAACCTCAAAACATGCTCGTAAGAAACAAGTTTTCAGTGGTTCTGCTGCTTAGAAGACTACTTTTTTCTAAATAGTTTTGCTGTGAAGGTTTTTGGGAGGCAAATTTCTTGGCATGTAGGCATTATTTCATATTCTTAGCAAATGATTGAGTTTACTATTGGTTTCTGTTTACTAGTCCTAGAACAAGTTGAACCCATAGTAGTCTCAGTCAAATTTGGATCCACATATGCTGGAGTATCTTTTAGTGCTTCTTAGAAGACTCCAGTAGTTCAGCAAATTTTCCATAATTATTTCAGTCCATTCTCTTTCATCATATGAAGGTCTGTTTCCCTCCCTCCCCTGCCCGCTCTTTCTCACCATCTCATTCCCTTTCCTTTCCTCTCTATCCCACTCTCCCTTGCTTTCTCTCTTCCCCATCACTCTTTCTCACTCTTTCTCTTGATCTGCTTTCATCCATTCCCACTTAACGAGCAGAATGGAAGAGAAGTAGGAAAGTATTTCTTTGAACAGCTTTTAAGTGTGTATTTTACATTATCTTTGTTAGCATGTGGAAAACAAGTGGTCAGTGGCGAGAGGAGAGTATAATTACCTGTTGCCGTTAAACAGTAGTCTGTGTGTGAAGCAGTAGTGTCCAGCTCTCCTGCACAAAGGTGTTGATTTAAATTGATGGTAAAAGCTTCATTGCCTTTGCCATTTAAATGAGATAGGGACCTTTGCAGTTTAACAATGTAATGAAGTTTGTTTACCACAATTTCTGTTCTGGTAACACTGACATTTTCTGTCAAGTTATTTAAATTTGTTGCTTTACAAGAAAGAACACTTCGCAGCCAATAATTTGAGAAAATTACTATTTTAAAAGACTCAGTTTTTCATTGCTGTCCCTAAAGTTCAGTTTATCTCCAATACTGAACTTCACATATATTATAATATTTTTGGGTCTCAGTTACATTTATCTAAGAGTTAAAATTAATAGGTTTGAATTCTTCCATTGTGCTGATGTGTAGGGAAGTATGTGGTGAATATCTGTTTTCTTTTTTTCTGCCATCTGACTGTTCTGACCAAACTCAGCTTTTTATAATGATCATTAGGCAAATTCAGGAAGTGGAACTAAGGTAGTGCAGAAGAAAAGTACAAGTACCTGCTCCCTCTCCACAGATCTCTTGGTAGAGGAGAACAAATAGTTGCCTGGAGAGGATGCTGCTCAGTGGTGATCATGGAAAAAATGCCTTTGCAGCACTGCCATTCAAACACTTGTATTTTCCTGTCTTAGAGGAAATAACATTCCTCTAACTTTACAGAACTTTCCCTTCATATGGATTTTCATAGCCCAATTGGCAGATAAACATCAAAAATTGTCTGTTACTGGTTTGAGCTTTTATTTGTAAATAAACATGTATGCATCCGTAAACCTTGAAGAGCACTTGATCCAGGAAAATTTCTGCTTAAATGCTTTGCTGGAGAGAAATTTAGGTGAGGGAATGTGGAGAGAAATTTGACTGGTTCAGAACACTGAAAGTGCTGCAGAACAAACACATTTAAAATTATTTGGACCTAAAATAGAGCTCTGTTAATCCATTTACCTATCTGATTTTGATGTTCATCACTCAGCTTTCCTGCATGTAATTAGTTTTCTTTCAGAGCACCATTCACAGGGACATCTGCTTACAGTTTTTATATCTTTTTTGCCCAGATTTGATATATAGAAGTAGTTCAGTTTTCTTTTAATGCTATGTTTAGACAACGTTTCAGTAGCTCAAGAAAATAGAAAAGGCTTTTAAGGTAACTGTTAAAAATTGCATTTGCAGGGTCTGAAAGTGCTTCTCCAATCCAATCTGCTCTTGGATCCCGATCACAGACACCCTCTCCTGCCACTCTTCATGCAGATCATATTGAGCAGAAGGATCTGCAGCTGGATGAGAAGCTCCACCACTCTGTTTTACAGACGCCAGATGACCTAGGCAATATCTGGAATAGAAAATATAAACAACTTCTTTCTTTCTTTCCAATGCCATATAGTGAAGTTGCTAGTATCACATTAGTTGTAGACAATCCTGTACAAGGCTATTTCATCTGCACTTTGAAAAACATTTAATTATGGTGATTTAAAAGCAAACAAAAACCTTTTGCATTTTATCTTGCATTTCATTGGAACTGTTAGCAGTGGATTAATAGTCCACACATTTATAATTGTTCTTTTTGATGCTTAGAGTCGTGGCAGCTTAATCTAGTATGTGGCCCTGCCATGGACTGTTTTATCATTGATGTACAAATAATAAGACATAATTTTAAAGTAATGTTATAAGTTGTCCTTGGAAGTTTGATTCTTTTCCCTTTCATATTTAAACAAATTTATAATTTACTTCAGCTATCTTAGCTATTGAATTCTAGGATACATTCACTTTGTAAATAATAAGTTCCCATTTCTCCCTTATTTGGTCTCATGGAAACAGAAGAGTGTCTGATGTATATTTGAGACTCTTTTCCTTTAAGTGGCCTACTGATAGACAGAAATATCATCATTTTGCTTTGTACTTTGAACTCTACGACCTAGAAACCATTAGTGTCTCTACCACAGTGGTCCAGATCTTCAAAAGAAGAGGCTATATGATTAGGCTGAATTCAGATTTAATTTTGATTTTGTATGCCTGTGGGAGCTGCGAGATTTTCAGAAGATGTCAGCAAATTCTAGTGCTGAGGTGTTTTGAAAATCTGTCTGAGGGGGCGGAAAGGAGATTCTGGATGCCTGCTGCTTTAAAACTGTGGCTCGTTAGCTAGTTTAGTGTGGCTGTTTAGCTAGGTAAGTGAGAGCCGAGTAGACCATAGCCATCGTAATCTATTGAAGTTTTCTTTGTATGGACAAACTAGATTAATCACCTTCCACCTAAAAAAGAATGTTCATTCGTATAACGCTGATGTGTAGAGAGAGCTAGGTGAGAGTTAGACTGTGGTGCTAGGTTACTGAATGTTGCCTCTCCACTCATACAAATTTACTGCTTAAAGAACAGTAGCCTAAGACAAGTTTACTCTCACCTTTCTCTTCAATTTGCAATGAAATACATTCCTAGTAGATTCTAAGGAAAATAGTCTTTCTGTTTTGTTGGGAAAAATGTAAAGTTGAAATGTAATTTTACTTGAAAGCAGGCAACTGGAGTTCTGGAGATACATCATTGACTCCAAAGAGTGTAAGGCAGCACTTACAAAAGGAGGGGCCTTACTAGGTCCATCAGATCCTTATTAGGGCTCCAGTAGCGACCTTAAATGTTATTTATGGAAAGAATATAAGAAACAGGACAATTCTTCCTCTACAGAGTTTGATAATAGACATATAGTTAAACATATCCAGCGTTGAGGTGGCTGAATGGGTAAGAAATATCTTACTCTGAAAGCCTGATCTTTTTTTTCCTTTTGGTTTTAAGAAAACTATGTATGTAATAGTTATATCAGAACTTTTCTTCTTCTGGAGAGGTAGGTCTCACTATACTTTTTTCTTCCATTACAGAAACTAGTGAATTCCCCTCAGAATGTTGCAGCGTGATGGCTGGGGGAACGCTTACAGGATGGCATGCAGATGTTGCTACTGTGATGTGGAGGCGAATGCTAGGAATTTTGGGAGACGTCAACAGCATCATGGATCCAGAGATTCATGCCCAGGTTTTTGATTACCTGTGTGAACTGTGGCAGAATCTGGCCAAGGTAAAAGAACTGAACCTCTTCTCCAACCTGACCTGATAGGGCAGGATTTTCAGAAGGAAAAAACCACCACCTTAATATATTTCCCTTAAATGTTTATCTTTTTGGTTTGTTTTTAATAATTGCAGATAAGAGACAATCTTGGTATTTCAACAGATAACCTAACTTCACCATCTCCACCAGTTTTAATTCCACCACTGAGAATCCTAACACCATGGCTGTTCAAGGTAAATTTGAGCACTGAGCAGTGAAACAGAAATAAAAGCTCATGTAGGTGTAGAAGAGTGTTTAATGTAATTTTTTAATTTATGAATAATAAATATCATTCTAAAACTGTAGGCAACAATGCTGACTGATAAATACAAACAAGGAAAGCTACATGCTTATAAACTCATTTGTAAGACAATGAAGCGAAGACAAGATGTTTCTCCAAACAGGGATTTTTTAACTCATTTCTACAATATAATGCACTGTGGACTTCTTCATGTTGATCAAGTAAGTTTAATTATGAAATTCAGGTTAATATAAATAGTATAACTAAAAATAAAATTGTTTTATCAAAAATAGTGAATGGATTTTCAGGTGACTAATTTAACTTTGTCTTTGAAAATAGTTATGTGACTGATACTTTTTCTAAACTTTGGTAAATGGCCCTCATGTTCTTGGTTGTAATCAGAAGTGCTTTTTTCGTAGTCCATTTCAAGCAAATACAAGGGCAGAAAAGGTACTCTTTCATTTTTCTACTGATTGTATGTTACAGATTGAAGCATGCAAGAAAAGAAAGAGAAGGAAGCAGATCTCTCTAAGGTCTACTGTTCTTACTTGTTCCCGGATGCAACAGTTTAGCTAGAGGGAAAGTAAATTGTGCTCACTACACTGAAGTAGTTTATTTCTACAGCAAGTATAGGGACTAGCAAACTGAGACATACTGAGTATATCTATAATCAGTGGGACTAGATCTTTTTCATAGGTTTTAATATGAGCAAGTCTGAAAATATTGTATGGCTTAAACACCCTTTTTAAAGGCTTCCATCAGAAGTGTGAAAAAGTTGGTTTTGTGAACTTTTTTGAGGAGCAGTTAGAGGCACAGGGAGATCAAAAGTTCAAACAATCCTGTTTTCATTAACTGGGCAAAATAGAACTAGTCCAACATTATTTCACAGATGGCTATGCATAGGACAGATGGACAGTTTTTGTCCTCTAACAACCAGTTTACAATGCTTTTCTTGCTGGACTGCAAATCTTCCTATAACATACTGCCGTTTAGTTGGCTATTGCTATTATTGGAGAATTATTCAAAGGAGGAAAAGGGTTATGTTTTTGCCTATCTGTGAACTTGGGATGTTTTTTAATAGTTAAAACATTTTATACTTTTTCCAATACTTTTGAAGAAATTGCATCATGTTACATTAATTTAGCAAACTGCCTAAGTCTACAAGAATGCAGTATGCTGTGTTGAATAACTATATACCAGAAATTTTATAAACCACTTGATTATAATTCTCTCTTTATATTTTGATTCCATATGGATATATGTAAGAGGCTAACACCTTTTTTTAAAGTTATAGTCAGGTGATTCTTGTTGGAGAGGATTTAAGTGTGTTGTTAAGAAGGTATAATAGCTCATATTGTCACTATATCTCTTCTGTACATATTTAAATGAATGGTTAATCATTTATAGAACTCTTAAAACTGCAATGTAAATGATTATAAGATGTGACCTGGTACCAACCTCATACAATAGGGTCTAAGGGTAAATTGATCTATAAAGTATACCACAGTTTACTTCTATTAATATCAGTATACTTAAGGAATTTATCTTTTTATGCTACTCTTCGCTCAGTAATGAGTGTCTTAATTGCCACAATGAATTTGCTTTCTTGCTTTTTTACTTTCTACCTTTGGTAAATACCTGCCTTTTTTTCATTCATTGGTCATCTTGTTGATACTCTTCTTTTCCTTTTTTCCCTTTTCCTCCTGCAAGGATATTGTCAATACAATCATCAAGCACTGCTCTCCTCAGTTCTTTTCACTTGGTTTGCCTGGTGCCACCATGCTTATTATGGATTTCATTGTAGCAGCAGGAAGAGTGGCTGCGTCTTCTTTCCTCAATGTAAGTATTCATCAGTTCATTCTCATTTATGTGCAAGGAATTTGAGAGAAAACTGAGCAGTATTTTTCCTTGACTAAGGTGTTAACTTGTCCCCAGTAGTCAATGTAATTGTTAGCAAGTACGGATGTTGTGAGTGGTTTATTCTAGAACACTACTCGTGCAAGTCCTCTACAGAAAATATGTGAAGAATGCAAAAATTGCTGTTGAAGCGGAGAATCTTGTTTTACTTCAGAGTTCTCAGAATTGTGACTGCCATTTATCTGCGCTTTAAAATAAATGTCCATTTTGACTGTACCTTCATTTTAAAAGTATATTTATTCCTCCGTATCTCTGCTATGCAATGACTTTGATCAGGTTTGAGAACTCAAATCTGCTACTGTTTGCACTATTTTGGATGTATTTCTGATACTGTTACCCAGGCAACTTCAGCCTTATATATAGTATACCGATATGATTACCTAGGTGCTGTTGGCCTTACATGACTGTACTTTCTCAAAGCTCCCCAATACTCCCCTCGAATTGTCTGTGAGTTTTGACTGTTTCTCACATCATTCCCCCTTTAACCAACTATGAAATCCAGCTTCGCTCAAGGTACTATCTGAAACCTCTGTCAGCTTCTTACACTGTTAGCTGTCATGTCCAGCAATGCCTCACGTAGTTTTCCACATCCTGTTCAACTACCTGAACCGAAGACCTGAGCCTAGTTAGCAGCTCAGTCATTTGTCTGTAGTCCTAACAATTCCTGTACTTCCTTTTGACCATCTTGGAAAATGGAAGTCTGGGGTGTACATGAGTAGCAATCCCTGGGGCTGTGGTCGTGGTTTGCTCCTCTACAAAATTTACAGAAGGAGAAGGGAAATAGCTGTGTCGAGGTTCAGCCATTGTTCTCTTTATAGGCAGCTGGAAACATCAGCTTCCTGATTGCAGTAAGAATATATATTTCTCTTCACCTTTTTTTCTTTTAGGCACCAAGAGTTGAAGCACAAGTTCTTTTAGGATCCCTAGTCTGTTTTCCCAATTTATATCGTGAACTACCAGCTCTTCACCCAAACATTCCTGACATTGCTGTGTCTCAGTTTACGGATGTTAAGGTAGGAATTTTAAGAATATTTGAATGGTATTCAGCTACCAAGTATATGGTTAATATGATGTTATTCTAGGAAATATTAACTAAAATTTTAAGAGTCTAAAATTTTTCAGAAATCATTTAAAATAGATTATAAGGCTTAAGATCCCATAAAATCTTGTCAAACTTTACCTTGCTAAACATACTTTATAATTGCTATTAACTTAATAATAAAGTGTTTTCATACGTTTGTAAAAGAAAATGATGTGTTATCTCACCTTTTCAAGCCTACTCTCATTATGGCTCTTTGCAGTCTCACAGATTTAATCAGCTGAGAAGGAGAAGATTGAGAGGTTCAAGATACATTATTTAATTTATTGGGAATTCACAACTGGTGAAATCTGCCTGTGTTCCTAGGAGCTTTAGAAAACCTCTGTACGTCAGTATGTTCTTTTTAGACAAAGAGCAAAGATTAATGGAGACCTTATCCTCTCCAGCGTAACACAGAGTTGGGTAGTGTGCCAGTATACTGAAACTGAGCAGAGCTCAGTTTGTGTGTTTAATTGCTGTATGCATGTCAGGTATGATTACTATGTCTAAGAAAGGCTCCCCACAAGTTTTCAAACTGTTTCAATTTAGAGAGAGATGATGGCTCAGAAACTGCTTTACACCTTCCTCCCTTTTGGGGACTGATTTTGAATTCCTTCTTTCTCATTTTTATTGCATAAATGGGTGTTTACTTGAGCTTTATTGAGAGCAACCTACAGCTTTAGGGCTGCAGTTGAGTCAGAATTCTTCTTGACATCCTTCTTAAGGCACTGTAGTCACTTGTTCTGCAACTACTTCCAAAGACTTTTTAAATCAATATAGTTTAGGAAGGGAAAAAATGGGTTGTTTAAACTTCAAGGTAATAGATACTTTATGTAATACCCTTAGGGCTATTCACAGAAGCTAGCTTCAGGGATGCTTTTTTTTTTTTTTTTTTTTTTCCCTAGCTTTGATATTTTATGGAAATGTATTGGCAAGAATTGGATAAATGGTTAATCAGCCAACATTAGGACAGTAATCTGTGGTATGTTCTTGGGGTAGCACAATAATGAGCATCTGGGGCAGACTAGAAGCTTGGAGCAGTGGTAAGCAAACAGTTCATCTGACCACAAACCTAGAGACTC
The DNA here is from genome assembly GCF_900496995.4 of Aquila chrysaetos chrysaetos. Taxonomy (NCBI): domain Eukaryota; kingdom Metazoa; phylum Chordata; class Aves; order Accipitriformes; family Accipitridae; genus Aquila; species Aquila chrysaetos. The sequence continues at coordinate 29,293,348 of NC_044005.1, forward strand.
AGCTAAGCAACATACCTGTGTGTACTATAAAAAAATCCTAATTTTCTATGCACTTCATGTCATGGAGTTATTGGTAAACCAGTGAATATTTTCCTCTTTGTTTTAGGAACTCATAATTAAAACTGTGTTAAGTTCAGCAAGAGAGGAGCCATCTGGTCCTGCACGGTAGGTCATCAAAGAGCTTCTAAATTAAGATTCTTTTCTTTATTATACTGTTTTGAGTTGGATATATTGAAGAGGTTAAAGTAAAAGTTTGTATGTGTTTTGTTCATGGTTTTCTTTACCACTATCAAAACTGTGGTCTACCATGTGAATGTGAAATTGTTTGTCAATAAAGATAATAACAGAACAGACGTTTTTTGTCAGACCAAATGTTCGTCTAGCCCAGTATCCTTTCTCTGATAGTGGTTGACAGAAAAGCGTGTTAATATGGATAAGAATATAAGCTGTATGCTCTCGCGGCCTACCCTGGTGTTAGGCTCAGGGATTTTCTGTACTAGAGAGGCATTTTTTAGTTTGATTTAAGGACAAGATCACTTACGAGGAAGATATGGTTATTTTTATTAGACCACGTGATTTAATTAGAAAAACAGAAATAATCCAAGCTACACGAGCCTTTCTTTATGGTATGGAAAAGAAGCAGAAGATACTGAATGAAGCATTAAACTGGGAATGATTGCTCTGATGCTTAAACTTAGGCATCTTCATCAAATAGAGAACTTCAAAGAAGAAGATAGTTAGCAGTTTTCTTTTCTGTTTCTTAATTTGCTTAGGATTTTTTTCCTCCTTCCCTGTCCCCTGAGGCTTTCAGTTATAAAGTCTTGTGTATGGGAGTGGAATAAGAATCTGTAATGCCTACCAAGGAAGAGCACACTTATGTGCCTTGTCTGTTTGGGTGGAGTGTCTGTACATGCTCAGCTAATAAACGTTACTTAACAAATGCAAGATACTAGAACCAAGTGCCTGAAAAATGTTATTGGAAAGATAGGTTCAATGAACCTTAAAACGTTTTGCTGGAAAACAAAGAGCAGTTTTCATCAGCCCACTTACCTGTTCTTCACTTGAGCTGGTAATCTCTCTCAACACAGGGGAAGGGAGGAATGTTCTGAGATAATTTTCATTTCGTTTTTCATGTTCTTTTATGAAACTGAGTTCCAAAAAGCACAACATTCTCCACTTCGCTTTTGAAAAAGGTGATTTAAATTCATTTGGTTCATAACATTATTACTGATCTTGTGGCACTGAAGAACACAGTATTAGCATCTTCAGTTCTGGCAGTGTGGCTGGGAAGAGGAAGGGAACATCCTGCATGTCCCCATATCCTGTCTGGCTGTGAGGTCGTGTATGTAGGAGCACCAGGCACATGTGCATGCCCAGCCTTTCAGAAAGCTGAGTTATGCTGCCCCCAAAATACGAAGTTGGACCACTGTGTGTAATAACACTAAATGAAGATTAAAAAGGAATACATTCCCAATGTCTCTTTGGGTTGCCTGTGTCCCTCTCCTCCTTCTGGGAGAGAGATGGGTATGTCTTCGTTGTGGGGATAATGATGTTTCCACAGCTCCTGAAGCCTGACTGCCTCACTCCTCAGTGGTAGTTTATCCACTGTCTCTTTTGGGAATAACCTCTCTGATACCATCTGCTTCACAGCAGTACGGAATTCACCTGGATACTATCAGAGGTCGTATTCAGGATGGGCATTGTGATTTTGCCATGTCAGCTCAGCCACTGATAGAGGCTTATTTGTCTTTGCAGTTTCCTAGGAAAAAACTTAGATTTCTTGGAACTTAGGTACATAGCTTTATATCTCCAGCAAGTCTGAGTGCTGTTATTATTATCCAAGCTATAAATCTCTATTCCTTATCTCTTCCACAGAGGCTCGATGTTTTGCGTTTCATTACATACTTGACCCAGCTGAGCTTCAGGGAAGTCAGTTATCTGAAATACGTTCTACTCTCAGACCTCCATCTATACAGATTAATAACTGTATTAATCAAATTTCTCTCCTGCTGCTGACAGTCTGAAAAAGAAGTGATAGGTTAATGAACTCTGTGTTCTCTTCTCCTGCTTGTTCTGTTAAGGCTGTGATTCTTTGCTAACAACATTGTAGCCACATAACTACAGTTTTTCAGAGACTACTCTGAATAATGATAGCGAAACCAGTGTTCTTAGTAGAAACCTCACAAACTCATGAATAGTTTTCACATCAGTAGGTCATCAGGTGTGGAATGGATCTCAGTAGCATGAAGAAAACTTAAAATTGTAACATGGACTTAGAGCTGTCTACTCTTCTATATACTAAAGGTTTATTTTCTGAGTCAGCTTACACAAACTGTGTTCATTGTTAAATCCATGCCATGTTCTTACTTACTTTTGTTCAAAAAGGATTGAAACAGATACTGTGGAAATAACAGAAGTGTAGATTGGAAAGGGACCAGGAGCACTTCTGTAAGCTCCCCCTCCTCCAAGGCTGGAGTATGTCTAAAACATTCCTGGCAGTAGCTTGCCTAAACGGTCCTGAAAATTTTCTCCAAGAAGAAAGTTACAAAAATCTTAGACTGTTCCAATACTTATCTTATTTTTTCAGTCAGGTTGTTTTTGTGACCAGTATATAGGAGAAATCTTTTCTGCTGGAAACTAAACTCTTCAGTGACTTACTGCACATCAGAAGATTTCTTATGATTTCCTTCCTCAGTTGTGATCTCGACCCAGTAGACCCTTCAACTTTTCCTCCATATGTAATATTTCCCAAAGCGTGTATATTATTTTTGTTGCTTTTTTTCCTAGACTCTCTCAAGCTTGTCTTTATTCTTAAATTGTATTAATCAGGATGTAATGGAGGCAGTCTTGCAATTGAGATTTCAACAACAATGCACAAAACAGGGTGGTTTGACATCTTATTTACACTATCATGTAGAATTTTTGCTACTTGTTAGCAGTTTCATGATTCTGTGTAGCCTTAAAATCCTTTTTCTACAGCACAGGCTTCATAGCCACTTCTGTTTCTGTTTTTATTCTAGCATATGATTTTTCCTTCGCAGATGTAATGCTTTGCAGTTCCCATGAGCAGCTTTCATCTTGTTGATTTTGGACTGCTCACCAATTTTATCCAGAGGATTTTTTAATTCTGAAGTTGTTTCCAATATATTTGCAGCCTGTGTTCTTGAAGATAATTACTAATGATTCAGAGATTGCTTAAGCTAGCTCCTTAACATTTCCGAACAAATTTCATCCATCTCTGCTGATTTGAATGCATCTATCTAAATACTCTTTACCTCTACACTTTTCTATTTCCTGATTTTAAATGAAGAAACAACAAAATTTGAAGTATTTAATCACAATATGTACACTGTCTCTAGCATTCATCTACCCCTCCTCTATTCATCCTTGTTTATTGTCAATCTAAAAGAAGGTAAATATCTATGAATGAATAACATTCCCCTCTCTTGTCTCTGTGTCCCAGAAGCTCTAAACAAACATAAGCAAAATCTCATTTAGGGAGGAGGAACCTCACACCACAATTTTTACTTTGTCTTAAGAAAATATATGTGAATTTCCCATACGTGGATTTCAGGAGTTCTTGATGTCTTTTGGATTTTTCAGTTGCTCAGAAGGGTGCTTCCTCTGTCCTTTCCTATGCCTTCATCAGGGTACTTGGGATTTCTTTCTCATTTTTAAATGTTACAGCATTATGAAGGTTTTTGTGTAGTTCTTTTTGAAATATTAAAAACATATTTATTAGATTTTAGCAAGACATACCATGAATCGTAAAAATTGCGCATTCTTATAGCATGTTTCTCAAGAACTTGTCCTCCAACATTGTTTTGCAGATGTGTTGCTCTTTGCAGCCTTGGTATTTGGATCTGTGAGGAGCTAGTTCATGAATCACATCATCCTCAGATCAAGGAAGCATTGAATGTGATTTGTGTTTCTTTAAAGGTGAGAGACTAACACTTTTACAAAGTATATTGCCTTTACATGTAAAGATACTTTACCTTTTCAAAGTCATGGTCACATTTTAGCATCCTCATTTCACAGTCTCATTTTCAATCCTTACAAAAGACTGAATTCAGTTTAATTGGTGGATCTCTGAACTCTGTCAAAAGAGATCTTTACCCTTCTTTAAGTTTGGAGGAAATGATGTGCTGGGAAATAAGATAGTGGATCGCTATCTTAATATATGTCATTAGCCACTTCACTCTAACCTCCACCCTTTGGAGCATAATAGTTTGTCCATCACCCCAACTTTCATAAATAATCCTTGCAATTCAGGTTCCAGCAAAACCACTACTGGCTTTGCCCAACTTTGTCCAGCTATACCCCTTCCCACATCCTGGACCCAAGCTTCCAGCAGGATTTTCCGCATCTGAGTGTAACTAGATCTAGGAGCCTGTGGTGGATTAACCTTGGATAAGGGCCAAACTCCCACCCAGCCGCTTACTCACTCCCCCTCCTCAGCAAGACAGGGGGAGAAAACAGGATGAAAAATCTTGCGGGTCAAGATGAAGACAGGGAGAATGCTTACCAGCTACCATCATGGGCAAAACAGATTTGACTTGGGGAAATTTAATTTAATTTTAATTAAGATAATTTGGGCAATGAGAAAGTCAAAATTTAAAACGCCACCTTTCCCCACCGTCCCCTTTTCCCAGGCTCAACTTCACTCCTTTGTTCCCAACTTTGCTGTCTCCTCCTGCCCTCTCCCAAGTAGTGCACAGGGGATGGGAATGGGGAGTTATGGTCAGTCCATAACAGTTCCTGTCTGCCACTCCTTCCTCCCTGTTCCAGTGTGGGTCCTCCCACTAGCTGCAGTCCTTCAGGATAAGCCTGCTCCAATGTGGGCTGTCTGTGGACTGCAGTTCCTTCAGGAAATATCCAGTGCTGCAGTGTGGGGTATTCCACAGCTGCAGTGTGGATATCTCCTCCAGCATGGTCTTTTCCAAGGCTGCAGGGGGATCTCTGCTCCAGCACCTGGAGCACTTTCTCCCCGTCCTCCTCCTTTGGCTTTCATGTTTGCCAGCTGTTTATTGTTCCTTCCTCCCTCCCCCAGCCCCTTCTCTGCCTGTGTGGCATTTTTGCCCTTTCTTAAATATGTTTTCATGAAGGCGCCACACACTTGGCACATGGGCTCAGCTGCTTTCTTTGGTGGGTCTGTTGCAGAGCTGGCTGGACCCTCCTGTGTCTGGCATGGGGCAGCCCCTAACCTATTCTCACAGAGGCCCCCCTGTATGCAGCCAGTACAGATCCATACAAAGACACTGGAGTACAGAAACATCGGAGTCTTTCCTTCTCCAGCATTTGTGTCTCCTGTCTAGACTAGACAAGGATGCCGAGGGAGGTCACATTGCTCACTAATTGGCATCCTGGGTTCCCCAGCTCTGATTAATAGTACTCTTAAAGCCTCCATGGTGCATTCTCCTGACACATTACAAAAGGGAAGGGCCAGGGTAGAGGGGTAACTGGAAGGGATCCCAGTTTTGTGAGCCATCTCCCATCATATGCAAAAAGCCTGTCCCAAGCCAAATTGCTGCCTTGTACTCTTTGGCTACCAGACTGAGCAGAGCATCTAGTGTAAGAGGGGGACAGGGAAGAAAGTGGGAAGGTGATAAATGCAAAGGACAAGCAGAAGTATCCCAAAGCTTCTCGTACTTCTTGCTCACCTGCCCTCTTCTTTCCTCCACCAACCAGATCCCATTATCCCCATGTCCTCACTACATTCTGTGCCTGTTCTATTCTGAGTTTGAGAGCCATTGCATTATGCAGTATTGCTTCTCAGCTCTGGTCAGATATTTAGAGAGAGATGTAGAGTACTTCTGCCGCATGCATGGAAGCACTGGCGGCTGTTTGATTTCCTGTGGCAAAGTGCTTTTCTATGCTCATTCCAGGACATGTCATTCAGGCCAGTACCTGCTAGAAAAAATCTGCATCCAAAGACAGGTCAAGAGTTGGCATCAAAGTTTATGTGAATAAACTACCTGTTGAAAGGGAATAATGAGACCTCTTAATTTTGGTGAGAAGTAAAGAGCACCTGTTTTTGTGGCTATCATTAAAATGTATTTCCCGTTTTTTATGAAGCATGCTGCAACACTGGGTAATTTTACAATTTTTCAGAAAGATTTAACTTTTCCATTTTAACGGGTGTTGTGGGTTGGGCCTGGCTAGCAGCCAAATGCTCGCTCACCCACCCCCAGCAGGAGTGGGGAGAACATAGGAAGAACAGCAGTGGGTGCCTGGCCCCTTCCCGCAGAGGCCACACCTGCAGCCCCCCGCTACCAAAACCTTCCCACCTACACTCAATACAATGGTTCTGAAACTAATTTGTAAGATAAAACTTTACAGTCTCTGATAGTCGCCATACAATTCTGTATAACTACTTTATACTAGGTTCTTGAAATCTAGGATGACTTACTGTTTTGGTATTTGCTGTTTTAATTGAATCTGTTAAACATAGCTAGTATGCACAGTGATTCTCACCTGGAATTGCAGCTTGCTCAGATACAGCTAGTTCATTGTGGTGCAATGCTTATAAGATGCTTCTGAATAGAAGAGATTTTCTGACATTTGTCTGCCTTTCCTTTTGTGAATGACAGTTTTCACTATTCTGAGACTAGTCTCACTGTATTTGAACTCTGGTCACAAGATTTTGTGTTGATGGTAGTATATCAACAGAATATTCTTTTCATCATCTCTGTTAAAAAGCTGCACTTTTTTGGCTTTTTTTTTTTTCCTTGATGAGTGTTTTTGTTTTCTGACTTTTTTCAGATCTTTTTCATATTTGTTCATATCTTATGCAACGATTAGAATATTATTAAAAAACATATTATTTTCTAGCATTATGCAAACTTGCATATTTATGAACAATATCTTCAACTTTTTAAATATTTCCCAATTTATTTTCAGAACCTTTCTACATGCTCTTTGTTTACATGAAAATTCAATGAATAGTCTAGTCTTTCTGTATATACATGTTGATAAAAATCAGGGTGTACACCTATTACACATGGCTTGTGTCAGACGTTGGGGACTAACTTTTCGGCAATGGGAATCTGAAAAGCATCTTAGCGAATCGCATCCTGTGAAGCAGGATTTGGGTCTGTCTAAAATGGGTAGCTGCAGGGCTTTTAGTATTAGACTCTAAATTGCAATTTCCTGTTTTGCAAAATCACATTCATCCTTTGCAGCTTCACTAATACTCTCTTCCAGGGTTTTCCCCTTGCTTTTTAATATCCCTTAAATAGTGCGTTTTATCGAGTTCCTGCAGAGGTTTGGTATTAGGCAAATGATGTTGTTTTTATCTTACTTCTGCAATCTATCAAAGTTTGAACTATTTTTAATCCTGACATTCACTCTGATTTCTCTTACTTTTCCTTGACATATTTATTAAACCAATTATTTGTATCTCATTTATATTAAACATAAATTACTTCTTGAATGAAAAGACAAAGATCTTTATATTTCTACTTTGCTTTGTGTTGGCAAAAGTGTCCAGAGCATGTTGGCTTTTCTCCTGTTCTGAGCAGCGGTATACATTCACAATCGAGTTTAATCATGAAATGAAAAGTTCATAAATATATCATGGGAGAAACAAATGAGCTCTAATTTGTTACCTAAGCAATCTCCTGGCTTCCAAGTAGTTGGAGATTTGAACTCCCAGAATGGATTATGTTCTTATTTTCAGGAGAAATGAATCAATAGGGAGCTATAGTCCTAGTCCAACTTACTGATAAGTACAATTGAGCAAATAACATTGACTAGAAATGTTAGCAACAATTACATGCCTATTTCTGAAATACAGAAGTGTACTCAGAACTGCCGTCCAGCTCTGAATATAGCTAGCACTTCTCCCAGCAGTGTAGTGATACTGCTATATCTGCGTTAACCTCTGCTGAAGTCTGAGCACAAAGGATCCTAACCAGCCATCCAGACCCCCGCTCCTCTCAAAAATGCTGCAGATGCATCACAAAATTGTGTTGTGCAGGCTTAGTTGCGTGAGTGCTAAACATAGGTTATTTGCAAGGACGGACAAGGTTAAACTACTGATGTAACATCCAGAAAGCAAAGGATCTTTGCAAAGATGAAAAGTATGGTAAGACTACCCTTCTGAGAAAAACCCTGAGAGTTAGGTACCAGGCAAAGTGCTGGTTCATTGAAAGTTGTTGTATGTTTGTTTGTTTTTTCCATTGAGTAACTTTTTAAAAAATTATGTCCGTAGTTACACTTCTAAATATAAAATCATATAGAAGTAGTGAATTCTTACGCTTTGTAACACACAGCATTTTCCAGAGATAGAAAATGACGGGTGAGATGTTTGTAGCATCGCACAGCTGCCTTTGTACCACCTCTGAAGGTTCTTGGAAAAGAAGTCAGAACAAAGCAGCTAACTTGAGAGGGGTGAATTGTTTTGCTATTCAGCATAAATCCAGTGTTTCTTCTAGGGTTTAGGAAAATGTCCTTCCAGGACACACAGCTTTATAACTGTCTGTTCTAAAGTATCAGTGCATTCATTTGAAATGTGATATATTGACCATGCTGGGACAGATTTCAGGAGTAGATGAAGGGTTTGATCCCTTTGGGCCAATCCTTGTATTCTTGATTTAAAAAACTTCCTAATCAGTGCTCTTCCCATGAATAAGACTTGAAAATTTGAGTGCACAAGATCTGAACTTTATTTGTATTCATTACTTTATACCCTTCAGCCTTTCTGCTAAATTTAGGTCTCCACTGACTTTTGTACCCTGTCTTAAATTAAAAAGAAAATTAAAAAACTCTCTTCAACCAGACAACAGATAGAGGTTAAAGAATTTGTATAAACCATTTTAGAGCCTCATGATCCTCTTAAAAAATAAACAAAAAAAAAAAAAAAAAAAAAAAAAGAAAAGAAGAAAATGCTCCTTGTTTTTAAGTAGTAAACAGCTGATTATTCAAACACTCTGAAAAGTTTCCAGGCCTTTTTTCTCAGGTACTTTTTTCTTAAATTCAGTAATCTGGATATTCCTTATTAAGCCTGCTCTGGTTTGTCCACCCATTTTGTCCTCTCCAGTGACTTTGGGGTTTTCCTGCAAGCTTGTAAGGATGTTTCCAGCAATCTGGATTTGATCTCAAGTTCTATAATCAAATTGTTATGCTTTCAATTTTATTTAATTTTTTTGGTTGTCAGTCGAGCTTGAACATTAGAATCTGTACCCTGCTTACTGTGCTCTTACAGTGTACTTTCACAGTATGGATAGAGGCTGTCTCACGAGGGATAAAAAATAGTGGTGTTCTTGTCATAAGCTCTGGGAAGACTTGCAGATGTAAGATGCCTGCCACATTTTAGTTAAAAGCCAACAATAACATGAAACTGGGTCCACTGAGAAACAAGGAAAGTCAGAACAAGAATTAACTGCCCTGTGTACTCTGGTTTCTGTCTCTGTGGCTGGCTTGTAAGAGCCGCTCGTAGTCCTTCTTTATGCTTACATAGATAACACAAAAAATGTTAATTAAGGCTTTGTACTCCATACTTTCTCTTATGCTTGTACCTTTTCTTTTCAAGACCTTAAATGTAAAAAAAAGCTCTGCTTTGATAAGCTGGCCCAGGGCAGAGTTTTCTTCAAGTGTATTTTCCACCTTCAAATTTTTGCCAAAAATTTTATTCTGAAATCCTTAATTTTCTGCTCAATCTTCATTGCCCAGGCATTTCAGCTTTCTTAAAGCTTTTTTTTTTTTAGGTTTGTGAGATGTACCCTGCCCTGAAAGGTTACTAGAACTGGATTGATTAAGAAACAGTCTAAGAAGCCAAGAAATTAAATCTAAGTATTTTGGCAACATAACTACCCTTTTCTGAGTTCAGAGGTAGACACTTAGCCACCTTGCAGCACACACCTGTGACAGCTTCACTGCTAAGTAAAGTGAAGTTAAAACATGTAAACTACTTTTCTATTCTTTTAATAATGCAGGAATTCTGATGTCACTCATCTTCATTGGAGAAACAGAATAGGATTTGTCATGATTAGAGCATGAATTAGCTAATTGTTTTCTGAGTGATTTGAGGTTCATCAGATTTATGGTTTGGAAAAGTTGTTTTCAGTAAAGAGTAATTCTTGACTAAGAATTCAAGAGTAATTTCTTGAATAAGAATGTATTTGAAATCCTTCTCTTGGGGCTGCTGCATGTTATTTTTTCTTCTGTGTGGTTAGTGCTGCCTTCTGAAGTCTGTAGTTTTGCTGTGCTGGTAACCATTTTGCTCAGATTCGCATTTAGCGCAGCTTTGTAGGATTTTCATGTCCTAGATGAATAAAATTCACTTGTAAAATTCACTTTGTGCTTGTTGTTTGGTGCACAGCTTAATGTTTTAAGGCAAGTGCAATGAAAGAAGAAGCCTCAGTTACATGTCCTGCGCATTAATAATTGAAGGAAACATATCCCTGTCTCTTCATTTCTTTGTTTTCCCACTTAGGAGCATACGGCAGCACGTGCATCCACTCCCAAGGCTGGGGACTAATTGTACATTTTGCCTTGACCAACACAGTAACTTAAATATTTTAGTAACTGTTGAAGGCAGGCTCCAGTGCAGCAGCATTCTCCTGCCTTTAAAAGAAAACAGAGAAAAGAGGAATTAAGCACAGAAGCCGAGGTGCATTCATTTCCATTCAGACAAGTGCTGTACACAGCAGTCACTGACAAATAGAGAACAGTTAGTCTCACTATTAGTACTATGTCTGGCATTTTGGATACACAGCAGTTCACCTGCCTTGGTTCTCAACAAAGACCTCTGATTTCAGAATGAGATCCTTGGTTTTTTGCAGTGATGCATTAACATTCATAAACATTAAGGTAACAAGAAAACAAATTCATTCTTTCTGGCTTCATGATACTGTACTAACCGGTCTGAAATTAGTTAGGAGACTCCCTCCCCTTTCCCTCATTCTGTGCAGCTCCCTAATTGTCTGTCCCAAACCTTTGATGTTAGCTGCTAACATTTGATTATGACTATAATTCCTTTTAAATTTTGTAAAATTTAATTTGGTTCCTCCAATAAATAGGTACACAATGAACTATATGTATAAAACCATCACCGAAATTCCTGACCACCTTACCACCTAACGTACTGTTATGGGAAATGTAGTCATTGTTACTATGCTGTGTTCTCTTTTCTAGTTTCCAAATAAAACAGTAGCCCAAGTTGCCTGCAGTATGCTGAACATGCTGATACACTATGTACATAGACTTCAAGTCTATCAAGCTGATTCACCTTTAAGAATTATTCAGGTAAGTAATTTTTAAAAATTTGAAATTTTTAATTCTGTTAAATGTAACAGTAAAATGTATTTCACTGAAATTAAAATACCAGAATATTGACAAGTATGTTTCACAAAATGTTAAGTTAGTAGAAACGTAATCTTGCTGATCATTAATTGTGTGGGTTCACATTGCAGTTACTTGCTGACTCCAATATTAACATGTAAAATGGCTATGTTAGGCTTATTTTTTCTCCAATAGAGCTATGTCATTGCTTACATGAGAATATTGTCAATAAAATGCAAATTTTTTTAATATTAAATATCTTAAAATATGTTTATTTAAGTTTAGTGAGAAAGTGATTACTTAAAATACAGATCTACAATTGTATTTTGCATATTCATATGCAAAATACTTTGCATTAAAGTGTTTCAGTATGAATCAAAAATAATTATTTTGAATACACTTTAAATAATGAGGAAGTAGAGTATGGCCTCTCTGAGGCTGAACCACAGAGAAAAGATAGAGGTCTCCCAGGTAGCTGGAAAGGGAATCATGTGGAAACTTCTTAAGAGGTATAGCAAGTATTTCTCTGCTCCTCTGCAGTCATTGTTGATTAAGTAGAGGCAGGGTGTTTACAAATTCTAGTAGTTCTAAGAAATAATAGAGCTCAAATAGCCCCATACACAAACACGTCAGCTCTTTCCTGCACCCTACCAAGTGTGTTGAATTAAGTTCTCTTCATGCCTGAATATTTGTAGTAGCTGTGTAATTTCATTGTCCCTAATGCACCTACGTCATCAATTAAAAGGATTTTACTTAAAAAAAAAAAAAAAAAAAGTGGTAAGGAGTACTGTAGTTTGTCTCAAAATAACTCTAATAGAATTTAACCATGAATCTAGTATTGTGTCACATTTACCTGCTTAAAAACTTTTTTTAAACTTAAATATTTAAATAGCATTTTTAAAGAAACTATGCTATATTTTCCCCAGATTCTGATAGCAACTATTACCCATTTGCTACCCAGTACAGAAGCTTCCTCTTATGAACAGGACAAGAGGGTAAATATTTTTCATTTCTTTTTAATGTGTCAGTTTAATTAAAAAGGTATGTGACATAGCATTGTTATAAAATTTAAGCTGTGCCTTAAAGTAGGGATTCAGCTTTTTAAGTGTAATTCAGTATAGTCTTCTCAGAATTCCAGCAGTATTCTTTATACAAGTGAATTTCTGAAGTTTTTGTAGGAGAATATGCATTTACAATTAATTGAGATTGATTGTTTTCGATATTTAGAAAGTTGTCTTCTTCCTTATCCTCAGTGTACTTACAAGCAATAATGTAGACTTTTCCTACTTGTCTTACAGTGAAAATATATTCTCAACTTGTAGAGAATACCTTTCAGATTATTTACAAGATCATGATTTTTTGTACTTTGTATTGTAAATACATTCTTGAGCAAGATAGCCTATAACCTTCAGATGAATTTGATTGTTGTCATCCTTCAAAACAATTGCTATCTTTTTGTATTTTCAGTGGGCCTGGGTCCCCTAGCTAAGATGGGCTCCTTCTTCACCTGATACTCACAGTAGTACTTTCTACCTCCTGAAAGCTGTATCTCTTCTGAATTATTTGGCTTTTCTCTAGGACTGTGGGGCTCAATGGTCATTTAAGCTTGGGCACTTTGGTGCAGTTTGTCACTGGCAGCTCTGTCGTTCTGGGCTAGCCATTCCCATGGGAGCTGGCATTCATCTGTTGCTCATTTTGGCTTCCAGAGCTCCGTTTTGCCTTTCCTCTCTGCATGCAAGGAGGCAGGGGTTGTTGTATACTACAGTGGTATGCCAAGCTAGCCACCTTTCCACCTGAGATGCTTCCCATAAATCACTAAGTTTCCTCATGAACTATGCTGATCATTCTACATCAAATATCATACAAAAAATTGGCTTACCTAGTTCGACAAACTTAGTCCTAATGGGTTTCTTAAAAATTGGTTTAATATAAAAATACTCAAAGCCCTTCATCATTAGGTTTATTATACGGTGCCTCAGAGAGACAAAGTTGTAATGTTTTTTGTGAAATGAGCGTGATGTTTATATGTTGTTTATTAGTAAATTAGTTAAGTGGATTTTCTTTGAAAGACTTTTATTTAACTTGGGAAATATTTTAGAGAATCTTGCAGCTATTTATCTGAATTGTTTCCTCTGCCACAGCTAAGTTTTAAAAAATAAAAATAATTATTTGAAGCCAGTAAATTATTAATAATTTGGTGTGTATGTGTGTCTTAATCTAATTCTGTTCTACAGTCTTTAAAAACATCCCCTAGAGGGTGTTGGTTCTTTTGCTGACTGAGTAGCCTACAATACAGAAGGCAGTTGGATTTCTTTCAGATGGTACCTGATGCTACGTAGTATTATTGACATGTTGTGAAGGAAATTCTGTGTTATTTATAAAGCACTAAATGCAGCTGAAATAGTTCAGTTTTGCGTAATCCTTGACACGTTTACAGTGACATTTATGTGCAGAATAGTGCATCAGCCTTAATTTGTACCTTGTGTAATCTGTCATTTTAAAAACGGCACCCTACAAATCAATTTTGGAAAATCATGGGTATCCTCTTAAGCACAATATCTGCTCACAGACTGACCATGATGAGAAACTGTTGTATGGATGGTCTTTGTTAAATATCTCAGTAGCCAAAGTTTTTACTGATGCCGTAGGTTTTGAACGTACAGTGGCTTTTAAACAAGTGTGACCTGCCATTACTGCAGAAGGTTGACTCTACTGAATTGAGAAAAGTAAAACAGAGAAGTAAAATACAGTGATAAATGTGAAGTAGCAGGTGCTGGTTTAATTGATTTGTAATTGAAAGTGTTTGTTCCAGTTGGTGGTTTCTTTACTTCTGTGCTTATTGGATTGGATAATGGCCTTGCCGTTAAAGACCTTGCTGCAGCCTCTTCACACTACAGGAGCAGAAAATGATAAGACTGAAAGATCTGTTCTTAATTGTATATATAAGGTACCTGTTTCTTTATTCGCTAAATGAGAATTGCTATGCATGGAGGTAGTGTCAGTTTTCATGGAAATGAAGACAGCAAGTTTTATGTAAGCTGACCTCCATTCTACTGCTGAAATGTGGAGTGCTATCTTAGTTCTCGTACATTTTACTGTAACTGCTTGATCTTTGGTATATTTGGAATTGTTGATTTTGTTTTACATTTTGTGATGTTTAACCAAGTTCCTTTTTGTATATTATATTGATAGCAGATGTTTGTGTTGTAGAAGACCAGCTATATGTTTAAGATAGGAGGATGTAGCTTTATATACCAAGCAATTTTATTTAGCAATAAGTGAAGTAAAAAGCACTAAGTTGTAATTATTGCCTTTAGGGACACAGAACAAAGATAGGTATTTTTTTTGCAAGGGAAGGGGATTAAAACCTCCAGCAGCTTAGACCTAGCATACATAATTAAAGAAGATAGGAGATCTAAAAATAAAGGTAGTTTAGTGATTTGTTTTAAGTTTTGTTTCTTGTTTCTTCATTGTTAAATTCCACTTCAGTGTAGACACTGTTTTAACAATTTTCTTTGCAGACCAGGGTTTGTTTCTGTAAACATTAAGCATATAAAATTTTCCAACATTTTGTGCTGCCTACCTGGTTCTAACAAATAAATTTAAAAATGTAAATAAAAATAAACTTCATTTCTTACAAAACTATCAAGTAGAAATTTCAGTAGTTAATATCATGAAATTCTGGTTTTGTTCTAGGTTCTGCATGGATGTGTCTACGGGTCTCAGTGTTTTAGCAACCCTAAATATTTTCCTCTAAGCCTTTCTGATTTGGCATGTGTGGATTACGATCCTTTTATGCATTTAGAAAGCTTGAAGGAACCAGAACCACTGCATTCTCCAGACTCGGAGAGGTCTTCTAAACTTCAGCCAGTCACTGAAGGTTTGTCAAATTGCCTAGATATATTTTCTTTCAAAAAGATTTTATCTTGGTTTCCAGTATTGAAGTGTTGGTCTAAAGCATGTTTTAAATTATACCTAGACACTAGGTAAGAACCATTAGTATGGAATGAGCTAACATAATTTTGAGCAATTACTGTTCGATTAACTGAAATAAGTATCTTCTGAACAACATGAAGATTGATTTGATATGGATTCTTCTGTGCTCTGTGTATCAGCAAAAAGCGTTAAGTACTGCAACATGGATAAATGTTGCTTTTCATTTTACTTTCAGTAAATTAATTTATCTTTTCCTTAATTTTGCTCCTTTTTCTAAGAATATTTTGGATTTTTTCCTATATGAGCTTGCAATATTGAAAGCTCTCTCTGAATTTTTTTTTAACCTATCATAATTTGTTGTCAATCTGTTTACACTGTTTAAAACCACAGAGTTACCTAAAAAGAGACAAATTTTCTCTCATCTGCTTAGAACCTTAAGAGACCCAGGAATGAACATTTTCTTCAGAACTTGAAAATAAAAATAAAGAATCAAGAAACTAAGCTACAGAGGAGTAGCGTGTATTATGCAGTGTATCTAGTAAATATCAAATGGCTACATTGAGAAGAAAATTGAAAAAGATGAGATTAATACTGATACCAGAAACTCCGTGTAGTGCTATTCTCCCTCCATATTAAGTTGTTCCGTTCAGGCTTCCTTAAAGGTATTAAGAACCAGATAAATGCAGAAGCTCTTTGTAGCAGCTGTGTGCTAACAGCAGGTGATTTTGTGGTCTGTAGTGACTACGTGCTGTTTTTTATGTAGAGAAAATGGCTAATCATTGTGCCCTTGTCTAAGGCATGCTTCATCATCCTCAAGTACTTTTTTGGCCAAAGAATTCTAAACATAGAGCTGTCCCCTAATAAGCTCAGTATTGGATTGAACAAGTCTGATTTGAGAACTATTGGCAGGAGGAGCTGTAATTATTAAATTTACTGAAGAATGAAGCAAGGTACTATAGTTGGCTTTTTGTCAAATGGCTGTGGTATTATTAGTAAAAAGTAATCATCTGGTGGGTCAGAATGAAAGAGGCTTCGAAGGATTCATTCTATCCTAATTACAGTCTCACCTACACATATTATGTAAAGCTAATATTTAAAGCATTTGCCAAAATTAACTTCCACTGCATGTTCATTACAGTGTAGTGTATTGTAGTAGCTTTTTATGCCTGGCACCTTTTGTATTCTGTAATAATCTGTAATTATGGGTTAGCAGCAAATGCTGTGTGGCTTGTTTAATCTGACAATCTGAAAAGACAACCCTGAATAGATTTCTCTTTGAATGAATGTAGTTGCACAAAGCCTTAGCATCGATATCTTCATTTTGCATTTCCGTATGTGATCTGTTCTTTTATGATTTCTTGTTAAATTTCTAAATAAAAGTAATTTCAGATGTTCCTTTTATCTCTCCAGATGAATTAAGGAAGCCCCATATGTTTTTAAAGTTTCAGGGCTCTGGAATTGTAAGTCAGATTGTGAAATTTAATTGGCAAACTACAGCATTATAATGCAACAGTGGTCTTGCAACCTTGGCACTTCTAGTCCACATTACCAGGCAGAGAATAAGATTGGCAGTGCTTAACTGATCACACAGCATCTGTTCTCCCTGGCATTGTTGGAGGAGTGAGAGGAGTAAACTTAGTGGATAACAACAAGTCTGGGACTCGATCAAGACAGGGGGTCAATTAGGACAAGCTAGCAGCAGGGCACTATGCTAATGGGTCACCCTCTTTTTTAGTAGAGTAAAAGTGTTATCATGATATCTTTTATGAAGGAATGGAAATAGGCAGGACAGCAGTTGTAGGGAAATCAGGGAAGTTCTACAAAGACAGGGTGGGGTTTGCTAGACTCTCCTTAGGTCACAAGCAAAGCTGAAAGTACTGAAACGCCGGAATTCTTAAGACAGGGTGCTTTTGATCAGTTTAATAGATGTGATTGAGATAACCATGTTATGCCTCCCATTGTTCAAGGTCAGATCCATCACAAGTTTTATGGACACTTGGCCACAGTATGATGTGGTATGAGACTATGAAGATACGTGACTTTCAGTGACACAGCTGCGTAGTGGGGACAGGACCTTTTGAGAGGCTGGAGCAAGCCCTGCAATAAAGATTTGTTAAATCCTCTGGAAACAGGCTATTTGGGGAGAGAAGAGGATTATTCCCCTCTCTGTTTCAGTAATTTTCCAAGTGCTATCTCTCACAAGGAATCTGTTATACCTAGGATTATCTGTGAAATTGTCTTTGTCCTCCTTTCTGTAGGTTGCAGGTAAAGTGGTAGATTGCAGTATAAGATACACAAAGAATAATTTTGAAATTGTTAAGTATATTAAAATGTTATATTTAAACAGAATGAACTTTTAGCAGCTGACAATAAAGACATCAGTAGGAAGCTTCTCTTGCATCATCAGAACTTGCAGACAGCAAGTCTGTGGTGCTTTCATACATCTAAGGACTCACAGGGCTCATCTACATGAAGGCTGATGAACTGTTCCTCTAGCTAGTATCGACAACAGCTTCCTCTAGCTACAGTACAGGCGTACAAGTGCTGCCTGTGCTAATTAACTGCACCTAACTAGCCTGGATTCAGTGTCACACTGACAGAGGCATGCTTTCTCCAGGGATAGTATAGCATTATAGCCATTCACTGTGTGGTTTAGATGTGCGAAAGCTAACTTGGACTGCATTGTGCCATGATCTGGTTACCTGCTTCTGGCCTTTTACTTGTCATTACAGGACCATAAACATATGTGTGGGAGAATTAAAATGGAACCTCTCCTTTTTTCTTGTTTATATTAAATGATGCAAACATTTAGGAAAAAGTAAAACAGAGGGGGTTTTGTGACCCTTGTATTGACAGGGAAGCTGGTTACATGAAAATATGTAGCATTAAACAAGAAGTGCTATACATCTTCTAATATTAATAGATAGCAAATCAGACTATTGAACAGTCTAGTCATAAGGAAATAATATTTTATGGGATTTTTTGTGCAATTATGGGCAAAAACATTTTGAAACCTGTTTTTCATAGATCACAAATCTGTTAGAGATGGTTGTGATTGGAAGGTAGTAGTTACATTGCATAGATACAGTGGTCTATCAATTATTCATTTCATGGATTTCCCCCATTTGTCGTATTTCTCCAAACATATTTTAAACTCTTTTGCATAGATCAATCATTTTTCCTAACATATTTCAATTTCTGAAGAAAAAGTTTCCCCCCATCTGATGTTTAGTCTTAGCTTTTATTTAAAAAACAGAAATATAAAGTCCTTTTCTTTTAAGGCCTTGCTGTTTGCTATTTTACTGAAAGGAGACAAAAAGTACACTTTTTAAAAAATACTGTATACATGGTGCATCCAGATTAGCACAGTTTGTGTTTTGTACGGGATATTCTAGAGGTGGGTTTTCTGTAACCGCATCTCTCTACACCTGAAGCTTAAAATTAGAAAGGAGTGAGACTTCCTTAAGCTAATGTAAAATACAGGTAGCTAAGCTGAACTGAACTCTCTTAGGGTCCCTCTAAATGTAATGGAGAAAGAGAACAGTTTCCAGAGAGTGATTCATCCCATTCTCCAGTTTGGGCTTCTAACTAAGATGAATCAGTCTGTACAGGTGCATCATTCTTTAGATAGCTAAAAGGATGTGGAGAGTTAAATTCCACCCTCAGTCATTACTTTTTTCTTCTGCTACATAACTGTAGTTAGAAGCTGTTCAGCCAAAGTTGAATTAAAGAATTAACAACGCATCTTAAGGAAATTCAGGAATCCTCCATTCATGCCCCTGATACAAATTAATGGTGATGGACCTTCAGCCTTTCCACAAAATAGGTAATTTCAGGGACTGAGAAAAATAGCCAATATGATATGCTTCTAGTAAATTACCAAATGATCGTGTACACCTGTAAATTACATTGCCCAAGCAAAAGACTGTACCATTGTAAAGAGAGCAGAGATGTGTTCACTCAGGAAGACAAGTTGGCAAAGCAGCCAGCTAGACTGCTTTAATATGTAACGATATGACTTAGTTTGTAGAATTTGTTGTAAAGCTGTGATGGCTTGCATTATTGCATATTTCAATCTGCCCTCCAGAAACAAAGAGCATGGTTTAGATACTCATTTTAAGAGTTCTAATATATTGAATGTCTGGTTGTTCCTGATTGAGGAGATGTGCTTCTAGGAACAAAATATTAATATGTATCCTTTAAGTCAAGAATTTAATTTAAAATTCTCATATTTTCAAAAAACATACTGGGTTTGGAGAGTTGGGGTTTTGGTTTGGTTTTTTTTTTTGCTAAGGGAAACCATCACCAAAATCTGATTTGCTGTGTGGCAATAATGTTTCAAGATTGCTTTATTTTATTTTGACATAACATCTTACCTTTTACTTTTCAGTATGCTTCTCTTAATACTTCTGATTTAAGTTTTCTGTGTCATTTTTAGATCAACAATACTGTATTCTGAGAGAAGTCTCAGTGAGAAGTACTGTTCTCATTTTATAAAAGAGGCAATAACAGATTTATATCCCAATTATTTTTATTTTTTATTTTAATTCAGGAGCAAAATTGTCAGAGAAAGACTGTGGTAGGACTGGGAATGGACCTTCCAAATTTAAATTTGATGTTCCACTCTTTGTATCACTGTATCACCTTTCTTCTCCATATCTCCCTTAGGGTCCTAAGGGAGTAAATCTATGCACACAGACACAATACAGCCATGGTCAGGTTTGAGATCTTTAGGGTTTGCCACAAAACAGTAATAGTAATAACTTGCTAACAGGTCCCTCTCATTTCTTCAGGTTTTTCAGCAGAACTTAAGTGAAGGCATTAACCTACGCAGTGTGAGACTTCAGGTAGCTGGGAAGCTCACATGTCTTTGCTCCTAGGAACCGGAGAAGAATATTACCTTATTTATCTGTGCAGTGCCAAGTGCTGAACACTTGGCATAAATATCCTGACAAAGATGAGCCAGCCTCTGCATTGTCCAGGTGCTGGTTAGTACTGCACTGATAAATTATTCTCCAAGCATCCAACTTATTTTCTCTTTGTCTTGTATAAACTTGCTTACAGTTCCTTCTTGTATTTCAGCAGATGGCACTATAACTTAATTTCCTTGTATGCTATCAATATCTGGACATTTAATTCAGCTTCACTGAATGTTTTTGTGTTTGTAAATTTTAAAACTTCAGAAGGTTATAGATAATAAAAACTTAATATCTAGTTTTTTATATTGGTTTTCAAGGCCCTAATTCATTAAAATATTTGAGTTTATCTGAGTTTTGGAATAGTGTAAAAATTAAGTTGATTTTTGCCAACTATTAACTGGATGAAATATTTCCCTTTTTGCAGTTCAGATCTAGTGCTCCCTAAAGGTAGAGAAGAGCCAGAATCCTAAATGTCTCTTACGTGTTTTAACCAAACCTTGGGGGGGGGGGGGGGGGGGGGGGGGGAGGCAAATATATATTAATTGTTTATTTTTGCTGATGCAGAATGCATCCAGTGCTTCAAAAACTAAAGATCTGTCATGACAGTCAGTATGCATTACAAATTTGCCATTATTTTTCCAGTTAAACCAATTAAGACACCTTAAACTGCAAAAAGAAATTTGTTTATTAAACATAAGTTTTTATTGTGTATAAATACACAACATAAAGGGAAATGAGTTAATTTTACCATAATTACACGTCCAAAAGGTTACATTTTCTCAGTAAATACTGAATGAAAAAGTAACGTGGTTCAGAACATTTTAGTTTGATGGATTTTTGGTGAGAAAGAAGGTGGGAAGTGTTTGCAGCAGTTTTCAATGTTTAATATAGTTTAAAAATATATGATGTAATCCTGAGGAATACAGTCTTGCTTTATCTTCCCCTTCTAAGTCCCAAATTCAGGGCATCCAGTCCTGTTACAAGAAAGAGGCTGCAGAAATATGTGCTTTGCCATATTGATCCTGTTTTCTCTTCTACCTATGATCTTCTACAGTGTAATGCTTTTGTGTATGGGTTCTTCAGTGGGTACCCTCAGCCCGTTGAGGGTTGTCTTGCCTGACAGAATCGCTTTGACCAGCTCAGTACTTCATGGGTAATATAGAGTGGATTTGATAGAAGAATCCAGTAACAATAAAGTATTGAGTCAGCAGCGTGTGGTATAAACATTAAGAAACACCTCTTGTGAATTCAGATAACGTTGCGTGCAAGTGGAAGGTATGCACCAAAGGAGGAGGCAAAAGCATATTGAAATACCAGTGCATCTCACAAGATGAATGACATGTAAGATAGGCACAGTTAACTTCTCTTTCTTCCTCCAAGTTTTTCCAGACTGAAACTTCTTAAAATGCAGTAGGAGCATGAGATTTGCTTTTTGAAAACTTTGCTACTTTAGACTGTGTTCAGTATAGATAGCCTGGTCTTTGATTTGGTACTTTAAAATCATCCAGTATTATTCTCAACCTAACCTGCAGCTGTATGCTCCCCAGGGAAATTAAGATGGATTAGAGCTTTTGTGCATCTATGTTCCTTTGTTTTTCACAATGTAATGATGTGTATAAATATAAAAATCCATTGCAGTTGGAAATGGACTTCTTACAACACAATTATGATCTCTACTTCATCAGCAATTTAAGATTTATTTTCACTAGATTAAGAAACTGTGTATTTTAGAGGAACCATGCTGATTACAAAACTATATGGTAGGCTGTAAAACAGCGAAGATGCTTCTTTAACTATCTTATGATTTTTCATGCTATTTATATATGAGACCAGTGTTCGTCAAAACACATATTTTGCATTACTGAGTTGGCTGTATCCTAACCTTGCAGTGCCCATCCTCTGTTTAATACTCACAAGGAACAGGAGACCAAAAGAAATACATAAATCTCAGTGTTGTTTTCTGAACTCTTCTTTTAAAACCTGTGTTCTTTCTCTTGCAGTGAAAACTCACATGCAACAAGGATTAATTTCTGTTGCTGCTCGTACTGTGATAACACATCTAGTCAACCACTTAGGCCACTATCCTATGAGCGGAGGTCCTGCTATGCTAACCAGTCAAGTGTGTGAAAACAACGACAATCCATACAGTGAAAGTCCTGAGCTTTCTCCTGAACTTTTTGAGAACCCAAACCTTCAATTCTTTGTGTTAAACAATACTTCCCTGGTGTCTTGCATACAAATCCAAGCAGAAGATGACATGCCTGGGGGAGGACTGTCTGCTGGACTTGCATCTGCTAATTCAAATGTTAGAATTATAGTGCGAGATCTATCTGGCAAATACTCGTGGGATTCGGCCATTTTGTATGGACCTTCATCTTTATGTGGATCTTCACAACAAACATCTTTTGCACTTTCATTATCTCAACAAGATAAAACAGAAGATGCTCTTTCATCTTTTGAGTATGTGGAGGATGTATCCGCAAGGGATGGAATTACACTCCAAGTAAAAAGGAAATTTAGAGACACTGTACCAACATGGGATACCATTAGGGATGAAGAAGATGCCCTTGATGAGCTCCTGCAGTATTTAGGTGTTACAAGCCCTGAATGCTTACAGAGAACTGGTGTCTCGCTCAACATTCCTGCTCCTCAACCAGTCTGCATCTCAGAGAAGCAGGAGAACGATGTCATCAATGCAATTCTGAAACAGCACACAGAAGAGAGGGAGTTTGTTGAAAAGCATTTCAATGATTTAAATATGAGGGCTATGGAGCAGGATGAGCCAACCTCACAAAAGCCCCAGTCAGCATTTTACTACTGCAGATTACTTCTCAGTATACTGGGAATGAATTCTTGGGATAAAAGGTAAGTAGAAAAGACTCACAATTTAAGAACTTTCTTTTAAGGAATTGTGCTATGCTTACCGTGTAATAATAGTTGATCATAGAGTGGGTTAAGCCAAAAATACTCCACACCAGCCAACAAAAGAAGAGAGGGGATGTGCAACTAAGGGGAAAATGGCAGTTTTCTTCTGCATTTCAACCTGTCATTTAGAGAGACAGAAAGGAGGAGCCTGTTGCCTTTATTGCTATTTATATTCTTTCCTTAGAACAGTGTTGGAAGGTGAATTGCAAGAGTGATATCTTTTCTAATAATCCTTTCACCAACTGTACTAAGGGGTACTACCATGGATAAAGAAGGCATCTTTTTTGCTTTCTTTGCTTCCCATGTATGTTCCTGCAAAAAATCATTACCTTTCTATGCCAGAATGAGACTCTGAAAGTGTCACATTCTCAGCTATTGTGATGCTGGACAGTGTCCTGCTGCTTTGCCTGCTAAGAGCATGCTTGCATGCAGCCTCAAAGCATTGCATCTATGTTAGCTAACGAGAAAGATGTGTCCCCTACTATTTATTTCAACATTGGCAATGTTTGGGTATTGTTTAGAACAACAGGAGACAAGCCACTTTCAGTTACAAAAGTAACGTCTCTGTTTACACTATTATTTTTGTGGGGGTGTATTAGGTGTATGTCTGCATGTACATGTGGGTATGTAAAAATATTAGCATCCTAGAATTTAAGGGTCTTCCTGAAATCTTCTTTTGCCATAGCTGTCAAATTGGGTACTAGAAATATTTTCTTACTGTGAAGGGAAACAGATACCCTGTAAAACAAAAATAATCTGTGTCACTGAGATATCACTGGAATCGGACAAAATTTTCATGTTCTAACCCTTCTTATTTGGGTCTTTAATTCCTCAAGGAAGTCTGGTTTTGAACAGTACTGCTCTTAAATTCATTCCACTTTGTTTTGTGGGAAACATCTTAAGCGCAGTTTAAAAGAAGTGAAAAGTGCCTTTCTTGCTCTAACATATTGTTTTGGTTTTTGTTTAAATTGTTACAGCTGGCTGGGTGACTAGTGAGCTATGTTCTGCTCTCCTCTACAATTCAGAATAGCAAAAGCTCTGTGTTTAATGCACTAGCTTCCTAGGACACTGGATTATGAGAGCGTTTTTTGTCACTAAGCTCATATATTTTGGCCTAGTAAAGTGTGCAGGTTATATATGCATCAAAGGCAGTTCTGTCTGTTCTTCTGTAGAGAAAAGATTGATTTCAGTTGGATCCAATAGGTTGACAGAAGAAAGTGGAAAGAAGTAAAGGTTGTTCTCAGGGCCGTAATGGATATAGAAGATTTCCTGGAGTAAAAAAGTTGCTTGTATATTTTTTTAAAAGGTATCTTAATATTTTATATAAGAAAGAACTATTGAAAAGGCAAAAGCATTTGTTGACTGTTCTTGAATGGACCTGGAAATGTTCTTGTACCATTCTGTATCTATCAGTGAACAGGTGATAAGAGAGTTACAAATTTCTCTATTTAGAAGGAGCTTTCATCTCCTGAAGAAAAATGAGAAGTTACTTCGAGAACTCAGAAATTTGGACTCAAGACAATGGTAAATTCTTTTAATGGCCACCTACTTATTTGTTTTAAGTGTGCTTGTATTTAAATGGCTCTAATTTCAATAGATATGAGAATTGAACTGGTTTTTAAAAGTGTTTTATAAATTATTCATGCATTTTGCACTGTATTGTAGTTATTGGTGTTATATTGAAGTTACATTGGTGTTATTTGTAGAGTGAAACTACAAGTAGAATACCATGAGACGTAAGAAACTCCAAAATAACTTAAAATTATGAACATTCGTATGTATAACATGAAATAGTTTGATATATCAAAGTTTTAATAAAGATATTTGATAAATCACATTTTAGCTTCAGCTAATTGTTTATATATGTTTTCCAGCAGTGTTAGTTGAAGAGATGGAATTGTAGTTGGAGTTGCAGCACAGAATTAAGAACTTTGAATTGTTTTTGTAGAAGTTGAAATAAAATCCAGTGGAGGCTTTAGAAGTGTGAGAAAGCACTTTCAGTTGCTCCAGTGTCTATTTAACAGCAATCTGTGAACAGAATACATTCCTATAGTACCTAAAGATTCTTCATTCAGTTGCATAAGCTGCATTTGCCACAGCATTCACAAGGCACTGTTGTTAATGGGCAATGCAGTGTCGATAATGCTTGTGTTACAGGTTTTGCTCATTTCAGAAGGCCACCTATTCTATTAGCAGTTGGTACTGCCAGCACCATCCTACATCTCAGAAGTGATGAAGGCGGTAAATACTGTTCAAGTATAGCAAAGCTTTAGGCTCTAGAGAAGACCAGACTAGAAAAGACAGGACAGGAATATGAAAATAGAGAAGGTATTCAAAGGGAAGCCATATAGTTGTACTTTACTTTCACTGTCTTTTTCAATGTTTTAAAAGCCATGTTCTCTGTGTACTGTTTGCATATTTTGATTTCAAATTAGTAAAGGCACTGTCATGCAGTGACCATCCTCTGTTTTACAGCCGAGAGACACACAAGATTGCAGTGTTTTATGTTGCTGAGGGACAAGAAGATAAACACTCCATTCTTACAAATACTGGAGGAAGTCAAGCCTATGAGGATTTTGTAGCTGGTCTTGGCTGGGAGGTATTTATTAAAACATTTTTATCCTAAGTTTGTTTACACAGAAAATTACAGATCCCTCTAAATATTATAAGTCTTTGGCTCTTTAGCATTACTCACAAGTACTAAAATACACTGGTTTGCAACTAGGATGCAGACAAGAATTCTGGTTTAATTTCATTAGCAATACTAGCTGTTTAATTTTACGCTCTTTCAATTTAAGAAAGTTTGTGCAGGCAGAGATGATTCTTTAATGTGCAGTCCTTTACTTGGCTTTCGTGGACTGATTAGGACACATCTTGATTTCCTTGTAAGCCTGTAAAGTGTTAAGTCCATTGAAGTTTGAGCTTTGCTCAAACTTTGGAATCCAAAAAGTACAAATGAGCAGCTTTTCTCATGCTCCCTTCTTCCTGCCTTCCACTGCAGGCATATATGTGTTCACACTCTCCACTCCACATCTCTTCCAGCAGTCAGAAATACCGTGATGTACCCATTACCTATATGGGCCTGCAGCTCTTTAGTCACTAGTTGGATACTTTATGAGGATTTCCTTTTTTGCATCCTTTCTTTCTGACCGCACAAGATTAAATTCCATTGTAAAGTTGTAACTCAGCACTGTCACACAGAAGTACAGGAATTGTTTCTGCTCCTGGATGTGGCTGCATAAGAAACTGCAGGTTTTCTGTTCCTCTTGCAACTTGCATTCATCAGGAATGTCCACATGAGTGTCCATCTTATTTGATAATGGCTCTGACTTTTCCACAGGAACAGAGGAAAACTGCTAGAAGTCTGCTGTCACAAACATAGATGCTTGTTTACCACATTCCTGATTCTTCAGGAGGAAAAAAAAAAAAACCACATTAGTGTTTTCAAATATCCTTCTTTAGTGGGTTAATTCTCTTAGTCTTTATTAGCTAGATTAAAGAGTTGATAATTTGGATTAATATTCCATGATGAGACATCTAATATTTTAACCTCTTAACGTTAAATTCTGGATCCTTTAACAGAACAGCAAAAATACTCCATGTGGGCAGAGATTAAATATATTCACGTCTGAGATCTAGCTTTCTTTAGGCAGTATTGTAAAACTGAAATAGCACATTAAGCATGCTTATTTATTTCAGTGCCAAACTATTTCCCATAGAACTAAGACTTACAAACTTACTTACGAATTATCATTTAGTTTCCTGTGATTTTTTTCATATTCACAGAATGAAAATTTCTCAAGAAAATATATGGAAGGTAACAAGACAATTTAAAAGTGTCTGGCTCCCACACAGGGTTTCTTCAGAGCTCAGGTCAAGGCTGATATAGCATCACAGAATTTTAAAAAATTCAAAAAGCACATGGAAGTGACTACAGTCAACTGATCAGGGAATAATGCAGTATATATTCATTCACACAACCTTTCCTTTTCTCTAACCTCATCTTCCCAGCAGCATCTGTGGTGACCATGGAATATGGAGTGCCACTGCACTTGATTTCCAGTCTAGTCAGCCAGTCTGAGCTCTTTTAGAAAGGCATAACTGTACTGTTGTGAAAAGGATCTTAACTTTTAAAAATTCAATTGAAAGTGAATTTTAAAATGTAAAGAATGTATTTATCACCTGATAATTTTTTTTTTCTTGTAATGCTTTCTGGGCTTTATTTCTAGGTAAATCTCACAAACCATTGTGGCTTTATGGGAGGACTGCAAAAAAACAAAAGCACTGGATTGACCACTCCATATTTTGCTACCTCGACAGTAGAAGTAATGTTCCATGTGTCAACAAGAATGCCTTCTGATTCAGATGACTCTTTAACAAAAAAGGTAGGTGTTTCTGAATAACAGATTTTATTTTGGTAATAAACCCAGAGAAATTAGAGTCAAAGAAAATCCAGTAACTTTTTCTAAAAAACATAAAATATCATAACACCTTTACCTGCTAATAGTTGGTATTTTACTGAAGTAGGTTAAGCCATATAAATTATTCTCTACCAATTTCTAATTTTGCCATACTGGTGATTTTTGCCATCAGTGCAACTGTTGGCAGGATCACGTGTACTGGTGAAAAATGCAGGGAGATAATGGTTTGTGTAGAAGAAAAAGCATTAAGTCTGAAAGGTGTTTTAGTACTTTGAGACTTTAAATGTCAATTAATAAATATGTGGTGAGTACTTTCTAAGATGACTTTTTATTCACTTCAGAGTCATGTGCTGGCTATTAACATAATTTTCCCTTTAAAAAAAGTTAAAAATATAAAGAATTTAACAATGTTTATTGTATATAAGGTGTTTTGTCTTGGAGCAGGCACAGATGCTCAACGGTGATATGATCTCTCATAGCCACATTAAGAAAAAAATGGTTTGCTGTATTGGTATTTTTTTCTTTAGAATTTAATAAATTCCACATTAACGATAATAAGTTACAGTCTCGAACATGTGTCCTATTATAAATGAACAATTGGCTATCATTAGACTGTCCCCTGTCCTGCGTACATACATCTTCAGATGTGTTAATCCATTCAGTAGACACGTTAATGAGCACTGGTTGAAGTGTAATATTGGAGGAACTGAAGCTGGTTGACCTCAGCATGGAGTTTAATACTTGTAATTAAATTAGACAGTAGACAGTTAGTAAAGAGAGAAATAGCCATGCCTCTGGCAAGCTTCAATTATTAATGACTTTTTTGTTCTTTGTGTTCAACTTGAAGAAAAAAATGTTATTGTTATTATTATAGACTGACGATGAGTTCTGACTTCTCACTGTCACATCTTAGGTTGGTTTGTTTGCTGTTTTGTTTTGGTTTTTTTTTAAATTAAGAAATGTTTTTTCCTGTATGCCTATGGTGCTGGGTCCTTTCTGTTCTTTATTTCCTGAAGTAGGGCCAGGGTAATACTTAGGTTGTTAGTGGTTTAATAGCAAAAATAACTAATTTTAAATTAAGATTGTTGCTGTTGTTCTAGTGTGGAACATTAGAATATCTAGTGTGGGGTTGGTTTTTTTTTTTCGAAGTTGATTGGCTTCTGTATTTTTTAAACAGAAACTTGGTTTTATAAAACACAGCTTGTAATTATCCTTACGTTGTTTGTTTATAATCTGTTTGAATTAGAGCATTAAAAAGTGTTGACAAGGGGGAAGATGGGTCACAGAAGAAATTAATTAATAATTAATAATTTGTAAATGCCGTGGACTTCAGCAGAACACATAGGCAAGATCTCACATCTGTTTCCAGGAGCACCCTGAATCTACATATAGCTGTTCCTGCCAGGCAAGGTTCAGTGCTGGTCCAGGCCTCCTGTGATTTAGCTTGTGAAAATAGTGTCAGCTGGACTTTTTAACAACTCCAGCGTGCCACAAGCCCGTTTCTCTCCTCCTTTGCCCACAATCTCACTTGTCAGTAATTTGGAATATTTGAGGTCTGTATGGATATGTAGAGTGTATCGAAAGATTGGGATTATATTTGTAGTTCAGCTACTGATGGGCTGTTTAATCAAGCTACTTTATCTTTGTGCGACTTATTTTCCTGTTCTTCCTTAGTGTGTGGTTTTTGTTCTTCTTTTTAAGCCCAGTTTCCCCATGAATGGAGGCTTGTGAGCCTGCCTTTTTGTCTCTCCTCCCTTCCCTAACACCTTTTTGGCCCGTTTCAATCAAATTTAATAGAGAGATGTTTCAAAGGTGTTAATTTCAAGCATATTTAATGAAGATAGGCTAAGAAAGGAGACAGAGTGAGAGAGACTCTCAGTGCTCCTACTCAGCAGGTAATGACTGCATGGGAAGAAGCATTAGACATCAAGGAATGAGCACCAGAGAAAGACGCTATGAAAGTCATCCCAACCTTGAGAAAAGCATCAACTGAAGTTTTCATCTTGGGAGAAACCAGCAAGTGGTATCAGGAGACATAAGTAGGAAAGCAGGCTTAATTCTTTTACTAGTTCTGCAACTACTCCTGCTGCTTAGACTGAATACATCAGCAAAAGGAATGTGTTTTAGGAGATGCTGTCCAACTCATACACACTATAGGGGACCTCAAAATCATTTAAGAGCCATGTGTGTGCTAACAGTTGTAATTGTTCTGAGTGCATGTACTGTTCATGACCTCCAGAGGAACTTGAGTTTTGAGCTTCTCTACAGGTCTTTCATGTGCTTTCTTTGTCTGTTTCATTCAATGGGAGAAAAACAAGCAAACTTGCAGTAGTTGGCTTAGAACTGCTGCTGGTTTTTATATTGTAAATGTGCCTAGAGGTGCATGATAGGTTCATCTTATAAATGGAAATTAAATTAAATTAAAACAAAACTTCTTCCTGCCAGTCGAGCCACTGCAAAATCAAGATTCTGCTGTTTCAGAGGCTAAGCCAATTTTAAACTTATTTTCCATCAGTCTTACAGAGTAGTAAATAAAACTTTTAAGTGCCTTGGATACCTCTGAAGCATTTGTTTCTGAAGACATGAACAACAGCAAGAAAAGACATGAATTCAGGGAGAACAGGTGAAAATCATCTGAATGTGTAAAGAAACTTAACATTGAAATGCATATATAAAATAGGTATTTAATTTGCAAATATTAAATTAAAGATTTAGTGCTTATAATGCAATCCATTTTGTTTTTCTTAAAAATAAAAGTTAGAGTAAAAACTATTTACACTACCCTTACAAGAACAAATTTGCAAAGGCAATATTGGGATTAAATGAAGCTGGTGAAGACTCTCAGTTCAGAGAGTGAGAAGGCTTATGTGTGTGCTCCTACAGCTTATCACCTATCTAGCTCCTCCTTCCTTAGCCTGGTAAAGGACTGAAGGCATTGTAGGTGAGAATATTATACACAAGATATGGAAATAAAAAGTAGTAATGTTGTTAATGATTGGAATACTAATTCATTTGGGGCTTTGGGTGTATTACATGATTCTAGATTATGTGTGACATCGTCGTAGCCACATAAAAGATAGCTCCCAGTATTTATAGCTAGTTTTTTTATTGTAGTATTGGCATGTATTGGGAACTCGAAGGTTTATAAATGTAAATTATCAGCACAATATTTTTTTGGAGTTACAATTAAATACACGTTGCTTTAAAAAAAAAAAACTAAACAAACACACCATAGTTGTTGAAACAAAGTTTTGTGAAAAATTCAACTAGAGGGTACATATGCTGTAGACAGCAGTGCTGCTTATGTTTAATGGGCAAAAGTAGCTGCATTATGCCATTACTTCAGATGTTTCTGCTCCTTCTGTTCTTTTTCTAATGAACACTTTCATTTTTGAAGAAGAAAAAAGTTGGGGATAGCTGTTGTATCATAAGAAAATATAATAGCCTTTTTTCTCCCTCCTTTAGGTAAGTGGGTATTAGAAATTATAGTAATTTTGGCAAGAGTTCAAGGGTTAATGCAACAGATAAATAAAAGGAATTTTCTGTAAATTGAGCCCTGCATTATTTCACTTGTCTTGCCTTTCCAAACCTAACTCATTTAATTTTAAAAAGTAAATACTTAAATTCTTCCTGACAGTGTGCTTTGCTTTTACTATCGTTTATTACTTCAATTATACTTGGTATCACTTAGAACAATCTGCCATTTGGAAATTTCAGTATAGCCTGCAGCTTAGTATTAAGTCTGGCTGCTATTGTAACATGTACAGCATATGACACTAATGTATCAAAATTAGATTTGATCATCCCTCCTGGTTATATTTATTTCACGTTTCTTTTGTATTCAGTTAACATAAATGTATTAGGAGAGCTGACACATGATGATGGCTATAGAGTAAGAATATTTTAAAGTATTTTGAGTTAAATTTGAAATTTCAGGTAACCTAACAGTCAGTCATTTTTATATATTTGTTTTAATGGAGTAGAGTTTCAAAGGAAGCCTAAAAAATCTGTTTGTGTCTGACATCTCCTCAGGGCTGTCTTCCCGACAGCTCAGGTTTAAAATGGCTAAAACAGAGCTCTTAATCTCTTTCTCATTGCCACCTTTCTGGATCACCACGGATAACATGACCATTGTGCCTGTCACTTGTGCCCATAGCCTGAAATCATCTTTAATTTGGTCCACTTTCTGGATTCTTACATTCAGTCTGTGCTTAAGACTCTGTTCTTTTTTCTGTGTAACGCTTCTTGCAACATAGCCTTTCCATACACACAGTTAAAATTTATCAACTATATCCTAAACTGTTGTTTTGATTGCTGAACCTTCCTTTCACTGGCCTTGACACTTTCATTCTTGGAGAATGCTGCTATAAAAGACATTTTTCTAATCTTTAATGCCTTTTTACAGTTCCTTTGCATTTGTCCATCTCCATTTTGTGTCTTGCCTTATGCTTAGATAATAAACTCTCTAGAGCAGTTTGATCTGCATTTATGCAGTATTTAGTGTTTTAGGATATTGGTGTGTAACCTATAGTTCCAGGTGTTTCAGCTATAGTGTATTACTGGTTATGTGAAGTATAACATTATTTTAGAGATTTTTATTATTTATATTACTGTTGTGCCTTACGTCTGTAATAGGGATTTGCACTTTGTTTTGCTTGCTGTGATGTATGCACATGCAAAGTTGTAAATTTAGGAGGACAAGGTCAGGAAATAAGTGTGAAGATGTAGTGGCTTACACAAGTGGTGGTAAGTTTTGAGTAACTATTGACGCAGATTTCAGTCTTGGCACCTGCACGTTCTGTGTGCACCAAATCTGATTCTGTTAGATGACATTGGGACTGCACCTTCTTCTTGGGAAACCATGTTGCTGTCTGTTCTTTAGGTTTCAGTGAGCAGAGGTGGTTGTAGCTCAGTATCTTGGTCCCACTTGTGTCCAGGACACTGAATTCTGGGATGCTTCCAATTCAATACAAAGACATAAAGAATCCAGATTAAAGTTGAAAGAGGTCAGGCTCTGGCTCTCCTGTGGTGTAATAATTACAGTGAATGATGGATTCTCCAAATGTTTGCTGTGCTTGCAGGAGAGCTTTGTCATGGAGCACTGCTCAATTTCAAGCTCCTTCAATAAGGAACTGAAAAATGAAGAAGAAAAACTGAATTTCTTCTTTCTAAAAAGTTTATACAAAACCTAGCAGACCTTGGAAAGCTTTTCAAGGCAATTTCAGGTATTGGATCTCTTCCATGAATCGAATGTTGTTGATGAGTCACGTTACCAGCATTCAAGTTTTCTCATAAGCTTTGCTTGCTGACCAAGGTGAGGACATCTGAAAGAAGCAATAAGGAGCACTATGTTAGTGTCAGAGCTTCTTCTGATCTACTCTTGAAAAAGGAACAGAATGACTTATCCAGAACTTAATTATTCTCCAAACATGAAGATTAAATCAGCAACACCCAGTCTTGTTTACTTGTCTATTATTTTTGTCAGTCTTCCACCTCCTATAAAGGAAACGAAGCATTGATCGTATTTTTGATCTTGAGTGCCTTACTTCTTGTTATAAACCACCATTCACAGCTTATACCATCATCCACCTACCTGCACCAACTGATCTTGACTCTCAATCCATTATATGTCACAGAGATGCCATTCTACACTTTACTCAAACTGGATCTTTGCCAAATCATTCTTGGTACTAATCATGAGATGAAATACACCTGACAGGACTTGAAACTCCTTGGAATAATCTGATTCATTTTCCTTTTCCTCTGATGAAGTTAGTGCTTTTAGCCTGGAATGCATCCTTACACCTCTATGAGGGGTATAAAGCAAACTTTGAAATTGGAGAGAAAAGTCACTAATGGCTTCAGTACACTTGGCATCCAAAAATATGTGTCCCTTGTCAGTAGTCCTCCTCCTGAAATAACCACACAATACACTTTTATCACACCAAAATCTGTGTCAATCTGATGTGAAAACGTGGATCAGTAGTGATGCTCCGTCTGGGTAGCTTTCACAGAAGTGCAGGAGCTGATGTCCTGTCTGATTATTCCAGGTATCGGTAACAGGTGCACAGGGGCAACCTTTGATAAAAGAAATTCAGAGGCAGTGATGCCCTCAAGAAGCTGCACTATCTAAACTCTCTCTGTTTTGGATTTTAAAGCCATTTATTTGGCATGTACACTGTCACCATCCCTTCTTTCTAACAGCGTATGAGTTTGTCGTCTTTGAGTCCAAAGATGGTAAATAAAGGAAGGTTAATTCTTCTAGTAAATAGTTCAACGTTGCTGAATTAGGAACGGCACAGTGCAGCGATGGGTGTATCAGTCCTAGTTCTGCTTTTTGGCAGTCAGTTCAATGAGTTCAGTTCAGTCAGTGCACCAGATGTCTCTCCCTCAGTCTAGGATCGTGTAGTTTTTTCACGTTCCGCAAGATTTCATATCTAAACTGATTTGCCTCTTGTTTTCTCTTTGGTTAGGCAGCCTCATCCTCCCTGAGCTCTTCACTTGCTTCTAAGTGTGGGCCCGTCAGGCACTCATACCCTTCTGTTATTGTCATATTTTAGCAGATAGTTTGTCACTTCATCGAGGAAGGTAGGAGAGGTTCAGGCCCTCAGAACAATTCCACAGTTAGTTGTCTTTTACAACGTTCATCATTGTTCAGTGTCATCCAAGATTTCTGCAGCTGGTGTTTGCGTGTTGCACATCATTCAGGTTGCTGCCTGGTTTTGTTCTAATCTAGTCAAATAAAACTCAGCATAGTGAATGTTGTTAAAACCAATTCTTCTGTTGGGCTGGGTTTACAGTTGGCACAGGAGCATCCCTAACTAAGTGTTGTCCAAAGTAATTGAGCCATCTACAAAAGAGGCAAGAAGAGCTCACTTCAAAGGAACTGCAGTCATTGTAGATTAGATGTATGTATGATCTGGTCCAGGCAAAACAAATGACTTGTTGAGCATCAGAGAAGATGTAGGGTATTGATGCCATCTGTCCTTTGTCCAGTCCAACACTGAAGAAAATCCTTTTCTTATAGAAATGCAACCCTGTTTTTCAGTCTGATGCAATTTAAAGCTAGCAGAGAACAGCAGAGGCAGCTTCTTTTTTTTTTTTTTTTTTTTTTTTCTTTTTTTTTTTCTTTTTTTTTTTTTTTTTTTTTTTTCCCCCCCCCTTTTTTTTTTTCTTTCTAAAGTCTGCTGCTGACAATGGGTATAAGCCTTCAGATAAGATGAAGGTAGCATTCCAGGAGGTTTTGTAATATAAACAAGTGAATACTTGCAATGAAATTTCTCTGATGACTGTGTATATGTTTTGCTTTTATTTAAAGTGCAGTTATGTTCTGAAAATGAGTACAGAAAATTGTTGCCTTTTTATATACAATAACTTCTTGTAAGTGCTCAGATTAGTATCTGCATGTTACCTGTTAACAGCAGTTCACCGTGCTGTCCTTTGAATAACATCAAGGCGATTGTTTGACAAATTCTACCTACCTAAAGCTGTGCAAACAAACTGAAAACTGTGGGTGAAGGCAATTGTCAGCTGTAACTGGTGATGCACAAGGAGGAAAAAATGAGATTCCAGCTTGAATTTTCAGAAATCACCTTTACTGGAAAGAAACTCACTTTTAATAATCTGAGTGTATTTGATCACTATACGTAAAGCCTCTCTCTATGATGTTAACACTTGTTTATCAGATGGTAATGTTTAGCAGAAGGAACATTTTGGAGCTTCAGTGCAGATAATTCCAAAGTGTTCAAGATATTCCTTAATCTGGTTGTATGATTACAACTGAGGATACAGCATGGATTTCGAGGAACCCATCTGGCCATTCTGAGCCAAATCAAGAGCCATTTGGAGTTTTTGGGGGGGTGGGGTGTTATTTTTACGAAGTTATACAGGTTTCATGGGAAATGAGCATTTAGTTTAGTTAATCTGGGGGCTATGGAAAATGCAGTAGCTATTCTACTTTAAAAGCTTTTTGTTTGTAGTAGCAAGTTTAGAATTTGGCTAGAATGATGAGGTTAAAGACTGCTCAGATATGTAGCTTTTAAACAGATGTTCATTCATATACTTTAAAAGTTCATATAGAATTTAATAATTCGCTGCCAGTTGGTGATGGTAATCTTGAAAGCATTTTAGTAAATCAGATTGAATCACTCTGCATTCTTGAGGTAATACCAACAAAATTTTAGCTTTCAGTAGAAAACAGATATTGACATATCTGTTAATTTAAATAGACGTTGGTACCAATGTATAAAAATCTATAGCACAAACCAATACTGTGAACTAATACTGTCATTGAAATTGTGAGAGAACTATAGTGTAATTTGGTTATTTTATTCATTTTTCTTAATTTCTTTTTAGTGGGTTTGTCCTTTTGAAATACGAGCATTTAGTGTAGCTGTATGGCTGTAGAATATATTTAAACTGATGGGGTTTTATCCCTGCTTTTCCAGCTGAGACATTTAGGAAATGATGAAGTACACATTGTCTGGTCAGAGCATACTCGAGATTATAGAAGAGGAATAATTCCAACAGAATTTGGTGATGTTCTTATAGTTATCTATCCCATGAAAAACCATATGTTCAGTATCCAGATCATGAAAAAGCCTGAGGTAAGGGGTTTTTTTTCTTTTGCATTTCCTTTGTATGTTTAATATGAACTGCGTTTTGTTTAAAATCTGAGGTTTTGGTATAATAGATTGATCCAACAAGGCAATGTGTCTTCAACATTGACAGTTGCAGTGGTGGTAGCAGGAAGAGCTCAATGAGTACAATGCATAGTAAAATCAGTAACTTGAAATTGTAAAGGCCTGACCCTGTCAAGCATATCTGCTAACATCATAAACTGGGAACAAAGCTAGAATATTCTGTGTAATCTTTTAAATATTAAGGTAAACTTGGCAAACTTTTTTTATCAAATTTGTTATGTGACTCTGGTAGTTGAATAATAGCCTGCTCCAGCTTTCTTCATCCATATCATATTCCCCTTTCTTCTTCTCAAAGCTAGTTTTTGCTTTCTCCTTGACTCCACACAAGAATTTGGAGATTAATTCACCAAAGCAAGACCACTGAGCTCTTAGGCATATGAACACAGACTCTTTCTAATGACTGTTCCTCAAATGTGTGTGCTGTCCCTGTTCTTAAAACAGTGGTTTAGGGTAGCGAACACAGACTAAGTAAAAGTAGTCATGAGTGTTTGTACTGCATAATTTCTGCATGTGATGTCACTTGCCACAAATGTCTATATTTTAAATATTAATTTTTTTTCTAGAAGCACTAATATTAATAAATGAGGTATGACAGAAATCTGATTCCCTCTATACGATGACTGCCTCTATCTGATGTTAGGCATGAAATGATACCCAGTACATGGTCTTGTTATTACTTAGGTTACTTATGTTTTTAATTAATAAGTATATTCTTTCTTTTACTACTTTAAGTACAGAGAGTTGTATTATTGGGAGTGTGCAGGTTAAGAAGGAAAAAGAAAACTGCTGAGAGCTGGGATTGTTGTTAGTCCGACGAGGTCCTTGTATGTGAAAAAAGAAGTGCCTTCCATCAGATTTCAGTATTCTCAAAACTACATTAAATGAATGATGGCAAAAATAGTACAGGGACCTAAAATTCTTTTGCAGCATTGGTTGCAGGAAGAATAATTTAGTGTACACTCTGCTCCCTTTGCTGACCTGATGCACAAACTTTGCTCTTCACATGCTTTAATTTCTTTCTTGTTAATTGCAAAATGATGATTGATTAGAGAAAAATGTAATGCCAAAACATAAGATCCACCTGTTCTGTAAACCTTTTGGCTGCTACCTATACTAAACATCAAGGTTTTCTATTGATCTCACAAATAAGGCTTTACACTTAAGGCTCAAAGAGGCCAAACTTTCACCACAGATTCCTCCAGTAAAGTGCTTACAATCCATTTGTACAGATATCATAGAAAGGAAGAAGAACAGGTAGAAGAAGAAAAGAAAATGGAAAGTGAGGGTCGGTCCACCAGTAATTGTATGACAGTTGCACGTTGAGTTGGTCCTTATGGACATGTTATATCTAAAGCCATGATAAATATTATTTTTAAATTTGAGTAATTATTCCTTTTGCTTACTACCACCTACAATATTGTTATCTAGCCTTTCAACCTCATAAACAACATATGCATGACTGTTCCTAGGATTTTGGCAGCAAATGTTGGCAATAAGCTTTGATGAGACATAGTATTCAAATGGTTGCTTAATTTTCTTCAAATGCTGTGTTATCTGTTACCAAGGATATCAAGCAGTTATATGGCTGTGTATTTCTACAAGAGAAAAAGTCTGTCATGGAGCACAATAACTGGTCTGATTATCTAGCAATGAGGAGGGGAAAAAAAAAATATTTGAGTGCTCTATTGTTAATGTTGATTGCTAATAGTTATAGCTAAGATCTTGCTTTATGTTGAATTTCTTAATTTTTTATTCAGGTTCCATTTTTTGGTCCTCTCTTTGATGGTGCTATTGTGAATGGAAAAATTCTTCCTATTATGGTTCGTGCAACAGCTATAAATGCAAGCCGTGCATTGAAATCATTAATCCCATTATACCAAAACTTGTATCCTTTCACTCAAATGGTTTCCAAGGCATATACATTCCCTTGCAGTTCTACAGATATGATCTTCATATTTTCTGTCATCTTATATTTTTGTCAGATTAATACAGGGAATTTTTTTTTTTTTTTTTTTTAATGGTGATGGTGCCTTTCGGAAACTTAAACCCATAGAATAGTATTCAGGTGAAGACCAGCTTTTTTTAGTTAAGTGAAGAATAGATTCGGTGCTGAAAAATTGCCTGTTTCTAATGTTTTATAACATGTACTTACCACTTTTGTTAACAAAATTATTTTAATGACCATTTTGTGAGTAGACTTTCTAAAATAGCAATGTCATGGTGTTAATCTTTCTTTCCTTAAAGATAGTAAGTATTTTATGCAGTATTAATCTAGTTCCAAGAAGGATATGAATGCTGCTTTCCTTCAAGATGAGAAATTTGTTACATTTTTGTCATACAGATTTTGTTATTCAGTTCAGAATACAAAGTTGTTGTCAAAATGACGTTAGTGTCTTTGTAAAGATGTCAGAAAAGATTATCTCTTTTTTGTTGTTGTTGGAACTGAAATTGTAGTTTTCTGAAAGGATTGCTCTTGGAAGAATAGATTTACCAACCAGAAATTAAAAAACATAAGGTAAGTCAGTCACTTATACCTCTCCCCTTCTTAAGATTGAGTTTTGTTATATACCTGTTAGTTAAATCAACAAGAACATACTATTTTTTAATTTCATAAATTGAAAGGTAAGTTTAAATTTTGATCAAAAGAAATTCTGTGCTTAATTGCCACCCAAGCTGTAGATACTTGTATTTCTCATGTGATACATTGTTGCTAAAATACTGGGTTTTTTCTAAGGCTGACTGTTAATACTTAAGAGTTTTGGATTAGATATGATGAAGTGGATTTACAGATGAATGATGGATGTTGTTTGATGTGATCACATTAAATGACGTTTGTGCCATTTCTGTAGACGACAGATGTTGATTCATTGTATTTTTATGTTTGGAAAGGTCCGATCTTTTTGTCATTACTCAAGTGGCTTAATCAAAGGATTTAAAATGTATTATCATCATTATACTATGAAA
This sequence comes from Aquila chrysaetos chrysaetos, assembly GCF_900496995.4. NCBI lineage: Eukaryota > Metazoa > Chordata > Aves > Accipitriformes > Accipitridae > Aquila > Aquila chrysaetos. Next base: position 29,332,498 of record NC_044005.1, read on the forward strand.
AGTGATGGCTTATAGCATTATATTGATGTATAGTGATGAGCAATTGGAAAACAATTTACTTTAAAACAGGAAACTTTTGGTACTAAAAAACCCCACAAACTTTTATGTTTAAACTTCTTTACAGAATATGGAGGTTGTAATAAATTCCTTGGACATAGCTTGCCAGCTCAATGTCTAGGAATTGGCCAGTTTCTAAGAGCTGTATATTGCACATTCACTTTTGAGTTCTCCAAATTGTACTTTTTATATGCATCAAAGCACTGCATGTCATTTCTGACATAATGTGGCCTCCATTAAAATGTTGGTATTTGTCTCCTAATATGGTTAGTGTGATAACTGGAAAGCATTACGTATATTTAATATGAGATAGTATTGGTTGATGGGTTTCATATCATCACTTGGTAGGCTTATGAAGCACCAGTTGATTGAGCCCTGATGTTAAAGGGTGGCTTTAAGTAGTTGGTGGAATTCTTCTTCCACCTAGCTTGGAGTATCTTATAATCAGTGTTTTGTGTAATACTTCAAAAACTAAAATGGGGGTGTGGGCAGTTCTTTAAAAGCTGTTTGCTTGGCATGAAATTAGAAAAATGTCTATAAACTTCCCTGGCTTGAATTAGGCTATGGTGGAGTCAGTTGTGTCAGTGGAGAACAGCAAAAAAATGTTAAACTTTAGAGTTTGCCTAGCTCTCAGTGGTTTAAATATCTCTTGATTAAAAACGTCATGGACATGCTCTTGGTGTTCAACCCACAGCCAGACTTGAGGTCAACAAGGAATTTCCCTCGTACAAGAATGGCAAAGACTGGTGGGTGTTTCCTGTAACATGGACATGGTCTGTTAACTAGGAATATTTGGAAATTGAATCTAATTATGTTTCTGCAATAGCGGGGAATTGAAGACGTCAAGGATTGTCTTTAGTGTCTCCCGCGTTTTTCCTCTGACATATTTTAGCTATGGCTGTAGCAGTTCACTATTGGCTTTTAAGTTTGTTGTGGACTGAAGGGCATGGGGGCAGGAGCATTTTGTGGTCTGTGGTTAAATAGCTTTTCTGGAGACCCTGCCAGACTTAATGTCTTTTGTGGAAGACAGGACTTATTGATCAAGGTAGTCTTTCCTTGTGTTGAGTGTTGCTGGAGCAAAGAAAAAGAGGGCTCAGAGTGGTAAAAACACTACATTCAAAGAGGGAAGAAAAAAGGAACAGAAAAGCTATTTTTTAGAAGGTACACCAAAAGCAGAGACCCAGCTGGAAAAGTGAAGCTGATAATCAAGGCTTCCCACGTGTCTAGGACTGTAATGGTGTCAGTGAAAGAGAATTCTGAAGTGATCTGCTCGAAATTAATCTTTGTTTACTTATTTGGGAGTATCTCATATACTGGAGCAGTGTTAGTTTATTAGGAACTTTGATGATGGTTAGTAGAAATTCAGTTGAATGTGGATCTTGAGGGAACAAGAATACTTGAGACTTCTGTCAACCAGAACACATTTCAAGCCCTACACTTCTGTATTAGCTCTCCTTTTACTGCAGTAAGCCAGCATAAATACTTAATTTCAAAGCCAGCATCAGTGTATGGATGTCTCCGTGCCTGCAGGTGTGTGGTTCATTTCACTGTGCTGTGTAATACTTGGTGGGCACCTTTTGACTCAGTGTGGAGTTGATGATATCATATGTAGGTCTGTGCTTACCTATTTTTGAGGAATATTTACAACGTCACATTGTGGATCTTTGTGGTGATGGATCACAGTGAACTCTTAATTAAACTAGGACTGTGTTGATTTGCTTGTGTATGGGATGTGAAGAAAGTGGCACTGAGTTTGGCCCTCCTACTTCCAAGGAGGGCTTATCTGAACTCTGAGTTAGTGCATTTTCTAAGTGCAGACCTGACTGAAGAAATCAGCTGTCATTTGTAATCAGCAGGGATATTCAGTCCTCTTCATGCAACTTGATTGCAACTTTTCCCTTATTGCGCTGGTCTGTTAATCACGATGTGGCAATGGGTAGTACGTGTGAATAGTATAATAATGGTTGCATGGATACAGGAAATTCTGCTCATCTCCCTTTTATAGTCTGCCCTGACTTTAGGCACGTATTGTACCGTCTGAAGTAGCTTTCTGAGCTTGACATATTCTGTCAATCACCTTCCTCTTTCTGACATTATTTTGACACTTCTGATAGCAAAACACTTTTAAGATTTGATTTTGTTAATGATTTTTAAAAGGTTTCATCTGCTCTGTGTTTTTATTCTTTGCTTAGAATACTATAATGATGATATGTTTCCGTACTGTAGTATTTTAAGATGAAAAATTTACTAAATTTATCAGAAAACATCAGTCACGTATGGCAGGTATCCTGCTTTAACTTGATGCTTGACATATTCATTGCTGCAGCTGCGTGAAGAGAATATTGCCATTTTGGGTGGAGTTTCTGCATTGATTTGTGGAATTTGCTTTAGTTCCCCCTTCAAGGATTCTGCAGTCCCTCACTATCTTTTGGTGGCCTGGCTTTCTTGTAACAGTAGCCCCTTACCAACAGGCGGCATACATGCACACAGTAGCAGGTGACACAGACAAAATACTTGTACTCTCTTGCTAATGAAGCAGCAGTACCCCCTTCTCTATCTCATAGCTGATGTGTTTCTTCTTCTCATTGCATTTGTCCTTGACTTAAGAAGTACATGCTTATCTCCTGAATACACTCCAGCTGCATGTATGCTAGGAAAACTTCTTAAGACTCATAACTGCGGGTGTAATAACGGGACTGAATGTTGAGAACAATCGTTTTCACTATGATGTAGAATAAGGAAGCCAATATTTAGGGCATTGTTAAATACTCTTTATTTACTAATTTGCATTGAGATTCCTGATAGGAATAGTTTTATTCACAGCTTGCATCTCAGAGCAAGCACTTTGTCACATTCTGAATTCAGAATCTACCGTGTGTAGGAAATAGATCAATACTAAATATTTTGAACAACAGAAAGAGTGGCTTGATATAAAATTTTACTCGAACTTCCTGGATAATCAACAGATGTTAGCCAGATGCCAAGAGGTACACCAAGATAATGTTCTTTCCTTGGTGTAGTAGGCACCTCCAGTTGTTAAAATTATTGCAACAAAACAGGAAAAATACTAGAAACCTTGTGGGAGTGAAATTCCAATTGTGAAACAACTAATGTTACGTTTTGCACATTGTCCACAAATTTTGGAGTGTTAACAACTATTCCAAACTATCTGCACGTCAGATAGTGCAACTCAGACACCATGCTTTCTGCCTTACGTAGTATTCCACTCCCAAAGGATGCTACCTAATATGTAGCTAGACACACAGTAAGAAAACCTATTTAGCATCTTTTAAACCTGAAATTTGTTGAAATTTTAGAATACCTGGAATATAGATGGCTGTTTTATCCATAATCATCATAGCATAATTTTCAATTCTTTATAATAATCTATGAAGTCTTTGACCTAATGCCAAGAATTTCTTTTTTGGGATTTCTTTTTTTTGGTCATGTGAAAAAAGATTAATTTAAATAGCAAAAATATAATGTTGTTTTAATTATTCTGTCTACAAAATATTATAAAATAAATCTTAATCTAAATGATTGGCTAAATTAATCTTTTTTAATCAAAACTGGAAAATTTACATCCCCCTATCTTGTTTTGACATTGTATTCCTAAGCAGTTGGTACTTGATGTATTGTAGCTAACCTTTTTAGACAGCTGTCTTCAAGAGAACGGAAGATATTAACCCCATATGGTATCTGACAAGACAGTAAATTCTTTATGAATAAAATAATGTATTTGAGTGGTTTGTTAAAAGTTTCCTCTGTATTAAAAACCTCATAGCTCAGAACAAGCTTTCTTGCTTGATGTGATACACAACTGCCCCAAGAAAGGGTTTTATTGGAACTGGTAGTGTTGCTGTTTGTTGTGCTTGCTTGACCATCATCGTCTGCTTCAAGATAGAATTGCAGACATTGGAAAGCTTATCTTTAGAAGGAAAGCGTTCATTATTAATGACATCTAGTGAGCAAAGAGTATTATTCTTCAGATTCTGTGGCCATATTTGTCTCATTTAATTAAGAATATTTGTTTTATTTACATTTTCAAACGGGAATTTGTGAAGATTTTGGAGTTTTCTCACTAATACAGAAACTTAGAAGTTAAAGCTGGAAAGCACTGATTTTGGCAATGCCAGTTTCATTTCCTCTAAGTCCAATAATTTTTCTATCTTATAGATGCATAAGCATCTGTAAGAAAAAAATTAATACAGCGATACTGCATCAATGATAACTGTGTATCAAATGGAAAAGGCATAAGGGGCTCTCTCTCTCCCCTTAAATATATATTATTAATTCATTTTTCACAGTGCCACTGATTAATTTTGGTATAGTGAAAGGAATAATCCATGCCATTATAATTGCTCTTCTAATATGTTCTGGTTTAGAATTTTTTGGAACTACCATATGCCAGGATTCTCAGCAAACTTTGCTACATTTCTGGCAATACAATTTTGACATAGGACATTTAATGCAGTTTTAACATACCTGTTACTGATTTTTCTGTCATCGCAAGTGAGAAGAAACAGACATTAAAAATAATGATTGGTACACTTTTCAGATACTACTCTATATGCTTTACACCAAAGAATTGAAAATTTCAGGATTTCAGTGAATACTTATCCCTTCCCTGAATCATACCATTGTAGCCTTATCTGATATGAGTTCAAGTAAGAGCCATGGATGAGTTCATCATATGACCCCTGCTGTTTTTTCCAGAAGAAAATAGAGTTATTTCTGAAGTCTATTTTACTGTTTAGCAACGGAAATTGTTTTCCAAGTTCAAGCAAGAATCATAAGATAGAGAATATGATGTTCAGTCTTTCCTGTACTTTGACTTGCTCAGTTTTGCTGTTCTCCCAAATCCTAGTTCTGCTGACAACTCACTTGATCTTTTAATAATTCAAAGTGTGATTAATTAAATGCCTGCATATAATGGTATAACATGAAATACTGAAGACCTCCAAGGCATTTATAAGTATCTGATTGTTTTAATGGACTGTTCAGGTATTTCAGTTTCAAGGAATCGTGTAACAGTTTCTCTGTGCATTACAAGAAGACTTAAATATAAGAGGAAAGTTTTATATCTCTATATGAGTCACGCACGTGTGTGTGTGTGTGTCTACTTGTAGGTATGCAATGACAGTAATAGCTATTTTATTATCTTTATAGAACTTTTCCCCTGAACTAATACATCCAATTAATGTTTTTTCCTCTGATGTCACAAGTATATTTGAACAATAAGAGACTGTTGTAAGGAAAATTCCAGGGGAAATACCAGGAAGATTTGGTTTCTTGTAAACCAGGGATGGCTAAAGTACTCAGAATGGCAAACCATTAATGCAAAAAAAAAAAAGAAAAATGCACAGTACTTGAACAACTGTTGCATTTAAGAATGTTCATACTCAAGATTAGTATTTTAATATGTTATATGGAAAATTGGTACAGATTGAAATATCTCATGTAAAGGAATTGTATACATGATGGCAATGTGGTGTAATAGAATCATCTAAAGTAACTTTTCTATGGATAACATCCCACTGAAGTTTGCCCAATTAAAAAAAGACCAAATGAAAAAACAGCTAAGATTCCAAAGCATAAATTGCGCTATTTATGTTCGTTAAGTATGGTTTGAAATCCTGTCTTAGGGACATCTTACCTAACTATATATCTCATGCTGCTCAGTAAATGAGGAGAGTATTGATTGGCATATGCTGTTTAAATCGATCACCTTGACAGCCAGAATTACAGTAATCTGTCAGTATTAATGACTGTCTTTCAAGCCTTGATACCTCTCCTTCGCTTGTCTGGTCTTGCCTCACTCCTGTTTGAAGTGCATTTTCTTGCAACCTCTGGTTTTGTCAGGGTAGGTATTTTTGTAAGGTTTTTTTGTCCCCTGAGTCCAATTTATTGGCTTGATCATGCAATTAGAGTTAAAATGCAACACCAGGGAGCAAAAGTAGGCAGTGTTCTGAGTAACAATTGGACCTCAGGGGTAGTGCAAGCCTGTTCTCAGCCATCGTTTATTAGTTACCTGTTGAAAGAATAGGATTGTTTTGCAATGAATAATTCCGAAGCATTGCTTTAAATGCCTTTGATTTTAGCCACTAGAGACAACTGATTGAACCAACATTTGTGATAGGTTTTTAAACTCTCGCCTTAGTGTTTGTCATATAGACACTTCAGATAACTGCTGGAGAAATACTTGCAGATGTGTGTACCAAGCTGCTGTTTTTACTGCATTTTCATGTAGACATGCACATCATTTCAATTGGGTTTTATGCATTTTTAATATGAGGAATAAATTCAAGTGTGAGGCCTGAAAGCTATGTTGTAATGTAGTATATTTTCATGTATATAGTCTGTGAGGTTTTTTGCAAAACACACATACAACTTTTCTTTAGCAGCAGTTCTGGATTTGTACATGTTCAGGTAAACATATTTTCTTCAGTAATTGCCCTGCTTCTAATTCCACAGAACCTGCCTTCTCTACCCCAGGTAGCTCTTCTGTCTCTAGCTCTTCTTATGGGCTGTCTGCAGATATGAACTAGGATGCTGGGAGCACCTGTTAAAGAGGTATAGTGTAAGCACATGGGTTTAAGAGTAATATTGTTATCATCACAAGATATCTATAACTTATTTTTTAATTAGTAGCACATCTTTATTTATTAGTTACTCTTCCCTAATGAAATGCATAAGACTCTTGAAAGTGGTAAAAAAGCAAAATATCAAATCAGACAAAACTGATTGACTCTAGCAATACAATTTTCTACTAATAATTGCACTTATAAAGAGCTGAGTGCTCTGTTGATGTTGTAGACAATTATGGGGGAGACTCAAATCTGCTGTTAAGAAAAATATATTCTAGGTTCTTTTTCTTCTACATTCTTTCATAAATCTAATTTACCCATCTGAAGAGGGGGGTATTGGTTCTACTGATTTCTGTATAAAATATGGGCAGGCTTATGCTGATGGCATTCTGTTTTAGAATAAAAGGATGTCACTGGGCTACCCTGAAAAGCAGTGCAGTACTTTATCAGCCCCCTAGAACTTCTGAATTTGGATCTGTCAGTACAGATCGCTTGAGGGAGGGGAGTTCTTTGTTACTGCATCTTTTTAAGGTAGGAAATGTTTGTATGTTGTAAGCTGGAATTTAGTAGAGCAATCACTCTTTCATTATAAAATGTGTTTTAGTTGTGTGTAGATCCCTCTTTTAAACAAATATTTGCAGGGAGAAGGCTGGGAGTCCTTAAACTGCAATGGAAAAGATAAACTAGTTCAGTCTTACACAGAGTTGATTGCTTTGTACATAACACAAAATGACAGGTTTTTTGTTAATACCTACTTAACCTTATTAATTAATTAAACATTTTGGATAACAAAAGCCCTTTGTTAAAATGTTAAGACTCTTGCCCCCTTAAGGTGTTAAAATTCATACAGGTTTCTTTGATAGCTTTCAGAATTATGTGAATAAAAGCAGGGAAGATTAAACAATTTTTCCTGACATTTCTAAGATTTAAAGAAAGAAATGTTTTTGAACTACTTAAGCCCTATTTTTATGTCACAAAAGACAGCATTGTTTATTGATTTGATCCTTTTCTAGTCATAAATTCACCTCTAATAACAGATAAGTGACTTGCAAGCAACTTGCAAGATTTGTATGTTAAGACACTAAAAGCTGAGTATATATATAAGTATATACCATTGTGTATGGTTGATTCTGATATTTAAATTGGTGGGAAATGTGGGAGATTGTTTGTAACAAGCAAAACTGACAAACACTAATGTCTGTGAGATAGAATGATGTTTTCGGGTGAGTTGAATAAGATATTGGCAAACTGTTTCTGCATCATTCTGCATATGGTAATCAAGACAGTTGGGACATGCTTTCCAGTGCCAACAGAGGGATTAGAAGATGATAGGTACCAAAAAAAAAAAAAAATTAATAGAAACTAGCACATTGGTTGTCTTTGTTCTCCTACAGGTCTGTATTTCACTTACTGAAAAAAGAGGTTATATATAATACCTGTCAGTATGTGGAAACATCTAGCTGGAGATGGAATATACTTCATGTAACAATATTCACAAATTAAACAGGTCAAAATTATAACAAAAAAGGATGTATGTGTGTATATAGTTTATTCTGTATGTGCCACATAATAGAAAAATGGAATAAACTAACATAAAGCAAGGATTAAAAGTTAGTATTACAGTAATTGGAATTACCATATGGTAGTCCGAAGGACATGAGTCCTAATCATAGCCTGACCAATCAAATTAATCTCAATATACTTTCTAGACATTAAGAAAATAGTTTAATTGCTGATTAACTGCACCTGAATAGATCTGTTGATCACAAATATATCTATCTCCTGAATGCTTCTCCTCCCAAACATAGAAGAATGCAAGCTATTAGAAAATCTTTTAATTTCTGCTTGCCAAACCCTAGTTACCATCCATCTGTTCTTGCCAATTGTGGAAAAAGGTCAGTTTTCAGCAAAGCCATGCATTTCACAGAAGGTATGTGAAGTGAAATTTCACAGGGGACATGATGGATCCTGATTCTTAGTGATAAACCTTTGGGGCCAGCAGGGTTGGCATATGGTTCAGCATGATATGAAGGCTTGGGTTCCCTGGCTTCACTTCTTTGGCGTGGAACTGATAAAACCTGGCTCTTAAGTATTGTTTCGCTGGTCACCAATCATGGGCAGCAGGAACTGCCCGTTTAACTCTCTGTGGGAAGGAAGCCCAGGCTGTGTTCACAATAGTACCATTGTAGTGCTGCAAACTGCTCTCAACAGCTTGACAGCACTAGGGAGGAGGGCGAAGGGGCTGCTTTACTAATTGCCCTTCAAAATAAAGAAAGAGGGAAGTAATTGAAAATTAATACTTGTTTTCTTCATTTAAATAGAAGAAGCCTGTCTTTGAGTTTTAAAAATCATTTTTAAAATTGACTTTACTGCCCTCTGAAGAGACTTATAAGTAGATTATCTCATACCGGTACTGCAGCAACCCAGGGTAAAGAAAAAAACATTCTCTTCAACTATGAAAGAAAAAAAGAAAGGTAGTCGTAAAGTTTATTAAAGTACAGATTGGAATTAATGATGAAATTTCTCATGTGAGAAGTTTTCTTTGTTACTGTGTAGTGTGGAATTGCAAATTAATACATGTCTTTATGTGCAGTCTTTTTGCTGGACAATATTTAATGTTAATATAAGTTCAGATTTGTGTAATTTTACAGTTTGTAGCAATGTCTTCATGAAAGGCATTTTCCTTGCTGTTTCCCTCGTCAATAAATATGTCCATATATGCAGAGAGGAAGTATTTAAGATAGAAATTTAAACATTTGAATGTATGAAGAGTGGGCTTGAGCATTCACACTGATACCAGAGAGCAAAGAGCCAGTTTTGCTTCTGTATTTTTACACTCATCAACCTTAATTACTTGAGTTAAAACTGCTGTAATGCTGAGTGTCAGGGTGGGGATAAACCCCTCTCCCAAAACCAGGAGTTAGTATGTGGGGCTGCAGTTCCCCCTGGCCTATACTATTCCACATTGTTTGTGGGCTGAAGTGATGACTGCAACACCTTTAGCGTCTCTGGTTGGCACATTTGGTGCGGCACCCTTAATAAATTTCAGTCCCTCGGCCCGTTGGCCCCGTGCCTCCCCTGCCGCCTCCTGCAGACCCGCTGCTGCCAGGTGAGCGGCTGCCCGCGAGCTGTTCTCTCTGCCGGCGGGAGCATCGCTCCAGAGAGGGCCCGAAGCAGCGGCAGCTGTAACGGGCTTCAAAACAATTAGCACAACGTACCTTGTAGGGTCATCGATTCCCGTCTTGGATACGTTAGTAAGACAAATCCTCCCTGGAAGTTGGAGTAGGAATTCTGCCCGCGTAAGGGCTTCGGCACCGCTTCCTTCACTGTTTTGTTTTCACCTCTGTAGCCTGTTACTAAAACATGGAGGAGTGGGGTATTTGTAAACACTGTCACTAGTCTTCTAACCACACAGCCAGTAAAGTTAAGGAGCGGTCTGTTACAGTGTTGAGGTATTCGTCCTTCCAATACTGCTAGCCATTTGGTCTTACTATCTTTTTAATTTCATGCTAAAATGCAGTTCAGGGTTTGTAAAACCAACGATACACAATACATGGTACCGAAACTGAGACTTTCTGCTACTATATGTTTGTGTTAATATGCTCCTGCTATATTTCAAACAGATAATTCATTGAATGCCCATTCTTCCTCTTACTGCAGAGTAGATTATATTTAAGTCAAGATTAATGGGTAGATTCTGATGTTAAAACCCAGTCTCTGAGCCTGTCGTTCCCTAGAGGCATATAGTGCATTAGTTTAAGCCAATATGCTGCTTATCATAGATACTATGACACTGTCTTAAATGACAGTTTACTGTACTTTGTTACTGCTTACTCTGGTAATAAAATCACTATATTGTGTTCTTGATAATTACAATATTAAATAGAAACTTAATTGGATTACTGCACATTTAGATACAGATAGTTCTTAAGTAATTGTCCACTGTAAAATTTCTGATACTCATTTTTTCTCTCATGAGGTGTGTCTGTCAGTGTCTAAGCTTAATGCTTAGTTCAGTCACCTTAGCTGAAAAAGTGCTGAAAAGAGATCTGCAGTGGGATGTTTTGGTGCAAAGGAGTGTCTTTTATCATATAGTTTTTCACTTGAACCTTGCTGTTTTTAAAATCCTTCCGTAAGATGCTTTCATTTGCCAAAGTCCTTTAAAATAAAATAACTTCTGGGTTCTACAGAGTTGAAGAATTCAATAAGTATTATTAATTCAGATTTGTTTCCCCTAACTTTGAAATTGCTAGAAGTCTGAGCATCAGGTTTTTTATTTTTGCTGCCTAAGCAGATGATCAGAATTAGAATTCATTCAATTCAGTAAGTATATGTTTGTATATGGTTATACAACTTCTTTCTATAGCTGGCTTTTATATAGTTTAATTCTGGAGAATATTTATACTAAAATTAAAATTTATGTTAAGTCCATTACACTTGCACTTTGATTCTACATATCTTTAGAAGTGCCTTTTGTAAAGGAGCTTGGTGCAGAGTGGTTACATTTTTCATTTCATAATTGAGTGTTTTAAGTGGTTAAGCATAGTCCAAATTTTATCCAATTCCAGCTTGTGTTAATGGTGCTACACTCACACTGCCTTAGCACCTGTTATGGATTTTGAGTCATCTGGCAGCCCGTGGGACTTAGATAAAGAAGTACCAGGTGTCCTGCCTGTCTCTTAATTGAGACGCAATGTAAACAATATAGACTTGGCAATATGGTTATAGGAATGGATTAAAGCCCAGCTTTGTCTGCACTGATGAATCACAGCTTTTTCTTCCTAGATGATGTTATAAACCACTGAAGAATTTAGTTAGCTGTAAGATCTGATGGAACAACATAAAAATAAACAATATATCAAGGATTTTCCTAGAAGGACAATGTTGCAGAATGTTAAATGTATTGGGTTTTCCAATGAAAACGTAAGCATCAGTTACAATTTCTTGCAGTAATTTAGCAATTTTGAAAGTGCTCACACTGCAAAAAATGAAGATTCGTATATAAATTCAGATAAAGTCAATGCCTTTCGATATATACTGTGGTGGTAAACTAGGCAGAAAGCAATAGCATTGACTTGAAAACACCCGGTGGCTGTGACTTTATCTAGCCTGTGCTAACCTTGCAGGACTTTTAACCATTTAAGCATAGGGTAGATATACTGAAAGTAATCTCCTTTAGCTGTACGATTAGTACTCTTAAAGAAATAGGCCTCTAAATGGCAAAAGTATGTGTTGTTATAATTTGCCCAATAACTTTTAATTTATCACAGATTTATTCAACTTTTCAGTAGTGTAAAAAATGAAAAGTAATTTTCTTTATATTCATTTAAAGATTGATGCAACTATATGCTTTGGAAACAAATTGCAAGATCTGGAATGATGGGGTTAATTTGTATGGATTTATCTATTATATATTCCCTTATTCATGGAGAAATATACCTCAGAAATTGCCTCAGAAAGACCTTCTGCAGTTAAAACTTGTGTTGAATAAGATTTTTATTAAAGATGCTAGATATTACATTTTATGTTTGCTTAAATTCCACAGGCTTAGCCTGTTACTTATTTTTCATATTTATTTTCATTTTTTAATGATATATCTACATTAATTAGTAGACTGGCACATATACATTACTTTCTAAAATCAGTGATTTGGGATAATTAACACTGCGTCCATTCTGCAGTTTTAAAATGTTTTCACAAAATGCAACATAAAAGTTTACTTCTAAAATATAACTTTGATTCCTCCGAGTTTTATGTTCCATTTTTATGAGTAAGAAAATATATCGTTACATTTTACTGCAAAAGTGCTGTCACTAGTATTGAAAATATGGTTTCAGTAGAGAAAAAAATCACCTTAGAAGACTATAAAATTTTTAATTCTTTCACCTGTTTAGTAGTGTCAAGCATAGTAATTTTTTTTTCTTCTCTTTCACCTAAATAACTTGCATCAGATATGAGGAGAATGAACTGAATTCTGCTTTATGAATCATCAGGGTTGTGGCTAAGTTCCAATTGCATATGCAGAAGCTGCTTTCATTTACAGCATAGCTGTGTAAACAGATGCACAGAACAAAATATTTATATGCCGTTTTCAATATTGGCAGTATTTAAGAAACAGAAAAGAACCCAGGCTGACTTTGAGATACCAAGTTGAATTAAGAAAACAGAAGTTGCAGCTGGAAAAAAAAGATCTCTTTATTTGTATACTGGGCAAACTAGATGTGGAAGTCACTGAAATGCAATAAATAGGGAGCACCGTGATGCCACTTCTGCAGAGTCACTTTTCAGAATATAAGAACTTTAACTGTTCCTCTCAGTGTGGCCAGTTGATACTGATCACCCACCTACATACAAAACGCAGCTAGTTGCAGGGCTTCCAACACTGGATCAATAGCAGCCCAACTTACATCCTTAATTCTAAGAGCCAACAAAGAGTACAAATTGCTGTGACTCAGTATGAGTTCAGCTGCTTTGACAACCACTGCGCAATCTCTTCTTTCAGAGTGAGATTTCCCAGAAAAAACTTCCATTTCTGTGTTGTGTGGGTTTTGTCCTGTCTTCCTTTAGAAGGAAGTCAAATTCTGCTATGGCTAACTTTTCCTTTCAGCTTCTGTAAAACCTTGGTCCTAGCCTGTATTTGTTATGTTTTTACAGGAGGCAATCCTCTTTTCACATTTTGATGTCGGGAATTGTGATTTACTAGGAAAAATCTGCCCAATAAAATTGATGCTTTCATCATACCTCAAACTGTAGCAGTTAATTTTCGGGTTTGCACACCTTTTCAGGCCAGAGAGCGAGAAACTTAAAATGTCCTATCAACATATGCCATTCACTGTGCCTCACGTTTCTTTGTTTCCTTTGGTCTTTAATATCTTGGGAGCATTTTTGTATGTTGACAATACTACAAATTTGGGTTTTTTCTAGGAAAGAAGAGGTGTGCTTCTAAATTTGCTGGGGGGGCAAATGTAGTAAACAAGAGGGTGCCATTTTACGTAGCTTTTCTTAAAATATTGTTAATCTCATTTATATAAATCGTGTATACATGCAATTAAAAAACCTCTTGCAGGGTCCATTGATCTTACAAGCAAGTATCTCTGGGTGGAGGATTTTCATTTTCCAGTTAAGGATGGAGCAGTGCTTTGGTTTCTGCTTGTCTAAATTATTTTCCAAATGCCTGGCTGACAAAGTCATACACTCCACAATCATATCAATATATATTGACTTCTTAGATGATTTTGCTAACAGTTGGAACTGTCAGGGATGCAGCTGTACATGTATTTCTGACAGTAGTTTATAATTTAACCTGAAAAAGTCCATCTTGCTATTTAGAAATGCGTTCTGTGGCTTTTTTCTAAGAGGTATTTCTAGGCAATCATCAAAACCTTCTCTTTTTCCTAGCACTGGAATCAAAGAATCTCAGGTACTACGTACCGTCAGTATTGTGATCACATATTCCAATATCCAGTTATATTGTGATATACTACACCGGCATGCACGTATATATAAATACATAAGCATCAGGAGGGAAGATTTATGAATAAAACTTTCATGGAAGTGTCTTATTTCAATTTTGTTCAGTTTTTGTTCAGTTTTTCTGAATGAAAGGGACAGTGATGGAAAAAAATTGAGTGAAAAGCCCACGTTTTTACTCCCTTTCACAAAGGGAGTCCTGTTGTTGTAATTCTGACATCTTTTCTTTTCCTAAAAAAGAAAAAAAAGTTGTATTATCAGTCTACTGGACTTGACCAGCCCATCGGTAGGGGTGTAGGAATGCCTGAAGCATTGTTGAGTTTGCAACTTGGAACTTCATAGTTCTAGGGTATTTCCTGAACTGTAGTGATCTTGATGCATTTTAAATCATCCAGACGTCATCTTGAAGTCATCTACTAAAATGGAAGCTGAGGCATAACATTTTATTGTGGTATCTGAAGTGATAAATACTTTCTTTTGACTTTTGGAAAAATACGGTTTCTGCCATTGATGACTTTAGGTACTTCACAAAGGCATTCCTTTTAAATTTTGTTGAACAAATGAAATGTTGATCTAACATCACAATTATTTCCATCACCGTTTTAGTGTATTAATGAACTGTGCATCTCTTCAGCCCTTTTTAAAGTTTCTGTCACTGAGTAGGTTCCCCTGCATAATCCTTCCCTCCAGAAGCTGCTGAGGAAATCTGTCTTATAAAACATTTTCTGTATTTTTTTTTTCCAAAAGTCTTGAGAGCATTTAGGCATATAACTACGTTGATCTGACCCAAGTTCCTCCCGACTGGCCTTATAGGTGCCTGAGTCCAAAATATAGGTGCTAAGAATCTCCACGCAGCAAATGCCTAGCCTTGGATACCTCTGAAGTTCACCGGTGTCTAAAGCTTTCAGTGCCACCCTTCCCTGGAGATCTGCCCGCATCAGCACACACTAGAGCTGCCTACGTCCTTGCCGTATCCTGAACAGCCAAATGCCCAGGTCATGCCTCTCTTTATCCAATGAGTAGGTAGGTATTCTTTGGTCATCTGACCTGCAAGGCAGCAATGCTAAGAGTTTTGAAGGTCTGCTCACTGGATTAGAGCCCATACAAACACAACAGGAGATAACTCCCTAGTTATATCAATCAGCCAGGAAATGAGAGAGCAGTTTCCAATTTTGAGGCCCCATCTCCTGCGTCTTACAAGACTGTTCTAACCATTGGGACTTCTGTTCATTGCTGAAATTGCTCTTTGTTTCATAAAATAAGATCTCTGAATCACAGGGAAAGTACATGCTCATCGGTGTAACCTAATGGTTATGGTACTTTCCTGGGAGGGGAGAGTCCCTGGATCCCAGTCCCTGCTCAGGAAGCGTTTGTTATCAGATGGTCTTTGGAGCAGGCACAAGGATTTCTTCTCCAGCCCTTTTGTGAATCTGGCACTTAGATGCTTTAGTAATAGTTAGATTACAGAATTGCGAAATCCCATATCCTTAATTAAAGTCTTGGAAATTTTACTCAATGTTGAAACTGCTTTTTCTTCATTTTTTTTCTCTGCCTCAGATTAATGGCATTTTAGGATTAGTATTCCCTGGATAATTGTAACATAGTAATCATGTATCCACTATTCTTGAACTGCAAAATACTAGATAGATTTATTGTAATGCATTTTATTTAGATGCAAGCAGGAGAGCTGTTTTGCTTGTATTACTGTGGCACATATATATCCTTAGCATAGACCACAGTCTCATTATACTGAGATGGAGTACAGCACAAGACACATGTTGTTTGTCCCCCAGAAGTAAAAAAGCCAAATATAAAACTGAAGGCAACAAATTAAGGCAGATAAAAAATTCAGGGAAATGTGAAACAATAGTAGACAGCACAAATAGTTATGTGACCTACACAGCAACGGACTTAAGTCTTCCAAGGTGTTTTCCTTGTTTCTTTTTCGATAAACACCATAGCAAAGGGGAGAGTTTGAAGGGGGATTGTTTTGTGGACACTAACGGAGACCTGGTGCTAGGCATGAGAAGCCACATGGAAAAATGTGCTAAAGTGCCTGTCCAAAAATGTCAAGGTAAGTGAGAGTGACTGTCTGCGTTAACTGACTGGAGGCAAGAGTATTTTTGATAAAATTGATCAAATCAGTATGGACTATAAAGTTAGAATAAGTAGCCTGCATTTGTGCTAGGGAGTGGCAGACTGATCGTGATATCTGCACAGAATGCCCCATCTAAGCAGTACATGCAGAAAGTGGGCTCTGCAATGCTCCGAGTAGATATAAGGAGGACTAAAAATTCATTTGTTGAGGCCAGAGAAAAGGACATGGCAGTAACTGAGATGTGAAGTAAGAGCCTATATAATTCATTCATGTAGACGGCTAGAAAAAGTTTTAGATTAGATTATGCAAAAAGAATCTGCAAGTTGTAGATGTGTTCTGCCATAGGAATCTAAACAGAACTTGAGTTAAAAAAGAAAGTGATACAATCAAGAGTGATGGAGAGCTATTAGGTGAAGACATGAGATGTTTTTCAGACAGATTAAGCATAAGTAGGTGATCTGACAGCCAGGATTTTGGTGCTTGTTCCCAAGTGCAAATCAACAGGTCTAAAAAAACCTGCATGTTTACAGTAATAATGGAAAGTACAGTATTTTCAGTATTAATAGAAATAATTGTAGATTTAGAGAATAAGTAAAATGGATTGTAATGCAAATGACATTTTAGCTGGAGTGACTACAACGTGAGTGACCACAACCTGAGTGACCTATAAAGGTACGATTCCTCATTTTTTCTTGTACTGATTGTATTTTTCAGAACCGTATCTTCTGAAAAAGTATAATGAAGTCATTAGATTTTTTGTTATGCTTTTTGCGGATTATATATCTGCAAGTTTTTAGCTGACAGATTTGAGTGAGTGCCTGTATAATTAATGTATATCTTACCTTTTTAACCGTTCGCTTTTGTTCTAGTTAGCACCTTCTTCAGAAGCAGAAAGCTCACAACGCTGTTGTTTTAAGTGTTTAGTCACTCTCTGTGCCAGTCTTTCTCCGTTGGTTTCTCTGTGCATCCTTCCCATTCCATCTTAATTGCTGATGCCAGTGGCAACATCCACTCACAGTAAGAATACCGCTTGCATTGCCCTATTATTACTTGCCATTGAGTTTGTACGTGCCACTCAATTTGTAGGTGCTAATAACTCTTCCCTAGAGAGCCACATTTTAAAGAAATAAATGTCTAGCCTATTAGGAGTAATGTAGAAATTAACTACCATGGGTTTATGGTCACTCTTGCAGATAGCTGCATTCAGATACAGCATAGAACTAGATTATCTCAGCCACAAAAGCATACAAATTTTGAGTTTTAAAATACTAGAATGTTCTCAAAGTGTAAGTGCATAGAAGACAAAAGTACCCCAATCTCAGCTACTCAGGCTCTGATACAGAAAAGGAGTTCTTCAGAGGAGAGTGTGTCATTTCCCAGTGCAGAATACAGCAAGCTTTGGACTTGGCATTCGCAGCAGATTTTTGTTTTGTTTTTAAGCGGGGTTCTGTTTTTAACAAGCTGCAGATGGTTTTGTGGATTGTTAGGACGAGTAGCAACCTGGCTAGCTGAATTACTTTTCTCTAGGTGTACTAAGTGTGCATTTGAATTAGACTTCTAGAACTGATACGGGCATGTCCTCTCCACTGTGTAATGAAAACATCATTATTCTCCTCAGTCAGCATCTGTGTCAAGACTACTTTATTTGGTTAGGAGACAGGTGCCTAGATTGGAGAAGGGGAATGTCCTTGTCACATTCAAAGCAGTAACTTTCCTTCATTTTTGCCTTATTTGTGTATAAGCTTTGGATAGAATAGGATAAACTAAAAGGTTTCCTTTAGAGACCTCTGAAAGTAGAGCATTTTAAAAGCAGGTAGGTGTCTCCACCCTACTTTTTCATGAAACATTTTACCCATTCAAGCAGACTTTTAAAAACAGCTTGTTTTGATAGCAGCCTGTTCTCCTGTGGGCCTTCAGCCTTTGCTTCCTGGCAGCACCTTTGGTGCGAAAAGAGAGTGATCAATTGGGAGACTATCAGTGCCAGCATGCATAGAGTGATAAGTTAACACACCACTGGGAATTTCTAGGGCCCACCAAGATACTTCACTTCTAATGTGCTAACAAGCTCATTTTTCTACCTCTTGCCTCTTCAGTTATTTTTTTTTCTCAGAAGAGCTTAGAAGTTGAGTGCATCAGGCATAATGAAAAGCTCTGTAGGAGGGAGGAGCAATAACCCCATTTTTCCCTTTTCAGCCAAATAGAAAATTAGTTTCTGGTAATACACAAAGGCCAGTATTTTTTGTGCAAGGGGCACTGCTGTGAATCAAAGGACTCTATTAACTGCAGAAAATTCAGCAGCTGTGAATCTCCCCCAATGAAAAAAGTGCTTTTCAACAAGTTGTGAGATACGTAGTATTATTTAGACTTCAACCATCAGTTTCATCCTCTACCACTTATACATAGCCTCTTAAAAACTCTGCTATACTACCCTCCTCTGTTAAGGCTCAATACTGTGTTTATCCCCCAACCTAAGAACCATTACAATGGGAGATTTTTATATTTTCTCTTGTCCTAGTGCTTCTATCATAGCTTCTCCAGACTGAGACTTCTGCTGAGGTTCAGCTGTCTCAGAATCCAGAAACAATCTGGAACACAGATTTTGGAGGGAAAATTGTTTCCCAGTTTCGCTATGTAACCAAGTTGCGATCTAATGAAATATGGTGAAGATCATTTTATTCACTAGAAGTTCTTTTCAGATAATATATTCTCTATACATTTTTTCATATTTAGATATACTGCAAAATCTACTGTAAATATTTTATGGAAAGCAACTGGAAAAAGGTTTTGTAGGAAAAGTTCTGTAATTGTTGAAGTATAGTTTTATAAGCTAAGATGAAGGGTATTGTTTCCAGCTTTAACTTGGGGCTGAGAATTTTATTGCTTATCATAACTGAAAATAATATTGTTATTTATTTTAAATGTTACTTGCTATTAAAAACACTTATCACTTGTAATGCAGTTTTTATGTTTGGAATGCTAAAAGATGCATTCAAGATGAATATTATCCCTATTTCACAGGTGCTGAAATTGAGTCAGAAAGGTAGTTTCCTCACTGTCCCTGTTCCCCCCCAAAAGAGCAGCAAACCTGAAATCAGAACCGAGAACCTTCAGGAAACCGATTCTGAGTGCATTCCTCCACAGCATGCTGATTTGTTTGGGTTTGGTTTGTTGGTTTGTTTTTTTTTTTAGGAAAACAGAACTATGTAAGGAGAAAACGATCTCACTATCTACAAGTAAAATATGAAAAAAAAGAGTGTGCACAAGCGTAAATGCCAGGGAGAATTTCTGATCGCTTTACGGTTCTATAAAATAACTGGAGAAGGTCTCCCTCATTTAACATATTGAGTCCAGCTGGAGGACTTTGAAAGTTGTGAGAGAAAAGGTTAACTGATTTCTCAGTTCAGGAACTATACGACATGAAGTCAGCATGGTAGTTTTTCTTGATAATTGTATGTTGCTGCCTGCTGCTCTACATTTTGACAGCCTTTTCCATAGTTGCTTTCATGAACAGCAGAAATAGTCTCTCTTTTTCTCGCTCTCTCTGTGCTAACAGCACAATCAGGCCTGCTGGAACAAGAAGCCTGGAGAGGGTTCTTCAAAAGCAACAACACTTCAAGATACCAGTTTCTTGTCAATAATATCAGAGAGGGAGAACATAGGGAAAAGGAAGAAGTACAGTATTTTGCTGTCAGTGCCCTGCCGACACCCTGTTAGCCAGTATTTAAGGGTCCTGCGGATTCTTTACAAATATTCTTGCTTGTTTTAACAGCATAATTGACAAGGTGTTTTTCCCAATACTGAAATTTCACTATGTATTTATCTTAACTCTGTGTGTGTGTGTGTGTGTGTGTTTTTAGGGATTATGGAAGCAGTTTGTTATGGAAAAGTGCAAAATCATTTATTTTGTTAATGCTAAGGTTATTTTTCATGCTATACCTCTTAAAAATTGTAATGTTTTTATATTTAGTTGTGACCAGAGTACAGGCAAATCAGTTACTTAAAAGAGAGTATTTATGTTGCTGTTGTTTGAAAAAAAAATTTCAGAAAGTTTTGCATCAGACGTGAAAAAAAAGATAGTTGAACCATAAGGTTTACATGAATCGCATTTAATCTTATGGTTAATATTACTTCAGTGTATCAGATAATATAGTTATGTAAAGAATTAAAAATAAGTGTGTGTACAGTCACTGAAATACATTATGTGTATTTGACAAAAACAAGAGTTCTGAATTACTAGGCACTGATATTTAGCAGTTACAGTACATGATATAAATTCATCCTTAATTCTTGGCTAAACCAGTTATGAGGAGAGAGCACGATACCTGCAAACAATTGTTCAACATCACCTAGAGCCTACAACATTTGAGGATTTTGCTGCTCAGGTTTTCTGTCCAGCACCTTATCACCATTTGCCCTCAGAGACAGGTAAGAAGTACAGTAAAGAACTGTTTTTATACAATCTTATTTGAAATGCAGTATCCTTACTTATAAAGACTAAAAAATCAGACCTTTGCACATCATTAAGAGTTACCATTAATCGGAGAGACTGTATGTACATATTGGAGAACCCGGGCAAAGTTGCCTTTAAATCTTTATTCTGTTGCCTGGCATCATGAGCCAATGCCTGGCATTAAGATTTGGGAAGCTGCTTTAATATAGCAACCAGACACTGTATTTTTACAGTGAATTTTATCATGTTCCCCTGTATAAAGTCTCCATGGAAGCCCTGGTACTCCTTATCTAGGCTAGTTCAGGTAGATACATTCTTTAATCTTAGTACACCTTCCTCATAAGAAAGTTTTAAGGCTCATTACATCTTTAGAATGTAAAGTTTTAAATTGGAAATCTGAGAGCCTTGCAGTCAGCAGTTTTGTTTCCAGGTTATTAGCTGCAAAGTTGGTTTTAAGGTAATTTTTGCTTTCCAGTAAAATACCTGTTTTATAAGAGGATACTGCATTTTCAGTTACTAATGAGAAAATCGGTAAAAGAAAATGAGTAACTCAAGGCCTTCCTGTTCTGAAATTTCTTGAACTCCTTATGATTATTTCATTATTTTATTTCCCCTCTTTTTAGATCATTAAATATCAGTTCTGTTTATCTGAAGGTAAGACAAAGTGTCCAAAAAACCCCTTTGTTCCTCTTACTTTTACTAGAGCACTAAGCTTGTAATCAAATTGTATGCAAACTTTCCTTGTTGCCCTTGTTCACACTAAAAAGAATTTCACACTGATTGAGAAATGACCACTACATCTTCTTAAAGTTTTAGTCTTTTACTAACCTCAGGTCTGCATGAAGCACTAACACTGGTTCTGGGATTAAGGTAACTAATGATAGAGACAGTTGTTGAATGAGTAACACTTTATTGTGTTGACCTTTGTTTCTCAGCATGAACAAGTAGTACTGGATGGCAGTGGTGTGTTTTGTACCCTGTACTGTCTTTCATTGATGTTGTAAGACATTCTGCAGTGATAACATAGGAGAGAAGGAGAAGAAGAATGTGTAACACTTGAAATTCCTTGTTCAGAAACCTTTATTTAATGACTAAAAAATCCAAAAGCTTCTGTGGAAAAGCTGTAAATCAAAATAAAATAAATTTTATAAGAATAATTTGGCAAGTTGTTATCTCAAAATTTGTTTCTAAATTGCAAAAATATGCAGAAATAAACTCTAAAATTATAGAATAGTTGTGATAGGGCTACAGAAAGAATGACAGAGACGTTAAAACATAGGGACTCCTTCGCTTGAAAGTACAAACCATAAGTAGAAGTGAGGTGCAGTTTCAAGGTATAATAAGTGGTATAGTTATGCTAGTACAAATAGTCAAGACCAAAGGGAAACAAAATTAAAAGTAACTTAAAACTAATGAAATCAGTATTAAAAAAAATAGTAACATAATTTAATGTATGAAAACATTTGAATAGGAAAAATCTGTAACTAGAAACATTAAAAACAATAACCAGGGATACCAGTCCTTGCCACATTTCCTACCTAATGCACTCAGCAAGTATTCAACACCAGACACTTTTGTATGGCTAGTGTATATTCTATATCCTAGTGCACTTGTATCAGTTCTGCCTATTCACTTTTGGAAATCTCATTCCAGGCTAAATTGTTCTGCCCTTGTCCTCTAGTTCATTCTTTTGGGGTGAAGCAAAGCTGCTTCTCTGTACTAGTTTGGTGCTCAACAGTGGCAATTCCTGTATTCCTTTAAAAATTGTCCTAGTCATACTTGGTATTCTCTGACATGATCTGGAAAAAGATTATGATTTTTAGAAACTTGATTTTAGGCTTAGCCTTTCTATCAAATGTAATAAGTTTCTGCAGGAACCTCATTAATAGGAGGTGATGTATTTCACATCTGCATGTATGCGTGTGTGTGTTTACGTACTACGAAACATGATGTCCTGTCCTGAGGGCCACATTCTTCTGGACCTTGTGCTGTGCAGTGGAACTGACCAACGCATCGGTGTCAGGAGCTTCCTAGGACGGACATGGATCAGAGTCAAACAACCTGTCCCCAGAGCTGCCTAATTCTGAGCTTTCATTTCAGCCCAGGGAAGCTGGGGATGGTCTGACAGTCCTGCTTGCCTGGGGGCTCCTGGGACTCTGGTACTCAGCTCCAGGACAGAGTGCCTGGAGTACTACCACAGCATCTACCTCCAAGCTGACTGTGGGACAAATTCTAAAGCCTGAGGCAGGTATAAATTAACACTGCAGTCATCTGCCGGAAAGGTTACGCCAGGGCTTGGGGTTAGCCTGGAAACCACTGGTTTCCAGTTCTAGCAAAGGCAGACCTGTGAGCGAGGTGGCTACGGATGACCCAGAACTTTGACGGACTGTGATCCCAAGGAAGAGTCCATCAGAGGTGCTGTTAAAAAAATAGATACCCCTAAGTTTCCAGGGTCCCTACAACAGGCAGATTTCTTGAAAAAATAGATACAGAGCTCTGAATTGTGCCAGGATTGCACATAGGAGTGGCACTAGAGTCCTGCCTGGGAATCCACACACATTCATCGCCCCTAAAATGACTCAGACAAAACCTTGCAGGCTCCCTGCCAGACGTGCCCATGTCATCTGAAAATTTCTGACCAGCTTCTGAAAATACACGACAATTTTTTTTTTAAATACAAAATATTACATTTATGTCTGTTTTCTTTAATGAAAAATAATTGACCAGAAGAGACTAGAAAAAAAAAATCCACATTTTAGATATAATAGACTTGATTCTTTAATTGGATCGTGATTAATTTTCCTAAAATATTATATATGATTTCTTCTTCTAAGAAAGATCTGTAGAAACTGTGAAGCTGCTACAGCCCATCACCAGGAGTTGTAATTTTGTTGTTGTTATTGTGATCCCATTGGCTGGTTTCAGCATGCCTTTTTTTTTCATTTGAGCTATGATAATCAGAGCAAATAGAGAACATGCCATTCGGTAACAAACTCTATTTCCTCAGATTGACATATTTTATCAAAGGCTCAGCCCTCAGCAAAAGCCATTTCCTTCCTTACAGTGGTTGCTCTTCAATACAGTGTGATTGTGGCTGCTGCTGATTTATCTAGATACTTAGTTTACCCTGTCAAAATATCTGACAAGTCCACGTTCCCGTGTTTAGGAACCTGACTAGCGTAGTGGGTGTGTACATTTTTAAAAATTGAGATTTACCTGCACTTAATCACAGAATATAATTCAGTTGCCTCTGTGTTTTTTACTTTGTGCTGACTCTGTTAAATAGAGTAACTGCAGATACTCTGTTAAATAGAGTAACTCCTCCTATACAGCTATTGAGTAAACCAGATTTCTGTGACACCAGAATAGGTTGAGGGAACTGTCAATGGTAAGCTTAATGATATTGAAGGGCTTATTGACCCCATGATGCTAAGATTCTGAGCTTTAAAATGTACTGATGTCTTGGGTTTCGTTTTTCTCTATCTTCTTTTTTCCCTCTCTTCCTACTAAAAGTAGTACCTCAGTACAGGAAAGCTTATAAAGAAGGGGCCTCTCTACATTAGTCGTGTTTTCCTTGTGATAAAAGCGTCAGACTTTTTGATCCCAACGATCATTCCTGTATTTTTCAAGCCTGCGTTCAGAACAATTCTGCCGCCCCGCTCCCAAAGTAAGTGGGGATGCCATCGGACAGGCAGGGAAGCAGGGGAACATACAGGTCACGATACTTCAGCCTTGTACAAGAAAAACTCAGATTCAGCAGCCTGCATCTTAATCTCTTCTGCTGCTTGCTTGCTGTGTAACTTTGAACTGAGAGTCTTTTGGGCCCTGTATTACCCCTTCACAGATGAGAATGATGGTGCTTTTCTCACTGTAGAAGGGTCTAAATGATTGGAAGTGAAGCTGAAATACAGAAATGAGGACTGTATGTCTGGCAGGGCTGGGAAGAGTTTCTCATTATCCCTTTTCCAGGCCAAACTTAGGAAGATTTTTTTTTTTCATTCCAAATCAGAGGAAAACCTCAAAACTTACTGAAATTTTCCAAAAATTTCATATTGGAGCAACTCAAGCTGAAACCTTATGCGTTTCTGAACTATTCTCCTTAAGTCAACCACTTGGGTGATAATAAGCTGAGGATCCTCAGCACTTTGAGGCAGTAAATTCAGTGTGGACTGCTAGAAACCCAAATGGATCAACTTTCTACATTTAATGAAATGGGTCCACTGAAAAAAAGAGTATGATTGTCCAACTAAAAAGCATCCCATGCATACGCACAAGGGGACAAAATTAAATTTTAACCCTGACATTTCCTAGTTTTTGAATGTTTGACTTTATGAACTCATTGTCTTGTGACAACATTTTCCTTGTCTAATTCCTTCCATTTTTGTTTTAAGGCGTAGAGCAAAAGAGAAATTCTATAACACTGATTAACAGCCACATATTTCATGAGCAAAACTGCAACCTCTAGATCCACCACCACCTCCTGCAGACTGAGATAGGGCAATAATACGTAGTAAGGTAGTAAGCTGTCTTACCTCTACCTGAATCTCCACTAGTGGAAAAGATTGGGAATTTTGCCACTGGATTTCACAGGTAGTAGTTGACAGAGAGGAACAGGTTTACCCAACACTCATTTCCAGCCAGATTCTGAAGAGCATTCTTCACTGGTCATGGGCTCTGCTGCTCTTTTGCCATAAGCTTAATCTTTTTTGCTGTGTTCTTTCTCATGTCTGGCTCTTAGTTCTTTCTGTCCTACCCAGTTCCAGTCTCCCAGATCTTTAGACCATCTCTTCCTCACTTTCTTGTCTTGCTTTGCAGCTGCTTTTGCAGTCTTCTCTCTGCATCCGCTTCCTGCTTCCTTTCCTTATTCCCCAAAATTAGTGAGAGGCTTAATTGACTTGACTCTAGCAAGGTTCTGCTGAGCATGACGGGGAAACTTGGCTGGATTTGGACTGGAATTTGTAAGAGTGGCAAAGGGCACAAGCTGTACAAAAATGATTGCCCTCTTTCCTGGAGGTTGGGGGGGGGGGGGGGGGCTGAAGTATCTTGAAAAACGATCAAAATGTACCAACATGCACAAATTATCAGAGATGGCACTCAGGAAAATGTTGATCCACAAGGTGTGATAAAGCCAGAAGCACTGAGAATAGTCTTACCATGCAGCACTCTGTCTTAACATCAGTACGCTGTCAGGCTTCTGCTCAGTGAATTTTTCACCTCTTTGAAAGTCAGAACTGATGCGCGAGATGAGTCATGGCAGTGCGTGTGTTAACGATACCGCCGGATTCCTCCACCTCACCTCACTTCTAACTCGGTGTGTAGTTAGGATTCCATGTGACATTTAAATAGTTAATTTCTGAGTCAAATAACCAACACACTATTAGTAGAAGATCCTAAAATTTTCCAATGGAGTGTGAAAATGTCACATTTCAACTTTGTTGATCCACCTCCTTGTTCAGAAGCAATTGAAACAGCTTTACCTTATGGCCCCAAAATATCATAGCTCATCAGGCTATGGTATTTGTCACTTGTCAAGGCCTAAGAGATGAAAAATATGGATCACTTCCTGATATTTTTCAACCTCTTAAAAATCCTAACACATCTATTTTGTTTCTTTTATAGGACTTTCTGATTCTAGGTCAATTGTCAATAAAGCCACCTTATTTAACCCTAATTTTATATTTTGGATAACTAAATATTTCATTCCATAGAGAGATAAAGATAGTAACATTTTACACTGAAGATTTTAAAACTGTGAAGGGGAAACAAAACCTGAAGAATTTCTGTATACCACATTTAATATCCACATGTGTGTATGTGCGTATGTATGTATATATAGATATATATGCTTATCTAAAATCCAAAGAAATTTAGTTACTACTCAGTCTGTTGATTGCTGTCAGACTTTGAATATATTTTAAGTGCCATTATTCTTCACTCTTCTGGTGTGATATGTTCAGATGTGAAAATCACGTTACGTGACTTCTGTTCTTCAATAGCTCTAAGTCAGTTTCTTAAAAAAATGGGATTACATGTGAATCTGTGCTTCTGTCTGCAGGAATCAGAAACAAAATTTTAAGATACGACCGGAATAATACCTTAATTGAAATAATTGGGGCGGGGGGGGGGGGTGTTAAGGTTTTCTTGAGCCAAGCCGTGATAAAATGTCACACTAAGGTTTGACCCTTTGATGCAGACTAACTAGCTTAAATACTCTGGTTTTTTCTTCTTTACGTGATTTCAGGAGTCTCATGTTGAGACTGGCTATAATTTTAGCACACTTAATACTGTGAAACAGCTGGGGAGCAGAAGCCATATATCGAGTTGCCATTTGTTTTTCTTTCTCGATTGTGTGTATGTGTGTGAGTATTAAACTGTTTTCACAGACTTGAAGCAAGCATTTCAGACAATGTTTAGGATGTATCTCAGTTGCTGTGAATAAGGTTGCTGGATCTGGATAATGTCATAGAATTCTTTTCTTTCTCTCTCTCTTCCTTTGTTTCTTGTAATGCTTAGTTGGTAAGTATGATGCCGGATTTCAGAGCTGTTGCTTCATTGCACATAACTAACTCATCACTCTCTTTGACCTGTAGCATGAGCAGCAATTGCATAATGAAACTCGAAATTCCTTTTTCTGTGCTCATCTGTTAATACCCTTCAATCTCTGCGGTTCGTGTCTCATGTCTCACACCTGTTATCTTTTATCTTTTCTCCTCCCCCTTCCTCACTTCTTTCCACTCCTCCTTCCTCATCACTTCTTCATTCTCAACAAAGAAAGAAATGCTGTGATATTTCTTCTCCTTCCAAAACCTCCACTAGAAAGCATTGGCCACATCAAGGTAAAGGGCAAAGGCTTGAAACGGAAGGTCTTTCACGCTAGCTGTGAATGGTATGCTGTGCAAAACAACAACGGTTATTTTCTGTTCTCTAACTTCCACCATTTGAAATGCTTTAATTCCTTGTAAAATTAGAACAAGATAGAATTTCAGAGAATGAGAGTGCATGTTTCCCTGCGTGCCTTTTTCTGCAAGGCACAGTGAGTCAGGCATTACCATGCTTTTCCAGATTGTTTGGCAATGAAGTACCTAGTTCATGAACAGAATTACTGTCACCAGCTGGGGAACAAATAACAGCCCTTTCTCCTCCCAGTCACTTTGATGGGTCGTGTCAATTTGAGAAAGATAGAAAGTACCGTGCCATCCCTCTGGAGCAGGCAGGTGCTGGACCAGGCGAGGAGGACAGCCAGGGCGCTAAATCGCAGAAGTTTATGACAATATGTTTTAAATGTACTCTTAGACTTCTTACCTCATGACCTCATTTGATTTTAGAGGAGCCTTTCAAAATAAATCATGATCAGTTTTGAATGGTTTTTGCACCCCTTAATATATGAAACGTATACTGAGGGAGAGAGATCTTCAGTTCTGATTATTGCATTATTATTTTAAAGAATTAGCAGTAATAGCATGATGTGGAAGAAATAGCAAGTGATTTCTAGCTTACTGAAGTCAGCAGGGGTTTCCCCATTGACTTCTGCAGGACTAAGCTTCTGTCCATAATTTATACGAGTCAGAAGCGATCAGTGGCGACTGAGGTAGCTGAGTTCAATCAGGCTGTCAGTCTGTGTAAATGGCTAATTAAAATGCAGTTCAGTTTTGTGGATGTGAGTTCATAGTGTTAATTTCCTGTACACGGGAAGGAGAATGTAATTTTGATTTTGTATTTTCTCCTTTTCCTTTTGTGTCTCTATGGAAGAAGATTTGGAGACGGGCTGTTTGTAAGGAAGAGCCTTGTCCCCTTGCAGTGAGGACTGGGGGCCCACGGGAGTGTAGCTCTGGGCACTGGGCTCATGAACCACATACCATTACCTCAAATTCATCTTGTTCCTTTTACAAAGAAACATTAACATATAGTGCATCCAGTTAGTATGATCTGTTCAATTAGTATGATCTGTTCAAGCTTCTGCCTTGTGGGCCCTGTAGGAATTTGCCTTTTGCAGTTGCGATGGGAGAAGACGTTTTGCTCTCCCAGTTGGCCCCCGATTCACTCCACCTCTTCAGCTGCATTCCTAGAGCTCCCTTCATGCGCAATGAGCTGTTAACCTTCATGTTCTCATTAAAGACTGGATTCTTCTGGGTTGTGATTTGAATAACAACTCCCTATCCCTGCGAGGGAACTGGAGGTGTTTGTTCTCCCGGTTAGCGGGAGAACGTCGCCCACTTCAGTGCTGCCTCAGTTGCCGAGAGCGAGGGGGTTCTGCAGTCCCGTAGCTCAGTGATTTCTGGCATCGCCTTTTCTCTAGAGGTGGATTTGTGGCAGTGGCTAACTCCACGTGCAGTACCATCACCCACAGCTGGTAAAGGGCTAGGAGATGCTGTGGGAGTGACAGCAGCACTGAAATTCCTCTCTGCCCCTTGTGAATAGATCCCGCGCTGCGAGTGCGGAAGGCGGCACTGACCCATCTGGTTCTTGCTGTCCTCTGCAGGCTTCTGCCCAGAGACTCAGCCGGGAGAACCTCCAGCAGCAGCAACAGCACAGGTGGATGGAACAGACTTAGCCTCTCCAATGTCTCCTCGGACTAGCAAGAGCCGCATGTCCATGAAACTGCGCCGCTCCTCTGGCTCGGCCAACAAGTCCTAAGTGGCGAGATGCCTGCAGCTTTCTAGTGAACAGCAATCCGCCACCCTTCCCGCAGCAACTCACCGCTTTCTGTTAAAGGATAATGTCTCTAATGTGCGTGCACCCGTCCCCTGCCTACCCCTTTTCTGTATGTTTATTTTAAACAGTGACACTGGAATTTTACTTTAATATTTTAGCTTTTGTTTTTTTATCAAACTCCACGCTGCCTTTTTTTTAGGGTTTTTTTTTTTTTTTTTTTCCTTTTTTTTCCTTTTTTTTTTTTTTTTTTTTTTTTTTTTTTTGCAGTGCAGTTTGTCCTCTGCACCTTTTACCTTCCTGGATGATTACAGTATCTTAACAGTAGTCATTTTTAACTCTGGTTGATCTTGAGTCATATATGGAATTGGAGACTGCAGTTTGATTACACTATATTTATTGTGCCCCATTGCAATTTTCTCTGTAACAAAGAAAGAAATTATGTACAATTTGAAAATGAATGTACAATTTTAAATTGAAGTTGCATTTGTAAAGTCTTTGTCAGATGTCACAATGTTAATGCACAGGACGTGTACAGATTATTTATGTTAAGAATAAAGTAGTTCAACGGCCTTTCAAGCATTACAGAGTCCAAACGAAATAACTTGCTCGTAGCACCAACTCTTTCTTCACAGAGCAACGTATCATTTCATAACTGTGCAGGTGATGCCATAATCTATGCCAGAAAACAAAATCACTGTGCTGAAATTCTACATATGCTTGGCTTCCAAATATTTTTATAATGTTTGCTTTTCCAAGTGGTATCAATAGTAAATGCCATTGAGTTTTCACGGTTTTCAGCCTTTATCACTGGGCTGCTGGATCTAGATGTATATTCTTGTTTCTTACATTAAAAAGAGAAAAAAAAAAAAAGCACTTCCCTGAAAGAAATTCATTGCTCTGATGATATGTACTAGGGAAGAAAAGGGAACATGCTCCAGGAGCCTGGCCTGAAATGCTGACGATTCCAACGCTGTGAGTGCAGATTAGTACACGTGTTCCACCCTCGCAGAGACATTTTCCTACAGAAGATGAAATGCTCACATTTTGAATCTGGCAAACAACAAAATGCTGTTAACAAAATGTAGCATGACATCGGTACTAACTGCATGTGTAAATATATCATATGGGCAACAATAAAAAGATAGATTATGTATTGTCATTCATGTAGTATCTACAAATTTGTAATGGTTTAAGAGAAGACATGCTATTTAATAATACAATAAAATTATTCTTACCACCTTTTGTATATTAGTCATTCACCTCAGTGATTAGATTCTTACTCCAATTTATAGAAGAATAGCATATTACACGTGGAGCAGTTAAGTGCGATACACGGCTTAGTTTTCATTTTTATTAAAAAGTACACACGAGTTCCTAGGAGCTTTTTCCCAACCCATCGCAAGAACGCCGTACGGAAAACTTCTCCCCAGATCTGGTAAATACAACACACGTAGCTCCGCAGGTAACGCAAAGCGCAGGACGTTCCCTCCTGCAGGCTGGTTGTTCGTGTGCTAATTGTAGGAGCAGATAATAATCATCAGGTTTCTGTGGTCCAGAGCCCTTTGTCTTTGACTGCACAAGTGAAGAAAGGAGAGCGATGATTTAAAAAAAACACAGTGACCTTCTCTGTTGTCACTGTGAGGAGGGAGAACTCATTTAATTGCATAAAAGGGGCATTTTTACCTAAGTCTCTGTTACCAACAAATGATGGAAAAATGCACAACTTAAAATAACATGCTTTATTTCTGGCATATGAGACTAGCGAGCTGCGAGTTTAGCCGTCTGCGTGCGACAGCAAATCTTGGCCACTTTAGGTTACATTGTATTAATTCATTTGTCCAGGTCCTGGAACTAAAACGAAAAAGTCCATGAAGCACATTTAAAAAAAAGCACTTATCGCTTGCTTTCAGCCTTTGGGCGTGATACACGTGAATCTTTTGCTGTGTGTAACAAAATCTAAAACTACAGAAATAATTGCTTTAGGGGATGCTAATCAAAAGATTGAAATATTTTGCATGCTGATTTGAGACAGTTAGAACAAAGACTAGGGCTGGGATCAACTCGGTTCTTCAGAAGTCACCAGCTGACCCTCTTTGCCCTGCTGAATTCAAGAAAGGCGTGAGCTTTGTTTTAAATCCTTTCTTGAATTTGCTTGCCCTTATTTTTGGCCTCATCTGCTATCCCGTTTAGACACAAGCACTCCTGCCTGGGGAAATTAAATAAATAAATAAATAAATAAATACCGGCTGAAATGTCAGTAGCTGGTAAATGTGACGGTATTTCAAAGCATTTGGCCAGACCGCCGTTCAAGCCAGGGAATACATGCTGCGGGTTGCTTTGCTAAAGGTAGGTCTCGTCGGGGAGAAGGAAGGTAGCCTGTCATCTGCGCTTTAGCAACAGACCCAAAGACTGTTTCACGTTCTAGTTTCAGCTGGTCACAAGACTCGAAGGAGCTCACATCAACAGCACAGCTCACGGGGGAGAGGGGTCGGAGGCCACCCAAAAAGGCCGGCTGCGGACAGGGACCCTCTGCCTGCCCACGACGCAGGGTCTGGCAGGGCCGCGCGCTGCCCGGCCTGGCGAGACCCAACTGCGCTTCTCGCTATTGTCCGTGCCGCACTAACAAGCCACTAACGGAGCAGAGCAGGTTTTGAAACGGGCAGCTGCCGGAGACGCACGTTTTGCCTACCGCCCGGTCGCCGGGGTACAGAAACACAGAGTAAGCGGGAGATGCGTACTTAGCTACAGAAGATCAACACCCGGTATTTTAATTAAGCAGACAGCACGATTAATTTTCCATACGTTTTGCTAGCTATCATATGACTCGACACTGACTTAATAGGAACATTTACCTTCTCGACTATCTTAGTACAGAGTACAGCAAACAAAACACCTCACGATAACTTAAGTGTTGAAGCTGGGGGGCTAAGGCTATTGAAACAAGGTCACTAGATCAGGCTCCCTTTCTCACGAAAAATAATTCCTCTCTTTAAATATCGTATATACAGCTGTACTTCTATCCGAGAGTAGCTACGGAAGATGTACTTTCGGTGGACCGACTCCCGCCCCCGCCCGGGCACTGCCCGCATCCCGGCAGATGCCGGCGGGGCCCGGCTCCCGGCGTGCGGCCGCCAGCCCGGGGCCGTACCCACCCCCGCCGGCCGCCCCCCGGCCGCCGACGGGCAGCGCCGCGCCTGCCTCCCGCGCGGGGCTCGGCACGGGCCCGCGGAGGCGGCGGCGGTACCGCCCGTCGGCTGAACCTTCCGCCGTGCTGGGCCGGGGGCGAGCGTCGCTACCCACCGGCCGGGGAGGCGGCGGGGGCCGGGGCGGGGCGGGGGGAGTCCGCTGGAGGCTCCTCCGCCTGCGTAGCCGTGGGTACCGCGACTTTCCATAGGAATTACAGCGTGGACAGGACTCGCTCGGCTCGCCCGGGCTCCCGGAGCAATCCCATCGGGGGCGGCCGCGGGCCTAGCAGCCCGGCCGGACGGGCACCTGGAGCAGCAGGACCTGCCTGCTCTCCGGCGGGTGGCACTTGCTGGCGTGCCGCGCCAGCCCGGGCGCGCTGAAGAAGGTGGCGGGGCAGTGCTTGCAGGGGAAGCCCGGCCGCTCGCCGCCCGCCGCGCCGCCCTCGGGGGGCCCGGCCGGCGGCGGCAGCAGCAGCTCCTCCCGCACGGCGTGCCACAGCCGGTGCTTGTCCCTGATGTCCGCCGAGGGGAAGCGGGCGCCGCAGAGGTGGCAGGCGAAGGCGAGCTGCCCGCGCTCCGGCGGGCCGTAGGCGGCGGGCCGCGCCGCCCCGTGGGTGCCCAGGTGCTTGCGGAGGTAGGCCTGCCGCCGGAACCGCTTCTGGCAGCAGGGGCAGGCGAACGCCTCCCCGCCGGGGCCGCCCGCGGGGCCGGGAGCGGGGCCGGGGGGGGGGGGCCGGGGCGCCGCCGGCGCTGTCCGCGCCGCCGCGGTGCTGACGGGGCGGCGGCGGCGGCTGGCGGCGGCGGGGGGGGGGCGGCGGGGCCGCGGGGCCGCCGCTCGGGGCTGTTCTCCTTGCCCGGCGGGGCGGCGGCGGCGGCGGCGGCGGCGGCGGAGCCGTCGGCGCTGGGGCCGGGCCGCGGCTTGTGCCAGCGGCGGTGCGAGGCCAGGTTGGCGGGGCAGCTGAAGATCTTGTGGCACTCGGGGCAGCGGTACTCGACGCGCACGATGCGGGAGCAGCGGTGCTGGGCCAGCGCCAGCGGGTCCGCGTACTGCTCCTTGCACAGCTGGCAGATGAACTCGCCCAGCGGCGTGCGCCCCGCCGGCGGCCCCGGCCCCGGCCCCGGCCGGCCCTCGGGCCCCTCCTCCTTGATGCGCAGCCCCAGCACGGGCGAGGTGGTCACCTCGTCGGCGAAGCTGAGCTTCCGCGTGGCCTTGGCCTTCTTGGCCGGCGCCTTGGCCCGCGACGGCCGCTTCAGCGCGGGCACCGGCGGCGGCGGCGGGGCGGGCAGCGGCGTGCGGGGCTGCAGCAGCAGCTTCTCGGCGGGCGGGAAGGAGGCGGCCAGGGGGAAGGACTCGGCGGAGGCGGGGGAGCTGAGGCACCGCTCGAAGAGAGCCGCCCGCGGCCCCGCGGCGCTGCAGGGCCCGGCCGCCCCCCAGGCGGCCGGCCCCTCCGGCGGGGCGAGCCCGGGGCCGCCGCAGCCGCCGCCGGGGGGCCACGTCGCGGGGCAAGCGGAGGCGGCGGCGGCCCTCCTCCTCCTCCTCCTCCTCCCTCCTCTCCTCCTCCTCCGCCCCCTGCCTGGCGGCGGGGCTGCCCCCGGCGGCGGGCGGCGGGGGCGGCGGGGCGGGGGCGGGTACGGGGGTCCGCTCGGGGCGAGGTAGGAGCCGGGGGCGGGCTGAGACGAGGAAGAAGCGCGGCATGGGGGGGGGCGGGGGGGAGCGCGGCGGCACCGGCCCGCCCGGCCTTTATACCCCCGGCGCCCGCTCCCGCCCGGGCGTCATCCTCCCTCCGGCGGCGGCGGCCAATGAGGAGTTGGGGCCGGCGCGGGCGGCGGGGGGAGGCGGCGGCGGCGGCGGGCGGGCCGGGCCGGGGCTCCCCGCCGGCGGGGCGGGCGCGCTCGGGCTGCGGCGGCGGCGGGCGGCGTGTCCCCGGGAGCGCACCCCGCGGCGCGGCGCCGCGGGAAACGGCGGGACTGAGCGAGGCGTGGGACCGGGAGCGTGGGTCCGAGGCGGGGAGAGGCGACGGGCCGGGGCAGGGCCGCGGCCGAGGGGCCGGGCAGGGTCCCGGCAGCAGCGTCTGCTGCGGGCGTTTGTGTCGGCAGCCGTCCTCCGGCGCTGGCGCCGGGCCGGCCTGCGTGGCTGTCCTCTGGAGGGGGCGAGAGCTGGGAGCCCGCTCCGTCCTCCGGCACCGCCGCTTCAAGAGTTTTCCTCCAAGCAGCCAGAAAGATGCTGCGTCGAGGTGAGCTCCCAGTGCAAGAGCAGAATTGCCACCGCCGCTCAAAATGCTAAATCGCTGAGCTGTGGAACGGCTGCGGCTGGGGTCCCCCGGCAGCTTCGCCCGCGGGCGGGCAGCCCGAGGGAGGCAAGACCCGAGTTGCGGTGCAACAAACTGCACAAGCGCCGCAACCTCCCCACGCACCCCGCCCCGGTGCAGCTCCCGGCCCGTTTGGGGGGGGCCGTGAGCCTAGCGGCAGCTTGCGCATCCCCGAAGCAAGGCAGTAGTTGTGTTTGCCAAACCACTAAGCGCCTTTTTAGGAACGCCGTTGTTTCAGCGGGGGATGGAGCGCACCTGCGGCGGGTCGCCAGCAGCCCCTCCGACCCCGCCGCGCCTTACCAGCATCTCCCGTTTGATCACTCATTTATTCACCCGAGCCCGGTTTTGGAGGCAGGACAGTGCTCTCCTGCCCGGAGACCTACTGCTCGCAGTATACACAAGATGGCGTGCCGTTGAAAATGAACACGCTAAAGCCCTACTCCATCCCTTGCCCAGGGACAGACATCCCTCGCCACGGTAGCACGGTCGGACTCACCGTGTTGGGAGCAGCCCCTAGCAGGAGAAATTAGAGGGCACCGGGAGAAAGGGAGAACCGGCCCCTCTAGATCGAGGGGCTTCCCAGAAGTGGCAAGAAAGATTTGAAGCCTTCATGCAAGAACAGAACTTGCCCCACCTGCTCCAAATGCTCAGCCACTTGTCTGTGTAAGTACTCTGGTTATATTTGCTTAGCGAAGTCTTAGTCATGTTTTATATTACTCTCCTCACCCATTTTTCTCCGTTTTCGTGGTTGCACTGAATTTTAGATTAGATTACAGGCTGCGGGCTAGAGATCACCCTTTGTTCGTACAAACTGCCGTAATTGGGACCGACGAGCCGTGCTGCAGCGCAATTGGGTCACTCCGCTGACTGGCTGCATGATTTTTGCCTAACGTTTGGGTTGACCTTTGTAACTGGGACTTCTCAGCTACATTTCTCACTGAATAACTGGGTCTCTGGTTACAGATCCACTGTTTTATACTGCTCCTTCAAGCGATATGTAAATAGTTCTTTCAGTTTCCCCTTGAAGGCAACGTTCCCGGTATTGTTTCATTCGCTTTTGTCGTGGTGCAAAAGCAGTCAGTGGTAGGAATGTCCAGCTCAGCTTCTGTCCTAAGGGCAGAGGAACCCAACTATGCCTTTTCCTACGCAGGTGCGGTGGGAGGTGAAGTGCCAGCTGGAAAGCAGGTGCACTGAATGCATTTACTGAGACTCCAAACATTTTTCCAGTAAAAGCTGCAGGCTGGAGTTGCGTTAGGGAGTTTCCTCAGGCCCTCACTGTCCTGGGTCTGGGATGGCCCAGGGGTCACGGGAAGACTGGGGGGAGGTAGCTTAGAGTCTCCCCTCCTGAAGTCGCAGAAGTGGAATTGCTGTGCCACCTCCCCACCCCCTGCTCCTTCTGCTGCACTTCTCAGCTATTCCCTATGATTTGGTGAGTTCGTCTGCCCCATGCTCCACAGCGCGCTCGCTGTGCAGCCTTCCTGTAGCCTTCTCCGCCTGCCTCCAGGTTATTATCAGTTTCTGAGGTGGGACCCAAAACTGTAGAACCCATCATCCCATCATAGGTCTTGCTCTAGCATGTGCCAGTGCCCACGGATCTGTAACAAAAACACTGGCAAAATTATCTTGGGATTGAAATTGTTGCAGCCACCTTGCGATTCATTTGTCTCAATAACCGTATTGTTTTCTCTAGGCTGCCCCTGCGCCGGTGCTGGCTCCCAGTGCCCTGGCTCCCACTCACAGGGTCATTGTAGATTATTTCTCCTCCCTCCCCACATTCACAAGTGAGTTTAGTCCTGGTGACTGACATTACACCCGGCTCTCACAGCTTCTGAGCTTTCCAAACGGTTACATGGGTTTGTCTTCTTGCTTTCAGCTTTCACTCCATCCCAAAATTTTATAATTAGAAAATTCAGATAATTTATAAGGATATTTAACAATTTTGTGCACACACACACTCCCAAATCCTGTGGAAATTTGCTGGATTTTTTTCCCACTGACTTATTAAATGCCATTAGTCCCATCACGTAGCTGAGAGTGCAGCTCTTAAACCCATCTGCGCATCGTACAGCAGGGGAACTCTATTTCAGGTTGAGGCTTTCCTAAGCAAGAAACTGAATGATGCCATTGCTCCTGACCATATGCTGCATGCCCTACAGTCTGATAAAATCAGGTTAGACTTGATCAAACATACTGGCTGCTCATGTATGAGAGTCATCCTTAGATGAACTTAGATTAACCAAAGGGTTAATCCCATGGTAAATAGGAAATCAAACTTCTAGTGGAAAAAGCGGTAGTTGGTGAGCAGAAAGGACACGGGCACTCCTGGGGAACTGGTAGGGAGGGGTGAGAACAAGAGGACACAGTTCCTCCTCTTACGTCCTCAGACCATTCCCTCCTTTCTGGTTGGAGTTGAATGCTGGTGTGTGTAGGGAATGGAAACGAGAGTGGTACGGTGCTGCTCGGCCTCCCTCTTGGCAGAAGCTTCCCGTTTCATGTGAAGGGACTTCTACCCTTGACCATAACTGTGCTGCTAAAATAAGCCTGGGAGACCCGTTCAAGCCTTATCAAGATCCAGCAATTGGACTCGATGATGGCTGGATCAACCTCTTGAGGACCGTCCAAAGCGAGGATGGGCTTCAGGTTCCTGCAGATACCTTCCCCTGTTGGAGCAGAGAGCTCCCGGTGCCTTCTGGAGGTTGCTCCATCCGATTGCCTGGGGGGCTCCAGAGCACGGCACCGGCAGCTCCTGATCCAGGTCCTCCTCCCTCCCAACGCCCAGGCACCGCCTGCGGACCGTGATCTCTGGCTGCGAGGTAGGAATCCCATGGGTCCGAGCCCCAGCCGCGTCTCCAGCAGAGCCTGCAGGCCAGCGCTGTCTCCTTGCCTGACACCTGGGAGCCTGCGCGGCCGCTGGAGGGGAGGTGTAATGTGGTCCCCAAATAAAATGTCGTTAAGCGAGCGGGCAGCTGCATTTGATGTTTCTGAACAGTCTTGGGGCATAAACAGCAAGAGGAATGTATGAGAGCAATCTGGGCTGGGAGGGAAAAGGTCTCGGCTGAGGTCTGGTTCTCAGAGAAAAGCCTAAAAACTCTTCTGGGGGCTGAGGGGGCAGAAGGAAAAAGAGAAATGCCTTTGGCCACTTAATAAAAGGAAAAATAACCACAACTTTAAAAAATAGGAGTTAAAAATAAAATAGAAAAGAACTATAAGCAAAGGATTAAAGAACATTTCTCTCCTTCATGTTTCCCCTCCCCACCACAAAAAAAATTGTTGTGGTCAAGTTTTTTATATTTCAGAATTTCAAATAAAGTTGACTTTTAAATCTTCCCCCCGACATCTGGTTTGTAATTAAAGGAGCAGTAAATGGGAGGGAGACAGAAGCCGCCTCAGAAGCCTGTCCTTGATACATGACTCTCCAGCAATATAGCTAGATGAGCGATACCACCCCCAGGCTCCGGCACTTACGCAAACAAAATCCAGGCTGGTTTTGGTGACAGCGCAAGCCATTTCGTCTTCCCCCTGGAAGGAGGCTGCCAATTATCTTGCTGCGGTTGGGGATTTGATGCTGGTGACAGACATTGAAGGAAATATCTGCATTGTGAGGATATGGATTGTCTAATATCACTGACCTTGCTGGTACCTTAATTGTGTTTTGTTTTACCTGAGGACAATCGGCCTCAAGGGGAAGACGAGGCTAACAGCTGCTGCGTTTTCTTCATTGCTCAAATATTAACAAAATGCTTTCTGTAAGAGAAGGTAGGAAACACTGTTCTGTGAAGGTACTCGGGCCAGAGGGATTTGAAGGGATTTTAAGACACTACAAAAAAATTCAGCCTTCCTCTTTTTTGTAAATGAAGTGATCCTGTTGGTGTTGCCACGCTGCCATCACTAAGCTGATATTGGGAGGACAGTGACGCTGCAGCTACTCCCTAAGTGAGCAGCAGCAGCGTAAGGGCCAAACGAGCGCTCCCGCGTATTGGCTCTTCCCCACCTCCGTCTGCATTAGCCCGTTGCGGGGACACCAGGTCTTCTCCAGGGAGCAGCCTGACATTCCCAAACTCATACAAGTCATCCAAGAGCCTCGATGGGACCATTATGACTTTTGTTATTTCATTACAGATTTCAGCTGGTTTCAGCTCGTACCCCACAGGCTGAAGCCATTTGCCATGACAAATTTGCCTGTAATGGAGTTATTTATTGATCTCGCCATGTCATAAATAGGAAGCTTTGGCTTCCTTTGGCATGAGATGCTCAGCAGTCTGTTTCCTACAAACATCATTATATGTTGTAATTCACTGAAAAAGATACTCCTTGTACAGAAAGGTCATGGTTATTAATTATATGAATAGCAATAGTGGCTTCCAGCGAGGCCGAGTCCCAGCTGCGCTCCTGCAGATGTACATGCAGATAGGTGGACAGTTCTGCATGCAAAGAGAGCAACAACCGAAGACACGAGAAGACGAGAGAGCAGGAGGATGGGAGAAATGAAGCTCCTGAGTCGTGCCTGTGCTGCATGCTGGGCTGGGCAGCAATGTGCCTGCCTCCAGTAAAGTCCGGGCAGGACAGAGAAACCTGTGGTTTGCTTAATTTCATTCAAATTTTCTCAGTCCAGGAGGTTTTTGGAAAGCGGAGAGCAGAGAGCAGGACCAGGTGAATCACAGCCACAAAATGCTTTATTATGGCCACACTTTGTCCTGCTTTTTTTGTGCTGGTGCTGGAGCATGTCTGACCCCGTGGGGACACAGTGCAGGGAGCCAAGCCTTTAGGAAGATATTTACGTTTTTCTTCTCCCTCCCCCCCCCCCCCAGAATTTTTTCGTGCTGCTGTAGCAAGGCCAGCTTCCTCCATAAAATTCCTCTGGCTCAGAGGGGCAACAAGCAGTTCCTCAGGGCTGTTGCCCAAGACATTTCTCACATCCCCACTCCACAGTACCCTGTCTACTTCTCCCTCCATTTCCTTCAGGTCCCACCAAATTCCCAGTTCCCTCTCCTGCCCGAGCTGCAGGTAGCTCCTGCCAGAAGGATGTTACTGCAGTTTTGCTTGCCTGTGCAAAGGAACGGCAGGAATTCTTGAGGAATAAGGTGCAGGTACATACTGGCCACTGCAAAGCAGATGGCAGCATAGGAGCCATCATCGTTAGCAACAGTTGCAAAGGGGCAGATGGAGCATGGGAAACGGTGATGAGGAAAAACAGTGGCAGGGAATGGGAGAAGGAGAGCAAACCAACACAGAAGGCTGGCTACAAACAACTGGGCAGGGCAGCGCCCTAAAGAAACAAGCGGGAAAACTGCAAAATCCATGAAATAAACCACATCTGAGCTCGGTGAGTGCATCTCACAAAAACAACAAGGAGGGTGACAGCTCCCAAAAGGAAATGGCGATTCATCTCCGTGCGGGGAATAGGAAGGAGAAGGACAAAGAAAAGGCAGCGCTGAGCCAGAGACCTGCTGCCCTTTTCCAAAAGTGCACCTCCGGCTTCTAAGGGCAGTCATCCTGCTCGTCCCCAAACGAGACCTGGCAAACGCCCATCGTGCATGAAGCTTCGGAGGTGGGAGGCTGCAGCCCTGGCTCTGGGCAAGCGCGTCAGGCTGGAGACTCGGCCCTTTATTTGGTGGGTCAACACCCATTGGCAACCGGGGGGGGCAACGACAAAACGCTGTGCTGGCTGACGAGGTCGGAGAAGGGAAGATGCGGCAGTGCCTCCGGATGATCTGCAGCCAAAGCTCGTCCCCGGCTGCGCCCTCCTCCCCGGGAGCCAGCGCCTGCCGCAGAGGGCGAGGGCAGGGGCGGCTGGAGGGTGTCTCCAGCAGAGCCCGAGGGGAAGAGCAGCACCAAGCCAAAATCATTACCTTTTGCAGACCAAAAAACCAAGCATGAATCTCGTTGTTTTGAAAGTATTTTTTCCAGTTAGGACTTAGCTCTGTTTACTCCGAAGTCAGACAAAACACAGGGGACTCAAAACCAGCATCGGGCATTAAGTACTGCAAACATAAGTGATCCCTAGCAGTTGCCGTACAGGATTCTCCAAATAATACACCTGTTTTCCTTCTTTTGTGACATTTGATTAAAGTCTCGCTATCCTGACTATTATTTAAAGTGCTTGGAGGCGAGGCCCAAATTTCACTTCCCCTCCCACGTTCACCGACTCCATCCTCCTCCTCTTCCTCCAGATATGTTTTGCTATAAATTACTGGCACTGTTTCTGTTGATAGTCAACATAATCAAACATTTGTAAGCATGCTGTCTCTTCAATCTGTTCAGTTGATGCACTTTACCTGATCTTTCATTAAAGTAATCAAAACACTTGCTGTGCCGCGTCTAATGAATGTTGCATGTATGATTAAGTACTTTCATTCATATTGCAAGTTTGATTTAATGTAATCTGCCTTTCAGACAGCCATTAGCCTAGCTCCTGCGTGAATTCGATTAATTGGCTGAATTCTTCCAGATGTCCATTAAGTATTACAGGAATTTCTATGTAAAAACAGCAGGGACTGTCTAGCGGAGGAGCAAACAATGATATGTTATATTGCTGCCATGACTTACAAAAAGCTGGATTCATTTTCATTAATAAAACATCTGTACTCCTGCACAGCTATGCATCAAGATGCATTTATTTTATATGTTTATTTCTCTTATGACTATAAATAGACAGTTAAACAGAAGCACAGTATGTTCAGTTGGAAGATACACAAGCAGAACTGTATCAGAAATGAAAATAGCAATATAGAATAGCATAGTTAGGACTTAAAATAAGCATTGAGCACTGCAGCAAGCAAGGCAGTGACTCCTATAGCTGTGTGGTATTTCTTAGCATAAAGGCATTTTTTTCTTTGGACAGTTACGAATCTGCAAAATGGTCAGCTCTTG
Organism: Aquila chrysaetos chrysaetos; assembly: GCF_900496995.4. Classification (NCBI taxonomy): domain Eukaryota; kingdom Metazoa; phylum Chordata; class Aves; order Accipitriformes; family Accipitridae; genus Aquila; species Aquila chrysaetos. Next base: position 29,374,176 of record NC_044005.1, read on the forward strand.
CATTGAAATGACCTGTGCCCAATTTATGTTTACAAGGCTCGTCGCGCCTTTAAGTGGGAGCAAATATGCGGTTTGGCATTTTTAAATGGTGTGGGGTAAAGAGAAAAATTGCCATTAAAATAAACAAGTCTGATAAAGTTTTTCTTAATTCTCAGAATGGGGATTTTCTTCTTCCTTTTTTTCATAAAGTTGCGCTTCAGAAAGTAGGTTTCAGTGCCTGCTGTACCCAGCCCGTGCAGGGGATCGTGGTGTTTTGGGGAACAGGGAGGGCACCTCCACACGCAGATGTAGCGCCCTTAACTTTCTACCCACCTTCCTAAAGCCAAGAGCCCCTTTCAGAGGACCGTGTGAGATCGCAGGGCCTCCTTGCCCCTTCCGTCCCCTCTCCTCCCACCTCAAATACCGTTCTCATCCTCGGGGAATGAGCACGGGGCCAGGAACCCCAGTGAGCAGACTGGAGAAGCCTGGCAGGAGTTTGACGCTGACCCTGCGGCCCTGAACTCGGCACAGCTTCATTTTCCCGAACGCGCCGCGGGTTTCCTCAAAGCCAGCGAGCTGCAGGGTAGACCTAATGCTAGGTCTATAGCAGTGTGCTGTGCTGAGTCAGAGGCAGAGGAAGGGAGCGGAGCCGCAGCAGTTGAGCGGCGTTCCAGCTTTTCCCGGTGATGCTCGGGCAAGCGGCTCCGGCTCCCCCAGGGGAAACAGCCAAATCAAGCTCTTCCCTCTCCTCCCCGGCTCAGCCTTTCCCTACTGCTGCTCAGCCTTAAAAGTGTGTTTGGTCCTTGAAATACCACTCCCATGCTGGGGAAATTATTGCCGCTTTCCACCACGTCAGGATTTTACTGACACCCCCCCTCCGTCCAAATTAGCAGGAGCTGGTACAAGCCAGTTCATTTTCAAAGGCTGTTTAATAGATTCTCGACTTACGGGAGACATCTAGCAGAATATTGGTCGGCAAAACTTGGGCCGTACAACAAAAGGAATTGGGATTTGCTAAACTGTAACTCCTGTTTTCTTCCAACAGCTCACACGGTCACAACGCTGGCTAACAGCTTGCTTGTTTATTTACACGTTCTCTTTTGGTTTCACTTCTTTCTCTATTTCTTGCTTTTGTTGCTGTGTTGTCTATTATCCCCCATAGCAAACATACCCATAAAAATCCAGTATTATTATATTATCTTATTATATTATCTATATTCTGCTATGAAAAACACTTTAAGACTAATCTTCTACCGTAGCTGTGCTGCGAGACCTTGCTCCAGTACCCACGTAACCTCATAGAAGTATGGCCCTATCAAACCTAAATCTTTACACCGACCCATTGCAACAGTCTCCTACCAATGACAGGGGAAAGCAAAACACAGACAGTTGATTGACTCCCTTGATCTCTGTTACAGAGCGATTTTCTTAGCAGGGAGGGCAGTAGGTAGACTGGAGAAGGGGAGCGGATGCCGGAGTGAGGGCCGAGCAGGAGGTGAGGCAGACTTTCCTCGGTGTGCCGCAGCAGCCTCGGCAGCAGCATTAGGAGAAACACTTCACCCCTTTCAAACGTATCAGAAATCTGACTCTCAGTGCAACGAAAACAGTTCTTAGATTTTTGCACAGAAGAAAATGGTGTAAATATAATGTATAGGTGACCAATCTAAAAACGAAATGCAGCAAAGCAAACGGAGCCTTTGCTAGTTTCCAGTGCTGTGCTGTGTTTTTCAAGGCAAATGTGGAAAAGTCACATCTTCTTTTGAAGCCCGAGAGACTGAAAAATTAAATCAGGGGGCTTTGTTATTGATGTTTTTCTAATACAAATGTTTTGAAATCCCTGCCTTTCATGTGTCTCTTACAAATAAGCAGAAATGTGTGATGAATCATCTTCGCTTTTAATTCCTTTAATAGATTCTTATCTCACCCACTAACGTCTAAACAATTTTTGTTTCTGTAACAATCCCTTCCTCAGTGGTAAATATTACTCTCAGACAACATCTTTTTTGGAGGTTCATTATGTTCATTCTGTGGCTGAGACTCATTATACTCAGTTATTTATTTAAAAGAACAAAATGACAGCAAATGCCTGCATTTATCATGTCTCCCTTTACACATTTATAAAATATATTTTAGTGAGAAGGCCCAGCCACTCTCACGGTTTTGAAGAAACCAGCTGGCCTTCCTTCCTAGCCATCCCTCCCCGAGAAAGGAATACTTAAAGGCAATGGTAGAGTCTAACCTCGCTTGCTAAATGAGACTCTGCTGACGCTAATGGGAGATTTGGCAAAGACGGGAAAATAATTTACGAACTATTTGATTTTTTTCAATTACAAAATAAAAAACTTTGGGAATGATTATGAAAAAAGAAGCAAATGAAAATGCCACTCTAAGGCATGGTGAAATGATATATGTGGAACCAGCCCAAGAAATAATTTGGATATCTAAGGACAGGTTTGAATCTTCCTGGATTACCAGAGTGTCACCCATCTCACTGAAGAGCTTGCCCAAAAAAAGTTCACAATCTTTCCACAGGAAAAAATCCTCAGCCCTTTAAACTAGCATTTCACTAATCCAACATTCATAGAGTGGCTTCTGTTCATGTTACTCCCATCTCCCAAACCAAACTCCAAGTCCTACAGTGGCACCCACTTCTGTTCACACCCAACTACATCTGGCCTTCAAAAGAGAGGTGCTAACTCGCCCCCAATCACAGCAAAAGGTTATTGAGATACCTATATAGATTATAATCAGCATAATTATAAAAACGGAGAGCGGCTTGCCCACAGGGAGCTGTAAAATACATTTTTAACTAGGCCATTGATATAATAGAGACAAGATGAAAAACAAGAGAGGAGGGCAAAGGTTCGGCTGTGTGGCCATTCTGGGAACTGACTGAAAAACAAGAACAAAGCTATTCAGAGCAGGTCGTTAAAGAAAAAAAATTTCTAAACCAAGTCTAAAAGATAGGAAATAGAAATATGACATGGTAGCTTACAAAGCAGAGGTCAAAAAGACATTGGTAATTAATGATGAAAAGATAAAGAACCAAGCACTTAATTTCAAAGAAATAGTGGGGGAAGGCATAATGGTACTGCGAGCAGGAAAAAAGATTTTGCAGAAGTAAATGAAAATGAATAAGATCTCAATAAGGGGAAAAATGGATAATTGAAAAAGTAGAAGTACTGTAAATTGCTGTAGCCAATTTTGCTCTGATATTGTTCCACATCCAGTTTTTGTGCATGGAAAATACAGGTGAAAATATCTACTGTGTTTGAAAGTTTAAAGACTACTTTCTGAAATGCAGACCAATAGATTTTACTTCTGTTTCATCGAGATGCCTACTGGAAGGAAAGGGGTAGGAAGCACAAGCCCAGAAAAATGGAGAATAGCAGATGTTTTGAAACAGCAGATCCAACCTTGTTAGCATCTTCCCATGTTTTATTTTTTGTTTTCTGAGCTTCAGCTTCAGATAAGCAAAACCAGATAATGCAGAGTGTAAAACAGCAGTGGACAGCCTAGACCCATACAGCCTCAGTTATCCTCTAGAGTTGTAACAAAAGGAGTACATCTCAAGTGAAAAAAAATAATAAGAAGACAGGGTGGAGTCACTGGTGCAGGAGAGTGTCCCAGCACCTTCGCCAGAAAAGGATGAGGAAGAGTGAATAATTTATATTACAGAATTGTTTCAGTTTATTTCCCAGTTAAGCCCCTTTTACTTTTCTCCAAGAACTGTGTGAGAAGACTCCTTTACAAAAACCCCAGTTGTGTTAAGTGGCATCTTAAGCAGGTCACATTTTTCAGAATACTCAAACCTAACCTGGCCCTCTCTTGGTTGAGTCCCCTGATGCTGGTGAGTAGATCCCCGGTACGCAGGATGGCAGAGCCCTGCACAGAGGCACACAGGGCGGTGGAAAATTTATCTGCTCTTTGGAAGAAGCTGCCGCACTGGAGGTTTGATGTATTATGTAGTAACACACAGGCCCTTCCACCAGACAGTGACTGCTCCAGCCCTATCAGAAGGATTAATAACCACATCACCCCGGTACTGCAGAGCCAGCTCAGATGCTGTAATTCCCAGGGGCTGGACCGCAACACTGAACTTTTACATGAAGAAGTAATCTGAGGTGCCATGGACTGTAAAATATAGCAAGGCTCTTCTGGGAGAAGATTGGTGACAGATTCACCTGGTACAGCGGTGGGTCTCAGGCACTGAAGGAGGACATATGTGGTAGCTGCTCTGTGTAAAGGTGACCTGGTTTAGCAGAAAAGACACAGTGCCATCTCTCAAGTACTGTTTTTCAGCAGCACATCTGTGTGTGGAACCAGGAAAAGAAAGAGAGTCCATGATATTCTGCATCTCAATGGGACCTGGCAAAACTAACAGTATATGTCCTGCCATCTCCAGAAACCAAACAAAAGAAATGCTAACAGCTGTAGGTGTTGAGTGAAGGCATAAAGCCCTTAAACACCATAAGTCACCCCGGGTGGATCCCCCTCTGGATGCTGAGCCATAATGCCTGTGCACCCAGCGCTCACAGAGGCTTAATCCCTTTCAACAACGGGATGAGCTGAGAGCTGTATCCTTTCAGGACTTACATAACACCCCAGCGCACATGTCTTTCAGGAGGATAAGAGCTGCTTAGTATGTCCTGAATTCACATTTTTACTGCCATTCAGTTTATATCCATGTCTCTCTCCCCAGCAGGAAAACCTGAATTACCAACATTGCCCTCAGCCCACCAGCACGCTGGGTTATGAGCTTCACAGCTGGCTCAGCTCAGCAGAAAGCACTTCTGCACCATGTCGTGGGTGCGACCCTTGCCCCGACACACACCGCATCTCCTCGTGGCTACTTCCCTGCGACCCTGCCAAATGCATGCAGATTTTGTGTCCTCTAAAGATACCGCAGCGGGAACACATAAGAGGATGCTTGAGTTGGAGGCAGTTGTGTGGGGAAGGGCAATGGCTGACTGGTATCTCTTGTGAAAAGCAAGCCAAGGGGTACTGGTGTGAGCCAGGGACACAATCTTATTTAACTTTGCCTCATCCTTTATTGGCCTTTTTATATGAATTCTTCTGTTGTACCCTTACCTTAAGGGTGATCACTACTGTGGAGCTCCACAGTTGTCCTTCATTGCTACAGAGCTACAGTAAGCCATATTTCAATTGTGTCAGTATGGATATTGCATCCACTGGAATGAAGTTTGCTTTCAAACAAAACTGTTTTCTGGTGAAGTTCTTAGTTCCTTTGAAAGGGAGAAGCAAGCCTGACATCAGCTTTCCTCACTTTAATTACTGTAAGTGTTTTCTTTGTGCCAGCAATCTCCCATGGATGCAACAATCAATTCTCAGGACAAGGATAGGCAACCAACCAACAGATCTGACCTGAAAAGAGAAGACAAAGGAGGTATGAAATAGAGAAAAAAAAAAAAAAACTACAATGAAAATTAGCCCAACCTCTGGTTGACAGTTGATGTTCTTGCATCTTCCTTTTCCCATCAACTGTGTTTCCTCATTCTTCTCTTACAAGCCCAATAGCTGCTTCATCTGCAAACTGCCAGATTCACAGAGCTCCCTTGGCACTTCTTCAGCAGCACAAGGCACTTGTGTCTAGCTGCAAAGACTTTCTTTTATTTTGCCAGGTACACATTCCAGCATTATTAACTGTGGGGTTTTCAATGTAAGTTTTAACCTCACGACACTTTTCCAAATCTACGGCAGCAACACTGGAAAGTCCACACACATGCAGATCACCCCCTGGCCCCTACTTGGGAGAGCAGGGCTGTAATAAGAAAGTGAGGAAGAAACTTGGAAATGTAACAATGTGCAAATCAGACTGGACATTATTAAAGTCTGTCCCAAAAATGTAAGTATTCTGCCTTCTCCATTTGTTTTTACAATGTGCATTATAATCCTATTCCTTACAGCACAGCATACAGAAACCTGTAAGAATTACAGATATTAGAAAGTGGCTTGTTTTCTTTCCCTGCCTGCTTCAGTAACTATTTAAGCTATTAGCTCTACTTCTGTGAAGGATGCTGAAAATACAAATTTGGCACATGCATGCTAAATACCTGATGCTACAATGATCCAAGTTCCCTAAGTCTGTCACCAGAGGCATTGCATAAAACTAATTCAACCAGCAAAGAGTGCAGGCACACCCTTAGCAGCTAGACTTGGATGCTTAAGGATTTTATGCAAACCTGGTAAATGGGGTAGAGTCAAAATCAGCATTATTGTAATCTTACAGAAAAACACAAAATGGCCTCATCTCACTTAACTGCTGCCTCACTTAAATGACCGTCTGTGCCTGGGGACACACCTATGCTAGAAAAGTGATATTTATTTTCTGTCCCTTGTCCAGTTAGAGGTTTCACCACAGAGTGAGTCCTGCAAACGCCTGGAGTACTGAAACCATGCACAGGCCAAGTACCTGCTGCTGGACAACACTTCAGAATAGGCAAGACCTGAGGAAGTCAGAAGGCCCGGCGTCTCCAAGCCCTTCTCCTGACCACCGAGCGGCTAGAGACTCAGTCGGTCAGAGAACGTGTGCCTTCCAACCCTGTCCCACCTTCAGCCTCACTGCTGGGAGTCAGTGGGCCCAAGGGGGTGTCCTCCCAGTGCTTTACCTCAGCAGCTCAAATACATGCCTAGTTCTTCGCTCAGGGACTTTGGTGCGCTTAAAATTGAGGGAAAATCCTCCACGGATACTTTTGTAGAGGAAAACAGGGCAGAGCGTTAGCTCGCTCAATTTAACCGGAGTGAGAGCCAGAGCCAGACCGGAGGTTAATTCAGCACCAGACCTGCACAGCACCCTTGGTGGCACAGGCTGCAGCCTGTGCATGGTGCCCAAGGGGGCACGGCTGGCGCCCGCCCCAGCCCTCCGGCTCTTCAGGACAACAAGCTACCCATGGAGCAGCGAGGGGGATAAAAAGGGAAAAATTGAATGACTATTCATGTTCCAGCTTCAGGAGGGTTGGGGGTGTACTTAGACACCTCAAAAATACTGTGGCTAAAACACGCTTACAGTAGATATATGCTAGAGCATAGCCGGGGGGACACATGCAGAGATATAAGGAGCTCAGGACAGAAACACAGCCGGTAAATGAAAACAAAGATGAATGTACAATGAGTCTGCTTATCATTTCAAAATACTGTCATAGAAAAAGCAACCCAAAAGAAGACAGATATTATTTGTCCCCATCACATCCCTGCCCCCCCCACAAAAAAAAAGGGAAATGTTGGCTGTCTATCAGTATCTTTCAGATTTAGATTTTTTTTGGAGGGAGGGTCAGCAAACCAAAACACAAAGAGAAATTTTCATTTGATTGGTGATCCAGTTTTATGTCCCATAATACTTTCCATCAACCTTAAAGTCAAAAAATTGCCTATAAAATAAGAGCTGCTGGGATTGCTAGGAAGAATTTTGTGACAGGTAACTTCCTGCTAATAGCCCCTTATACACAATGTTGTGGAAGAGAAAGAGGTGAAAAAACACTGCTATAAGCACTATGGCCATTTAATCCTTAACATGGGAATGTATTTCTGCTCTTTTTCCCTCCCTAGATTCATTTTATGTTCCCATCAGAAGGTTAATTGTGTTAACAGGAGTTACAGCCACAGGGGAAAGATGTGATTGAATGCTGAGTGCAGTTTTAGCTGATAACCTCCGAGTGAGTGAAAGGGCACAAAAAGGGGTTGATCTCCTCTAAAGGGGTTGTCAGTCATTCAAGAAAAAATGCAGCTGTGGGAGAAACAGCCTTATCTCCCAGGACACGAAGAAGAGAAGCTATCAAAATAATCTTGAAGCTACACTCATCCCGGGCTCCGTGTCTGTGCCTGTGGCTCTGACAGCGGAGTTAAATGTGAGTGACTGGCTTTTTTGTGTGCATGAACAACCAGACCCTGACTTGATGCACATTCTTGAAGACCAATTAGATTGCATGAAAATGTGTAATTAGCAACAATAGACTCTAAATAATTATACCTCTAAAAATCAAGCATGAAATCTTGACATCTTTTAGCTTGATGGCACAACTTCTGTTTGCTGAATTGGGGACATGATTGCATGCCAAGGTTTTAGGTAAGATGAGCAGTGAAATCTTTCCCATATATTTAAACTTAACCAAAAATGCCTATAGGGGGTCTGCATGAAAAACAAGGACTTCCCTCTCCATTGATCATTTCGGCCCATGTCTGAACTCACCCTGAAAAATTATATAGGATTTATGGTAAGTAGCTTGGAGAAGAAAGGTTGGGGTTTTTCTGAAATTAAATATTTCTGTAAACTGCAGTTGATGAGAGCAGCTAGTTGTGGAAATGTCTGCACCCACAGAGTCAGGACAAAGGACCAAGGTATATTTCGGTGCTAGAATACGAGCAGTGGAGTTTGCGTCTGGTTTATCTCAAAGGTGCACTGCAAACTCCAGAAACAGAAAGCCTTCTCCGCCCTTGCACTCCAGGACTACCTTAGAAACATCTTGGGAGCACTCCAGAAATAGTTTTAGGTGTTGTTACCAGCTCCATCGCAGTTATCCTTCTCTACCTTGTCAATGGAAAGGATGCTAATCCTCCAGAAACTGAGACCCTTCCTGTTCAGACTCTGGTTCTGCTGCCTTTACAATGTGGATCCTTTTCTCACACACAGAGCTAAAAATACAGATGCTTGTCCAGTTATAGCCATAATATAACAATGCAGTCTTGCAAGAAAAAAAACAAGTAGATGGAAAAACACATGTTTAGACTTCTGCTTTAAAACACCCTAATATAAACCTGGCTATCTTTTTCCCCAAAGCTTCTAAGTGCAAAAAAGTTCTGTAATATTAACATCAACAGTACAACTTGAACAAAACAACTAAAATGCTTATTGACTTGGTAGCAGGGAAAGCCAGTTTGAAATATTTGATCCTAACACCAGCTAAGCAAGTATGTGTAAAGTGTAAAGCCTGCACTTGTTGATTTCTGAGATAAAAATCAATAAAACTGTCCATAACCTATAACTCTTTGGTTTACCTCTCCATAGAGATCAAAAGAGAGTAATTAGATTTCTGCCTGACTAGCGGGGGTAGAAAACTGTTTCATTTTGGATCAAAACCTTCCCAGTGGATTACACCTTCTATCCACTGCCTATCAACACTTAACAATTGCTTCTGTATTTGACTGACAGAACTACCAGAATGTTGCTATCTAATTTTCAGTGTAGTTGATACAGAGGTTTGAAGCTTTATTCTAGTGTCAGATTTTAAAATTAATTCTTCTCACTTCGTATTTTACATTTTTACTCTGCCTGGTGTTTTGTAACAGCCAGCGTTGCTAATGTGATAAATAATTAAAAAACAAAACGACAATACCCATCCGACCTCTAATTTACAACAAGCAAAAAAACCTTAATCTATTATTGATGATCCAGCCTTTGGATTCAGATATCACTCTAAACAAGCAGTTGTCTGCCTTGGATTGTTGTTGCATTTCATATTCAAATGAGGTTGATGCTGTTGCATATATTTTCATCTGATGACATTTTAATATCACCAGATGCTATTGCCTGCCTAGGAGATAACTGCTTCAAATACAGCCTCCTTCCCCCTCTAAGCACAGTGATATTAAGGGACAGGCAGAAAGCAGGTCATGTTTTAAAATAACAGTTTTATAACACTCGCTACTATCACTGTATTCTCACATTTCAACAGTCCTGCAGTCTTTCTGTAATAATGGCTTTTTAAAGAGAAATGTCACTTTGCATTTTGATCTTCCTTAACTCTGCAGCTTTTTGAACAGGCTGAGAGCATGAAATATCAAATAACAAATAGCGCTCGCAACAACTTCACATGCTAGATAGAGATTAATCTATCGGAAAATATGTGACAGCTTAAGTTCAAGTTCCATGTAATGAGCTGTGTTGATGGACAGATGCAATAAATTCACATCCTGATGCAGAGGACTTTGTCAGATGAAGTCCAGATCACAGACAGCCACCTGCAGCCTCCCAGCACCTCCTGCTCTACTCAGAGCAAGCATCTGGGGACATTTTGCTTGCTTACTTCCTTACAGGAGTAACGAACCTTCCCATTCTCACAGCTCTGAGCATTTTAAAAATAAAAACTAACCTCATTTTTAAAAAATAACTAGAATTTTCAGTATTTGAACTTGGCCACAATGTATATTTGTGCAAAAGTATTACATGAGATTTGAGCTTACCTTAAGTGTATGCATTTAGACTGAAACTCCCCGTCAGCTGGAACATTTTTCATTGTATCTTGGACAAGATAAAGCACCCTAACCTCTAAAAAGGAATGTATGACTACTGGTTATTGTTTAGGCTACGTGTGGTTCCCCTGCCCTCGCACAATGCCTGCATAGAGACAGATGTGTGCAGTCTTGGAGGGCTTTATCTCTGTGGCACTATGTCCTGACACCAAGAAAACCTTAAAATGGTGGCAGAAGGCTGGAGTTAAGGGGTGTGTGTTCTTCCCCTCTTCTCCCAGTGACCACTACAGGGAAATCTAGAAAAATTCCATGTTAACAGGCTGGTCAAGTACAGTCCACCCCAGGCTGCAGGTCCCCTCTCTCCTCTACGAAGGGAATTGAGGAGGGTGGTGGAGGCGACCAGATGGTCCAGGATACCCTGCGATTTTCCAAAGCTACCATACCCTGGTCCTGGGCATGCCCCAAGACCTTCTAGTTTTGAATGATGAAATCCTTCCTTGCTTGACCACAGCAGTCCAGAAGAGCAAGTGTGCCATTAGAGTTCATCAGACCAGAGCACAAGGCAGAGCCCCAAGCTTCAGACCATGAACCTACATTGCCTGACAGCCTGGCATTGTGCTGCACGAGCTCACGTTCAGAAGCAAGATGGACATTTTCTTTTCTCTGAAAGACAGACAAGCTAGAGCACAGAGGCATGCCAACATGGATGTACTACTACACTTCAGCTCATTCACATGGTCCCAGTTTAGGCAAGGGTTTTGGCACTGCACTCCCCATTGTGGGATTAATAGATCCAGGACAGCTCCAGCATCTCTGTTTAGGGAGCTCTTTCCACTGGGAAAGTTTTGGGTGTTTCCACGGGGACAGTTTGGATGCGTTCTCTCTGCCATGCCTGAAATGGGGACACATGTCCGTGCTCACCCCACGCCAAAGGCAGAAAAAGGGCTATGCTCTGTGCTTGGTGATAATTGTGCTCAGTGTGCCCACAAGTAACATCACCAAGCAGCAGGGAAATGCTCTATTTTTGTAAATTCATATACAAGATGGGACAATTTGCCCTACTTCCCCATTTGCTTTGTCCCTGCCCAGGCTCACATCTGCTCTCCAAATCCCGACAGCTTTTTCACTGCAGAGCCCAGCCACCACAACGGCTGTTGTACATGCCAAAGTGCTGGTTCATACACCTGAGCAGTGGATTCTGGTGGCTTCAAACAGCAATGTGATTGTCTGTGAAATGTGGCAGTAAATATTTTAAACTTAAATATACACTACTGAGAGACATTTTTTTAACCTCAGGACTATCAACTCCTTTCCTTACACTCTTCTCCATTTTAAATCAGATTCAATTGTCTCTGTGGTTTTATTCTTCCTCTAGTGAAACATCTCTTTATCCAATATTTATCCTTCATCAGTTTCCATTAAATCCTGCTCACATGCATTAGCATTAAAACAGAGACAGTAGAGATTTTCTATGTTATATCCACTCAAGAGTTACATAAGTAGAAACAACTTTATGCCCAGGCTCCCGGCACAACTTCCAAGTGGCAAAGCTGGTTTAAGTAGCCCCACCCTTCTTCGATGCAATTTACTGGTTCCACCCATTGGATTGATAAAACTACGCACAGAAATGTGCCCTAAATTACACCAGTAAAAAACTGACATAAGTAAGTCCTCAAAAAAATAGTATTTTTAGAGTGTTACTGCATTGCCTTAAATAGTTGTATTGTCAGAATGGCTCTGGTGGTTAAACTGAATGAGGAACTCTTCAGCTATATTCGCCACTCAAGAAATCATTGCACAAAACAAACCTGCATTTTGCTGAGATGTAGATGTGCTGGAGGGATCCATTCCTCAACTGCACCCAAAAAACAAATCTTGATTCTGACCTTTTGGAGCACATCAAATAGACACCCGGGGATGGGGGAAAGGCAAAGCACTTGTCCTCATGCCTAGTTCTAAGCAGTGGCTTACATGCTTTGCTGAATTGGGACTAGTGACTTAACTGTGAAATTATTTGTATTTTGTCCTATGGAAGGGTCAATCATTTTATTAGGTAATCTTAGCACATAAGGAGGTCAGTTGAATTGTAAGTGGCATCATCTTAGCATGAAGCCATTGTTCACCTGACATCTCTGGAAAGGTGTTCGGGCACTTTATGTTCCCTCCATTGATTCCGATTTTCCCAGTGAGAGGACTGTTCTGGTCTCCCTCACTGCCCCCTGTTCCTCCCCGGCCTTGTTCTTCTTTCTGCTCTGGGAAGGAGGAAGGTTTCTGTCTTTGTTAAAGTCACGCCAGTCAAGAAGTACTCCCTTGACATGTAACAGGCTGAAACATAACAGACTTTGAAGAGTTAGCAGTTGCACCTTGTTCTATGGCACGCCTTGCTCTCCAGTCTCCCTTTGGACAGCAGGTGATTGTGTGATAGATACATACAGTTCCTTTTCCATGGGCACCCAGGGTTGTACGGCTGTCTGTCCACCTCAGCCTCGCAGGCATAGGAATTGCACACGAGCTATTTCCAGGCAGGCAGTGTTCTTAGACCTTTCTCTATAGATGCCAATTAGAAGATTAGCGTCTTTTCTCTCCCTGTCTTTGCTATTAAGTAGTCACACAAAATCTGAGCTGACAAATTGCTCTCTCTGTGGTGTGGGACAAAGACAGACAATAGATCAACATCATTTACTATACTCAAATCTTATTAATCACAGATTAATGAGAACATATCGGGGGGAGGGAGGGGGGGGAAGAAATTACCAGAATGTGGGCATATTGTCTTGTTACTCATGTAACATCTGCTGTAGTTTTACCTTTAGTGTCATGTCATCTTTTATCACATTGAAATAATGTTTGCTCCATAAACATAATTAAGATAATGGGTCCTTCCTTTAACAATTACTGAGGTACAGTAGGATTATATTTCTTAGCCATTTGGTTTTTAAAAAAATCTCTCTTAACTACTTTCTGAATGTTTCTATTAGTCATTATGTGATTAACGAAGAGGTATTTATAGGCATTAATAGGAACTTGTTATTATCTTTATTATTATTAATTATAATTACTTCTCTGACAAATTGCACATGCAGAAGTAAAACTAGAGTTCATCTTTTAGTTTTTAAGCTTAAAGAATTCTTTCTCTTTTGGGAGTAACTATTACTAATTTTTCATCAATTCACATTACAACAGTGTTGGAGCACGATGTTTGCTTTGATAGAAGTGCACTTTTCTAACTGTCTCCTTAAAATAAATCTATAGCTGAATTGCACATCAATTTGTTCCCCCATTTTCTCTTCTGCCGTTGCCATTGGAAAGGAACATTGTTCAGGTCAGCAACCTAGCACGTGTATTGTCTCAGTGCATTTAACCGCCTACCCTGGCTCCAATCTCCTTTTTTAATTAATTCCTCCATTTGCCTTTAAGACCTGAAATTTAAAGTTCTGGGTTTAAGTAATTAGTATTCTTCACAAGGCCTCCTAATGCCATTATCCTCAATATGGGGGAAGCTGCTCCGCGGATAAATAGCAAAGTAATTACAGCTATAATCAGCCGACAAATAAAGAGGGACCGCAGTCTACACGTGGGACCGTGTATTTTAAACAATTAATTGGCCCTTGCTCTTCACGTCCCCAGCACTCGCTGGTCTCTGCTGGAGAGCGGCCGTGATTAGGGCGGGGGCCGGGCCGGGATTAGCCGCCACCGCGGCGCTGTCATTACGAGGCGTTTCAGCACCGCATGGCGGGACAGCTCCCCCGGCCGCCGCCCGGGCTGCCGCCGCGCCCCGGCCCCGGCCACGCCCTCGGCCCCGGCCACGCCCCCGGGCCCTGCCCCGCCCTCGGTCCCGGCCCCGCTGCCGGCCGCGGCCCCGCCGCGCTTCCCCCGGTTTCCCCTCGCCTCCCCGACCGGGCCCCACCGCTCTTGTTATTTCCCCTCCGTTAATCAGGGTTCTGGAGAGCGGGGCAGGCCCCGACGGGCGGGCCCGCCATCCCGCTAGATGTCTCGTCTCTAAGTGCCTCAGTGCCATTTCAATCCGGTCGTTAATCCCACCGCACCCTGGAAAGGAGCTTGCCACCGCCGTGCCGGCTTACTGCTCATCACCCAGCCCGCAGGTGCCAGTTTCCCCTGGCAGGTGGCACAGCCCGCGCCCGAGCGCCCAGCATCTCCTGGAGAGCTGAGGACAACGCGCAGCGAGGTTCACAGCTGCCATCACAGGGAGCAGGGAAACGCGTAAGGTGGCCAGTGGGCAATGTTAAGGCTGCTACATCTTAATTTCCAACCTTCCTTAGGTTGGGGCACTCTCCACTCCTGTAGAGATGAGGTCACTGTTCTCGAGTTATTTAAATACTCACAGAGAAGGGGGAAGAGGGAGATCAACTCTGTTGCTCTGTGGCTAAGACAACCAGAGGAAAACCTAGCCATCTGTTCCAGTCTCTGCTCCAGGAATGGCTCATACTTCTTCATCCAATAGTTGTTCTACCTAGTACCTTGCAGCAGGACTGCCTGCAGGAATATTTTGCCCAGACCACAAAGGAATCTAGCACGAAATCCAGTATTTATTATCCCACCTCTGAGGAAACAAGTTCAGCACAGTGGCCTGGTTCCACCTGAGATGATGGCATGCAGAGACAGAGAGGGTGCACTGCATCTTCTTCACCAGGCCTCAGTGAGATTAGTGGATCTCAGTAAATTGGGAAGTCCTCCTTTTTAGCCCTTGGCTTAGGCAGTTAACTGGAAGCATGCAGAGACAGATCTGAATCCTCCCAAACAGAGGGTCTGCTGCTATCTCACCTACATCCCGCAAGACTGATCTATTCATTCAACTACCGGATATAAGACCAGTGATAAGGTTGCCAGAGCTCTTTGTATCTGGGAAAAGCGAAGCAAAAAAAAGAAAGCGATTCCACTGGTGTTAAATGTGAAATCTGCCTTGAGGGTTTCAGCACACTCTGAGTACGTGGTGGCAGATTCACCCTCCAGTGGGGAAAGTCCTGCTGAGGCCACAGGCTCTGACAGGGGAAAGCTTAGACATGCAGCTGCTATGCTCTGGCAAGACCGAGGTCCTTCAAGGTATGGCCAGAAAGAAATCTTCAGGTATGTGGGACTTTAGTGTCCACAACAGAGGCACCTTCAAAGTAGGGTGACTTTGGGTAGCAGCTACGCAAAGTGGTCTTGAGAATTAGATTTGGATGTAGGTACCTCATTTCTGCCTAAATTCTGCATCCTTTTGTGGCTTTGGTCTGTAAAATGGGGATATATAGCCTTTCCAAGTGACTGTGAGGATAAAAGTATTCATGGTTTTGAAGTAATGGTGCTAAAATTCTGGTAATGGGGAGCCAGAGATAGCTGAGGGCTGCTTACTCACACTATGCTTCCTTTCTCAATAACTAATAGCATGTCTAGGCTTTGATGTTGATGGGTAGGCAGAAGAGTGGTCTTGATTAAAAGCATTAATTTACCTCTCTCAGATAACAGATTCATATACACAGGTCTAAATCAGGAGTAACTCCATCAAAATAAACAGCCTTTGGGTAAAACAGGTGTAAAAGAGAAGAGAACCAGACCCTGCATCTAGCAGGTATATGACAAGGTAAATGGGCGAACACAAGGAAAGTGAATTACTGTTATTGTATGTGCACGTTACATTCAGTACCATTAAAATCTAATGCTACAAAGGAAATACCTTTTCAAGCTTGCAAAGTATATGCAATAGGGGCTGTCAAAAACTCATCAGAACCTGTGAATTTTTCCTTTGTATATGTTGCCTTCATGGCAGCATTGATGTAAATCAGGAGTACCTTCACTGGCAGAAAAATGGCAGGATAAAAAAAATCAGGTCTGTTAGCTCTAAGGAAATTAACTGAGACCCATTGACTCAAGAAAACCTTTAGAAAATTTGAATTACATCTTAAATGAACATTTAATTTCATAATTTGTCACCTTAGATAATAATGTTAAGAGATCTATGCTGGTACAAACCCTTGCGTTAATTACAGTAAAAGCCATCAAATTAAATTCAATTTCTGGAATCAATATCATTTCTCTAAGTACCATCCCTAATGACAGCCATACCTTTCATTTGGAGTTTTATTAATGCATATGTTATATCTGTCACCTTCTTCAGTTGCGAGCAAACTCACTGTATGTTAATTCACACCTGATAACAATCGTTTTTCTTGTACTTACCTTCTAAACCTGATGATAGGATGTGTCAACACCTCTAGGGGTTTTTTTGTTTTGTTTGGGGACTTTGTGCAAGTTTTGTTCTTTTTTTTTTAAATTTGCTGCTAAATGACAGTTTCCAGTGATTTTAATTATAAGAACGGACAATAAAAACAAAGAGTGAAAAACTTCACTCTCTTTGCTGCAGTCTCCACTGTAACCTCTAGACATGTTGGGACAAAATCTGAGCAGATAATCTTTTAGAAGATTTTATTTTAGAAATTTCTCTTCTCACTTTAAAAAGAAGTTCTCTCATGCTTCCACACAGATAAAGGATGCCAATAGTTATTGACACACACTTCCCCCCTCCTAATAATCTGCTTACATTAAGTATAGACCCAATACTCGGGAAAATTCCCCATCACGCCAGCCTTCCTGTTTATCGCATGTTTTCACGCTGCGTATCACAGTCAAAGCATCACCTCCTTCGACAGACACTCTCATGACAAACTGCCAGGACACGCGAAAGATTGCTGTGAGTGCATAACACCTCATGCTAATTTCCAGCACGTTTCATCTCCGCAGTCTTGCCTCCCTCTACCCACTACACCATCAATGAAGTTTTCCAAAGCAGCATAACTTTAATTACATTTTAACTTCATCACAGAGGGAAGCAATATCTTCATTAACTGTTGGGAGGCAATTTTCAGGTCGAGTTGCAGGTGTCTTTTTTCACTGTGACTGTTTTTTTCAGGCAAGGCACAACTATGGCAACGTATTAGAAAAATACACTCTTTTCCTTAGCTCTCAGTCGTCCTTTAATAGATTATGAAACTGGTTAGGGTTTTGTTGTTTGGGTTTTTTTTATAAAAGAGCACCTTTCATGTGACAATAACTGACTCTAGGAACATAAGGTCCAGATGTCCCTCCTCATGTCACCGAATGTTAGGCCACTTAAAAAATAGGCGTGTAATCTAAATCAGTTGGTTAAATGCCTTCCATGCTCAGTGGAGAGACAGACACCTTCAGGGGCAACTCACCATAGCCTAAACCAGACCTTCTGGACAGCCTTTTTGGTCTCCCTGTGGCCCAGTTGGGACCACAGGCAACTCAGTCTAGGCATGACGAACCCACATTTAATCTCCATGTTTTGCTCCACATCAAGGGTGTCCCAAAGGAAACCCCCCTTAGTTTTACTGCAGACCAAGAAGCTGTACAGGCACGAGTGACATTTGGCATTCCTAACCCACCCATGAACCCAAACCTCACCCCAAAGACCAGCAGTGCTACTGGTGAGGGAAGACTCCCCAGGCAGAAGAGAGGGAGATGGGGAAAGCTGATAAACATGACCCTGAAAAATAACAAAAAAATGTTATGTTTGAGGCAGGAAGGTATCTATTAAGGTAAGTGGAAGTGTTACCAGACTCAAACAAGGAACTCAAAATATTATGAGAGATGACAGGAACAAAGAACCTTTGTTGGCTCATGAAAATTTGGGGGTTAAGGGAGCAGAATCCACTTTCAGGTGCCAAAGGCTGCCAGGAAATCTGCCCACCAGGCTGGAGAGGTCCTGGGCAGAGGGACTACCCGTCGCTGCTTAATTTTGCAGCATTAGACACCACAAACAGTGCTTGTATGTCAGAGGACAGACTGTCTTTGTATCAGTTGCTACCTGCTCAGATTTATCAGGCTGGCAAAGTAACAAGCTACCTGTATACACATTATCTGATCACAACAGCAGAATGATTATACCAAAACATCCAATTCTGCAAGAATGGCCTATACATGTACTTGCACGTAGAGCATTAGACAGTATTTTGGCTATCAGTACTGTTGCCATCAAAACACTTGCTCTCATGTTATTTTTATATTAAAGTACCTAACTATAAATGACTGCATGGACACTGCTACAAACAAAGATACATCCTTCAAAATATGTACTTATATCTACTGTGAGTTAATCCTGTTTCCTGTGAAAAAGAAGTTTAGAATTGGGCTCTGAAGTAGAAATTTCTCCAGATAGTAAGTGGAGCTGTCAGCCATGCACAGCTTTAGCTGACCAGAGGTGTGGTGGGGACAAACATTTCTACAACTGAGCACCAGGTGCCCTCAGTTAGCACCCAGAAACGAGGAGCTGTCTCTGCCCTCTGTTGAAAAATGTGGTTTCACTCAAGACACCCAGCTCCGCACCGGCAGGCTCTCCGGAGCAGGGTCTCACGGCACTGGGCAGCCATCCTCGGTGGTCACCAGCAGCTCCTCTCCCTGCCCACAAGCTCCCGCAGGCAGAAGGGGGTAGGACCCCGCCAGCTACCCTCTCCTTCACCCTGTCCTCCTCGTTCGACTCTAGTCACCCTCCACACTGTGATCTGAACAAGGGAGGGACCCGATGTTAAAAATAGAGTATTACTGTGTGAAATAAGTCTATTTCCTAGTACACACAGGAGGGCATCAGATTGGGAATTTTCAACAAGTTACAATCTAAGATTACAAGCCCCCTTATTTTGACGTTGTCTTCCCTCTAATGCAACCTTAATGATGCTACTTTCATTACTTTATTATCTGGTTAATTTTTTTGCTTTCTGATACAACTAGAATCACCGCCAAAGACTCGTTCACAAAAAACTTGGGATTTTGTAACACACCACCAAGAAGGCAGCACAGAAAGGCCTGTGTAGCTTTATAAATATAAATATATTTTATA
The DNA here is from genome assembly GCF_900496995.4 of Aquila chrysaetos chrysaetos. Taxonomy (NCBI): domain Eukaryota; kingdom Metazoa; phylum Chordata; class Aves; order Accipitriformes; family Accipitridae; genus Aquila; species Aquila chrysaetos. The sequence continues at coordinate 29,393,215 of NC_044005.1, forward strand.
TTTTATAAACATATTTTTATAAAAATACCCTGTTTGCTTGCTGAAAGCCCATCTAGCCTAGTATTTTGTCTCCTACAGTGACCAAAAGCAGGTGCTTGGGGAAAAGTATAGGAACAGAAAGGCATAAAGTCGTATTTCCTCCGAATATCCTTGCAACTGCCAGCAGTCTTTGGCTCAGGCAATTTCTGAGTGGTGGCTTTGTTTTTAATAGATTTAATAGGTTGGCTTTTCCATCTATTCACTTTTGACCTCTTGTAAACATTCAGCATCCTCAGGAGATTGTGAAAGACGATGAAGGAAAGGGAGTGCTCACCTGGGGAGAGAGGTGTCCAGGGCTTCGGGCCATGTTCCAGCAAGAGCTTGTCTTTCCCATGAAATAGCCACCGGGTAGCCATGAGCAGGGACTGGAGCTGACACCACCTCTTCTTCCTAAATGTTTTCCCAGTTGCTCTTTCTTCCACAACAAAAGAAATTTTGAAGAGTCTACACGAAGCAGCACCATGCCAAAGGTGAGGCATGGGAGACCCACCAGCCTGGGTGCTCCCAAGACACAGCGGGAGGAAGGGATGCAACCCAGGTCCCCAGTGCATTAACTACTGACCTGGTGAAAAAAGAGAGCAGAGGTGGTTTCCAAAGAAAGCACCAGCTGCCCCTGGTGTCCCAAGCCCGCTCCAGCAAGGCTCTGCAGAATAGTGGGTTGATGATCCTGGAGAACCTTGGCTCTGCATGGGGGCTGAAGCATTGGACTCTCAGCAGTGGAAGTCCTTTGCCACATGAAAGTGTGGCATTCACAGACCTCAGGCTGGGCTCAGACAGCCGCTGAGACAGTTCTTATTGTCACAGCTTTGAACCGAAGCGTCTGAGTTCTGCCCGAGTCCCACGCTTGCATCCCTCCTAGAGCTGGATGCATGTCAGCCTGTCATTGCTCTGCCATTCCCGATGCTGGTGCTCTGCCTAAGTAAAAGCCAGTTAAGAACCTTTAAAGCTGTTCCTACAAGACTTAATATAATAACAATAATATTTAAAAGATGTAACATTAATGAACACTAATTAATCAATATTATTTATTTTAACTATCAACAGTACTACTTCAACACACTAATAACATTTTAAAGTACCCATAATAGCTTTTTAATTTTAAGAGCAATAATCAGAAGAATCACCTGCTTCCCCTGCCAGATGTCAAGGAACAAACCAATGTTTCTATTTCTCATCAGAAGACCCACATAATCTTTTCACATATTCATCTGCCCAAATCAATGAAGTGTGCCACATAGTCTCCCCAGATCTGAGGTCTTTCTGAAGGGGAAGAGGAAAAACAGATATGAAGAAGGATGCACCATGCTTAGGGAGCTTTACTAGGGAGAGCTTTTGACAATCCTTGCAAAATGCCATTTTCAAGATGGCACATACGCATGAAAATCAGAAAGAGGGTTTGCAATTCAGCAGTCAGTGCAGCTTGTGGGTTACGAAGCTGGAGCAGCACCAAGACACTGATGAGAAGAGTGCAGCCGTTCAATGGCTTCTAGCAGCTGCTGAGGAACGGACTGAGAGAGGGAGATGGCAGGTTAGCAGTGTGCTGGTTTGGACTGGTGTAGAGTTAATTTTCTTCACAGTAGCTAGTATGGGGCTAAGTTTTGGATTTGTGCTGGAAACAGTATTGATAATACAGGGAAGTTTTTGTTCTGGCTGAGCGGTGCTTACCCAGCGCCAAGGCCTTTTCTGCTCTTCACCCCACCCCACCAGCGAGTAGGCTGGGGAGTTGGGAGGGGACACAGCTGGGACAGCTGACCCCGACTGACCCAAGGGATATTCCAGATCATATGATGTCATGCTCAGCAATAAAAGCTGGGGGAAGAAGAAGGAAGGGGAGGGGGGGTGTTTGGAGCGATGGTGTTTGTCTTCCCAAGTAACCCTTACGCGTGATGGAGCCCTGCTTTCCTGGAGATGGCTGAACACCTGCCTGCCCGTGGGAAGCAGGAATTAATTCCTTGTTTCGCTTTGCCTATTAAACTGTCTTTATCTCAACCCACGAGTTTTCTCACTTCTACTCCTCCAATTCTCTTCCCCATCCCACCGGGGGAGGGAGGGAGTGAGCTGCGTGGTGCTTAGTTGCCAGCTGGGGTTAAACCACGACAAGCAGGAAAGTAAACGGAGGAAGCGAGGACAAGGGCAGTAGTAGAGAATCTAAGTGCCTTTGCCAGCATGAGCGTCCCAAGATGGTCAAATGTGGATCAGCAAGAGGTGGCATTCCCTCAAGCCCTGCCCTGCCCACAGTCTTGCTTGTCTCAGAAGAGACTGTGCAGTCAGGCTGAGCAAGGGGAGAGGTTTGCTCTGAAATACAGTGACACAATGGCACAAGGCAACGATTTAATGCAAACAGCCCTAGAGGCTGAGGTCTGCAGGTCCTGCACCTTGCTCCTCCCACGTCTCCGATATGGTTAATGGTGCACAGGACAGGTTACAAACACCTGCATCAGGCTTTCTAGCATTCACAGTCAATAGGCAGGGAGGAGCAGGCGTGTAATGATGCTTGCCCAGAGTAACTCCAAATTGCTCAGGAAGGTGGGGCGTAGGGCAGCCCGTCCTTGGGCAGGACACCCTGCAGGCAGGGCCCCCCCACCTTTGGGCTCAAGCCAGCGTGCTCCGTACTGCACCGAGCTCTTGCCATTAGGGATCTCTGCAATACACATGTTGGTGGCATTTACATCAGGTCTGAATGGAGCTGGAGGATTTAGCTACCGGCTTTCAACTGCCTTGAGATGTGGAATAGTTTTCAAAGGGTGTGAAAATCCCCTGACCCAGAACATCTCTAGAAAGCTTGAAGGCCCTGCAAGTAGCTGTGGAGAAGGAGCTTACTAGAAGGTTTATGTAGTGGCTAGAGAACACCTTTGGTTCTTGTTTATGAAGAATTTCTTGTCCGTACATGGTATTTTACCCCAGTTCTGATACGTTTAATACTTTGTTCCCTGGAGATTTAAAGTACGCATATTTTCATCAATTCTCCTCAGTTTCTGTCTGTCGCTTGTAATACTAGGTAACAGCAAATCGGCGAGAGCGCCACACAGCCTGACATGGACTTCCCCAAAGATGCATCCGGAGGCCGGGAACAACCTTGCCGCCTCGGCATCCTAGCTCGTCCCGACCCAGATTCCCGGAAAGGGGCTTCCCGGCCCTGCCACGAATGCCGCGCCGAGCGCCGGCAGGCTTGGGCTGCGCCCAACAGCGCCCTTATCGACCCGCGACGCAACGACGACCGATGACTCCACGCGTGCGAGGGGAGATCGGGACGCACCTTGGCGGTCAACACGCGGTAAAGCCGCCGCCGCTCGCGCGGGGAGGCACACCGCCACCTCCGTGGGTCGGTCACCGAAGGCGAGACGAGTTTTGCGAGCTCTGAAGCCCCGCCGCTCCCGCAAAGCGGCCCCGGCCTCTCGGCGGGGACGCTTCGGTTTTCTGCCGGGCTCAGGCACCGCTAGAGGGAAACCCCGCACCACCCTCGGCACCTCCCCGGGGGCTGCCGCCGGGCGGCGGGGGGGGGCGCCGGGACAGCGGCCGCCGGGCGGCGCCGGGGGTCGGGCTCCTCCCGGCGGGGCGCCGGGGCTGGGGGGCTGGCGGCAGCGGCACCCTTCCCCTTCTCTTTCCCTTTCCCCTTCCCCTTCCTTCCCCTTCCCCCCGCCCCGCACCGGCACGGCGGGGGGAGCCGGACGGAGGCGGAGGGTGCCGCACCAAACGTGCCACGAAGGACGAGGGGGAAGTAAGGATAAAATAGAAGAAGAATTGTCGTTTAAAATTAAGCCCTAATAAACTGAGGAGCGACTGCTGGGAGGGGTGCTAAAGTTTCTGGGGGTACACGGGCACTCCTCTCTCTCAGACCAGTGGGCACAGATCTTAATTTTAATTTAATTATTTGCCAGAAACAGCTTCCTCCTCGTTCTCTTCATCTTACCAGTACGGAAATCTCCTCTGCCGGCTGGAAACCCTTCACCCATTTAGCTCCTAAAAAGACAGTACTCTTCCAAACCGCTACTGAATTGTTTGTTTCTAACAAGATAGCTATCAAAGGACAGAGCAATGACACAAAAGTTTATGAGAATTATCATCAGCGTTGTAACATACTACGCTTAGCTTCTATAATAGACGTTTCCTCCCCCAGTTTTTGTCTTTGAAGAAAACAATCCCCAGTTCTTTACCTTATCCATAAGTGATCTAGTAAAGGGAGTGAAAAGCAAAGCAGCAAAGGCTGCAGCTGATACGGAATTATTCAGAAAAGATTAAACTACAGCTGAGAAGTGCGAAACATTTCATAATGTGATGTAGCAGAGCAGTAAGAAGTCAGATTTTGCATTAAATTCCACATTAACAAACGCACTACGCAGCACCTGAGGGGAAAAAGCTATTTATACATGTCGCGGGTTTTAAATTAACTGTTTTTACTAGGAAACAAATCTCAGAGCCATGGTGGATACTTGAGATCAGGGTTCCATGGCGGGCAAAACAGCAGAAAGAATTATCAGAATGAATAGGAAGAAATACACAAAAAAGCAGAAAACATCATTTTACCTTTCTATAAATCCTTCTTAAATACAGTTTGCACCCTGTATCAAAGAGATAGCCAGAAAAAAATAGGTTCTGTAAAAGGTGACCAGGTATGGAAAGGCTCTCATATGAGAAAAAAACTAACCGGGTTAGAAGCAGGACTAGCTGAAGCTTGGAAAGGAGACAGCAGAGGGTGGTAACAGCTCAGTCACATCACAGGTGGCCTAAAAAGGTGAAGAACAAATCTCATTCCCTGTTTCACATAACAGAAGTATTCCTTTTTCTCAATTAAAATACCACCTAGTAGTTTTAAAACAAACACCAGGAAGTTTTGGTGGAGTTTTCTTTTCAGTACATGCATAATTAAATCTCATTGTCACAAGATATTGTGGAGACCAAAGATGTGGAGAGGCCCACCAAGGGATTAGGTAAATTCATTGCAGCTAAATCCACAAGTAGCTGCCAAACACAGGTGCGTGGGAAGCTCCTAAAGCTCTGAAAGCTGGATGCGCAGTCCAGGAGCAGGGCCATTACATATTTATCTGCTTATATTTTTTCTTCCCTAGGTGTCTCCAGTTAGCCACTGTCAGAGAGAGACTGCTGGACTACATGACCTGGCATGGCATAGCCAAGTGGGAAAGCTGGATCACAGCAAGGCTGTGATTTTCTGAAGTTCATATGAAACTTAGGTTGGAGCTGGGAAGTGACTTCACACCTACAAAGCATCATATCAGGGATACAGCAACGTGTAACCGCAGGGGCAGTTTCCCTGCACAAACGTGTGCCAGAGTTTCACTTGCTGGTCTGAAAATGAACCCGGCAGTAAAAGCGATTAGCAGTGGAAAGACACTAGACAGCTGTAATTATCTAAATGCCTTCCTATTAACCATGTGAGAAACTAAATCCTCACAATCACATTCGTTAGTAAATGCTAATGACAAACTAACTACATGAAGTTTCATTTGATTAGGTAGAAGAATTCTACTCCAATATGATTATGTTACACAGAATGACCTAAAAAAGATAAACCCAGCCTGCCTCAGAGAGCAAATGAACGTTAATACTAGCAGACAGGCAGAGAAGCCCTGTCCTCGCGGTACAAGGGCCGCTCCTGCTGCCCCCATGTGCTACCAACAGCATAGCCTGGCTCCCTCAGCTGATGGCAAATGTTCCCACCTCAGTGGGGCAGCTCCTGCCCCCGCTGCCAGACCTGCTGCAGATGTCGAGCGCAAGCGGGACTGAGCCGGTCCTGCTGCGGCACGTCGTGGTGATTCACTGCGTCTTAGCCCCATTTAGAAAACCCTGCAATGTCATAGTGAGAACAGATAGTGGGCAGCAGGAGAAATTCACCTTGTTGATGCCTGCGCTGTTTTTCACCCGAGGGGAACAACGTGGTTCAATGGATGGGGCATCAGCATGAGAGGCGTGAGCGCAGCCTGATGGCCGCTGACCTCAGAGGCGCCGGGTTTTCGCCATCCCTGGCACCCTGTGTTGCGAAAGTGCGTCACCGGTCCCTACGCCAGACGCGCTCGCTCCTTCCTGCTTTTGCAGAGCATGAGAAGAGCTGAACATAACATTTTCTACAGAGATGTGAAAATACCACGGCAGACATCAGTTTTCAGGGCAAGCTGCCTTCTTGGTACCTTTGCCGATTCCTTTCTTGAAATACTGATAAAACCCAAGCTTTCCTGAATTCATCTCTTCCGAGCACCCACAGATATCAGCTAAGATGAGCAGGTCTGTTGGCAGCGGGAATGGAGGAGCTCACTGCACCTTTGCAGGAAGACTGAGGGCAATTCCAGCACCAACCTGAATCCCACTGGATCTGTAACATCCACCATTTCTAGATATGCAGGTACTGTGGTGGCAAGCATGATGCCAGTGTCCAGATGAAACAAAACAACATCCATACATAATAAAATGGACCATGTATCACAGTCCCTCCAGAGCACGAAGCACTTCGGAGAAGACCTGTGTGCCTCCAGAGCCGAGGTACCACAGTGATGAGGACATGAGGAGAGAGTAAAAGCCTGTGCCAGAGGGTCCATTTCCAACATGAGTTAAAGAGTGTGACTTGTTCTTGGCTGAAACTGTAATCGTCGTTTTTAAGCATGAGTTCCCTCCATACCCCTTTATTCTCAGGCAGATGATGTGGATTTCTGGTGCTTGTGTGATTTTGCCCAGTCGTCCAGTGTAGGAGATTCAGAGCCCCGTGAGACCCTTTGGGCAAGGAGGCAGAAAGGAGAACGTAGCCTCTCCTGAGAGGCCACACCACGTTTCTGTGCAGGCACAAGTCCCTCCAAAGCCCACGAAAGCTGCTGCCTGCCCAGTCGAAGGGCCCCTAGACGTCATCGCACTGCTCTTCTTCTGCTCCCCAGCCTGACTGGTGGACACTGTGTCTGCTGTTGGCAGCCCAGAGGCAACACGTGCACAGAGGCCACAGGGCAGGCAGGTGCCCGAGCACCCGGCTGCTCCGCAGCCCCATCCTGTCATAACACTGCAGGTGAATTCTTTATACATAATCAAATAAACCAGAACGTTATTAGATTTGAATTAGCATTCACTAACACAATTGATTGTGTGGATTTAGTCATCTAAATGGTCAATGCTAGGACATTTGGATAATTATTACTGTTTAGTGATATTTCTTCAGCTAATTGTTTTTATTGAATGACTCACTTTGATGATGCAGCTGAAACTAGTGTGCAGCTGGGCTCCCGAGGACAGGCTTTTATCTGCCCAATCCACCTCCCAGAGGCTCCATCCTTCCTGTAAGACAGCACATTTGGGTGCCTCCGGATGGTCCTTGGGAAAGGAACCATTTGGGAACTGTTCCTGTCTCTGCCAACGCGTGCTTGATCATATGTGGGATGATTTCTTACAGCAGCTCACCCCAACAGGGTTAAAAAAAACTGAGCTAAACTAAGCCGAAGTGGGGTTTTTCCAAACTTCGCTTGAGCGGGTGCCACCTGTGAGGGCAGCAGTGCAACAGCCCACGTAAGCTGAGATATTTCCTCCTCCACCCTCTTAAGCACACCCCACCCTCGCCCCCATGAGCAAAGACCTCGCTTATGCTGCCCTCCTGCCCCCTCTTCCACAGAGGGGCTCAGCCTGGGTTTGGGGGAGTGGGGCAGCGGGGCTGAGCCCCAGCCCCGCAGCAGTGCCTGCCTGCGTGGGAGGGCTCGTGCAGTGGTCAAGCTCTGGGCATCTGCCCACAGGCGTCCCTCACCACATGCAGAGGGACATAGGTAAGGTTCTGCCTGCACAGCACCATGCCAATGTAGAGAGCTCAGAGCTGGTGTTAAAGTTTTCCCACCTGGAGCTGTCTCAAATAGCCCAAAGGAGCAGTACCTGCTGCTCCAGCAGCAAGAGTGTACCCATGCCTGCTTCCCTGTGATCAACAGCTTCCTCTAGGTACGAGGTCTCCTTGGACCACTGTTGTGCTCCCCGGGATTGGTAGCATGAAAGCAATGTTTATCAGAGACCTCTAGATGAGGCAGCTGAGGGAAGGTACTAAGGGATACAGGAGTGTGATTAGGTCTCATAGTCATGCTGTGCCTGAAACTGGGTGATCTGGCCTGGTTTTCCTCCTACTATATGTTGTCATTTGAGATCAGCTAAGCCAAACATATGGAAGGAGTCACAGAGACCTGCAGGTAGTTCCCAACCAACAGGGGAGCAGGGGAGACTGCACCCCCAGCCCAGAGAGCTGGGAGCTGTCGCTTAGCCCCATGCAGGAGGGCTCAGCCTCCTCCATGGTCACACAGCCTGGGAGACCTTGAGGTGACGGGGACTTGATGCTGCTCGCTAGGAAGGGTGGGGAAGGGGACTCTCATGCACACAATCCACAGGTGCCCTTTTGCTGTTCATTACTCACTAGCTGATTGCTCACACACATCCCAGACGTCTTAAAGAAGTGCAAGACTACATGGGCACACAGCTTTGCCAAGCAGCGCCTGGAGGCTGTCCCGGGCAGAGGTCAGAGCACAGAAGTGCCAGTGGGACAGACAGACACACCGAGTGACACCACCACAACAGGAACAGCAGGAACTGTGGGGGTGTGAGGACTCTCCTTAGAAGGGATGATACGAATATAATGTGATGGACAGGGTGTTGCTGTATATATACATAGAGGGTGAGACACAAGTTAATGGTACAGCCAGCTGAGTCCTGCAAGGGGCCAGGTTCCTGTAGGCTCCTGGGAGACGAGGATACTTTGACTGCGATGTCTTCTACCTCCCAGGTCTGCAGGGGCAAAAAACTGCCAGCTGGTGAGGATAAAAGAGGTAGCTGCGGTGGCCGTAGTGGGATGCTGGGCTTTGGGAGGCAGGGGATAGAGCCGAAAAAAGGGTTTGAGTCTGTGGATGCAGGCAGAAGAAGAGTTAAATAGTGTGACTGTCAAACATTTGTTTCAAAGAGGGACCAATATGGCTTCTCTGCAGTGCTCTGGGGAAAATCACCCCCTCCCATCTCGCTTCCCTCACTGGCTTTCCCACAAATGTGTTTCAGAGCCTCCATGAAAATTCCTGTCTCAAGCATAAAACCAAACCCGTGGCCCTAAGTCTGTGTTGCCAGAGGTCAGGGTTTTCCCAAGCAGCTATATTTTTCCCTGCTCAGAAATTTGGTCTGGGAAGAACTCCAGGATTACCTTTTCCCTATTTGTCCAGGGTTCCCAGACATCTAGGGAAGGCTGGCACCGCATGCCCTCGGGGCTACGCTGTGGGCAGGCCCTCCAGACATCACCATGGCACACACACAGGAGAGGGAGTTCGCAGAAGAACTGAATTTACTGCCTGTGCACAAACTATCTGTCCAAGAAAGGCACGAGCTTATCCCGGAGAAATATTTCTGTCTGGGAGACACCACAGCCATAAGTTAGTAAACAATGCCCACGAAATGTGAAGAAATCAGAGCCCCAAAAGGCACACACTAAGCAGGAAATCATCCCAGGAACGGACACAGCCTTGGAAAGAGGTAAATTTAAACTCCGTCCAGGCTGGAAAATCTGCGTGCTGTCTCCATCTGCTCCCCCTTCCTCCCCAACGCAGCTCCAGTAATGAATCACTGGCCCTGGCACCCTCTGAAAGACGCACTGTTGCTTCCAGTTCCCGTTTACTATGTGCAGCTTGGGTACCGCAGGATGGGCAGGAAAGGCCACCCTCCGACCGCCGGCCCGGGCGGCAGAGGTGAAACAGCCCTGCAGGGCAGCGCTGCTCGTCCCCTGGCTCCCACAAGTCGTGGTGGCCCCAAACTCGCTGTCAGCCATCACCTGCCCCGGGCGGGAGTGGTCGTGCTCAGAGTAAGCAGTTGGCTGCAGGAAAATAAATAGGAATACAAGGGAACGAGAGCTGTGCGAGGAAATGAGGATTTTATTATAAACTGGTCTGGAGAACCTGTGTCCTGGGAGTGCAGGCAATACCCTGGGAGAGCATGCAGAGCATGGGATGTTTGGAGTTTGGAAGAATCTGCACTTAACACCCCTGCCTTTAGTCTCTCTCAGTCTGTAAATCAGAGCTCACCTCACAACCCTATAAATGCAGCCTAGCTCTTTGCTGTCCCTTGGAGCTCTTCTCCCAGCTTGCTCTCCTGCAGAGAATAACTGAGCTAGCCCAGGCGCTACTGCAGCCCTGCTCTCATCAACAGCCATTTGTACAGGTGGAGGAAGGATGGGCTGGACCAGTACGTGGCACCAGAAGCACACCCAGCCCTGGGCAGTGCTGCACACACTCCCTGCTGGCACAGCCAATGCTCCAGCTCCAAGCACAGCCCACAACCACTCCAGAAAAAAATGAGGTTAAAACCTTAGGAACTTCCCAAGCAGCGCCCTGGAGCACCCTGATGGGCGTTTTGCACTGAACGTTTAAAGCCAAGCCTCCCTTAGCACCACTACCTCAGCAGCAGCTGCTGCTGACACCCATTGTCAGTCTCAGGCAATTTGTGGGTGGCAAATCGGGGTTACCCCTCCCAGAGCCATGCGGTCTGCTGGGCATCGGGGCTCCAAAGGACTTTCAGCAGGAGAAGGAGCAGAGAGCCTGCCCTCCTCCAAAGAGGGTGTGCACAGGAGGAACCGACCTCGAGCCAGTCCCTCAGCTGGCAGTCCCAGGGCTTTTTCAGGAAGCACCCAGCCCAAAGTTCATCTTCTGTTGGGTTGTTTTTTTTTCTCTCAGGGTTATGGTCTCAGTATTGTCTAGTATTTCCTGCTTCCTCCCCTGGCAGCTCCCCTGCTAGCTCAGGCACACAGCTACAGCACTCAGTGCACTAGCCCCTGTGTTTGCCACATCCGTCCCCAGGGAAATCCCTGGGCCCACACGCAGTTCAGCTTCTAATTAAGGCTTGCTGTGTGCCTGTCTACGGCGGTGGGCTCCCACTGCTCATGGAGAAGCAGCGTACTGGCTTTTTATGTTTATCCAGGATGATTTGCACCCACCAGCTTTAAGCACGAGGGTTGCACAGGAGCACGAGGAGGCTCAGAGCAAACCATGTGCTGAAAGAGATGGTTCTCACTGCCCGTGCGCAGCCTCCTGCTCGGACAGCCCAGCGTAACTCAGTTCAGGTCTTTAGTTTCCTCAAAATATCATCTAATACCCCAGGGAAATTTGTATCCAGCTCCAGTTTGACCTTCTCGATCCGTAATCCAAACGGAAGGAAAAGCAGCTCCCTCCTCGGCATGGCCCCGTTGGCTGCCCGCACTCACCCTCTGCCAGGCAGAGCTCTCCCTCCCGAATTCTCACCGGGTCAGTTTTCTGCACGGTCCCACCATGCCACTCTCTCCACCTTTGCAAGATTCCTACTTGCTGGGAAGAAGTAGAGACTGTAACATTACCAAATGTCACAGCTGCCTGCAGGGGGAAAGTCCCTTTTTAATTATTAGCGTGCTCCCAGTTCATATTTTTCCCGTCAGGTGCTTCCACTCTGTCTGCAACCACAGAGGGGGCTGTACTGGCGGGGAGCAACCTTATTCATATTGCTGAAGGGAAAGTTGTACAACAAGCTCGAGACCTGCCTCTGCTTCTCTTCTCTTCCCCCAGCCCAAGTCTCTTCTTTCCTACACGGAACGCATGTGGCAGCAAGCTTTGCTGCATCAGGCAGCCAGCATCAGCTTAAAGCTTTGCAAGCAACATGCTTTAACAAAACTTCCACACGAGAAATGGGAATGACACCAGAGAAAACTTGTCTTCCAAGTGATAGCCGATTTCAAATGACTTGACCTATATTTACCCTTAAGGCATAACAATAAAAGCAGTTTAAATTGATATAGTACACCTCATCCCTAAGGATCCCCAGAAATGCAAGCAATTGATATATAAACAGCCCGCAGTTCATGCAGAGAAATGCAGATCTTTCCAGGGACGCAATACATCAGTTTAAGAGATGCCAAAAATAAGCTGCAGTCTAAAAATAAAAACAGACACTAGTGTAGCCAGCCAGAAATCTAGGTCCATTAGACTCTGGCCAGGATATCCTAGTTAACTCCATTTCTGTATCTGTGGGACATGGGTAGGATTTTAAATGCCCTAATTTGGACCTTGGCTTTACGTGCCAAAAATTACCCCCCGCACTGTTTGCTTGGCTATTATGTCAGTTCAAATAAGGTGGAGAAATGCTTCCTACTGCATCCACCACACCGCTTTTTGGAGTATGTGACTGTCCCATAATAGCCTCCGATGAAAAAGTTTGAGGAGGAAGGGATACAGGCCACATGGCACGTGTAACACCATCACCCCTCATCCCGGCTGACAAAAATGGACTTTGCTTAACTTCTTCTTCTTCTTTCTTCTCATTTGGCCATTTTTTTAAAGCTTTCAAATTAGTAACAGTCATTATTAGAAAGCAGGAGGGAAACACGTTTTCCTTGTTTACCACTGGACTAATTGTTTGGAGCTGCCTGCTTCTTATCTCTACAGCAGCTGTAAATGGGAGCCTGAGATAGGCGGATTTTAATTGCAAAATGTTATCAGAATTACAACGTTAAGTGTTCCCTGGCTTCCATCGCACTAGCAAAGTCCATAGACTTTTGGAGCAATAAACTGGAGTCCTATTCCAAAGGGGTATCTGCATGTGCGCATACACATGCAGAGAGCAGGTTTACTTTACCGATTTGCTTTGCTTTTGGTTTTAACAGCCCGGACCAAGATCCTGCTGAATGTTGTGAACTACGTTTCCCGGACGTTTACTGCGAGCCATGCATAGTCCTTGAGATTAAATGGGAGGAAACAGTTAATAGGTATCTGCAGCAGCAATCACAAAAGGATGAAGTTGAGGGACCAACTCTGGTAAATCAACAGCACCACAGCGACAGCACTAGGCCACTAGACGGTTCTCATGATTAGTGTGGCAATCAGGAAATTACAGTTTAATGTGTTTGCTGGAGGCAGCAGCACGAGAATCTTTCATGTACTTTAAAAACTGATTAAAACCCTACTGCCCCTTTTCAGTATTCAGGCACGCAAGGCTGCTTGTCGGAGCCCTGCCAGCTGCTTTCTGCAAGGTAGAATAAAAACAAACATCTCATCCCTGCAGCCCCACAGCCCTGCCAATTGAGTGCTCGGGGCACCTGGAGTGGAGTAGGCTTTTGCAAAATCTAGCCCTTAGGTATCAGGTGCAAAACCACCTCTTGAGGTTACGGCCTTTTACACTGTTGAAGTGACTTTTAGGTAGTCCCTTGGTCTTGAAGTGCCTGCTGGACCAGGCAGTGGAGACTGCTAACATAATCCCAAATAAAAAAATGCAGAGAACGTTAACACCCCCTCAGGCTGATGAGCATAAAAAACACTCCTGTGAAATTAATGCAGACATAGCAGAGGTATTAAACCAGAATACACAAGAAGACAAAGAGGGGTCAGTTTGGCACAGATGACTGCAGCATTCATAAAGTTTTGCTCCTGTTTCAGCAGGGCTAACCCCTGTCCCCGGATAGGTAGGCTGCTCTGTACCCTGGGGGCAAGTCTGAGCCTCCCAGAACTGCAACACCCGCATGAGTGGCCACGTAGGAAACCAAGAGTTGTGATAGGGTCCGCCCTATATCCAAAAACCGTATTTCCAAAAGCTGAGTTTGTTTCTTTCTATTCTTTTCCTCTTGCAGACCATGTAGAAAATTGTATAGAAGAACTGCTAGAATGTGTTCATTTTCAAAAAAAAGGACAGTACGCCAGTAGCACAAAAGCAGCATCAATGACCTTCACCACTGTTTCAAAACCTCTGCTTTACACCATCTTCTATATGCTGTCCCTTTAAGCAAATATTGTGCGACGACCTTGTTAGCTGTGAGGAGTTACAGAGAAGACAGTGGCTTTATTTTTTTTAACGTTAATGACGGTTCCACTTGCCCCTGCATCCGTGGCTGGCTGCTGCTGTACATGTGGATCAGGGTTTAGGGCTGAATCCCTTCTCAATCCACACTTTTGGTTGCCTAATACCCAGGGGTGCTGGCCCATGTCTGGGCCCCCCGCGACGCCTGGGGCCAGGCTGCGGAGCCGCTGTGGGGTGGCAGCATCTCCCTGGGGCAGGAAGTGGGCTGGCCTCGGCGCGACTTTCCATCCAGAAAACATTTTCCATCTCCTTTCCGCCACCTACAACTGGCTGCAGTACCGCCTAGTTAAAACGCACACAAAATAAAAGCACCTCGCGTGCCTCCAAAAAGAGGTTTCTGTTGGCAAATGCTTGCTAAAAATAGCCGCGCGTTTGCCTGTGAGAGCAGCTGGAGGTCACTTACAGAAGGAGGCAAAGAACTCGCTTTGCTGAACTCTGTTTCCAGCCACTACAGCGAGGACGGGAAGTTTTAAAGTGTAATTTCTGCATGGTTCTAGCAAAACTCCGACCAGAGGCAGCGTGGTCCTGGCTGGGCTTGATTCCCCTGCTAGTCAGAGCAGGAGCTTGCTTTCCAACTCCCATTCTCCCTCTTTTGCAGGGAAGCAGGTAGGAGGAGGCTCATTTGTTAATTAAATTTCCCCTGCCAATTTACATTAAAAAGAGGAAACTGTTTCAAGAAGCTCGCAAAACTTTCATAACCCTTAACCTATAAAAGAAGGAGTTGTACGGCTTTTTTCTAAACCTGCCCAAAAGCACCACCGGGTTGTCCCAGGCCAAGTGATGAATAATGAAATAAAGTTCAGGAATGGCACAGCTGGGCTGAAAATCAGGAACATCTGCTCATAGAAAGTCAGGCATTCACCCTCTCCTCTGGCTCCCCCTTTCATCTTTGGATTTTCTCATAAGTTCTTGTTCAAAAGGATGCCATCCCATGGGAAAATGACAAAAGGGGAAAAAGTGCAGACACTGTTACTCAGCGAGGCCAGCAATAGTTGCAAGAGAAGAAAAATTCTTCATGGGAATCCCCCACATCTAAGAAGTAGACGCAAAAATTCACCAGGGAAAAATTCAGCGCTGTCAGCCCCACAGACAATGCCTTTTATCCATGTGGGAGCCTACATTTATCCAGTTTTCATTACCCACGGATGGCATGACAGCAGTAAAAAGGAGCAGAGAAGAATCATTAGGCATGGCCAGAGAAAGTAAGAATAATGGCAGAAGATGTAATTTCTTCTTAAAAAGGTTTGCTCCGTTATGGACATGTAACTTTTAAAAGAGGCCTGTTTACTCCTGGACCAGAACTGGATGTACAGGAGTGGTGCAGAATTCTCCTGTTCATTCCCGATCCCACTGCACTGAAACAGAGTGAAAGCTTCCACAGCAGAGACGTGCAATCCTCTAAACGCCGAGGCGGCACCTGCACACTTGCAGGTGCCATGACAGCGCAACACCAGTCCTGTGCAATACTCTCTCCAAAAAGCGGTACCCCACCCCAAGCAACAGCAGGGCAGACATGCGGCGTGCTGATGCAGTTGCAGCCTCAGCATCGCCCTGGGTGGTGTTTGGTTCCCTGAACTTTTTAGCACGACCTGGCTACCCTGGGATGGCTGCGAAGCCTGCTCCTGCTCGTCAAAGGAGCGCCGGTTAACGACTCCTCGGGGAGCCCCCCTCAGCAGCCCTCAAAACGATGCCTCAAAAAGGGATCTGCCGTTGCGCAGATGAGGGCCGTGGAGGAGAGCCGTCGTCGTGCTATGCCGCGCCTCGCGTGGGGGTGGGGGGGAGCTTCTGTGAGCGTGATGACCACCGCTTTGTGTGCTTACAGCCTGGCCCTCCGGCCCGAGACACCCGCAGCCCCTCTTACCGAAGAGCAAGCTGGCGGAAAGTCGGGGCCCCGGCGAGGCGGGGTGCAGCCCAGGCCAGCAGTGCCCAGCAAGGGCGGGTGGTCCCCAGCGTGCGAGGACCCCTGAAGCGTGCAAGGGGACCCTGGTGCAAAGAGCCCCGCGGCGTGCGATGGGACCCCGCGGGGGTGCGCACACCCGCCGCCCTGCCGGGGCCGGGGAGGGGGCACCGGGAGCCCCGGGACCGGGCAGGGCAGGGAAAGCCCCCCGGGAAAGCCGGCGAGGGGCAGCCGCCCGGGGCGCGGCAGGGAAGTACCGGCGGGGACGCCGGAGAGGCGAGTACTTCCCCCCTGACGTGGAAAAACGCCAAGTCCCCTCCCGCGCCGGGCCGGGCCGAGCTCAGCTCTGCTCTTCCCTCCCCTCCTCTCCCGGGGCGGCGGAGGGGCGGGAAGGGGCCGGCCCGCGCCGGTCCGCCCTCCCTGCCACCGCCGGCGGCGCCGAGCAGGACCAGACCCGTCGGTCGGGCTTTGAGTGGCTGGAAATTCCCGTCCTCGGCGGCTCCTCCCCCGCAGAAATCCCCTCGCCCGGGTGTATATGCGAAGCGCTGCCGCCGCCGCCGCTCAGTCGCAGCAAGCCGGAGCCCTGCCGCTATGATCAGCGCCCGCCGCCTCGTCGAGCCGCCGGTTATGGAGGGCTACGAGCCAGCGAAGAAAGAGCGCCAGGGCGGCTTCCCGCTCGACGACCGCCACGACAGCGGCTTGGACTCCATGAAGGAGGAGGAGTACCGGCAGCTGGTGAAGGAGCTGGAGGACATACGCCTGCAGCCCCGCGAGCCGCCCGCCTGGGCGCAGCAGCTGACGGAGGACGGAGACACGTAAGCGGGGGTCGGGGGCCGGCCGCGGGCGCGGGCGCGGGGCCGGGGCCGGGGCCGGGGCCGGCCGAGGACGGGACAGGATGTGCTGCCGGCGGGGAGGCGCCGGGCTGGGCCGCGGCGCGGCGGGGAGGGCGGAAAGTCCCTGGAGGGGCGCCAGGGAGAGGCGGCTCCCGCGGCCGCGGAAAGCCCCGGCCGCCGAAAGCCCCGGCTTGCGACACCCGCGCGTGACCCGGGACCGGCCCCGGGCCCGCCTCGCCCCTCTGCCCGCCTCGGGGGGGTTAGCGTGGGGGTTCTAACGTCCGTCGCTCAATTTTTTTGTTGTCGTTTCCCCTCGCCCCTCCGCAGTTTTCTCCACTTGGCGATTATTCACGAGGAGAAGGCCCTGAGCCTGGAGGTGATCCGGCAGGCGGCCGGGGACCGTGCTTTCCTGAACTTCCAGAACAACCTCAGCCAGGTACTTTCAACTCTGCAGCCCCAAATCCGGATCAGCCCCCGCCACCCCCACAGAAGCCCTCTGGGGAATTCCCACCCAAAAGAGTCCTTTTAAAATTTTTTTTTAATTGATGGAATCAATTAAGTCAAGCCTACTTAAATCAAAGCCTACATTCAGGAAAGTCCCCAGCTGGCTCCAGCCAGCCTTAGTACAATGCTTCCTCTCCCCTGAGAGTGGCATTTAACACCCGCATTTTTCAAATATGATGCAATGGGTTGCATCCCTCTTTACTGGGGTGTTAATTGTAGCCTTCGTATGGATTGACTGTTCGGTGTCCGGAGAGCCCTAAGTTCATCACTTCCAGACTAAAGGGCAACTATACAACATGCTGGGAAGCACAAAGACCTGAGTTTATGGGGTGTGTTTTTAATTGGGGGCACAAATCACCGAGTGGTCGAGGGCTCTGTTTGTCTAGATGTTGCTGCCAAGTTTGCAGTGTAACTTACGGGTTTGTGTTTTCTCTTCTGCCTGCAGACTCCTCTTCACCTGGCAGTGATCACCGATCAGCCTGAAATTGCCGAGCATCTTCTGAAGGCCGGGTGCGACCTGGAACTCAGGGACTTCCGAGGAAACACCCCCCTGCATATTGCCTGCCAGCAGGGCTCCCTCAGGAGCGTCAGCGTCCTCACGCAGTACTGCCAGCCGCACCACCTACTCGCTGTCCTGCAGGCAACCAACTACAACGGTACGGGCACGCTGTTGTACGTCGATATCGGTGTGCTGTGCTGAGGGTAGGGTTGATGTCCCGTAGAGCTCAAAGATCTCTAGAGGGCTGGAGAAGGATCATTATGCCCATTTGAGAGTTGAGGAGCCCAAAGCACACAGCAGTGTCTGACTTCTTTAAAATGTCACTGCCTTGTAGGCCTCCTTACTGTTGATTATTGGCTCTCACAGCTTTGAATTTTGCATTTTTAGTGAGTACTTTTGCAGTGCTCCTTTTTTTTGGTTACAGTTAGTTGCAGTCAAACACTGGAATAAAGCCTCCAAGAAATCTTTCCAAAATCCAACCCTGTTATTCATACTTACTGGAAGCTGGAAAGCTCTTCTGGAAAACACCCTTTTGTCATGGATGAAGCGCACACTTAGATACCATCCTGTCCTATCTTCTTGACTTTAGCTGAATGATAGGGCATTAGGGTAGACTTACCCAAATTTTCCCTTCATTTGTGTTTTGCAGGACATACATGTCTCCATTTGGCGTCTATTCAAGGATACCTGGCTATTGTCGAATACTTGCTGTCCTTGGGAGCAGATGTAAATGCTCAGGTATGTAATGTATGCTGTGAATTTGACTGAGCAGGGCTGTGTAGTCGTAAGAATCAACAGGTCTGGCACTGGCTGTGGCTCTCCTAACGTCCCAAACCTTGTGTTATTTTCATGCAGGAGCCATGCAATGGCAGAACGGCACTACATTTGGCTGTCGACCTGCAGAATTCAGACCTGGTGTCGCTTCTGGTGAAACATGGGGCGGATGTGAACAAAGTGACCTACCAGGGCTATTCCCCCTATCAGCTCACATGGGGAAGAGACAACTCCAGCATACAGGAACAGCTGAAGCAGCTGACCACAGCCGACCTGCAGATGTTGCCAGAAAGTGAGGACGAGGAGAGCAGTGAATCGGAGCCTGAATTCACAGAGGATGAAGTAAGTAGCTATTTGCACCTTTTCAAGAGAAGGGGAAAATCTTGCCCTTTGTAGGGTTTTTTTTTTTTGGTGATGCTGCTCTGATGACACGCTCCAGTGACCTCTTACCTGCATAACAGACATAACAGACATTTATAAATAGCCCATAAAGTAAGGTTACGTGATCAACCATCAGCAAGATGGCAGTTGGGGCGAGCAGATAAATAGAATAAATTTAAGAATAAAATGTAAAAAATAACATGAGGGAACAGAGGTTAGCTTCATGCAACACAGTTGTCTGAACACCGTTCTGTTGCTGACACCTACAGAACCTTGTGAGATAAAATTCAAGTTAATGGGTGGTTTTCTCCTCCCCAGCATTTGTTTTTCTAATGTTCTCAGTGCTGCTAAATGGCAAACGAAACCATTTTGGTGTAGAAATTTTATATGCTGCTGAAGTCAGGGCATGCAGAATTTGGCAGTTATCCCAGAGTGGATACGATACTCCCAGTAAGAGTTTTGCATTAACAGCCTTTTGTTTTTTCTTGCAGCTTATATACGATGACTGCCTTATTGGAGGACGACAGCTGGCATTTTAAAGCAGAGCTATCTGTGAAAAGAAGTGACTGTGTACATATGTATAGAAAAAGGACTGACTTTCTTCATTTAAAAAGAAAGTCACAATGTGAAGGGAAAAACCAGGAGGGAAATACTACACTGCCCAGCAAGGAGCATGTAATTGTAACAGGACGGTTCCAGGTTCTGGCCCGTGTTTAAATACAGGAGTGGGATGTGTAACATCAGTAGAGATCTGTGATTATTCACACCACCTGATAAAGAGCCACATAGCCAATCTTCTCAGCCCTACAGAGGTAACAGACTACACATCCAACCTGCTGGTTACAGAGAGTTATCTTGTGGCGTTAAGTACCACGAGGAATGCGTGTCGCCTCGTGGCAAGGCAGGCTCATACCAACCCCCCCATCTTCTCGGAGACTGCGTGTTAATCTGTGTTGGGCTGGTGGTGCTCCCTGGCCTTACTGACCGGCCTCAGCTGCTCTTGGTGGGGTGTCCCAGGTGGAGGAGTCAAACCAAGGGACTGGTGACCTCCTGACTGTTAGAAGAAAGTAGCAATAATGTTAACTGTGGGCATTGGAAACTGTGTGTTTCACACCATGTGTGTCATAATTGCTACACTTTTTAGCAATTGTATATTGTGTAAATACTGTACATTTTTTGTTTATAATTATTTTGGTACATGTGAGATATGTATTTATTAAAAAAAGACAGATTACTGTACCTGGTGTGTGTAATGGTTCGTTGCCCACCTCGTCGTCCTGAGATATGTGGGAATCCACCTGGTGTGCTTTTTAAGAAACATTTAACACCTAGTAGACCGATAGGGTCACAGGCTCAGGGGTTTTAGGTGGTTTACCTCGGCAGCAGTCAGACATCTAAGCAGCTCACAGCTCTCACAGCCCTTCTGCTGCAGCTAATTTTGGAAACAGACGTAGGTGTTGTTTCCTGCGCCCGTTGCGGCAGGCGGGTCGGGGGGCCGGTATTCCCCCTCCGTCAGCCAAGCACCGGGCCACCCGGCCGCTAGAGAGGGGTTTTGAGGCCACCTGTGGCAGCGCCCACCCGCCCGCCCTCGTGGCACCTTTCGTTCCAGCTCCAATACACGCCGGCAGCTCTTGCTGGGACTTGCCGGCGGAGGCTGGAGGTTTGCAGTGCAGCCCCGCACCCGCTCGCCCTCTCGTTTATCACCCGGCTCAGCTCCGGTTTGAACTCGGACACCTTCGGATTTTCCAAAGGGGTTTTCCACGGGAAGAGGGAGCACACGCCCGGGAACATGTGCTGCTGCCCTCTGCCCCCAAAATTCAGGCGTGGGGCCTCCCCCCTTCCCGGCTGCAGGAGCTACAGCTCTCCTTGTCCAATTCACAGCGGTGGAGGATGTGGCTTTAACCTGCTCCAGTTATTCCTGTGTGTTTCTCTCCAGCATTCAGACAGACAGAATCACTTTGCTCAAATCCTCACCTGCACCTGATTATCTGTTGGCAGCCTGCTGCAGTGCGGGACTAATTTTAGCCACAGATTTTAGCCCGGCGTGTGACCACATAAAGGATGGGTTGCGTGAAGGGTGGCCGTGCCTCATTCCTTCTGTGCCATAACCCCCTGGACAGGGATGGGGTGCAGCAGAGCTGCTGAAGCAGGACTGAGCTCTGCCAAGAGTGTTGGCCAGGGGACTTCTGTGCTGCTGGCACCTGGCCCAGCTCAGGCCACTGGAGAAGGCCATGGCTCCCTGTTGTACAGGAACACCCATTCCCTTTTCTGCCCTGCTCTTCCTGAGGGGTTCCTGACACATGACCTGCTCTAAGGAGGGCTCTCCGGTATGAGGAAGAGTACCACAGCTGGCTGGATACTTCCTAATTTGCATGGGAGCCAAAGGCCATTGTGGAAAGGATTATATGAATTTGTCATCCTGAGTCATTTTTATTTCCCTTCCACTCTCATTGCATGAGCATAGCCCAGGTGTATGCACTGAAACTTCCTTCTGGCAGACAGGGCCATGCCTGCATTGCAAACCTGCAAAGTTTTCCAGGTGTGGGGCTGGGTGAGAATCTGCTAAACCCTTCTTCTTCTTGGGCACTCACCCTGCACTCCAAAGGACCACTAAGTCTGAGCTGGGGATGGGGACTGGGCAGTTTATCCACCTGCTGCTACAGGGTTTTTGCCAGCAAAGAATCCTGAGTGACTTTCAGCCTTGCTTGACTAAACACGATGTCGCCAGGGCTGGGAGTGGAAAAGGCAATGTTCCTCTCATTGGCTACACTTCAGTTTCCCCCCCCTGCAAAAAACAGGAGCTGGAAATGCTGTCAAGGTCCTGCAGAGGCATGCACCAGCTATAGGTATCAGTGTTCTGGAAGTGCTTGGGTACACGGCTGGACCTGGTATGCAAATATTTAAATAGATAACATCTGAATGCAAATACTTCTTATTCGAAGGCCAGAGGGAGGGAGGAAAGTGCACTTATCAGCAGTACCAGGGTGGTCGAGTAGTTTTGGAGGCAGCAGTTACGTTTTCTGCTGCCCATTGCAACATTTAGACAAACAGTATCTTGGGAAGGTGCTGCTACAATCTTGCAAGAATTCTATAATGACTTAATAAATGAAGCAAATGCTTTACTTTACAAGGAAGTTTTGCAGTTAAACAAATCATTGCCCAGGTACCGCATGCTGGTTTTGCTACTGTTTGCCTCTACCAGTCATGCAAAAGTAACCAAGTATTGTGTGCAGAGCAACCACAGGTAAAGCAGGTAGGATGGAGATTAATGCGAGAATATGTGTTTGTTAGCAAAATAGGTTGGGGCATGTTGTGTATTTTTGCATTGCTAATGTGGGGCTATTCAGTGCAGAGCTTTGCCTGTTCACTCGATGATACAAGAAGATTGTCCGCTGCAGGTCACACCCCACACCCCCAGTTTCAAACACCCTTAACTGCTGTGTGTCCACCCTGTCTCTGGCTTTTCCACACCTATGTCTTTAGAAAGACCTTCTGAGAGTGGTTTTGGTGATAACCTGCCTTCATGCTACCTTCTTGGCACTCTGGCAGATATGTTGCATGGTCCCATTTGTAGGACTCGGAGCAAGAACTCCTTATGCATTTATTCTGCCAGCATCACTTTTTCCTTATTCAGCCACCACAGCTGCTATTAGCAGAGTGCACTAGCGTGCTCTTGCTTGTCCTCCTGCCGGTGCTTCCCTGCACTGGGCCAGGGTTCAAAATTCTCTCTCAGCACCTTTGCCACCTGCCCTGGGTGGCTCAGCAAGCTTCAAGAGCAGCCACGCTGCTGCAGATCAAGGTTCTGTGAAGTTCTAATTTCCTCTCTCCATTAGCCTCCTTCCTTTCCTCAGCTCGTACCATGCCTATGTCCTCCACTCTTACTGCCCTCAGCACCCATATCCACCTCTGCCTGCTTTTTTCTCCCTCCCAGGGTGAGCACCTTTCTGCAGGTCCCCCGTCCCTCTTTTCCTGCAACACCAGCTCACCATGAACTCATTCACCCATCATGACATTGCACAGCATGAGGCTGCATTTTTGTTTCTAGCCTTTCCCCACTGCCCGTGCTTGTAAATTTCTTTGATAATCCCACAGGGATATTCCCGTATTTCCTTATATTGCTCACAAAGAGCTGAACTCCCCATTTCCTCCCACACCCTCCTCTTCCTCCTTGCTCTCCAGCTCCCTGCAGGCCTCCCTCACCCCACCACAACCCAGGGGCCACCTTCAGTCCCTGCTCTCCTGCCTTTCAGCTCACTCAGCATCAGCCCTGGACTTCTTAAGACCCTTATGGTGGTGACAGATAAAATGCAGGCTGCCAGGGTGGCAATGGTGGGGAGCAGAGCCCAGGGCCTTGATTTTCCCCCAGTAAAGTGGGAACCTTTTTCTTCCATTCACTGCAGCTTTGGAAACTGTTAAAAGCAAGGTCCAAAGGCAGCCCTGCACCTAGGGACATGCGCGAGGAGGGTCCATCCTCCCACTCACTCCAGCGCCAGCCTGACCTTTGCAGTCGTGAGCAAAAACCTTTCACCGCCCTCCTCGCCTGCTTGCTCTGCCGCTCTCGGGTTATGGTGCAGCGTGCTCCTCTCACGCAGCTTGGGCTGTGTGGGCTGTTTGACACACAGCTGTGGGTCTCTCAGCTCCCTCAGCAGAGAGAGGTGGGACGGGCAGTGCCAGGAGCTGCCTGCCCGCCTGCCCGCTGATGGGCTTTGAGATCACGAGGGGCCACAGTCCTAATGTGGAGGCCTTAACTCTCGCTGTCCTCCTCCTCGTCCTTCAGCCTTTTGACCTTAGGAAGGGGCTCCCTATTGACTCCTCAGCATTTTACACAACAAGATGAACAACAGGGGCCAACGGACAGTGTTTACCAACTGTGCGCCCTGCATCCAGCTGGTGGGCACATCTACCTGCCTGCCCCAGCAGGACTCGATGCACCAGAAGGCAGTGAGGCCACCAGGACCCTTAATCCATCCCCAAAAGTGGCAGCCTCACTGCTGCTGGCTTTGCCCCACAGCTTCAGTTCAGGTCTGGATGAGCAAGATGGTTGAGTGAGGAAAGGAAAATGTGGAACCAGCAACAAAACCTGAGGAAAGATACTGTGATATCCGAGGAGGAGGACAAGCATCATTTGTGACCGGTTTTAATGGAAAATCTTTGATGATGGTGGACTCTGGTCTGGGCAGGGGCCCAGCACAGATCATTTTCCTGCAGAAGCTGAGCTGTGGAAATAATTAAGCATCCAGTTGTTCCTAGAAGAAAGAATTGCAGAACGGAGTGCAGGGATGGCAGGGAGGACTCTCTCCCTGGCTGAAAGCCTGCCCTCACTTAAGGGGGGTGGAGGATGGGCTTTTCCAGCGTCTCTGTGCTCCCAGCACTGTGCTTTGCTGGAGAACGAGAGCTGCGTGGGATCCCGAGGGAGCAGGAAAGTCCTGTCCCCTCACACCAGCCAGGACAGCACATGGTCCCAGGACGGCTGCTGCACAGCCTCTCCCTGTCTCCAGCAAGCGCCTGTCACAGCTCTGGCACCTCTCACCTCCGCGTCCCTTCAGACAGCTCTCTCAAGCACTAACATCAGGGCCAAAAGGCTCCCTTTAAATGCTGACAGATTCGTCAGGCCATAATGTAAGAAGCCGCCAGAGGGGTTGAAACAGACACTCCCCCCAACACCCTGGAGGTTTGGCTGCCCTCCCTCCCCTTGCTCCAGCACTCAGATTTTCCCAGGACCGTCTCCTTGTCCAATTTTCCAAACAGGACTTTCCAGCCGCTGTCAGAAGAGAGCTGGGGTTTTCCCCACTCAATCCCTTCTGCACTTTTACCCCTTTACAGCAGCCATGAGCCATGGCACTTGGGTCCATCGCCTCTCCAGCAGCGGGAGTGCAGCCTCCTGCCTGCCCATCGCCAGCCCCAGGGGCTTCCCTGCTCCAAAGAAACAGGCCTGCACCCCTTTAATTTAAATCCTTTTCCCATTCCCAGTTTTAGCTAATTTAGATTCATTTTCCTGCACATCTTTCAAGGGAAGCTCTTCATCCCTCCAGCTGAAAGTAAAATACAAGCAAATGTGTGCAAAGTCCTGCAAGAAAGAGCCTTAAAATGCAACTATTTTTAACATGCACGCACCCCATGAAGGGCACATGGCTATAGTTACAGTGCAACACTTAACTCAGTTAATTATTACCCCTGAATTTCAGTAGCTTGAAGGAGGGAGTTTCCCAAGGCCCTATGGAAGATCTCTGTGAGCGCTGCCGCTCCACTTCAGTAATGCTCCTTGTTTGCACCAGGGAGTGGCCAGGGGTCGAGCGAGACACAGCCCCCGCGGAGGAGCACTGACCGGTGTTAAAGGAGAGCCCGTAGTGTTCGCTCCTGTGGCATGGGAGGACCCGTGTGGTGTTTTTCCTCTCTGTGTGGAAAAAGGACATGCCACGTCTCAGTCAAAGTTCTGCGTGTGTGCTGAGCTGAGAAGGACTGAGAGTCGGTAAGGATGGCTGCCCAGCCTGCGCGGCACGCAGAACGAAATGACTCTCTTCTTTCAGTTTTTTCTAAGTGGACGGGTTTCCATTCTGGCGTGCGTCAAGGCTGATGTTTCTGGATTTCATCTAAAACCTTAGATCTGACTCCTGGCAGCAGCTTCTCCGAGATGTTTTGTCCCAGCAAACAAACAAACAAACAAGCCCTCACCCAAGCTGCATGGAAGCTCCTTACCCGGGCCTGTGCCAAGCATGGCTTGCGGAAAACCCTCCTGAGGAGGGGGATTCACACCACCCACTCGCCCCCGAGCACACTTGATCTTCAGCTCCTCTCAAACAGCCTACTACAGCTAGTAAAACATTCAACATTGTCTGTTCATCCACCCCAGACCTCTCCGTGTTCCCATCCTTGCAGCCCTGACCCCCAGCAGCAGTAGCAGGCTGAAATGCGTGGTGCCGAGCTGTTGGACCACCCCACCACGGCGAGGGAAAGCTCACAAACTGCCATGTCTCCTGCCTTGACAATCACCCTCGTGGGACAGAGCTCAAACATGTGGAAACTGAAATAATTAGGTGGAAAAGGGGTTAGCCAGCAGCAGTGTGGCAGGCTGGCAGGCTTTGCTCGCGGTCGGCCAGGTTTAAACAGGTGATCAAACAGCACGAGGGCATGTTCAACAACTGTGAAACGGCAAGAAGGCAGAGGAAAATGGCAGCAGTGCGACCGGGGTGCGAAAGCTAGGTGAGACGCTGCCGGCAGCAGACACGGGTCCAGCAGGTCCCCCGGGTCAGTGGTGGTCTCATCCCCTTCACAGCCCAGCAGTAGCACTTTTCACACAGAAATGCTTAAGCTTCCCCCACGGCATCCTCCCCTCTGGCTCTGTCCCAGGGGGAGGGAGGCGAGCAGGTCCAGGAGAGGCTGGGACTTCTGGCCAGGATTGCCTTCTGCCCCTGCGTGATGGCACGTAAAGCCAGTTTCCTTTCTGCACACAGCTGACTTCCAAGGTCACCCGCTTCCCTCTGTGAGCCGCTCCTGCATCTGAGGGACTTGTGGAGTAAGGAACCGATAAATCTTCATTTTCTTTTTTAGAGAAGTCCGGGCAAAACGGGAAAGGGAAACTGCGCAGGTTACTTGGCAGTTGGCTTCCTTCCACGAGCAGTTCCAGGTGCATGGCAGCATGACCAAGCCTTCCTAGGCGTGGTGCTCTGGGAAGCCTCTTCCTAAAAAGAGCCATGCTGAGGGGCAGAAGACAAGAGGACCAAGCTGCACCCATGCATTGCACAAAATTAGAGAAGAGCATCTCAGTAGAGCACATGACAGCTCTGTGCCACAAGCAGGACCACAGACATTTCTCACAAAGACTGGTGAGTGCCAATATCTCCAAATTTTCTGCTTCAAATTGAAGAACAAGTGGAATAACTCAAAATAGCCATTTTTTTCCATTTTGCAAAGGAAATGTTTTGCTCTGCTTTGTTTGTTAGAAACAATGCATTGTTTAAAAAAATTGTATGATTAAAAGAATATTGAGAACTTCCCAACTGAAACAGATTACTTTTGTAGACTCAGAAAACAAGAATGTATTTCATTTTTTCTTACTCATTGGAAACTTCAGGTGTTTGTTTTCTCACTCACCTGAAAAATTTTTTCTCCTAAGCTTTTGTGGTTGCAACATAACAGAATTTCCTCTCCCACTCTTCTCCTGAGTCATGTGAACTGGGCATACCTCCGATCTGGGGCTTGCCATGTCGTCTCTGAAAAGCCAGCCCCCAAATTTGCATCCATCTGCCATCTATAGCGTATCTATTAAACTCCTCATGCTTGCATAGGAGCAAGTCTTCAATTAGCCTTACAGCTAGCAGCCTTCCATCAGGTCTGCTTGGCTGCCTCTCGCCGTCACAGCATCCACCCCCCTCACAGATGTACATCCTATTGCTTCTACCCATTGACTCCATCTTTTGGCTGCTCTAAATATACCAAGAAGAAAACTCAGCTCACGGGAGGTGGAATTTTCAAAATTGATCCTGAGAGCACTCTCGTGCTCTAAGTTTTGGGGCTGCAAATCAGTCCGTGGCAAGTGTATGACTTAGCCCATGTCTCAAGACTGATTCAACCCAAGGCGTGAAGCCAATGCACATGACCCAGGGAGTGTTAGGTATTTCCCACGCAGATGCTTTCATTCAGCAATAAAGCAAATGCAGCTCGGTGTGTCCTCTTCCTGGAGGCAAGTCCCTTGTGTTGTAAGCACGTTCGTCATGAAATGCCACTGCACATGGCTTCTCAACATCACCATAAGAAAAATGTTATCTTTGCAGCTGTTCTGCTTCACTGAGTTTACAGCTGGGCCCTTGAATGCTGTCAATAGAAATTGCACGTTCCTTGTAAGCACAGGATAAAGACAGCTCCATGGAGCCTTATTAATCATTTTGCTTAATGGCACATGAAATATCATCTTCAGCTCCAGTCTCCAGAGCATCTGAATCCTGTCTCTGAGAAGAGCAAAGAAATAATTTGGAAGTAGCCTCCCTTTAGGCATCCCACCCGAGCTGGGGTGCACAGGCGAATGCTGTGTTGGTGAAGATGCTGCTGCTGTGCAGAGTGCTGGCACGGCACAAGTGATCCTGTGTGCCTTCCCCTGCGTCTGCCCGCTGGCACTGCAGGGAGACTGAGAGCTTTTGGCCCAGGCTGGATATGACCCTGGCCCAGAGCAGAGGTGAAGAAGGATGCAGCACTGCTGGGCCCCATTGCAAGGGGCCTTTTTAAGGGTGAACTAAAAGGCAGGTGTGCCCTAATGATAGGGCAGACTTTTTAATCACTTTTTATCACCACTTAGCCCAAAGAGCAGCGCTGTGACACATGCAAAGCGGTTGCTGTTTGCTCCTGGTGGCAGCTCGGTCCCCGTCTGGGGCTGGCCATCGAGCACAAGTGCTCCCGACATCAGAGGTCGTGGCCGGAGCAGGAGATGTCCCTGTCCCTGCAGCACTTCAGTGCCTGGCACCCCAAGCCCTATCCTGTTAGCTGTCGGGGACCTGCTTCAGCAAACCACAGGAGGAAGTCAAAGACAAGATGTGTGAGATCATTGAAGCATGCAGAGCACGGTCCCGCTTAACCTCATCCATCTGCCACTGGCCGCTGGAAATCCAGAGTTCAGGACATAACTCACCAATAGTGGATGTAAACAGTCATGACAATCAGAACAAAGCACTCTCCAAAATGAGAGCAAGCACTGCAAATGTCACCCTTTAGAGAGTCAAAGCAGAGAGGCATCATGTGCTTTCAACCTCCACTGAATGGAGCAGGACCTCACCACCTCTGAACTGAGCTTCCAGGAGCTCTTCAGAAAGGAAAGTGCAAGCTGGCGCAGAGTGACTGAGCTGCTTTGCATGGGATTTCATTTTACCTTTTTTTGTGAAGCAGTGGTGAGAAAAAGAGGCAGTGATGGTAAATGCAAATATCTGCAAGACATCAAGGCCTCAGCAGGGAACCTGCTCAGCTCTGTGGTCCCTGAGCACAGGGATAAGGGAGCTGCATGGGTTTGACTTATGATTGACAGGGATCTTGCTGCAATGACTGACTGCTCTCGTGGCTGGGAAGTAAGTCCCTTTATCCCATCAACAAGAGTTGGGGGTTTTTTTGGCTCCTACTCAGACATGATCGAAATACATACTGAAGATCTGCTCTTAAAAGTGAGAGCTCGACACGCACGGCTGCCTTTGGCATTACAAGAAATGCAGAGGAAAGAGGAAATTATTTGAACTGTGTGCATGCGGCATGAGTTGCATCAAGCTGCAGATAGGATGATTCTTCTCAGTTGCAGTGCAGCAGCTACATCAGTGTCTTACTGCTTTTACTGCTGACAGCTAAATTATTTCTTGCACAGCTGTAATCACACAGCTGTATTCACACACCTAATGAACTTGCTTCTGCATAAATCCAGAGCATCTCCTTTTTGCTGTCAACCTGTTGGGCCCTCTGTCCCTGCACAGCACCTCACAGATCTCATGTGCAGTGTCAGATATGCTGCTGGCATGGTTTTAAGAGACCCCAGGAGGGGCCTCCGCAAGAGCTGTGTGCTTCCAGCATGTGCCAACTGGGCCTGCAGATGTCCCGGGAGAAAACCTCCCAGCCAGAAGCCAGGACAGCACTGGCTGATCAATACCAAAGGAATGAGGGAGAGGGAAGGAAATGTTTTTGCTAGCAAACAGCCAGCAATTTAAATTAGAAATTGCAATAACAGCAGTGAGCCTGACTGAATGTGGTATTAGCCTCTCAAAATACTTGTAGTACGAATGCTGTAAGTCCCTAGTGGGGAAAACTGAGGTACAGATAGTGGTTTATGCTGCAGCATAGGAGGGCTCAGCCTGCTCCGTAACAGCACCGAGGATAATGAGAAAGTAAAACGTCACCTCTCCTTAAAAGCACCTTCTGGTAACAACAGTGGTACGGGCTGGCAAAGGCTGGGGCTGGCTCCATCTCTGCTGCTCACCGTGTGTGTGACTGGGGCAAAGCCACTGCCGCCCCATGCAGCTCGGCTGCTCCTCGCCCGGGCAGGCTACACGTGCACCTTAGGGCACCGCAAACCAGCAGAGGCAAAATGCTGCCGTAGGACATGGAGTCAGCCCGCGCTGGGCTTGTGGCCCGCAGCATCTCTGCCCCAGCTTTGAGCTCTAAGCTCCCCAGGGCAGGGACTGCTGTTAAATAGGTGTTTGCGGAGCTGCCTTGAGAGTATGTGCTACCAGTCCCCTCCTCCGTGGAGCTGCAAGGAATATGAACTGGTAAAACCAGCACCTATGATGTTAAAGCAGTTGGTGCTTCCAGCTGCAAATGTACCCGCTTTGATGTCTGCTGGGACAGCCAAGATTTGGACTGTCCCCTGTGCACCGGGCCTCCCTTGGCTTAGGCTCTACTAAATTAGCAGACTTCTGTCAGCAATGTGCAATAAGGTAAGGTAAAAGGCTGTGGACTCCAGTAACCAGAGCTACGTGGAAATTCAGGAGGATTTCTTGCTGGGCAGGGGCCCTGCCATGCCAGCGGGTTTCACCTTTGCTCAGCCCTGCTGGCAGGCACTCTATGCAAATGCCCTTCTCTAAGCTTTCACACACGGGACTTTCAAAAGGTTTGCGCTCTTCAGAAAAGAATTTATAGGATCAGATTTTCCTATTGCCCCTCAAGTCATTTTATTAATCACTGGGACCATTCTCAAACATCTTTCAACATTGAGAAATTCCACTTAATCACAGCCTGCCTTGCTACCACCTTCTCAGCATCAGATGGAGAAAGAAATGATGCAGCGAGGACCTTAGTCACACTAACGCTGCTTCAAGGCTGAGCTGGGGAATGGGACGTGAATCATCTTTGCCTTTTCTTTCTTTTAAGGGAAATAGAGAAGACAACTGCTGCTCTGAGAGTAAAATGCATAGAGCAGTGACAGGTCTTCCTGTTTCCTTCCCATCTCAGGTCCCTGCTGCGTGCTTCTTCCCTGCACTTAGCTGCATCTGCTAAAAAGGCCCGCTTCTCTTTCAAGCTACTCCTTGGAGATTTGTTTACCACATCCCAGCAAGCGCAGAGCCATGCAGAGCTGTTTTCCAGGACCGGCTGACAGAGAGAATTGCAGGATATTTTCCAAACAAGCCAGTTCCTCCTTACAGAGGACTTTTCTGTGTGTACAGATGCATAAGGGCAGCAGGATGTGGTGCTGGGAGATAAAAGACCGGCTCCTTGGAAAGGCATAAACATGACAATGATAGGCATTATATTGCCTCACTTTTACAAGCCTGCCTGCTTGCCGGAGTCCACTGAGCACGTCCAGTGCCCAGGACAGGGAGCAAGGAGCTGCCTACGCAAGCAAAGGGGAATGCCAAGGCCAGAGGTGCACCTCCAGCCTCAGGCTGGCCAGTGCGGCACGGCGGGGAGAAGGTGGTGAGTCAGGATCAGAGGTCATGGCGGAGCTGTGCTGTGAAGTGCTCTCCGTGGCCTCACCTTTTTTCCCCCCTGATCTGAGGCACGCAGAAAGGAGCACAGCCCAGGATAGCACAGGGCTCTGCAGACTGTCCCTTTCCTGTAGCCAGATAACTGAGCGAGGCTTGCTCCGAGGCACTGTTATACTGGGTAGCAGAAACCCCCTCTGCATAGAAGGAGAAAGGGCAGGGGAAAACAGCTGGAGTATTTTGCCCCCTCTCTCTTCTACTGGAAAATGCATAACAACAACTCCCATGGGTGCAGCCCCTCAGGAGAGGAATAGATCTCTTGCTAGAAGAATCCAGCATTTTTTATCTGGACATGCTTTGAGCAAGGACTAGGTAATACTCAGCTAAAGAGCCTGGAGCTGAACTCCACGCTAACACTCCCTCCACTGCTTCAGCCTGCTCCTGCCCAACTAAATGCTAAGATCTTCCGGGGCAGGCAGCCCAGCGCGTCAGCCGTGGCTCCCTGCCAAAGCAACCGGGAGCTGCAGCCCTTGCCTCTGCAGCCGGGCATGCTGCGGGGCCTGCCTCTGCAAGCTGTCCAAAAGGGCCAGGTCGGAGCAGTAGGCTTGGGCTCTGCGGTGAGGAAAAGCATGCAACTCGTTGCAAGCCGGCTGGGTCATGGTTTGCTGCAAAAAACCCCCAGTGCGTTGCTAGGGAGAAATCCCAGCAAGCCGCTTGGGTAGGCAGGGGTTGCCCTATTTCTGTTTGGGGTTTCCTGGCCTGAAATAAAGGTGCCTGTGCTGAGAGAAGCTGCGTGCGTGCGGTAAGCTCAGCAGGTTGCACGCGTGGGATCTCCGGCTCACAAGGGGACGATTGGCGCAGTACAGCCAGCGTACTTCAGCTGCACTTGTGCAATTGAGAGTCCAGGATTTCCAAACACTCAGGTGACTGGTCACAGCTGTTGTTTTGCTGGGGTTGCTCCATGTCAGCCAGCCAAGGTCCTCAGCTTTGTCACAGACAAAATTTCCAAGGGTGAAATGTGAGCATGTCCAGGGAGGCTGCGGATATGGGGTGACTGGTCTGTGCTCAGCGATCTCCTCCAGGGAGAAGGTCAGAGGAATCCTCCCCTGCAGATCACTTGCCAAGGATGGAGCTGTGCACTGCCCTGCTGGCCCCTTCCACGTGCCCATGCACACGTGCCATCAGGCTGTTAGCGTTCCTAGCTGGTCTGAGCCCTGGTTTGGACAGAAACTTGCCGCTAATTCAGCAGCCAGGGCTGCGCATGGAGTAGTTTGTCATTAATTTTGGTACAGCTTGCTTTTCTGTTGCCGTGAGTTTGCAGCCATCCAAACTCAAGCAACATGTAAAGCTGGGAATCCCCCCGCCCCCAAACCCTTCTATCACCCAAATAAAGTCACCTCCCTAAACCACAGGCCATCAACCTAGTTCCAGCTCTTGGCAGGACGCCTGTAGGGACACACTCCAGCCCCATAGTAATGCCAGTGCTGGGAGACAGGCACCCACCCAGGCTGCAGAGCCACCTACAAGGAGACAGAGCTTCCAGGGTTTGCTTTTGCTGTTTTGATCTCAGTGCTCTCTCTCTTTCTCCCAGCCCCCTACCACCCTGGAGCTGCCAGCTGTGGCCACTCCTGGCTTCTGACAGCCAGCACTCGGGTCACACAAGCTACTGTGCAAAGTAGGTTTCTCAACTCACTCAACTCTTCTGTTTTGTTTGGTTGGATTTAGCAGCTTGAAGGCGATAAACAAGTCTGTTCCTAGAAGCTTTGCTGCAGGAGCTGGCAACCTCTATTGGCCACCAGAGACAACTCTGCAGGAAGGTGGTGCCAGAAGTTACACGAGCAGGGAAGCCCCCGGCAGGCGATTTTGCAACAACATCCTCGGCATCCAGGATGTCGTGACAGCTTCCAAGGTTGCTTTTCTCCGTCAGCCCCAGCATGTCTCTCTGGCAGGCGCTGCAGTAGCTGCACATGCTTGCTGAGCACTTGCACAACATGAGTATCAAAGCTGTGCTTAGGGCAATCTGAGCTCATGCTTTCTTATACTGCAAAACAGAGGCCTCATCCTCGGAGTTGAGCAAACCCATAATTTATGCTGGGGATGATCAGCCCTGGGCGCACGCGGAGCCTCTGAGGGAGCTGCTCACGTTGCGCCGCACTGCAATTTATTTGCTAGCCAGGCTATTTCAAGCTGTGTCAGGGGCACTGGGTTACATGAAGAAAACAGCTCGTTGAGCAACAGGCTGTGTTTGACACTTCATAAGGCCACCACAGTCACCAACCCAGAGGTCTTTCCAGTCTGGTGTGTTGTCTTCAGCCATGATCAGTGCTGGAAACACTGGGGTATAACCTTGCCATCACTTGAGCTCCTTGGCAACTGGCAGTGCACAACTGTGCAGGGAGATGCTTCTGCCTGTGTTGGTGACTATCTTAACTACCCAGCAGCAGGAGAATTAAAAGCAGTATAATCCAATCCCAGCTGGAGCTGAGGCTGCAGGGCCTACAGAAGTGTAATCTGAAGCGCCACAGAAATACAGCAGCTATTACATCCCAGCTTCAGGAAAAACTACTTGTTCTCCAGTAGCCTAGTGGAAATCAGCACTTGGGCACAGATCCCAGAAGAGATTTAAGACCCTAAATCAGGGTGCTGGTAGGCTGTGAAAGCCTGTATACAAACCCGCCATCTGGAAAGCCTGTGTTCAGCAGCTCCTTACCTCCTGCAGTATGTACAACTCACGAGTGGCTTCTCACTGCTTGGCTTGGAAGTCCCTGAGCAGCCGGGGTCTGTGTGGGTGGATGCCTCACCCGAGGACCCTTCGATGGACATAGCATGCACCCTCCTGGGAGGAAGGACTGCTAGATCTTCCCTCCCTCCCGGCCGAGCAACCTAATCCCACACTCTTGCACTGACTCTATGCCACTGCCCTGAATCCCTGGCATTAGGGAAGGAATGGAGACAGCGTGTCCCCTCTTCTCGCTCGTTCTCCTGCCAGGGGGCTGGGCTTATCTTCCGTGGAGATGTGCCCGGTTGCCCTTGGGCTGAGAAGCAAAAAACCCATTTCTCGGCTGGGTGCCCTAGCTGGAAGTTTATTATGTTCACCTGAGAGACTGTTGCCTTCCACATATTGCAGGAGGGTAAGAGAAAGGCTGTGAAAGGGTGGTGGTGCTCACACCAGACCCTAGGAAACAGCCAGCCCCAGCTGAGTCAAGAGTCTGGGTGTTAAGAGAAGCAGATCTTCAGGCAGAACCTGTACCCAGTGTTTCCGGCTGACTAGCGGCTCCATTTAGCACAGGTCTGTTTTGTTGGTTTTGGCCCCTCGGGGAGAAGCTCAGCACCAGGACAGGGCTTGCTTCAGCCCCAGCTTTGCTGCTGGCAAAGCTGATGACCCTGGTCCGCCTGGCCACTGCAGTACCTGCATTGAGGCTGGCAGAGAGCACTGCATGAGCTTTCCTCTAGTTCAGTTCAGACAGAACCAGCCAGGGTGGCTTACACGGGTTTAAATTAACCTATATAATTTTGCCCAAAGCAAACACAGGAACTGCACTCTAATTACTCCACCAGCCATCTGAGGGGGAGCAACCTCCAGTGGGAGGGGCAGGTGAGAGCAGGGAGACTGAAAACCTCTTCCAGAGCTGGGTCCGGAGGAAGAAAAGTCCTTGTGGCCCGATGCATGCAGGAAACTCTTCCTAGAAATTCACCAAATTACTAGGGTGGGCAGCAGCAGCCTCCCTTCCTCGCAGCAGGCAAAGAGGCTTTCGCTGAGCCCAGAGGAACAGAGAGGTGAGGTTTTGCACTTGCTGTATAAAAAGACGGAGAGGCCCCTGAACGCTTATCATGGGAATGAGCAGGAGAAGCCAGCAGGACTGCCTGCAAACGCCTGGGAGCACAGAGCAGGTCAGAGGTAGGAGAGGGCCCCCCTCAAGGGAGCTGCCAAGGCCAGGAGGACACCGGGGAAATGGGCATTGGACATGCTGGGAGGTGGGGCTGCCATGAGAAACTGCCAGGGAAAATGGCAACTTGCACAACCAAGTGTCTGCCCTGTTGAAATGGAGAAAACAGAGAAAATTAGAAGAGTCTGCTGGCTCTCAGTGCTTGACTGTGGCAACTTGCAGCATCAATCTCCAGCCCCTGCAGCCCCCAGGGCCACCATGCGTCAGGGAGGAGAGGAGACGAGTGGCATGGCTGTCCCGGTACGCAGTTGTTGCCTCTGCTCACATACAAGGGCTCACCTTGAAAACGGGCCACCAGGTAGATGGGCGCTAAGCTCCAGGGCTGGCCGTCAGCCAGAGGAGCTGGAGCCCTTCTCAGCCCGCAGGGAGGCTGAGGTGGGGCGCTGGAAAGGATGCCAGCTGCTCGATGGAAACGCAATCAGTTAAACCCGCTGCTCTCACCTTGGGAAATTCCAGGTTCCTTCCACAAACGAAATGTTCCTTTTGCAAACTTGTTTTGGTGGGGTTCCTGCCTACACCCAGGCTGTACAAACAAAACCAGCGCTGAAAGTAAAAGTATCTGTACTGTGCTATATGCAGGACTCCCTTTGCTTCTTGTGTTAACCGTGGTGTGATGGCCACCCTCTGTCCCCTCAGTAACATGCTCAATTAAATCTGACCCCTTTGAACATCTGCAATGCGAGCAGCACGTGCCATCACATGCGTGGGTCCTCTGAG
The DNA here is from genome assembly GCF_900496995.4 of Aquila chrysaetos chrysaetos. Classification (NCBI taxonomy): domain Eukaryota; kingdom Metazoa; phylum Chordata; class Aves; order Accipitriformes; family Accipitridae; genus Aquila; species Aquila chrysaetos. Next base: position 29,428,998 of record NC_044005.1, read on the forward strand.
AGATGAAGGCTGACATTTCCCAAATCACCTGCTGACAGATAGGTGTCTTGGTGACTCAGCTCTCATGACCTGCCACCGCTCATTGAGGAGGGTTTTGCCACTTCCACTCTAATTAGCTAAGCCAGCAAGACACGTGCTTGAGCGGATCTTTCTTCTCTGCTTCATGGACGCTTTATGTCGTAGCTGAGCTGTCAGTGCCCTTCTTTCTTCCATTTCCTTAGAAGGTAGAGAGCTACAGGGTGGATTTGCCTTGAAGTCACTGTAACTGGTGACGTGCTGCACTGAGCACAGGCGCTGCAGAAGAGCTGTGAAAGGAAAGATCCAAACCCTGAAATGGGAGATGATACCACTTGGGAAGAGCAAAAAGCAGATGCCAGTGTGGAATTGCCTTGGGGCAGCCAGACAAACCCTGGTTTGGATGGTAACTATATGACGTTACCCACAACATCTGTGAGAATCCAGGAAAACTTCTCAGCAAGGGCCAGGGTTGGGGGCAGAAACACAGAAACTTGCAGAAACTCTGAGCGATGAGAGAAGGCAATTGTCAGGCAACCGAAGCAGATCAGGGCAGAGATACACATATGGAGACATTGCCTGAAACTGCTGTCCTCAAAGCAAAATTACCCCTGGATCAAGGCGATGCAATTTCTAGCTGGATGTACCGGATTTCAGTGCAAATGGGTGTGCCACGCAGATGCTTTTTTTTAGTGTTTTTGCTCAGAAAGCAGAGTGTTTCCTGTGGTAACTTGCAAAGACAAACTCCTGTTCTTGGGTTTGGAAGGAAGATGCTTTTCCATGCCCGCCAGGGAGAGTCCCTGACAGGACATGCTGGGGATAAGGCAGGGCTTTCTGGTGGGCTTGGGAGCAGCCGGGAGGATCGTCTTTCTGTCCTCCCACTCTTTTCTTCTTTTAGGGGTGCCCGGCTGCTGCAGGAGCAGGGGGAGAGGCTGCTGTCACGGCTCCCGTGGAAGGCTGTGGCGGTGGAGCTGTGCCAGCGCCGGCGCCGAGCCACCCGTTTGGCCTGGACTGTGGTTTTCCGGGGAATCACCCAGACCAAAGCTAACACGGCACACACCTGACGAGTCTTATTAAAGCGTTTCTCAGTTCCCTAACGCAGGCAGGCAGTGCCCTCCGCCGCTCTCGGGCCCACGGTGCCCGGCCGGGGCAGGGGTGCTGCCGTGGCCCACCGCGCCGAGGTGTCCCCGGGCAGGCGGGGGAAAGTCCCGCACAGCACAGTAAGGCACATAAGGTGCCTTATGCCGCTTTCTGGCTAATACCCCTTTCCCTAGGGTTCTTCTCACCCACTTTCATAGTGGTTCAGGTGGAAAACACTGCCAGGGCCTGATTTCCACTGGGTGTGCGGACTCAGAGGGCCACAAGCTGATCGGAAGGTCAGTGACGATCAGTTGTATTCCCCATCCTAGTCCCATTTAACCCCCCTGTAGCACTCTGCTGCTCCGAAGCACTGCAGAAGCAGAGGTTTTGGTCCACAAGCTGAGACGCCTTCTCCTAATCCAAGTGTCACTTAGGGTCTCCCCCACTCCTGCTGACCATTTGCCTGGAGGAGGAAATGCTTGAGGGTGTTTCCAGCAAGCCTGCAGGACTGGGGCGGAAAACACACACATCTAAAAGTCAGATTGGTTAGTTAGGAAAAAAGGATGAAAACCAAGCCCACGGGAACTGCAGGGTGGACACGCTGCAGTCCTTATGTGAAAAAAAGGCATATTCCTCCCATTTTTTCAGCCAGCTTTGCCTCGCAGCTGAACACAGCAAGAGACCCACATGGTGACAGAACATCTCCCTGGGCACATTTTCCCTCCCTTCCTTTTTTCCATGGCTTTTTGTTTGGTTGTTTGTCTTTTTTTCTTTTTTTTCTTCTGCTTGGTTGTATGTGGCAACTGCTGCTTTAGGAGGAAAGCATTGCTCTGGCCTCAGCATCCACTGGTTCAGCTTACTCAGCTTCTCCTCAGGGGGATTTCTAGAGGAAGGTGATCGGCACTGAGGCTAAACCAGCTTCCCTTCAGCAGCCAGTAAATAATCCCTGACCTCCAGAAGACGAGCAAATGCACTTCACCAGGGTGAACTGTTTCACATAGTCCATGGTCATGCCTGGTCCCCGTCCTGCTGACAGCAGGGTAAGGAGAATGAAGGCTTGTGGTTTGATGTGTTCATAGCCCCTAATTCTCCAGACCCTGTAGCTGACTAATCAGGCTTGAAGGATTCAAAGGGATTTTCCTCTTTGTGAAAAATATATTTCTACTAAAGTTAAAAACTCTGTTAGTGCTGGTTGTACAGCACCTCTTCTCTGTTTGCACACCAAGTCTGCTTTCCCTTGCTCTGTCTCTGCTTAAAATCAGGAACATTTTGGCCCCCAAAAGTTAGAAAGTTTGTGGTTTTTAAAAGCTGCCTGTGCCCCGAGGCACTGTCTATTCTCCTGACAAAATGATTGAGGATAAAAGGAGGAGGGGAGTCTGCAGAGACTGTCCTGAATGGAGCAGCACAGAGGGCTCACCCTGGCTGGGATGCTGGCATGCTCTCTCCTTTCCTTGCTCAGAGGACACTGTGTAGTTGTGTAATGACAAAGCCACTGCGTTTTAGGAAGAAGAAAAGAGGAAGGAAACTGTGCAAGACAGGGTTTTCCCGGACTGTGACACTGCCTTTATACATGGTACTTTTGAATGGAGGAGAAGTCTGGGAACAGGGAAACCAAGAGGGGGTTTTGGTACGTTTACTTCTCCTTGCTGAGCCAGTAACTTAGATCCCAGTAGAAGCTGTGGCAGTTTCCCCACCCCAGGCAGCCCACGGCAATCACCTGGCAGGCCCACACAGACCAGGCGGGACCCCGTAAGCAGCGAGATACACACAGATTATGCACAAATTACCTCCTGCTTCATTTACTTGTGGACTTGCTGACTCTCCAAAATGCTGCTGGCAGGGCTAGGACTGACGCATGACCCTGGGGAGGGTGGGACTGACCCACGAGCTCCATCCACACCCATGCCCTGCCAGCCTGCAGCCGCTCCCCAGCAGCGAGCATCGCACCCACCAGTCGAGCATCGCACCCACCAGTCCTTCCCAGCATCTCCCGTCCCGCCGTGCCGCAGGGCAGCGGGGATCGTTGAGTGCCCTCCCGTCCCAGGTCCCCGCGGGGTGGTGGGAGCGTGTCACACTCACTCCATGGCGCGGAGGGGAGTGCGGGGTGGGGTGCGTACGTGCCTGGGCACAGATAAGCTGTGCTGTCCCCACGCAGCCTGCAACACCTTGCCACTCACGCCCTCTGACTTTAATTTGTCTTCTAATTTGGTCCTAGCAGGCCTTTTTACAAAGCTTGTTGAAGAGGCCAACACCCAAATTTAAGCACTCATCTTAGATGCAGGAGCTAACCCAGCAGGGAATTTTGCTGTGAAGCCATTATCTGCATTGTAGTATTTCAAGCACAGTTAGGTTTGACCTACAGCCCCTAGGTGGAAAGATGTCACTGCCCATCTGACCACAAGAGATAAAAGCATAGAGCAGACCGCTCTAGTCTTAGCAGATGAAACCCCATTATTCAGTTTGTAAAAAAAAAAAAAAAAAGAAAAAAAAAGAAAAACCACATTGCCCAGCTGCAAGGGCCATGATATCTCTCTGCACTGAGCAGATACCGTTTGGCTTAGCTGCAGGAAATTCAAAGGTACCAGGAGAGAAAATCTCCAGAGGGGAAAGGACTCTGAAGAGGCCGTGCACATTCATATAGGTTTCTACTTTATTTACAGGACCTGCAATCAAGTTTGGTCCTGGGCTTGTTGCATATTTGGCCGTAGTGCTGCGGTGCAATTACCGAGCGTGGGAATTCCCTCCAGGGTGGAGCCCTATGCTGTAGGTGTGGTATCAACAAAAACAAGCACAGGTTTTCACTGCTTCTTTCAGGGTGGGCCTCAGAGCGGCTGGGGGTGGGGAAAATAGCCTTGAAATTTTTCTGCTGTTTACAGTTCAGTAGAAGAGTAATTAACTGCTAAATGTATGGAAGTTGGAGGGGACAGGGCTAGGACAAGCACCGATTTGACATATTTCAAACTATCCTTATCCCGGTATTGTATAACTTACTTCCTGCAGAACTTGTCATTTTTGTCTCCAAAAAAGAACACCGATCCCTTCTCTCAGATCAAAAAGTATGCCTGTGACCTCAGCATAAGAGCGTTTTAAGGTTTTAAAGACACTTGAAAACAAGAGCAGTTTATACAAGTTGGTTGGTTGGCATGAGACTGCTCTCTAAACATGTTAAAAATGGTTGGAATAATCATAACTTATGATTAAGAAGAGGAAGGAAAGAAGGGTGGCAATATTTCTCACTGTTAGCAGTGGCAGAGGGCTCCTCTGAAGCCACCCGAGGTGTCACGCTGCAGCTGTACGGGAGCTAGCTGACTACCGTGCCCTGCAGAGCTGCCTGCAGCAGGGTAAGCTGGCAGCACTCAAAGCCTGGTGGAGACGCGTCTGCCCTGTTGCTATCATTGGCGAGACTGCACCATGCGAGGATCTTTTTAATCAAAATTTTAAAGCACAGATCCAGCTGAAACAAGCCAAGCAGGTTCTGCCGCAACTATATTTAATCACTGTTCTGAATCCTCTCCCACAGCTCGTGGCACAAGGCTTGCAAGAGCACGGCGGTGCTTGGGCTGGTTTCCTCCCTAGCTCAGCTATCCTCACATGACCCTGCTTCCTGAGGACAACGCTGTTTTCTTTCCCAGCTCTAAAAATCAACGGATGTGCAAAACTGAGTGCCCAGGTTTTGTTCACAGTTATTGCAAATACTCAAGTTGTGTTAAATGCATATCTTTCAGCATAGGCGTACTTTAAGATTTTTGCTTTATTTTATTTACTTATTTTAAACAAACCTTCTGAAGGCAAATCAGAGGCAGGACATTACGGGAGAGCAGGCAACAACATAGCCAGCACAGCTAACCTGCCTCAGCAACTCCACGGTATTTGTCAAGAGCTGAGGGAGGGAGCTCGAGCTTTTCACCAGCAGGAACAATTCCAGGCAGTAACCGCAGCTCTTAAATCCAGCCCTTACAACCACCCGTTTTACGCAAAACTGAAAGACGCACACGCATAAAGAGTTTCACAAGCTTTGTATGGCTGTGAATGGGTGAGGAACCTGCAGAGCCGGCTGAAGTGCCGTCTGGAGGGCTGTACTTTTACTGCTGGAGAGTGCCTCGAGCTAGCGATGTGCATGAAGTTGGCAAAGAGCGATTGTTTATTCTCCTAGGTAACAATCCATCTCAAAACGGTTTGAAATACCAACACAAGATAACCATGGCAACCCACAGTATGTGGCACAACCAAATCGAGGGGTGTGCTTTTTGCACTCTGACAGGATGATAAAACATCAGCCTGTGCTAAACTGGGTCCTAGCCTCCCTGTTTCCACAAGATCTTTTCCTCTCCCTTCTACAAGCACTGGAGCTCATGCGACTGTGTGGTGAGTCAGTGAGCTGAACCAGAAGAAAGTCCATCCTGCAGAAGAAGGGACGAGTACTGGCCCCGATGGACTCCCTGAACTGGGTCAGCCTGCGACCGCATGGTTGCCATTGCTGGCACAAGGGATGGCGTGGGACCGCGCAGCGACTGAAGGCAGCCGTTTCTGACTTAGATCTGGTAAAGACGCTGTGAACCTGTGCCCCTGCCTGTTCACGCCAAGAGCCAAACGTCATGAACCTGAGCCCAGAAGCTGAAACAAGCCCCTTTGCCCGCTCTGCTCTTGCAGCACGCTTTGGCCTCGCCAGCTCTTTTGAAAGCTCCACACTCCCGGCAGAGCTGGATTACAGCATGTATCTATCCACACACGTTGATTCTTGTTCCAAAGCACAAGTGTTCATGTATTGTGATGGTATGTGTTTTGATTTGCTACCAAAGTGGGAAAGTGTCACATACTCATTATTATCTGCATTTGAAATAAGGGCTGTAACATCATTTTGCAAATATGTGCTTCATCAACAGAAGCAGTTTCTCAGTCGTTCTCCTGCTGAATGCATTGCATGTGCTTTCATTTGACGATAGGTCTAGCATCAGAGCGCAGAAAAATCCATTTTATCCTCTTTTTGTCTATTAATAACTGAATCCCCCTCTTAAAATTGAAGGGGAAGGACCTTTGCTACTTCATTCCTGTAATATAGACCACTTGTAATGCTACTTATCACTAAATTCTTTCTGTTATCTTCCTTTTCTGCACAACCTTATGCCCTTTTTCAGACCATCAAAACCCTTACCCTGGATGCCAGGACATTCACAACATCTGTTTGGTTTTTTTTTCCCCCCTCCAGACTTATTTTGCAGCCCATCTCTGTAACGCCTGCCTTTGAATTCATGGACTGTTACTGCACTGTCGGCAGATGTCCCCCACTGAACTATCTACACAAGAGCTCAGGTCTGTTTCCTGCATTGGAGTGAGAAAGATGTAGGTGTCAGTACAAAGTACTCAAAGTAGGAAAAAAAAGTTTAAAAAATTACTTCCTGGTGAGAACTGTTGTCACCCAAGGGATACAGCTATTTTTGCACTTACAAAGCTAATTTTACACTATTTTGTACTTTATTTACTTGGTTTGTTACTAGGTGAGAGATGTTAGTAATGGAAACTTCTTCTGGAGATAAGAACAGGGACTATCATCACCTAATCTTCTAGCAAGTATTCAACAAACTATTCATGTGTGCAGACACCCACGAGGCAGAGCAACCGGGAGCTACAGGCTGAGAAATCCACTGGAGACTGAGGGTTCAGGCAACTTGCCACTACCTCGCGGCAAGTCAGGCAGCCTTCCCAGTCATCTCTGAAAATCCTCCTTTCTCTCCCGTCCCTTCTGCTAACAGCCTCGACAGCAACCCTCCAGCCTTTTTTCAGGCACATCCTGTTACCTTTGGGGGTAGTGAGTAACTGAGCTAACCTGGTAGCCTGTTTTCAAGGTTCACCACATCCTTAGGTGAGAAATGTTTTTTTCTGTCAGCCAGGCATTTCCAAACACTGTTAACTGAAACTAGGCCAACATTCAATGCAAATAAATTTCTTCACAACACCCTAAAGGTGAGCACAGCTACAAGTGGTTTAAGGGACACAGATGGAAAAGGGAAGGAAAGAAACGCTGCCCATCCCACGTGTGCTAAAACCCAACCCAAGGCAGCTGTCCCCTTTGGCAGCCTACTTGCTGCAGGTTTTCTTGACGCTTTCTTGGAAGTTCTTCCTTCCTAAACACCCTAAAGCTGCGCTGCCCAGAGAGACCCCCTGCCCATGCCAGCCTCCAGTTAGATTCCAGAAAGGGGGCTTTGACGGTTTCAGAGAACTGATATCCCCCCTCTCCCCGAGGGAAATATTTCTTACAAGGGAGGATTCTGACTGCCGCTCCTACCAGATGCACCACTGGTTTAACCAGACCCTGCGTATGGCTCCTGTCCTGCACTGCCACCGAGGCTGGTACGACTACAGCAGGACCAAGATCAAGGTTAAACCAGTGTCCAAACTGAGCTAATGCTACCTCTCTGGAGCGATTTTGTCAATTTAATTTTATTTTTTTAAAACATAGACTTGTTTCCAAGTCGGGTTCCCTGGGTAGCCCTGGAAATTGCTGGGCTACACAGTGGGTACAGGGGCAGAGGAACCGGGGAGGAGCTGCTGTAACAGCACTGTCCCCAAAGAAACCTTCAGACTAGAAGGGGTAATCTTGATGCTGCTCAGATGAAGGCAAATACCACTTTGGTGGACCCAGTGTCATGATATTGGTTTAAGTCAAAGGGTAGTTAAGGGGACAATGAGCCATGGATACTCCTGTTCCTCTGGTGATGCAGGCTGTGGTTTCCACAGCGGCTTAAACCAGAGGCATTGCAATCCCATTTCCCTCTTCCCTCCTTTACGCCAGCACTACGGCCAATTTGATCCTACAGTGAGCCGATTCAGGTCACTAATCCAACAGAGAACCGAACCAAACAAAACAATGTTTTCCATCAGTTTAGTAAACAGAACGGCTCATTACAAATGTAAATGAGCACCAGTGCTGGCTGAAGGAAGAGGGCAGACAGAGCTGGGATCAAAACAGGGAGGAGAGCAAGTGTACCTGGTAAACATCACAGCAACATCAGACATCACTGAAAGGCATCCCTAGTCCTGATCACGCAATCCCAGTCCATGCACATTCATGCTGTGTTTCTCCATCTGCAACTACTAAGTTTGACACTCTAACTTGAGAGAGGGTAGCTTTCTAGTCTAAAGGAATCCCACAAAGGATTAAATACCTTATGTTCACAACTGTCTATGCCAGTGAGTGTCAGAAGAGGCAGTTTTCTGGGAGAGAAAGCAGATACAATTTGCTGGAAAAAAAAATTACACCTTGGCTTGTGTGTCTCAATCTGCACTGCATACTACGCCGCTAAAGCCATAGCTAGGAATCTTTATTCCAGAGGCTTGTGGTTCAATGTATGTATCAGCTGAGCCACAACGAGTTGCACAGCAAGGCCATGTAGCATGTCTGCAGCACCAGGAAGCTCAGCTACAGCTAACAGGTTCTAAAAAGGACCAGGAGAAAAATGCTAACCCCAAAAATGGAAGAACACACTTTGTAGATGATTCAGTTTTACCAAATGCAGTTAGCTGGATTTTGACTTAGTGATATGCTGGGTCTATTTATTCACCAGGTTTACAGTCAGTACATTACAGTTCCCATACTTAACATTGCAGCACAGAATTTTCATACACGATGGTGACACAGGTAAGACTACTACTAGCAAAAAGATTACCAAGAAAAGCTCGGTGAACAGCAGCAAATACTGCTAATAACTGAGGTTTTTGACAGTCATTTAAGAAATGCAAGTTTATCTGTACAGAGAGAGTACAAAGGACAGGAGAAAGTGTTTTGATTTTTTTTTTTTACGTGAGAATCATGATAAACAAAATTCAGATGCTATTTTAAGCAGTTTTGCATAAGCATGTGATGATCCTTGTTTTAGTTTGGGCATGAGAGGTTTAAGTTGACTGTTCCAACGGATCCTGAACTACAGGATGTCTTGCATTGTTTCCAAATAGTTTGGATTACAGCAAAACAAGAGAACAGAACAAATTGTTACTAGCAAGAACTGGCTGGAACAAGCTATGACAATTTAAGAACTTCCCATCTGAAAAAACATCATTGATTACAAAATGAAAAGCAATGCCCCTACCGTTATTACCCTGGTAGCATAGGGTTTTTTCTAGAAGAAAACATGAATACTGTCATGGATACGCCTCACAAAACTTGTTTTCAGGAGCCAACAAGGCTGCTATTTTCCAGAACTCAAAATAGCAGACTTTGCTTTTGTGTCAGGGAAAAAAAAAAGGGAAGTTAATTTTTTTTTTTCTTCAGATGCCAGCAAGCTACAGATCTCGTTCTTTGATCTTATTTCCAACAATGTGCACTGAACCAAAATATTTCTTATTTGGTACACCTGGACATTGGCTTAATGAGAAACAGGACAGAGAAGGTAGAAAATAATGCAGCGTATCATTCCATGTCATTAAAATTGCTGTAATATATCTACACATACTCACTCCACCTGAACTATCCATCTACCTCACAGCACTTAGATTGTCATCACTGGTGGCTTTACAGTGAAAAGCTATGGTCTAACATTGTGCACGTGCATTATAAGTTGATTCAGTACCACATGTTGCACTGAAGTATCTGAAATCCTGGAGAGGTTCATTACTGCCTGCCTTAATATCTTTTGGTTCCAGGATGAATATGCAGACAGCTCCTGATAACCCACAGACTATTTATGTTAAGATTCCCTATTAAGTTATTTCTGTCTATAACACATGCCGTTATTGCTTCTGGGGCCCCCTTGGGGCATGCAGGGGGTTGCTCATAAGAAATCCAGATGCTTTTCACAGAGTCCAATAAATACTGATTTACCTAAGCTGACTGCATGTACTTGGCATTTGCATCCTTACACTCTACACCACAAATAAAGAGCACTGGGAATGAAACATGGACACAGTTACAGCAAACACTGTTCTTGGTCTAGTATGCAAATAAGACTTGATCCTATTCCTGCTTAACTACTCATGCATTCACACTGTAACTGCATCTACCAGAGTCTTCAGCACTGGCACAACAAACCACAAATATATGGAGCGAGCCCAAGTCTGGTATCACTCTTGATAAGCTCTACCCAAACCAGAAGTGTTAGGATCGTATCATGAATACTCTAGTTTCTCTGCAAGTGCCAGGTTTGGAACGGCAGGTGATACCAGGTACAGTTCAACACCAGATGTGGCTGGTAAAATTTGGTTGCAGGTGCTGTCTGCTCCAGGGTGTGAGGAATGTGATCATGTGCACGTGTAATACATGGGGTTTTCCCATTAGGTCAGGTATCCCCATCTGCGTAGCTTCCTTATCTTAAAAACCTTTGACTGAAAAAAAAATCCCCATCATTAGTATGAAAAGAGAACCACAAATTTTCACTACAAGACAAACTACTAGCAAAAATGGCATTTCAGTTGCTACAATTTTGCTTATTAAAAAAAACGATGCAACATTCCCAGGTAACACATTGTAGATGGCTTATTTCATCACCTCTGAACACAAGATGGGATGTTCTGCATTGCAAAAGCATAAGGTATGAACAAACAACCGTTGCTCTCAGAACCACCACCCAAGTTATACAATCACATACAAGCTCCAAAATTCAGAATTAAAGGTGTTGCAGGGAGTTTTAATACTAAATACTATGCAAATGTGTTCTAGTCATATGGCTTCCTGATTGTCACCCTCCTTTTAATTTGTTTTGTTCAAGAAGTCATCAGTGAAGTTTTATGTACATAACTAAAGCTGATGAAGAATAAAGTATCAGTGGATTATATTTTATGGCAGAGTAAATGAGTTAAGTCTACTCAAAATTCCAGGTTGTTATACAACTGGAGTATTAGGAAGAAAGGTCCTAGGAAGTTTCAGAAACTCAGCTGTCACTTGGAACAACACAGACCTTTCCAAATGTGCCATTAGCATTTGCCCTGCCAATTGTTGCACAAAACCACACAGAATTCTCAGATAACCAACCCAAAACCAGAAGCAAGGGTGGCTTCATCTTATCATCTATACTACACTATCTGACATGAGGGAAGCTGAAATTTGGAGGCACCAATGGAAATTCAGGAAGCTTTGTAATGTCAACAATTCACAGTACATTTGAATCTCAACTCAGTCATCACATAAGGTTACCATGATCTTTTATTAAAACCACCAAACACAGAATTGCATCTCCTTTACTACAATGAACTTGAAAAATACACACTCAAGTGGCTTTAACTGTAAAGCAAAAAGAAAAAAATTAAACAATCCCAGTTTCTGATGACTTATGAGGCTTTCCCCAAAGCTCTCAAAAAAAGAAAAATCAAAGAGAATTTTGGAGTAATTAAAGCCAAAACAGGAATAGCACAGCAGAGGAATGAAGGTAAAGAGCTAAGTCGTATTAGCTTGGCATTCTTCCAAGAAGACTTTCATGTCTACCCAACAGCTAAAAATGCCTGGTAATCTTCCCTTTCTCCTCAGTGTCTCCTCCCCCACAACTTCATCATCTCCCTTTTGGCTGCTGAGGCTGAAACCTCTTCAATTGCAGCAAAACAAAAATGCATTTTTCTTCACCTTGACTTAGGTTTTTGCAGTCTTTTCTCCTCACCCAGAACCTTTGAAAGAGCAAGGGGAATTGCTTCCCAGAGACATTCCTGTTGATGGATTTCTCTATTGGCCCCATCCAGCCTCAACATTGTTTCTGGCACTGCCCAAAGCCTCAAAACCAGGTAGGTGACAGCCAAAATCCCAAAGCACACTGCATATAGAATCTGTTCCCCTAAATAAATATTAGCTTCAGAGCAGTTTAATTATAGCAAGTGTCTGTTAAATTCACTACCTGCACCGTAAATAAATCAGTCTAAAGGAATGCACAGGGAATCAGAGCTCAGGTTTTTTCCTTCAACTTTTGTCGTATATCCTCATACAAACCTGAGCAAATATTAAGATCTTAATTTCCCCACAGTTAAACCAGTAATGTTATAAGCCTTTCAACATCAGGGCAAGAGAACGCATGTAAATGTAAGATTATCTCAAGACACACACACCACATAATCTGATATAAAACTTTACATTAGGAGCCAAATAGCTCAGATGAAAAATACAGCGCAGAGTATAAAATTTCTCTTAAAATACAACTAAAAGGCAAGCATCATCACAGAAACAAAGTCATCATGCATTTTGATGAGAATTTCATAGAACTGAAAGTTAAAAAAATTACATTAAAAGGAGACACCAAGTATTTCAAAAACCTCTGTTTTATTTGTACAGAGTAAAATACATCATATAGTGAACATTGTTTTCCACCCATAATCTAAAGCCATTAATAAGTGTTTTCTTTTCACCAAATATCCTGGCCAGAAGCACAGACAATGGAAATGGGAATGCTAATTAGTCTCTCTCTGCCAGAGCTACAAGGTGCACATCAATCTCTGCTTCTGTAAGGATCCTGAAAGAACAAAAAGAAATCTTAAATGGCTTAAATCATTCTTCCCCTTAAGCTCCAATATTACAATGTAATATCTACACAAATAAGTTTTATACAATGCATCTTTCAGCTCTTTAAAGCCCCACTGCCACAGCTACAGGCTGACATTCCAATTCTTTTTGAAAAATAAAGGAAGAATCAAAGGCACTAGAGAGCAAAGAGGTAACAAATGGTAGAAAAAGAACAGGTAATTCCTCATCAGTAATATATTTGCAAGCTGGGAGCTCGCAAGAAGAACGGGTATGGTAATTAGTATGATTACCCCAAGGGGGACATAGGTTTTCATAGCCTTCTCTCTCTGCTTGTTATCCATCCTTTCTGAAAAGGACGTAAGACCGGTAAATGAAGTTTGGCAGAAAGCTAGCACTTGACCAGCAGTAGAAAAGGTGTAATGCAGTTCCTGCATGCTTTCTCAAAAATGCTATGCTATTCTGTTGTCCTAAACACACACCACCAAATGCAAAACCACCCATCATCACCATGTCAACTTTAAACACATTAGGAAGCACTCAAAAGACTGCACCTGTAGGACCCAAAGGTTTGAAGCCTCTCTCCAATCCTCACCTACCAAGTAGCTAGACTAAAGCAGCGGAGGACTTCTCTTCCCCATTTAGCTGTTCCTCTCTCTTTTTTTAATTAAAAGCAAAGCAATGAAAGACTGAGGCAGAAATAACTGAACTCCTCTGCAGCGAGCCAGACTTAACTAAATTTTAGGTAAGACATACCTAGAGGGTCCGTTCGCATTAACAAAAAAGACCCAAAGCTTTTTTTCCCCACATTTCATGCATCCTTCTGCAGATACACATTGTGTTCTGAGAAGGCTGTCAAGTACACTGTATCTGGTGTGAGGTATAACCCTCAGCAGGAAGACTTCCAGGTGTTGTCTCAAGAGTTTGACCAAGTAACCTTGCTGCACACAGTGCACTGCACTCAGATTCAGGCAATAACAAGGGAGGGAGGAAATGGCAGGTGTCTTGCTTTCATGCTAGGTGGGAATGCAGTGTACTCAGGAAGTAAAGTTCAGCCAGTTCCAAATCACTGCAGTGATCTTTAAATCCAGGATCTTTTAATCTTGTCAAATTTAAACAGAATATTTCAACTCATACAAATTCAATCTATTAACTATATACTGGAGATGTTAAAAACTGCTGCAATTACAAGATGAGCAAGAGTCATTTAAAGATCTCATTTAGAAAAGGATTTAAAAAAAATTAAGTGACTTGCAAAATTTTCCCTAACATAAAAGAGACTTTACTGCATTAGTTGTCATGACTATGATTTGGAAGTGGACTCCAGATACTAGTATAAAGAAAAATTTTTATTCTTTTAAGCATGAAAAATCAGCTAGACCAGATATAACTACATTTTAATCATCACATAAAGCAATACCCTTTTAAGAAACAAAAGGCAACACTTTTTTCTACTGGATCCCTTAACCATGTCAAACATTTTAAAACTGTGTTATTTTTTTTTAAACAATGTCTTTTACCCCTACACATTTTGAGGAGAGACAAGTAAAAAAACCTCCAAAACTTCAACATCTGACATTTATCTCTTTTTCTCGATTTACCATTACACAAGAAGTTAAGGCTAATTGCACACAACCAGAGAAACACACTAAGTTTTATCAACACTGATCACTTACCTGAATTTAGGATTTTCCACTGTAACTACACCAACTTCTATTTCTGAAGGTTTGAAATCAATGGATAGTACAGTAGACAGGCATGTTATTGCTGTCTGAAAGATGACAAAAGCCCCTATCATTAAACAGAAAGCATTAAGGCTTTTTTTTTAAATAGACATAGCATTAACAACTACCCCTCCTTCTAGTTTTAAGTTATTTTCTTCCACCTCAACACCTCAGCTGAAAAGTTTCAAATAGTTTCCCCTTGTTACAGAACACAGTCCCTCTCCAGTGCTCTCACTAAAAAGCCCAATCTAAAAAAACCAAAGGGACATACCATTTTCATAGCAGAAAAAACCCACAACAAAACCAAAAACCTTTTATCATGCAAAGATTAAAACCCCAGGTCCCAAGGACAGAACACATTTCATTAGTGGCAAACAAGACAGACATAATCATTACAGTTCAAGATTACTCAAAGCACATGTCACTTGCATAGCTTCCATTTTGGCTTTTTTTCTGTTAATTAAAATTATGTTCTGTTTTTAAAAGCTGCATTTCATCATGGCTTAACTTGGTTTTTTTCCACCCTAATCATCACCTGTTTTAAAAGGTGTTCCAACCTCACTCATACTTAACCCTGCAGTAGGGTCATAATAATGCTAAAGATGTATTCCTAAAATGATGATTGAGCACAAAAAGAAGTTCCATAAAACAGCTATGTAGCTAGATGCTTATCATATCAGTTATTCTGACATGCTGGCATTTAATTCTGATCAGTAATGTGTGAGGAAGTGTAGAACACTAGACAAGACTTTTCAAAGTTTATTTTCAATATGTTGATAATACATTGATTCTGCAATAATTCTGTAAAACTATATAGATGTCTTACCAGAAGACTGCAAAGTTGTTAGAAAAAACAAAAACCCCTCAAACAAAAAAACCCACAAAAAACCCCAAACAAAATTCTTATCCTTGGAGCATTACCTCTAACGCAACACAAGCTTGGAAACAAAAGACAGTGCGTGCGTGAAGAACATTACAAAAATGTGATTCTTGTTTTTGCTTGACAGACTTGCTTCTCCCTGTCACTGCC
Organism: Aquila chrysaetos chrysaetos; assembly: GCF_900496995.4. Classification (NCBI taxonomy): domain Eukaryota; kingdom Metazoa; phylum Chordata; class Aves; order Accipitriformes; family Accipitridae; genus Aquila; species Aquila chrysaetos. The sequence continues at coordinate 29,444,275 of NC_044005.1, forward strand.
AACTTTTAGAGTAACAGTGTCTGATCTACATTCACAATATCAGCATTCTTACAAAGATAACAAAAGGTATAGAAGCGCACCCAGGATTTGACTGGCAGATTAACTTCCAATTAAGTATTTGCACCATACCATGGAAGTTTTATGAATTAAAAACAAGAATATGAAAAGACTGTTTCATCTACCTCCAACCGCTCAACTAAGAAACATGCACAGTATAATCAAGCAGTGACAGAAAAATATATTTAATGTGAAAAACATTTAGCCAGGATAAAAAAGGTCTCTGAGGTAATTTCAAATATATTCAATTTCAGTATGCTATGATTACATAACTCTCTCAGGATCTTCTCTTTAAAGAAATCACAAATTAAGGAAATCAGTACTTAGTAAGATGTACATATAAAACTTATGAGTTTATGCTGAGGAACTTTCCATTTAAATGGTACTTTCACAGTAATGTAGACTTCAGAAGTAATTTAGCTGAAGGTCTGAATCTGCATAGCACTCACAGGGATCTTAATACAATACTCTGTTTAATCTTACAAGAGAGTCAGTTACTTAGGTTATTACTCCTCATTTCAACTGCTGATCTTGTGATGCAGGAAATATAATATTATGAGAGAAGAACAAGGCCTGGCAGGAAAAACAGGTGGGCCATGGAAAAGGACTGTTTAGACAGATCTCTACAGTGTAAGTGAAAAAGTAAGGCTGATTTATAAAATAAGTTCATTGACCTATGTTATAAGCAGGATACATTTTTATAATGGGCCTTGAACAACAGTTTTCACAGTAGGCATAACAACTGGTGTTATATTTACTAAACTGACAGACAAGCACTACCCCATCCTCTTTGAAATGCTTTCTAACATGAAGATTGGTTTAAGCGCCACTAAAAGAAAATTGTACTTTTATCCCCAGAATCAAGCACTGTAGTAACCAACCAACAGCTACAGTGGGAGTGCTACAATTATAGATTCTGCTTCAGCTAATGTAAAGCAGAAAAAGCAGATTAGATGACTAAACATTTGCAAAATACCTTAAAAAGATTTTCTGGTTGGAATAGCTATACTTGCTCTGGCAGCAATATGGAACTGTAAGAAAACAGGAAATGCCTAACTGCATTCCTCTATATCACAAGCCTACATACAGCATATTCATTAAAAATACTTTAACAAATCTTTATTTCCTTCTGCTGGCCTACCTCTACTGTTTGTTCGTATGTCCAATCAAATTTCTTCTTTACTTTCTTTTCAAGAAAACTGGTTGACTCTGTCTGTTTAACTCCTGCAGCTGTGGCCTTGAATCCACAATAGTAACCTGCCGGATCACACTTGTATACCTGAGGGCCGTGTTCTTCATCGATACCAATCAAAATCATACCTTGAAAAGAAAATTTGTTAATTTCTTTCCCCAATTTTAGCAATTTCATTCAACTGAAGAATAGAATAGACACTCCCCTCCTGTGAAAAACATGCATGCACAGCAGCAGATTTTTGGGAACCAGTCCAACACCGAGCTGTGATTTACTCTGTATCTCTAATTCACCATTTCTTACCAGCATCTCATCACCAGGTGCACAACTCAGTTTAGTGCAAACTACATTTCTGTCATTCCCAAAGAAGGCTACTCATTAAACATAGGAACATTTTTGCCACGTTCAGTGTGTAGAGAACCACAAAGTCAGGAAATACAAAAGCTTAATCCCGCTACAAAGGTAACACAGCCACAATTCACATCCTGTGTATTGTATGAAGCTTTAAAAGTGTAAACAATAGTTCTATTAACTTGTGCCTTTTACCAGAAAGCAACTTTACAAATATGTTGAAACTAATGGAAATATTAAAAGATCAACTTTAGATTTTTCAACTGTATCCTGATAAGCACTGCATTAACATCCCTTTTCCTCTTTTCCTTAAAGAAAAAGAAAAAAGAAAATCTGAAATGAAGTGTGGCAATACCAGAACATAAAACTGAGTCTTTGGAGAACATCTGACTAAGTGCTTTCAAGTTGGATAAACTTCAAGTAACACAAGTTGGTCACATCACTGAAATGCATCTGTGTTCACCCACACTTCTAGATTTACAGCTGTATAGCCTCAATATGCATATTAAAAATAACTTGAAAGCAGTACTTGCAAAAAAACCCCAAAACAGAACAAGGTCAAGGTTTTAAATTATTTTTGCTTTACACTTGTGTAACTTTTAACTAGTAGTTATAGCTGATAAGCTTCTGAGCAGCTACTACTACAACAGAAAAAAATTTCCCATGATCTTTTCAAAAAAGGTTAAGGAAAGTTAAGAAAAATATATTTTTATTCATGTATTAAAAAAAAAACAACAAAACAATCTCTTTCCAGTAGTATCAAGGCATGGGAAATGCCAAGGGAAGAAAGAAACAATCATTCCTGAACGTTACAAGCATACAAGCATAGGAAAATTGCCTCATCATGGAAACTGTGGTGCAACCCTGAATGTTACTGCTTTAGTGAGAAGTGCTAGTGCCTACTATGATTACAAGAAGTGATTCATCAATTCTGAAACTATTCTCCTTAAATGAAAAAAAAAAAAAACCAAACCCGACGCAAACAAAAAGAAACCCAGACAGAATGCTTAATGAAAAAGTAATTGAGGAAACATTAAGTGTTTCATCTCAGTTCCCAGTCAGCCTAACAGTATGGTTATAATTTGCTCATAGCCAAATGTAAGAGAAAAAACAAGTCAGAACCAACCTCAGAACACAGAGGTGACCTGGAATATCTACAAAAACCAACTTTACACACATCTTTTTTTATTTAAGCTGCATTTGCTGTTATAAAACAAGACTGGTGTAGAAATGTTTGCAAGTGAGGTATTTTTAAACACTTCTCTACATTATATATATCATGGTTAAGAGCAAAAATTATGCAGATTTTTGTCCTATGCATACTACTCAGATAAAAAAAGCCATAAAATCTGCACAAGCATAACTGCACCCTCCATATGTCTGTTTTAACAGTGACATTTACAAAGACACTGGTAGAAAGAGCATTTCCCATTCACAGACATCACGATGCAGTGCAAACAGACCAGGCCCCAAAAACTAAGGTGAAATAGCATCACACGTTTAAAAGAGGCTAAATCATTTACTCCAATGCAAACACTAAGACAATGGTAAAATCACGGCTCCAATTCAAGACTTCAAACACTGCTCTCTCATTTGGCTGTTCATCCCTCTTACTCCTTCAGTTACATCCATGTCTTGCACAATTTGAAAATGGGTGAGAATTTCTTATACTTGAAGTTGCAAGCTTAGACAAGAAGCAGTGTCCTGGTTTCGGCTGGGATAGAGTTAATTTTCTTCCTAGTAGCTGGCATAGTGTTATGTTTTGGGTTCAGTATGAGAATAATGTTGATAACACACTGATGTTTTCAGTTGTTGCTAAGTAGTGTTTAGATTAAGTCAAGGATTTTTCAGCTTCTCATGCCCAGCCAGCAAGAAGGCTGGAGGGGCACAAGAAGTTGGGAGGGGACACAGCCAGGACAGCTGACCCAAACTGGCCAAAGGGGTATTCCATACCATGTGATGTCATGCCCAGTATATAAGCTGGCGGGAGCTGGCCTGGGAGGGATGGCCGCTCGAGGACTAAGTGGGCATCGGTCAGCGAGTGGTGAGCAATTGCATTGTGCATCACTTGTTTTGTATATTCCAATCCTTTTATTATTATTGTCATTTTATTATTATCATTATTAGCTACTTCTTTTCTGTTCTATTAAATTGTTCTTATCTCAACCCACGACTTTTACTTTTTCTCCGATTCTCTCCCCCATCTCACTGGGTGGGGGGCAAGTGAGTGATGTACATGGTGCTTAGTTGTTGGCTGGAGTTAAACCACGACAAACAGAAAAGATATTTTCATACTCTATACTTACAGCAACCAAGAGGCCTCATTTCAGCATTTTGCGTATAGACCTGAGAAATATCTGCAATCCTTTTACACAGCATATCCACAGGGATGTCATAGCCATACTTGTACTTCCAGTTAGCAGCCTCATAGCGGGCTCTCTGCACCTGGGATCTGCTGTCAGCTAGACAGAAAGAACTAATATTAATTTCACTGAACATGTACCACGTTTATTCGCAGCATTGCTTGAGAATGCAAATTCCAGTCCCAACTTTCAGTTGTCTTTAAATATACACATCAGAACTAGACAAGTTCTCCAAAACCAGACTGAGTGGAACAAATCTCCTAGAGCATTTATTTGGTTTATGTGATGTAAAGTTGGTGAACTACATAAAAAAAATCTGACACACTTCAGATACTTATAAAAGATGGTGAATTAAATACCTGTCATTCCTGTCATCACACAGCCAATATTTTCAGTAATTCTGAATAAATGAGTCACTGTGTTAGAATCCAGTAACTTGTCCTAAAGAAGAAATGGAAATAATCTATTAGAAAACGCTGTCCTTCAAGTACAAAAAAAAGACAGACTCAGGATGCTCTGGTATCTACAGAAGAGCCTGAAAGAATCAACTAACAGCTAAAAAATGCCTTTCAGGCTCTCCACTATTTACTGCTGTAGGCATGCAAAGGAAGAAATAGAAGAATAGGGAAGATAAAAACTGCAATATCTGGAAAAGGATGACAGCTAGAGCATGACCAGAATCAAAGTCCTTTTTCCTCTGAAGAAACTTTGAGAACATACATACAAAAACTTGTGCTCTTATTGCATGCTGCCCTTCAAACACAACGGTTTTCCCCCCTTGTCAAGAATACATCACCACTGCTGAAACACTCACGAAAATCTGTTCTGCATGCTATTGGTGTAACATTTTCTGAGTAGGAATTAAAGAAATCAGGAAACTGATTATGGACAATGCAGCCCTTACAAGCCAGAGTAATGTCTGCATGCTGAAGTACAGCAGGACCAACCTCGTATTTTAGCTTTATCCCTTTAACAACTACAGAGAAAACTAGTGTTACAGGACTTGGTGATGAAATGTACAATCAAGCACTGAACGGAGCTAGAACTTGTAATAAGCAGAATGCTAATATGATATTCAATTCAAACAGCAATGTATGTCAATGCTAATAAATGTAATATCAATGTTGCAGAGTTTCTCCCCCACCTTTTTTCTCACCTCCTTCCAGTCCTCCCCTCAAAAACAGACTACTTACAGGTACTTTCTTCTGTGTTACAATTACTGCGGAATCTTTCCCACGAACAGCTACAGACGTAAGTCCACCTTGGTTTATGGCCTTAAAAGCATATTCTAGAAAAATACATAGAAGTTAATAAAAACAGTGTTAGAGATATTAGAATAATTAATTCTGACACACCTCCCCCCAACACAGAAATCTCACCAAGTTCTGGCCTTTTTAATACTTCAATACTTGTGCAACGCTTTGTGTCTTTCAGGTCTTTAGTACAATGCACACAAGAAACTTCTGACAGGAATTAAAGTCACTGACTCTCTTTACAAAACCACTACCGCTGCTTCCTTCAAATATTTCTAATAATTTGCCTTTTTGTTCAGTTAGAATGCTTAACAGCAACTGCATTTATTTTAAAACAAAAAGGCTGTCCTGCACTTGACCAAAACGGTCCAACCTTAACCTACAGTAAGTGTAAATCCTTACAGAGGATTTTTTTAACATGCAGAAGTTTAGCATTTCAAGCGTTATTACCATTGCAAGGATGTAATGCTCTTTTGTAGATTTTAAGTGATACAGATGAAAACTGAAACAATGGAGCAGGCACAGAAGATGGGTTTTAACCTTACTACCATATGTTCTGACGATGTTCAAACATCACAATGCTTTTATTCACTTTTTAAAATGAAACCTATACACATGTCAACTAAACAGCGTTATTCAGATAAATACAGTGGATTAAGATTTACTTGATATGATCCATGAAATAAATTTCCCTTGATTAATGGTTTCAAAAACCTCAGGAACAACTACTTTAAAAATTGTTTATCTGGCAATATATGATAAACATTCAGAACTTCCTAATATCTGGTTAGGAGAGGCAAGTTTCAGGCAGTAGCTAAATGTAGATGAATTTTTTGTTAGCTATGTGAATGAAACTGGAATTTAGAATGTGTCTAACAGCACAGCAAATTGCTAAAACTATCTTCTAAAATAACAGGAGCAAGAAACTCAGCTGTTTTAAAAGCTCCATTCAGGTCTATGGAAGAGACTGCACAACAGGAGAGGAATAATCTGAAAATGAAAAAACAAATCTTGCAATACCAGGATCTTGATGTTTGATCTGCTGAGTCAGTGTTGTGGAAGGACTGATCGCCATGTATTTATGGCGCTGTATTTATTGCTCTCAGGCATCAGAGCATTTACTGGTTACCCAAACATGCCATAAAGAATGTTCCCCCTTTCTCTCCACTAGATGTGCAACTCTGCTCTCCTCTTCACTTGCCTTCCCTGGAATGAGTGCTAGCCTGCAGCAAAGCACAGAACCCAGTGAGACATGAGCTAGCACTGCCCGCAAACTGGTCATCATGTTTGAAGCCCCAGGCCAGTGCTCTGCAACACGTGTTTATTTATGTGTACAAGTATCTGAAGGGAGGGTGTAAATAAGATGGACAGAACCAGGCTCTTTTCAGCGGTGCCCAGTGACAGGACCAGAGGCAGTGGGCACAAACTGAAACACAGGAGGGTTCATCTGAACATCAGGAAACGCTTTTTTACTGTGAGGATGACTGAGCACTGGCACAGGTTGTCCACAGATGTTGTGGAGTCTCCATCCTTGGAGATATTCAAGAGCTGTCTGGACACGGTCCTGGGCAACCAGCTCTAGGTGGCCCTGCTTCAGCAAGAGGTTGGACCAGATGACCTCCAGAGGTCCCTTCCAACCTCAACCGTTCTGTGGTTCTGTGACAGTTAGGTGGGAGCAGGAATAGGTGCCCTCACAAACTGGTTTTGCTCACAAGTACTGACAACCAGGCTTGCTGAACTGCAGCCTCTTCTCGCACTGCTCCCATTACCATCTGCATTGCCCAGTTTTCAAAGAGACAAGCCAAAAAGTGAAGTGGCTCTTGCAGTACAACAAATCCAAATTGCTAGTGGTGTTTTAAGTCTGTCTTCTGCTATGTAAGTATTTCAGTAGTACTGCACACGTTCTTTCTGAAAACAGCAGTCCCTTGCTGTTCCCTGAATATATCACAACAGTCAGAAATTTGACCATAATAATTGTCTTCACCTCTCAAAATTCCACTTAGGTGAAACATCACCTTTGAAGACTGGAACTAATAGGTGGCAAGACAACACTGATGCTCTGAGGGATTTTAACCACAGCAGCGAGAAATATATATAACTGTTACTTTTCTAATATGAGATCACTTCAAGGGCACGTGAGCTTTCTGAGCTTCAAGAGCAGAAGACAGATCTAAGGCAAACTACAGGCATTTCAGTCCAATATCACTACACTGGAAATCTCTGTTCAGGTACTACCAAATTCCAGAAAAACCTCAAGTTTTAAGGCAGCCTTAAAACAACACGTGTCCATGCCCATCCTTGACAGCACCTAGTTAATCTGAATCCAGCACAGGGACAAGGATGTACAGGATTCAAAAAGAAAGAAAGAAAGAAAGAAAGAAGCTAGATTCATATATTTGACCTCATGCAAACATGAGCTTTCTGCCCATGGCTAGCCAGCAGAGACACTAGTGTGGCACCATGCCTGAGTTATCAGCCTGGCTGTGGGTAGAGTGAGCTCATACTTGCTTGAGGCTAACTATGCACACCTAGGTATTTTTCTTCTCATAGCATACAGGTACTTAAAATATCTTTAAGACAGCTTCAGGTTGTCTGCAGAGGCTCTCAAATACACATGCAGATACTTGCTTCTAAGACACTGGTAAAAGACACGGAGGTACTGCACATTTCTTATACATTAACCTAATGGTTGAATATACCCAGGAGGCAGAAAAATCAAGGCCCAGTTTCCCCTTTACTACAGGATGCTGAAACCATTCCCAACAAATAGTACTGCAACACAGAAACAGCCAGAAAGGTGATGCAGACCAACCAGCCTCTTTTAATGGCAACAGCATGTCGGAGCCCATGACTCTCCCATCACAGAGCCACTGACATCCTGCACGAGGAAGCACTGTCCCTACCATCTGTATGTACAAGGCTTACTATGCAAGTTGCATACAAGCCTTATACACACTCCAGGTGTAAGACAGCACCTGTATGTAGGTACCTAGTAGAGGTAACTTTCTACCTGTGTATAGACACCTACACACAGGCAATTTCCTAGCTGCTCCTTGGACAAAGGACTGCTTGAGGCTGGGCTGCCTGCCCAGGAAGCCTGTTCTGCATAGCCTTCTTCCTGAGAAAAACTCAAGGGCAGACACAGAAGAAACTATTGGCTACCACGGACAAGTCATGCAGCCTGGTCCCAGCAGCCTCCTTTCCTGGAGAACAGATGGACGTATGGATGTGCTGTGCAATGCACGTGCAGTGAAGTCACTGCATCCAGGGAAGAAGAGCCACTAAGCTCCAGGGGAAGATGGCATCAAGACGATGCTGCCAAAACAATTCATCTGGCCCTGTTGTGAGGATCCTCCAGGAGCACTCTCAGTGAACTGTCCTGCCAGACTGTGAGATGACTATGCTGTTACAGGGTATTCTGCAGAAGGAGCACCATGAGGCTATTCTGCAGAATCTGGTGCACTGTAAAAATAGGAATAAAAGTTTCAGTGGCCTACGGAAGAAGATGAAGCTAGGCTACAGCTTAACTGCAGAATGTTCAAAGAAGCCTGGAAATAAAGCGTAGTTGCTGCTACCTTGCAGGCCACGATGTACAGAACACACGGCATTCGGCTGTAACAAGAGAGCATGGGTTATCTCCAAAAACTGTCTCTGTTACTCTGGCATGCAGGGTTTGAGGCAGTTCAAGTCCCATTTCAAACAACTACTGTAGTTCTCAGATTCCAAAACACAAGCCTCCTAAATTTGCTAAGATAAACTGGAAGAAACACTTTAGGGGGAATAAAGAGTTTCTGGGTAGATGTCAGTTTGGTCTCCGAGCACCTGAAATCGAACACCGGCCAGTAACAGGAGGTGCCTCCCCCTGGCAGGGGACACTCTGGGGAGGTGGCTACCCTGGCTCAAAATTTTCCTTATCTCGTGAGAGGATCCCTTTCCCACGCCGGCACGCCCGGGATCGCAGCTGCTCCAGGCTCCCTCCAGGCTTCTCCCCGCACACCGCAGGACCAGGCAGGCCGGGAACCGAGACTCCCCAGCCCCGGCAGGCGCCACGTTTCCCCCCCGCCCTCCCCAAAGGCAGCCAGGCTCGGAAGAGGTCTTCCCAGCCGGCTGCAGCCCCGCTCGGCGGGGAGCGGCGGCGGCGTGGGCAGGCCGGGCCCGTGACGGGGCAATTCAGCGGCAGCATCCCCGGGGCCGGACACCCACCGACTTGGTAGAGGCGGCCCTCGGGCGAGAAGATGGTGATGTGGCGGTCGAAGCCGGCGCTGGAGCCTCGGGACATGGCGGGGGCGGGAGGCGGCGCGGCCGAGGGGCTCACAGCCTGCAGGGCCCCACCGCGAGCGCAGACAGGGCACCCGCTGGAGCACTTCCGGGTTACCAGCTCCGCGCAGGCGCCCAAGCACGCTCCGCTCGCGCACCGTCACGCTCCCCCTCCACCCCTGCGCATGCCCGGGCGCCGCGGCCCTTTCCCCGCCCCCCCGCCCCTCACCCCTCCCGCCCGCGCCCGCCGAGCATGCGCAGGGGGGCGGCTGCCATGTCGCGACATGTCGCCTGCGCCGTGAGCAAAACGCAGACCACGGCAGCGCGGCGGCTGTGACGCATTTAACCGGGGGGGGGGGGGGGCGGGCTGACAGCCCTTCGCCCTCGGCTGCGTGGCGAAAAGGCGGTGGGAAGCGGAGGGGCAGGCGGCCGGTCCGGCGGGGGATGCTGACAGAACGGGTGGAATGATTCCTGCTGCCGGGGGAACCGCAAACGCCTTGGGCAGGCGCTAGAGAACATGCGTGGAGGTATCGGGGAACTGGAGAAAAGTATCATCACGAGCCGTACAGGCAGCCAGGAAAACAAAAACCCCCTCTTCATTTTCTAAACAAAGTATTTCCACGTGTTCTCTTCAGCGAGTATTACTTTAAAGCAAAGAAATACACACTAACCTCAAAAAAGATGTTTGAGTTATTCATAATGAGTAACTGTTGCCACAGCTGCATTATAATGTGATGTTTAAAAGATGTAACTTTTTATCAGTGTCCAGTACAAAGGGAAATTCCCCAAATTTAAACTCATGAATATATGCGCTTTTTGCCTTTCAGCATCTTGGATTTCCCCTACTCTTTGTGGGAAGGCTTTTTTTTAAAGTGGGTCATTAAAAGAGTTGGAAAAGCTGTGTTTTGGTATCCACACCTCTGTTTTAAAAGATGATTATTAGATGAGCTTACTCTTTGTTGAAGTAGCAGATTACAGGTGCATTTTGCGTATGCCATACATTAAAAGTTTGCTTTCTTGAATTTTTCAATATACTTTTCCTGCTTATTAACGCTACGGGCCAATAAAATGTCTCGCTATGTATTACAAGACAAAGAGTTTGTCCCCTTCGTTAGGGAAGCACTTTGTGGGCAGACATGCAATGTTTAAAGCTGTGATGCAAGCACTGGAACATGGAAAACAAGAAAATGTAAGAACGTCTCTGCTGGGTCAGACGGAGTCTGTCTAGACCCATGCGCCGTCTCCAACTGTGGCCAAAAGTGGATGCCCAAGGAAAAGTATTAAGACTACAGAGAGCCTTTAATGATACAGTCCCTGAAAACTCTCCCAGTCTCCGACCATCTGGAGGGACTTCCAACGGCAGAGATAGCGTCTGGTTATTTTATAACCCTTGCTGGTCTCCTCTTGAACTCACATGAACTTCTTGCAGCCATAACATGCTGTGGCAGAGTTGCTCAGCATAACGACGCATTGTGTGGTTTCATCTGAAACCTTACCTTTCATCTGAACCTTCTATCTGCCAGTACCATTTGATGCTGCTTCCATCCTGGAAGACACAGCAAGCAATCGATCCCTGTGCTTCCCCTCCACAGCACTCATGATTCTTACGACCCCTATGTCTCTTAAGACCTCTGTTTCTCCAGGCTGAGGATTCCTACCCTCACAGTCCTTCCACGTACGAAGCTCTTCCATTCTGTAACACTGGAGTTTAATGTCTGATTTTTTTTCTCTTGAGAAAAAGGGGATGGGAAAATGGAAGTAATTATCAAGCATTCAGCCTGATTGCCAAAAAGTAACCGAGCAAGAAAATCCTTAAATGTTTGGAATCAAAGATTCGATATTTGACTTAGACCAAGGAAAGAGTAATAGTTGCTCAATACCATGGCCATGACAGAGGGGAAGTCATGCTACTTGCAGGATATAGCTTCCACAAGTTTTCTCCATCTGCACAGCAATTTTGTCAGCTTCCAAAGTACAGTTTTGTTTCAGAAGAGCAATCACGTATTTTTGGTTTAGTGTTCATCACCTCTGATCAACTGTATGAGAGTCAAAGTCTGTGTTGCAGGATCCTGAGGAAAACGGTTCTGACATCTTTTTAACATAGTAAACAAGAAGTGGATGAGCTTGAAGATGATGCTATTCACGAAGTACCTATAGCGCAGGCTAAATCAGTTCAGCCTTACCTCAGGTCTATCTTGCCAATGCGTCTCCATCTCCACGGCACGTGGCAGGCTAAGCTAAGTGTTAGCTCCTTCTGATTCCTGTTCTCACTCAGCGTGCTAGCAAAGGGCAGTCAGTGGCATTTGCCATGGTTTCAGGGGTACCAACTGCTGCAATGTTTGGAGGACTTGCCCTTCTAGCATTCAGTGTGGACCCATCAATCTAATAAACCACTACCAGACAGACATTAAAAATCCTTGGATTTTTACTGTACCACTGTACTAACAAGTAGTAGATGTCAAGTAGATCTGCTGGTAGATTGCTTTGGTTTAGCTCTCAGGTTTATTGCCAATGAACCCCCCCCAAATTCCTTTTACATACTTGGAAGCAAATCCTCATATTCACTGTTATCTCTAAATTCCCTGTTTCAGTAATCTATCTGATATTTCCAGACTTACAGCCACACAAAAGCAATGTTATTTCACAAATATCTTAAAGAAAATGCAAATAATTAATCTCAGACAGAACTGAGCCTCTGGAGACTGTGTACATCCATATGAACAGGTGGTATGCAATTGAAAAAGTCTGTAGGTTGATCACTAACATTTCTTCTTTGGTTCCAGAGAGAAGAGGCTATTAATTCCCTATAAGGATCAAACAAGGGGAAAAAAAAAAAAGTCACAACAATTCTGACACTAATGTTGGGACATTTTCCTGTCATAAATTCCAGATTCTGTTCCATCTTCACCTAAATACACTCAGAATGTGTATTTAGGAAGTGTCACTATTTAGAAGGTATTATGGTATCTCTGTAAGAACAGTTTTGAGATGAAACCCAAGTGATTGATTAGGGTCATGTCTGTTCTTAGTCAAAAGGAAGTACAGGGTGCATTTATTCCAGTTAGATGTTGATATTCTGCATGTCTGTTAATGACCAGGGTGAGGTAGAATACAAACTTAAGTGGGTGAACATGTCCCACAATGAAAAGGATAACCTCAGGGTGCAGTTTCTGGTCAGCTAAAGCTGACCTAAGGCAGAACTGCAGGGGCCCACCTTCTGCAGCCTGACATTTTAGCTCCCCTCCCACACAGGTACCAGTACTTGTGCAATGGTGCTATTTCCATACAACACCACTAGTTTTGACCTAGCCAAAACAATTTTTTTAAAGGGCTTGCATTCAGCTGACCCAACTCTGAATTGCTTAGGACTGCACAACCACCAGAGCTAGTCCCAAACTGGGACTGTAACATCACTGATTCAGATGAGCTGATGCTGTTGTGGAACTTCATACAGGGGGTAAGTAATCCTCATACAGAGCAACAGTTGCTAACTAAGCAGTCATGTACAGGAGAAGACACTTACTTTAACAAAACAGTATTTGCCTTTTCAAGGAGATGTGGCAGTTCTCTGACTTACAGAATTGTAAAAACAATCTCCTGGCAAATTAGAAGTGAACTGGTTTGAGGAGCGAGAGAAGATGATCCAATCTCTCTGCTTTCCCTGGGAGACTCCAGAAAGCAGAAGACATATAGGAGCTGGCATGTTCTGTCAGAAAAGGGGTCTGTGAGAAATGCTACCAACAACATGAGGAATTTAAAACCAAGGTTCTAGGTTACCTTAAGAGGTATCCAGCTCTTCTACACTTTCTGCACAGTACCTGAAGGACACGACTGTATGCAAATTGCACCTGCTGGTTTACAAACCAAGAATAGAAAAGTGTCAGGATAGCTCTCTGATATAAAAAAAAAAAATTAAAAAAAAATAGCAGAGAACATGCTTGAATGCTAAGAGTCTGGAGAGAGCTTGTCATGGGACACTGCAAAAGCTCAGAACTGCAAATACTATACAAAAAGATCAGTATGATTCAGCTCAGTTTCAAACTGAGGATTTTTCAGTGTGAATGACAAATCTGACAAAAACATGATCTTTCATCTGAGATTAATGTGGCACTTCCATGTTTTGGGGGGAGAAAAGTTTGCATTAAAGTGGTAAGTGCAATAAATGAACACATTTACTATACAAACACTTATAAATAATAACTTAGAACACTGTTCCTGTAACATACACTATTTTCCTTGCTTTATTTGTAACTTGGAATAGGTTTTATAAAAATATCTGTACAAAATTCAGTTTTATCCTATTACTGCCTGTAAGAGTTTCTAGTTATGATCAACTTTTGTTTAGAAAATTCATGCATTTCCATAAGCAAACTATTCCAGTGACGTGAAACCCTGTCAGAAGCAGCAAATTTAAGAGTGTGTAAGAGCCACACAATATCACACTGGCTGTTTCCTAATTCTTCCATTCAAAATCTTAATATATGTTGCTACAACAAATCTTTTGCATTCTATGTGATCAAACAAATTCTAGTTAGTGGGAGGAAGTATTAGGGCTATGTGCGTCTGCCAAACAGTAAACATACCATTTGGCCCCCTTAGCTCCATTTATTGGCTACAGACATTGTAAGACACTGTTGCAAGGTCAGCCTTGCCTGTTTGGAAGGTACTTTGGAAGTCCTGCTTAACTTCTTTGAAGTACAGAGTTTATGAATTTCAGTGCAGAAGAAAAGTTTGAGAAAAAAAAAAAAAAAGACTAAAAAAACACAACCTGAAATTCCAAGAGGGAAAACCAAGTTTTAATTCAAATCACATTGAGAGGCTACAGAAATTGCCTGCAAAGATGGAAATAATGGACCTAATTCATCCCTGCTGGACCACCATTGATGTTAACAGATTTACTCCAGGAATGATTTTGACAAAACGCAGTTACTGAATTTTCCTTAGTTATAGGCTTCACACATTAATCCCATAATTGTACTGCTGAGTTCTCCTAGTCAGCAACAGTGATTTAAAAAAAAAAAAAAAAAAGAAAAAAAAAAGCAGCTTCAGCTTGTGCAATTACATTCTTCATCATTTCTGTTGAATGCAAAGCCATTTTCTTGGTACTTGATATGAATATTTTTCCTCAAAAGTGTCTTTATAGGGGATATGCCATGTATCACCTGTAGTCTGTACCACACAGTCATAACGGAAAGCAGGCTGTTGGATAAAGACAGATAAAAACATTTTTTTAGACTTTACACAATAGATTACTAAAATACCACTTATAGATAGTTATAACTTCCAAGACTTACCTTAGAAATCTCCATAGATTCATCTTTTTAACAACTCTCATTTATTTCCTTACACCAAACAAATTCTAGATTTTAGTACTGGAGGAAAAACTACATCTTTTAGTATTTTGTGGTCTAGGAGTCATCATAAATGGTTGAAATGCTATCTTCCATCTCCACCAGATAATAATGATTTGAATATAATGCATTCAATTTCTAGAAATAGCAAAATGATTGTTTTCTGTTCAGTTAAATGAAATCACATGGGAATTAACTCAGGATGTGGAGTTTATAGGCTTGAACTGATAGGATTTAATGACACTAATGACATCTTGTGTTTGTTCTTCCAGTGTACGTCTTCACAGAACAGACTTGCTCTGTGCTGAGGAGGATGTAAGAAAAGGGTTTATCACTAACAGTTTCAAGAGCATCTAGTTGAACGAATACAATAAACTATTTTTCTGGTCTATTATGTTACAGGTATACTAACTCAACATATATAACACAAATACAAAAGAAACATTACTGGTTGGCAGTTATGGTTCTTAGGACATACTATCACCCTGTATGTATAGTCTTGGAAGTCTACTTTCCCGCAACAGCTTCCAGAATAACCTAGAACACAGCTACGACTGGGAATGTCAATCATCTAAATAACTTGTTTGGCAATTAAAATGTGAAAATTACTAGCCCTTTCGTACAAAAGAAAGAAACAAGGTGTAGCTAAAGCTGTGTTACTCAGGGAACCCTACATTCAGTACGTGGTTCCATAAAAAGAAACGTATATATGGCAACACTGAATGAAAGGCTGTCACTCTTATAAGCCTGTATCTGTATGATCTGTAATGAATATTATTTTACAGTTTTAACCAGAGCAGCAAGAAAATTATCTGCATAGATGCAGTATTCCTTTTAGTAGGCAATAACAATGCAGACAGACCAGATAACAAAAAACTGCATGATATGGAATGTCATGTGATGAATTTTTCCCTAGAAAAATCTTAAAACAGCTGCACTCCTGTTAAGGTACTGTTCATGGCTCACAAGGATACATGTCTCCTAGACAATAACAGTACAGTATTCTGCTATAAGATGATACTATGCTTGGAAGACCGTAATTTCTGCAGCTGAATACTGACTACAAGCCTGACCTGACTGTTCTGGGCTTTCCTTCATGAAACTTTATACATACTTTAGGCTAATATTACAGTGAATACTGAAATACCTGTCTTTTCCTGCTTCCTTAAAATAAAATGAAAGAAATTGTATTGTACAATTAGAAGCATGGTATTTTATAATAGTGCTACAGAGGATAATAAGGTATTTCAAAGTTTAAAATAAACGAAAAAATATTGGCTCTTATGTTTTACAGCAATGGAAAGATTTGTATACACAAACATGCATTTGCATTTACATTTACGTTTTAAACATTTAGGCAGCGTTTCTTGTCTTTCTGACAGTTTTCATGTTTGTGGCATGCTTTGTGAATACAGTGAATTTTCAGTAAGCATGGGTGTTTTGAGCCCATTGGTACAAATCCACTTCTTAAGACTCCAAGAATCTTTTTGCTTCTAGAGTTTGAAATTGTGTATCTTTAATGAATATGCTCTGTGTCCTTTCTGACTGCAGCAGAAAACTTACCAAAAAATTTATATGCTTTCCTTCTACAGAAGGGGAAAACACTATTTGGTGTCCACGCTGCCACTTACGGAACAGATGACGCGTCAGACTGTTGGAAAGACAAGCCTTGTGATCCCGGAGGAAGTCTCTAGTAACAAACTTGCAATGCTTGCCTGATCGAAGAGTGGCATATAACAAGAAGGCATCATCTTCAGAGCTTAACAAAACAAATGGAAAAGACAGACGTCATTCACGAGGCAGTAACCGGTTGCAGGAAATGAATCAAATGCTGATCTGAGATCTATTCATCAGCAACACTGAAAATTCCCATCACTACTCTAGTTCCCTGGTAAAATAAAGAACTGCTTACCACTGGGCACCAAACATACTACACAGAGCATTCTTCCTTCCTATCACAATTTGATAATACAACAATATCATCTTTTATCACCTAACAGTGCCATGTGGAACAGAACTGCTAAAACTCATAAGGGTACCCCCAAAACTTTGTTGGAATACAAACAATCATCACAACTGATAATAAAGTGTAATGTAGGCAACAGCACAGATCTGTGAATCTTTGTCTTTACATAGGTAAATACACTTCCAAAAGGTACTATGGTTATTCAGAAAATATATTCAACATTAGCTGCTATTAAACGGAAACAATTTTAGGCAAAAATCTCTCAAAATACATTTATAGTGGGCATGTGATACCCTATATCTGGAGCAGCTGAGCAGAACTCTGCTTGAAACCACTTTTTGAGTGCTGTGGATTACTGTAATAGTAAGTGACAAGACACGAGATTAGCGAGGATTTCCAACCTGTGGTTAACAGAGTCCCCTTTATTGGTGCTCAAATAGCAGGAAAGAAAGCTATGTGATTCAACAGCAAAGAGAACAGAGAGGGGATGAAGCAGAACAGATCTGAAACAAGAAGCCAGACAGAAGAAACTTGGACTGGCTGTTGGGACAAGGAACTTGGTCAGAAGTTCTGGGAACTGGAATCACAGAACAAACAGCAGAGGTGAAGGATCAACAGTGCCCAACTCAGATGGAGACTAGGGGGAGCTGGAACCTAAGGAAAACTGAGACTCATTATATGAGGAAAGCAGGGCAAGGAGAAACAACATTGAGGCAGAGGCACGTACCTAGTTTTGAGACAAGGACTGGCTTGACTAGGCAAGAGCAAGGGGGTTGTGCTTCTTAAATTAGAGAGGCAGAGGGTCTATTTCCACTTACAGAAATATTCTCCTCCAGGAGCAGCATGGAAGTCAGCGCTCCAGACTCTCCACCCTCCTGGGTTACCAAGCAACATTGGCCAGGCATAAACTTCATCTCCCCCCATGCAAAGGTAATGCAGCAGACCGCGACTGTACACTGATGCTATCAGGTATTCTGTAAGTTCAGACCACTGTGGTCTTGGCAGTGGTTTTAACAGTTATAAATCCTAATAAACCACACAGATGTCAACGTGATTCTAAGTGATGAAATTCTTCATAACGCAACTTTTAATATGTATTAGTTTTTTGAAGCAAGTATAGCAAGGGATGTGTTTCACACACAGAGCTGGAGATACTAGTAATGGTACTAAAAACTACAGCTGTTCATACTGATTTAAAATGCACATGAATCAGGTGTTGATCTCCATTACATTTAGCCATTTTCTTAAACTTACATATTTTCAGCAAAGAAGAAGTCTGCCTTATTCTGCATCTCCTTCATAATCTCTCTTTTCCAATTTGAAGAGTTAATCAGCATGTGTTTGCGGCCCAGCACAAGCAGCCGGGCATTCTCTTTTGCCAGGCAGTTGACAGCATCAAATAGCTGCAGAAAACAAAGCAAAATCAAAGATTTTCTCAGCTGTAAAAACAGACTGACAGGAAACACTTTCACATCTGTGTCTCAACTAGTGGAACTTCTAGTATACCCTCATTTCCCATAGTTCTTAACTGCAATGCAAATTAAGTAGATAACTAATTTAATTCCCTAATGGCAAAGAAAAAAAAAACCCAAAACAATTCATTGTAGGAAGCTGCTCTCAAACACACAGAAAATACATTGCTATTATAAACTTTTCCCAGCTCTTGCAGCTTGAATGACATGAATGAACTCAGGAAGAGTTGTACGGAGATTTCAGAAATTCAGAGTCAGCTGAGGGAACTGAATCACATTGGGATTTAAGTAATACCTACTTTTGGAAATTATTCAGCATCTGTTGGTATTAGAGGAAGACCGAGTCCTAAACCATACTGCTTTACCTGCCCCACCTATTGTCGAAATTAGAGAACTACATACGATCTGGGCTGCCCTGTGGGAAGGAAGCAAGCAGCAGTAAAAGGAAATCTGTGACCTCAGGATTGAGGGTTTATGAAAGCCACATCCAGAGTAGCCTCCCACTTATGAACCAACATCCTGAGGTGGCAAATTCACTGCTGCACCAGCTTCTCTTCAGAGGGACTTTTCACCAGCCTCTCAGGGCTGTGCCTGTTCAGCAATAAATGCTTCTCAGGACAGGCGCTTGTTGTGGCTTTCCCTTCCTTCTTCACCTAGACAGAGATCATGGAGGGCAAAGGTTCTGGCTTTCAGCATCCAGGTTATTACTGTGGACTCCTCACAAAGCAATCGGATTTCAATTCTGCCCAGAAAGAGAGAAGAACTCTTTCTTGAGACTGAAGCATCCAATACATTTAAAGGCTGAGGACAGTATGCTCAACCACCAGGGAAAAGTGCTTCCTAATTTTTACCTGCATTTGCTGCCATTATTTGTCAATATACAATCTCCTGATTCTTCTCTAATCCCTCTTCCTGCTTTTCTAGCTACTTCCCTCTTCCCTGTTATCTCTTGTCCCTGCAATGCCTCCAACTGCCTTTCTCCTTCTCTTGCTCTTTCCCCTTCTTTCCTCCTACTTGTGATCCTTATCATTATTTGATATCATTATCTTTTGTTTCAGGGACTAGAAAGAATTGTTCTTCTAACTCTTGGGTACCATTTTACATTTAGTTTGATCTACCTGCAAGTACCAGTGGAAAGGGGTGGTCCCACTCAATCCTGTCTTGAGCTGCATGTTCCCACTACTTCTGTTGCATCAGATCTAACAATATCACAACTACCCACGAGCTCACTGATCCAACAAAAGACACTTTTTTTGCAGGGTTGAGCTTGCAGCCACACAACTGATAGACCTGAGTCAAAGGTGATGACTGACGGGAACACATCGCTGGAGATGTTGAGGACAGGAAGCATGGGACTGCCTGTCTCAGCAAAGGACCTGCAGGTGGATCAAATTAAGTGTGCCATTAATTTGGATCTGAGGATCTGAGAGAGGAGGCCAGAAGATTTTCTACATTAATTTTAACTTTTGACCTATAAGCTGCTGTTACCAGCATTGACTCTGAGGGACTGAAGGCTCTGTCTTCATGGAGACACAAGGTCTTGGTGCTAATGCAAAGCACAAGAGCCTAACAGTACCTGTTGGAACAGACTTCCTGCTTCCAAGAGATCATGCTGGACATCGGCTATGCATGCATACAATCTACCTTTCCCTGATTAAAACAAACAGGACATAACGTGAGCAGGAAAAGGCCAAATGCCATAATTTCTGCCTATAAAACGGCAGGTAAAAATAAAACCAGCATTCTCTCTGGTGCATGCCCTGAATCTTTGGAGATACGTTTCAGAATTCTTACTGGAACACAGCATTGAAAGATACAAACAGAAGCCACCATTTTTATGTTACTGGAAGGCTTTCAAAGTAACTATGTTATGTAATAACTTATCTTCTCCTCTATGTCACATAATTTATTTGATTATTAAATTATGACATTATTAAAAATTGAGAAACTGAAATTCAGTTTTTCAATATTGACATTTCTTTCTGGAATGTCTCATGTGGGCAGTAAAAACTGGCTCATCAATTTTGTTTGTTTACAGTCACTTTTATTTTCCGGTTCTTATGCATTGGCCCAGTCCTGCAAATAGTTGGATACAAATACCAAAGGAGAATTAAGTTTAAGCTGAGTTCATTAAACCTAATAAAAGTTAGGAATGTATCTACTGCATCCACACACATTTTCATGTAGAGAAGTCAAGAGTGAAGAAAAATCAACCATGAGTAACTTAAGCAACCCCTTACAAATTTCAAATGAAAATATTTTCTCTTCTTGCCTCATGTTTCGCTACATTAAGGGAAGGTTAGCAGAAAGTCATGTGAAAAAAAAAAAAGTTAAAATGTTTTTCAAAGAACACTTCAGAAACTGATTCCACAAAGTATAAAATAAAAAACTTGACAGCAAGAGCATCCTGATGGTACTAAAGAAGAAAAAAGTCCTAAAAGCAGACTATGAGTCAAAAAGAATCCCAGGAACATAGCTGCACTAGTGGTATTGCAAGACAATAAAGAATTGCCAGTATTTGAATTGCTGGAGTTTACCCCAAATAAAAAAAGGAAATACCTTTTAATTACACTTATGGTTCAACACAAAGGCAGCTGGATTTCCACATACGGATTGGTCAACTGGGGCTATTCCCAAGTTTATAAAAAACTTGACTGGCTTGGATCCAGCTCCCTTAAGTCTTTCTTTCTGAAGGTTAATAACTAGTGGCACTTTGTACCTGTTAGTCACATGGACCTTCTTCTACTACATACTATTAGCATATGAGGTTCTCTAGTATGAAGTGCTTCTGGGAAAAAAATGAGAGGTTGGTATAAATTAGCTACAGTTTTGCAATGTAAAAACTCAAAACAGGCTTAACTTGTGATAAAATTAATGGGAATCACCATTTAAAAATTTAGAAACTCCTGCTTGCGTAATAGCACACTGTCCCTCCTCTACTTAAGACAGAAATTAACCTTTACTTGCACAACTAAAACACAGAAGATAGGAACTATTTTTGCTTTCAGAAATTATTTTTGCTTTCACAAGATAAAAATAATTTTGTTCTGCATGGTCCTTTGCCTGATGCAACTTTACTATAGAGCATTTTATCTTTTTAGGCTTGGGCACTTAACAGGGGTGGTCTACAGGGAGTCACAAAACTTAGGGGGGGGGGGGGTTCCTAAGTGTGTCTACTCCCACGCCTGGCTGCTTCTCAAGAAAGGAAGATGTGAGACACACAGTAACACTTGTTTTAGTCATAGAGGAAACTGAACATAATACTGTTAACAAAAAACCAGCAGTAGTGATCTCTCACTTAAAAAGACATTTTATTAATCTAGTATTTCCAAAAGTTATCTAAAAATTATTATCTGCCACTACACAATGCAAATATGCTATGTGCAATAAGCTCCATGTAGATGCACCCTTTGAATGTTCCCACATTATTTAGGCAGCAAACATCAGATGCTCAGTTGGATAATCTGTTCAAAAGGCAATCGGTATAGACCATCAAAAAATATACCACACACATTCCCTATGCTATTCATTTTCTTGAAAGTGAGGATTACAAAATCAGTGAAAGAAAGACCTTTTATGAATATTAGTATCTTTCAAATTTGGACAGCAGAACATATAAAAACACATTTTCTCTAAAAACAGGAATTATAAGATGCCATTTTGCACAGAAGGGAAAATAAGCATGGTTAGACTGGCTGCTTCAATTCATATGGCAAGATGTGGGTGAGGCAGAGAAGCAAGAAGCTGGGTATCACTGCTGTTCTGCACAAATCACTGGCCACACAAGGCATTAGAACTACTACTGGATTATATACATAACTATCATTGCATTCAGTCTTATTTTCTTTTCCTCTGACAGGGCACATCAGGATCCATGTTTCTTTCTGAACTACACAGACATTTTAATCAACTGTTTGTGAAGATCACTAGATCCTTCTCCAAGAAACTCATGCTTATTAGCACTTACTGAATATGTTCTGCTTGCAATCCCTTTCATCATTTATCAGTTACATTTAAATTATTCCAATGCTGTTCCAGTCTTTGCTTAATTAGATCTTTCTCAAGCTTCTCCTAAACCTTAACATTTTACTTACAATGCAAACAATTTTGTGTTCACTTTAGCAAATGACTCTGATGGAGCCAGGGTACAGCCACAAAGAAGTATGAAACTACACACAGATCAATAGAAGAGTCAAGACCAGCTGTTCACAAATCTACCAGGTTATCTCCAAATGTGGTGGTTCTTCTATGATTTTTTTTTAATTACTAAAAATAATCCATAATTAAATGGATGTACGTATCCAGTGTGCATGTTCTAACTCTGATTTCTGCACCCTAATCCGTGAATCAATGAAAAACTAGCACACTTGTACAATACTTTGGCTGAGTGTACACATTTATCTTTCCTTGGGACAGTCCCAGAGATATGAGCTATTTCCCCACACGCAAATGAGTTCTTTTTTGTTTCTGCAGCCATGCCATTTTATGGAATTTCCCCTCCACCACCAAGCTCCTGCCCTCATATCACAATGCACCTTTTTTTTTTTTTCTGTTGTGCTGATACAACCTATTTGTTCAGCCATTTTGTCAACCAGATCACAGCACAATCACAACTGCACTTACACACCAGGGCAGGAACTTCTGGATCAGAGAAGCTGGAGTGAAAAGAGGTGGGGAGGCAGAGCAGTAGGACAGAGAACACATACTCCACAGAAACATGCTGATGCAAAGCCTGAGCTTTGCAAATATGAAATAAAGCAACCGAAAATGCTGTAACTGGCAGTTTTACATTTTAAAAAGCAGCAAGTTATACCTTAAAAGAACCACTTTTCAGGTAAGAATAAATATTAACAGTTTCCCATCAGAAGGGAACTTTTCTGCACAAACTGCTAGAAATAGTTTTGCAGTGACCCACATTCACAATTCTGCACAATTTAATGGGGATCAAACATGAGAGTTAAGCTGGGAGAGCAGGGAATCCTTGTCAAACTGCAAGATTAATCGTAATTCTTTAAATTTCACAACAGCCTTATAAAGTAAATGCATAATTACATCCCCATTTTACACAAGTGAATAATGGAGCACAAGGCAGACAGATTAATTACTCTACCTCATACAAGGAACTATAAGGAGAGCAGGATACAGATTTCCTAAGGCTTCACTGCCAGTCACCCATTCTGATCACTATATCACGCTGAGCCACATGTCCCAGTTTCAAAGGTTAGCTTGCTGTAGGACAGCCTTTCTCCTTGGACACTACTGGTGGTTTCCCACTTGTCAGATGGGAAATCCCTGAACACCACTGCTGGGAAGCACACCATTCAGTGATTCAGCAAAAAGTGGCTCACCTGTATACAGGTGTAGCATGAAGAAGTAATCACCCCCCAAAAAGTTTAAATTACATTTGTTATTAATAAAACATGTTTGCCATTTTCTAAACATGTTTTTTCACTAACTGCCATTTAAAAGCAAAACACACCTACAATCAGATTATCTGCTAATAACAGCAACAAACTGCTCTATTACTGTTACTTTCACCTGCTGCTAGTGCTGCCTCTCACCCAACACTGTAGTTGTGAAACTGCAGAGGAAATCTCAATGCTGAGCACAGGTACAGAGCTCCCCTAAGTACACTGTCAGGTGGGGCTGAGCACGTGCATTCTCTCCAAAGGTTAGCAAGGAATCAATTCCCACCATCACCGCATTTATTTGACTTACAGTTTCATCACTTTTATTTCCCTTTTTACATATTGTAGACAAAGAAGCTCAAAAAACTTGTGTACCTCAGTATCACACACAGGAGAGAGAGATATGATGGGAAGCTGGAGTTTTTTCCCACGGCACAGCCAGTTATCCAGGGAAGGCAAGGGTGCTGCTTGCAAGAAAGCCTTGACTTTCTCACTGAGCCTGGTAATTTCACCAAAGCAGATTCAATACCATTATCACAGCACCAAACACAATGGAAGCTGCTTCTTATATTCTCTACATTATTACTGACGACACAATGTAAATTAGGCTCCAAGTCCTCTTGACTCAAATGCAGGGGCAGCATACACATTTCGTGATCCCCTACAGATTATCTGCCCCTAACTAGCAAGGGGGTAGCTACTTAGAAGGGAAAGCAGTAATGGATGAGTAAGTAACAGTCACTAAGCTTAATCAGCCTTGTTTACTTTATGCTCTTCAGACAGTCAACAGCTAACTCTTGGGAATTATCCCTTAGGACACTGGGGATCTCTGCAACACTGCAGAAACAATATTGTTGGGAGTATTTGTATCCTCTGTTACAGTAGGACTATTTAGATTGATGCAACACACATCACCATGCAAAACTCTACCAGTGACAGCACTTCACACATCAATGACAGCGATCACACAATGTTTAACATGTTTTAACCTGTCTACATTGACTCCACACCTAGAATTGACTTATCCTCTCTTGACGCATTCACTAGAGATATGTCTTAACTCCCTATCACAATTCATTAAAATTTGCAGTTCATTTTTAGATGCCAGCTTTTGCTCTTGACTTCACAGTCAACTCCATTAATCAAAGGCAGATTATTGATTGAGCAGGAAAACTAAACCACAGAAGCAAAGATACCCGAGTTGATTTAATATAGATTGAAGATGGTACAGTAACCTCAGTTTGCTCAGATGAGGTGATGCCTAAATATAGCTCTGCTGCCTAAAGAATAAGTTTGTATTCAGAGGCATCCTGAGGATGTTTCTGCAGCCAGGTCCAAACTGACTGGGTACTAAGTCCTGCACAGTCCAGTGTTCCCACTGACTGGAGGACTTGGCTCAGGTGCAGAACTGAATGAATGTGGACACACTACTTCCACGTCAAAATTAACTACAAGGATACTCCATGGACTGCATCCAAGTGAATGAGCCCTCTTGAATCCTGGGTAGTGGGGAGAGTAAAGCAGAGTAACCATAAACAGATTCAGGTCAGGTACAGAAGCAATAGCATAATTTATATTTTCCTGTATTCATGGTACCCTGGCTATTATGCCAGTAACGGAGATACCTTTAACTACAGCTCTACTTGATTTCAACTGAAGGTGCAACCTGCTCAAGATAATCTCTGAAACAGTTATGAATGTAGAAGTAATATGTTTGTAAATAGGCTCTGACATTATATACTGCTATATTATAAACTGTAGGTAAAATTTCCAATTTCAAACAAGCTTGAAGAGCTGCCCCTGTTCTTTATTCTACTGACCAGCTCAGAGAACAGCACAATACAAACCAAACCTGTGTAAATTAACTTTAGGTTTGGAAAGACTGTTATGAATTTCTCCTATGCAGATAGGGATAGGTCCCTATCCCTCCCAGCAGAGAGGCATGTAAGAAAAAAAGGTTTGAAACATGTATTTTCTAATATATAATCTAATTACGGCCATATCCTGCTCTATCTTATTCCCAAAGGCATGACAAGTAGTGATTTGATAGATAGTGAAGCAGTATTTCCTACGAGAATTAACAGAATCAAGGCGGGATACATGCAGAGACCAAAGAAATATATACACAACTTAAACACACAATTTAAATTGTGTATGACATGAAGGATGGGGAGGCAGGAGTGGGATCATCAGGTGGAGGAGACACTAGCTTTATGGAGTCTGGCTTTTCAGAATGGATTGTCACTTTCAAAAGATCTCAGCCACCTTCTCAGACCTTACTCCTGCCACACCTTTTAGTGTGACCATTCTTGCTCATGCTTTTTGAATGTCACTCCTTTTGAATGGTAATATTTTCATCATCATGATCTTTAGATGAATAAAAGCCAACCATGAATAAAAGAAAGAAAAATGGATAGTGACAAGTTAGCATAGCATGTTATTAAATGAACAATGCCAAGAACTCCAGAAATGATGGCTAAAGAAGAGATGGGACAATTAGGGAATTGCTGAATTTGATAGTATAAATTGCAAAAGAGAAAAACAGGCAATTTTTTCTGACTCTTACAACAAACAATTCAAGAATACATGGACAAACAAACATTCTTCAGTTGCATAATGGCATTTTTGGAAGTTGAATTTTGTAAGCCATTGCAGTGCCACTCAAATTTCTCAATCCAAAAGTTCTGTTAACCAGCTACAGTACCATTTTCTTTCCCAATTACTTACAAAAAATGTAATGTTGGTTTAAACATGCAAGCAGATCCTTCGATGTTGGCTCAGCAGTTATGAAGTAGGCATAAAGATGGAAGAGAAAGGGTGAATCTGAAATCCAAAGTAGCATTTTGATAAGGCAGTAACTACGAAACGTTCAATTCATAATTAATTAGAGCCCAGTCCTAGCAGCTGTAAGTTTTGTATTTTAATTGTGGACTGACAGTAAAATGTTTCCTTTCATGAATTCGAATTTTCTGAATGTCCTCCTTTCTTGAGTCATGTAAAAGGCCAAATATATTTCTCTTTTTCTGATCTTCCCGGAGATATTTTTTCTGTGTAGCTGATACGATTGTATACTTTTATCTCTCCTCTTACCCATGTTCTTTCTTGCAACAAGTAAATACCAAGATCTTGACAATACATATGGGGCATCTTACATTAATTTTTTTTTTTATCCACACCTCTCCTGAGCATTGCTTTGTAACAAAACCTGGAGATTTGCAAAGTATTAAAAAGTTATCAGTATCAACCCTCCATACCAAGGAGATGAGCTATGTGATTCTGTCTATCCATGATTATACAAGAGTATGAAAATAAACATGTAAAAGTTGAAAGGACATGAAGTGTTACCTATGCATTTCCACATATCAATACTATCCTTTGTTCTCATCCTTCTGCCTGCACTGCTGTTTCTTCAACAGAATTTTCTTACTGATCACTATACATTGCTTCATTGCACCAAGTACTACATATACATCACCTTTATTTTTGTGAGGAAGCAATTTACATAAAAATGAAAAGGTACGAGGTTTTACTTATTTTTGCATAGGTTTCAGAAGTGAAACTTTACCTATCCGAGCCACTGACTGTAAATGGAGTGATTGTCCCAGCTGAAGTCACAGCTTCAGGGGTCTGCCATCTTTCACTGTAAATCCAGCCTTTGCCATTACATAGGTACTCTCGTATTTCTACTGTTACTGTAGCAGCTGTATACAATGACTTAAGGCCATAAGAGAGTTTCTTTTATCATTTCTCATTTTAGAAAGAACGTAAAAAACTAGCTATTAGAAAGGAACATTTGTGAACTAAATGCAGCTGCGCCAGTCTTAGATTTTCACAGTGTAGGTCAGAAGTTACGTTTAAGTATTGAAAATCCAAAATGTGAGCAGGATCTCCGGGTGGTGGTGGTGGCGGTGGTGATAGCGTGTTATGAAAATGAAAGCACAAGCTTGACTGATCCTTTCCATAGATAGGAAATAACTTGGTGCAGGACTGAAATCAGCTTTGTAAGACTGAAACTGACAGTTTAAAAGATACCAATACTTTAGCTCTCACCACTGTCCTATGCAGATGTCTACACAGCGTCACTGACCTAGTCTGATGTTAAGTGTTTTCCCCCTCTCCAATCTGTGGTTCAAAAAGTCCCAGATGGTACTTTTATTCTTTGAGGAAAGGTGCGGGAGCAGCTGGGGAGATCACTGTTGTAGAAGGCACAGGCATGATGCTGTTCAAGGCCCATTAAACCTATGCTTCCGCAGTGACATCCTATGTTTTAATAAACTTGAGAGTTCCACAAAAACTTTAAAATAAAGACTATTTCTGTGCTCACAGGTCAACAGGCTTATTGTCCAGGTAGAATGACACAATAACCAAGGAAACCCATCAGTAAATCGATTGCTTGCAGCTGAAAAAAAGAATTAGACTACAACATGCAGCAAACATTTATAACGCAATTTTCACACTGCTTTTCTTCTGTTTCTCATTAGTACTATTTTCCAGTTGCCTGCTACAGATTACTATTCAGAGATGAAGAAGCTACCTTCAAAAACAATTGTTCTAATAAGAACAATTTTGCAGTTCTTAACACAAATAAATACACTAATAAACACTACTCGAGTGGTGATTTCTCTTTGAAGGTCAGAAAGATAAAAGATTTGTTTAATATGAAAGGACATATAAAATGTTCCCTTCAACAGGACAAAAATCAGCAGAAGCAAACTAAAGCACAAAGGTCTGAGATGCAGGAGCAGCTGTGTGCTCAGTCAGACCCACCTACCCCAGGTAGACCACGCACCAAGGTTTTCAGCAAGGAGAGACCAGGGAAGGAATCTGTTTAATACTGGTTAGAGCATAACTTATATTTACGAGGCTGGAGAAAACTTAGGGGACTTTCATATACACTAGTACACCTTGCACTGCCAGTCCCATGAGGCAGAGGTTCAACTGTCTCATTTGGATCAAGGCTGCACAACCTGGTAATTAACATACTGTTTCTGCAAAAACAGCAAAAATCTGATGCAGAGTGTATCACAAGGGAATGTAAACTATGGGTTAGCATTATTTTTCTTAACACAGTCATTAACTTTGATTGTACATCACTGCAGACTCATGCCATTTTACTACTAGTAACAATACAAGCAATATCTATGCCTGGAGACCTTAGGCACTGACGGTCTGAAAGCCCCCCACAATAGCTACAATCCACAAGATCTAATTTACTTCAGTGCTTTTAATATAAGTTTATTGATAACAGTCTGCAATACTCAATAGCTGGACACTGGGCAGGCCACTGTTTTATCTGAAGTATTTTTCTTTAACTCAGGAGATAAGATACAGCAATTTGACAAACAGATAATATTGTCAGCTCCTACAAATGAATTACGGATGATATTTGGCATTTGTCTAAAAGCTCCACCTCCTGGGAGCAACTGGTTATATGAAAATCTTTGTCTACTTAGTCATTTTTTTGTGCCTGTAGTCAAGAGAAATAAGCTTGAGAATATGAAAAAATGACCACCAGAATGGCTCAGACAACAGAAGCCAAGTAAGAACCACCCACCCTCTACTTCATAAAAGGATCTATCTTTTTTAAGCAAATTTTGGTTTGGGGACTCAGCATTATGGTTTCCAGGTATTTGCATATGACCATACCAGCCAGTGCATTTGAGGAATTCTGTTGCATCTTTCCCTCCTTTGTCCATTTCCATGGAAAGGATGCAGATAACCACCTAACAACTCCTGGAGCACCCAGGACCAAACAGCAGTGCTCAAGTGCAAGAGAGTGCTATAGTTTCATAAGTATTTTGTTTACCAAACGTATCAGACAGCTAAGGGCTAAAACTCTGTGTCATATTACTGGTTATGTTAGCTAGGCTGGCAGAGTGAATGGGCTTGTGGAAATGAGAGTTAGTGGGATGAGAAAAAAGAAATCCCTAACCTATAGCATTCGTATTTCTGAAAGCCCATTTGGGGATGCCCATTCAATGGAAAGTTAGAGCTTTTCACTCTGCAAGGCATGAAAATATGAAGATACACACATATTAATGAGAAGTGAAAATGTCAAAAGCCTCCAGTTCTTTTATTTAAGCCACTTCCTTTAACAATTGAAACTTAGGGCCATCATACATAGATGGATTTAAGCAGTACAGTGCAATATTTTACAGGGATATCATGTAAATTATTTCAGATGCTGAAAGCAGCATAGTGACATTAACATTAGACAAGCCCAGGATAACTGCTCCTAATAAGGAGCAGGTAAATCAACATCATTAAGACTCGTTCTGCTCTATGACTACCTACTTGCAACCCTCTTACTACTACTTCATTTTATTTACTCAAACGTGTGGCAACTTAGGGCTGTGGTGGAAGAAAATTCCTATCAATCAATCAATCAATCAGGTAGTAGTATAGGTAGTATTCAAGGAACACCTATCTTCCACTGTACTTTTGTCAAACTTGCACTGAATGTAGAAGCTCAAATCCCAATGAACCACAGCTCTAACAAGCACCTGCATCACACTTCTACTTTTTTTTTTTTAAGTGTACAGTGTAAGCACTACCTAGTTTACCCAAATATCACACAATTAGGAAACAAGGACAGAAAGCATCAGCAAGGTTGCTCTTCCCACACTGGTATATCACATAAGTCAGGAACGACTCCACAGAACCAGTGGAACTGAACTGGCTTTTAACTTTTGTTAGAGAGCTTATGGCACACAAGGTACACAGCTTGCTCATGGAGCCATGTCAACATGACTCCTTAAAAGCGCAAGACTCAAAAAGATTAAAAATATTAGAGGCAGAAGAAATATTACTGCCAACTCACTGTTTCCTTTTTGGCGATCATAGAAGTGAGCAGGTAAATGGATGAATGCCAGACAATGATGAGGACAGACACAAGCATCACTAATATTTCCTGATTTACATAAAAGTTGGTATCGTCAATATGACAGAAGCACAAGTGCAGTTTTAACAGTCACTACAGGAAACATTGTGCAAGGATAAGAAGATGGAGCACCTGGAAGTGGTAGAAATTATTTGGAAAAATTAGACAGAAGTATCAGTTAATACTTTATAAAATTGGTTGGAAAATAGAGTGTATTATGTTTACATAATTTTGATGACCTCTTTAGCTTCTGACTCACCTGACTCACTATAACTTCAATGCATGTTTCCAGCTAGAACTGTGAAAAGAACTATTTGGATCATTAAGAACTGACTGGTGAATAATAAATTGGGAAGAAACAGCATCACAAGCTAGTATCTCTGGGTGGAAAGGAAAAACCAGTAGATACTTGTGAAGATTAGTATGAAATATGTAAATGATTTGAAACAGAGAATTTCTCAAGAAGAGGAAGGTTTCCTAACAATGAGGCAGGGCAGTAAGTACAATGCCAGAGATTAAGCATTCAAAGTGATTTAAAATGTAATTTTGGGGGATCATATTTAGGAAATAATATTTATAGAATAGAGAATATGAATGTTTATTTGATGGACATGCACACAAAAAGGAGAACTCAAATGATGCTTTATAAGGTTATATCTTCATCTAATGTTTTTCAATGACTAATTTTTAAGATCTTGAGGTAGGCATCTTTCTTGGAGGATGGGGAGTGAAGATTTCTATTGTATAACAGTTAGCACCATGGCTACTAATAAGTAAATACATATACACAGTTCATCCAGTTCATTTGAGTTCATTCTTTAACATTTAGAAAAATACAAGCCAGAAGATCTAAAAAATTGTAAAATCACATAAGCAACAGGGGATTATCAGGTTAAGAAGCAAATAAGGAAAAGTGTTTAGAGAGTTTCTGCAAGTACCAAGGAAAGTTCTCTTTCTTTACACATGGAGATAAGGATGACCTTATACACAAGATCGACCTCCACAGCAGTAAGCCATTGATTGACCTGCTGCACTACCATGATGTGCATATGAGGTGACTCAGTAGATACAAGGCTCATTTTCAGGAGATCCTGCAACTCAGGACCTCCTCTGCAGTTTATTTCAGCTTGGGTCACATTGCTATGACTATTCTCCTAGAAGCAGTCCCAAAAATCCCCGTATTTCCTAGAGTTCATTCTATATGACAGAGGAAGAACCCATGTAGCATTGCCTATGCTAGAAATCAGCCTGTGGGGTTGCTTTTTTTCCTGGAAATTTAAAGAACAGCAACAGCAAAGGTAGCCATAGCTTTCTTACTATGTTCTTGGTACTAGTATTCTTACTACATCACTCCTGTTGCTCACATGATACCAAGCAACAAAATAATTTACAAGTCCCAGCATGTATAATAGCTTAATTACGTTTTGTATGCATAGATCAGGTCTGATTATGACCATTAATAGACACGCCTGCAAGGCTTCTAGGCATTTCACATTTTGTACTATTCCAGACCATGTTTCAATTGCATTCCTGGTGGGGAGTTAAGACAGATGATGTCAAATCACTGTTCCCTGCTCCTGCTGTCTCTGTTGCTATATTGTAATTTAACCACAGCAGAGGCACACCACCCATCATCATCCATGGGAGACTGCAATGGATTGCTGCAGTTGCACACACAAACTCCCAAACCTTTCTGAGGTGCAACTGATTTTCAATTTTATTTAAAATCTTACATTCATCCCATCTCTTACACTTAAATAAGTAAAAAAAAAAAGCTTATTAGGAATTTTCATTCTATGACAAATAAGAACATATTTTTAAAAATAGTGAAAAATCCACAGGAAACTTTGGTGTGTTATATTAACTACAGGTAACCTGCAAGACCAGGATACTTCAAACTGAGTTGCTCACAGTCAAATAGGAGATCAACCATTACACAATAAAATGCTGGTCTCCCAAGTCCAATTTGAGGGGCTTACTCTTTAGCCTAATAGTAGCCCTGATTGTCATCACATACACGCAGGTAGAACAAAAGCCCTATCAAGAAAGGAACATAGTTAAAAATGAAAAAGAAACAAAAATCTGTGTGATGACCTATCTTGCAATTTTTTATTCCAGGTAATTTATAGAAAGGATATACGCTAGTTATTTGAGAAGGTCTGTAAAATGGCAAGTTTGCTGGAAAGCACAAATGAGGACTATTCACCATTTCTCAGCACAAGCAGCAGAGGCCATCATACAAAATTAAGACAGCAGGTTTAAAACAAACAAAAGCACATGCATTATCATATCCTGTAGAATTGTGGGACTCATTGCCACAGGATGGTTTGAAAACCAAAGGCAAAAGTAAGTTGGGAAGGTAATTAAATAAATTTATCAAAGAAAACTCCAACAATGGCAATTAAACTTGCTAGTCAGGATGCAATTTCTTCATCCAGAAGTTCCTAAATCAGTAACAAAAACTGGGAGACTATAACAACTGGAATCATCCCTCCAAACTTGGCTCGTTCTTGCACTCCTAATCCACTTCTGACCACTGTCTTGATTAGACAGGTTAGATACTTTGGTTTGAAACAAAACAAATGTTCTTATCTTTTTAATAGCAAAGAGGATAAAAAATTTTCTTATAATTTCTAGAAATTGACTCCACTTACGGCATGGTCCTGGTAGCAGCCTACAGAGAAGTCACAGGTATTTGAATGAGATCTACTCTTTATATTAGCACATGTAAACACATTATTTTAATCTAATTTGATATAATTTAGATTCATACCACAGATAAAGGCATAATTCTGAATTAGTCTGGAGACTATTTTATTTTGACTTTTTTTTTGCCCTGCCTCCTTCCCTCTCTCTTGTTTGGAGGAACTGCACAAACATACCCTTAAATAAAATAAGTAAAAGATAGAATAGGGATAGCCTCTTGCCTGTCACCTCTGCATCTGATGTACAAAATCAATACCAGAAAAAGGTGATAATAAGTGTTCGATGCAAAAGGTCACCTGTAATGGGCAAGGGTATTTTGGATAAGAATTAAGAGTTCCTACAATTTTTCGGAAGTTCAATTTGAAATAGGAATTCTCGTGAATTGGTTTTAAGCAATCATACTGCCAGCGTGATCGTGTTCCAGTGCAGAATTTTAATCCTGGTGAAACTGGTCTCCTAGATTCAAAGAGGAGTTCCTACTTCCATGTTCCAAACAACATAAACCAATCAGTTTATGAAGAGATTTAGATTAAAAGCTATGGACAACTGTACTTGACTTTCTATGAGTCTAAGATTAAAACCAATAAAATTACTTTAACTTTGGTTTTAAACTTCACTGCAGATTGTAATAATTTTATAACCTCAATTTAAATATATTTAACTACCTATATGTAAATGTGTCTTCCACTCTTGCTCTACAAGTAGAATGCAACTAGAGAAAAAACAACAAATGCCCTTTAATGGACTGTTGGATCATTAATCATTATGTCAATATATTGAAATCCCTGGGAATAACCTACTGTTCAAAAAATTTAGGCTTTCATAACTTCATAAAGAAATCCAAATGCAGTTTAGGCTTTTGTTTCATTGTACCTTTTCTCCTTCAGATAACACAGCTTCCAAATACGTTTTCTTTTCTACTTTTACTAAAAATAGCATGTCAGATGTAAAAGCCAAGTGTGAACCAAAAACTGATTGCTTTTCAAAATATATAAATAAATCCAGATGTACACGAATGAATGCAATCATTGTTCTGAGGATTTTACCTACACTACCTTTAAGATGACACTAAAACCCAGCACTCCTCAGGCTCAAAACAAATATTTATTCTTACACAGAATTGGCCTATAGTAACCCAACCTTCACATTTTCTGGCCTGCTTCCCATATCTTAATAGCACTATAGTCCCTCACTATTATGGAGACTTCCCATACAAGAATCACTTCTAAAGAAGCCGTTCAGTACCCTAAAGACCAGGTTTCTGATTTGGAGGCCCAGCACACCTCTTATTGCCACACTGATATAATTCCATGATTAGGTGAATCAGTCGGGCTGCCCAAAGAAAACTCATCTTGTGGTTTCTGAGGGAGAAGTGAAAACAGCAAGATAGAGACTCATCCAGTTCAGAAGACACCTTCATTTGACTTCATCACCCAGCTTTTAGCAGGACTTCCCTGCAACATACAACAACCTGTTGCTACAGTTACCACGTTCACTGGGACATGAATCATCAAGGCACGTTCATTCTGCTCTGCTGAATTTCAAGCTTATATTCCTAGTGATTAGAAGAATTCTTGTTACGAAAGGTATGATGCAATTCCCCTCATAAAAAAGGAGTGCTTGGGTGCTTCTGTACTTACCTTAACTTTTGATTTGCTGTTATTGCCAAATACAAAGGTAGAAATTATAAATGCCAGACAGAAACTGATAGAGATCGTTAATTTAATCAAAGGGGTTTTATTCAGTTTTATAGCCAGCAACAGAGGTTACAAATAGTAAGGGGAGGCAACACCACGAAGTACCTGGCTTTGGGAGAAAACAACACGGAGAAGTTGTCAAAATGCCTGATAGTTATATTTTTTAACATGCTCAGTTTCTGCTGCTGTATTCACCAGGAAACACAAAAACAGACTGGAAACCTCTGAAAGGAAAAATAGGTGCTTAGAGTCGACCTATTGAGGCGACTCTATAGTTGCCTATAGAGGCATTTAGTCAGGGAATCCTGCCAGCTTGCCCCCCATTTCACAAGGTTGGGAAGTTAAAAGTTTTGAGAAAGTTTCCCTGTATTAACAGGTAGCCAGCCTGACTTTGTATTTCCTTTCTTAAGACCTATCTACCTCCTACTCTCCCCTCTCAGTGCTGCAGAAGCAGCAAAGGATGTTGGAGCATACCCCTATGGAAAGAGCCAAACTTGGTGGCTCAAGGGACGTAGTCAACACATGCATTTCCTTGGTGGAAGCATACATGCCGACCACTTGCAGAAGTACTTCCAGAACCTCTGACACACTGATGTGCAATACACCTTCACTTACTGTGTACTGGTATACCAAGTTGAATGTATTAAATGCCCTTTTATTTCTCTTTTAGACACAAAGGGAAACTGTCAGGTTTCAGAAGAACTGCGAGGAGAGAAGGAAGACTTGCAGGCCAAGCCTTTCCCCTAGGTTTCACAGGCAAATGAGTCTAGTCTCAGTCACCTCTCCTGAGAAGCTTAACAGCCTTACTCTTCTGAATCTGGTGACCAAAATTTTCTAGCCTGATCTATTCCATTTTAAGATGGCCCCAATAGAAGGGGTGAGGGGGAAGATTTCAGCATATCAGTATCAATCTCTCATATGTGGCTTTGGAGAAGAACTTGACTCGTCCACCTGCTGAGATATTCAAGGAACCCCAGAAATTAACTAATGAGAGATGAACACAATGCTGAATGTTCCAGTCACACATCTCTTAACACTAAAAATAGGTGATGTTTCAAGGGTACCCCTTAGTGCTTGAACACCTTTCTCTTCTAAGATCATGTTACAGAGGCTGAAGGTGATTTTCAGTGAAAACACCAAAAATCTTCATCTTTATGATTTGTGCAATGCTTAAAGGAAATGAAAGCACAGGTCTAAAGAATGAAACACATGTTGCAAAGACACAAATCTCTCCAATCTTGAGCAATAGGGCAAATGTTTTGTTATCATGGAAATGCAAACTTGGACTACCGTTAGAAGACAGGGAAAAAAAAAAAGAGATGGAAAAGGCTAGGAGCAAATGAACAAACACACGTCTGACTGCTTTGTTGAGTGGTAAGACAAGAGTTGGTGGGAGGAAGAATTGATGAACTGTCACAGTATGACAAATAAGACCTCTGTTGGATGTATTGATTCTGAACAGAGAATGACTCATGGATCTACTTAATCCTTGCTTCATTTACAGACAGTAAAGTACTTGAACAAATCACAGATGCTGCCAAATGAATCAAAGAAGAAAAAAATTCTTTTCCATGCTGGACTTTTTTTGGGGCAAATTTTTAAATAACTATTTGTTTTGCACGACAGCTCATTAGCAGAGCTCATATTTTGTATCAAGTATCACTGACTCAGTAATTGTGCAGTTGATCTCTCATATGCAAGTTGCACAGTTAAGACAGTCTTCAAGACTGGAAAAAATTACCACATGAAAACCTCAGCATATTAGTACGAGTATTTGTCAACTATATATGTATCCACAGGTGTTAATTTCTTTGTGTGTTGTGGCCTCAAGATAATTTTTAGTAAGCAGGACTCGGGAGAGAAAGTTTTACTATCTTCCCCAAACACTAAAAGCTCCAATACTTTTTTTGTTTCCCCTTTTTTCATCATAGAGGCTTTATAGGCACAAGAGAAGAGATTTCAAAGAAACAAAATTATGCTTCAAAATTGATGTGGGTTACTAACCCAAGAGAATGATGGGTCATAGGTGCCCTGTTTTGGGTTTTTCTTCCCCTCTTTTTTAACTTTAACTTAATTTGAAGCGTTATTTTTACCTTGATATTTGTCTTTCTACTTGGAAAACGAGCCTTGAAAATGTGAATAAAGTGCATACCAAAATGATGGTTCTCAGCTGAATTTATGAAGCATAATTCATCAAGGTTCTTCAATTCTGTGGCCACAGCTGGGTTTTTTTCAAAAATGTAACACAACCATTCACCATTTTTCTGCACACTAGTATCCTACATCCTGGTTTTCTCCCCTATCTTGACGACACTTTGTTCTCACTCCCAGCTTTCCCTTCAAGGCTGCAACCTCCCTCTACCCACTCTTTCCCATACTGCTAAAGTAGGCAGGGAGTCCAGGAATAAATACTACAGAACCACTAGAATAACTAAAACCAGAATATTAGTTTTCAACTTTGAATCCCCTTGATACTATTAATTTAAAAATATTGAACATATGGAAAAACAAAATGCAATAATCTGTTCACACATGATTACTATGCCACTTGCGACCACACAATTCATTTAGTCAAAGAACCCTTCTCCAATTCAGAGAGAAGCCTCCACTCAACAAGTCTGCTGCTTTTCCCCTGCAAGACACAAGCAATAGCTGCAAGGCGTGTCCCCCATCCCCTCTGCCGGTCACAGAGCACCCCCAACTACAGCAGTCAGAGCCTGGCTTTTTGTGGCAGCCGGTGAGGTGCAGGAGGGCATGTCTGGTAGTTTTGCTGGCAGGAGCTGACTGCTGCTGCAGGCGGGAGGTGTGGTAGGGGTGGCATGCCAGCTGCTGCCACCAGACTGGGATGGGATGGGAGTGGAACAGCAAGGATCTGGCTTTGTCAGCTGTTGTACAGGCCTACTGCAATTTACATGGGAATTATATGAACTTATGTAGTCCATTTATAGACATGCTGATTAAGTTTGGGAGCAATTACTTTGAACTATCTGCCAAGAGCAAAAACTATTCCTTTGTGTGTTGTCAGCCTTAAGGAACTCAATCTGGAACTATTTTACCAATCTTTTAGATGCCTGAGTTTGATACAGAGATTAGAGAGGGTAAAGTTAGGGCAGAGCTGACCCCAACTGCCAAACTGTTTGAAGAAGGGAATTGTGAGTTAGCTTTGATCCAACACACACTTGAAATACATATACAGTTACATCTAACACCAGCTGGGTACAGCTAAAAAAGGACCTCATTTACCATATACAAATCTCAATGTAAATTAAAAATAGCATAGTACTCTTTAAATTGCACTTGCTGATCATACTCCCTCACCCCTCTCTCTCTCGCCTCCCCACCCCGGCCCCTCACAGTCTAGGGGCAGCTGGAGCACAGCTCATCATAGTCCCTTCAATCCTCTCCCGCAAGCAAAGCGAGATACTCCAGAGCCCAGATATCCTGCTTGCACTGGGATTGCCCCTCACTTCCAAGGAATACTTCTACAGAAAATTGTGATAAACAGGAAAAAATACATTTAAGAATTATGTAACAGTTTGTGTTTAGTAAGACAACCGGACAACTACTGTGTGGAAATTCCCTCTCTTGACCTTTACAAGGTGAAAGGTGGAGGCAGCAGAGGACAGGGAGTACCAAATGTCATTGTGCTAGCTAAGGATTTATGTAATTAGATACATCTGGAGGAAAGGATTAACTCAACATCATGATACAGCCTGAATCAACTTTGCTAGTTAAACTGCAAGGATATCTCAGTTTATAAACTACCATGTTTGCAGGACAAACAGTGACTGACTCATCAAGGCAAATACGCATCAGGTTCAGCCTTAAACAGCAGCATAATGAAGAAAAAAAATGGAAAAAGACAAGATTGAATGTTTTTAGACTTTATGGGAGTTTGTTTCTATTGTCTGGATTATACAGCAAAAATAATTTCCATTCTATAACACCTTTTAATTTGTAGTCAACTTTAATGTCCAATTTAAAATGCTGCACTAAAGAAGCAAAGGGTTGAAAAGAGGTGCTGGCTAATGTCCAGTGTTGCAGTTTTACAGTCACTGTGTGTGCAGTGCCTTCATATCAGATGATCTCACTCTCAAAAATCTTTGTTCCCACCCTTGTGCTACCTCCTCTTTTTGTCAGTAATTGATGCAGCCACATGGTGATATGTACCAGGAAACTGACCTAGTATAAAACTAACCTGGAAAAAAAAGGGATTGTAATTACAAAACCACAGTTTTATATACTAGAGAAACTGCCACAGAATATTGCTGTAAATCTGCCAAGTCAATAATATTCATGATGATCTGCTAAGTAAGTGCTGACTGTGAGGACTGACGTTCCCTGGGGCTACTGGAAGTCACATATCTAGTTTTCCAGAATGACAGAACACTTTGGGAATTAAATGAGTTAAAATCATTCCTCCAACTTCTACTTTTTTTCCTTCTCATCCCTCAAGGCACTCGTGCCCTGTCCACACAACCCAGCCCCTTCCCAAGATGCCTAAGGAATGCCTAAATGGAATTACAAATGTTAGGATGTTTGAAAAAAGAAAGGAATATTCTATCAATGTTTTCTTATTTTAATCATATGACTAAGAGTTAGCTAGAGTTGGTCTTCAGCAAAACAGTTACAGTTCTTAAAGCTAAATCACAAAGTGGAACAGTATTTTTTGTTAAATTTAAATAAAAACCAGAAAGCATTTAAGTTACCATATTATTGTCACATAAATCTTAAGCCTTCTCCCGTGTTTAACAATGTCCTTTGTTTTGCTATTCTCTCTAAATCACGTACGGGATGTGGTCCAAAAAACCTAACAATTTGCACATAGTAACACTTACAGTGTGTTACAAATGGAGAGCAACAATCTCATTTTCTCTTTTAACCATTGCTGCACACTAACTACACACTGGAACAGAAAAGGTTATACAACAATATTCTGACTGGGTCTAACAGCTGCAGTAATGAACCCTTGAAAAGAGCACAGACTGACTCCTACCTGGAGACTTAAAATAATTTAGCTTTTTGACAAGTAAAACACGGGTTGGGCAGCTTTTAAACACAGGTTCTTGGAAATACTGCTCCTTTATTACCTCTCAAGTCGAACAGAAGAGGTCACTAAAGAGTCACAGCATGCCTCTCTTCAAAATGGGCCAGTCATGCTGTCCTAGCCAGCCAGCTTGACCTCAGTGGCCTTCACTCTTAGCTTTTTCCATCCTTTGTGCTCTGACTCCACCTTCCCTTGCATTTACTTCTCCTCTCCATCCTCTCAGTTATGCACTATGTTTCCCTCTGTACCTTGAAGAGTTTAATAAGGCAGGCTGTGAATACCCCAAGACCTGCCACTCCACATTTTCCATTCAGCTGCCTCTGGCGTGAGGATAGCAGCCTCCAAAAGAGGTTGTTTTGCGGCAAGAGTCAGCCCTCAAAGGACAGACTACAGCATTCAGAGAGGTCAGCATTCACAGATGGGGGACTACTTGGCAGCAACACCAGTAACCAGGAGAGCAACACATGCAGAGATTCCTGCGGCCTTCCCTTCCCTCATCTGGAAGAAAAGTTTGGAGACAGAAGAAAGGATTGCTCTGCTTTGTGGGTTGTTTTCTTTCTTTCTTTCTTTTTTTAGCAGTCTTGGAAAAAAGAGTAAGAAAACAAGAACACACGCTCTTGTCAGAAGTATCCAAAATAAGAACAAAGACACTTCCTGACATGTTACAACACAGGAGTTCAGAGTCATGAAGAAATAAAACAGCATTCGCTAGGGTCTAGCTCGATCTCGCATTTAAACAATGTTTCCAGTTGAAAGAAACTGTAAACTCAATAGTTAATACTATAATCATGTATAAAGACATCTATCATAAAAAGTAATTTAAAAGTACCTCAATGAATAGAGAGGCTTAATACAGGAAAAAGTCTTTAGTAGTTCATGTGTCTAGACGAGTACTTCTTTTGGGCAGTGAAGGAGCTATTTTGTTGCTTAGAGTGCAAACATACATTTCCCATACCCACTATCCAGCCAGTGAATATCTACAGGTATAAGGCAGGAGTAATGGGCATGTCCATCCTATCTCACTGTAGTGACTCCACACTCTCAAAACCAGGATCCAGATAACAGAAGCAGCAAAAGACTAGCTGGTGGAAGCTCCAATGATTAACAATTTTTGTGCATGACAAAATGCAGTAATAAATAACAGCAACATAGTTGGTAGAACAAGTAAATCTTAGCTAAGAGAATCTTATTCTGGAGGTAAGATGGGGTGAGCCCATGTTACTGTTCTGTTGCACAGGAAGGAAAGGCAGATCTTCCTAAAAATCCTCCTCATCTGTAAATATGTGGGATTCAAGAGAGATCTGATCTGTA
Organism: Aquila chrysaetos chrysaetos; assembly: GCF_900496995.4. NCBI lineage: Eukaryota > Metazoa > Chordata > Aves > Accipitriformes > Accipitridae > Aquila > Aquila chrysaetos. Next base: position 29,485,586 of record NC_044005.1, read on the forward strand.
TCTATATGGAACAACCTAAATGGAAAGTTGATGCCTCCATACGGTCCCTCTGGAACTCCCTGGCATCATGGATCCCAAAGTCCTTCCAATACGGCAGAAGCTAAGGAGGAACTCAAAGGCAGTTTATGCTGCTCAGCATGCTAATACCTCCCAGTAAGATTTCTGATCAGAAATCAGCAGTAATTATCCATCAAAACCAGGCTGGCTCTTTGCTCCATTGCCTCCAGCTTTTACAGACCATTCAGGATCCTGTTCAGAGCTCCCACACTGGGACAGGCCCACGCTGAGGAAGGACATGGTTTCTCTTCCCCCTCTTTGGCAGCATAGATCTGTCTTTCTAGATCTTAAAACACTGTGCCACTACATGCTGCCTGGGATTCTTCTCAGATAATCAACACTTCCCCCCCACCCCGATCCCATCCAAACAACTTGTAAACTTCCTTTTCTATTTGCATAGTAAGGAAAGTACCCTCTTCGTGAGCCAGTATCTCATGAAACTTCACTGCTGCTCTCAAACAAACATCTTTCAGCAAGCTTATCTAACCTCCCTACCTCAGCTGCTTTCATTGACATATATGAAAGCATATCCTGCTTCTTAAGAATAGTTTTAAAGTAGTTCTTAGAACAAAAATGTATTTCTTGTAATTACTAGAAGTAAATTACTTCCTTTATTATCAAACTCGTTTATAACTTAGTTTTATTCTCAAGAGCATGAAAACTTAAAATTCTAGCTTTGGAATATATGTGAGCAGCTACTTTGTTACTCCTAATTTAAAGTAAATATTTGATTAACAAAAAAAAGCCCTTAAACCATTTCTTACTGAAATGCTAAAAGGGAGTACCAAGAATTCTCAATAATAGGTATTGGTAAAAACAGCAGGGTTATTCTTCTACAAATCACCAAGTGGAAAGAACTGAAGCCAGTTTGAGCTGCCCTTGTAAGAACAGGACTCAAATGCTTAAGATAATAGGAGTGAAATAAAGTTTAAACTTGTACAGGATGTGGTTTGAACTAAGTAAGGGGTTATTTTAAGAAGAACTCTTACCAGCATAACTACATTAGACTAATTTTTCTATATGGTAGATTTACTCTGTTCCCCAAAATCCCTATTACTATGAAAACATACACACTCACACAGTGTATGCCCTAATAATGTTATTATGGATACCTTAGCTGTAACTATGAGCATTGCATATATGAGGAAATTTCGGTATGATTTTTTTATGGCTAATACAGTCAAATATGCAAGAAGAACCATCTTCCCACTAATAATTTTTAATTTGTGAAGTCTAGATAACTCTTTGAACTTCATTGTAACATGTGCTACAAAAATGTTTGATCAGTTTCTCAAGAGGATAAGTAATAATGAGGCACTCATTCTTTTACAATCAGCACACACAAAATTCTCAATGAATATTTAACCAGCACTTACATTTTCACACTGCATCCTTCTGGGTTTTATGTGGGAAACATTGAGTCCATCAATAACAATATCAAACGGAAGTCGATTTTCCACAAATGTTTGAAAGGCTTCAAATTCCTGAAATAAATAAATAAAAAACAAACACAGGGGAATAATAAGTTGAGTTTAACAGAAAGAGATTTCTTTCACTTTTTATTAAAAAAAAGAAACAAAGCCTAAATGTCTCACTTTTCCTTCGTTGGCTACACTTCACATCTTTACTTGCATACTTCCTAAAACAACCACACCAAAAAAAAAAAAAAAAAAAAAAAAAAAATCTTTAAGCCGTAAGTGTTAGAGTGGATACTTCCAATATAATTTTAAATTACATTACAACTGAAAACCAAAACTTTACAATCATCCAGATTTTCATTGTAATCTGAACTACTGCACACTTACATAAAGATACATGCCATAGTCATTGTTATGCAACAGCTGCAGAAGAAAGCAACTTTACAAACCAGTAGACTGTGACACTACTACTAACTTAACATTTCCAAGTGTAAAATAAGCATCATACTTAGTTTCTCCGTAAGAATTCTGAAATCTCTGAATGCCAGTCAATATTTAAATAAACATACATTTAGAAACACAGCAGTCCATCTGTGAGAAATACACAGCTTTAAGGCTAGCAAAACAATACCAGAAACATAATGCAGTGATTGAGCAAACCAACAGCATCCATCCAGTTTTTCCAACAGAAGGAAAACCACAACTGCTTTAGGCTTGAGACCTCATAGGAGGAGAACAGAATACAAAGCTTTAATAAAATCTTCAGGAATTTCTCCCTTGATTTTTGAGAAAAGATTAGTGTTTTTAGCAGACGCTTGCATAAGATTTCTACTTCCTGCTTCTGACTGGTTTTAATAGGCACAGGAACCCTAAGCCATCCTCATGGGCAGTGACCTGGTTTCATAAATGACCTTTCTAGCAACAATTAAGACTTACTTATCAGTAACAGAGGTTTCACAGTCCAAGGCTATAAATGAACTTTCATAGGAACTCAAAACAATTGCAAATTTCATGCCTTCTGCTCAAAATTCAAGGAGTACTTTTCTAATCTTGCCTTCTCCCATGTAGCCATATGACAACATACAAGTCTAAATAAAAAACATCCCCTCAGCACCCAAACAAAAACCTATACAGCATATACGATTCTTCCTCAGAGAAAGAAATGAAAGAAAGAATTTATTTGCCCAGAAAATACATTGCTGTCAGGCAGTAACAAATGATTACCAACTTGAGTCAGAATGCTTACGACATTATCCTAGGAAAAGGGTTACTTATATTAAGAGTACAAACCAACTAAGTGAGATAAGATGTTAAAATTTCATGCACAATTTCCAAGGGAACAGAGGCATACTGGTCAAAAGCACACTGAAGAGAACACAGACAACTGGGGGCTTAGTCTAGCACCACCAGAATTAATTGCCTTTTATGTGATCTTTCATTTCTCCATGGCTTAAATAAATGTTATTATTGAGAAAGTATAAAAAGCTGGGCAAGAAAACAAAAAGAAATTGTTGGCACTTGTGAAGTGTTTCCCCCTGCCCCAATCTCAATGTATTTTATATAGATGAATAAACATTCTCATTGCCGTCTGACAGGATGGACACAGAAAGGAAGCCACTACCAAAAGCGGTGGTAGGAGCAGGAGGAGAAACAAATGCAAAACCTAACAAGGATTCCTGACTTCTGGGCTTATGCCATCCAGTGGACTTCCCCATGGTTCAAATTCAGATGAATCATCACTGTAATACTGGATGGCTGTCTGAAATGTAGGAAAGATACAGAGAAGGAAAACACATGCAGACCGAATAAAGGTAAAATAGGAAAGCTTTGAGAGAAAGATGAGTGAAAATGGGAAAGACAAAAGAAAGTGGAAGCAGGTGAAAAACACATGGTAAACACTTCAGTAGAGAGTTATTTTCCTAATGCCAACAAATGCCAGTATTATTTCACTTAACATGGTTACAGTCAAGTAGAGATTTTTATAAGGTATAGTGTATACGGAATCTTGTCTTTAAGGCCTCAGTTCAATACAAAACAAACACTTTGTGGAGAATTTTTAAAGTGGTATTTTATTTCAAGTGACAATAGTTATAGAGCACCTCCAGAAGAGGTGGGTTTTCCCCGATGGGCAGAGTAGAGTGTTTTGTCGAGGGAACACTATAGCATGAGTTGGGGGAGCAGCAGGGGAGTTCGGTGGGTCAGCGCTCCACTCTGCCCACTCTTTGCTTGGCTCCCTCTCCATTCCCAGCAGGGCAGATGGAGCAGGAGCTGCCACGAGGGTCCTGCTGAGAGGCACCAGGATATGCTCAGCACCTCTCAGAAGCCAGCTCATGGCTCTCTGGAGTCTATTTTTGGAGCTGGGGAGATGCTGCAGCTTTTTCAGTGTTGTTGCCTTGGCCACTCCACCTTTCCCTGCCATCTCCTCCTGTCCACGTCTCCTACTCCATTCTCAACATGTGCCTGACAGTGTGCCCCTGCCAGCCTCTCAGATCTGCTCAATTGTTTTGCCTCACTACCAGTAAACTGTGCAATACAAGGAGAGATGGTTTGCTGGCACAGGAGACTCTTATCCACACAGGGAGGTGAGGAGTTAATAGCAGAATAAGTACAGAAGACAAATGGCCAAGTTTAATTTATGTCACCAAATACAGAAGACTGCAGTGAAAAGCCTTAGACAGACTAAAAATCCCCAAGGATTGGTTCATTTTCTCCTTGCCATCCATATTTCCCCAGCAACACACAAGAGTGCTCCTTTCCTTTTCCAGAAAAAAAAATACATAAAGAACAATAAAGAAGATCTGGGTCTGCTCCCCTGTGAGAGTTTTTGAGTCGCCATATTTCCCATCCTCTCCAGACACAGGGAAGGAAAAGGGCGAAGCCTGGGAATAATCAGCAGATTACGTCAACCAGACACAGTACAAAGAGTTACTCACACACAGACTGACACTATAAGAGTGTATTGGGTCGGACTGAGATGGAGTTAAATTTCCCCGTAGCAGCCCTCGTAGTGCTGTGCTCTGTACTGGTAGCTAGAAAGCTGTTGATAACACACCAGTGTTTTGGCTACTGCTGAGCAGTGCTCACACAGCATCAAGGCTGTCTCTCCATCACTTCCTCCTGCCCTCACCAGTAGGCTGGGGGTGGGCAAGATCTTGGGAGGGGACGTAGCCAGGACAGCTGACCCAAACTGACCAAAGGGATATTCCATACCATATCACATCTGCTCAGCAATAAAAGCTAAGAGAAAGGAGGAGGAGGCTGGCATTCATTATTACAACGTTTGTCTTCTGGAACAACTGTTCCATGTACCAAAGCCCTACTTCCCAGGAAGTGGCTGGACATCACCTGCTGATGGGAAGTAGAGAACAAATCTTTTGTTCTCCTTTGCTTCTGCACATGTCCTTTGCTTTTGCTTTATTAAACTGCCTTTATCTTGAACCACGAGTTTTTTTCCATCTTATTTTCTCCCCCCTGCCCCCGGCCCTGTCCTGCTGAGGAAGGGAGTGACAGAGCGGTTTTGTGGGCACCTGGTGTCCAGCCAAGGTCAACCCACCACAAAGAGAGAAAATATACAATTTGAAGAATGCTGATCCTTCAAAGATCAGGATTTGTCTGGATTTTATGCACATCTTACAGCCACAGTAATAAGGAGATGATTCACCCACAATTCTCTAAAGATATTTCCTTCACTAGCCAACTGTAAGAAGAAATTGAAGATCTTCGTTATAAGCCATAAATGAAGTAGAGCACAGCTGCAGCTAGGGTACAGCTGATCCAAGAGAAGCCAGACACAATCATCCAGGCAGTACAATGATGACGTGAAGGTTGGTTTAAGCAAAAAGAAGCAAGCTATTCACAGGGACTTCCCCTTCCAAACAGAGAATGCAATGCGTGATCTACATACACCCTGGCATGTGCCGCAGGAACATTTACATGGAAACATCCTGCTGAACATGACAAGGGGCGCTTCTGATGAATCCTTTCAACACACCAATAAGTAGCAAAACATCTCTCTCTCTCTCTCCCCGCCACGCCCCACAAGTAAGAGCACCAAAACAAACACAGCAAACCTTACACTGATTTCTATCTTGTTCTGACCAGGTTCATCTCACAAAGTTTCCAAGGAAAAGTCCATTCTCACAGCCTTGGAAACACTACTCAAACTCGATTCAACAGAGTTGGCAACTGAAGGGACAAAACTTTAAAAACACATTCAGCATTGCTTATTGACATGACCCTCTTAATGCTTGGAAGCCACAGAAAAGTGTTGCAATGCAGCAAGGCTGTTACCTCACTGCAAGACTTCCCACAGCAGCCAGTGCACTGCGTGAACGTGTCTCCCTGCAGCTGGAATATGCGCAATGCAGCAGGGTGCTCACCAGCGGCTCCAGTGATATCCTGTCTCACACCACTTACCAAAAGCAAAGGGAATTTTAAAAAAACCCACCTGATTTCATTCATTGCCTAGCTGGGAAAATAGGGGAATGCCAACTATGCAACCGTGCGTAATGATTCACTGCACCTTCTACTAAGAAAACTTATCTTTGCAAATGAACACCACACTGACTAAATCGATTTGGAAGTAAGAGCCAGCCATAACAAACCCATGATGGAATTTACCTTGATGTGAAGAATTAAAGACATTTAAAATAATTTTTTGTTTAACCACTAGCGTGTGCGTGACTCAATTCCATTCATATCTCGGCAAAAGCACAACACAGTCTCGCATTTTTTGGTACTCCACACCAGCTGAATGACTCATGCGCTATTTCACCATCATTTTATGGTATGCAGTGGTGCTGCCACAGAAAGAGGTGTTTCTACCTTCTCCCCTCCCTCAGCCATTCATTCTTAGCCTTGTCCCCTCTACCCACACACACACGTTTTTTGGCACAAGGAGAATGACTGACATGGATGAAGAACTGAGCCACCATGAACTGAGCCAATTAGCAGTCTTAGCCTGCACCAGGCTGTTCAGGTCAGAGCACGGAGGTTTGTCCTGGCACGAAAATTCAGCCAGGACATGGAACAGGAATGAGACTGGTAGCAAGGGAGACTACTGGGATCACCTTCTCCCACAGGTAGCCCTGACTATGCTAACTTACTGGACTGTGAAACTACATTTTATGGATTTCTCTCTCAACCCGAGGTATTGCAGCAAAACAATAGATAGAGGTTGGTTTTAAAAAACAGAAGTATAGGAATTATTGTTTGAAAGAAAAAAGATTGGGTTTGCTATTTTAAACATTCATTTAAAAATAATTTTTAAAAAAGTGTGACCTCAGACTTCAAAAGTCTGGCTTACACAGCCAATAATATTTGAAATAGCAGTAGTAATAAATCCAAAAATAGGACTTTTCTGTAAAAGTATTAACACTATTTCAACTTCTGTAAATACATTTATAGACGGAAATGTATGTTTTTCTTCCAATACCAGTGCACAAACTCAAAAGCACAACAGAAATGAGGGGAGGAATTCATTATTATTATTTACAGATATACTACGTTAAATATGGTAACATAGAAATAAACATCACAATTGAAGACAAAACAAAGAAAACATAGCTAAACAAGCATGTCCTTTGATAAGAGCAATGAGAGTAATTAAAATTAGTATTTTGAAATAATTTTAACATCTATAACAGATCTAAGTATATGACAAGTTTCAGATCACAGAAAGGTTAGATCACTTGAGCATTTTTCTCAAGTCTAAATAGGAAATATGTTGGCAACTAGAAATAAAATAATGGTATTGCTCAAATTCTGCAACAATCCAAAATGTCTACTGATCTAAATGCCAAACCCCAAAGTAATATAACATACAAAGGAGATAAATGAGCAAATCCATAGAGAACTTTTAAATACAAGAAAAGCTATTAAGTTCATGCCAACACATGAAATTTGAAAAGAAAAGAAAAAAAAAAGAAAAAAGAAAAAACCCTACCAAAACCTATTAAAATCACTGCAGGAAAGGCTGCCTGTCACTTCTTCTAAACAATAAATTTTATGCTCACTCATCAGGAATGGTGGAGAGACACTAAAGTCAAATTAAAAAGTGCAAAACTACGGTATTCAACATATATTGTTTCCAGAAGCATTCACAACAGTTTAAGCTTTGTACAACAGAAAAAGTAGTGCTTCCCCTCTCCATATTAAGTGGCAACATAGTGAAGTGCAAGGAAAGAGCAAAGTCTAATTAACAGAATATTATACTGCACTTAAGTATTATGTAACTCTACCCTAAGTATCAAACGGTGTTTTTCAACACTGTAAGACCAGCTCTTAGAGAAGTGAAAACATTCACTTTCTAACAGTTTCATAAAATAAAAAGTGATGGGGGTTGCTTTCTTTTCAGCAATGTTTCTTGGTATCAGAAGAAAAACACAGGAATGAGATTTAGAGTGTGAGAAATAAAATTCAGCTGTCAAACTGAAATCCAGCCAATTTTTTTTAAGGCGCCTTGTTCAAGCACTCTTAAATCTGTTTGTTGCTATGCCTGAAGGGTTTGAATATTTCCCCCACAGTTTCAAAGCTTGGAAATCCCCTTCAAACCCTTATGAGCAGGAAGGCTTTTCTCAGTATTGTGTATTGGTATCACTATGTACTCTGGATTGCATACAATTTGTTTGCCCTCTGTTACATGCTTCTAAAGTTAACAAATAATCCAGGAGTCAAACTCCTGTGGCTGTAGCTTTCAGAGATACCGTCACAAACAGGAAAGTGCTCGCAGGCGCACTGACAACCTGGCTGAGATGTGCTCTGTGTTGCCTGTTCATAGTCCTCCATCAACAGCAGGCAGTGTTCTCGTGGGACTTGCTCCTGCCTGCCTGTATCAGACAGCAGAGGGTCAGTCACGAGGCCAGTGCAAAACTTGGACCTCAACAATCCAGGCAGCACGCTTCTGAAACGTCCTTCCTGAGCACACTTAACATGGAGGGAGGAACAAGCAGTTTGTGCTGCTGTCCTCAGTGGAAAAATGCCCTCATCTTTCCAAGGCTGCCATCCTAAGTACAAGAGTATAGAAATGGACCATACCAAGCTTTCTTTTAAAACAAACAAACAAAAAAAACTTGCAAAGGCAGAGATATTTTGAATTCACAGTGCTTTCAAAATTGTAAAGGCTATTTTGGAACCTTTTCGTCTTAAGGCAAACCACCTAACAGAATGCTAAACAAGGAAAAGATTGACTTGAATGCTTGAATACAATGTAACAGGCATTACAGAAAGACAGTGGAATAATATAAAAGCAATGAATCATGAACTTGACAGAAAAGACACCGTCCCAAGTAAGTGAGGCAGACTTGCACTTAATTACAGACAGACCGTAATATCCATGTGGAAAAATGCTACATGAATATCAGATAGCTGGATATACCTCCATGCTGCTTTCTCTGCTATGCTGCTACAAATGTTTGAAGCAAAACTGAACAAGGAACTGATCCAGCTGAAAAAACACCCACAAGAAAACAAAACATTATTATCTGGGTTTGTGCCCTGCTTACCATGGAGCTGTGCTCCCTTGTTTCCTGGCTCACTTGCAGGGGCCAAAGGGGGCAGGAATGAACAGCTGGCAAGGTGGTAAGGCTAGTTATGCTAGTTTAAAAATCACACTGCCACCAAATGTGTATGCTAACTAATATTTGCAATCTCAAGAGAAACAGCAACTGTTCTGGGACAGAGAATGGCACCACATGTTCTACCCCTATTTTAATATTTCTAGAAACAATCCAGAGACTTATAAACCTATGCACCCAGCATCTGTACACTGTAATATGGTTGAACCAACCACTAAAAATTGTGCAAACCCTCTGGAATAATATGATCTGGTAGAATTTAATGTGCACACCTTTTGCAAAAGAGTATCTCTAAAAATTCTTTCCTTGTGTCAATGAAAATGTAGGTAAAATAAAACCAGATGGCATTAATTAGATTTTCAAAAAAACCTGACACAAGACTTCATAACAAGCTACTAAAGCACTGAACTAGTTATAGCATTTAAAAAAGGCAGAATAGAAAAAACAAAGGGACATGCTAAAAAATTAGCAGCACCTTTCAAAGTTCTATAGTAATTCCCATATATATGAAATATTTTACAAATATTTAAGAAAGGGAATGGCACAGAAGCAGCCACACCAATGATGAATACAAAACCAAATTAAATTTAGCATCAGAAAGATGAAACAATGCACACTACAGGAAAAAAGTACACTTACATTCTACAGATTTATGGAGGAACTGTATCAACTTAAAGGATCATCATAGTGTAATAAAAACATCTGTTCAAGTTGATGATTTTCTAAAACAGATCTAATTTAGAAAATAAGGTATTGGATAGATAACATGAAACTACTATAACTTCTTAAGCAATTCTAATTATCATAAATTATTATGAAGCCCTATATTAGACAATTCCACACAGGCCTCTGCAGCATCAGAAGAATCTGGTTTTGACCACAGCTGGAGACCAGCTCCTCAACTTTGAAGAATGTTTGGTAATGGACCAAAGTACCAAATGGTAAAGGACCATTCGACAGTGCCTAAGTTCCAAGAGGTAACATTTCAAAGTGTCTTAAATCAACATGTGCGTATGCTAATTTTACTTTAGAAGTATTATCAAAGAACTTAGCAATATTCAGAGACAGAGAACACTTAAAAAAGGATGTTAGTGTATGTAGTCTGCATTACGTAAACATCTCTCAAGATCCTACTTAGTGGAATGCATGAACTGCAAGTGAAGGACCGTGTGTCCAAGAAGTTCCTGATAAAATAATCTCCTTAAAATTAGCTACTCAGATAATTCAGATTAGTTTAATTCTTTAGTTAACAGTTACTGTTCTGACTTCATGTTTATGGTCCTGTCTGCCTCTGTGATCAACTTACAAACAGGAAAAAAGAACAACTTTATCAAGGTATGCCATTCTTAAACCTTGGTGAAATTTTTCAATTTCTTCTATTTCTCTCTCTTTTTTCTTATATGTTCTAGCTAATGTAAGGAAGATATAGATCTGAGAAAAATCACTGCCATCAGCAAACTATGTTTGTATTTTGCTTAGCAAGATCTTCAGATGACCTACAGTGGAAACAAGTTAAGGTTTGCAACTGTATTTTAACCAAACAACTGGTGTTCAAAAAAATAAGATTAGAACCAGATTTTTCTTACTTGATTGCACTAACTGGAATATAAGGAATGTATCATATTAGAAGATTTTCCAAATAGAGAGGTGACAAAGTTGTAGTTTAAAAAGGCTGTGGAGGACAAAGAAACAGGTTTAGACAGTGGATTGGAAGAAAGGAGCATTCTTGTGTTGCAGGGTGGCCTAATTTTGCTGCACCATTTGATGGCAAAGGAGACCAAGTGACCTGAACAAAGTCCCAACTCACTCCTTGCTATACAAATCAAGGAAAGGAAGACTGTGGACCACCCCAGAAGATTTGACCCACCCCCCAAGAAAGATTCTCTAACACTGAGGTAATTGAGGGAAAGAAATATGCGCCAAATTTATGTTTTCATCTAGATCCATTTCTTGCTGCTGAGGAAGCAGCTTAGTCTTTCATCCTCCTGCCAAAAGACTCTCTGTGCTTCTGTTTGATTCCATTATCAGGAGCCTCTGGGGTAAGGGAAGATGCAAAAGAAACCTTAGAAAAATTCCAACTGCCGTTGTCTCTCACCACCTATTTCCCATTCGGTCTCTCCTCTTCCCCTCCTTTTCCTTCCTTCCAGAAGTTCCCTCCCCTCTAGCAGCTCGTATCACAAGAAGAGTGTAATGCCAACCCTGAATTAAATGGAGGCAGGAGGACAGAAAGTAAGCAGGATAAAGGCTGCAGCTTGGGCTGCAGTGCTCTCAGACTCTGTCTGGACACTCTACTTACTGCAATTGTCTCAACACCCACCATAAGCCATTACCCGTCTTTATTCTGTGCTTACTAGACCTACAAGATTCAGTAGTGGATCAGCCTCTGAGGCTAGTGTTCTTTCTAATCCCCAAACTAACCCTAGTTCTAGCCAAAACACTGCAACTGAAGCAAACCCACAGCTAACCCTCAGCCCCACTCACCAGCTCTCCTCCATCCTTGTTGATGTTACAAGACCTAGCGGCAAACCTGGGTCTTAAGGCAATGCAGGATTCTGCTCTACTGAATACTAACTCTATCCTGACTGAGTTCAGTGACCCATATTTAGCAGAGAACTGAAAAAAAAAGCTGTTCAACCCTATCTGCAAATGTTGTGTCTCACCTTTGTAGGTTTCCCCAGACCTATGACTGTACAGGACTCTTCATGATCCAGGAGTCTTCAGGCTTGATATCAGTGTATTTAATTATAATTGCAACACTAACCTTACCCGTATCCACAAGTTAATGACCATATCCTTCCCATAAGTAAAAATTAGCCACAAGGCAACAATGGGCTTAGTTGTCAATCTGCTATTCTACAAAACCTGTAGAATTGAACTGTTCAGCACTGGCCGTCCTATAATCAAACAGCAGTTAGAAGTAAGTTTTTTGATCCATGTTGTTGCAGACTAGATAACACATTTGTCCTTACTGATGCCACCTCTAATCTAATACTCTGGCCTAACCACGGCCATGTTGAATGAGCGCTTCAAGTATTTTAACTCCTAAACATTAACTTTTACCGTAGTCTTATCCATAGCCCAACACCGGCACATACCCAAAAGGCTACCAAGAAGCCCTTCATCTCCACCAGCACTCAATCTTAATGAACTTGTAAGACGCCAACAATAACTCAAGTTCTCCAGCACCTGCTGTCCAAAACACTAATGCCCAAACACCACACTTTCAGGACTTTCTAGATTCAGCAATAACAGGTTCCTCCATCCTTGCTATCCTGAAACCCCAGCCTACCTACAATTCAGTAACTCATACCCATCCAAAAATTAGTCATAACTTGCTCATCTAAGCCAACCTCAGCATTCATCCTATTCTTGGGCCTCCTAGAGGAGAGGAAGGAAAGAAAAAAAAAGAAAAAAAAAAAAGCACAAGCTCAGAAGTCTCTACCGTCTTGAAGCCTCAGCTTAGCCCTAATCCTAAGCCTAACTACAGCTCACCACCCCTATATCCTTCTCAAGAACTAACAGAAAGATTTCAACCCATGCTGGCACCATCAGGATTTTCATCCTGCCAGCACGCTTCTTGCAGAAGCTAGCTCTGAATCCAGGTGCTGTCATTTTAAACCAAACCCTAGCAAAGTGACCCACCCTGCCACAGAAGTGACAAGAGGACTTCCAGTCATTCCCACCTGAGAAGAAACCACAGGAACTGTTTCTGCTCAAAACAGCCCCCATCCCAGTGCAAGGGGCTTTGCAGCATTGAGCAACATGCCAAATTGTTGCACTCCTACTGTAGAGGACAAACACTTAACTGGGAATCTGATCCCTTTGCTGAAATGTGGCACACATCTGGGAGGGAAGGAGGCACATGAACTCACGGGAGAAATTCCACTCAGCCTTCTCCTTCCTTCCATGTTTCCTCCCCTCAGAAAGTTCTTTGCTCCCTGGCAGTGACAGGGAGGAGGTAACATACTTGGGAATAGAGGTAGAGGAGCTAAACAGCACAAATAGCCTGGGCTGTGGCACACACTGTACACATGGTATCAGCTGTTTGCTGGGAAGGGGTTTTCTCCTCTTCAGCCCCTGATCTTCTCAGGAGACAAAGCAGGCCTAACTGAATTAACTAGCCTTCTCTTTCTCCCTGATCTCAGGCAAAGAAGCCATGACACCCATGGGCAAGATGGACAGCCATCATCACGCAGGCATCTCAGGGCAGGTAAGGGTAGCTCACATTCGAAACAGCTCAAGTGCAGGCAATTTAGCTGACTTTGACCACAATTTGAGAGTCAACAAAGCACGTAGAAGAATGAGAAGATCACACTGGAACTTGGGAGTGAAGGCTCTGCCAGATGGGGTTAGGGCAGACTGCATCAGACATAGTTTTCTTAGAGCTTGGAGTACATAAGTTTTTTTGGAAGTAATAAACTACTCTGTTCAGACCAGGACTGACATATACCACACAGGGCTTTAGAGCAAATCATGGAGCTGGGAAACATGCACATGTGGAAGAAGAACCAAAGCTTTATAGAAAAGAAAAGGCATCAATCTAAAAGGAAGAGATAGAGCTTTATTTTCAAGGCTCCTTGGAAACAGCACAACCTCATTCAGTTGCAAAAACAACACTGAGATGAATGGGTCACTTCCTCTTCCTTCTCCAGTCTCTTATATTCTAGAAGAACATGTAAAACCCCTTTACACACTTAGCCCAGACCTAGTGTGGGGACTTTACATGCCCACAAACCCATCTCTTCCTGCCTTCTTGACAGCACATACACATCTCCCATGTGCTTCCTTCCCCCTGCACAACAGTTCTTTCAGGCTTATCAGGGGTATGAAGTATCCAAGAAGGGAATGAAATTACTGCATTTGTGTATTTTAGAGAAACACCTGGGAGCAGCTGCGACATAAAAGTCATCACAGTGAAACTTGATTCTGTCTCTCAGTATATCAATTATATCAACTCAGGCTCAGTGGCATAGCTCCCAATTAAATGTAGCCAGAGTAAACAGGCATCCAACTGAAAACATCATATACACATTGGTACAAAAGGTGACAGTCTTGTTACAACGGTTTCTTTCTACAGCAGCCTGCAAGGTTGCAGCTCACTATATTAGATCATCCTATGACATCCTAATAGACCTTTCAGTAGCTGTGCATGAAGATCTGAGTTGATGCCTGTTTTTAATGCGTAACTGGTATTTCCTTATCACAGATAATCAGTTTTATAGTTCATGCAAGCCATCTTTTCAATATATTTGTAAATAGTGTTTACTACCATTCTGATGTACAAACCTAAGTTGTTTGATTTTCCTTCCTAAAACTAATTACAGAAAAGATTATTTTTTTTTAATCACAGCACAACAGACTACTTTTGGGAGATCCTCAGCAAATCAAATCTTTGCTCCTAATTTTCTACTCCGATCACATTTAATCTTAAGTGAGAGAAATAAAATCAAATAAAGCAATGATGCTGTTGCAAAAGACAAAAGACTATTCCTCAGTGGGGTGAAAAAAAAATAAATTCCAAATGCATTACATATTCAATTTGAAACTTTGTTGGGAAAAAAATGTTTGGAGCTCAAAACAACTCAAACTGTTTCCCTGAATAATCATTTCATTGCAAGAAACACAGATGCACTAAAGAAAACTAGTTAGGAGAAAAGAAGGAATAGAAAGCTAAAAAGTTTTCTATTTGAATTGCGGCTACTACAAAAAAGTGACTGACTGGAAAATGGAAACCCCCCCTCTCAGATGTACTTGCTTACACCCTATTTTCAGCCTCTTCACCTAGTTTCCCCTCTGGAAAACCCTGGCTGCAAGAGAAGTCACACAGTCTGGCATACCTAAAATGGGCAGCATATTTTCATCACCACACGTCTGCTTTCACAGCACAAAGGCAACTAAAAAGTCCCAGATTTATTTCTGGAAACCTCTGACACATCACAACACTGTTTTGCCTCTGTCCCCACATCCATACTCAAAATTCACTGAGGGAGCAGACTTTAAGCTGTATAGCCAACAGTAAACGCACCGGGTTCATCTCCATTTAGCCTCCTGGTGACTGCCTGCCAACAGGGAACTGGAACAAGGTCAGCCTGGAACTAGCAAGTGGGTGGCCCAGAGTGGTAAATGATGGAATTTCAGCTATCACAGAGACTAACAAAATCTACTGACATCAAAACTTACCACAGTGTATTGAGTCTTGTTGCATTAGATGTCAGTCATTTGATCAATCAGGTTCTCAAACAGGGGAGAAACATCATTGCCTCTACTGCTCAGCTTGGGCGTGAACTGGCCTGTTACCCAGAACTACGTTCCTAAATCTCCCCGCCTTCAACTGGTACTGCTAATTTAGCCCTGTGTACTTGACAAATTTGAAATTTTCAAGCCAGCAGTCACCACAGGAAACAGAAATGAAGCTTCACAGACTAGCCAGTTAACTGGTTAAGGAATTAGAAGTTTTGTTGTTGTTGCCTTCTTTAATAAACCAAGCTCAACCATAATTTTCACAAAGGCTTTTAGAGAACATATAAAGTTAGTTGTACAGTGTACAATAAACCACATCCTTTTGTTTATCTTATAATATTATAGAACACCAGCAGCCATTAAAGACTTAAAATTGTGATTGTATTTTTAAGCATAATGTCACTCCCCTGTACAATCTGCAGCTAGATCAGCTGAAAGTCCTGAACTAGGGAGAAAAATCTGTGTGGAAATTAGATGTCTGAACAGGCTTCATGTACTACAAGTACCCCAACACTAACTGTTTCAAGTTTCTACAACTGTTACACACGTGCAAGGTCTGTGTCTGCAGAAAGCCTGAAGAATTAGATCTGGTGTCCTCTTCCATATTTTCAGAACTGGTGCAGAACTGAGGTGCCAGCTGCAGCAAAATGACATCAATACTTACAAAAGCAAAGCAAAACCACCCTGAGATGTCGCGTGGGCTCCATCTAGCGGAGCTCAGCTTCATTCTGTATCACTATTGCTGAACCACTGATCTCCACACAAAATGAGTAAGAAATAGAACTGCAATATATTATAGCATCTGGGAATTATGCCCTCTCATATGTTTACAATGACCTTTGAAAAGCTTGATACTCCTGATGTATATTGTAATTATAAATATGAAAGCGTATCTTTAAAATTGAGGGGTAGTTGGTTGGTTGGTTGGTGGGTTGTGAAAGTTGAGTGAACAAAGTTATAACTGGTTCTTTATTGTTTCTGGCAAACAGCTGCCCAACTGAAAAATCAAGTATTCAGCACATAAATGTAAGCTTTAGATACAATACTGAACTTAAGAAACACTAGGACTTCTACTTTTTTGCAAGCTCAAAATACTAGATGTCTTATTTTGTTCTAGTTACTGCATTTTATTCCATACTTAAAATTTAGCTTTTGAAGGATTAAAAGATTTCCATAGTTTTTACATTTTTAACGTAAAAAAAATAAATTAATCATTTCAGTATCCATTAACAGCTGACTGAAAATATAAGAACAAAGACAATATGAAAGAGGTCAAGACTTAGACCCATTTTATAAACACAACTGAAAAAGATACACAGCATACTTCAGTATCTAATGGCCTATCAACGTTTAAAGCAAAGAAAAAAAGATTTGTGGTGTTTTTAAAGTACCTGAACATTAATTGCATATTACCCTCCTAACCTGACAGTGTGCAAGACCTACCTGTGGGCTTGTCTTTCTAAAAGTGTCAGTTCCATGTATCACGTCCCTTATTATTCTTTCTCTGAGATTATTATACTCCTCTTCGGTGAGGTCACTATCCTCCAGCTGATGGTTGCAAACTGGGCACTGTCCGCTGTAATAACAGTGAAAGAAGAAAAGAAAAGGATAAAGGCTTTTACATAAGAAATACCTTAAATTTATTAACTTATTGAGTGTCTGTGTATTAGCACAATTCTTTACAAGAACTCCAGCACAGTACAATCATCAGAAAATTTGTTGTACTCTTTCTGGGATGCATCCAAAACCTTCTAAAGTTACTAGAAATATTTCTATGTATCAGGACCAAAGATTTAACTCTAGAGATGTTTGAGGATTTAGGACTAGAACTCTGCATGAGAGGATGGAGGAAAAAAAAAGAGTATTTAAATATTCACCAGCATTTATTTATGCCTTGAGACATCAGAGTTCAACTCTCAGCATTACCACAAATTTCCACATCTCTAATACTTGGAAGTTTCCCTACTAACCAGGAAAGTCACCATGGGTACATACAGCCCAGATCTCAATGTGGGAAGGTGATGCAGTTGCACTGGCCTGGCCGGAACATATGAAGTAGCTGTAGCCACAGTAGTTGAAGCTAGCAGGCAGGCCACAGAGCCTTGGTCTAGCTATAAATCCACTCCAAAGTGTTACAAGAAAATGAACCAGTGAAATACTCCACTATTGTGCCACTGACTGCTCCTACAAAAAAGACAAGCTATCTGTGCCCGGTTTATCAAGGTTTGGAATAACCAAACCTGTCACAGGTGTCGGAATAACCCTGCCCAAAAGAAGAAAAAAAAAAAAAAGAAGAAAAGGTAACATAAATCTGCTGTATGGTTGGAAAAGCAAATAACGAGTGAGACTGCCTTCTTTGTGCTGCTTGTCTTTTGCTATCAGAGTTCCCCTTATTTCTAGGCTAACACTGTTTGTTTAGATCTCTCCAAGGTGGTCAAAGTGAACAGACTGAAAGCAGAATGTGACTAAAACAGAAACAGTTTGCTTTGAAACCCCTCAGCTATACTAAGTCACACTGGCACTGCATGTCTGTACAATGCCCAATTTCACCAGAGATTTTCTAATATCAAGCTGACTGCACCCAAACAGAAAGCAGCTTTACATTGCTATCTCCTGGTGACTAATCACTACTTGTTTCTTTATTGCTAAGAAACTTCTGTTCCTGTTCTGTAGCATGGGCTAAATATCATCACATGGATCTAGGAATGCAGACTGCTGCAGATGAAAAAGCTCTGCAGCTACAGTCAACCAATGCCATCATTTAGTGTTCATTTTGCAGAGCCAGAAATCCCACTCCATCATGCACAGCTGTTTCAGGGATTGTATGACTGCATGCAGCAATGGGACAGTTTCCTTTATCGTTCACATTGTCCACTTCACAGTACTCTTAGTTTCCCTGTTGCAGGGCCAGCAGCTATAGTAACAACTGTGGTTCTGCAAATCACAAATCATACATTGTTTTGTCTCTGACACACACAAGAACTCTCCACTGATCTGTCCACGCATATTTTTAATACTAAGAGAATACAAAGAGATTGACCATCCATCATAAAAGATTACTGAATAGAACAACTGGGGATGTGAAAAAAAAGACCTCAAACTCTTTAATTTCCTCAAGAAGAGTGCTGGCACATCATAGCAGATCCTGAAAAATTTTCCAGAACAGCATGAGTGAGGCAATGCTACAGAGAACACACAGATCAGTACCAGCCAAGAGGCACAACTTTTTGTGTAAAGTGCTGCAAAAACTCCCCAGCACTGGGAAAGGCAATCAAAACAAACCACAGCCACAAGAACTATGTCAACTGCTATGAGTCAGGTTTTTGATCCTACAGCCTGCTAGCACAGCACGCACATAATTCCAAGATGCAAAACAAGACAGGCCTAACTTCCTTGGCCACCTCTGGATTTTTGTATAATCCCCCAGAACTCTATCTTAAGAGAAAGAACAAACATCTTCTTTAATATCTAGCCTTTTCTGTTGTTTCATGTCCCACAGTCACAATCTCTGCTCTAACACACAGTCTGAAGGAAATCAAGCTGGAACTGTCATCACTTCCATGTCCCATTTTTTCATTCTTTTCTTTCCTAGTTGTCTCTCCTGTTAGTCCCTGTAAACTAAACACATAATCAACACAATGCACAGCTCCATACACAGGTCAAAAATGTATGTCATGCATCACTACCATGAACCTCTGGGTCCACCACAAAACCAGCATGTAAGGTGGGGTAACAGTGGAGGACTGAGACAAAACAACCTGCATTTCTGTGCTTGAATTGTGAACTACATTAACCTTTTTTTTTTTTCCCCCTAAAAAACTTATCTGAAAGTTTTGCAGATGCACTTTCTAAAGACAAACCAATGAGCTACAAATATACACAGACTCCATGGGTAGACGTCTTGACTTGCATCTCTGATTGTGGGTTAAGCCTAGAAATTTTTCCAAGCTTAACTTATCAATAACTACATGAAAAGGGAAAAAGAAACGGTCAGATAGGACATTAACATACACTAAGGAAATTCACAGTCAGTCATGTCTGTTCTCAAGCACTTCTGCCAAGAATATTAGACATGAGATCCAGCTTGCACCTTCATCACCAAACTGGACACTCCAGCCACGGTGCCAAGAAAATAAGTAGAATCTAGTAGCTTCTTCAGCAGGCAATAAAATGATGCTTAGTCTGAATGGGTCTTTGGTTCTTCCTGGCTGACAAACAATGACTTTTTTGCCACTTGCTCCCACTTAAGCTTCTCTTATATGCAGGATATGTTGTTGATGTTTCACATTTTTCCTTTCTATCATTCTCTGTTCAGAAGCCTATATTCACCCAGCTGGACATAGTTTGAACTGAAGGAGTAACCGTTCTTCTCTAAATCCATCCAAAGATCTTTTTTTCACAAGCACAATCCCAGAACTGAATTGTAGGATTTGAGCTTTAAGTGTTAAAATGGAACGAGTTATTTTCCCCTGGCTGCCTCCACAGAGATATCCTAGAGATGCCAAAGCTAAGTCGTTGTAATTTTCTAAAACCATGGCAATCAGAAATGTTAAATTCTCCCAACAATTTATGTCTAGTATACATTAGTGCACATACCATAAGTCAAGACTGCATTAACTGCAATGCTGACAGTGCATTTACTGAATCAAAAAAAGTTATGCATGGAATCCCAACAATGGACATTCACTGTTGCATACAAACAATACACTCCAGTTGCTCAACCCACTGTGGCCACTGCAGGCTTAGCCTACATATTAATGTAACCAATGCGACTGGCTGCTCATATAGCTGTAAAGTTACCATTAAATACATCTAACAGCATTAAGGAACTTCACAGTTTGGCAACAGAGAAGAAAGGCCTAATGAACTGCTATGAGACTATTTCAAAATCATTAAGCCTAAAGTTTAAGGACGTGTCCCATAGTTAACTTGGATCCTTCTGCAATGACCACTTTCAGATCACTTGAAAACAAACCTCCCCATACCCAAACAAATCAACCCACTCCAACCACCTATCAACAACCAAAGCTCCTGAAACCAGTTTCTTCTTGTGAATTCTCAATGTGGATTTCCAAAGGAAGCAGAGGCAAAACAGGCAGAAGAAACACTCAGCATCTTGCAAGACTGGACCCTTAGTCTAACTGCTGCTTTTTTGCAACTGTATCTTTAAAATTACCTTGCAATTTTTATAACTTCTCATTGATCATTTCAAGATTTCATGCCAAGAAATTCCCACACAGAAGGCTTTCACCTCTGTAGGATACATAGCTGTCGTCACAAATAATTGACCACTTAACTGCTTTTTTGAGGGACTTTTCTGAGATAGACTTGGAGAATCATGGCACCTACGCATCAAGCATGAAGTCAGACACGCTGCAGTAATTTGAACACAGGCTCAAAAAGCCTGAACTGCAGCTTTCTATAGCTGACCTTGGAAATCCAAAGCTTTTGTAACTCTCAAAGAAAAATGGTCAGCAGACTTCAAGGTTTGTTTGCAGGGGGTTCAAGCTTCTGACTATCACAGTTCAAAGAAACTAGGAGCTCAGTGCTAGAGGAAGAAGAAAATATCCTGGATATGAGCATCTTAGATATAACTCCCAGTATCTATACAAAATCATAATAACCTACGAATAAGCCTATTAAATTGTCAAACCCAGTTTAGGAAAAAAGAGTTTTTCTGGATTTAGCTCAAGACTCATGTTTTAAGACATCAGTTAATGCTGACTGCAGAGATGAGTGTAGTAACAACTACCACATGAGTTTCAGAGATACCTTAAGGGCTTTGTCCTTTATGATTAGGATAAAAAAACAAACAAACACAAAAAAACCCCAACAAAACCAACAAACTTTTTTTTTTTTCTTTCTTAAATCCTAAGGATCTTTTCTGCCAGCAGCCATTTAATTTAAATGCAACAAAACTTATATTCTTTTTTTTTATTCAAATACTTATCCAAGTAGGCTACCTCAAACTTGTTTATTTCAAAATAAAAGTGTTCATACAGTTATCACAAAATAACTGCCATATAGCACCTTGTCACCACTTTGTTCACAGATTCTGAATTCATGATAAAATGTGAGGTGATATAAGTTAGTTTAGCTCTCAATGTCTGCAACAGAGTTTACAGACAGTAAGATAACAAGCTGCCTCTTAACCAAGACAATGAACTTTAGAATTTGAACTCTGAAGGCTGAAAAAGGTTGTCTAGAATTTGGTGAATTATAATACAGTATAGTAACATATACAGTCTCATACATAATAATAATCCATCTTACAGTGAACAACCCCTACTCTTTGGACAGTGACTTATGCTGTTCTTTCATGGGTGTCAAAAGCAGCAGATTCTACGTGCGCTTTTACTTCATAGTATGCAACACAGTCTGTTTTTATAAACCACCAAAAAACCCCATAATCCATTGCAGACATCTTATAATTAATACATTTATAGTTGCCAAATTGCTGCAAAACCACAGGACTGGGTTTCAAAGAGAATAACATATAAAATAGGAATTTACAGATATCAAGAAAACTGCACTGTAATAGAAACACATATCCAAGTTATCCCTGTGAAAACCTAACATAAGAATCATTTTGTCTTCACTGAAAATCAGGTGGGAAGGGAGAACTCTTCCATCTGTACAAATTAACTGCAGCGCACAGATAGTATCAGTTTTCAAGAAGACATCCATTTCCACACCACAGCTGCTCTGTTACATATCCTGTTAAACAATGGTATTATAAAGCCAACCAAAAAAGTAAGTCTTTAATTCCTAAACAGTAAACAAATAAGCCACCCAGTAAAATGGCAGGTCTTATTCTTCTCTGTGGTCTCCTGTCTTGGCTCTGCTTAGTATAATTCCTTTCCAACTGTGCATGTTGGGTCTTGTTTAATGCACAAGAATGAGCTGGAAACCAGAGTTTGGGAAATCATATGTACACAACAAAGGTTCATATTCTCAAGTATTAAGATATTTTCTTATATAAGGAAAGCTATTTTTTATATTTATGAAAGAAGAGTTCAAGATAGAATAATCAAAGACATCACCTCACTTTTAAATAAAATGTTCTATTTACCTGTCTTTAATGTTGGTCAGGTGTCCTCTCCAGTTCCCTCCTGGTATACTAATGTGTACACAGGGAAAGATAAATAAAAACATTAGGTTCTTATTTAACAATACCTGAATTACAGATAAAGAGTAATTCTATTGTGGTCAACATTTAGAAATAAAAGACCAATCAATCATCCACCCTGCAAAGAAATCATACAAAGATTCATGTATAATTTAGCAACGCCTGAAAATATTATATAAAGAACTGGCATTTAACAACATTCAGAGAACTAACATCACCAACCTCGCCAGTTTACGTTGTCCCCAAATGTTAAGAACCCTACAAGTAATGAGGCTGCATTGTCAATTTTTAAGTTGCTGCCCTACACATTCATAAAGCACCTCAGAAACCAGATGGTAAAACAGGAATCAAGATTTCTATGCAGATGTTGTCCAGAGAGATTAAGAAAGATATCCCTAGACCAAAATGCTGCACTGAGACTTTTTGACTTCACATCATTATCATCATCACCACCACTACCACAGCCGCCATCATACTGGTATAAATATTCCTTTTTGCCCACAAGATCCAAAACAGAATAGGTTACAGAACAGGAATACCCATGACAACATGCAACTGCAGACATCTCTCCCTTTGCCACTGTTTATTATCATAGGCTGCACATTCACATATGCCATGGGCTTTGGAATAATGATCCTGCTTCTGCCCTCCTTTCCCATTTCTCATGCTCATACATAGCGGTTCTTTAGTTTTCTTACAAAGACAACAGGCAACAGAAAATACTGTGATTCTTTGTTGCACACTCAGATCTCTGTATTGGATCTGGCTTTACTCACTACTAGAAGACAGTGCTGGTCTGCTCTTCAGAAAAATCATTTTTTAAAACTAGCACCTATTCAGTTACATTCACAGAGCACACTTCAGTGCTTACTGTACCATCGGTTTCCTTTATCAGCAAAAGTTACCTTCTAATCTGCATCGTTTTTGTAAGACTAACAGTGCTAGAAGTTATCAGATTCTATTTCTTTTTGGGAACTCCACGTAAACTGCTTATTTCTCTTCAACCACCAGCACATATAAGTTCAGCACTAGCAACTGGAACAGACAGGTAAAACTGAGCATTTTGTACAGGTTCACAGATAAAAAGCCAGATGGGATAACTGATCACCTAGTTTCATCCCTCTATTACGGACTTTGTTTCTTCTTCATGTTTGAAACACTACTTCCTTTAGGGAAAGACCCAACGTTGATCTTAAAACACTAGTCTACCACAGCCTTTCACGAATTATTCTAACAGTCAAATACAGTATTAAAGATACAAACAGGAGTTTGTCTAGCCTCAGCTTGCAGCATTGGTTTGCCACAGGCAATATATAGCTCTTCAACACACTGACCACCTCTGCAGTCTCCTTGCCAAGGACTTCTTATGTTAAGTTTCCTGCGCATGCAGCGCACACCTACAGGTAAGTCCTTCTCTGATCACTGGGAAAATAGCACCCCATGACAGATTTTCACCCACTAAACCAGTTCATCTCGATTGAAGCCTACTCTGTCTGCTCCCTAGCTATTCCCAGGAAAGAAAATAGCTAGGGTGACAGCAGTATAAGCCATTCTAATAATGGTAGTGCATTCCCACAGCCATATTTTCCATCCAGGAAGACTAACTTGTAAAATGGCTGTGTAGCTTACATAAACCAAAGCCAACAGTTTAAAAAAAAGTCATAGACAAGCTCACGTACAACAGCATGACAAAGATGCAATGGGCTCAGGTGAACTACACTGTGCACGCACAGCATAACTAGTTGTAATCTGCAGAGTCTGACCATTGCTACTCATGAAAACAAACTGCGTGGCCTGCTAAATACTGTGCTAAAATGAAGAGCCTCCTATTAAGATTATTCCTCTCCTATTATTCTATACAAAGTCAACATTTAATCTTCACTTAACCCAAGCTAAATCTGCTGCCTCTTTCCTTTAAAGACAGAAACTATCTAATTTTCAAATAACTACTTCTACACTCTGATAGATTATAGGAAAAACTCTCATACCTGTCAATATTCCTTACGTACCAACCCCAGAAAGAGATGAAGTCGGATATTTTGGACAGCCATGACCCATCACAATTTCCCACTTTCTGTACCAAGGAGTAATATTTAACAGGTAAAATCTTACAAGAAAAGCTGAAATCAGTAAGAATTTTACACTTTTACACTAATTTGGGAGCAAAAATAAAATGCATCTTTTCATGACAACGTGTCTCTCATGGAGAAACAACAACCAAAATGAGATGTTGAGGGATCTTATTAGCGTTCATCTGAGAATAATCTGAATCCCATCCTCATGAACTGGAGCTTGCTATTGAAACATTATTTACCTTTCAAACCATAGCTTTATACTCCGCATAAATGTTTTGTGAGGGTATATTTGGTTCTCTCTCAAATATAAGAGGATACCAAACAGCTCTTTTTGTAACTCAGCACCTTTCATACCCCTGCTGAAGTCAAAAAAAGCCTGCAGGACATCCAAGGTTGGTATCAAATCCTTAGCCAACATTTCACGGTAAAGTTCAAACGCGAGGTTCATTTCTTGATGACGGCTGGCTGCTTTGATACAGGATTCATAGTTTGTCCGTGAGGGAGTCATAATCTTTTTTACTTCTTCCAAAAGAGTCAAAGCCATTCTCCATTGATCTGAATTACTCAGCCCCCTGATAAGAAGGTTGTAAGCCCCACTTTCTAAAATTTTAAATCTGATTTTCATTATATCATACACATCACAAATTTCTGAAGTCTGCCTCTGCTGGACACACAATACCAGATATTTGACCAACAAATTATATGCAATGTCACCGTTACTCTTTGCCACATGGGTCAGTAAGGACTTAGCCACATCAATGGGGCTGTTGCACCTGACCATACTGTTAAACATCACTTCTTCAAATATTTCAGGTGACGGAAAGCTTTCCCTCAGCCTGTTCCATTCCTCAGCCTCCAAAGGTTTTTCTGGAGGCTGTACGTTGGTAAACTTATGCCTTGACAGAACTTGACTCATTAAACGTTTCTTTGGAGCTCCAACAGAGGAAGAAAAGTGGCGTTTCTCTTCAGATACTTCTTTAGTCTCCTCATCCCATCCACGTTTTTCTTCAGAATTAATTTCAGACCTTTTCTTGGTAGGAAAGACATCAGTTCTTTTGGAACCCACTGGTAATGCAGTGTTGGAAGATGTCATAAAACTGAAATAGCTAACCTTTTCCCTATTGGGGATGCTGAAAGAGACAGCAAATAGTTGTTGGCATCTTGAAACAGGCCAGAACAGACGACATTTCCACAGCAAAGTCTGAAAACCCTGTTGACTAGTTTGAAAAAACAGTGCCATCTCAAGAGGAAATTATCTGACTATTAGCTCACTGTATCTAATGAAGTTATAAAATGGAAAATGCAGTTTGCATGGGGATGTTTATTATAAAAGCCCAAGGGCTGTCAAGCTGTATAAGCTTCAGTTTCAAAATGCTTGTTCCATAAGTCCTTTCTGCCTCTTATGAAAACAAAAAATGGCAAAATCTTTTCTCACAAAAATCAGTCTCCTAGACTGTGAGAACATTCATCCAAAATGAGGGTATCTTTCTAGAGAAGATGCTTTGCAGGTTTGCAGCTTATCATTTCTGTTTGTTGGTTACTGTAAAGATGAGTACTGAGTACGTTGTCGCAGACAGGCAACTCTGATGCAGCTAGGCAAACGCTGCAGGTTTTTTTCTTCCTGCCTTTATCCAAGTCGAGTCAGAAGGCTTCCTAAAAATAAAAAATAACACCGCAACATCACGAGCTGCTCTGTGCTTTCCTGTCACGTTTACATTTGCATGCTAGCAAACACCAAGTTCAAGGTACCTCGACAATTTCAGGTCAGGAATCCCAATCCTGATCCCTCAGGCAGTCCCAGCACGGGAGTCCGACGTTGGTTCCCTCCTACCTTTCAACCTGTGACAAACTTCCGTTTAACTGGTTTCCCCAATCGTAAATCCTGGGTAACGCCGCTGCCAAAGAGGCAGAGCAACACCGCTGGCAGTAATTACTGTGAAATCCCACGTAAACGTTAAGTTATGAAAGTAAGTACCGGGAGGTTCACCGGGAGGTTCACCGGCAGCCGGGCAGGCAGCCGGCGCGGCTCATGAGGAGGCCCCGCAGGGCCCCACGTCCCTCGCTCGGTGCCCCGCGTGCCCGCCCCGGCCGCGACCCCGTAAACTACAACTCCCAGCGTGCAACGCGGCGCCGACCGGCCCGCAGCAGCGCGCTCCCCGCCGGGAAACAGTCTCTCTCCCCGCCCCCCCCCCCGCTCTTTACTCCGCCAGAGCGTAACGAAGCGCGGTCCCGGCGCGGTCTGAGCCCTTACCCCCCCGGGACGGGCCCACCTCACTCGGTGCGCGGCGGCCATGGGCATCTCGGCGCTGCGAGGCGCCGGCAGGGAGGAGCTTACAGCAGAGGCGACCACGCGGCGGCCAGGGCGCTCGCCTCCCGCTAGCCCGGAAGCGTGACCGGGCCCGCGCCTGGACTTGGAGCCAATCGCGTCTCACCGGGCTGGCCGGCACGTGATCCCGCGCTAGGGCGGATGGGGGGGGGGGGGGGGGCAGGTGCCCCGCCATGTCGGTTGCGGGCACGGCGCTCCAAGGGGCAGCCGCGCCGGGCAGGGCATCGCGCATGCGCGCGGGGCCTGCCGGCCGGAGCGCGCCGGCTGCGGCGGTCACGTGCCGCCGGGCGGCCGCCGGCGCTGGCGCCGGGTGGGGGGCGGGGTACATGGACTGGAAGCGGAGCCTGCGGGGCCGCCTGGCCGCCCGCCGCGTCCGTGAGTGCCCCGGGACCGGGACAGGGACCGGGGGCACTCCTCGCCGCGCGGTGGCGGCTGGCGCGGGGGCGGTGCAGGGAAGGTGCCCCCGTGGGTGAGGGCGGCCGCCGGCGCCCGCAGTAGCGAAGGGGGTGCGGGGTCAGGCCTGGCGGGTCGAGCGTCGGCGTGTCCGGTGTTGCTCCCGTTCCCCCCGTGCAGGCTGCCGTGGGGGCCGGGCAGGTGTCGGAGCGGCTCCGCGCAGAAAGAAACGCCCGCGTTGTCGGGGCGAGGGGCGGCGCGGAGCCGGGGGGGGACGCCGGTGCTGGGGGGGGGCCGGTCCGTCTGCGGTGCAGACCCCCCTGACGGCTCCGGCCGGCAGCCCTCCGTCCGCAGGCGAGCCCCCGAGAGAGCTCGCGCAGGCGTACGGCCACGTCGCCGGTGTTGGGGCGCGAAGGGTGACTTGCGGTGCTGGTGGCGGTAGGCAGCGTCTTGAGCAGCGCTGCCGCTGTGGGCCGGGAGCGGTGCTGCCGTGCGGGCGTGGCCGCGCGTCCGGCGCAGAGCGCGTCCCCTGCAGGGAGCGGGGGGCTGCGCGGCTGCCGGGAGCGGTGCGTTGCGGACGCTCAGACAGAGCGCGGGGGTGACGTATTCCGCGTACCCGTTGTGTGAGTCGCGTAATAGGCCTGTGCTCCGTGCGTTTCCACCTAATATTTGTGTCACTGAACATCAGCGTAGCTCTGCAAGCCGCGGCATTAGCTGCTTTTTTCCAAGCTCCTTGTTACGTTAAAACTCTATTTGGAGGACGACACGAAAATTCTTTTCTGTGTTAATCAGCCAAAAAGAGTGAACAAGAGCTAAAAGATGAGGAAATGGAATTGTTCACAAAATATTACGTGGAGTGGAAAGGAGGAAGAAAAAGCGGCAGTACCTCGTATACGAACATACCACGATTTTACTACAGGGTAAGTAAGGTATCCAGATAAACTTCAGCAAGAGGCTGTTCTGTGTTATAAAGACAGTTGCGCTTATTCAAAGGGACGCTTCAGAAGCTTAAGCAGATCGAAATCTGAATGATGTGGATTGCTAAGCGCAATTTTTTGTTTTGTACAATTGTGGATTTCAGCAGTTTCAGAGAATTACTAAGCATCTCATTGAAGGCCATTAAATAGTTTACTAACCAGGCAGTAGGCTTGGCTGTTTACTAAAGATAGGAAGTCCTCTTTCTCCTTCGGAGAAACTTCCTGTTTTAACTAAATTTTGACATACCAATGTTATAAATACACATCTTCCTATTTCTGTTTAGACACAGTGGGATCCTGCTTCATGAAAATGGTGGGTCATTGGTCTTGCAGACTAAAGATAGGTCTGTTGCTTGCATCATCCAGCAGAACTGCTTGGTCCAGAGTCTTGTGTGTGAGATGAATCAGATTGGGATGGGGGAATGTGGGAGCACAAGTTCAACATCATGAACTTGTGGCTGGCATTTGTCAACTTGACCACTCAGCTGCTATCTAACCTCACGTGGTCCCGTATTCCTTAGGATCATAAATTTCTGCCAATTAAGTTCTCAAGTACCTATGTTTCAGTTGATGAATACATATGCAACCGTCCAAGTTCTGGTGATGCTGTACAGTTTTGCATGTAAACATTGGCAGAACTTTCATACTAAGTGTTCTTTTCATCTGTTTTGTTGGCCAAAACAAGTCTAGTAGACATTCACACTTTTGAGAGCCAGGCCTACCACAAAATAGAAAGTGCTGCTCTCTCCTGAGTAAAAACACAATAGTAAGTGTCTTTGATGTGTGAGCCCTCCTGTCCTGCAACTGTGGGAAAGTGCTTACAGGATGGGTTATCAGGTATGGGGTAGGTCTCTGCCTCTCATGTTAAAGATGTCCTGCTTTAAATAAATATTTCAATATTGAAATAGTTTGAGACAGTATGCAAGTGATACCCCTGTAGAAGGAGCAGGTACTATACAGCATTCTGGTAGATAGGTTGTTATTTTCTGTCAAGTAAACAGATTCATCACAGTGTGAGAGACAGGACTACCTAAGAGTACTTGCTAGATGTGTAGTTTTTGAATGGTAGCACTGTACAGAAAATTGAAATGCCACGCTGTTCCTAGCTGCCAGCTGAAGATGAAGTCTTGCTTCAGAAATTAAGAGAAGAATCTAGAGCAGTCTTCCTGCAAAGAAAAAGTAGAGAGCTGTTGGATAATGAAGAGCTGCAGGTAAGAAAATGTTTTCTGTATGTCTCGTAATGGCTTCTGACAAGATTTCCTCTTTCTGCAGCATTTGATTATCTCCTGTCTGTCCACAGAATCTTGTGGTAAGGTGCTTTGTATTAGGGCATGTTGGCTGGTTGTGAAGTACTAGCTAAAGCCGAAGTGCTGCACAGTCTTGGGCTGGTAATGTCAGCGTAATACTTCCTCGTTATAATGTATATGAGGACTAAATAAATGGCTTCTGGTTTTCCAGTACATTCCAACAATTTCCCTAGTGGGCCCAGAAGAAGAAATAAGTTCTGTTTATGTATCACTGAGAGAGACTCCAGAGATTGTTGAGTTTACTGCAGTGCAAAGACAAGAGGGATGTGACCCTAGAAATCCTAGTGAGTGAGAGAGAGAGAGACTGTGTGTGTGTTTAACACCAGTTTAGAGCAGTGGAAATATCGCTTGCTTGCTTTTCTGGCTGAACTGACGATGTGTACTGATTAACTGAGATAACCTTGCAGCAAAACCACATTTTTGCTGCATTTCTTAGATGCTCTGTCTTAAGCACGTTGACATCTCTAGAGAGATCTCTTCTTAACCAAATATAAATGCCTTTTAAGAATCTCTGGTTTCTACTGGACAAACATCAGACATCACCAATGATTGGGGAAGAAGCAATGATCAACTATGAGAACTTCTTGAAAGTTGGTGAAAAAGCTGGACCTAAATGCAAGTAAGGCTTTCTTCTCTTGTATATGATTACTTTGGCTAAACCTAAGTGCTGCTGTAACTTTCAGTTGCTAAAATAGATGGAAACAGTTTAGTGGTGAGATAAAATCACGTCCATGCAGTTATTGATGACCTAGTTGCTTTGCGTCGTTGCAAAGGGGTACTGCCCTACATCTCTGAGGGAACGTTTGATAGAGATGTCTGCAAGAGGGGTGCTGCGTCCTTTTGAAGAAGAAATTCTTATCAGCCTGAGAATTTTTGTGATGTTAGTGGCCAGTAAACAGCACATTTTGTATTTGAAGAGGAAATCATGTCTCCAGTGATACTGTTCAAGCTTTCCTAATATCTTCTGTTGGAAAATTTCCTGCCAAATGTTCTGTGTACAGCATTACAGTGAATATTCCTTCTTTATGCTTCTGTTGGAGACTGCTGTTGTGCACATAACTTCATGACTGAATTTTGGGCAGAAGCAGATTAATTGTCAGTACTGGCAGTTCCTTTTATGTGCGTATTGTTGCAGAAGATTGGAAGCTACCAAACATATTGTACTAAAGAGAAATTAAATAGAATGAAAGCTCTCAAAACTCCCACATCACTGAAGAGTCTCATGAGCAGTAAAGGCAGCTGCTTTTTATTGTGTTTACCATTGTTACTTGGTAGGATCCCACTTGATGGGTGTAGTGTAGCAAATGAATGTCTTGGAATATACAGAACATATTCTATATTGTTAAAACAGTATTTTAAAGTGTCTGTAAGTTTTGGATACTGTAACTGGGTCTGTCAGTGCAGTGTAATCAGATGTATAGAAGTAGCTTTGTGTTTATGTTTTACAGGCAGTTCTTCACAGCTAAGATCTTTGCTAAATTACTCCATAACGATCCTTATGGGAGGATATCTATCATGCAGTTTTTCAATTATGTCATGCGAAAAGGTTAGTTGATGCTTCTTCTGTGTTAATGAGAAGTTGTTTTATTTTCAAGGCTATTTTAAACTTTATTAATTACTTGCTGTTCTCTTCAACAGCAGTGAGATCTAGCCCTTGATTGCTAATGCTGTTTTCCTGGAGGTTACTAGGAGGTGGGAGTTCACCCTACCTCTGAAATACACCTCTCCTTTCAGCCATTGATATCTTCTGTTATATATATTGTCATTCTGATTTTATTTATTCAGCCAGTACTGTGAAGAGCAAAACAGTAAAGTTATGTAGAGAGTGTGATCCTAACCACCGTGATTAGACTGTCTGGCAGACAGCTTTGTTTGCTGTTTTTCCTTTTACAGAGTAGTGTTATCTATGTTTTCTAACTGTGCTTGTCAAATATGTCAATATGTTCTTGTGCTTGTCGCTATAGCCCTGCCATATTTTCAGGTATTTTTTATTATAAATAAATACTTGGGCTGAAAAATGCAATTTTTTTTAATCTGTATTAGATCTTGTTTAAAAAGACGAGGGTGGCTAGCAAAAAGGAAGGTTGCCTCATTGCCTTGTCCCCTGGCTACTGGTTCTTAGGTGTTGTAGAGCCTTCAGGAGGGGACAATGGCACCTTTCCCCAGGGCAGCTCAGCTTGTTTAATTTAAAATGTTGTGGTGCAAGGGATGAGAGATGTATTGAGCAGGAAACCCAGTGAGTAGACAGGCAGACTATGCAAGAAAGGAGTAATAGGCCCATTTGCAACAAACAGCAAACCCAAAAGTTGCAGGACAGGAGACTTGTGAAGCAGTCTGTGAAAATTGTATGCATTTCAAAAAAGCTTACGCAGATGGACACAACAGAGGTTCTTTCAGAGCTCTTTATTTCATTTGTTTAATCCAGAAGTTTTAAGTCTTTATTCATGGTGATACGTTTTTTCTTAAAAAAAAAAGCAAAAACAAACAAACAAACAAACAAACAAAAAACCCCAGCAACAACAAAAAAAACTCAAAAAAAAAAAAAAAAAACCCACCAAATTTAGAGACAACAAGCCTTTTGGCATGTCCCATCTCAGTCAATTTCATTTTCAGAGTCTGGCCAACATAAGGTCCCATCGTAGTGTTTGTCTGCAAGTCCCTCTTGGGTCAGTTGAATAAGGATCCTTGTTTTTGCTAGCTTACAGCATTGGAATTGCCTAATAAAGTTAGCCCAGTAGCATATCTGTGCAGTAGCTCAGATCATTTCTATTGTCTGTTTTACAGCGTTCTGTATGAGGGCTAAAGACCAGGCCAGATATTAAAGGAAGAAAAGACAAATACCTGTAGGAACTTTCAGTTAATACTTTAGATTAGAATTAGCGATTTCCATCTGTGTTTACTGCTAAGTGTCCTTCAGTGTGGCACTGAAGGGAGAGGAAAGTAACATGATGAAGGAGTTACTCTGCAGCTGCTTGAGCTTATCCAAGTTGGGGCAGTGTGGTCCCACATTTCACCTTGTTTTGATGAAGCTCATGCAGCGGAGCAGTCAGCTTCCAGAGTGGTGCTGCAGCAGGGGAGAGGCGATAGCGCCCTGATCTTAAAACATCTTAAACTGCTGTGCCTCGGGTGTGTGATGGTATTCTCTAACCAGCTGAACTCATTAATGAGCTTTTGGGGTTTTTCTTTGTTAAAGTTTTAGGAATAGCTGCATGTAATCACATACTCGTGCTGAACTGTAGCATTTTGTCTTTCTGCTTCCTACCTCCAGCTGGAGGATTTCCTACGCTCCATGGATTACAGCCTTTCTTCCTCTTTCTTAATGATCTACACAGTCCTTTGGGGAGAGGAAGAGAGAATGGTGAACTTAATAACTGAATAATGGTGAAGCATTTCCCAAAGCACTATCTGCCTCCAGTAACGCTCCCCCTTCAGGAGAAAAGGTGGTGGAGTCTGTTGGCTTTGTCCAGACAACTCAAGCCTAGTAAAAGTGTCTTGAATCACTTCAGGGTGTATGAGGCACTTACCTTTAAACTTCAGCCAGCAAAAAAACAGCTTCACCATGTAACCTCTGTCATCTCTGATACTTGGTCCACCTTGACACTTAGCTTGAAGAGATGAATGTTGGTATAAGCATAGCTCATATTTCATAAGAGGAAGTTTTAAACTGTTTCTTCATAAAATGGAAGTTAAATTTAACATGGAGTGTGTGAATAATAGTTTCCATGCCTAATCTGTACTCCATCTCTGTTACTGTGCTTTAACAATGGCCTCAAGCAAGTTGTCCTGTAGATTGTCTGATTAATGCACCTTCTCATTGCAAAAATAGATGCTTGTGCTATTCTGATTCTCCTGTCGTAACTCAGAAGCGAGGGCAGGACCTTTGGCTGTAGCTGCAGCGTCTTGTACTGCCCAAGGGTCTGTAGCGATCTGACCAGCAATCTGTATACAACATTGTACAGCTGTTTTTAATGCAGTGAAAATGTGCTGCTACACATATCTCTAGGTCAGCAAGACAGAATGAATCCATGTGATTCCATGTACCAGATAAAATGTGGTGTCTGCTCAGCTGTTTCTCACATCTAGTTATTATAAGGTAGTCTTGGCCACAGCGTACGATACATCGCTAGTGACTCTTACCAACTTAGAGACTGTAACAGCATTTCTAAGCAGGGCTGGTACATATCGTGGCTTTGCTTAAATCTCAGAAAAGTGTAAAACAGAGAGAGGCACTTAACATCCAACAGTGCCTTGTGGCCTTTGGAATAACTTGAAATTTTGGTGAGGCCTCCAAAACCCCCTGGGTTTCTTGCATTGTAATTCTGTTTTCTGTTTTACAGTATGGCTTCATCAGACAAGAATAGGCCTCAGTTTATATGACGTGGCAGGACAGGGCTACCTCAGAGAATCAGTAAGTAAATTCTTGATTAACTTAATGTCTGTCTTTACTCAAATGATAGAGCATCAGAAAGGCTCCAATTTTCTTCCAGCCTTATCTCATAAAAGCTTGTATCAAAATCTAGATTGGGGGGGGGCACATTTGTTTGGATAAATAACAATCTCTATATTGTAGAGATTTGGTGGTGAGAGTGCTGCTAGCATTTTTAACATATGGGTAATTCTCTGAAAAAGAGATCGTAGGTATCAAGGTTTCATGTCATTAGCGCTTTACTAGATTTAGTAGGATATAGTAAAAATCACAAAAAAGGATGGCTAGAGTGGGTCTCAAGAATTATTCTCCTGTTCTCACAGGAGTTAATAGTATAAATAAGAAGGTTCTAGTTACCACTCTACTCAAAAAAGATCTATTAAATCATATTTAGCAATAGGATAATCCAATTAGGAGGTTTGCATTGGTATTTGAAAAAGGTACAGTTGAATGCATTTATACTTACATGTAAATATAATCTACTTTAACATTCTGCTTTATTTGTAGACCGTTTCAGTCATGGCATCGCATGTGTATGTAAATGACCTAGGTTTTCTTGCACAGAGACAGCAGCTTTTTTGCCTGCTTTCATGTTCTTTCCTGTGTTGTTGCAGGATTGTATTTTTATCAAAATATACTTGAAAGCCAGAGTGAGATGTAGCAAACGTGCAACAATAGTAGTGTTTAAAGCTTGTTTTCTTTTCTTTCCTAATTCTGCAGGATTTAGAAAACTATATTTTGGAACTCATCCCTACTTTGCCACAACTGGATGGTTTAGAAAAATCTTTTTACTCCTTCTATGTCTGCACAGCAGTTAGAAAGTTTTTCTTCTTTCTGGATCCTCTCAGAACAGGTACGTCCATGTTTTCAAAATTCTAAATATGTGGGAGTTATTTTCACTTTTAGAATGTTTACACTGAAGCTACTTGTATTTTCAAAGTAATATGTAGTTGTCTTTGTAGGCTTTTGTTCAGCAATCTTGTATTTGAAGATTAATCTCTACTGAAGACTGTGAGTCTTTATGTGGGTCTAATAATCTACAGCTAATGAATTCCTATGAGATACCCGTCAGTTGTGGTACTATAGGGTTATCTCACAGAAACTGACAAATAAGATCCTGTTTCATCATAATGCATCATTAGCAGTAGCTAATTTTATAAGCGTTTAGGGTGAATAGAAAACACAGCAGCTAATGACAGAACTGCTTGGCAAGACAGTCACAGAACTGTGGAAATGCTCAAGCATGCTTACTGCAATGTGCTTCTCCTGTGATTAAATTTGTGTGCACCATGTAAACTCATTAGAAAAGGTTTGCAGTTATGGCTGCTAATTCTTATTACAGATGTAGCTCCCTCAGACAACAGTTTGCTTTTTTTGTATGGCCTTGATTTAAGTCACAAACTGCATGTGTTTTCAAGATCTAGCTGTGCCACTCAAAGATGTCAGAGTTGTGTGGGCAGTAGCCTTTGGCAGGGGTAATTATAAACAGGTAGGGAGGGTGTGTGTGAAGTTACAATGCCATTATTTTGCACAGCTGCTTGTGCAGTGTCTGTGCACCAGCCAAAGCTACACCAGCAGAAGTGCATTCTGCCACCTTAGCTTTGTGTCACATCTGTAGTGTCTGAAGATGTAAAAATACCACATCACTTAAGAGACTCTGTTATTCCAACAAATGTTTTAAGCATGGTTTCTTTGCATTTTTTATTTTATGTATTGAGTTGATGTTGAACACTTGCATTATTTTCTTATCTAGTTTTCTGGCTTTTAAGGCTTCAGGATAATTCCTCTTCTGCCAATATCAAGGTAGTTTTATTCAGTCATTTAAAAGCTATTTTTATTTTATCTATTAAATTACAGCCTTATCCTTGATGTTAGAAGTTGGGTGTGTTTGGCTTCGTTTTTTTTAAGAAGGCATTTTTTTTTCTGCTCGGAACACTTCTTTCTTAAGTAGAATCACCTAAATGAGAACAGTAAAATGGATATGTTGTCTGGGCAACTGTTAAAATGTTTCCTTTTCTTGCTGCAGGGAAGATAAAGATACAGGATATTTTAGCTTGCAGCTTCCTGGATGACTTACTGGAGGTAAAGATCTCTTAGCATATACTATTGTACTTTAATTTACTCTTTCTGAATTCTAACTTTATTTTTCACTTAGTTAAGGGATGAAGAACTTTCTAAAGAAAGTCAGGAAACAAATTGGTTTTCTGCTCCTTCTGCCTTGAGAGTTTATGGTAGGTTCCTTTATACGTGAATGCTTTTTTTTTTTTTTCTTCCCCCCTTTTTTTTGCCTCCTCTCTGCCTCCTATGACTTAGTTACATTCTTAGTGTTATTTTTCCTCTGGTTCTGTCTCACTAAATCCTCCTGATAACTTGTCTTTTCAACTCCTGTAGCCATCCTTTCAGTGTATCTTCCTGACTTTCTTTATAGTTTCAGTTCTCCACTGTTGCTCTTTACAACAGTTTTATTCTCTGTCATTTTTGTGCTTATTGCACAGGGTACAAGATTCCTCTGTAACCTTTTCTTTTGACTGTTCTATTCATGCTTTTGCATCACTTTTAGCTCTTTTTTCATGCTTACAGCAGATCTGTTTAAAAGAATATGTTCTTAGCCTTTTGCTCCTTTCTCTGTATACACAGTCTTTACTTTTTGAGCCATTACCTTAGAGTAGAACTATTAACACCTCGTTATGGGAATCCCGCTTCCCCTCTCCCCACGTTCTGTGCTCATTTATGACGCTCTTTGAATATTATTGTGGATCTAGCATCTTCCTACTTAACTGCATTAACTTTATGATGAAAATTAAATGTTAAAGAAGTGTTAGATTTTTTCTCTATTGAAACAGTTCTTTGCTGACATAGGTATATTATGTTTTGCCCTCTATATCTTCTCCCTAGGCCAGTACTTAAACCTTGATAAAGATCACAATGGCATGCTTAGCAAAGAAGAACTGTCCCGGTATGGAACAGGGACTCTCACCAACATATTTTTGGATCGTGTCTTTCAGGAATGCTTAACTTATGATGGTGAAATGGTAAGTGCATATTTTCACTTCATTCACAATATAAAAGCTTTGGCTTATTGAGATGGGAAATGTGTCATAATCAGTATCTTTGAAATAAAAAGTAGCTTGAGGTAAAGTAACCTTTGTTTATTATTGTGCACACAAATGACCATGCAGTAGATTAGAAAATTAATTTTCTTAACAGCAAGGTGATCACAGCGTGGCTTAAAGACAAGTTGCTTGTTTTGAAAAACAGAGGTGATACAAAATCCAGACAGCCTAGGATAAAGCTTCTCATAGATTCAGTAACATAAAGTGCATGTTGAAAAAATGTATAGATGTAGCAACGGTTTTTAGTTACATGTAATTCTTTAAAGAGAGCAAAAGACGAGTGGCACACTTGAGACTAGTGCAAGTCAGCTAACCTGTCCACTTCTTCATGAAGACAACAGTGGGTTTTTTTGTAAGCTTTCCATAGCTGTGAAAAAATTGGAAGTCTAACTAAGTTAGAGTTAAAATAAAACCTTTTATCTATATTTATTTTGAAAGCTTTACTTAATGTATTGCTACTCTTGTTGTCTGCATTCAGATGACTAAACTCTGAAAGTGATAAATTACAAATTCACTTTATGGTCCTTCTGTCACGTTAGCAGTTTTTTGTAGAATCCCAGAATCACTGAGGTGGTGAGGGATACTCTTCGTTGCCCCTTGCTGGGCTTGCTGCAGTAAGTCCGTCTCTCTCTTGTGCGGGGGAGACCAGAGCAGGACCCAGTGCTCAGATGGCGTCTAACCCAGTGCTCAGATGGGGTCTAAGCAGTGCTGAGTAGAGAAGGATCACCTTCCTTGACTTGCCAGCAAAGCTCTTGCTATTGCAGCTCAGGATGCTGTCAGCAGCCTTTGCTGCAAGGGCATGTTGCTGGTGCGTGTTCAAATTTGTTGCCCATCAGAACTCCCAGGTTCATCTGTGCAAAGCTGCTTTCTGACAAGTCAGCCCCCAGCATGTCTGATGCATGGGGTTCTTCCTCCCCAAATGCAGGATTTTGCATTCCCTTTGTTGAACTTGATGAGCATCCTGTCAGCCCATTTTTCCAGGCTGTCAAGCTCCCTCTGAACAGCAGCACAACTCTGGTGTTTAAGGTAGATAGGGTTATTATATACATAGGACTGAAGGATTTCTGTCCTTGTCACAACTGTATCTTGATCGGGAAACCAAGAATCAGTACTAGTGAAAAAGAAAAGTGTGGTACATGTTTGTGGTGTCCACTAATGCTTCTACCACATGATTTGCCAAACTACCTACTCTGGTCCAAAGATTATATACTTTAATTGGCCATATAGTTCACTGTTTGGTAATGGTAGGCTTACTGCCACTGGACATTTAATTTGTGGTAATGAAAACGTTTTATATGGTTTTTCTTCACTAGCTGGGTATGTTCAGCAGTCTAAAGATGTATTAAACATTGTTTTAAAGTATATATAGCATGTTTAACTTGGATTTATGCTTGGAATCCTATTTTACCTCTAAAATGGCAGGATTTCCTATCAGCAGCAGTCACTAAAAACTAACTTTTCTGTTCATGTTGGTGGTAGCCGCCATTTTCTATTTCATGTTGTCTTTTTCAGAAAATAGACTGATCCCCTACAATGAAATAGCTCCCAATTATAAAGTTCCTGCTTGCAAAATCAATTTAGAAAGACGACTGTAATAAACATGATTGTATCTACTTTTAGGACTATAAAACCTACCTGGACTTTGTGCTTGCATTAGAAAACAGAAAGGAGCCTGCAGCTCTGCAATACATTTTCAAACTGCTTGATATAGAGAACAAAGGATACCTGAATGTCTTTTCCCTTAATTATTTCTTTAGGGTAAGTCTCTTTATACAGGTAGGCCATTTTCTGTGTTTATAGTGTTATAGCCTCTGTGCTTCTGCATGCAGATCTGCAGGGAATCACTTTAAATTACTAATACCCACTGGGAGGCTAGTAACTACTTGTAAGAAGATTTAAAATATTAAAAAAAATATTCCAAAACTTGGAAAGAATTCAAAAGGTATTTTCAACATTTTATCTGCAGTTGAAATTAACTGTTTTGATTTCGTTTAGGAAAAATATTTTCTGTTTTGTTTTGGTTTTTTTTTTTATTTAAATTGTCCTAAAATTGCCTAATGATTACCTATTAAAATCTCTTTTGATGGTTCTAATTGGTTATTGCCCACGATTTTAATTTCCACTGTAATCCTAAAAATCAGTAGAAGAAATGAAAATAATGAAATGCAGTGATGGGCCTGTACAGATACAGGATTTTTCATTCAGTGTATTGATTGCAAAAAGCTTCTTGCATTTTTCATATTACACATTTTCATGTGTTCTCCCAGAAGAGATTTAAAATAAGCCTAAATTTTTTTTTTTTTAGTTGCTGTTAATTTTAACCCAGGACTTACAAAGTCTTCCTCCAAATTGTGGTTTGTGTGTGAGTGGTTTTTTTGTTTTTCTTCTGGCTTGTGGTGGTTTTGGTTTTGGGGCAGGGTGGATGTTTTGTTGTTTTGTCTCTCTTTTTAATAGATACCTGAGGTGTCTTGGGAAGGGGAATGTCATGTAGTAAAATAGTATTTTTGCTGTGAATGGTTTAGGCTGAGTTATGAGTGTGATTTTTTTTTCTTTTTTTTTTTTTTTTTTTCTTTCATGTACAAGATCTCTTCAGTGGTACCTATTCAGACACAGGGACAAGCACTTCAATTTTCTTCATGGGGATCTTTGTATTATAACTGTAAAACTAAACGATGTCATTGTTCTTAGCCATATGCTCAAAGTATGATGAACAAGGTACATCATTCAGCTCATTAAGTAAAGCATTCAGGCCTGCTCAAGACATAATCTTATATCCACATTATTTCTGTATTGTTGTAAGTCTCCAGCTGAACATGAACTTTGACAGTAACTACAACCGTATCATTTTGTAAAAATAAGGCTTCTTATCTGGAAGACCTTTTCTAATAATTTAGGGTGGAATGGACCTTTGGGGGTCACCTGCTCCCACCACCTGCTCGGGGCAGGGCCAGTTTCACGGTTAGGTCGAGTTGCTCAGGGCCTTACGCAAAACTTGCCTGGACATCTCCAAGGAGGGAGACTCTACAGCCTCTTTGGGCAATGTGTTCTGGTGTCTGACTACCCTTACTGAGAAGACTTTTCTCCCCTCATCCTTTGTCCCATCTTTGTCTAGTTGGAATCCCTTTCGCTGCAGCTGGTGTCCGCTGCCTATTACCCTTTCACTGTGTGTCTCCAAGAAGAGTCTTGCTGTGTTATCTCTAACCACCTGCTAGGTAGTTGAAGAGAGTAATTAGACTTCTCCCACCACCTCAGCCTTCTGTTCTCCAGGTGAATTAATCTCAAGCCTCTCCTCTCAGCTGTGCTGTGCTTTAGGCCCCCAAGCATCCTGATAGCCCTCCAGTGGGTTCCCACTGATTTGTCGGTGTCTCATAAAGGGGACCCCAAAGCTGTGAGGCTGCATCTGGAGTACTGTGTCCAAATGTTGAGTCAGGAGGAATAATCACCTCCCCGAACCTGCTAGCTATGCTTGTGCAGCCCAGTATTTATCTGCCTTCATCCCTACAAGGGCACCCTGCAGATTCTTGTTCACCTTCTTGTGCACTGAGACCTCCAGCACCTCTCCTGCCAGGCTGCTTCTAGCCAGCTGGCCCCTAGAGCATACTGCTACATAGGGTTATTCTGCTGCAGGTGCAGGCAGGACTTTTGCGTGTGCCTTTTGAACTTCATCATGAACTTTGTTTAGTAGTTGTAGCTGTGTTGTATGCTTGATGGGCAGCTGTTGGGCCAGGACTTGGCAATACTAAGGATCCTAGAGAAACTAAGCAATGACTTGTCTTCCCTCCCTGCTTTTACAGCTCACAATTCCCACCACTTTCCCCACTTCTGTTCACTTGGCAGTAGGATTCAGGGAGGCCAGGGGCCGTATCAACTGTCTCCGACTCTAATAAAGGGTGTTAATTTACAGTTTTATATTTTACAAAAACACAAATTTT
Source organism: Aquila chrysaetos chrysaetos (assembly GCF_900496995.4). Classification (NCBI taxonomy): domain Eukaryota; kingdom Metazoa; phylum Chordata; class Aves; order Accipitriformes; family Accipitridae; genus Aquila; species Aquila chrysaetos. The sequence continues at coordinate 29,526,553 of NC_044005.1, forward strand.
AGTGTTGTCATAGTACATAAGTGATCTAATATGACAGCAGTTTAACAAGGTAATTCTGCATAAGCTGCTGTGGCATAGCTATTTTTATGCATGTCTCCAGTTACATATTTACTCTATGGTTTAGTTACTGAAAAGATTCCTCGGCTACAGCAGATGCTTGATCATACTCTAAAATGTCTCCCTCCTTTAAACTTTTGGAAATGGAATGTTCTAAGTTTTCCTTGAAATCAGAACAGTTCCTTTTGACTCTCTGAATAACTGCTTTTCTGCTAGCGTAAGCGTGGGTAGGTCTGCACCTACAGAGGCTATGCTGATACAGCTGTGCTGACAAGGCTATGCAGCTTGTGTTAGTGAAACAAACGGTTTCGTTCGTAGTTGTTATCTGCAGGCAGAGGTTTGGTGATGCAGCTATTTAAATAGTACCACATTAAAAGAACTAACAGTAGGGAATACTATTTGGCTCAAAATGAGAAATGCCCACTTAACAGCCTGAACTGGGAGAACTCTTCCATGCATAGACAGATGCTCAAATAGACAAATACATTGTCTTCCTCACATTATTATTTAATCAACCAGAATACAGGTTCCATTTTCAAAGTAGTTGGAAGTGTGAGTAGCCACACTGCTTTGTCTGTCTGATGGTTGGTCTTTTCCCTTCTCTCTTTCCCTAATCTGTATTTCACATTTTGTCAGAAAACTGAACCTTTTGGTTTGAGTGTATTACTATCTTAAGTTTTGAGTGTTGAGTGATAGTATTCAAGTGTCTGCATATCCCATTTGCAGAGCGTTCAAACACTGGTCATAATGAAAATTGGATTCTTCCTATATTGACTAAGAACTGTGAACCTAGAGATGCGTATCACAGATTATGCCTTAACTCAGCCCTGCCTCACTTGTGGAAGAGAAATGATTGCAAGCTGTACCATGAATGCTTTGTTACAGGGTAATACAGCTTAAAATGCAGAAGCATTAAAAAGTTTCATACAGTGTCAGTGTAACACTGCACTACCTATTCCTAACTTTTCTTTTTTTTCTAGGCTATTCAGGAACAAATGAAAATCCATGGACAAGAACCAGTTTCTTTTCAGGATGTCAAGGTTAGTTTTACTGAATAGAGTACTACATGAAATACTTGAATGAGCATTTCATAATTTACTTGTATCGTAGTTTCTAGGTTGTATATTTACTTGCAGAATAGTAGATGTGATCTGACTTGTCCTACTCACAGGTTTGAAAATGTCTTTCTATTCAGCAATTGCTCTGTAAGAAATCTGGTATGCAACTATTCTAGTAGTTTCCTTACTAATAGACAAAAGTACCTGTTAAATACATGTTGCTGTGCCTTACATTGGAAGATACTTGGTATGTCTACTTTATGGTTCAGGATCATACCTCTGAGGTGGGGGCGGACTAGTGACTGAAAAAAACCTGTCTGTAAAACTCTATTTCTGCCTACTTTACGTTTAGCAGTTTTAGTACTTCAGAAAAAGTACAAGAGCTTCTGTAAAACTTAGCTCATACAAGCGAACTGAGTTTCATGTTGCCATTTTGAGGTCAAAGCCTCTCCAGAAAAGCAAATTCTTATTTGAGATGTGGGAGCTGAGCACACTGCTCCTATCTGTAGCCAATTATTGTGCTTTGTATCTTAAATGGTTTGGGACTTAACAGCTTTTTTTTTTTTTGTAAATCGGTGTGGGTGGCACTAGTTACCCAAAGATCATTCTGTATATGGTATAAAGTAGCCATTATTCTGCTCACTAATGTGTGGGGTTTTTTGACTTTTTTCATAGGATGAAATCTTTGATATGGTGAAGCCTAAGGATCCTTACAAAATCTCCCTTCAAGACTTAATCAATAGCAGCCAAGGAGACACTGTTACCAGCATTCTAATTGATCTGAATGGGTTCTGGACATACGAGAACAGAGAGGTCCTTGTGGCAAGTGATAATGACAACACTGGTGATGTTGATGATACGTGACTTTGAGATATCTCTACGGATACAGTCTGCTCCTGTTCAATCTGATGCACCAAGTGTTGAAAGCTGGAAACATTCATTATCTGAATCAATGCCTCTTCCATTTTACTTCCCTCCTCCCCTCCCCCCCAATATAAAATGTGGTACATATAGAGGAATCGCAGAACTAATTTCTGAAACCAAAAAAGCAAATGTTGTTTAAAAGGTAAAAATTATCTTTTTTTTTTTTTTTTCCAATAAATATTTTTGGACTTTTTCCCTGTGTACCAAGCCCTGTTCTTATTTAAATACCCTATTCTAAATGTGAATTTACCCTGAAAGTAAGGATGTGGTTCTTGCTGGCTTCAGCAGTAGCCTGTATCCACTCAGCCATCCCAAGCCTCCCACTGCATTCTGTATGGCTTCCTGTAATGACAGCGCTCTTGAGCATTCTGTTGTAAAGGCAAAAGTCTTCAATAAGAGGTAAAGAGTTTAGGCCTTTTTCCTCTGTATGTGTCCAGCTTTAAGTGTCTAACAGAAAGGATAAGTAAATAACTATTGAACTGACTCAATAGTTGCCTGATTCTTAAGAGGTTAACAGAAATAAAACTGCACTACCTTTAGGTCTAGCTAAAACTAAGCCAAACACCTGTATAAAGGCTTTCACCTACTTAACCTCCTGTGCAAGTATTTTAGGTAATTTAACTTAATTGTACAGCTGAGCTACAGCAGTAGTTAAAGCAGTGAAACTCTAATAAAGCTGTAGCAATGTTTCAACTTTCAGATAAAATTACAGTAGCTCCAGGCCAGAGGTGGTTGCAATCCTGCATTATTTATTAGTTTGAGGTAGTGCTGAACACACTGAGCTTGTTAACAAGTACTACATGAGACTGTAAGGAAGGGGTGGGAGTAGTATGACATTTTGAATTTCAGTGTTTGAATATTCCACCATGATGTGTGACTCGGTAAAGATGAAAACAGTGAACAGGCCCATGTGCCTGTGTGCAGGCATAAAGTTTCAAAGACCACACAGTTTTAAATGAAAAGCCATAGCCAACTTCCAGTTCAAAAATTATATTAAATATAAAATAACCAATTAATGCATTTACAGAAAAATTAAACTATTATGAAAGTAACCACTTTCATATAGTTTGCAAAAGGAAGGATTAAGTTAAGGCACAGTGAGTAATACAGTATTTCATACAAAGAAGTTTAAACCCAAGGCAGTGAGAGCATTTCTGATGCAACAGATAGTAGGGAGAGGGGGGAAAAAACAACACAACTGACATTAATTTCTTGACAGAAAAGCAAAGCATCTTTCAGCTGTGAAGGTTTTACTCTTGAGCTGTGAAGCTTTCTGTCTTTGACAGTATAAGAACTCCCAACAAGCTGTTCTTCTGTGTATTCCCCAGGTGTTGAACCAAGCTCTCCCATACAGATGTTCAGGGCTAAGGAATGATTTTACACAGCTGTCAGCACCCTGTCTTACAATTCAAAAAGAGGCAAAGAACAGAGTATCAAAACAGATGGAATAGAGCTGATGACTGAATCCTCCTCAGAAGATTTAGCATAGTTCTGGAATGCTAAGGACGGATGAGAGGAGAAGGAGTTTGTGCTCTACAGGACACTAGTTCAGGCAGAGGGTTGTCTGAAAAACATAACTGATCTCTGGAAACTCTAATAGCCAAGTTACTGGGCCTCTAATGTTACATCAGGCTCCTTAGTTGGTAGTGGGACCAAGGCCAGGGACATCTGATGATACCCAACAGAAAATTTCACTGAAGACTATTTTTTAAATTTTACTTAGAAATCTCAAGGACAGAAGTAATGTTTCACATGGTAACTAGTGCACATTCTCTGCTCCTTTATCTAGAACAATTCTCTATAGAAAGCAACTGGGGCACTAATATCTGATTGTCATAAAGTAAACCATTCACCTTTTACAAGCTACAAGTAGAATGACAGTCATTGCGGTAAAATAGCCTTAACTGGTATTTGAGGCTACTTAAAAGCTGTGGAGCTACCTGCATTTCACTTACTTAAGCAAAAATAAAAATTACTGTTGTTGCAATATTGCAGCAAAGTGTTTTGTTTATTTAAGAAAAAGGAAGAATCCTAAGTTTGGTTTTGTGATTTATAGTTATTTATGTATTCTGTGCTAAAGCAGGGGGAAACATCTGCAATGGCACATCCCGTACTGGTAATTTAACATTAAACAAATAGTCTGTTTAGGTTAATCAAGTACACTGACTCAGGTAATCTATGTCCAAAAAAGTTTTCGTAGTTCTAGATTGGTACCATAAACAGTGTCCAGTGCATTCAGTATAATTTAGCAAGACTCGAGTTTATTTCCCAGGACCATTCAGAGCATGTAAAGTATTCAAGCAGGTGGGTCTGTTAATTCTTGGACTAGTACTCTGAGAACATCTTACACTGTTGCTAGTTCTGTACTTTGCTACAGCACTGAATGGAGCAGCTGAGCACTATTAGCCTCCAAGAGTACTGGTGCTTGTTAATAAGTTAAGGGTGTTTACAGCCTCCTTTAAAGTTTTGTTGTTTTTTTTTTTAATAAAAAGTCAGTGGACCCTTAAATCTAATTAACATTAAATCTAACATTATCTCTTGTTTTAAACAACAGAAAAAAACAAACATGCATACAATAGTGACAATAAATAGGGGAAATCAGACGCTATTATAATGACTTGTGAGTTACAGGATATTGATTCCTATTAATCTATTCATAGAGAGCCAAGTTGCAAACAATGTGCAAATCAGAAATAGGCATTTAGAAGTAGGAAACAGCACTGCATCTGTAATCCACAGGTGGTGTTAGAGACACAGCAATTCAAAGAAAAGACATTTTTACTTGCTTTACACAGAAATTAGCTCACACATTCCATTTTAGACCAATGTTTGTAGTGCAATTTTCATTTTAACTGAAGTGCCAATTTGGCAGAATGCCTCAGCCTTTATTAGGCAGACAGACTGAACAGACAGTGCCTAGCTCTCTCCTGATCAATAAGAATTCTAGAAGTTGTATTTCACTGAACAAGTATAATCCTATTTTTCCTGCTTCTTATAGCCAGATTGTGACACCTGACACTTCCTGTTTCCTACATTATACAGAGCTTTACACTTAAGGAGGGACAGGAACTACATCTTGTTTATTTTCCCCAATGGACTGGCAATCTCCCTCATTTTCAAAGTTTACATTCACAAATGAAGTGCATGCTGTAGCTTCAGGCTGGTCTGTCTGGACAGGAGCTTCAGCTTGTGGCTTGTTCTGCTGTTCCCGATGCTGTCTTTCTGCTTCTTCTGACATTTTGTTTTCCTGTTCCTCCTCTTCCTCCTAAAAATAGATAATTCATAAGCTACTGTTTACCACTTACTTACATTCACTTTAAGGCTTTCTCCATAAGAGCATGGCCAGTACAAGGCAAGGACATTTGTTCCACTAGAAAATGGTCGCTAGTTGATCATAAGATGAGGTGTATTCCAGAATTCCCATTATGGAAAAAAAAAAAATAACTGCCAAAAGCAAAGGATTAAACTGTGTTAAATAAACACAGAAAAAACGTCACATGTCTAGATAAGCAGTTTTTAGTCAATAGCAACAGTGATAGGTCTACCTTCTCTACAGCTTTTTCAGCTCTTAATAATAAAGAGCTATCAAAAATAAAAAGTAAGTAGTAAAGCTTTAAATATGTTTTCCACCTCTTCCAAATGAAGATTATTGAGGGTTTTTTGCGTAAAGCACTGGCTACCTATCAGTCATTTCCAGTTATGGTTTATAACAAATGGTAACATCCCATTCAATTTACCCTTGACACTTTGTTGAACAAGTTTTAGAGTTGGAAAGTATATTCCAAGCAGCCGCCTCTTTACAGTGTCCAGTAACTGCTCCATCCAACTTTCTCACACTGTTGACTTGAAAGTACATTGTACAAGAGAAACAACTACAGCAGTGGTCAGGACCCTGCCAGTTCTAAGACTGATGAGCTAGTGAGAAAAGGCTGATGGATAAGCAAGCATTAATCATGCGTCAAATGAAAACTGAAGGCAAGCCGAAATAGAGGTTCTAAAACTTCATTTTAATGCTGGAATACAATTTTCTTTTTTTAAAATACCAAGGCAAGGAAGGCAAGTTAGGAGAAAAGAAGTGCAAGAACCCTATCTCACACACATACCTCTCTCTTCATTCTGTAATACTCATCAATGGCATATTGGTATTTTGGTGTGCTTATCCCCAGAACAGATGCAATCTTTTCCCCAAGGAAATCACACACTAAAAAATAGAGAGGTTTACATTAAGATTAGTATCTAGAAGAAAATTCTTAAGCACAGTTTTATTTTAAAAGGTATCATCATCTTTCCTGAACTGTTTTCCATAGTCCTTCTTCACTCAAAAGACAAAACCAAAATCTGCTAGACTAATCTACTTATATATAATTATTAGCTCAATATACTAATAATTGTTCTTAAAGAATGAACAAAAGGAAAGGAACATGGAAATCAATTAACATCTAGATGGTGGTACTGTGTGTTTGAATTCTACTAGTTTCAGCTTTGGATCCAGGTTTGTTTTGCTAGGGGATCAGTTAAAGGACAATCCTTTAACTGAACTTTAACTGAAAATTAAGGTTAGACAAAAATACATGGCTACCAGCTGCACTGGCACTTCAGTCTAATGGTACCAGCAAACTAGAGAGTTATTTATTGATATATGCATACTTCAAGTCAGGAGCAGTTTTAACCATGTTCTGTGTTGCATACTAATGGAATAATAAAATACTTAGGTTTCAGCTGTCTCAGTTTTCAAGCTGGAGGCTACATGCAGCACTGCTTTGTGAAAACAGGTGGTGCACAGTCACAAGTATGGAACAGGTGGGGTTGTGTCAGTCAGTCTCTTTGCCATGATGATGGCTACAGCACTGGTTATTGAGTAAAGGCAAGCAAGAAGTCAAAATATATTGCACTTCAAATTGCAAATCTGGCCTGAGGATGCAAATGAGTTAGTCATCTTCAGGGAAAACAAGTTAGAAGTTAGCAATTGCCTGCTTCAATGGATATTCACAATAACTAATTTTATAGATATCCTGCAATCCAGAGCTCTGTGCAAAAGACCAGTTCAAATTACAAATTAAGAGGCAAAACTGAAGTGGGAAGAAGGAAGTACTAATGTTCAAATTCATAAAAGATGTCTGAAAAAAGGAAAGCACTATCTACCTTTTGTGTATGAAGAACAGATATGACAAGGAATAGAATTACAATGTACATTAAAGTGTTTCTAAAAATAAGGATAGGTTAATTAATAGAATAGACTACCAATAGTTTTAAAAAATACTCCAAATTAGATGTACAATGACAGAAACTCCACAATATTTGTCAAAAAAAACCCATTAAAGATACTTTCCACCTTGGGAAGAACACAGACTAGGACAAGCATTTTTAAAACTTTGCAAAATTTTATGAGGTCCACAGGTCAAATAAACTTCTATGCAGTGAGTTTAAGACTCTTGACAATAGTCTTATTTTTGTTTATTTTGTAACTTCAGAAGTCTGTTGTAAAGCACACGACTAGGTGTGTTCTTGGGATAATTTCTAGTTGTCTTCTTCATAAAAACTGTCAGTTTAGTTACTCCAAGCAGCATTCTTTTGAGATAACATCACACAAAACAGTTCCATACAAAACCTTATAGAAAGCTGATATACTCCCTTGCCAACACCACCCTATCTCCATATGGAGAAAAAGGGAAAAAAAAAAGAGTGTTCAGCAAAAGGGTATTTTCTGTTTGTTCTTCCATTCAAGAGTTGCTGATTGAAAGTAAAAAAAAAGAGTGCCTAAGGCAAGAGAGTACATCTCCACAGATTAAAATACAGGTTCATTCATACTTTTGAAAAAATGGCCAGTAGCTTACAAAGATGATTTACAGTCTGTCACAGTGACTTTCAATATTGCATTACTGTTTTACCCAAGAATTAAATAAAGCAATACCTGATAAGGTTGATGTGGCAACTCGCAGCATGTGAAACCACAAGTAGGGCCCCCATGTGAGCGTTGTCTGTAAGAACAAGAGCAGTATGAATACGTATAGCTGTATGTTCATGGCACATAGTAATACATGCAAAAGCTCAAACAGACTGAGAAGAAAGATCTGCAATGTTTCCTGTTTGCCAGCCACCACTGTATTTTTGCTTTAAAGTAAGTCTAGACCAGACATACATGAAGCAAGTTATCACCGTAAGATAGAAATATAACCATGGTTTACATCTGGGAACATTTGTTTCACTGGTTTTTGCTTCCCACTCCCAGACTTGGGAAATGACAAGCATCCAACTCAATCCCAAGGTAACTCCTGTAACTAGAAAGACCTTTCCATAATGTTCTGAATTCCATCAGGCCGACAAGAGAAGTGGGTTAACCAAGTAGTCCTTCTACGGTACTATCGTACCATAGTATGATAATGAGAGAACTGCAAAAGAATGTTTAAAACCAAACCAAACCTTCAAAGTGGTCCCTGAGCAAGAGGCTGCTTCCAAGTATTTACAAGCAGATATGAATTATCATTTGGAATTGCACCTGAACAAAACCAGGAACCACAAAGGACGGAGAAAATTACTGCAGCCCTCTGAGGGAGTGATGGACTGGGCTGATAAGTAAAGGGCCTGGGGTGATGTCAACAACAAGGAACACAAAATGAACAAAACAGGGCTCAAGTGGGGTCACCTCAAGCATTTGCGTGTAAGTGAGAAAGTCTCTCCGAAGTGCCTGCACGCTAAGGCAGGCAGCATGCGACGTCAACACAAGGAATTAGAGATCTGTGTGCAGCTGCAGGCGTAAGATCTTGTTGGGATCCCAGAGATGCACTGGGCGGCTTGCATGACTGGAGTGCTGCAACGGAGGGATGCGGACTCTCTAGGAAGGACAAGCCAGGAAGACAAGGAGGGGGGGTTGCCCTTTGCACGACTATGGTGTATTCACCACCACAGAGGAAGTACTGCAGCCTCCACACAATCTGAGATACTTACACATAGGAACTTAAAATTTAGAAATTAATGGGCATACATAGGCTATCCTCTTCAATAAGGAAAGAGGCTGTATCTTTTAAACAAACAAACAAACAACAAGCCATGTAATAAAAAGGAGAAGGGGAAAAGCAGATTCCAATCTAACGGGGAAAAAGTTGTAGGCTTTCACTTTTGTGAAAAGGCAAACTCAAATTTCATAGTGAACTAAAACGTGTTCACAGTTAACAGTCTGCTGTATTCAGGCAAGCTCTTTGTTATGTATTTCCCCCCAGTAAAGATCTCTGTAGAGGTACCTTCCTTGTGGAAAGTAGCAATTAAAAGTGTCAGTTTTTATTACATGAAATCCATTAGCTCCACTCAGTTACGTATGTATTTACAACTTGTTGCTAAAAACTGTTTGATAGTAACCATTTTCTGTGATCTTATTTATTGAGTATCTGTACAGGACAACCAATATTATTGTAAATAATACAGCTAAGAGACTAGTCAGTATGGCCTCAGTATGCACATACACAAGCTACTAGACTTGAGTGCCTTCGAAGCACAGTGTGACAGATGCACTCAACCCCCCCCTTAACCAAACTAGCAGTAGTTTGGTACAAGCTCCAAAGGAGGTAAAGGCCTGAGCCGTAGCCAAGCCAAGAACTCCTCCAGGAAACCCACAAAGCATCAGAGCGACACAGTAAGAACAAAGAAAGTTGTGGGTACAAGGAGTCTCGTGCATACCTCTCCCATTGTATGCAATTTGACTACGAGCCTACCACTTTATCCCATAAATATAACAGCCTAAGTGAGCCTTCTTTGAGCTCTCCCTGCTAGGCAGCATGGCTGCATGGCGGCGACCTCCAGCAATGAGATCTTTTACCAGTGACAGATCATTGCATGAGCCCAGTTTGAGTTCTCCCTGCATGGCAACTGGACTGCACGCCAGGCAACTCTCCCCTTGAGCAGGGATGCCTCTCAGTGTTAAGAGATATTAGTCGTTTAGCTTAAATAAGTAAGTTTTAAATAGAATGAATCACTTAAAGTTATAATGTTGTGTGATTCAGTATGCTGTTTGCTTAGCTTTACTTACTTATCATGAATAGCTAGATTTGCTGAAGTCTTCAGCCGCAAGCTGTAAACCTGCACTTAGATTTACCAAACATGTACCTACTTAGTCAAAACAGGGGCCTCCAGAGCCAGCATAAATCAGGAGATAAGGAGGCTTCAAGGCTACAACTGTCAACAGCCCCTGCAACTCAACAAGATAACGAACAGCCTGTCTGGAGCCAGTGAAGGAATCCAGTAAGGGGTCAGAAGATCTCAGACCAGAATCACTACTGGACCAGAGGGCGTGCGGAAGGCGTGCCTGCGGAAGGTGTGCGAAGAGAGCGTGAAGAGCGCGTGAGGGGTGGGTGAATAGTCTGTAAGGGTATAATTGCCCAGGGATTTCTTTGTTCAGGTCGGTCCCTCCCCAGAGGCACCCTGCTGGAGCTTACCCTGCTGCTGTACCGCTCTATTAAATTATTTATCTTATAAGATTCGATGCCTGAGAGTGTTTCAGGAAACCGAGGGCTTGAACCTCAGAGCGAACTAACACTGGACACCTGGATGGATCAGTAAGTGATCAATAGCATGCTAAACTTTGAAATCCTAACTGATATAAAGGATTGATTGTGCACATATAATTCCCTTAGCCATAAACCACTGACCAGGTCTGGGACTAAGATTGGATCCAGCCGCACCTAGACTCCTCTCTGAGAAGGAGTTTAGAAAGCAAGGGGGTCCTTTCTGAACTTCATGACTCAATGGGAGGTTTTTCTTACCCTTGGAATCTCTTAGATACAAACCGTTCACCAGGTCTGAGACTAAGTTTGGATCTAGCCGCACCTAAGTTCCATCAGGAGTTTAGAAAGCAAAGGGGTCCATTCTGAACCTCATGACTCAACGGGAGAGTGTCCCTTACCTTTTTGCATCTCCAATCTCTGTGCAAATCATTCTAAATTGATTCTAACTCAATTTTCCTTTGTACATTTCTCCCATGTAGTAAGTAGTAAGAGTGAACCTTGCCATCAAACTCTGTTAAGTTGCACTTTTACAGATGCTTTAAGGATCCTAAATCACTCCTCTGCGACACATAGCCTCTAAAAATCAGTGCAGCAAGAAATCGTCTGTCAAGCCAGAAACTCAAGTTGAGCAGGCTGAAAAAAGCCAGATGCTATATATTTTTGGCAGTGGGTATGGAAAACGTCCTGCCAAGGTAAAAGTGTAAGCAAAACCAGCTGCTATCCTGCTTGCACAAAAGCACCTCTAGCTTGTTGATTATGTGCTCAGTTGGCAGACAGGCTAACGACAATCATTTTGGAGTTTGTTCAGCTGAAGAAGTCAAGAAAAGCGCTGGAAAAGCTTGTTGCCACAGGTGCAAATAATGGCATTGACAAAGCTCTGTACAATCCTTCATAATGAGGTTACAAGGTTAAAAAGCATTCACACAGTGCACAGGACAAACAGGGGCCTGCTGTGTAGCTGTAAGCAAGAAGCTACAAAAGGCCCCTTAACATTTAAGAGTGAAAAGACAAGCTGAACTGCAATGTGACAGAAGTAACTCAGACACGGAATATTCTAACATGTTTGTGGTAACACAAAGGTAGGGAAGATCTGAGGCTCAGCAGACACAGAGGTTCTGTCTATTTCTACTGTTCCCCCACAACAATTAAAAACCAATTTGGTATGTTAGGAGCACTTCTATGTTCAGCTTCATGGAAACCTCTGCTTTCTGACAAAGCCCAACTGGACACTTCTTCACCCTTGCCAAGCAAGGCTTTGCCAGTCCGCTCAATTTAAAAAAAGGAGCATTCTTTCAAGCATCTCAAAAGGCAAAATAAAACCATGAGAGAAGCTACTTCACACAAATTCAACAGGAGAAAGGAGATGGCTTGGAGAGTAAACCACCAAGAACAACCAGGAACAAGGGAACACATCCAAGGAATAATCCTCCTTTCCTCCCGCCCCCCACCCTTACCTTACTTCCTCAGGCTAAGTTTGGGTGGTTTCCCAGAGCACCTCGGGGATCGAAGCAGGAATGGCGAACATGAGGTGAGAAGAGGTACTGGAGAAAACCAGAACCGTTTGGGTGATATGAACAGGGCTGTTAGGCAACAGCTCAGTACAAACTAATCCTACTCCGTGAAGTAGCTTTAATACATTGAGCAATACTGGAAAACGGTACCCAAGTCAGGTCCTACTGAAGTTCAGCAAGAACCACATATCCAGATACTGTATGTCAAGCTCCTTTGGCCAGAGAAGCCTTATGTTCAGTTTTTAATCAATGCAAGGACACAGTAATACTGTATTTCTTGACTGGAAACAAGGGACAGCACTATGAAACACATGACACTGGTTTATTATAAGGGGACAGTATTTCTCCTGCCATCAGTCTCTTTAGTATATGTTTCTACAATGCTTAATTATACTATTCAGCTATCCTTTTGTTGTTTAAAATGGAAAACACAATGATTATGACAACTAGTTTTTAAATTACAAAAATTCTTAATGTACAATTTTAATCCAAGTGCTGCATTTTAAGTAGGACTGAACATAATGGATTCAACCATTAATAAACCCAAGAGGGCTCTGGTTCAACAACAGAACATGATTTTGGCTCCTAGTATGGGGCTGCCAAAGGGAGCACACACGCGCTCCCTTGAACTTCTGAGTGCACCACGTTCGTAAACAATCCACATCTATATTTATTTTTGCCAGATTTCAGTCCCTAATAACACTTGGAACTTTCCAAAGAATGTAGAGTTTCTTTTTTGCCAGAGAAAATGGCAAAATGAGGAAAAGAATAATCTTCTGATTTAAGAAAAAACAAATCCTGTATTTAAGAATTAATATATACCACCAAATAGATACTCTTCAATTGTTTACTGTGCAAAGATGCATTTTAAATTAGTTTAATTATTGAATGGTCATTGCTATAAAAGGTCCTTCAGTGTATGCACCATGTAAAACTGTGGCATCTAAGACAAGCCAGTGAAAACAAGATCAGAAACACACATGCCATCCTCCATCAAAAAACTTCTACCGTATTATGAGTACCTATTACTTGGTCAGTGACTATTTTTCTCCCTCATCCCCAAATTCTTAAAAGAAAATTAGAGTTCGACAGTCCTTAAGTGAGGACTTTTTGCTATTTGAAGTTAAGCTCCTCTTAACTACAGGGTATCAAGATAATCTGCCTGCAAGAATGTGTTTCAATCTTTCTAAGCGCTGAAGGTTAATAAAATTAAATCTCTTCTGGAGTTTTGTTGCAGAGATGTTCTCAGGATGAATTTTAAGGTTATCACCAACAGTTATATTGCTTACAGTTGCTCTGCAAAGACACTCCACCTTCTGCCTACTTAGGTAATAAGTGAATGCAACAAAGAGCTTATAGCAAGTCGCCCTCCAGGGATAAACAGAAAGATTATCTTCTAGAACAGGTTAGAGAAATTTAGTTACTACAAAATAAAGTTTTGGTGGACAGAAGCAAAAGGAGATTTACATATAAAGTGTAAGCATCTAAATTTTAGGGCAGAATAGAAGACTCAGTTAAAATTAAAGCATTTATATTATTAAAGCTTTTAAATTTTAATTTGAGAACAGTCAGATAATACTGAATGCTATTATCTAAAAAATCCAGGGAAAAATTTATTAAGCATACCCTGTGTTCTGGATTCAACTCATTCTTAAAAAAAACACAAACCAAACCACAACAGAATGGACACTCCAGTCCAAGAATGTTAATGAACTGAGGGCTGACCTATAGAAGTATCAGAATCGTTCTTCCAAAGCAAAATTTAAGACCCAGTTCTTTCTGAGAATTTGTTTTGTTATAAGTGGCAGCAGTCATATCACACTGAATGCTTTGGTTATCATATTACCAGGAGATATACACATGTTACTTTGCTTAGTAAGAAAGACATTGTCATTGTCTGCTTATCTGTAAAACACAATTAAACCAAGGTACTGACTGAAGACGCTTCTTTACAACACGGCAAAATATTTGTTTCCCTTAAATTCATTCAGAAGCTGCCAGGATGCCAATACCAGCTGAGCTTTGAAATTTCATGATGCAAAGTTTCTATTCAAAATATTAAATGTGCTTTTCCTAAAAATAAATTGGACCAGAAACAGCTATTACTTGCAACATACTTTTTTGTATCCCAACCGAGATAACAAGTTTTAGACATGCTGGTCTCAGCAAACCGACTATTTAATTGCTTTTATAGAAATCCTACAATAAAAACATTTTTAAGACAGCTGTTGGCTAAAACATCAAAGCTCAGCTTGGACTAACATTTCTTCAATTGACTGGCTCAGCTGGGAGACACGAAGCATGCAGCAGATAAGGTAAACTTCACTTAATGGCAACCCTTGGTCTAATCAAGTTTATTCTGTCAAGGTAAAAAGCAATACATAATAAGGCATACTGTGCTCCACAATAAACTATTCTGGTTTGGGGGGTCCTTTTATTAAAAAGTGTAATAAAAATTAAGGATTTCATAAAACATAAAAGGAGAATAAAGCAATCTTAACTGTGCCATACAATATACTTTTTGGTATTCAGAAAAATAATCCATATTAGGAAAGCAGGAGAACAATCACAAAGCATTCCCAGCTGTTGTGCACGTTTGAGGGCTCTTTAGTTAAGTGTCCATTTGTACAGCAGTGTGCATGTCTCTGGCCTCACAACACCGTACATCAAGGCTCGTGAGCCTTCCATCGCTGCACCACAGTGGGACTCTTCTACTGAGAGGAAATGGCACAAAAAATTATACAGATCTGGTCCCCTGCTAATTACAGTTGGGGAAAAAATCTCTTACACATCCATGGATATCTGACATGACCTGCATAGTGGGGAACAGATCTGACTCTGAAGATACCTGAACATTACCATAATATTTAGTAAGTCTCACAGTTCTTGCATTTCTTTGAGTAGATCCTTAGGAGGAAAAAAAAAAACCCAACACCCAGCAAGGCAGCTTAACATCTACTCATTGTTTGTGAGTGTAATACATTTATTTTCAATCTATAAACTTCAGGTGTATTTTATACTGATCATATCCTACCTGCTCTTAGGCTGATGTTACTTTTTGTTGTATACAAGAACTGCCTAGCAAGAAAGAGATAGCAGTACCATCAATCTGTCCAAGATGAAATGCAACAGCTTCACCTGTGAATTGCTAGGAACCCCAATCCCGGCTGAATTCCCATAGTCTTGCTGCAGCTCAGTCCTCAAACCACTTTTTTTCTTCTTCAAGATAAATTCATTTTACAGAGGGGAAAAAAAGAACTGATTGACAGTCCTTCCCAAAGCAAACCCCTTACAGTTCAGCACTTCTTCAGAAGAGAATGAGCAGAAAGTCAAACCTTCACTGCAGTTCCTTCAACAAAGCCACGCTCTCCCAGGATGCATATGCATATAAATAAATACAGGGCCTACTACTGTACAGTAAATAGAGACCTTCAACCACCACATTTCTTAATTACGGATTCCCAAACGATGGTGCAGAAGTCATTTCAACAGCAATGTCAAGTAGAAAACAGGGCACCGGTATCCGTGCATGCAAAGACTCTTATCTGAAGCAGGGGAACAAGCAGCTCTACGCCAGCATCCGCCTCCGGCGTGCAACCAGGCAGGACCAGCTGCTGCACAAAGCAAAGACCGCCGGCTGCCTGACCGCACTCCAGCCCATCAGGAGGGAGCCAGCCGGTTTCAGAGCCTCCACCTCCAGCTCAGGACAGGCAACCAAGCCCAGAGGGGGCCAGGAAGGGAGCCCCACTGGCAGGCAGGGCACAGGACTGCAGACCCAATTTACTGGGGTAAGAATGCTTGTAGGAGGGTAGAGGAAAGAGGTGGCTGGGACACCAGTTCGTGGGGGTGTCGCAAAAGAAACACGAGACTGGGGATGTGGAGAGATGAAGGGATGGATGTGGATCTCCTCTGGGACTGACTGCCAGGGGGCAGGGAGCTGCTGCCGCCAGTGCTGGCACACACAGCTGTGAGCTTTGCAAATACACTATCTCTACAAAACAGATTGTCAGACACACCAACAGAGTAAAACAGACGATGTATTTCATTTTACGCCTAAGTATAGATCCAGAATCATTGACAAAAAGGAAAATGCATTTTAGCAGCTACAGTACACTCTACAGGAGACAGCTTTAATTGTTGAAACTCCGCCTGAATTTGGACCAGTAAATGGAGACTCCATTCACAGGTCAAGCAACATCTTAACGGATTGCTTACAACACAGAGGAACTTTACATACACATACTAGGCAGGTCCTTTAAAACCTGTTTTTTATATATCATGAAGTACACCAGTTTTCCTTTCCTTCTGCAAGTCATCTGATACTTTCTCTTCTATACTCTTTTAATTATATCAAATTGCTAGTATGGTAACACTAAATTACAGGTTCAACTCTCTGCTGTCACCAAACATAAGGAAACAAATGCTTTCCCTGCACATTTTTTTAAACAACAGCACAAATCAAGGAGACAGAAAGCAAATATTATTAGAGGAGGAAATGCTGGAGAGGACAGACTAGAGCCGTGAAGAAATTAAATCCATTTCTAATTAACAGGGCTACTTTAGTGGAGGACTCCAGGACAAAACTTACCAGGAGTACTTCTCACAGATTCCTCAGTCCCTAGAGCCAATTAAATTAAGGGAATCTTTAATACTAAATACTAAACCAGATTTGTGACACAAAAATTAATGTATAAAATGTGGGCAGTAACCCAGAAGTAGCAATTAATCACGTAAAATACCTACAGGATCTACAGGCGGCAACAGGTCTTTTTTCTCTTGTTCATCTTCTTCTTCATCTGTGCTATATTCTTCCATTGTTTCTCCACTTGCAAAATGAATAACCCTCCTTGGAATTTTCTTCTTCTTTCCTATGACACCCAACTCCACATTCTCAAAGCCTCTATCTCCATTTGCAAGTTGCTATAAAGAAGAAGAAAAAATCATTATCTCAAGTACATGCTTCTGGAACTGGAAAAGTTCCCCCTTAAAAAACTTCATGTAATATTTAAAATAGATTGATTAGCATATACAATGGACATTTGCAAGAGCTTGGCTGTAGGTAAAAGATAAGACTGAAACATTGTTTGCAGATACATAAAAACTGATCTCTTCACTAAAAATAACAAAAAGGTAAGTGCCTTCACTTCAGCATGGACAGGTGGTATTAAAAACATCTATTCTGAAAGAGCACTGTGTTATTTAGGAGTTTCTTAGCAGGACGCTTTTATTTAAATAATTTGATGAGCACATAAGTGTTAATATTTAAAAGTATCATTGGTTTTGATGAATATCTGGTGAAATTAATCAAGTAGTCCATAGGCTGTAGCCATCTCTTTGCAAGCTTAGACAGACACCTCTAGCACAACAGAGAACTGAATGAAGGATAACTAAGCAGCCAAGCTCAACCTTTAAAAAGATGCATCAAGCAATCTGCCTCTGTGGGCTTTCATCAGCAATCGCGATCAGTACAAGGGACCATGCTAAAAGAACAACACTTAGTTTTGTGGCTAAGGACATATAAAAAGAGAAGTACAATGTCTGTTTTTGTTCTTCCAGCTGCTGAATACTACAATGCAGTCTTTGGGTCACAAGTGTTAAAAAAATATACTTCTAGTTCAAAGGCCAATCAATAATTCTTTAGCCTAATAACTCCTGCAGGCAAAGAATTTTAGTATGGTTTTGTATCGTATCTATCAAAACAAAGCCTTCACCTTGGTAGAGCTTTTAGATACTACTGCATCAAATGCATAAAGCTGTTTTGAAAACATTTCTGTCATACAGAGAAGGACACAGAAGTCAGGAAATGTCAGCCACATGCTTTTAATGTACCACAAAGGTTTTTAAAAATGCATGAGCTCATGTAACTTAAAACGGTATCATAAGGAATGAGATATGTGTACGTGTACACAGAATTCGGGTTGCACAGAATAGGTACGTTCCAATTTTCGACTTCTTGTCTATGCAACCTTAACTGTCTCCACAGAGACAATTCAAGATTATTTTTATAAATACACATTTTATCACGCAGTTGTAAGACAACCCATAATCACTGCAAGTACAGCATCACTGTTTCTGTCTCTTATACTAGGTTATGTAAATTAGCTTTACAGTGCAAACAGGCTCGGTTAGCTGGGAAAGCCAGTGGGCATGGTAGAGAGGAGCAGGAGGGGGCTGTGGGGAGCAGAACGGCTTCCTTCGTTCCAGGCACAGATTTTTCTCATGCCCACAGAGAAGAGGGAGGGAAAGTAAAGATCACATGCCGAGGTCTACAGCGTGGAGAGGCAGCGCACACATTGATCGTCTCTCCCAGCCCTCGAACCACCGCTTCTCAAAACTGCAAGTCATTTCAGCTTCCCCTAGCATTTCTTTAGCCACCATAGCACATTTCGGACATTTTCCTGGAGAGGCAGAGCAGAACCAAGTGGCAAGTCTTCAATGGCGTAATTCAGCTGAAACGGCATTACATTTTCATGCAGAAAGACAAAACTGACTATCCGGGGCCCAGCGCACTCTCTCTGCTGTGTTTCAGCCTTTGGAACAGAGCAGGAGCAGAACAGCAAAGCTAGAAAAATACGAATGCTGAAAACAGTAAAACAACCTAAGCACGGGCAGCGCTCCTTGCTGCTGCTGTAAAAGCGGGCACCACTTACTGCGACTCAGTTCTGTATTTTTGGGAACTAAGAGCACCACAGAATCAGCCTTTTATGAACATTTCACACTCCTTTATTGGCATCATACAATGATGCCATTTTTCATGTTTAGTCACAGTGCTGAAGAGCACTATTTCTTGCAACACAGCATCACAAATATTACTGTGATTAATAACAGCAAGCAACATAAGCCTCTCCTTAGAGCTCCTGTAAAGGCACAGTCTCTTCATCTGATTTTGGCTCATTTAACTCAAATGCTTCAAATATTTTAAGTTAGAAGAAAATTGCAGTTAATATTTGAAGTTTAAAAAGCAGGCTTCAATTCCCTTCACACCCATCCCACACTCCACTTACACTACCTACAGTAAGGAGCTCTGCGTAGCTGGTACTGGTACAAAGTTTCAGACAAATGCAGTAGTTCAAGACAGTAAGGATTCATCAAGGAACAATGAATCTGGTTCCCTTAGTAATCTGGTTCAGAGTCCTAAATTACTAAATAAAATAATGTGTAGCAGCTGTTGCTGTGGTTACTACCTAGTCAACAAACCTGGATGTGGGTTTTAGTCATCACTGTAGCATTTGTCCTTTTGATTTTTACATGCACAACATCAATAAAAGCCAACTCTCCCAGTTGCAAGCAGAAAGTTCAGCATCAGTAAATTTTATTTATCTTTCCAAAACTGTGACAATGCAGATCTATTCTAGAATTGTCAGCTAGACTCACTTTACAGCTCAGATGTTACAGTATCTCCAGTTTGAGGCTTTACACTTTTGATCTTCCCTTACAAATTTGATCCTTCTTTTCCAATTCAAGAAGCTGTCACAAAGATCATTCTTCTAGGCCACTGCTTTGGTCAGACTGCAACCTCATTTTCTCCCACAGAGTCGTCCCTCTCCAACACACTATATGGGTCTTTCAAGACTCAGCATTTGTCTTAACCTCATGCCATAAATGTATTCACTTTGGCTTCTATTCCAGCAACTATTAGACACAAAGGCCAGTCACCCTTGTGCTTTTGCCATCCTAGCTAACACCCTGAAGGTACTCTGTCAACACTTTTTCTTTTAGATACCCTGTTGGAATTTTTGCCGGCTTTATGGCACCCATATAAACCTTGCCTGTCAGGAAGCCAGTATCCGAAACTGCTGCTCCTTGTTTACCCTCTTTACACCCACACTCTTATCTCACCCTTTGGCCAGAAACAGAGCAAGCAGGACACAGTTTGACAGTGTTGGTAGAACACCCAGCATTTCAGTCCACAACCAAAATGCCAAAATAAATAAACTACAACGAAAGATGAGGTGTGCCTGGACACCTGCAGGTGAGTTAGGAGAGCTCACACAACTAATATTAGGTGATGCAATAACGTAAAGTTTCATCAAGGACAGGAAGAAGAAAAGCAGAAAGTAATAGGAAGGGCAGACTATTCACGTTGTCATCTTCTAACCTGTCAGGCTCAGGTATCGTGACAACAGGACCCAAAACGCCAAAGTCTGTGATGTCCACTCTCCCTTGGAAAGAGGAGTAATTCAATTTGCACAGATCTATCTACTGACCTGACAGTGCTAGTTAATAGAAGGCTGGCAATAGTTAACGAGAAATATTTCTACCCACGCTATCTTGCCTGCCTTACTGCTTTCATTTGTGTTAGTTTTTTCGGCTAGGGTTTTTTGGGGGGTTTAGTTGGGGGTTTTTTGCATATTGCTTGACTTCCCGCCCTTGTGTTTCAACTGAAATTAAACAGCATGAGTCTTTCTGAAACAGAAGACAACAAAATAACAGAGTCAGCGGGCGACGCTAAGGAAAGGGACCCTCGAATAAGAAGCCTCAGAGAGGCACCACAATCGGTGATGGGGCAGCGCATGGAACAGCCAGCGCGAAGCCGAGGCCACTGCGAGGGACGGCTGTAGAAGGAGCGGGAGAGCTCGCCAGGTTGCCGTTTAATTAAGAGCTGGTGTCCCTGCTCACCTGCGAGGCCTTCCCGAACTTGGCAGCGCGGCGGGAAGCGGAGACCTGTCGCCATTCAATATTTACCAGGCTCCTTTGTAAGAGGCATTACCCGCCGGTGGACAGGAGGCACCCGAGACGCGCGTGCCCGCCGCGCTGACTGTAATTACAGAGCGCTGGAGGGAAGGGCGGGCGGGCGGACCGACCGAACTTGACGCGGCCAGCGACGCAGCGCGCACCGCGGAGAACCGGTCCCCCGCTACAGCGCAGCGGCGGATCGGCCCCGGCCGGGCCCCGGCAGCCGCCGCCCGCCCCACCGCGGCCCGAGGCGCCTCGCCCTCCTCCGGAAGCGGTCTCCTCCCGGGCACCCGCGGCGGGGCGGCCCGGCCGGCCGGGGCCGGCGGAGAGGCCGCTCCGCCGGCCCCGGTCCCGCTCACCTGCTCGGGCTCCATGGCGCAGGCGGCAGCCGCGGGGCCGGCGGCGGGCGCGCAGTAGAGGGTGATGGCGGACAGCCCCTGCTCCATCCTCCCGCCCGCCGCGGCGCCGGGGGAGGGCGGCAGCGGGCCCGCCGCGGCCCAGGGAGCCGAGCAGCCGGGCGGCACCGCCCGTCACGCCGCCCGCCGGGGCGGGTTGGGGCCCGCCGCGGCCTGCTGGGCCGCCGCCCGCGCCCCCTCCGCGGCCCGAGGGGTGCGGTGCCCCGCCGGGGCTGGCCGCGCCCGTCAGCCGCCGCCCAGCCGGCCGGGACCCCCGGGAGCGGGGGCGGGCCGCCGCCGGCGGTCGGCCTCGGTCCTTTCTTTTCTCTCCGCAGCCCGGCAGCAACCGGGGAAGAGACCCGGGCGAGGCGGCCGGGCTGCCAGGCACAGCCATAGCCGCGCACGGAGGGAAGCACAGCCCCTCGGCAACGGGGGAGAACCCTGCGTGCTGCGGGGAAGCGCACGTGCCGTCTTCCTAGAGTATTGTAAAAATCCGCGAAATAATAGAAGACTATTCTGAGAAGTGCATGAAGTCACTCGGCAGTGTTCAGGAGTCCTCCCTCTCTCTCTCTGTCGAGAAGAGCCAAGCTTGCTAAGCCTTTCAGTACCTGGCGTTGGCTCGGGCAAACCAACCCGTTTTAAAGGACAAACCACAGAACAAGACAGAAATGCAAACCAAGGGAGCCACGGCCCCGCGGGGGCGCCTGGCTGAGAAAATAACGTTTATTCCCAGCAGGCAGGGAAATGTGTTTGCCCGATGAGCGGCTTGCTCAACTGCCCCCGCGAGAGCTGGGGGTCCCCTTCCCCCGGGGGTGCGCTGAGCGGCCTTGCTGCCGGCGGCGGCCCAGCTGCAACCAGGGGCCGGGGCTGACACGGGCAAAAGGCACGTTAGCCAATGCCGACTACCAGTGTGAAAACGGCTGGAGGGGGAAGCATCCGAAACACCCTTTTTATGGGACTGAGGAGCGAGTAATTTTTACTTTTTTTTTCTTAAAGGCGTTGGAGCCAATGGCTGTAACGTGAACTTACTTACATGGTAGCAAGAGCTATCATTCAATCCTGTATCATTAAGAATAGCTTGCAAAGAATGATAGTCTGTAGCATAGATGGGCTCTTAGGCACTTTACTAGTCGTATTATCAAAGCCTTATCCAGATCCCATGACAAATTAAAGTCCCAGGTAAAGTATAGATGTACCAGACTTACAATTATTCTAGCACAAGGCAGCAAATGTTCCCCTGTTATGAAAAGGACTGACAGACAGAATGTACTATCAAATATATGATTGCAGAAGCACATGAATGAAAGATTAGAGTACTATTTTAGATAGCACAGGACTGAGCACCTGGTTTGTATGTTAAAACAAAAACTGCAATGAAACTAATGTAAGGGCACTTAAATACCTCTTACCCTTAGTAGAGTTTACATTCTGTTTAATAAGGACTGGTTGAAATAGGGTAGCAGCTCTTAAAGAACAGCATTAAATCATCAGCCAGCCAACTTGCTCTCCTTTGCCTCTACTGCAATTACAGCAGCTGTACAGTAACACTGAAGTTAATCTTTCGCCTCCCAGACTATTAGCGTTTGCAACTTAGACAAGTTTAATAGATTTAGCAAGTGTCAATATTGAAAGTCCTGAGGAAAGGTAAAGACTGTTAACAAATAAACCCATGCTTGTTCTTTTCCATGGCTATTTGTGTATGTTACTACTTAATTGTCCAGCTCCTATCACACAGCTATCTATTGACCATCAGAACTGTTTCCTCTTAAGAATAGTTGCCATGAACTACATGCATCCTTTGCCCTAGCTGTAATAACAGGATATTTGAACTGCCAAGGTCCTCCTCTTTCTTGAAGGAGTAAAACAATTCCATCAAACCTGTTCTTCTAGCCCTGTGGGTAGGATTTTCCTTGAAAAGGCAGCAAAGTGATAAAGCATGCACCAACAATACATAATTATTCCACAGCTGGTGAAGGTCTTCCACTTTTACAGAACAACCACCATCTTCCAAAAAAGTAAACATGCAACAGATACCTATTTCTGTATTAGTGTGCTGGATGTCAAAGCTTATTAACAACCCATAGCCAAAGAAAAGGGTGACTGCAGGATGTCACTGATTTTGAAGTAAGGATGCACTTCTAAGACAGAAATAGAGTTGAGCTTACTTTGTACGTTACTCTCTTGTCCGTTGGCTCCTTCTAGTGGCTTTCTCCGGGCGCTACAATTGCCTAATTACCTAAACCTTTCCTTACCTACTTCCAAGTTCTCAATGAACTTCATTTAGCCATGTGTCCAGACACCAAAACAGCAGACAAACTTGTCTGAGCAGCAGTAACAGCTTTCAGTAAGATAGACACAGAAAGGTAGACTTCAGTTTTCTAAGTACTTCTAGTGAAGTTTGTTTGCCTCTAACTTCTCAGGCTTCTTGTATGCCAGAGAAGACTTTTCTGCAGGACACGGTGAGATCCTGTGGAGGACGAGTACAAGAAACCTAATGCAAGAAAATGGCGCTGGGGGACCTGTTACTCATGGTACTTGCTGGCAATGTTTTACATGGCCTCTCCTAGCTTGATGCAATTAAGTCTCTAATTCAGAATACCAAACTGAGAGAACACATACAACATGATAGCTTCTGTTCTCCTGCAACAACTTTAGGATTTTCTTCTACACATTGTGCTCTGCAGGATCCACAAACATAACAATAATTATTGCCCACACTCCCAAAGTGTTGTTCCCCTATAAAGCTGTGAGAGAATTTTATAGGTGCTCCTATACAGTTGAACTCAGCTTTTAAGTTCCTCCAATGTGATTTTTTTTTTTTTTTTTTTAAACTTGAGATCTTTAGGCAATTATTCCAAGCAGGCTCCAAAGTCTTTTCTACCTAGCACATTAAGGTAAGAGCAATATACTGCTATTTGTTTATTCCAGTGTATACCTTAGAAATAACAATTGACACATCTTATACTTCAAAGGAAATGCTTTCTGAACTTGCTCTTGCCTCTGCCAACACACAGCTAGTGATAGCTCTCTTCCTGTCTGCTAGGAGCGGTAGTAGTTTGGAAACAGTGAACCAAAGACTAAAAGTAAATATATGCAATTAATTGAAAATAGAAAGTGTTAATTGTTGGTAACTTGACAGTCTGACTGAGCCTGTCCAGACGCACAATGCTTCACTGTTCATCCTCAATATGCCTGTTCATGTTTAATTTACAACAAAAGCATTCAACTTAACCATCCACTCTCCCCTACCGACTGCATTCCAAACCAAGATTTATTCGCTACGCTCTGCTGCATGGTTTTGTATATTGCATTGGTTTCTACTGCTCAAGTACTGAAAAATACTATAAAAAAAGATAAACAGTTTTAGTAAACAGACACCACTTAAGTAGCTGAGGACAGTGTGCCTTCAAGCTGGTGATATGCAAGGACTCATCCTTTTGTTACATTTAAAATACTAAGACCAACTTTACCGAGCCTTTTGCAGACTAATGCTATACATAAAATGCAGTGCTGTAGGTAAATGGCATACCTTAAGATTTTTCAGCGTCCTCCATATATTGAATACACATACCACTAATGGTGCAGAAGATACTTCCACATTATAAACTAAGTTACAGCACACCTATGTTTTATTAGCACAGGAGCATAATTACCTATATAAGCTATTCACTGTCAGCTGTTAGCTGCCACCTTCTCAAAGAACTGGCTGACAGAGGGACACATTTGTTTTAATTACTGCATTTAATTTTTATCTTATCTAAGCAACAGGGACAGGTGTCCATTTACAACCCAAGCGTTCTGCAGTATATTAAAATAAATTCATAATATACCCTCTTGCCTTAAGGGTGAAATATCTTACTGTATTTGCCAAGGTGTACGTTGGATTTCAAGGTTCATCTGGTCTACTTAGTTTCTGAAGTATGCCTATAGATTCCACCCCTTTGAGACCAACATAGAAACTGAAATATTAAAAAGAAATGCTATAGGAAATTAAGATCAGATTGTAGCCGAGTTGGGGCAATATGCTCTGTCAGATACAGCTATCTGTGTCTTACTTTAAATTCAGTACCAGCACAGAATTCCATCTACTACATATTAGAAATTATCTCCACAACAAAAGAACTGCTTAACTGGCAGCCTGGTATGAAGATTATCTTCAGTATACAAGACAGCTTAAGACCTACATACCTGCATGTTGATAGCAACAACTAAAACATCAGTGTGTTAAGTAGCACTTATCCCAAGTCAAGGATTTTTCAGGTTCCCATGCTGTGCCAGCAAGCAGGTACACAAGAAGCTGGGAGGGAGCATAGCCAGGGCAGCTGACCCAAAGTAGCCAAAGGGATATTCCATGTGATAGAATGTCATGCTCTGTACATAAACTTGGGGGAGGGGGTGGCTGGGACAGGTGGATCACTGCTCAGGGAGTGGCTGGGCATTGGTCAGCAGGTGGTGAGCAACTGTATTGTGCATCACTTGTCTTTTATTTCTCTCCTTTTTTTGTTATCTTCCTTTTCATTACAATTATTATATTTTATTTCAATTATTAAACTGTTCTTATCTCAACCCATGAGTTTTACTTTTTCCAATTCTCCTCCCCATCCCACCGGGGGGGAGGAGAATTGAAAAACAGCATGGTGCTTAGTTGCCAGCTGGGGTTAAACCACAAGGAAATAATCTCATTACATACTGATAAAGACAGTTATGAAAGAACTGAACAAACAGGCCATTCCCTTGTTTATAACCACTTAAATTTTATTTTACAGTATATTTGTGACATTTTATGTTACTATAACCAAAGATCAGGGTTGTTTACAAATATAATGGCTGCCATTTGATGTAAACAATTAAAAAGTGTCTCTAAATATTAAAATTTTACATCATGATATTGTTTTATTAAATTTAATCACTCTTTGTGCCATCAGGTATTAATGGAGAGGAACTAAATTTAAGCAAAAATAGTTTTCAGAAATTAGATGTAGAAACTGAGAAGCCTGAATAAGATTTCAAAAGACCACTCCCCCCATCACTGTAAAAAGGAAGAAAGCAAATTCTTTCACTGAAGTTGCAAAGAAGAGTCAACCAAGTCCATTTTTATTAAGGCTTCTTTACATATTATTGAATCCCATCATGCCTTTCATATTCCCAGCAGCACCTTGTTGAAACTGTCTCATCATTGACTGCAATCCTGCCATGCCACCTGCAGAAAATAAGCAAGAACACAGATGTGTTAATTAACTCTGAAGCACAGCTTGCCTCTGAGGCCTCATTACAGCACACACACTATTTCAATAATATACAAATGCAAAAGCCCAAGACTGTCAAGCCAGGTTTAAATGGCTATCAAAAATGGACAACTGAGTAATTACAGAAAGGTCTGCAAAACACCAGGCTTAAAGTAGGTTTTAAGATGACCTGTGCGTTAAGATCTAGACAAAAATAACCTTGAAGGAATGACCGTTATCCATTAGTAAGGTTCCAGTATGGAAGTATTTATTTAAAGCTGCTCTTGTCAAATTTAATGATTTGAGGCAAAGCTTAGAAGAGAAGGGAAGGGAAGTTTAGGAATAAATTTGCTTTACCACAGTCAAGCTTCAAGTCATCACTTTACTATTTCATCAGATACCACTCCAATTGCTCATTTTGGGAGCTGAATCCAAACGAAAAGACTAGATTAAGCACTGCTAAGTGCAAAGCATTCACAACATATGGACTAAACTTTCTGATTCTTGTTAGAAAACCTAGAAATACTTAATACTGATATATAACGCACACATTCTCACATCACCTTCCTCACTTCTATATTTCAAAGGCTCCACTGTAATTGCTAGTCCTCTCTTGAAGCTGTAAAAGGCAACACATACCCATATGATGAAGAACTCTTGGATCCATCATCTTTGCCATCTGCTGGTTCAGTTTGGCCAACTGAGATGGGTTTACATTCTTTGACATATCGCCACCTCAAAAAAAAAAAAAAAAAAAAAAGGAAGCAATCATAAGAAAGTGGATTAATGTATGGGGCTAAAAATAAAACAAACCAGAATTTTACCTCCTAATTCCAGATTCAAATCCATTAGAGTCCATGATCAAAAGTTACTACATCAGCCACTTAAAAGTATTTTAAGGATCAACAGTTCCTGTGCCCCACATAACAGACTGAAGTGTCAGTATTGTAGCAGTAAGGAAGTCTACATTGATAAAGCCAAAAATACAGTAGTTTTCACTGCTAAGTTACACATTAGTGTCATGAAGAATAGTGCAGCTCTCACCAGTTACATAAAAGAGCTTTCAAACATCATGAAAATAAGTGAGCTACAACTCACTTTCTCTTCTTCCAATGCCTAACTGACATTTTCACATTTCCTCTGTGTTCACACATCAAGTGACCTCCCTACTGAGTTTAAAAAAAAAAAAAAACGAGAAAAACTTTTTTTTTTTTTTTTTTTTTTTTTACCTTTGAAAAGCCCTTTGATGCCTCCCATCTTTTTCACCATCTGTGCAAACTTAGTGTATTGGGTCAAAAGCTCCTGAACATCTCTGGTAGAAACACCTGAACCTCTTGCTACTCTTTGGATTCTTCCTGGCTGCTTACTGAAAACTTTGGCACCATCTGTACTGTCAAGTTCTGCAATTACAGTGTGGGAAAGAAAAATCCATTCAGTTACTGACATTAAAATCTGTTACAGCTTGTAGCAAATTTGTTCTCATTATTGTCGAGAGTTTAGTTTTGAGCCAGAGAACAAAACCCTAGTTTTAGAAGTGATAATGCAGAATTTTACATAAATAATTGAGATAAAATATTTTAGGGAATAGTACTAAAGAGATGTTATGTTCCTATGTTAATCACCATGATAGAAAATGTCACCTGACTAAATTATGCTCTCAGCATACTTACTTGGTCTTAAGCCCTATTAATGGGGTTAGCACAAGGGTAAGAGCATACTTCTCCTGCAAGAGTTATGGATTAGAAGCAACACACCTTGAATTCCAGAGACCAGGCTATGTCACCATGTAAATTTGAGGATGGGTAGGAAGAAAGACAGCAATGACAGATTAAAGATGAATGTAGCTTTTTAATTTGCAAGTATAGCATTAATAATTAAAGAAGCACACTTACAGTCTGAAAAATACATTAATTTCTAATAGAATGCTTCAAAATCCCACCTACTCTACATAAGATAGAGCAGCAACAAGCAATTGTCAAGGTATGTCTCTAAATATTTAGACTTATTCAGAAAGTCTAAGACACACATACATATCTTTGCCATTTCTAAGAGTTATAAATGCTTCCCATCATTTTCTGTCACTGTAGATGCTGCCTTATATCCAACTTGTTTCCAAAAAGATCTCTGTAAATAAGCTTGTTCAAAAATGGAGGGAAAAAAAAAATAGTGAATGAAATTTGTTTTACCTTGGTCATTCATACTGTCCATTATAGTCATCAGTTTCTTTAGCCTTGCCATTGATTCCTGTTCATTGCCTTTACTCATGAAGTCAGTTCCAAAACCAGGGATCATACCCTTGTTTTAAAAATGGAAAACAAAAGCCATGTCAGAATAGGCAAAGCTAACTTTAGTTTAACAGCCAGAAATATGGACAGCAAGTTTTAGTTCAGTAGTTATGTATGGCAATAGGCAAATCATTTCACCTTTTTGAAAAACATAAAGCACAGACTCTAACACCAGTTTCAATAAAGAGTTTTAAGTTTACAGTATGTTTGTCAAATATAAATGAAAATCTGGTAAAATAAAATTATTTTGGGGATAACTAACCAAGATCTGACTGAATGGTCCCATTTTCATGATGTTTTGGAATTGTTCATACATATCTCTTAACGTAAATTGACCTGAAGTACAACAACAACAAAAAAAAAAAGATTAGCAGAAGTCACACTAGCATTTTGGTCTTACTGTCCTTTCTCAATTATTTTGTATTTACAAGTTAAATACTACACTGCATAGATAAGTAGATACATAAACCTCTTCTCCACTATCAACATGGCTAAACCATTTTAGATGGCACACACTTAAAGAGATATTCTGCAGTTATAGAGAGTTACAATCTGACAGACTTAACACTCAAAAACATAACTCAATTTACTTGCCTGCCACATTTATTAGAGAAAGAATAACCATTCTTCATTGTGCACATGAAACAAGTTACTTGTCTCTAACACATAATACAAATTAACTCAGTGGTCTACATCTGAGAGAACCATGACGTAATCACGGCAGGTAATACACCCACTATTCAGGCCTTGGAAATAACTTACCATGTTTGAGCTTTTCTATGAGTGCTTCATTATCATCCAACTTTAACTCATTTACTTTATCTATCAATCCTTCAATATCACCCATACCTGGGGGAAAAAAAAAAAAAAAAAAAACGAACTCTGAAGTTAGCATTAAAAAAATTACACTTTTACCTTCTATTATCCAATTCAAAGTGTCTTTTAAGTACAGTTGTACATAGTACATACCAAGAAGTTTGCTGATGAAAGGCTGTGTTTTAAAGGGTTCAAAGTCATCTATGTGTTCGCCAGTTCCAATAAAAATAATAGGACTCTTTGTGGCAGCAACTCTGCAATAAAACACATTTTATAAAATGGCCTCCCAAAAACCACCAATCTTTTGTACCACCTATTAACATAATTAGCTAGGCATCATCAACACAATGCATCCTCACTGAAGTATCTTTCTTATTCCTCAAACTATTAATGCAAAAACATCCAGCATTTAGGATGGGTAGCTGGGAGTAACTGACAAGATGTTTCTCTAACTAGAACTCTGTAAAATACAAACTCTGCTTTGAAAAAATCATCAACAGAAATAGAAGTTGCTTATTTTCATTGCTGAGTTTAAGAAACTGAGAGGAAAGAAAGAAAAATAAAGAATCTCCATTTTATCCCAATATTGGGAAGTCAGAAGAGACAAGCTGTCCTGGTTTTGGCTGGGATTGAGTTAATTGTCTTCCTAGTAGCTGGTACAGTGCTATGTTTTGGGTTCAGTATGAGAAGAATGTTGATAACACACTGATGTTTTCAGTTGTTGCTAAGTAATGTTTAGACCAAGTCAAGGATTTTTCAGCTTCTAATGCACAGCCAGCAAGAAGGCTGGAGGGGCACAAGAAGTTGGGAGGGGACACAGCCAGGACAGGTGACCCAAACTGGCCAAAGGGGTATTCCATACCATGTGATGTCATGCCCAGTATATAAGCTGGGGGGAGCTGGCCTGGGAGGGATGGCCGCTCGAGGACTAAGTGGGCATCGGTCAGTGAGTGGTGAGCAATTGCATTGTGCATCACTTGTTTTGTATATTCCAATCCTTTTATTACTATTATTGTCATTTTATTATTGTTATTATCACTATTGGTTTCTTCTTTTCTGTTCTATTAAACTGTTCTTATCTCAACCCATGAGTTTTACTTTTTTTTTTTCCCCGATTCTCTCCCCCATCCCACTGGGTGGGAGGGGAGTGAGTGAGCAGCTGCATGGTGCTTAGTTGCTGGCTGGGGTTAAACCACAACACAAGCATTGATTACTTTTTCTTCAAAGTACCTCCTACAACAGACAGCAATCTCACTTTCAACAAAAAAGCTTAGACATAAGAAAAATCAGAACCTCTTCACCAATCAATCACTGGCACTAGCTTTTAGATAAACTCAGCTTCCAGTCTACAGAAGGTATAGAACAAAACCAGCACAACTAACACATACAAGCACGTGACAACTGGAACAAGCTTTTGGTATTTTCATTTTGCTCTTTAGTTTTCCATCACTACACTATAAATAACAGCAAAATACATTTGCCAGTTTAAGAACTCTAACACTTAAGATCAAAGTCAGACAGTGATTTAGTAAGTTTGTGTCTGTTAACTTTGACTGTTTTGATAAATCATCTCAGCTCCATACAAACTATATCATTGAAATGCAGCTGGAGATTAGTCTGACTGCCATCATGTAAGGCTGAAGATAAAACGTAACATTTTCTAGTCAATAGAGTCTGTCAAGATACAGCACATGGGAAGTCCAATGAGGATGGAATTCGGGAAAGTATGACTGCAGACTAATTTCTTACCAAATTACTGGACACTGGCAATCCAGAAGTTTGATTTGCATTGCAGTTTTAAGGCCATTAGATATGACTAGCTAGAGTTTATCCCCTTTTGGAAAAAAACCTTGTGTATTAAATGAGAAGCAAAACTTTTCAGGCAAGCCGTATCTGTTAAGTCCAAATTTATATTTTTCGGTAAAATCTCCTGGGACGCAAGATGCTGTAAATATAATTGCTTGATGCTGTTTTCAGAAGACAGAAGTCTGACGTGACCATACACACTACTGTACTGGAAGTACATCATAATATCTGATTCTGACTGACGTTAAAACATCAATGGGTGATCCTATCCACCAGAAGTGGGGTAAGAACATAACTGTTACTGACTTAAATCTCAGATTCTATGCGTGTGACAGTGACACTTTCACAGGACAGGTTTCTGCAAGACACCAACACATTTCGTGGTTGTCCATGCATGGCCAGATGTTGGACACTATAACATCACAATACTTACGCACTAAGAGCTCCACCTCCTTTTGCATGTCCATCAAGCTTAGTAACAATAACAGAAGCTACATCTACTTTATCTTTGAAAGCTTTAGCTTGAGCTTCACAAGCTTGGCCAATGGAAGCATCCATCACATAAACAATGTTATCTGGTTGCTGGGAGAAATGAGACACACACAAAATAATAATTTCTTGCTTTCTTAAACAGTGTTTGTGCATTATGTTCAGGAGCAGAACTTACTGCAATAACAGTATATAAAGCAAAAGGGCAACTGTTTTATGAACAGTATTGTCTAAAGACCATTCTAAAACTCTGATGCTGTGTTTCTATATGAAAGACTCATCTACAAAGCAGAATATTAAAATTTAATAGGTTTACAGTTATTACGTACGTTTTGAGTGATTTTAGTCAGTATCTGAGCCAATAAGGTAATTAGTATCTACAAGCAATTAATGGCTAACAACATATTCCATCCAGTTTTACAGTAAGAGCTTTAAGACATCCATTCCTCTGAAAACAAGTTAGCCATTAGTGGGAGTTGTATGGGAAGTGTCATATTGTCATGCAAGACCACAGAATCAAACAAAGAGCCAGACTTTTTAAAGCCATACAAGAAACACCAGCTTCATTTACATATCAAAACTGTTGAAAGTTATCCAATCATCTTCTCTGTTTCAGGGCACTTATTCAGACAATCACAGGAAATTTAGTACACATAGCTACAGGAAACCAGATCAGACTGG
The DNA here is from genome assembly GCF_900496995.4 of Aquila chrysaetos chrysaetos. Taxonomy (NCBI): domain Eukaryota; kingdom Metazoa; phylum Chordata; class Aves; order Accipitriformes; family Accipitridae; genus Aquila; species Aquila chrysaetos. The sequence continues at coordinate 29,558,971 of NC_044005.1, forward strand.
TTCTTTTATCTAGTTTCTCAATGCAAAGATCCTGAAAAGGAACAGTTAAAGCAGGAACGGTAGTCTAGTTATGTGCAAGCATCCTTGAATTACAGAGACAAGAATTAAAACTGACACAGAACTATCAAGGACTGATCATCCAGTTCTTGTTTGTTCATATCCATTTGTAATTTCTAATACAATCTAGGAGTTAAAGCACTGACACATTCCAGAGGAGCAAAATCCACACAGAACCTTAGGAGATAAACATAAATTAACTCTAGTCAAATTACTGTAACAGAAGTCATTGTATTTCTTAAAACTACTCACTATGGCATTAGCAACTTGTAACATTTCTTCAAACAAAGAGTCTTCCTGTTTGTGACGTCCACTTGTATCAACAATGATTATTTCAAAGTTTTCATTCTTAAATTTCTCAACACCTTCTGAGGCAATAATTACAGGATCCATTTCTGTATAACTGATCACAAAGAGAAACATCTATATATATGCAATTCTTTGTTCCTAAAGAAACGAATTAAACGTTCATCACTTGACTGTAAACTTCTTAACTGTAAATCTATCTGGATTTCAAGAGGGACTTCCTTGTATGTCAAGCAAAAATTGATTAAAAATATGCCTTCCTAAGCCATTTGCCCTTACTATTCACAGCAAACCGAAGCATAAAGGACTGTCTGTCTCACCTGTTGAAGACTGCACTAAGTTCTACTAGCCCTCCTCTGAAACAAGATTTAACTGAGCACCTAGACAGTACACCCCCAGTGAAGCTTAGGGGAAAGTTATTTACTGTTTTATAGAAGCTATTTTAGGTCCACTGCTGCCCCTACTTGGCAATAAAAATTACAGGTCCAAAAATCATATCCTTTGATCTGTAAAGATACTTCCTGAAAATCTGAACATGTCTGGTAAAGGCCTATAAACTGCTATACACTGAAAGAACATTCAACAGCATTACCCCTGGATGCCTGATCTCTTCTTACACTATGCCTACCTGCTGTGACTGGCAAACAGTATACTGAACTAGGCAGAATTTTCATCTGATCAGAGAAAATATTATAATAAAATCTAAGTAATTAGGCAACACTGAATGGGGCTTAGTGTGAGATGTTCAGTAAGGAACAATACATCGTTGGAGTTGAATCATTCTCCAAACTGATTCTGAAAGATGCTTACCTCCCATAAAAGGGAATTCTTGCTTTTGTGGCGTTCTGCTTTAACTGGTCAAAAGCACCTGTAAGACAGGTATAGTCAAGGGACTATTTAAAAAAAATCTGTAAGAATTAAAGAACCACATCATTAAAGACCATATTACCTGCTCTGTATGTGTCTGCGCATATTAAACATGTCTTCCAACCTTTCCTCTGATAGAAGTATGCTAACTGTGAAAAGAAATCCAAAACAAGTAGTTACACCAAAATCCCACTAGAAAGCATGACACTGTATTACAGCTTATAAGTCACTGAAGTACATACAGAGGACACAAAGTCAAGCCAGCCTTCCTGTAACTGAGATCACTTACTAAGACTGTACAAGTATTAAATGTTAGCCTCTCTGCTACTTAGAAAAGTATGTTATACAAATAATTATTAATGGCAAGATGAAAACAGCTGCTTGACTCTTCTTCTGATTTCAGTTTCCAGAGCTAGGAATGACTACAAATAATTCCAGTTCCCATTCTACTAATTCCTGGATTCTGCTTGCTGTTAATACTGCAGATAGGACTAGTTTTTAGAAACTACCCACAGCAGTAAGTACTTCAATATTGAGTACTGTAACGGCTACAACTTGTACAGCTCTTTCTGTACTTCCAGAGCAAGGACATGTTTTAAAGCAACGGATGGAATCCTTACTCTCTTGTAACAGCTTCACTGGTACAATGCATATTCACGGAACATTTGATTGACCAAAGACAAACTTCCAAAATATAGTTTGCCTACAGAAACACTAGGAAAGTCTTATGAACTCAGAGCAGTGATATATTCAGTATAGCCTATGTGTGAATCTCAGAACCAGACGACTGAAAAAAGCAACAAAGATGCATCAGTCTTTTTTCACAGAGTAATTTTTCCTCCCAACAACCATCATAAATAGGTTAACCATTGATTCAGAGCATTCCTTTTTAGCTGTGAAAATACAAATCCAAATTTCCTCAATGAATTGGGGGCTGGAAGATGTTTCACACCACCCACTCATACTTAACTGAGGTACCTAACACACAGGCCAACTTCCACTGGTTCCTCTAAATAGGTAATGGAATGAGGTAGGTTCCATTCATAGTATTAGTCTTAAACCCAGAAAGCAAAGAATAGAAAGAATCTTTCTTATCCATATACAGTATTGTTTCATCAAGAGTTTAGTTTAAAAAAAACTTGAAGGAAGTCCTACAAGCCATAAATTGCCCCAAAAGAATATTACTTTGGACATTCATCTCATCTCAGAAACCCCTCTACAAAAATATCTCTACATTGTAATCAGTTAGCACTTTCCTACTAATAGAAACAGCACAGATCACAACCAAATCCTACCAAAGGAATCCAATGACCACCACCTCCCCCAAGAAAAAAAAAAAAACCCAGGCAAACAGATTCAGTGCAAGTTACCTTTGAACAGGTCGTTGTTTTACCACTTCCTTGCAAACCAACAAACATTATAATATTCTGTTTTCCTTTGGTAGGTGTCCATGCTTTGACTCCAGGATCTACAAGCTAGAGAACAAAGTATAACGTATGTTGCAGAACCGAATTTTAGAAGCACAGAACAGTCAGCGTCACAGTCATGCTAGGTGCCTGGTTTTATATTCAATGGAGCAAACCAATTTTTGCATATTCTAGTCTTAACTTGGCCTAAATGCTTGCTGATTTACAGTGAACAGCAACAGCCTGTGCAAGATAACTATAGTATATAGCGTTATGCATAATAATTCTGTAACAATAACAGTGTTAATTTCTTTCTAACACCAAGTACCAAAGTCAGGGTGGCCTGTATATACGGCACAAGTATAACAACCACCACAGAAACATAACCTCCACCCCACCATCACTGCTCAAGATGACCTCTTCTGGTGAGAATCCTACAGTACAGAAAACTTTTTAGGGTTGCTGCCTCACTTCTTGAATGAGTAGAAGGTATATACATTCCAGACAGCCATCATATGGGTGGGCACAGGCTACAGAAGAACAAAAAACTATACTGTTAACTGGAAGGAGGACAGAATACTGATACCTAGGTGCTGATTTGAGCAAGGCAGATTAAAGAGAAATGTTGCCATGAACTGCTGGGTTGTTACTTAACACTTTTTCAAAGGCTTGTAAGTAGTTTGAACAAATCTTCATTCGGGCAGCAAAGGCGTGTTTCTGGGACAACCAAAGACAGTCCAGAAGCTAGTAGTACTTCACCCCCTTATTTTGCCTTTAAATTTCAATTGAAGAGTAAGAACAGCTGAACTTGAAGCTTAAATTGAAGTTAATCTGAGAAATGCCCAGGAAGTAGTTTCAATCAGAAGAATATTACTGTTTGCAATAGTAAGAAGCCTTACAACGGAAAACATAACTGCAGGTACCACACAGTAACCGTAAAGCTTGGCTTGCTACTGTACTGCTTCCACAGCCCAGGCTGTACAAGAAAAGTGGCATAATACAGAATTTTGAAGTCCTACCTTAACAAGTTCCTTAAAGACAGCATGCTGAATCATTTTTCTTTTGTTAAGGCCAGATGCCATTTCTTCAAGATCAATTGCAGACCTGAGTTTAGGAAAACCATGAAACACTAGCATAACTTAAAGCATCACTTTAACCTAGTAATGAATGAAGTCTTCGCAACTGGAACAGCACTCTGATTTGCCTTGAGTTTTCAGATAGGACATACTTAAGAAGAGACATGCATTGGACATACTACTTCTGTATGCAGGACAAAAACAGGTTTCTAAAACACTTGCATCTTTCAGACTTGCATCTACTTGAATTACACATCTGAAAATAGCCAAGGTAACAGTACTGGTCATATACACAGATCTATTTATATCCAGCCCAGACCATGTGAAGATGAGGTGTCTAGGAAGTAACAAAGAACTTGTTTATTATACCACTCAACTGATGACAGCAACAGTTTTTTGAAACAAGACTATAACAGCAATAATGGCTGAACTTGACAAGGATTCTTTGCATGGAACTCGTTAGACATCTAGTTCAAACTGTACTTTCCTGTTAAAGGTAAACTAGGTGTGTCTAAGAAAACCATATAAAGTTAGAAGTTAGTTATTCTTCTGTAACCTCAAATTACAACTTTTACAAATATTAGAAGTTAAATGCATTTTGATTATTTCACTTACTTGACATTTTCTCTGAGTTGCTTCACAAGTTTAATATTAACATCAGCTTCCAGTAACGCTGTACATACTTCTTTTAACATAGCATTTAAAACCTTTGGAGTATAAAAGAAAGATGGTTTTACAATAGACAGTATTGACTAGGCCAGTATTAGCTCAAAATAGGAATGCAAAAGTGTATTTATGATATATCCAAGGCTTTTACAAATTAAATGCATGCAGTCCTATCATTACATTGACTGCCACAAAAAAAGTCTATGCATTTGTTCCTATGTAAATGCAATTTAAATTTGAAAGGGTAATACTGCAAAAGAAGGGTCTTCAATCTGTAATACGCACACTATAACAAAGTAACACAGAACACCTCCTATTGCATTAAGGACAACAGCAGCTCATATAGTAGCAAGACTTCCTAAACTTCCCTATGGGTACTCCTTAGAGACAGCTGTAGCAGAAAGCCACAAACAAATCTCTTACACAACACAATCTCTGTAAATAAAAGTATTCCTTAACTGCAAGATGGACACACTACCATCTGCGTTCTCAGCAGAAACTGGGCTGCTGCTCTGGCGTACGCCTTTTAGGCCAACAGGTGCCTCAGGAACCCAGTTTAGTAGTTCTAAGACTTTTCAAAGTGAAAAGTCTTGAACAAAAAGATTTTTTGAAAGTAACATCTGCGTAAATGACCTCATTTGCACAGCTTGAGCTCTTGCAGAAGAAAAGTATCTAATGCTAAAAAAAAATTAATTGGCCTATATTTGATTTAGTTAAGGATTTGTTGTCTCCCAGCTGAAGATTTGTTAAAACCTTTCCTCTATGCACAAGTTCCAACCCTACAACCCTTGATAAGCCTACTTTTTAGTTACTTTAAGCCACGTGCCTGCCTACCTGAAAGGAGTTTCTAGCAATTTGTTTACTCAGAGGCACTTCTAAACCATCACATCATTTAGTTTTCCATCTTGCTTTTCAGTCCATATAACAGAAAACACTTATTTATAATTTCAAACTCTTAATTAAAAAAAGCACAGACTATACCAACTTAAACAGCTTCCAGAACCACACACCGTATTGGTTTGAATATAAAGGCAGTAAACATAACATAATCCTCACATTTCAGACAGCAAAGTTTGCATTGAAAGCTACTTGTTCTTCCACACTTCAGCTTCTAGCAGCCTAGTACACATCGCCATAGTCTAGCTGTGCCCACACACATAAATGTAGTCTCACAGCCTACCTTCCACACAAACTCAGGCACATATTGCTTCTTCCAGCATCACCTCCTCAGAACACTAATCTCCATAAGTACAGCCACCAGGCTCAAGGACCCTTTCACCATGTGACCCACTATGCCTGAGGTGATTACACATGTCTAAATCTGGTTCTAAGTTTTGGCAGTACTATCAGGAGGTTTAAAACCCTAGCTAGAAATTTCACTTGAAGGAAGAAAAGAGCCTCAGGATAACGTCAACCTACTTCAAGCTTCTCATCAGCCTTTGAGAACTTTTTCCCAGAACTCTTGCTTTCTAAATGTAAGTGCCATCACACATGCATACTACATACCTCTTCATTGATAATTGTAGCATTGCTCAGTGAGCGTAGTGCTGAAGTTATTTTTCTTCCAAGATCTGCTAGAACCATTTTGGCGGCTTCAAGTACAACTCAGAAGAATCTGGAAAACAATTAAAAATTAAATTTAAAACTAGCTGAAGCTCTGCCTTCACAAATTAATTATTCCAGTATCTTTTGCGTTAAGAAATCTGCTTTGCATTCCAGAAAGAGCACAAGTTTTACTTTTTTAGAGTTATTTTTAGAAAATATTGGCCTGAAGTTAATTTTAGGCTATCCTGATGGCCTACTTCAAAACAGAGATACCACACTGCAATTAGGAAGCATTTCACTGTCTGGAATATTTGTGCATTGAATTCACCATGAAAGAACAGTCCAGACAGACTTCCAGAAAGAATGCTAACTGCTTTTCATCTTCTTATCAGCAATATGCTACATGACAGAATAAAACCAAGCAGAATAGCCTAAGAAGCTCAGCACCCTGCAAACACAGTATGATCAGAAGCAAAATGTTTTGCTAGCAATATTGAACATTATTTATTGGTTCTACTTCATCTACCTTATGCTAAATCAAACTGAATTTCCCATTTCAGTAACCCTACAAACATACCCACATTTTAATAAGCAAAATTCACGTTGTATTTTTTAATGGCTTTATTGCAAAACCAGACTATTTTTGCTCACTACAGACACAAATCTTACGCATAAGCCTAAAGCATACCACAGCTTACAGTTAGGAAACCATAAAAAGTCAATTTCTGAAGGGTACACACAGTCTAGTCAACATGCTAAACTACTCCACCTCCTATACAAGATGGCAAGATAGTCAGAAGAACACATGGCAGAAACAGCAATCTAAAATTCTGAAAAAGGGCAAACCAAAATTTGTCTAAAGAGCAAAAAATTTGCAACACCATGGTTACTGCTGAAATGCAGCACTTTAGATACTTCTTGTCTTCCAATCTCACAGTTGGTTTCTCGTATCCAACTGAAACTACACTCCCTTGCTGATAGCTGAATTCAGAGTCTCACATTTGAGTCCTTCCTTTCAGAATTGAAAGCAAAGTTCCCAATAACGACAGCCTCCGTAATCAAAGTAGCTCAGAGTTTTCAAGATTTTTGGGACTTCCCCCCCTGCCCCCCCTCAAATCAGTAGAGAAGAAAACAGACATGAAAGGCTGGTCCATTTAGTAAAATGAAGAATGCATCATTAGCTACAACTCTTATTTTAAGAGATAGGGCTCCAGCCTAGGTAAGACAGAAAGAAGCTCATTATATACACACTGAGATTTACTAGCTGCACAGGCCCCAAAAACCAAGGCTTAGAATGTGTTTATAAACAAGTAAAAAGACATATTCCAAAGTAGATAAAATAAGTCACTCATGCAAGCCAACCTCCTGACTGCTTTGCCTAATTGAGAGTTAATATTGTCATGAAGTTGGCAGGTTAAAAACCAAAAAACAACTGCCAGTCCAACCCCTCCAATACTGAGGCCACAACACAGAACAAAGTCTCCAGAAGTTTCAGAAGATGTAGGATAAATGCATTCAGTCTAAGTACAGGCCTCAGGTGTAGCAAATGATGCAAATAAATATATTTACACATTTTAGATTTAACGTACATTGTATGTACACCCAATTCCAACGTGACGTACATTACCATGTACCTCGATATTTCATAAAAAAATTAGTCTCTGCTTCCTAAAGAACTCTGCCTGTAAAATATTTGCAGATCAGTACACTAGAAGATGTGGATGTCCATCTTCTTGCTTTGCTAGAAGAGGACTTCTGCATGACATCTGAAGTGGGAAAACAAGTTTTCCTTACGATGCACACAAGTCACATTCTTGCAGAATAATTCTGAAAAAGCATTATCATCAATATGATCTACCAAAGGGTGTCAGCAGAATAGATGTACAAAATGTTTTTCAAGCTTGTTTCCCATGAAAATCACAACAATGCAAAAAAACATGTTTAAAAATAGCATTGCATCTCAGTAAGCTTTGAGCTGCTAGAACTGCAGCCATGGACAAAACTTAACTAGAACACTTAGATATAAGAGCTAAGAAATTCAATAGGATGACCAACACACAGCTGCCAGGTACATACTCAATATTTAAAATTAGTTTCCAGAGTTACACAGATCTCCAAATACAAAAAGTTAATTATGTCCTAAAAACTGAATGTTTCCACTGTGGAACTCCAAAAGCTTCTTCCAACACCTTTACAATGAGAGTAATGCAAATACTATGCTAAGGGGATGAGTTTAAGCACTTTAATATCAACTGCTTTCTCTGGCACATTAAGGATTTATAAGCCATCAGGATTACTTAGGGACGCCAAGTACAGAAATTAATATAACTTTTCACACACAGTCCATCCAAGCTGCGAGCCACACTACAGACAAAAAGACACATAAGCTGTCCTAGCAGGTAGCCAGCTTGGGTTGGCAGGTAGCCAGATGGGCATTAGCAGTGACTGCACTGCAGAATGTGTATATGCTGCGTTCAGAGCATCTGTAGTTCTGGAAAAGGTTTTTAGCTTTGATGCAGCACTCCACAAATGCACTGAACAGGTTTAAATCTGGCAGGGCCCCACAGTAAACAATCCAGGCTGTATCAAGCAGGCCTCGTGCTGCGCGAGGCCACGAGCTCTACGCAGTCTGAGCTGCCTTCAGCACAAGCAGCCTGGGCACCTCCGCACTGAGCTCCCAGGTCATCGTTCTACTGCACAGACTCCCAAGACCTCTTCACTTGCTGCTGAAAAACAGGGGCAGCAGAAATACTAGGGTTTTTATAAACAGCAGTGAAACAGCTCTGAAGAGACAGACTGCCTACCTATCTAGCATAAACCTCTAGCCAAAATTTGTCTAGCTAAACCAGCAGTACTCTTTAACGCGCAGACTTTTTAAAAGATAACAGTGTTAACAGATAACAGCTGTTTAAACAGCTGTTTTAAAAGGCAATATGCAAAAGGGACATTTACTTAAAGCCTGCATAATCAAGTTACACTACATATATACACACATGGGTTAAGACCCACTGAAAGCCTAACACTATAACTGAAAAAAAGGCCGATTCACAGGTGGAAATAGCTTGGGCTACTGCAGCAACACTCAAAGCCAACTTACTAGTTTCCACCTTCTAAAATTATCTGACAGAGGAACAGGAAGGGACCCCCAGAGCCGCAGCTGAGACTGGCTATCTTGCTTATGGCCTGACACCCTCGTTTTCACAGAAAAGGAAAAAAAGAAAATCGGTGAAGGCATAGCCTTAGATCCATGTCCGGCCCCTACCTTTCCCCCTGTGCCTCCAGAGCTGGCCACAGCCAACGGCCAGGCACCGGGCTGGGCGAGTCCTGTCCCGGTGACGCAGAGAGCCGGGGCTCCCCGAAGAGCCCCAGAGCTCCGCTCCCTCCGAGCCAGGGCAGCGCAGCCACTACTTCGGCTGACCGGAGGCCCCGGCCCGACCCAGCCGCCGCCCCGCGCCCGGGCTGCCAGAGGGCTGACCCGCCGGCCATTCCCCAGGGCCCACAGGGCCCGGGGTACCCGCCCTCCCCGCCGCACCACCGCCGGCGTTGGGCCGAGGGCCCCCGCCTCACCCCGAGAAACCGCCGTCGGTCAGCGGTCCCGCTTGGCGCCGGTCGCGGCGGCAGCCCGAGCACTCACCGGGAGCGCGGCGCGGGGCCTGCGGGCGGAGCCCAGCTCAGCCCGCCGCGGCGAGGCCGCCCAGCACTGCCCACAGCCGCCGCTGGCAACCGCGAAACGCCAACCACCGCCGCTACCCGCCGACCAGGGAAACGTCACCACTCGCCCTCACCCCGCGGGCCCCGGCTCGCTTCCGCTTCCGGGGCGCGCGCGCCCCCTGCCCGGTTAAGGTGGTCCCGGGGAAACGGCCTGCCCGCGCCCGACGGGGCACCGCCGAGAACTGCGCCGCGCCAGCTTAAGGGCGGGGAAAGGGCAGGGCTTCCCCACGGAACGGTGCGCACCGAGCGGTGAGGCGGCACCGGGCACGGCGCCAGCAGCAGGCCCGTCAGCCTGAGCATGCGCGGAGAAGGAGCTCCTAGCGGCCAGACCGGGCGTGCGTGACGGTCCACCGCCGGGCGGTTGCCGCCCTCCCGCATGCGCACCCGGGGCGTCGGTGCGCGCGGAGGGCGGGGCTTCCCCCCGGCACCCTGCGCCCGGGGCAGGTGCGGGCGGCGGCAGGCGGCGGGCGGCCCGCGCAGGCGCGGCGCGAGGCGCCGCCCGCGTCAGGCGGCGGCGGCGGGGAGCGCCCCCCGCGGCGGCGGCGGCGCAGCGCGGCGCGGCGCGATGGAGCTGGAGGCGGCGCGGCGCGCGGTGCTGGCCGCCGTGCGGGGCACGTGCGCTGCCGACCTGCCCCGCCTGCTGCACTGGATGCGCAACACCAGTAAGCGCGGCCCGGCCCGGCCCGGCCCGGGCGCTGCGCTCCGGGTGCCGCTGCCCGCCGCCCGGCAGCTGGCGGGGCCCCGCGGGCGGGCCCCGATCGCGGGGGGAGGCCCGGCTGGTCGTAGCGGGCCTGAGCTGCCCCGTTCCGTGACGGTGCTGGCACCGAGCGACCGGGCGTCCGTCCCGCCCGGTGGGCGTGTGTGTGGAGGGAGGGACGGAGGGAGGGAGGGAGCGGCGTCCCTCCGCCGCGGGGCCGAGTGCGTGCCCGCCTAACGGTCGCCGGGCTGAGGGGAGCCGTGCCCGGGCTGGGGCGCTCCGCTCCTCGGGCAGGCGTTGGGCTCTGCCGGCGGCACAAGGCCGACGGGGCCCGCCGAGGCGCGTCGCGGCCGGCAGCCCCCCCCCGCGCCCGAGGCCGTCCGTTGCGGAGCCGCCTGGCCGGGGCTAGAGGGCCGCCCGGGAGCGGGGCCGCCGTAGCCGCAGGGAGCCGGCGGCACAGCCGGCGTGGGTGGCAGTGGTCGGGGGGGGCCCGAAGCCGTGGCGCGGGCAGCCCGCCTGATGCCGCCCGCCCTCTCCGACTCTAAGCGGGGGTTGCTGTGCCTGAAGCTGCCCGTTGCTGTCCGTGGTCACCGGCCCCCGTTTCTCAGCCGCCTTAGCCAGCAGGCTGCCGTGTCCGTCTGGACTGGAGCCGCTGGGACGCTCAGGGCTGGGAGGGTCGCGGTTGTTCTGCCGGCTGTGCTGCGGGGAGGGCCGCTCCCGGCAGAAGAGCGGGACGGATGGCTGGGGTGGTCACCTCTTAAACTCCCCAGCGTGAAACGTCAGAGGTCATACGGAGGCACTCTGCTCCTGGCGCATCTAGAGATTTCGAGACGTTGGTCTTGTCTCGTTCAACTTCACACATCTTCACAGCAACCTCTCAGAAGCTTGAAAATAGCGAGTTGAGCTAATTTGCAAACACTACTTTCCCTGCTTAATGTCATCTTAAGTTAACTTCATTTTCTGCTCACTTTCTTGTTTGTGCCTCAGTATAATTTTACAGTGCACAAGCTGTTAATTTGCAACTGAACAAAAAGATGGCATGGAAAATCTGAATATAGGCAGTGCACTAAAGCTGTAGGCATGTAGCACCATGCTGGATAAACTAAACGCTGCTTAGTCTAGTCTGTGGGTATATTTGTGTTTTGCCATTGCAGATAAGAATCTTGAAGGCCCCCTGATCCTTTGATCCAGTCTCAAGCAGCCAATAAGTGTGCGTCCTGTTTATTAATCATTGCCTGCTGGGACGGTAAACCTGCTCCCTGGTGATCATGCGTTGGGTTGGAAAAAATTGTCATACGATAGATTACTTCCCCAAGTCGTGCCCTGTTGTGCTAGGGTTATTCTTCTTGTTCAGTTCTTTTGTTGCAGCACTTCCACTTTAGGGTGGAAACATCTTCATAAGCAAACGCATGGGGACTGTTGCACAAAGGCCAGCTGTGACGCCTAGAAGTTGTCCAGCTGTTCGGGCACTTGGAACTGCAATCTCAGTGTTGCCCTGTGGTTTGCAGCTCCCAGGGCCACTCGGATGGAGGCGGGGAAGATCCTTCTCTGGCCGAGCGGTCCCTCTACTGGCATCACAGGAAGGGAACCAGCTGGGAACAGAGCATTTGCCCTCCTTGGGTGGGCACGCAGCTCTCCCACCCCAACGGGTTCTTTCCTAGAAAAGACATTGCCAGATGTTTCAGAGCATCTGCGAGTCAGCCTTCACAATTAGAGCAGGGATGGGACTCCCTAAGACTTGAAGGCTGAAGTTCAGTGGGTGTAGTTAGCGTTAATTGTAACTAAACATTTTCTGTGTGTGTGTGTATGTACACTTGTATATACACACACATGTGTATGTCTACACATATGTCTGTATAGACATAATGGTAGAGCAGTCTTCTATGAAGCAATATTTCATCCCTTCCTTTTTGAGTCCATGTCTGGATGCAGTAGCATGCTCTGCTTGCTAAATGATGCCTGGGTAACTGTAAATAATCTTGTTAGAAGTGGTTTTCTTCCATCCAATTTGCTCTAATTTAAAAATCTCACTGAATTTCATATGCAATCATTCATACTGCTTGTTCACTTAACGTAAATCGTTACAGCTCCTTCTACACTACATTAGTTTGTGTGGTGTGCATATATGGCTTTCTCAGCTTACTGCCTCCTTTACAAATACAGTAAAGCAAATGGGAACTTTATAGTGAAACTTGAAAATGCTAAAATGTCAGTTAAGAAACACATACTTACTATTTTCTCCACTTTAATTCTATGATCGTGCTTTACCTCTACCATAGGAATTTTTAGCCAATGGCATAGTTTATGTAGACTTGCAAAAATCCTTTGTCAATGAACAACTTTTTAAATTATTCTTTTTATGCTACAGCTTCCAAAAAGTCTCAGAGATAGATAGTTTTCTGTGCATGACAAGTAGGCTATGGTTCCTAGCCTTTATTAGATTATGATACCTCACATATTTTTTTCTGAACTTTAATGATCTAGATGTGTGCCTAAGTCTTTCAGTGAAAGGAAGTATATATTCTTACTTCATATTTACTCTTCGTAATTAAGATACAAGCTAAAGTGTAGATTGGGTTCCAAATTTTGAACTACATTGTGCTTGGTACATCTGAGCAATCTGTGTCCTTCCATTTTTATGTTGTTTGCATCAGTGCTGATTGCTGCTGCTTCACTATGTACATCATCTTAAAACTAACATAATTAGTTTAGTAGTTGCCTTTCAATGACTTTTTAGCTCATATGCTGCAGATCAGGATACATAGGGAAATCAGGATCAAGCAGCTGAAGTAATGAATTTAATTTCATCTGTGTAGTCTACTTGACAGGCCATCGTCAGAATCTTTTTTGGTTCAGGATTCTTACAGGTCCTATCCATGATATTTTATTGTCTTTGTTTACAGGCTTGTGCTCTGATAGTAATTTATACTAATTTTCTCTCTCTTTTTCAGGAAAAAATTATCACTGTTAATGTCGTGGCTGGATGCTATTTATTTATTTTCTGAGAAATGAAGTTGTACTTTGGGCATCTGCATCTTTGGCATTTCCTTACAGTTCTTGATTGTGTTTTGTCAAGTGCTGATGCAGTATAAAGCTATAGGTAATCATATTTGTTCCCAGATATGTCATTTGGGACATGTGTGACTTAGGCTCATTTTATTTCCCAGATTGCCACATTTGTGGAGAAATTTAGAGCCTATAGAATTTGGTCTGATGCTACTGCTTGTAGAAGTTACCAGTTTCTGAATCTGTCAATCATGATGTTTTAAGTAAAAGTATTAATCTTTGCCCAATTTTTGTGCTGTCTTGAGGTGCTGCAGTCTCCCCCTCTAATGTACATATATATGTACATGTAGGTGTATGGTAGAGGAGAGGGAATTAGAAAGCTTTGTGCCTATCTGTAAGAACTTTTCATTGTTATCCAGTTAATATATTTCATTGCCTCTTTGGGCATTAACCTGTTTATGTTTTTCCACCCTGCTTTTTCTGAATGGCTGTGTCCTTCTGGTTTATCTCCAGTTTTCTTTTTGTTCACCCTGAGTGAGTACAGGACTAGAGTAGAAGAGATACCTGTCTCTCTTACTGTTTTTATTTTCCTGCAGCATTGAACAGTAAGTAAGCAGAGGCATTTGTCCAGCAGGTCACATTCCTTTACCCTTTTTGCAGTTTCCCCAAATTTGCAAATATTTTGGGTGATGTCCCCAACACAACTTTTCTTTGACACTTCTCTTTGCATTGTTTCTCTGAGCTGCTTCTGTGGCTTCATACTGACAGTAACTTTTACTGTGGGTTTTTTTCCCCTCAGAGTTGTTGCATTTGAGTAATTACACTGCCCATTGTAACACCCAGATAGTGCTGTAATAATTAATGGTGGTTGGGCAGAGGATAGTGAGGAGCTGGTACTGAGGTTTCTGCTGCTGTACCCTGAATATAGCTAGGAAATTTGGGGTTCTCTCTGTGCAGAGAGAAAAACAGTTTTATGGGAGATGCTAAAAAGTTACCAGATCTCTGTACCACACAGAAATAAAAGCCTAGTCTTTGGCAATACAGATGTAGGAAAGAAACAAACCTCTGATGAACAAAATTTAAAAAGTTGTAGGGATGGAAGGGATAATATTCTGAATGAAAAAACTGTAAGCAAACAAGGATAGGATAAATGGAAACAAAAATGGCATCCTCACAGACAAGTTGTTTTTCTGTGGTGTGTGGATTTCCCCCCCACCTCCTACTGCCATCCTATTCCTGTTTCTGTCAAGATGTTGAGCTTATAGTTTTACTTCCAGCTGAGGAGGACTGGGCATGATTCCAGTGTTAGCTATAGCCAGGCTTTTTTCCTCTCTCAAGTAAAGTGTACATGCGGCCTTAGAGTAAAGCCTTGCTGAAAGTGGTTGCCCGTTAGGATTAGTGTTGTCGCAAAGACAGCCTTTTTATTAATTTAACTTAGTTGGTGTTTTCTGACTCGCATGCTGTATGCATGCAATGTTATTGAGAAACTTTTCCATGGAAGATCCAAATTACTTTATAGTAAAGCAAGTTATCTTCTCTGAAGTAAAGACTCTGATGTATGTGGAACTGAGAGAACATTGAACAGGTTCTCACTCTAATGATTTCTGACTAATCTTCATTAGTAATTATGGGAATGTAAGTGTATGCAAGATGCTATTCATTTTCTTCTTTGTATGAATACAGAATAACTAGTCATGCTTTTTTGGGGGGGAGGGGATTGCAAATTTTAGAAATTCCAAATCTTTACGTATAATGGAAGAAGACATTACTGTTTTAAAGCAGCTGCTTAGCAACACTGCCTTGCTGTTTCGCAATCGGCCAGTTCTTCCCACACACTGCAGTGAAATGTACGTCATTTCACGGTGACTTGCATTCCAGCTTTTCTTTTGAGTTAGTCTTAGATCTCAAAGAAAATGGAATAATAAGAGTTGGAAAGAATAACAGGAACTTTTGGTGTCTTAACTGAACATTTTTATAATAGGATGATTAATGCTTTAATATCCTTCTGCAATAACCACGTTCCAGAAGTTCTGGCTAAGAAAACTTGGGTAAAGCCCAAGAGCTAATTCAAACCACTTGGGGAACCCCCCCTGAAGATCCCCCTCAGTTGGATCTCAGCATTTGATGTATAGCTTCTCTATAAATGTGTGCATGGTCATATTCTCTCTCACTTCTCCACTGCCCAAACTCTTAAGAATTTTCAGTAGCAGGAGAGGTTGCATTTGGTAAGAATGGGTGCTGGAGAAGATAAGCAGTGAAAGCAGAATTGATCAAGCTATCTGAATACATGGACAGAGATACAGGAATCGGGCAGAGTAAATACAGGAATCCTAATTTCAAGTTTGAGATTGAAGTCACCAAACCACTCTACTTACTGGCAACTACTGAACACTTTTGCTGTACTTAGAGTTTTAAGGCAGATTACAAAAGCCTATCTCTCAATTCATGTCAGTGAATCACAGATAAGGTGATAAAAAGACCCTTTATGGTTTCTCATGTACTGTTGCGGAGTCTGAGATTAAAAAAAAAATTTTTTTCACCAAGGTTAAAACTGACTGTTCTAATACTAGCTTTTAATTTTTTTTCAGTCATGTAACAGTAAAATAAAACAATCTTACAAACTTTTTCCATTATATGCATTTCACTAGAAACTTTTAAATATAAAGCTAAGATTTCAAAGTGATGGACTGGTCTGAATTGCTGATTGTTCATACGGTGATGTATTACTCAAAACAATCATTGAATAATAAACTGTTGCAAATCCTCTAAGGATAAATGACATATAATTAAGTACAAATTAATTTTTTTCTTGTGGATTCACTTGTACTGGGACCAAAGCAACTTTTTAAGAGGTTGGTATAGGATTTAGGCTTGTGACTTGAAAGTTGAGGGAAGTCAGTGCTGTAAGTTCAGGCTTTTAACAGGCTGTGAGGGAGGGGTATCCAACAAAATTAACTTAAACAGACCACAGTGGACTTGCTGCTTTAGTACAGTGTTCTGCATATGGAGAAAAAACTTCTCATCATACTCTTAGGAACAGACCACGTTTGTCCAGCTTTTTCTATTATGTACTTTATGGTCTAGGCATTATTGTGTTCCCAAACCTGCTAGGTAAAATTATCAGATGATGATTTTCACAAGACAAGAATAGGAAATAGTGTAAGAAAAAACTTGACTCTTTACAGGAAATGGTTTTTGATGTTTCTTTTCAGTACTATTGTCACTGCAGGTGGAACTAAGGTGGAATGAGTCACTTTAAAAGGATGAAAGCATGGGTTTCTGCAATGTAACAAGTATAATATGTAATTTTTTTGTGTGTGTGAAAAAGCAGTTTAGTACAAGGCTTTATATCCAAATTGGTAGAAGTGATTTACCCAAGTAAAATATCATTTCAGAAGAGATCAAAATAGCGTTGCAGAGCCACATTAACTGGAATATATTTTGTTGTTAAAATTATGCCATACCAAAAATGTTTTCCACTACCCTGTTGTTTGGTAAACTAAAATGGGATGTTACCTGTAATTTGATGAATCACCAACTTTGGGAGTTGGCATTAGTTTTCTTTGTTGTGACAAATGATACTGCTGCGAGAGAGGTCTCAAGAATACCAGGTACTTCTAAGTTGTTAGTCACTGAAACTTAATAATGGTGGGTAAAACTAGTGATTGTAAAATAGGTGTGTGCCTTACCTTGTTTAAAATTTAACTTTGAAGCTTCTTTCAATTTATGAATGTAAAAGACTTAAAGAATGAATAAACTCTGGTTGTATTCCTATTGGAAAAAGCTGATTACTTTCTACCAGTAGCTAAGTATGCTTAGGGATAGAAATAGTATTTAGAGTTCCTGAAGAAGTTGGTATACTGAGGTCACAGTTTGCTTCTCAAATTGTTTACCCAAAAAAGGAGATAGTAAGGTTTTAGAGATGTGGGATTTCCTCCTTGACCTGTTTGTTCAGTGTCATTAAAACACACTGAATGATTAAATTAACCTTGTATTAAGTAACATGGAGGCTAATATTTGCTTTTTACTTCTGAGAGTCTGAGTATATGTCTAGAAGACCGTAAGGTGCTTGCTGTTATGGTTGCCTTTGCTAAATCCTCTTCTGTCCACGTGATGTAATCTTCTGTTGTCATTTGGAAATCATACATTGCTTGTCTTCAGTCATGTATTTCGCAGTGCCAGGATGTTTAGATGTTGGTATAGCGGTGCTCTCTATCCTGTGTGAGGCTTTGTGATGTTTTCTTAACTTGTGTTACATTTGCACAGAAAGGCTGAGCAGCACCAGGGTGTTAATTAGGCTTTTTGCAATGTGTTAATTAAATTTTATAAATGCATGTTGAGTAGATCCAGTGGAACCGGTTTTTGAAGTAAAATACAAACACTATGCACTCACACTTCCTCCATAAACAAATGATTGTGATTCATCTTGCAGTATTCCATGAACTGTACAGTTCTTTCCTGGTTAGTTGTCTGTTCAACAAACACAGGGGTTGGTTTGCACACTCTCCATTTCAGATATATATAACAGGCACTAAAATGATACAAAAAACAGTTTTCTATTTTTGTTTCTTCTTTGAAGATCCCTTGTAAGGCAATACTGAGATTCTCAAGAGCGAACAATTTGTTAAACACAAGGGTGGAGTTGATAAAACTGTACGGGCAGAGGCAGAAATGCATATTTTCATATTTGGCACCTGTGTTCTGTACTTGATGGCAATCTATAAATATTTACATACTGCAAAAGTAAATGAGTTATTGTGGTAGCTGTTGCTGTTTCTTGCTTTCACAGGAATGAGGTGACTCTCCCAGTCACAGACTATACACGCAAGCGCAGAGCGTTGCATGCGCAGCTTCTGCTGAAGCTGCCATTTTGTCATCTTGGAAGGAGTGTGTTCAAACCTCCTTCTCTGTTTTTTGTTCCTGCATGCTCATGCTTTACAGTATTAACTAATAGTTGGGAAGGAGCATTTCCATTCATCATTTTTTTTTCCAGTATCAGTGTTTCAACAGTTTTTTGTTTGAGCTGCACATGTGTTGTAAGATTTTTCCTTAGGACCTGACAGTCAGTGTTGTGACAAGAATTGTAAAAATGGAAGTCAAGGCAGGGAAGGGGTGTTCTGGATTTGAGGAAGATGGGTGTGCTACCTGTGTCCCACTGAGAGTATCCATTTCTCTACTGTAGAGCTGGGACACTGAATAGCCTAGAGAGCTGTCCGCTGCTAATGTTGGCCAGAAAAGGTCACTCAGGCCATGAGGGAGCAGATGCTATTGACACACCAGCTCTGGGAGAAAGGGAGCTGAAGTTCCGCAGTTGCGGTGTGATGTGGCTGGCCTGGTGGTCCATGAACACTTCCTGCATTTCATTAAATGCTATATATGAATTTGATACTCTTAACAGGCAGTATAACAGCTGGATGAGCTCTCTTGCATAGTAATAGTATTGTTTTAAAGCATGTGCCAGATGTAGGGGCTTATTGCCCACAGGCACTGGTCTGTACAGCTGCTAATATCAGCTTTCTACTTGCTCCTTCTGTCTGTAGCACGATT
The DNA here is from genome assembly GCF_900496995.4 of Aquila chrysaetos chrysaetos. Lineage (NCBI taxonomy): Eukaryota > Metazoa > Chordata > Aves > Accipitriformes > Accipitridae > Aquila > Aquila chrysaetos. The sequence goes on from NC_044005.1 coordinate 29,577,855, forward strand.
TTTCTCCTTGCTTCCTTAGATGTTATCCACCTCAGCAAACTCTGGCTCTTTTGCACTTGAGGGCCTGTCGTGGTGCTGACGGTCCCAGTTAAGCAACAGTTAAATCTGTCCACCTTCCCTTCCCATAATCTCTGGTTTACTTCTGTGCTGTGTCACATCCATAGAAATCTTCCCTGAGCTGATCAGAAAAATCACTCTTCTGCTTCTGGGATGTTTGTAACAAATCTGCAAGTGTCGGATGGACCATGAGTTTAACAGGAGATGGGGTGCTCATTAGAGGTTTCAAATTAAAATGCTGACAAGCTGGAGCTGCTGCATTGCACCTGTTGTGTTGTTAATGCTCCTGCTGTTGCAGCTGCTGCCTCTATCCCTCCTGTGTTCCTCAATGCAAAGTCTGCATCTCTTTAGGAGCTGAGGTTCTGGAGAACTTAACTGTGAGCTCTTTGGAACAGCAAATTGTCTTCCTGTCGTATAACAGCTACCAGTGGTATTGTGCCCATCAGGGCCTTGGAGCGTTACTGCTATACATTTAATAAATAATAAAGCAAATGTATGTTAAGGGAATCCAGATGATTTGAAGTTTCTGCTGCTTACTAGGGGGGATTCAGGATTATCTATTGGAGTCAGTTTGGGGACATGTTGAAAGAACCATTTACATTTACACTCTTAAGAAGAGAGTGTCTTGCACTAATGAATGAAGGTTTCTCTAATCATTGTTCTCACTAGAGTGCTTAAGCAAAAAGCATTTCAGAAGCATTTCATAGTTGTAAGTTTTACCTGGTCTCTGTTTCCTATACTAGCCTTAAAATTTCTCGCTGTTTCTAGCGTTGCCTGTGTTCCACAAGAAAGATGAAGTATATTAGCATAGAGAAACTTGTAGAATGTTTTACAGATTTATTTTGAACCTGCTTGCCATCAAGGTTGTCTGTACTAATGTTCCCACCTGGGACAGCAGTGCTAAGAAACAGTAACTTTTTTAAACACGTCTACAAGCTCTCAGATCTTCTTTTGGTGAGTGATATACATACATGTAAAAACCACAGTCCATGCTGAACATGGTGGCAGTCTAAATAGAACAAGAAACAAACCAGAAGGGTTGGGGAAGAGAGGACAAACACGTCTATTTTTAGACAAGAATCAGTAGATGGGTTTGGTATATTTTTCAGGATTAGGTTTGTGGTTGCTTTTTGTTGTGTTGTTTTTGTTTCTTTTACAGGTATGTAGTTTTGGCCTTTGTTTAGAACCAGTTCAGTGTCCTCAGAGCAGTGTCCAGACAAAAAGGAATTTCATCTAGTCCTTCTTTTGAGGAAAATGTAACAGAAAAGGAACAGAGCACAGGCGTACAGCAGATCTCATGCTGAATGTCAGTTAGGAACATCATACTCTGGGAAGAGAGCTAATATGAAACTGGGGTGTGTAAGCAGGATGTTGGCTGCAAGGTGTGAAAAGTCTGGTTAGTGCAAATAAACCTTTAGCTGGAGTAATGTGTCTAGTACTCAATACTGCAGCTCATAAAGGATGAGGGAGTCCAGAAGATCCAAAGGGGAGTGATGAGAATGATCAGATTCCTAGAAAAAATGCAGGAAAGGGCTGGATAACTGGATCTTGTTTCTTCTAGAAAAGAAGACTGACGGGACACATGATAAGTCTTCAAAGAAGTAAAAAGTTGCTATATACAGGAGAGGAGCAAACTTTTCTATTTCCATTGCAAGTGGGACAGTACTGAGTTTAAACTGTGGCAGAGGAAATATAGAGCAGTTACTAAGAAAAGTGTTCCTTTCTAATAGTAAGTGTAGTCAAGCACTGGAATAGATTGCTAAGGGAGGTTGTGGAGTCTCCAGTGTTAACAATCTTTTTTTAAAAGAATAGTTTGGAGAAGTAGTGACACATTATTGATTCAGCCTTGGAAGAAGAAAGGATTGGTGACTTCCCAAGGTTCCCGCTCAATCTTTTTTCTAGATGTCTTTTAAAAAAAAAAAAAAAAAAAAAGGTAAAAAGGTGTTAAAGTAGTGCAGGGATATCCTGGAAAAATAGCAAGAATTTACAGTGTGGCTTTGCAAAAATGTACTGTTTTACATCCATTCCTATTTTCTTTCACATTTGAAATATTTTGATATTTCAGTTTAAGTCATGTAAAATGTATTGTAAGTTGAACTGTTGAACTGTGCATTATCCCTGATTTTTTTGTAACCACTTTATTAGAAAGATGGTATGTATAAAAAGAAACTTGTATTAAAAAAAAAAAAAAAGCCTGCATTCAGGCAACTATGAGTTTTGTAATTTCTCCAATAGTTCAAAAACATCTTTGATGTTTTTATATCTTAAGCTGAAACAGTATCACTTTGGTGGCAGCCCAGACCATCATATGTGAGTTATAAGTTTATAAATATGAAAATAATTTGAGATTTCAAAAAAGCTCTACGTTTATTTTAAGTGGCAAAGTTATTACAATCGAAATCTGTCATTGGCTGGAAAAGCTAACAAAGGCTGAAAAATGCATTGCAAATAAAAACCTTAGACATCTGGTATTGTTTATGTCTTGCAACTGTATTGTACTGGTCATCACTTAGCCCACATGATCTACATATGATTGTTCATGAGTTTTTGTTTGTCTTGATTTATAGATGACTTTGATGAGCTTGTGGTGAGTAACAATGATGTTGTGCTCAAAAATATCGCTGAAGATTTGCGGAATCGTTTACCCATCGAGGCAATGTTTAATTCAGAACATCGAGCTATTCAGAAAGTAAGCTGATTGTTATGGTCTCCTTTTGCTGAACCACATAATTTATTTGGGGACTATGCTGATTTCAGTTTTAGCAGTAGTTCATAGTAGAGAATGAGCACTGGATTGAGGTATAGGAAATGTCAGTTTGGTTCTCAGGTCTGTTGCTGCATGATTGTGTGACCCCAAGAAAGTCGAAGAAAGTTGCTTCATAGTTCTTAATACTTTGATCAGAAGTTATTTGGCATAGCTTTCATTCTGTGTGGTATGGCACTTGTCACAGTGATTCTTTAATGCTAGCTCCATAATAGACTCTAACAGCCCCCTTAAAGAAAACAGAAATACAGGGCCAGTGTTTTGCTGTTGCCATAACGTGGGCAGCCCAGAAATGATTTCCAGCTCTTTTCAGATTCTGATGGCTCAGAAAGAAGTGGGCTGTGAGTCCTGTGGGAGGGGAGAGCACCTTTTCTACTTGAGCTGTCAGTATAGGTGGAAAGTTAACGCGTTTTCCCAGAAAAGTGGTGTGTGGCGCTTAAACGGGAAGAGTGGATTGGCCACGTGCAGCAAGCCTGGGAGAATGAGGAAAGAGGAGTAGGAGGATGAAGATTATACCCCTTGAAATGATGAGAAGGCAAGCATCCCAACTGGTACTTTTGATTGAAAATGACACCCGTGTTAATCAGGGGTGTTTCTAGATGGAGGCATAAGGCATGAAGATGAAAATATTCAGACAGTCGAAGATGAGAAGCAAAATTGCCCTTTCTCCTAAGTTTAAGTTACATTCTCCTCATTAAAGTGGAAGAGGAAAAAACCTCCTTTACCCTGTATCCCCTCTATAGCCAAGCAAGCACTAAGGAGACAAAATTCACGGCAGGTCTCTTACTCAGCTGTCGGAACCAGCTTGCTTTCCTTTGTTGACTTCCACTTACTGGTTATTTCAGTGGAATTTCATGATCCAGTTTACATGCAGGATTTCTATGGTTTAATTTTGATTTGTAACTTATGAGTAGGGAAAAACTTGGATCTCAGGGATTTTGGGAAAGGTAGGGTGGTGGGGCAATTAACTGTGTTAACAGTGTAGGTGCAATTAAGAGACTTGGTTATGCCTTTCTTAGGTTTTGTTCCTCTTCTCAGATACACCAGCATCCACTGCCCATGATTCATGTTGATGCATTCCTTTATGATGATGATTTTGTTGATTCATTGTGTGAGGAGGGAAAAATGAGTAGGAGCTACTGCACAGAGTGTGGCTCATACAAGACTGCATCTTTAGGTAAGTGCTCTTTTGGGAACACGAGAAACAAATTCAGTTTAACTAAACTGGTTTGTGCAGTGACTCAGCTGGACAACACAACATCCAGCTGTTGGAGGACTTTGTCCAGACTCGTGCAGCACACAGGCCAGAATTATTTCCCATAACCAATGGAAGGAGACTCCTACACACGTAAGTTGAATTAATTTGCAGTGTATGAGTGACACTAGTTGCCCACAGAAACTGGGCAGGGAAGGAGGTAGGGCTACGTACCAATGAAAAGGAAGGTGCAAGAGGAAGACAATACTGTAAAGGTCCACGCGGTAGCCTCAGTCTCCTCTTGCACGCTGAAAAGCACCGTCTGTCTTAAAGCTTGTGTGTGGTGTGGTACAGATCAGTGCTGTCGCCAGTATAGCCCAGGCATTGAAGGAGGAATGGTTTATATGGAGAACATTCTGTTCCTTAAAACCTTGGAGTTGAAATTCAAGCTATTAATGTGTCTTCCCATAAAAAGGTTTGCATGGATTGAGTTGAGCCTTAGGTACCATGTTTCCTTTTTCACTTAAACAATTCCAAGTTACTTTGTTTTGAACTCTTTAATATATGTCACTGTGCAGAAAAAGGTAATTCAGTTTCATGAAGGATTTCAAAATTCTCCATGTAAGGGAAGGAATCCCCAGACTTGGGACAGACTACTTGGCAAGCTACCTCCAATCTGCAAACCCTGGTTTTCCAGGGTCCCCAACACTAGTTCAGGCAGGAAACCATACAGGTTTTCAGCGATGATAACTCTTCAGATTAATATTTCATTGGTTAGTAATACAGTAGTTAGTACTGCCCACCCAACACCTTTGTTCTGTTCTTATTTCCCAGAGTTTATTTCGCATTCCTTTTCCCTCATGGAACTGAAGTTTCTTTATCAACATGTACTGCCTGACCTGACAGGAAAGGTAGTGGTTGACGTTGGCTCCAGGCTTGGTGCAGTGCTATTTGCGGTAACTTCCAGCACAGGAATTCATATTTTATTACTGTGACAAACATTTTCCCTCTTCTCTGACTGCCTACTCTCGTTACTCCATCTTGGGACGGGTCATTCTGAGAGGCACCTCTGATCTGACTGGTTGAACAGTATAAGGTGCTGTTTACTAGCGATTTCAGTTGTTGCTCTGTTCCTCACAAGAGGGAATACAAATGATCTTGCTTATGGAGAGGAAAAGTCTGTTGTCCAACAGAGTAGCATATTGCTGTCACACATGCTGCTCTTTTGCTAGTTCCTGCTCTGTCTCTCCTTCATAAGTAAGTTTGTCCTCTATGTCTTGACCATGTCTATATATAGATTAGTTACGCTAAATTCCTTTATGAAGCTGACAAACTGTTAAATTATACAAAGGAAGACTTTGATATGAATTTGTCTCCAAAAGCATATTGTCCTGCTCTGCGTTTTAAAATGCACATAAAATACTTCATCGAGAAACTTGAGTGCAATTTTGATTGCTTTTGGCATGGCTGGTGGAACATATGGCCAACAGCAATGCAAAACACACATTACAACTTTCTTACAAAAGTCAATGGCTGTTTAGGGCTCAATCTTGGAAACACTTGAGCATGTAATTTTACTCATCTGAATAATCTAATTTTGGGACTACTCAAATGAGGAAATTTACTCCCATTTGTAAATATTTGCAGCATTGGGTCCTTAAATGGTAACACTTTTGCTAGCCTGAATTTGTTTTGGAGTACTTAAATGCTTGTATTGTTACAGTAGAAGATAGTCTCAAATAAAGCAGGGGAAACGTTTTAAAAAAGGAGTTCTCCTTTTTAATCATGTTCTTCGCTTGTATTGGAGGAGGGGTGACTTCACCTTCACAGGTTGCTTTCCTACTCTGAGTTGAAGGGTTTCAGAAAACATTAATAATTAGATTGTAGTAGATAGATATCTCAGATATTCTGTATCTTTAGCTTTGTTTGCCTTTGCCATTGCTGGCAAAGTGTAATTATGGTGTTCAGCAGAGACAATAGCACTTAAAGCAATATCTTCATTAGGGCCCTGTAGGCTCAAGTATTTGTACTTTTTTTTTCCTAACATCTCCAACAATTTTCCAAAATCTCAGTCCAAAACTGAACCATTATTTTGGGCTTATTATTAAGGGATAATTTATCTTTTTTCATATGTACCTGTATGAAGCACCTGAAAATGGGAGTAACACAATACTTAGAGGTGCTGACAAAGACTCTGTACCAAAATATCCCATTATATTACTGGTATATTGTCCTCCATTTTCATTCACTTTGACTATGTGTATGTCTTATTTTGGGGGTGGTTTTTTTCCTCTTGCTATTTTTTTCTTCCATTCTCCCAAGAAACAAAAATGTGCAGAGTCTTTCACACTTTCCTTCTTAGACCATTTTCCATCTGTTTTGCAATTGAAATGAAGTTGGAGCTTTCCTTTTTATTATTTTGACGTGTCATTTTGGATCTTTTATTAAAATTCGTGAGACACAAGTGGGAATTGCCAGATCAGTGGCTTAGCTCTGAAAAACGTCATGTCCACTGAAAGACATTTCTCAACTTGCTGTTTTAAATGCTTTCTTAATCTTAACCTGTGTTTTATTTTTTCCATTTTAATTGAAATTTTTGTATTTGTTTGAAAGGCATCACAGTTACTAAATTTCCTTTTCCTAATGTAGGGTTATCTTTATAGCTCAGCATCCCAACTGTATGGAGTAGAAATGAATGCAGACTTTTGCCAGTTGCAAGAAATGATGATTACAAAATACCAGTTCATTGACAGAATAAAGGTAACTAAATACGTGGTTTAGTGTATGTATTTTTAACCACTCTGTGCTAGGTATCCTGTTTATGTGAGTGGCTGGTAAATCAGCGTTCTGAGAAGTTTCTGCCTTTGCTTGTTTTGGTCCTAAACAAAGGCTTTGCATTAGGAAAAAAAAAAAATCTCATAGCAGAGGGGAAGAGGGAAAAATATGATAACATGTTGAATTGCTTAGCCTTTTTCCTGAGTGGACTTACCTACTGGCTCATGCAAAACAGATATATCTTGGCTGTTTCTCCCAGTGAAATCAATGACATTATTGCCACTAACCTCCATGAAACTGAGTCTGTAATATTTTCTGTTATGAATAACAAAACTAAATGTCTGTGTTTCATTAATGTTAGCAGAAAGATGTTTGTAGGATTTGCAAATTTGCATCTAAGAATACCTAAAGAACTTATGGCTATTAGTGTTTCCTTTCTTGGAATGTCAGTGCATATGTACCTTCCACAAATAAAATGAGTTTCAAATAATGCGATACCGTTATGGGAACTATTTCCCTAGTCCCATTATGGAAATAATTACTATTTTAATGAGAAAAAAAATTTTTTTTTTTCCTTTTTGGGGAATACCAGTTATTTTGTTACCAGCACAAATTGGTAAGTAGAATACGCTGGGTAGAATACTGGCTTTAATCCTGTGATTTATGCACAGGTGTATGCACTTGAATGGAGTCACACAAACTGCTGGGTGTAGTAGTTTCTTGGGAGTTAAAGTAACCAATTTTAAACTGGAAAGAAACAATAAACGTAAAATATTTAACACAGGGTAAGCAGTATAATTGAGTTGCCTGATTCAATCCCAGTTGCTGCCAGTTTATCCATAACCTTTGGTTTTTGCGTATGTTTTGTGTTCATAACACTTTATTGTGATGAGACTGAAAGTGCAGTTAGGAACTCTGTCAAGTTAATTCAGTGGAGCTGGAGATCTATATGCATGCTTTTCAACCTTGTATATAAGCCTTTTTGTTTTTCCTTCACACCTTGTAATTCTGCTGAAGTATTCATTTCAGAGCATAAAGATAAGAAGATAATACGTTTTCAAAGCAGTGCCTGAGGACTTAGCTATTTGAGTCTCATTAGATGCTAATTTAGTCATGTGACTCCTGTTATCACACTGCTTTGAACGTTTCAATCTTTAGATTTTTATTTCACCCCCAAATGAATCCTCTCTAGAGATACATACCAGCTTGAAAAATAGTAAGAATCCAGTTGCTAATAATAATTAATGACACTAATTTGAAAAACTATTGAGAGACCCTTCTTAAATAACATTTTTTTTTTCAGGATATTCTGAGTTTATTAGAGCCTGTTCCCAAAGGACAGCAGTGTGGAATGATGTCTATAGTAGCTAAATTTGAGTGAAGCTTGTGTTTTTTTGGTCAACATTTGGTTTGTTAAAGTACATAGAAAGTTGCTAAGCATCTTTTGCCATTTGAGCAAACACTTAAATGCTGGGAGGAAAGTAAACAGTTCAACAGATCTTAGGAAACTTGAGACCTCCATTCAGAAATTGCCTGTAATCATGAAGCCTTTGTGTGTATCCCATTGGGCAACAGGGTAGTTTTAAAATCAGTTGCTGCTGCCTCTGTTGTGCCAGCACACAGCCAAGTGGGTCAGGGAGCTGGTCCAGCTGAAAAAGAACTGAGCAAAAAAGTGGTGTTTTGGCTGGAGCAATACCTGGGTCTGGCTCATGGTGCAGCCACATGTGCTTATGTGGTCCAACATTCCCCCATAGGAATGAGGATGTGTTTGGGGAGAATGAGGTGCTTAGGTCACTTTAGTCAGAATGGTCACCTACTCTGTAAATGCAGACTAATTTTAAGTTAAGGTTTAAGTGTTATTCAAGTCAAGGAAACATCAACACATGTTCAAAGTTTCCCAGTAGTTTAAGCATCTTTCTGAATTGAGGCTTAAAATACTAGGACTGCCATTAGTAGGGCATTAAGAAAATGTAGTGCTAATCATGACTTCTTGTGCTACAAGAAGTCCACTGGTAGAACAGGCCACCAGTCACATGTGTTTGGATTAAAGGACTGCTGCTCAGGTTTTTCTACGGAAATTCTGTGGCTTTGTTATTTCTGCCCCTTGAAAATAAGAGAGTGAAGTAAAATGTCTTCTAGCCTCAGAAGTAGTGAGCCAAATCCCACTTACAGTCTAGGTAAATCTAGGTTCCAATACATGAGTTCTGGCAGATCTAGCTGAGGCTTGTTTTGCCCCTAGCTGTCTGTCCTGCCCCACTGCAGGAGGCTGTTGCCCCTGTAACAGGGCAGCAGTTAAGCCTGTGTCCACAGTATCTCTACCACCGCAGTTTATGGTCTTTCATTTTAATCTACAGTTAGCAGTGGCTTTATGCAGAAGACATGAGTTGACAACCAGGACCCACTGTATTTAGGACTACTGATGCTGGCCTGAGTGGTCTGTCATCTTTCTCTGCTGCCTGAATGGTTGAACTTCTTAATCAGCTCTTGTACTGCTACAGTTTACAGTGCACTGTTTTAAGATAAATTATTGCCAATCTTAATTGTCTAAAAAGCTCTAACTTCCATGAACTAGTGGATAAATAGCTCAGATGTCCACACACTAGAGGTGAAAGTAGAAATTTGACTAGTCATTCTGACAACTAAACGGTCCCTATTTCTCAATGAGATAGAGCCTTCAAACACTAACCTGCCAGTTCTGGGTAAGGTACAAGAACACAGTTGCTTCCTTTCCACTCACTACAGGCAGTGGTGAACAACTTGGCATAGTAATGTGTTTAAGGAGATAAAGCTGTTTATTTTACTGATTTGGAGCACTTGCAGAAAACCCATGGAATATAGCTTTCAGAGATGAAATGCTGTGATGCCTAATTTTTTATGAACGGTAGAGTTTTGTTTCTGTTATTACTGATATTGAAATATTTGGCTATAATTGCTATTGCTGTAATGCATTCTGATAGCATGAACCACAGTCATAAACTGTGGCAACTCGTCATCTTTTCCATACTTGAACTCTTACCAGTTGCAGAGGTGGTAGTACCTGTTTCCTCTATCAATCAGAACAGCATGCTTTGCGTGTTTGTTATGAGGAGGAATACATAATTTACCCTCCCAACAAGTATTGATATATTGTTAAGTGGGCAAAACGTTTTTCAACAGATAAGTGTTTTTGATCTTCTATACTAACATTCAACTTCTTTGTCAGAATTAAGAATTCCTTTAAACATCTGTCCAGTGTTGGAAGGATTTGACAAAATGTGAAATGTTGAATCCATCAGGTTAGTATATTCCCAGCACAACCTAGTAATATGTCACACAGGAAAGAAAAGAAGTTGTTCAGGTTTTCTGTCAATTTTTAACATATAGGGATGCACTTTCCAAAAAAATTGTGGAATGCAAGTAATATTCAGACTGGCTTTCTCTCCCTTATCCCTTCAAAAGATGTTTATGTTTCTCCTCAGATTTGGGATGTGATGGTATTTCTCCATGTTTAAGAGGAAATCAAACACATTTTGTCAGTGTTAATGAGCATCCCTATTCTCCTGTCACTATAATCTCACCTGTTTGAAAATGACATGATATGCTAATATCCTTTCTGGTAGGTGAAGGTAGATGAAATCAAACCAGCTCCTATGCTGACTGGAGAGGTAGTTTTTTAGTGAGGTAAAGCACTTGCTGTCCTTCAGTGCCACTGTGAGCATCCTGCCTTTCCGGCATTCCCAATCCCAGTACGTGTCATGAGAATTCAGCTGTCAAACCTGGGTCTGTATGTAGTGTCTTTTCTAGCTGTAATCCTTTAGTAACCCACTGAACCTCTGCGATGCCTTTTAATATCCTCAAAAAGCTTTAGCTAGCTTAGCTCCTTTCCTGAAATCAATGAGCATTTGTGATAAAATATAGGTAAGTGAAATGTTAACAGCCATCGCATACATCACCTCCTCTTTTATGGCACACAGTGTCCTAGACCACAAGTCAGATGTAGTTTATTTCACTTAACATAATGAATCAAATATTTTAATTAGAGGAGATAAATCTGATTTTTATTCTTTAATTTTTTAAAGCTTATTCTGGTTATTTACTACAGTTTTATCTACTATAAAGCCTGTGAAATACCCTTTTTTATGACTGGTTCAAAATGGTGGTAGCAGGTGCTGTATTAGGTTGACAAGCTTCATGGCTACTTGAAGGCTGTATTTGTCTCTTAAATTAATTTATGCCTTGTGACATTTTTCTCCTTCAGGTGGTTCACGCAGACATCTGTACTCAGGCTTCACTTCTTCAGAAGGCTGATGTTGTTGTAATGAATAATGTCTTTGAATATTTTCTTGACAGACAGGAACAGGCCAGGTAAGCTATGTGTCCAAACAAGTTATCTAGTTCTTTGACAATGTGTGTGTAACCTTGTTAGTTATGGAAAACCTTAAGGTTGTGCTTTTTGAAGTCACATACATAAATTACATAAGGAAATTGTTTTAAACTGCCTACACTTAATTGTATTAACTGCTAAGGTGTTATGGCAGTTGTTTATTGTTAAACCCACTAAACACTGGTGCTTTGTTTACCCAAATCTTGCCCTGAATCCTTGTACTGATCTGTTAAAATAGTGTCTTGCTGTTAAAGGATCTGAAATTACTATATCAGCATAAAGCTTAATCTTCAGAAAGAAGACAGGTCACTGACTTGTGGGTGTCAGAGCTTTAATATAGATGCACTGCAAAACATGGTTATTAATGATATTTCTAATATAACTTCATAAGGATGTGGTAGCAAACAAATACATGGCTAAGGTTCTTCTCTTTCAGGTGCAAGACACTCACAGCTGAGGTTTTGCTAATCCAGCATTATCAGTTTAAAACATAAATAACTTCACCGTCCAAAGTCACTGTGCCTTTAGAATGGGCAGTCAAAAAGAAAGAGTGCCTGTGTCTCTACCATCCCAGCCAACAGTCTGACATTTGCTAGCTGTTTCAGCTAAGGCTTGTCCTACTGCCCTTGATATCAGGTGGTAATGTCAACCAGAGAGGCACAGAGTGGATGGGTGAAGGGTAGTGGGTGTTTCAAATTGCCAGGAGATTTGTTTCCAGGCACATGACTGAGAATTCATTTGATTCTTCAAGAACTCAGGAGTATTGGTTTAATGTTGCATTAGTACCATGAAGACAAATGACATCTGAAGAATGCTGGAAATTAAATTCTTTTTAGTCTGAATTGCTGTGCTGTGAGAAATGATCTGACTTGCAAAATCAGAAAAAAATGAATGCTGGGGGCTATATTTAAATATTCCGATTGCTAATGTCTTAAGAGAATATTTTGTCACGACTGCAAAGTATGTATGTAAAGAGCAGCTTGTTGTTAAGCTTAATAAAACAGTGTGCTCAGAGACTCTGTTTTCTTCAAAAGTTTAAAGGGACTAAATGTCATTGTTTAATCCTAGTCCAAAGTGAAGGTGTTGACAGTACAAAATGACATGCATATACGTATCAGAGTTAAGAAGTTACAAAATCTTAACATTATAAGACCATGTATTCCATCTGTTTTTAATATGAAGCTTGATTTTGTTCATACAAAGATTTTTGCTTAGATATTAATAGCGACTGATAAGCATGTATAGTAAGTCTTTAAGCTTAGCCTACCTCCGGCCACTAAACTGTACAAGTGTTAGATTCATTTTATATCAAATATGGGTTTCTTACTAAAAATTGGTGACCTACTTTTAAATATGTTTCAGAGCTTGGGAATTTATTGCTTGTAATGTAAGGAAAAGAGGGTCCTTATTAGTGACAGTTCCAAGCCTTAAAGAATCGCTCTCAAAGCTCCAGGTAAGTTCCCTCAGCCAGTTTTAGCCAACACGTTTTGTCACTTTCTGTGAAAGTGGCAATTCTGTAGTTGAGGTTATCTGCTTGCCAGGATTGCTGTGAGGAAGGATGTGTTATTTTGTGCATAGATTAAAAGATGTAGGACTCTGGATTGTATTTCCAGGTTGACAGCCAACACATCTTCCTGTACTTTGATTGTCCCCACCTGTAAAATTGAAATCCCAGCCTATATCAATAGGCTGCATGAATCATTGTATTACTGTGCATATTATTAACAATGCCTTAGCTGTGAGGTTAAAAAAAACAACACAAAAAGCCATATTATGGTATGAGTAAGTTTTGTGATAATCATATGGACTTCCATCAGACTTCTTCCAGGTATAGGGGTAGAACCTCAGAAGTACAGATGTATTTATAAATTTCTAGAGGCAAAACCTTGAAATGTTTTCTCTATTTAGCTCTACCTTTGTGCATAGCCTTGAAACATGACAAACTGTTTTGTTAAGCCAGTGGGAGAAAGGGCCATATTAAAGAAGGATCATCCCTGAGGATACTCTTGTCTTCTGACCTGCTGTCAGCACAGAACATGACTCATAAGATGCCAGTATGAACTGTTAGGAGTACAGATTAGGGAGAGATGTGGCCTCCCAACTAGCCAAGTGATTGCCATCAGGCATCTTGGATCAGTGACATAGCTTTAAATTGCAGTTGGAAACAAACATGACAACAGTGCAACTTTCAAAGATGTTGAACGCCCTGTGCTGCTGCTGCTGTTCCCTGAGTAGTAACCGCTTCCAATGGACCAACCTCTGCTCTGTGTCCATTCTGCCATAGGTCATTGGTAGATTACAGTTGTTCCGTGTATGATGCCTAGACAAATTATGTGGGCTGGCTTTAGTTAGGAAACAAACTCTGATCATACATTACAAGGTTATTTATAAAGTGGCTTGCTTGCCACAGTAGTCTGCTTTAGAGAAATTGAATCATTTGTTGCCTATATGCTGATGGGTGAAATAGATCCTCAGCCCCAGGAGCAGCAATGGTATCATTTAACCTTTTCTTGGAGCAGGCAGTAGTTACACAGCAGCTGAGAAGCCCTTTGTAGCCTTAATACAATACTCCCTGGGTGTAAAACAAGAAAGTACCTGTGATTCTTCCATGGTACAGTTAGCTGTTCCCTCAACACTTCTGTCAGAATGTTGCCCTCTGATCAGGTTGCTTGAGGCTTATACAAATGCATGTAGAGAAGCAGTTGTAACATGCTAGCAAAATATCTAGACTACTGACTGAGATAATTTTTAAAACTTATCTTTATTCTCTCCTATTTAAGTTAAATGGCATTTCCAGAAATGAATTTATCATTGCTGCGTAATTTGGAATGACTAATCTCTCTTACTATGTCTTGCCTTCTTAATGTTGTACTGACGTTGAAACTCCTGCTGTGTTTCTCAACATTGTGTTAATATAAGGATCTGTTTTCATTGTTTCAGACAGACATACAGCTCAGCCAATGGGTCGAAGAGATGGAGCTAAACTATGATGTGTATATGGAAAAGGATGTTGACAGAGAAGCACTTGAACAAATACATTTATACAAGATTCCCTAGTACCTGCAAAAATTTACTAATATCATTGTGATATCATTGTAATATTTTGGATCTAAAATGAATTTGGATTGATTTGTATGAATAAATCAGGTCAAAATTCTTAATGTAATTAATCTGAGTTGAATCTGTGGTTTGTAATGAAAAAGTCTTCTGAAACAAGTTTTCTCATGGAGGCATTCTGTCTCAACAGAATTATATTAACTTTTAACTAAGAGATATCCTTATGGTTTAATTTTTGCAGAAATGTTAGAAAGTGGCTACATACTGATGCTAGAAGAATTTTTGTTCACTAGCATTGTGCACTGCTCATGTTTGCTAAATATATCAAACCTAACAATAGCGAATCTATTCATGTGAATGATAAGAATGCATTTAGCATAATGTTAATTAAAAGCTGCAGTACGTTAGAGTTTGCTGTTTTGTTTTGGTATAGACCATTTATTATTATCAGTAATAATATTTACTATTAACAGCATTATCTTTAATGTTCCTCCTATGGAATTTGTAGGTTTTCTTTCCAGGGTCTGCTTGATAACTAGAGCATCTACTGGCATCAGTTATGAGAAGCAAGTCCTTCCATTTAGTTGTCCTTAATGTGGCTATTAATGGTGAATAGTGAATGGTGAAAGACACCAAGGAGCCATTGAAAATTAATACAGCAAGTCTGGGACGACAGAACTCTGTTCCACTTTCTGCACTTCTGCTGGGCATGGTAGGAAGTGTAATAAGGGGTTAAGAAGCTGAAAATTCTGAACAGGTGTCACGGCTTAGCAGAGGCTTGGTGGTGGCGTAAAACATTGGAAATTCGTAACAGAGCCTCCTCAGAGAGAAAAGATCCACATACGCCCACCACATTTATATTTAGATTTTACATTCTCAGGATGTGAAGCTTTTAGTCAGCTGAAGAATGTTATGGTTTTTAGCAAACATTAACAATCCAAGTGCAAAAATACTAGGAGTTTTGGACTAAGTGCATTGTGAATTTAGAAGCATTGTTAGTGTCTAAAAGTTTGCTACACAACTTATGTCTAGTGCAAATGGGAAAACTTTAAATTGGATTTCAGTCTTCAAATGATTTACAGGTCAGTGAACTTGATAATATATGCTGTAAGCAAAAAGGAGCAGTGGCCATTAGGCACCCACTAACATAGTAAGCAAATGGTACTGTAGAAAGGATAGTGAGTTTTAAGAAGTCTTATTTTCCATGGTCTGTGGAGTGGAGGAGGATGTTTTAACTTGAGTGATACTAAACCGCTGCCCAAATACTGTGTGAATCTATTCTTCATGCATTTAAAAATGAACAACGATGGAAAGCTTTTCTTAAAATGTTTATTTTATTAAAGTACAATAACTGAACTGTTGATTACTTTGTTGTCAATGAGACAAATGTCCCTATAAAGGGAACCTAGGAGAGGCTAAGCAATGGGGTGGAGGTAGTGCAAGGCTAATAGATCTAACAAGGAGAGAATAAAAAATGAGAAAAGAAATGCATATGCAATTCAGAATGAGGAAATGAGCACTATAGTAATCAGTACAGTACAGTGGAAGCTGTGACTGAATTTGGAGTGTATAAATAGGTTGCTATAAAAGGAAAACTGACTGGGTCTTAAAAAGCTACTTCATAACCCTACTATCATGTGAGAAGAAAACACCATGTCGGAAGGTTGCTTACTTCTTCCAGAGGTCCTGCAAGATCTCCCGAATCAATTGTCAGGACTTTGGCTCACAATACTGGGTATAATCTTTGCCCTGCACCTTGTTTTGGTAATACAGGAACTATAGCTTTCATTGCAGTTGTTTCCCCTCTTCATGCTGAGTCTTCAAATACTTTTTTGGGTGTTGATCTCAGATTAAAAAAATTTCAATAGACTGGAGCAGATCACCAGCATATTTAATGACATCTGTATCCTCTGGCTCTGGAAATAGCATGCACGCATCTGGAGCTCATATGCAACAGAGGGTGCAATAGGGAAGCTCCCCCTGTCTTTTTTAGACATCAGGAGAAACTCAAGAGGCGAGTTCAAGCTGCTGGAACTTGTGTCTTCCTCTCCTGTCCTTAACAGGTCCTTGATTTAAACCCGTACCACAACATGTTCACAGAGAAAAGGTGGTGGTAATTCACTTTGCTTTTGTTAAATTGATACTCAGAAATACAACTCCTCTGTCCCTTTAGACATCTCTTTCTAACTTGGATTCATAGGGCTGGAGCTCATAGGGCCATTCTTAAGGATGTTATGAGCTGCTTAACTTGTCTACTGAAGAGCTAGAAACAACTAGTGTGTGAAAGAAGGCATTAATTGAATTTGTCCCTTTTCCAGCTTTAACTTTTGTTATCTGGCCCCTTCTAGTCCTGTTGTAGATTCCCACACACAAGGGTAGCAAAAGTAAGGTGTGAGGAGGTTTGCAAAACCCTGTTGTGTGAAAGTGGGCAAATCGGTCCTCCCTGTATACGCTCGGGCGGCCTTGGACATCAGCTGAAATCCTCCCAAGAGTGTGTGTATTGCCTCAACTCAGGTTTTGCTTTTTCGGCTTGAGGAAGCTGCCAAGGGTATATCCAGGGTGCGGAGTCCTTGTTCTCAGTTCTGCTACTGCTGTATTGCATGGTATTTGGCAGATGATTGAACTTTTTTCCTGCTTCAATGCCTACAGTGAAAATGTGAATAACATATCCAAAATCAGAGCAAGGTTGTGAATTAATTCAATATCAGTTGCTTTGAGATTGTCATATAAAACGCGCTAAACAGCCAAGCTGTTCTTTGTAAACTGACCTAATTTAAAAGACCTGAAAGGCAAAGAAAATATCGGTACCTCTCTGAGATAAACTTTCTGGCCCTTTTCTTCACAAGACAGCATTGAAAAGGAAGCCTAGATTAACCACACTACAGTGCTGAAAACGTGTAAGTAATTGTTTCCTAGTGTCCACAGTTTTTATGCTGTCCTTGCTGTTAGATGGTCACTGGTGTTGGGAGGCGGGGAGGGGGAGAAACAAACCCCTACTGGTACCCAGATTTTTGGTTTTGTGTGCAGGGCAGCTCTGTGACAGCTATCGCAGATGGCACGGTGGCTGTTGCAAGCTGTCAGCCCTTCAGCTGCTTGCTGCCCCAAACAGCTCTTGGGCTGCACAACCAGTGTGTTACATCTTCCTGTGAAAGACAACTCCGTGTATGACCTGATGGAGATCCTAACGCCAGCTATGACATGGAAACCCTGTGGTGGTGAACAACTCATAAATCACAAAATTTCACATTTGTAGGCCTGAATTAGAACAACTTAATCTTGAGGGAGCTGTGCATCTGCAGTGCTTGTAATCACCAGCAGTTTCTGGCACACACAGAAAGCAGCTCCACTCTTCCCTAGCAGCATAACTTTCCCTGTAGTACTCTGGCTTCTGCAGAATGAGCTATCTGAAATTCAAATCCATCAGGAACTACTTCTGTAAACCAAAGAAGACTTTTCAGATCCACCGTAATAGGGCAAAAACTGTCAAGTGGTAAGAATGATAGATTAACTTTGCAGACAAAACATTGCAAATGTTTTCGCTCGAGATTGTTTTTAAAAAAAAAAACATCAAATGCCTGGTGTGGGCAGCCTGGCTGTCAAAGGTGAGTCACTTCCCATGTGTGCTTTTTCCCAGTAAGTAGTACTGGAAGGGTCTAAATGACCCATGCTTGGGAAAACTTGACAGTAGGGCAAGCCTGAAAAAAAACCAAATCCATCTCCTTCATTCCTCACCATTTATGTCCTCTCTTTCTTAGGTTTCTCATGTCTTCTGTCTCTTCAGCCATCTTCTCTCCCCACTCCCAGCGCCAGGACTGGCCCGTGGTGCAGCAGGAGGTACACACAAGCTCTGCCTGAGCGTGGCTGCAGCCTGCATGTTGTCTCCATTACTGGAAGACAATAGCAAACATAGCCAGTAACTTCAGCTGAGCAACTTCTCAGGGTCAATGCTGACTGGAGTAACAATGGAAGCGTTTTTAAGGGGGTGCTTTGCACTCTCCAGGAATTCTCAGTAGGGACTCCAGAGAAATGGGCGGAACCAGCTCCATCTCATCTCTGAGGCATCGTGACAGACTCAGGCTCTGGCTCGCCCACCTTGGTAAAGTGGGAGCTCCGTATGCACAATGCCACTGCTCATTGCCAGCATTTTAACAAATGGCCTCTCAAAATTCACCCTGGGGCTCTCACAAGCCCTCTGCAGTAGAGGGGCATGTATTTGTAGAAATGAGAAGGAGGCAATGCTGTTTGGCCAGCAAATGCATGTTAAATGCTCTTTCTGGAAATGTCTGTACTTCCACTCGTTGTTTGAGATCAGATTAATGTGGCACAGGGTTTTGAGGTAGGAAGATGGAACGTCATGCTTAAATATATAGAATCATAGAATGTTTGGGGTTGGAAAGGACCTTAAAGATCATGTAGTTCCACCCCCCCGCCATGGGCAGGGACACCTTCCACTAGACCAGGTTGCTCAAAGCCCCATCCAACCTGGCCTTGAACACTTCCAGGGATGGGGCATCCACAACGTCTCTGGGTGACCTGTTCCAGTACCTCACGGTGAAGAACTTCTTCCTGACATCTAATCTAAATCTAC
Organism: Aquila chrysaetos chrysaetos; assembly: GCF_900496995.4. Lineage (NCBI taxonomy): Eukaryota > Metazoa > Chordata > Aves > Accipitriformes > Accipitridae > Aquila > Aquila chrysaetos. Next base: position 29,596,654 of record NC_044005.1, read on the forward strand.
TCTCTTTCAGTTTAAAGCCATTACCCCTTGTCCTATCACTACATGCCCTTGTAAAAAGTCCCTCTCCAGCTTTCTTGTAGGCCCCCTTTAGGTACTGGAAGGCTGCTATAAGGTCTCCCTGGAGCCTTCTCTTCTCCAGGCTGAACAACCCCAACTCCCTCAACCTGTCCTCATAGGGGAGGTGCTCCAGGCCCCTATTTTAATTCCTGCAACTCAATGCAGCTTGCCACATTTAAAAAATGAAATGTTTGTGTGGCCCTAGGGATGAGTCTTTCCTGACAGGAACGAGGTAGCAGTATGCTTGAAGGCATGGAGCTGATCGCCTCCAGAGTCCCTTGTAACGTAAGAGTCCCCTGCATGAGCGCATGCTGGAGTCATTCCCCACTTCTCTCTTTCAGGAATGCCAACAAAAGAAATAGCTCTTAAAAACCCAAACCCAGAAGTTCCCTGTTAGTTGCAAGTCTTTTCTACTAAGCATTTTGCATCCCCCCACCGGCCCCCATTTTTTCTGCTGCATAACGTCCCAGCCCTTCCTGCCGCTGTGGTACTTCTCTACCTGTAGACCCTATCTCAGGGATTTTTTTTGATACATTCTTGTTGGGAGGTTCCTCTCTTTCCACTTGATGTGGAAGAAGAGGAAAGCAGTTTTCATTTGTCATCACAGGGTGCAGGAGAGTCCTCCTGGGCTCCTGCTGATCTGCCCCTTTCTCTGTGAAAATGGCTGGGAGGGCTGGCTTTTCCATCGCCTGCCCCAAGCCCCACCAAAGGCCCGTGGGGCAAGTGGGGGAGAGGGGATGCTCTGCCTCTCTCCTCTTGCCTCTCCGCTCAGCTTCCCCAGGTTTGCCAGAGCGTGGAAGGCAGCCAGCCCAAACTGTCAGCCTGGACTGGAAATAGCAAGGATAGGGAAAGTCAGCAGGAGATTTCATGCCAAAATTTGAAGCAGAATATTTTACCAGAGTTGCTAGCAGCCCCAACAGAGATCAGGTCCCGACTGTCTGCAGTACTGTGTGAGCCTGTGTATTGTGTATGTGTGTATACATATCCACCCATGGAATGAGACTCTGCCTATCCTCAAGAGTCTACAACATATATGGACAAAGGTAGAAGAAAGGAAATATTATTTCCTATCTTCCAGATGGGGCATTGAATTTTGTGTCGTTATTGTGATTGTGTAAATGAGGTAATTGCACGCACATGGTCTGCTGTAGGATCGGTGAGTGTACTTTTTGTGGTCAATATATTCAGGGACTTAGAATTGTGAGCATGAAAATATACACACAGCTGCTAAAATAAATAGTCTCTATTTTAAAAATGACATTAGGAAGATAAATAGTACGCAATTTACTGGGGAGGGAGGAGGGAAGGGGAATATCACTGACAACTTCCTGGCAAAACGTTTAAGACACTAGAATACAGGCACCAAGCTGACACAGATAAACATTGCAAGGGCACTGGCGCAATGAAGAATTTGGGTGGAGCTGCCTGCTTCCAACTGCTTGAACAAAGAAACAAACAAAGGAAAAATTAACAATTTTAGTAGTAAGTTAAATGGCAAGCTAACAAAACACGAGGCTTCGTGTCTTAAAATGAAACTAAGCATGATGTTTTAAAAGTGCTTGCCAACTAACTAGGGCTGGATGCTGAGGAGCAGTATTCTGTACTAGAGATAATAGATGCCTGCATGTTTTCTTTCAGTCCTGCTTAAGGTGGGCAAGCTGAGGATGTGCATAAACTGGTACATTTTCTTGGTAATTTTGAAAGCATTTTGAATAGTAAGTACATTTCAGTTAGGAACTGTGACAATTAGGGAAAACGATTACTTGAACTATTAAGTTCAGGTGATCTTGAACTACTATGCTATGTATGTGTCTCTCAGAAGTCTGCACAGGAGCATCTCGGACATTCTCCCTGATCCTTTCCCATTTGGGCATGTTAGAAAGACTGGACCGATGACTGGTAGGTCATTGTCAGAGCTCTGTTCCTGCCAGGGCAATAACCCAGAATGTCCTCAGCAAAAAAATCCAAAACAGAGCCAGGCAATGAGCGGGTCACAGTAAGCATTCAAGGATTTTATAATCAAAACTACCGCACGTGTAAGTACAACATGTGGTGTTGCAATACTGTGAGTCTGTAATTCTAATGCACTTACTGGAATTAGTAAGGACCTCCACTGCCTAGTTAAAATTTGTGCTTCGTAGACTGACTCTATTTCAGTGTCATCAAGGTGTCAGCCAAAAATTCTGAAGCTGCACTAAGATTTGCTGTGGAAGAGAAGACTCCAAAATATGTACAGCTTTTGGCCCTCTTTCAGGAAGGGGCTGATTGCAGAGTACAGTACATGTTGTTGGGCTTTTTTTATTTTTTAATGACTCATATTTTGGACCTTATTCCTGTTTGTCTTTCAACACCAAACAGAAATTGCTATTTAGGTCAAACTGCTGTTTTGGTACTAATAGAAGCAGACATCAGTTTTGTCTATGGATTTCACAGCTATGCATTTTTCAGAGTGAAGTCCCCTCTTCAGGCTACTGCTGACATTTAGCTGTGGCGGTGTTACACCAGCTTTTAGTGCTACCTCTGCCGCATTACTTGTGCACGCAGAGTTGTGGGATATAGCTGGGGAGCTACCTTTCAGGTGTAGCTGCTTTTTTTGTTCGTGCGGGCTCCGAGTACGGCGTCTTCTCCCAGCTCCTGCTTTCAGGCCACCTCCGGCGGCCACCACACTGTCCTGGCTCTTACCTTCTCAGCTCTTCTTACCCACTGGCTTGATCCTGCCCCTTGGCGCGTCCCTGGCCCCTGCCAGCTCTGCTGTATCCCGCCTCTCCGCAGGGCTGTTTCCTAACCTCGACTCCCCAGGCTCTTGCTTACTGCTTCCTGATGAGTGCCAGCTTTGGAAAGGAGCCTCAGCTCACGCCTAGCAGAGGTTTTTAGCCTGTGTTCTGCTCCGTACCTCATCTCGGATGCTGGTGTGCCTCTGCAGTGAGGCATGCTGCGCTGCTGCCCTGGAACCAGTGCCTCGGAGGCACGTGCGGGAATGAGAGACCTTCAACGTCTGGCACTAGCAAATGAGGTTGCTACAGGCCACTCGTCCCTTCCCATCAGGTAGCCAAGTGAGTTGAAGCATCTCTGTGCAGCATGAAGTCTGCACAATTTAAGCGTCTTCCCTTTACAAGAGCCACTGTGACCTATCAGATGGTGCTGAGCATGGCAATTATTTAGCAAAGGGGAGCACGCTGATTCGGATGCCTGCTGGTGTAACTCCATGCATGCAAGACTTCAGTGGATTTCCTTCAGTTCTTATCAGCTGAATATCTGCCTCTCCACCTTTAACTCAGGGCACCGAGACTTCTGAAGATGGATCTTTAAACCTATTTATGCACAGATACTCAGATCCTGAGCTACAGCCAAAGGTGTGGGCTGGGGGAGAAAGTACAAAAATGGCTTTAAGCTACCTTTGAAGTTCTTCCATATCTGTATTATTTTGCTTGCTCTGATTAAAAAAAAAACAACAACAACAACTTTAACTTGCAGAATAGCCGAATATGAGCTGCTTAGCAGTTATCCCAGGGTCTCTACTACCAGCTAATGTCTAGAAGGCTGAAAGCACCTCTTAAGGCTACTGTTTTCTTCCTTCCCATCCTCCTCAGGCTTTCCTGCAGGTAAGAGGAACCTTAAAATGACTTGTTCTGTTGTTCAGTTTTGAGAGGGCTTTGCTCACAGCAACAGCATGACTGAGCACAGCATGAGAATCAGATTCATTTTTACTTATGTAGATAACAAGATGGTTTCTGTGCAATTTTCCAATCCCTTTCAAACTGACCCTCCTTCACAGTACACGTATGACGTACAGTCCATTACTGCATTCCTTTTTCTCTGAGCTGCTGTGGTCTGCCCATCTTGGTTTTGCCTTTTGCTTTTTGTCTTTGGTTTTGTTTGGTGTTTTTTTCTGGTCAGCTATTTTGCCCAGACTTTGTATTCAGAACAGTTGATGCCACCCTGAAATTCTCTGGTAACAGAAGGATGTTCTTACATGTTTTACTATTTTTTCCTCTTACCACTCATCGGTTTGAGTTGATATTCATGCTCTGAATTAACAGAAGTTAGTTGCAGCACCCACATTTCATCATAACTGTACATATGGTTTAGCTCTCACAAATAACAGAGACAAGTTTTTATTTAGTAGCTAGAAAGAGCTATTTTACTGAGACTTAGAAGCAGACCATTCAACCCAGAGCTACTGGCCGTTTGGTAATATGGATTTATGTTTTTTTACTGTCTTGTAACTACAGTGTTACGATATCCAGACTCTGGATTATTCCTTTGTCCTTCCTGCAAGTGCCTGCAAGGGCATGAAGGGAGTGAAGAAGACACACAGCTGGTCAGAAACTAATTTCCCCCCTCCCCATGCAGGCCTTAATGGTGGTGAAGGACCCTGGCAGAGCGGAGAGTGGACAAGCATCCTATATATGTGGGTGACATCCATGCTCACAGCCTAGATTAACTGGCAGAGCTATCTAGGCTCCAAAGCAAGTATTTCCAGCCCATGGGAGTGGGCTCACCTCAGTGCTGTGATCACAGCGCAGGAGAAAAAAGGTACAAACTTCTCAGCATCTCCAGAGCAGCCTGGTGGGGAAAGTAGCAATATACTGCTCAGTGCTCCAGAGAGAAGAGGTAAAGCCTACAACCCCAACGATGACCTGAGCCTAGGGATGAGCCCTGTTTAGCGTTGCACCATAGCTCGCAGCCCTGAAAAGCCCAACCCTCTGCTGCTGCAGCCATCAGGTTTGCTAAGTCAGGACTTCTCCCCATAGCTTCCCACCCTGCTTCTTGCATGACTGAGCTAGCTTTCTCTCCCCTGCCTTACAGAACCGTCCCACCTCCCCCAATCCTCTTCCCTTCTTTACTCTTCCTACAGTGTTTTCCGAAATGCACGCGGGCTGTCCCATTACCCCGCACCTCAGTAAGGGGAGTTGGAGTACAGAGGTCAACAGACTGGGATCGCTTTCTGCCCAAACTGGTTCACCTGGATGCTGGTTCCCAGCCAGCCTCCCTGTGAGGTGGGAGAGGGGCAAGGCGAGAAGGAAAAGCAGGAGAAATCGGGAGCAGCAAGACTTGTTCTGAAAAAATTAGGGAAAACTGCTCCAGGCAAAGAGGCTGGTGTGGGCTGTGGTTTGTCTGTCCCCGGGAGCTGGGGTGATGCACAGCTGGCGGACAGCCTTCCCTTCCTCCTCTGGGTGCTCCCTGTTCCCAGGGCAGTTTTAAGGCACTGGGCATCCAACGCAGGGGAAGAGGTGGATTAGGGGGAAGAGGGGGCCAAGGAGCTGGCTGGCAGGAGGAGGGCTCTGCCAACGAGGGACTGGCAGCACCTGACGCGGACGCAGCGTGGGATAGCAGCTAGCGCTCGTCCTCCCGCGGGGAACAGCCCTCTTTCAAGTTCTGTCCTTCCGCTGCTATGCTCGTTGGTCTTCACCTGTTACCTCTGTTTTCCACAAAAACTTGCTCTTTCCAGGCTGCCTAGCGAGAAGGCCCCTTCCACCTCCCCCGCGCTCAGACCCTGGAACTGGAAGGAGCTCTCCCTGCGGAGCCTAGGCTCGGCCTAACACTTTTAACCACCCCTAAAGCCAGTGTTTTCTCAGAAGCCGTATTTATGACCACATATAAATTAGATACAGATTGCTTAATTTGCATAGGTGCCAGACACAGAGATGCACAAAACTTGGCAGGTATGCCCAGACACGAGGGGGGGGTGGTGTTGCAACAGGGAGGAGTCAGGGCCCATGCTCGAGCTCCTGTGAGGATTGCTGCTGGCAGGGCAAAAGGGGTTTACCGGAACCCAGAAAGTTTCACATCAAAGCTGTGAAAGGGCTTTTAAATCCACTCTGCTCTCTGCCTGCACTGCACCACCACCCTCTTATGCTTTGCTTTAAGCAAAAACTTTCACTGTGGTCAAATTATGCGTGTGAAGAAGCTGCCAGCATGAGGCGGCTACAGAAGGTTTTGGCAAATCGGCTGAGTGTGAAACATCCTGGTTGGACTCTGTCAGGTTTAGCAGTGATGGCTACCCGTCGCCTACCTCCCCCCTCCTCCCCCTCACTGCCGGGGTCATTGCCTCTGCACCAGCAGCAGCCACAGCAGGGGCTTGCTGCCCCAGCGCGCACCGTCCCCCGGCCAGACTGGGCAGCGAGGCCACCCTCGTCAGCGCCTGCTCCCGTCTCCCCTGCTCCTGGGACAGGCAGCGCTGGAAGAGGCCTACAGCAGACGCGGGGGAGGTGAAGCGTTAAAGGTGGCTGCTGTTCAATCCAACAGAGCCCATCTGTCAGAGCCCTTAAAATACTTTCAGTCCCAAGATGGCGGTTTCTGTTACAGATCGAGCGGCTTTAGTTTGATGCTATTTAGTAGGGTCTACTTATAATGAACCGAAAACTTGGACAGGCACCCTCTGCCAAATCTAGCTAGGCAGTGTAATGCATTAACACAACCGGCTTGCTGCTCTTTCCCCCCAGAGCAGAACAGGATGGGTACCGCACCTCACCCCTTCCCATTCACAGCCCAGCGTTTTGGCTTAAGCCAATAATAAAGGTGGGCTTGTGCTAAGACACCGAGCTGTAAATGAGGATGTCCCTCACAAATACCTGAATCCTGCTCTGCTACCTGGCAAAAGAGACAGTAACTTTTCATGACTATGCTAGCTTAAAGCTTTTTCGACAAAGGTGACATTCAGAAGGGCAGATCCATCAGAGCTTTGCAGACCCTTTGCTCCTGAATGAGAGCATCTACGTAGGGTTTAAGATGTCTTAAATTGTTCACGTTTTCTTCATGCCTTCAGCTGATTCATCCTGAGTTTTCTGAGTGGAGACATGGCAGAAATTTGCTAAAAAGCCTATGGAAATTTTGCCTATAGGCAAAAGGCCAACTACGAGTAATTATTGTGAAGGCACCTGTTAATGAGTGAGGTTACTTACATCCTCTTTGTTTTCATCGCTTCTCTTTGTTAAGCAGAAGGCACATCGGAAATTCTGCTGTCTGAGGATGACAGCAGATTGGGGATGTGGTTATCTGCCTCCACTTACTACACTCTCAACACTCCCTCTCAGAGGCTGAGTGGGATGGGTAGAAAATAGGGAGGATGTGGTTTTTGAATTCTGAATCATGACCGTTTTTCCCCAATACTCTTATCTGTAGTAATTAAAAAATTCCAGCCTAGTAATTAGACTGTAGCTGGTCTCAGGCTCTGTGGGCCTTGACACTAGCTTCTTAAATTTCAGGACTAACCAGAGTAATCAAATTAAGTTTTTTAATTAACAGGTCTACTAAAGTGATACTTAATCAGAGGCCAAGCTGAGCAACAGCACTTTAGAAGTCATTCTGTTACTTCCACTCCTGTTTTCATTTCTTCCCCCGGGAGCTGTAAGTCCCACACTAATTCTTTTTGTAAAACCTCGTAGTGGAGTCAGACACAGGCTGCACACTAGAAACAGTTATTGTGAGGGAAGATGTTCCAGCAATTTGATCTTTGCTGTTTCAACCTGCCTTAGAATGGAAGGTGGATTAGATGACCTTCAGAGATCCCTTTCAGCCCTATTTTTTCTGGTCTTCATAGTATCTGTGGGAACATGATGATCAAAAAGAGGTGGGTGCCTCTTGGTTCCAAAGATTTATTTCCAATTGGTAAACCAATTGACTACATGTGTAGTAAGAAAAAAAAACAACAGCAAAAACCCAAAACAACCCACAAAAAAACTTAGGAGGCTTCCAGAACCTTAAATATGTACCTCAGAATAGCTCAGCTCTATTTTAGGCAGTAGAGATGTGATTAATATTTCCTCTCAGATCAGGCTAGAGCACTTGGAAGGGAACTTGTGGTAGTTTGTCAGTTTTTACCCTAGTCCTGCCTGGCTGGCGGTTTCAGCTGGTACTTGGGTCCTTTCCCTCCTGCGCTGGGTAACAGTGAGTGAATAAAGCAGCAAGTGATCAGTGTCAGTTCCTGCAGGACCCTGAAAGGTGCCTTTCGGAGATGTCTCAGCAGACTTCAGTTCTGTCTGGTGACAGGACTATCTTGGTCCCTGATCAAGACCAAACAGGGATACACCGCATCCCACCATTACTGCCTGTGAGAACTTGTGCTTGCAGCCTGAAGTTCTGCTGTGCTAAGCACTAACTCCAGTTGTATGTACAGGATCAGATATTGGTGTAAAACCTGATCCTCTGTGTAGTTTGACACTAAACTCAAATTCATTCATACATTCAAGCTTCACTTGGTTTAATGATGACCTCGTCCAGTGTTTCTCAAGTTAAAGATTAGCTGACACGTATGAACTGGTAGTTACTATAATATTAACTTTTTTCCTGGCTGCTGCTCAGCTTGTCCCTGAAATTAATCTTCAGGCTTTGGACCACCCTCACCCTGAAAGCTGAGCAATACTAAAACGCAACAATCTCAAATACTGTCACAGCACATCTTAAACGGCCTACACCTCATGGAAAAATCTGACAGATGCCTTACTTAGAAATGCTTTGGTTTAGGTATGTCATTCTATTTTGTTTCCTTAATACGTTTCTATGAAAACAGCGTTACAGTTTAGGATTTAATCTTCTGTGTGTTCCTGACTTCAGTCATAATCTCTGTCCACATCAAAATTAGCTGGGACATCATCTTCACAGTGCACATCAGATTTGAAAATGATCTTTTCATGTTTTTGTTTTTTTTTTTTTCTGTAAAGATCTAAAACCTAAGCAGAAAAATAATGAAAAGAGCCTACCTCCATTTCACTGATGTGTCATGCTCAAAGTTTTCTCATCCTTATTAAAATATTCTTAGTGTGAATTGATTTTGTGGTATTGATTCTAGGAATACTGTCTGTAAGCAGTTATATTTTGTGCAAGATATTAAATAGTAAAAAGGATCTGGGTGCATGTATTTATAAAAAATAGAATAATTCTGTTATACAATCCACATAACTGTAGAAATTCAATCAAGAGGTAGTGCTCGTTACAATACTGCACTTGTTTTTCAACTCTGTGTTCTCACTAGAAAAGATGATAATGACCCTGCAGTTGTCTTTTCCAGTCCAGAACAGCATATACATTTGAAACTTACTGGGAAAAAACACCCCATGAATTTCCATGAGTAGCTGAAAAGCTGAGTAACAAAACCAGTGAAAGATGCATTGTAACACCATACAGAATAAAAAACCCTAGCTGTTTATACCTAAAGTTACATATTCACTATGGGAAAGTGGATTTAAATTCAATGTCAGAACACCGTCACCTGCCCTAGCTGAAATGGTGCCTTATCTTATGTTGCTTTTAAGGAGGTTGTATTTGAGCTATTAAAAAAAGAACCCCCAAATAAGAAAACCCACTCTTTCCTTGAAAAGTTGCTCACTGTTCCTTGCTTCAAAAGGATCCAGGAAGCGGTGGACGTATATATACCACAAATCAAAGACAAGAGCATGATTAATTAATAGGCTACCTGACCCTTCCCAGGGAGACACAGCAGGGAGGGTGGAGAGGGCCGGCGTGGGGAAGAAGGGCTGCACAGCTCCATGGGGCTCTACGTAGTTGGGGCAAGAACTGCATTTATGCATCTTTCCAGAACAATTTCTGAACCGTGTATTCTCCAGTCTTTTACAAGTTGTCTGCTAATGTTTAAGGGTTCACCTACGTGCCAGTTTTGGGATTAATTTAACTGTAGATCAGTTCAGAAAGAGGTAGCCATATGGGTACAAGCTACAGTGATAGAAGCACCATTAGCCTGGTATAACTGCCTCCAATCTAACAGGGTGTGAAGTAATTTTAATGATACTTGTAAGTTAAAAACATTACAAAAATATGTTTAAATCATCCCTGAGAGCAAAGATAACAGATGAGTGAGCTATATTGCAAGAGCTGGTTGGAACACTTCAGCGTTAACAGTGCTAGTGTTGGTACTTTAGAATAATCTGCATTATAACTTAAAAATAATTTGACAAATCTTTTGATTTATTTTAGTTGTGACTAGTGTGTCTTCAGCTCCCTTGTCAATGTGGGGCTGCTTAACAATAATTAAAGCTGAACCTTATGAAATGCATTTATCCAAAATTATTTCTTAGAAATCTTAGCTTCCCATCAATTGCTTTGGCCCACTTGGTATCACAGGGCGGGACTCATCTGCCTCGCCAGGGTAAAGAGAACAATTTTGATCATTTCACTTGAGGTCTCAGTTAGCACTTTTTACCACCATGAAATGCTCTAAGAATTAAAGGATGACAGAAAACTCCCTCAAATCACATTTTAAAAAGCATCTTCCAAAAGTGACTATGTTAGTAGACTTTATTGTCACCAGAAAGCCTCTGTTAATCTTACAAAGCATCTGCAATGAATAATCTTCCCCTCCCCCAGTCTTATTTGCTGCCAGAAACAGCTTATAAATGCTCAGTTGAAAACTCTGCCAAATTTTGCTTTTAGGCACACTGTTGTAAATAGAGAATATGTCTACTGATTTTGGTAGAATTATTCCAGGTTTACACGGATGCAAATGAAAGCCTAATTTTGCCTGGGTCTTTCCTCCTCGGCTGCCGCTGGGTGCACTGGTCAGCACCAGAACTGCCGCCGCTGGTGTCAGTGAAAGGCAAGTGCTTGAGCCGAGTCTGCCCATCGTTTGACAAATTATTATAAACAGATTTGACCAAATATTTCTTTACAAAACAAACTGGTCAGCAGGCTCCAGGCTCTATTCTCCTGATGCATTTTACAGGAAATAATATCAAGTTAGCTATTATGAAACTACCCCTCCTCACACACACATAATTGTTTCCAGCTTGCTGATTATTACCCTTTCCTTAACTGATAGAGTGAGAAGAGAAATAAAAATATCTCCATACAGTGGGCCAAATCCTCATCTGGTATAAATCGACATAGCTCCATCAAAGTCAATAAAACCATGTTGATTTACACCAGTCGAAGAGCTGATGCACTATAATTTTTTTTATTTGCTTTTAAAAATAAAACCTTATGTGATTGTGTAACCAACATTGCAACAGAAAACAGCATTTTCTTTTGTGAAGTCAAACATGTGCCCTCCCTTTGACTTTCAAACCTTTTCACTTACATGGTCCTTCTATAGCTTTTTTTCCCTCACCTTCTGGTAGAATGCTCCTACCACCCTTTTTACTGGACCAGCATCATGAGCGAGGTACAAACTGGGCTGAATGATGATCAGACACAAAATAATAATTCCATGGAGTAATGAGGATGAGGAATGAAATGCTACCACTACTCTTTCACACAAAAGAGGAAAAAGGGCTAAGCAAAGCAAAAGATAAGAAAATTACTTCTCTACTAACATTCTCTCTGATCTCCACAACATTTTCCAGTTAGCTAACATACATTAACAGCACCAAGCAACTAGTAATTCCTACTCAGGAATGACAGTACTGAAAACTACTATTATAGATTAAGTTTCTTAAATAATCTTTAAAATAATATGATGAGACTTATTACAAGGTTTACTAAAGCTGATAGAAACTATGTGCTCTGCTTGGACAAACTCAGATTTCTAAAGTGTTTCTTCAATCTTCACTAAGGGCTGTCAAACACATGGTGAATTTTTTGGGAATACTCTTTGTCTCTTGTTCTGATCAAGAGCACAGAGAGATGTTCCACGGCAAATCTTTGGCATCCATTGCAGGGGTTCTAGGCATTTCCGTGTGGTATATTGTCAAAGAAAGGTCTGGTCTTTCCTAAAACCCTCATTTTGTTGACTGGTTGTTTTGATGAATCTGTATATTCAGAAATTCATGATAATTTCAATAGCATCCTGAAAAATCTGAACAATTTTATTGTTAATGCTGACATAGTTTTGTACTGGTTCAGCAAACACCTTTAAGAAAACTTTTATTTATTAATTCTTGGTATTTAGCAGCCCCTAACAGCATGCTGGTAGTTTTATTAAAGTTAATGGTGATATTTGCAGGATCATAGCCTTTAATTTCCAATAGATTTTTTTATTACTGTAACAGATTAAGATGTAATAAAAAAATTGCAATAGCATGCATTTCCAAATGATTTTGTGCAGAATCTGGGCAAGATTAAGCTCACTTTAAAATACATATCCCATTGCTTTGAGTAACATCTTGAAAATCATTCTACGATGTCTGGAATTCAGTTGCAAAGACTGAATCAGAATTCAGTCACACATTCTGGTCTCTGTTTTAATATACATTTTTTAATTCATAGGCCAGTCTGAAACGCATTCAGAATTGACTGGAAAACCTTTTATAGTAAGACTTGAAAATTTCCTTATCATATTTGGTAGGTACCACTGCACTACTTATTTTGATTTGGAAAAGACTCCTTATCTCTGTTAAACTGTGAACCCTTTGGTTTTGGGATCCTGCTTTTACTGTAACCATCATTTTGGATTGCAGCCTTTATTTTGTAATGAGGGTTTGACACCTGGTTGAGTGAATGACTGAGATGTTCATGCAGAGAAATCCAGTTCAGATCCTTCATTACCTGTTGTTACCATGGCAAGATATGACTTGAAAACACGACCTAATCCCTGGAGAAAACAGTGGTTCCCCAAGCACCCTATAAGCAGGTATTTATAGGCAGGCACTCTCCAGATCTGTGCAGAGGAAATTAAAATAAAACACAAATTGGCAAACACTTTCCATTCAGTCAGGATTGAAAGAGCGGCCCTGTCTGTAAAGAAAGGTGGTGGTAGATCTTGCCAAACAGTTCTGTCACATGCCGGGTAGTACAGCCAAGTTACTCAAAAAGTCAGGTCCTGTCCTCCCTGGTACTGATGGGGACAAACAAGTCCCTCCAAAATGAAACGGCACTAAGAGACAAGGAATCACAAAAGGGTTTTACTCAGCTAGAAAGCGCAGTCCTTCACAGGGCTGCAGTTCAAGCTTGCTAACTCTTGGGAGGAGGTTTCTGGGGCTGCGGGAGGCTGGCTTTCAAGCTGCCAGTTTAATGACCCAGAGCAGTCTAGAGGCTGCTCTCTGCAAAGCTGACCCCATTTACTACATGATGGCAAAAGCAACATCCACATGCCAACATCCACACTTGTGAGGCTTGAGTTTTTCCTGGAAAAGTCACAAATTGCTCTTTGAGGAAGTTGTGTCAGCCCGTATCGAGATGGATGATTTGGATGCTGTATCTGCAGACCATTTGCCAGCGGGTCAGACACCAGAGGTCTGGCCGGTGTGGTGCCCTGTTTTGGGGAGCTTGGCTTCAGCTCTGATTGCTGAAAGTTCATCAAAGCAGAGTGCTTCCAGTGAAACGCTTCAAGCTCAGAGCTTGTTTCAGCAGAAAAAGCAAATCTAACCAGCTCCAACCCACGGTTCCTTCTTCTGAGCTTAAATGATATATGGAATAGGTGTAGAAGATTCAGGTAATGTCTCAGACATGCTTTTCTTTTTATCTACAGCAAAACTTTTATTTTATTCCAAAGTATGGCAACAGGGATTGAAAAAAAGCATGGCACTGCCTTGCCTTAAGCATGCTGAAGCTTTGTGGCATCTTTAGACTGGATTCTTGGCTTTGGAGACTAGAGAAACCTGAAAGTGTACTGGATATGAAGTCAAAACAGCTCGTTACCCAACTTGCTTTCTTCCATGAAGTACTGAAATATTAAGAACACAGGCAAATAACGCTTGGATACAACTCCCTTTGTTTGCATTGAGTTGCATTTGTTTGTCTGAAGCCAAACTGGGTGGATAATTTTGCATTCTTTATCTTAGCAGTGAATTGTGTGGTTCTGAAATTTAAATAAGATAAGATCACAAACAAGTAAAAACATGTGTAGGCTGAAAAATCAATATGTTTCAAAGTAACAGTTGAGAAACAAATTATTCCTGTACTAATACACTGAAAACTAGGTTTAGGGATTCTGCTAGGGCTGATAGCATGACTAACAGCTACAGCAGTATTATAAGGAATTTGAGCTGCCTCCATAGTTAGATGTTAATCACGCCATCACCTAGAAATAAGGTACTCAAAAAGCTGATAATGGTAAACTGCAACATTGGGGATTTTTTAAGCTTCTCAGCCTTTGCATAATAATTAGATCTTAACAACTGTAGTTCTTTTTGATCACTCATGCTGAGGTCTGCTCTTCCCATTTACCCTGAAATTTTCTAATATTTTAGTTGAATTATTCAAAATAGCTACTTTCTTGCTAAGATGTTTCTATTTTTCAGTTCAGGACTCAACGTCATTGTCACCGAAGAGTGGCAGAATTCCTGCTAAATTAATCACATTCAGACCTATACCGTGCCTAACATCAGAAAGCCATTAATAACTAGCTTATACCAACCAAAGTCTGTTCTGTTGGTGATGACACATCTTAAAAATAGTTTCCTCTGAACGAAATCTACATTTCTGTACTGAATTATTACTTGCTGGGAGTCACTCTTTCGGTAACCCTTACGCTTTGCTGAAACAAAACACTCGTTGCCCTTGAGAAACACCTGAATAAACCATGCCTAATATGATACAATTCAAGAATAATTAAAGGCAATAACTGAAAACTGTAGGCTAGCAGCAATATAAAGCTTTCCTTTGCCACCAGAACCTGACTTTTCTTCTTTCAGCCCCTGCTTCACTTAAACAGGGGCTGAAAAAATGCTCGACTTTTCAAAAATAATCCTCAGAATCCCCAGTCTCTGTGTCTGGTATGTAATTCACTAGGACAGAACTAAACATCTCCTGTTTATATTTCTCTATATATACTGAAGTCTCCTGAGTGCTGGCTTTGTCTACAAGCAAGCCATATATGTACTATAAACATCTGTATATTTATAGTACAGAATTCTCATCACCTCAGCAGATGATTGACTTTTTAAAAAACCTACACATGCAATAGCAGTCTCATCCTCTCTGCAGGTATTTGTTTGGTCAACAGCATTCTTTAGAGAAATGCTGTGTTGACAGGAAAAGGGACAGGTTGTTGAGTTATGAGGCTCTGGAATGATTGTGGTAGGCAGGACTCGGCAGCTATGAATAGAGCTGTAAATGAAGACGGGTGTCAATTCAGTCCTTCAACAAAGCCAGAGTGACTCAAGTAGCGTGTCGAGGCACACCACACAGAGACTTATCTGCTTAGTTCTACATAAAAGTATTAAAACAAAAAAACAAGGAAAAAACAAGGAAAAAAACCCACTCAGAAATCAGCAGAACTACATCTTCCCAGTGAGGATCATACTAACAGTGCTTAAGATGGAGTTTGGATTAGAGGCCTCAATTGAGAACATGCAAGAAGCTCCCAGTCCAGTTTCTTTGGTTTTTACGAGATGGGGGAGAAGTGCTGATTAAGGCAGCTATGTAACTTACAAAAGGAAAATCCTCGCACATGATGTTAAACGGCAGAGGAAAGAGAAGAAATAAAAGAAGAATGACCTACTTTTTAACCTATTTAACGATGACTGTAAATATTTTTATCTACATGCCCCTGAAGTTCCAACTTTATTTTCTTGTAAGTTTTTAAACAGCTGTGAAATCACTTGTTACTTGCCAATTACAGTATAACTTTGAATAATCAATAACCACAGCCGTTCTAGAAGAAAAGCAAGCTGGCAGCTGAGCATACGCATTAAAAGGTATGTTTATGACTGGATGATTAAGAGCAACAGTTGGAAGGGATCAGGGCTGGAAACAAAGCTAAGGCCAGAGACAGTAGATGGGACTGGGGCATACAGGACAGAAATATGTTGTTTGAAAGTAGGTCAAAACTCTTGTAGTAGTGCTGGGAGCCTCACACATGTAGTGTGAGAAGCTATCATCATTTCCAAGGGAGTGGGGCTTTCTAGCCTGGAAAGGCCCGAATGAAACATTAAATCTGGTCAAATGTGGCAATTTTTGTTAGAATGTGGCCTGGTCCTGTTCTAGGAATACTTACGGTGTTGTGAATTGATCCTGTCACTTACAGGTCAATAATTCCTAACTCTGTCTTTCCAGTGCATTGCCAACTCTTAGCTCCACAACTGGGATCTTTCTGGAGCAGTGGGAGCTTGTTTAGATCCCAGAACTGGTATCCCAGCCCTTCTGAGTTCCCAGTGGTCCTCCAAGTCCCTCTTGCTCCTCTAACCCCAAGCCAGGATGTGCTCTAGCCATCTCCCTGTTTGCTGGGGCAGCAATCCACAACCATGTAACCTGGGGGAAGAGATTGCCCTCCTGGGGAGAGGCTGCATAGTAGAGGTGGGAGGAGGTAGCCTCCTGTGAAAGGGAGGAAGGGGCCAGCACTTGGAAGAGCAGGAATCTCACTCCGCGGGCCTCTTGCCCAAGCCATTCAAAGGTCAGTCCTGTTGTAACAAGTCCATTTTCTACCCCATGGTAACACCATTCAGCGTGTGCCATTGATACCTGTGTTGGAGCTTTAAACAAAATCCACTGAAGTCTGTCATGTGTTACACTACCAAAGCGATGGCTAAAAACCCCACTTAAGAGCTGTATTCAAAACAAAAATCAAAATACAACATGGCATTAACTAAATCCAAATGGAATTCATAGAGTAACACAGACGTGGTCTTTTTTTTTTCTACAAAGTTTAATGTGGGCCTAGCTTGAAACATACCATAATATGCATTACTTGTTATGAATAAGAAAACCACTTATGACAGAGTACCCAATGGCATCTGCCATTACAAGTTACTTAAAAGCATTCTTAAATACTATAAATATCCCAAGGAACTGTGACTTCTTTCTCTCCTAAAAACTTTTTATAACATCAGAGCAAGCTCACTTTTGATGTACATTGCTGCTGTAAAACTGGATATGACAGTCCAATGCTGAGCTGTGTTTCTGATTGATAAGGACGCACTTAAAGTAACACTAGCAATTTATTTTTCCTAATGATCTAGGTTATTCTGGAACTAGAAATTCTAGGAAACTGTAACATGTTCAAAGATATTTAAAAAAAAAAACCAACAAGCTGAAAAGGGCAACATCAACAGAAATATT
Source organism: Aquila chrysaetos chrysaetos (assembly GCF_900496995.4). Lineage (NCBI taxonomy): Eukaryota > Metazoa > Chordata > Aves > Accipitriformes > Accipitridae > Aquila > Aquila chrysaetos. Next base: position 29,613,601 of record NC_044005.1, read on the forward strand.
ATAAATCTAATATTTTTGAAATCAGGCAGTGAAAAGCAAGGGGAAATTCACCTTGTACAGATAACATTTTTATACCGCTTTCCTTGCAGAGCGTCAGAATAAGGAGTCAGCGGAATCTTTTGATGCATAATCTTTTTCTTATCTTTTCATGAGACAAAGTTCACGTGAAGCGATAAGCAGATGAAGCAAATTGGGAGAAGGTGAGTGAGTGCTGAAATGATGAAAAGGCTACTTTCAAACAGGTAGCTGTGTTGCCTTTTAATTTTTGGCTGTCACGTGTTCATTGCTGTCGCTGCCTGACCTTCCAAAATATGGTACTGATGAAAATCCTTTGAAACAGGGTTTCATGCACCTGCAGAAAGAGAGGACAGGACGTGATAATCACTTATGCCAGTGAAGCTGCTTTAAACGGGCTGAAATCAGCATCTTTCTCTGGTGTCCTTGTTCCATTCCCTTCTCAGTCAAACCTGGAAAGAGACTATCCCACATTTGAAGAACCTTAGCTGTCATTTCATTTTGCTAAGCAAGCCCTGCAAGTTTATGGTGTCTCTAGATAAGGTTTTGTATGTTACCTACTACACTTTAAATGACTATGAACCTATCTTTGCACTGTTTAGGCTGCTTACTGTACTGGCAACCAAACTAGTTTAGTTTGAGGGTGTGAAGTCCTCTTTTCCTCATAACTGGCATCTCCTATCTCTTAGATGCACATTGAGTGCTCCTCCCACTAAACATCTGATTGTCATAAAAGGGGAAAATAACATTTTCTTCCTGGCTCTAGAAGTTATTATTGGAAACTTTGAATTAGTGCACCTATCAGGAGGACAAAGGGGCAGTACCAGCTCTAGCCCTTCCTCTAAAATCTTTGTAAATAAACAGACAGTAAGCAATTTCTTCTTTCCAAACACTGTGCTTGGCCCTCAGGCCCATTCAGCGCCCCAAAGCGCTCTTTCTCTCTTCTTTCTTCTTCCTTCTCACACAGTGTAATATGCAGCCAGCCCCAGGATTTGTAGATAGTTGTAAAAGGGCAAAGGTTTTACATGACTCTAGGCAACAGGAACACAAAAACAAAATTTCCGTCCCCTTGCTCTGGGCAACTGCTAGACAGAGGGTTTGGGGTTTGTTCTGTTTTGGTTTGGGGTTGGTTTTTTTGGTTTGGTTTGGTTTGGTTTGTTTCTTTTCTCCTGGAGGCAGTGCATTTGCTCTTAATTCACTCACATCAGCCTGGCAAAATCACACATACTGCCTGGGCTACTTCTTGCTCAGGCTTTCAGATTCAAGCTATTGCTTTGGATAGCTACTACATCAACATTTCCAGTTATCACTGTACAAAGGCACATGTCCCAGGGCACCCTCCAGTTAGCCTGAAAGAAGAGCCAGTAGAGCAGCCAGCTGTATAAATCAAGTATATGACTGTCAACAGATTAAAGCCTTTTGATGTTGATTATTAACAGTTTGCAACATTGTAAAATGTTGACTCTTCTTTATTACTCCACAAATTCTCATTACTTCCTCACCAGACAGAAGCTTAAGACCCTGTTTGCATAAAACAAGCAACAGGAACTCTAAAATGATACCTTGGATGATTCACTAGAGACTAAGGAAAAGCAAATATGCCTGAACCCTATCAGTTGACGTTAAAAAATAATAGTTTTCTCAATGCTGATTCTATCCTATCGCCAAAGATGAAGAGTTTAAAAAAAAAAGGGGGAAAAAAAAGAAAAAGTACAGTGAACATTTTGTTTACCTATCTTGGGGTTTGTTTTGTTGTCTGAAGAATTAATCAGCTGCTGCTAGCCCAGGGGGAGTGTTCCTGAGGCAGAGAGGCACTGCAGAGCAGGTACATGGTGCCCATGCCATTTGTTTCTTTGCGTACGTTCAGGGAGTCAGAGTTCAGAAGTAGGGAAGTGTAGGCTGCCTCAGTGGGTCTATGCCCTGCAGAGCTGTTCCTGGAGAAGTGAAAATAGTTATGGCTGGGGCAGTTAAGCTGGCTCTAGACCTGTTTGAAGTATTGGAGCAGAGCCAAGGACCTGGCTCAACTGATAGATTTTGTTTTCAAGTTGTACAAGTGCAAGTAACCTGCAAGACTTAATTATTTTTTTTAGCACAATGGTTAAGTTCAGATAGGATTATTTAAATAGCAACCACAATAGGACCCATGTAAGCATTTTTCACTTTACCTTAATCGCCCTCCCAGGTGCTGCATCCTTGCTTGTAGGCCTTTGGGTTCTGATCTTACAGCTGCTCAAGTGTTTTGACATACTGAACACTACTGAATCTTTAATGATCCTGCTCACAAGGCATTTGTGTGTGTGTGTGTATTTTCACTTACACCTTCAGAAAAACTGCAGATCATGTTCATCCATATTACATTTATTAAGAAAAAATAATCAGGTTTCCAGAATGAACTGAAGAGTAATTTTAGTATGATTGAACTTACGGGGTAACATTCCCTCCTTCTGGATGCTTTTTCATCTTACTGCTCACTCTACCTTTCATTTCTTTAGAAGTTCAAGCACACTAATGAGCTTTTCCTCTCACAGACCTTTTGCAAAGGCTTTGGAACATACCTGTATAGGGGAAAATAATTATGTCTTGAAATACATGGCTATTGACTGTCAAAGGAATTAATAAATTACATTTAAGTGTAAAGAAAACAGCATGTAAGTCAGCTGATAGGGCTGGATTTTTAGCTTTACTACTACAGGAGGAAAGCATACTATGTCACATATTTCAGATACTTCAAGGCAAATCTCCCTTTGGTGGGACAAGTATATACTCACACCAGTCATCTGATACAGAATTAAGCAGAGTTCCTACACAGGCAAACTCCAGACAAAAGGAACTTAATTCCAAATAATGCTAAAACTAGTCTATGCACAAAGCTTGTGCTGGCTCATCTAGATCACTTTTTACGCCTACTTAACTAAATACCTTTAAAACCCTGTGTTAACGTGCTAATACAACGTTTACACCTTGTTTCTCAGTGTGTCCACCTGACAGTTCGCAGCACAGCAGCTAAACAGATGCCAAAATAAGTGTAGTTAAACTAGTTCATGGTCTGGTCTGCATGCAAAGCTCACGATACATGTAAGAGCAGGATTTAGGAGTAGACTGTGTTAAAAAAACAGAGGAGTCAGGGAAGTTTCCTCCTGCATTGCCTGACATTGTGAAACAGTAACAATTTACAGGGGCTTTTATCCTTCCCTAAATCCTTATGAACTGAGAGTTTACAAAATGACAGAAGGGACAGACTGAATTCTACAAAAAAGGATGGTCACATGCACAAGGTCTACACACCAGGGAAATATGAAAGACTAGTTACATAGATTAATTCTGGTCTAACTGAAGAAACAAAGTCCAAGTTACTCCCAGCAGCATTTTGTTGTTCGACCCCCCACTGGAACCGACTACATTTTACGACTCTCGGCAGAAGGGCCTCTTAATTTCTGAGAGGTTTTACGTACGCCACGCACCGATGCCGAGCGCTGGACGCGATCCCGCTGCTGTGCGAGGAACGGCGCAGCTTACGGCGACGAACCGAGTGCCGCCTCTTCACCGTCAACCAAAGGGGCAGCCCGTAACCCACACGCTTCAAAGCTTCCACGCGGCTTGGAGCCAAAAGACGCTTCCCACCCAATTTCGGCAAAGGCCTAAAAGGTGCAGAGGGCCGCGGGCCTCCCTCGGGCAGGGGGTGACCTACTTCGTGGTGGGCCGCCGGCCCACGACCGTTGCGCTGGGGCCGGCCCGCCACGCGGACACACGCGCCCGACGCACAGAGGAGGTGGAGGTGACGGGCTGCGCGGCCTTTCCGCGGCGGCTGCGACCCCGAGCCTTCCTCCTCGGGCGGGCAGCCCGCCCGGGGAGCGGCGGCTTTCGGCCTCCCGCGCACCCCCTGGGAGACGGTCCGGCCACACTGCCAGGGCTTTCCCTAGAACACCCCCTCCCGCCGGCGCTCGGCTCCTCGGCCTGCTCGGGTTAAGCTTTAACCATCCGCCTTATCTACAGGCGCGGGCGCTCGGCCCGCCCCGAGGCCGCCCCTAATGAGCGGCCCGCGAGGGGCTTCGCCCTGCGGGCGCCGTCGCCCGCCCGGAGACCCCGCGGCGCGGGACCCCCGGCCGCACCCGCCGCCGCCAGGGGGCGCCCCGGCCGGCCCGCCCGCCGCCGCCGCTGCGCGCCCCGGGCGGGGCCGCGGCCCCAGGCCCGGCCCCGGTCTGCAGCGCCGCGGCCGGGCTGCCGGCGAGGCTGGCGCCCAGGGGGGCGACAAACGCGGGGCGGCGGCCCACCCCTCCGACCGGGCCTCCTCCCTGCCGCCCGGACGCGCCGCGTGGCCCCTGGGTGGACGGACCTGGGTCCCCGTCCCGCGCCAACACCGAGCCACCCGCTCGTGGCGCGGGCGGGCGTGAAGCGGCGAGGAGGGGCACGAAAACGGGCAGAGAAGGCCGGCCCTTGCTCGGGGAAGGCGGGAGCCGCACGTGGGAGCTCCCGCCATCAGGCAGGCGCTGCGGCGGTGCCCCGGTTGTTGGAAACCGGCTGGTGTAGGAGCGGCTCCGGCCTCCTCTGTGCTCACCACACAACGCCTGGTTCCCAAAAGTGGTTTTCTTCCAGATCCCACGGTTAGCGCCAAACTCTGTCCAAATCCCGCTGACAGGCCAGCCTGCGGAGCTGGTGCCCGCCGGGGTGGCAGTGTCGGCCTAACGCTAAGATACAAATTGACGGCGGAGAATAAAACTTATCTGGCAGCATTTACTCATTCATACAGTCAGACCGAGCTGTGCCAGCTGGAAGAGCGCCGCTTCTATTTGCTTCTGCAAAGCCGTTTGGGAAGTCCTAACTTTTTGTAACCAGGTTTTATGTGGACGGACATTAAGAAGGTTTGGTAGTTGTTGGCCTCAGAGATGGGCTGTAGCCACAGGCTGTTGTGGAACTCACTGAGAATCCGACCATCAGCATAGACCCAAGCTGGGTTTCCTGGCGTACCTTTCCCTTTCCTCCTCCCAGTTTTTACGACAAATTGTCCTCCTGCCAGAAGATTCCTTCAGACTGTGTGAATGAAGTATTATTGGGGGGGGGGGGGGAAGTGTTTTATTTCAACTTATGTCAGCTGTTAAACATTTTTATCCAAGCATGTGCGCATGCAATATGCACAAGTATTAGATAATGCTGAGGTTGTAACTCCTTTGGCTGCTAAACTCTCAGTTGCACAACAGGCAAGAAATGGAGAATTGAGGTCATGCATATGCCTTGCATGGTTAAAAACCTGTCTACAAAGCAGGAAATTCTCTCGCTGAACTTTAGTTTTGTCACAGAGGCACAACACACCCACTCACAGACATAAGAAAATAAGAATCAAGGTAGTTCAGGGCAGTGATGGGAAGGCATGGGCATTTTTAAACCTGATCTGACCTTTCAAACCTTTCTCCTTGGTACTGACTTTAGTGGGGGTACTTGCCAAGATAAGGTATAAAAGAACCGTCTTGCACTTTCTCCTTTTTGCTGTTATAAGCCGCATTTCTGTCCCTGGACCTCAGATGAGTCAGTGGTACTGAGTGTAACTGAAAGCTTTTTTTAAAGGAGGGGTCTGACCCGCTGCATCCATTAGGGACTAGGCAGAGCTATAGGTGACCTTTTGTTTTGCCCTAAAGAAGGCTTGCAGTTACAAGTAACTTTCTGATTTCTGGGGGACAACAGGATGGTCGTTACGCTGTTTTAAGTGTTACTGTGTCTGTAAACCTGGATTTACGTACAATTTTTTATGACCTTCCGTAATTATGATAACTAGGGTGCAAACTTCTAAAAAGCATTTTAGCCTGAGATATTTATACCAATTCAGCCTTAAACATGGGTACATTTAGAGATGGATAATGATAAATTGCATCACTATAGTGAAAGTGTTCCTATAGAACAATAAACTACGTGGATATAAGCATTTTTACATTATAACTATGTCCACACTGTGGGGTTGTATTGAATGAGGTCTCAGGTACTATAACTTCCATGTGTGAAGGTGGTCTTAGGATTTTAAAGTTTTGCCTTTGCTTTTTGTTTAGGAACTTCTTGGATGACTGGAAATTGCAACTGAAATAATTTTCAGTTCTTAATTCACAGGTTACTGAATCTTTTACGATTTCATTCTATCAATTGTTGCACTAAATTGGTACCGGTAACAAAAAGGTTTACATTTTCTTCCTTGCTATGAATGCTTAGCAACTGTATGGTAACAATCCTACTAACTTTCCAGCTGTCCTAAGTCTTCCAAAGCCAGCAAGACCAAAGCATGCACTGGGTTTACCATGTTTTAAGTTATTTTTCCTTTAGTTCTGCTCTTCATGCATGATTTATATAAACCAAACACATTTACGAGTGCCCGACTTAAGAAATGTAGAAATTCCGTCAGTATATCACTTGCTCTTGGGTGTAAGGCCACAGCATGGGCATCATGGGACAGTGGTGTCCACCTAATACATGCCTGTCCCTGGATCTGTAGGAGGAGGGAGAATGATCACATAGGTTGTGCCTCAGGAGCTCTCCTTTCAGAGGATCTCCCTTGAGTATAGCGTTCCCCTAAGGACTATATTCTGTGGCTGTGATGTAGCGCGGTGGGCTCCCCTCCAGCTTTAGGACTCAGCACACCAGGCTTGCATCACTCTGCCAGCACCCTGTTAATACAAGCAATTATGGAAAAGCAGTCCCTGCAAAAGCATGAAATCAAAACTGCAGCTTATTCTGTACCCAGGGCAAGCTACCACTCTACTCCAGCCCTCGCCGACCTGGGCTGAAGTGGCGGCCAGGGTCTAAGCACGTGTAAAGAGCATTGTGGTGGGACTGTTCCACCGGCACACACCACGACTCGCCTGTGTGTTGTCAACTGGGGAGACATCCAGAGTCCCTGTCGAGCCAAGCTGGGGCTCCAGCAGCTACTGGCTTCTTCAGCTCTGCTCTTATTTGGCATCTACTATCGGAATAGTGCCTAGATAGTTAATCTCTTTGCCTCATCCTTCCTAAAGCCTTCTATGAGAGATGAGTAGCAAGACAGAAGAAAATAAGGTGGGGGCCAAAGGAGTCTCATATTAAATGGATAAGTAAGTCACAATACTAGTCACAGTCGTGAGTAATCACATTTGTTGAATGAACGACTCTATGAAAATCCAACATGGTCTGTATTTGAGCAGAATTATATGTTTCAGATTGGTTCATCACTGTAATCTTTGACTAAGTAAGCCAGATCACGTACTGGGTGAACTTCTCTTCATGTGCTCCTCAAGAGAAACGGCACTGCATGGGATCTCTTTCAATATGCAGGCAGGTTTGTCTAATCTTAGTATTGCTGAAAAAAAGTTGGGACTGTATAGTCATATAACAAAATCATAAAGTAACATCCTTGAAATTATTGGTTCTACTCATCAACTGGACAGAGAGGTGTTCAATATAAGTACTTCAAATAAGATGAATGCAAACTTAGTAAATGGTAGGTTAGTATTATGCAGTTCCAGATTTCTCAATCTTAAATTTGACTGCATAAAGAATATCGTATCGATTCAGATCCAGGTTTCAAGCAGGCAGATGCAGGATATTTAAATCTATTGTAAAATGCCATACATCACTCCAGTAGTGACAATATGCATATGTAGCAAAAGATAGCAAATTCACCCATCGTTCATTCAAAAACATTCTTCAGTCATCATTCATTCTAAATGTTGGTTAGCAATGAGATATTCAGCATATTTTAGTGTCAGAAAATTACAGTAATGTCAATACTTTGTATCCTGTGCACTGCAACTGTAAGAAAGAAAATGCAGTACCAATCTTCTCAGAATTTAAGCTGGTTTCAGAGGCACTATTAGGAAATGAACAGTGGTTTCACAACATCATTTTATCATTTTGTAATCAGGTTAGAGGCCAATCATACATGGTCATTGCTGCAAAGTAGATGAGGTCAGAGTTCCTCCCCACTAGTATAAGGTTATCAGCTTAAATACCTTTAATAGCCTTTTCTGAGAGGGAAAAAATAGGATATGATTAAAGTAAACTTTAAAGGAACACATCTCTTAATTTCTGGAGTTGCGTGGAAATTAAACACGCAATATCCGTTAAAAGCAGCAAGAACTGTATGTCTAAATCCTATTAAACTGTGAAAAAAAATGAAGAAGATGGAATGCCTTTCTGTGGAATAACTCTGATGATATAAGAAACATCTCAGTGCTCCCCGAGGGCTTTGCTGAAGGATGGGCCCTGCTGTATTGGGCGGTATTTAACCTTAGCAATAGGCAAAGCAGACTCTGGCCATGACTTACTGCCCTCTGTGATAGCAACAGACCCAAAGATTGTGCCTGTGTTTGCAACTGTGGAATGCCTGGGTTAAGACTATAAAGAAACTACAAAAAAATGTGACTGTATCAAAAATTCACTGACCACAGGGACTGATTCTTTACCTTTATTTGTGACTCGTGTGGAAGCAAACAAGTGTTGAACATGTCTAGCAGCTGCAGAATAAGGAACCTCCTATCCTTGTGATTACAGAACTTCTTTAAAAGCATGTTGAAATACAACTGAGCTAGAATGAAAGAAAAATGAAATGTGTTGTGAAAAATCATCAGCATATCTCTTCCCCCCCTTTTTTTTTTGACTGAGGTATGTTATTTATAAGTGAGCACGTTATTAAAAACTGAGCATAGCACTACAGCCAGTAAAAGACAATAGACCAAATGTTACTGTTACACACAGCTGGAGTGGATTGATAAAACCAGCACATTGTCTTTGCTCACATAGTTTAAAGTCTAAATAAAGATATATGATCAAAAGAGTAAATTGGCTCAGCAAGGTGGTGGAGAAAGGGCAAAAGGTGAAAAAAAGCTGTACTGGCAAGTTATAAAATGCATAATCGGATAAATAAGGTGTTTTTGCTGGGTGCCATAAGCTTTAAAGAAGTCATCTACAGTTTGTTTGCGTTACAGAAATGAAGGATTTTCAAAACAGCATTTGGAAAGAAAAAGAATGATACTATTCCCTAAAAATCTACTCAGTGCATTAAAATGAGTCAATGCTCACATATATGTTATAATTCTCCTTTTTTGCATGCTCCAGTCAACTGAGAAAAAGGTAGAGGTTATTGATATTATGTCATTTGACTGAACAGCTCACTAGCAATTTATCATTTACACAAATAAGTGCATTTTTCACATTTATCTTTTCAACCATGTGTTTTTTACAAAAAATTAGAGTTGAGAACCTAGCATACCATTAAAACTCCAAGGAAGTTCTCTATGAAGAAATCCAATGATTTTTTTTTTTCTCTCACTTCAGCCAAACCCTGAGGGAACAAGTGGCAACTTTGGAGGAAAAATAAAAAGAACAAACAAGCAAGCAAGCAAGTGGCTAAACATACTCTACAGAAAAAACTTGCCCAATTACCTGAAAATATAGGTAAAACTGGGTAAAATTTTTGCTTTTGCAAGGTTCCAAGTATATTATTTGGCTAAACATTAGTTATTCCAATATAAAGTTAGGCATGAATTTAAAGTGGCAATGCTCTAGTAAAATAATTCCGTGTGCTCTACTTGTTCCAGAATAACAATAGTCACATGTGGAATTATTTGGTAATGGATAGAGCTGAATAGATATTTTGGAATATCTGAATAGATATTTTGGAGTGTCTTTGTGTAAAGCAGTTCTTGGTGGTTTAAAGACAGGAAGAAATAGGACAGGATAAGGAAAGAAATCTGTGATAAAGCAGGGAGCAAGTGAAAAGAAATAAAAAATTTGCAAATTGTGGGGAACTTTAAAGGAGCAGCTGGGGGAGCTACCCTGAGCCTGGGCCGACACTGTCCCTAGGAAATTGTTCTACCCTTGTAAAGCATAGAGACCAAGTGTTTGATAAGATTTTATGTTCCCAATACAGCTATTTTTAAAGTTCTATGAATAAGAACTGCAACCTGCCTGGCTAGGGAACTCTGTTTAGTATGGCTGTTAGTGTATAAATCATCTTTTAAAAAGAAAGCAGCTTCCTTTTTGCTGCTCTGTGGCAAAATCCACATCAACAACCCCACTGAATATCATCAATAATCCCTTGTATCTTGTATCTTGAATCAAAACTATACTTTCAGTGATGTGTTAAGAAAACCAAATTATTGCAAAAATCAAACACAGTGTAAAAATACAATAAACATTCCCATGGAAGGAAAGTAACCTTTTTCTGATTTATCAGAATTCATTTCCATTGAATTCTCAATGCCCACTTAGTAGACATTAGCTGGTGTCATGAAAAATTGTTCTAGTTCCTGCTGACCTGATTGGGAGCAGAATCAGAGCCTGGATTCGTGGATTTTGATGAACAGAGCGCGATTCAGAGGTGAAAACTAAATGAACTGCTCCTCTGTATCCTAAGAACATGAAAACACAGTGCAACCCTATTACTCAGTGAGGATCTGTTCACTGGAAAATCACCGAGGGAATAATGAGGGGGGAAGAACAAGAGGAGGAGGAAAAGGTGAGAAGAAAAGAGAAAGAGGGCAAGAGAGAGTAAAAAGGAAAAGGGAATTTGCTTTTGATGTCACAGTTCTATCAACTCATGCATTTTTCATAGGTACCAACTAGTGCTAAAATAATGCTGTGCTGACAATCTGAGCATGAAAAAAATCAGCCAAGTTCCCAAACATCATGATACTGGCTTAAAAATAATGAGATTTACAAAAATTCAAAACTCAGAGCTTTTCTTTCCCTTGGAACTTGTAAGCCTTTCGGGTTCTCATATTCAAGCTTTTCGCTCAAAGTTGAGATTTAGAAATGTAATTATTTTTAAGGAGACCTGGGGTTCCCATTTAATCACATCTGCTGAAGAGCTAGAGCTTAAAACAAAGCTAAGTGTTGCAAAATCTCACTATAATCATAAGAGCTGGCAACACTAAATGTCATAACCATGGCATACTGTACAGTTTTGATGCAAAACGAACTAAAAATTACCAGATGTTAGGTACAAGTGCATTAACTCAAGTTGCATTTGTGCCCTTTGCTAGAAAGTAATTAAAAACTGAAAGTGAAGCCAGCTGGCAAATGAAAATAAACTGGTAGGACTCAGGAGTTAACCTGTTTTGTAGCTCAAGCTTTGTATTTTGTAAACTTAACTAGAAGAAGCCAGCATTAACATTTCTCAGTGCTTTTGATTAAAACCTGATCACTTTTTAAACAAAGTAATTCATGGATTGGATGTAAACATTCTTTTAGGTTTTAGTCACACAGGCTACAGCAGTGCCGATCCTTGCCTTTACTTGCAGAGGTAAAGAAAACAACCTATGCACAGGTGCAGGGAACAGCACGGGACCTTTATTTGCAGGAACAGCATTTTAAGTTGTAAACTTAAACTACTTAGATATCAGCCTTCAGCTGTTATTCACCTCAATAGTTCCGCGGAGTTTCTACAATTATTCTGTAGATTTTTCATGTAAGTGCTAGAGCTTGTGATGATGAACTACAACGGCTGTGGACTTTCTGTGTTTTTACGTCTTCAAGCTGGCTAGCACCCTTAAGAACACAATTAAATTAACACCCCAGTTTTAATTACCAATGGCACTGTAAATGAATTAGTGTTAAAAAAAAAAAGTGGTGAAAAATTAATAAACTCGTAAAACCACGTAGTGACGTCTTCCGCGAACTGGAAAAAAACGAGGCAGTTAAGGGGCCCACGTACAACTCTTACGCTCATCTCGATTCTATACAATCTCACTTTCGGCAAAATACACCCGTATGCCCCTGTACGCTCTGATAGCGGTACACTCCTGCGCTTTGGGGCTGTGAGAGAGACACACGTCTCGGGCACCGCTCTGTCAAACGCCGAAACCGCTGCGGGTCAGCCGAAGGGAACAGCCCTGCAGCAGACGCGCCTGCCCTCGCTCGCAGGGCAGGTACTGAGGACAGTGGATCCCTCCGGGACCCTGCGGCTGGCCGTCTCCCGGGGGCCGGTGGTCTCCCGGGGGCTCGGCGGCTGCTCGGCGCCGGTTTCGGAAGCGCTGGTAATGCCGGTGGCAGGAGGCGCGGGCGGGCAGCGCCGCCCGCCGCAGGCTCGGCCGCCCCGCCGTGCCGTGCCGTGCCCCGCCGAGCCGCCCGCAGCCCAGCCCGGCCCGGCCCGGCCCGGCCGGCAGCGCCGCTCGGCAAGAGCCGCCTTCCCCTCCGTGGTCGGCCTGGGCCCACCCCCCCCCGCACCGGAGATCTCCGGCTGATAATTCAAAAATGGAGGATGCGCCCTCTCAGCCATTAATTAATAATGTAGCTCGCTGTCTTCCTGTGTGACACACGCTGGAAGGCACCGAGCGGCCAATAAAGATGTAGGGGAGAGCAGGGGAAGGCTCCTCCCCGCAGCTCTTCCTGATTGAGGGCTTGAAGAAGTAGATCAAAAACTTCCCAGGAGCCGGGGGGGGGGCAGAGGAAAGGGGAGAAACGCGGCGAGGGGGACCGCGCTTCGCACCGGCCGAGCAGCAAGGGCAGCCTGCGGCCGCACCAGGTGGGCAGGAGGGGAGGGAACCCCCCGGAGCGGCAGGCCGGAGGGCGGGCAGCCCCCCGCGCCGCGGCCGCGCTGTCCCGCGGCCGCGGAGCCCGGCGGCGGCCGGGCCGGGGCGCGGCGCGGGGCGGGAAGGGCGAGGACCCCCACTCGGCAGCGTCCCGGCAGGCGGGGGAGGAGGGAGATGAGTGGTCGGCGCTGCCCCTCCTGGGTGTTTGCTTCGCGGGGAGGAGGAGGAGGCGGGGGCGGCGGGGGAGTGGAAGTCGGTGTCCGGCCCGGCGTGTGCGGGTCAGAGGCGGGGGAAGGGGGTGACCCGGGGGCAGGGGAGCCGGCGGAGACAAAGCGCGGCGGCGGCGGCGGCCGGGGTATCCCCGAGCCGAGCACGTTGCGCGGCTGGGGCGGGGGGCGCCGCCTCCGCCCGCCGCTCGGCGTCATGGCCCCATTGTGAGGCAGAGAGGCGGAGGCGGGAGGAAGAATCCGCCGCTCGTTCCGCGCGCAGTCCCAGGCAGGCAGCGGCGCGTCAGGAACACAAAAGGCCGCCGCGCCGCCGCCGGCGCTTTCTCCCGCTCCTTCTCCGGCTCCCCCGGGGGGAGGGACACGCCGGGCCCGCTCCCTCCTCCCCGGGCCGGGGGGGCGCCGATGCCTGCACTCCCTCCCTCCATATTTTTAATTTTTTAAAATTTTTTTTCCCTCCCCCTCGAAGCGGGTCCCGGGGCAGGAAGAGCGCGGGGAGCGGGGCGATGCCGCTGCTGCACCGAAAGCCCTTCGTGAGGGAGAAGCCCCCCGCCGACCTTCGGCCGGACGAGCGCGTTTTCTACTGCAGGGTCACTAACGAGATCTTCAGGGACTACGAGTAAGAGACAACCCCCGTGCCCGGGTCCGTGTCCGTCCGTCCTGCCCCCCCCCCCCCCCCCCCCGCACTCCGGCGGCGGCGGGCAGGGAGCGGTTTAACCCCCGAACGGCTGACACCTGGGCGGGCGGGGAGGGAGGGGATTCCCCGGCAGCGCCGCGGGGAGCCCTGCCGGGGGGGCTGGGGGGGGGGGGCGCGGCTGGCGGCGAGCCCGTGCCCTCCCGGATGGGGGTGGGGGGAGAGGGCGGATCTCTCGCCCGGGGCAGGGGAATCCCTGCCCCTCCTCGGCGGGGGTATCCCGCGGCCCCCTCCCCTCGCGGGGAAGGAGGGGAGACGGCTCTTTCCTCGCCCCCCCCCCCCCCCGCCCCGCTCATTCCGCGGTGTCGCGGTCGCCCCTGCCCCTACCCCTGCCCCCGCCGGGGAAGTGAAAGTTGCGCGTGTGGGAGGCGGCGGGTGGTAACGAGCGTCTGCCGGGCCCGGGCTCTCCCCCTCCCCTCCGCCCCCGCCGGCAGCCGCGTGTCGGCGGCGGACGGCGCTAGGCCGCCCCGCGGAAGGGGCCGCGCCGGGCCCGGGTTCAGCCGGCGCCGCGGGGCAGCGGGGCCGCCCGCCCGGCATGTGCCGGCCGCCCTATTGTTGTGGTGGCGGGCGGGCGGGGGGCGCCGCCCGCGGAGCCCGTTGGGCTCGGCTCCCCGGCCGGCTCCCGCCGCGGTTAACCCCTCGTTGCCGGCCCTCCGCCGGGCCGCGGTGCCGGAGCCGCCGCGCCGCCCAGGGCCGCGCTCGCCCCGCCTCCGCGGGGAGCCGCCGGCTGACCCGGTTGGAAATGGCCGGCGGGCCCTGCCGCCCGGCCGGGCCGGGGCGGGGAGCGCGGCCCGGCCGCGGGGGTCGCTGCACCTGTCCGGCGGGGCGGGGGTCCCGCTGCCGGAGCCCTGCCTTCCCGGCCGCCGGCCGGCACCGCCGGGGGTTAAACCCGGCCTGGAGCCGAGCGGGCACACCTGTCCCCTCAGGATCTGTCTTTCTCGTGAGGTCTTCCTCCCTCTTCCCGTCCCTTCTTTTTTTTTTTTTTTTTTGTTTGTTTTTCCTTTTTTTCCTTCTCCGTGTGTAAAAAGACCAATGGACGTTGTGAAATTGTCGTTAACCGTTGAAAGCCTATTGCACGGGTAGTCCCGAACTTGCTGCCGCTTACTTTATCGCTTGTAAGAACAATGGACAGAAAGTATTTAGCGAGACGTTTTTCAAAAGCTGATAGCGTATGTGTTTTCACCCCCCAGTCCGATCCAGCACCATCCCCGCCTACAAAAAGGGCCCCCGCATCCAAACTCTCTTTTTATTTTTTTTTTAAAGACGTGCAGACTGATGAGATTAAATCTGAAATAGTTTTCATTTGTAGCCTATGAAATTAGAGCACACCTAAATCTTTTTCATGTTTAGACTTGTTTTTCTTACTCAAATACGCTTCACCTAATAAAATTTTAAAGAAGTTGCATTGGGTAACTTTTGAGGGTAATGCCTTAGTGCTTCCTGGATGATATACTCTGTGGGGGGACAGGGGGTGTTGAATTTTTTGTTGGAAGTTTTGTAAGGAGTGTTTTCTTTATAGGGCGTTATAAGAACCTAATGAGCAAGAGCTGACAGCCTCATGTTCCTGTACGAATTAAGTCCCCCTCCCCCAGCTTCCAATATTTTGAAAGCTGCTTTTCTGGTTACAATTATTATTATCACCTAATTAGATGACTGTCATATATTTGTTGACACTGCACTGAAATATGTTTCACGTACGTGTAGTTTTGCTAAAATTTCAGCATGAAAAGTATCCTTTTAAAACGTCTTTCTGCTCTCAAAAGGGTTTGGTGAATATTTTAAGTACTCTGACAGGCTTATTTACACTGCAAGGATGTTGTCACTAAGAAAAAGTATGAAAGACCAAATTCCACATTTAACCAAAGTTCACAAATTAAGGGATAAATTTAGACTTGTGTTCACACAGGCAATCCCTAGAAATGTCAGCGGGTGGTTAGCTCAGAGGTCAGGGCTTAGCATATGATATTTGGGACAACTTTGCAGAAAACTCTGCTATGCCTGGTTTTTGTGTATGTGGGGTGGGATTTTGTTTCTCTTCTGGCTTTTTTGTTAGGTTGGGTAAAATTGGTGCTTTGGATTGAAAAGTTTAGTATTTTTTACTTAGCAAGGTGTCCTAGCACAGATGAGTAAGTTTGGATTAATGTTAGCTGTTTGTGGCATAATCTACCAGAGAACACAGGCTCATCTTTCAGCAAGTTTTAAAGATGCTGATCCTTGTCTCTGCTGGTTGCAAAGTGGTGCTTCAAATAGCTGATGTCTTCCGAAAACATCTCCCATTTCTTTGCCTAAGCAAGGGCAATTAGATTAATGGGGATAGGGAGGGCCCACTTTTTAAAAATAGTGTTAGCTTTTTGTTGCATGAAAGAAAACCATTGTCTAAATCATTCTCTGAATCTACTTTTGCAGTAGCAACATGAATTTTTCAGGGGAGAATTCAAAAATTATGGAGTCTGACTAGATCAAGCGGGCTGTATAGATACATAATGGTAACCTGAATTCACCCCCTTCCTCAACTATAGGAATGCTTTTAATTACTACAAATGGTTAAGACTTAAGTTCTTTTCTTGTTTGTTTACTTGTTGTTGGGTTTTTTTTGTTGTTGTGTTTTGGGTTTTTGGTTTTTTTTGTTTTTTTTTTTTAACAGAGCACAAACTTAGTGTTGAAAAGCTTCTTTCATGCCCATGGCAGCTTTAGTAGAGATGAATACAAATCATACATTAGTATTACTCTTCTCTATGTAAGAAAGCATTATGCTAATGTGAGGAGAATTTGGCAAGACTAGTATTTTGTAAAGTGACTTTCCCGTTAAGAATGTATTTCCTTTTTAATCTGAAATACCATTGCATAATTTTGTAACCCTTTAAAAGGGGGTGCAGTGAGGTGGCACTGTTTGATTGTATTTATCAGGAGTAACAGGAACTGGCGGAACTGATGTTCTTCATGCTTGGTTGTACTCCTGGTTAGGGGGACAGACTCTGGGACAGACCAACAAAAGAGTCCCTGGAGCCACAGTAGTAGCTGGAAAAGCAAGTATGGGTGGGCACAAGATGCATGGGATGGATGAGAAACACATTAAACCGGTGGGATGTTACCACCAGTCTTTGATACCTTATCTGTGAAAGTTAACAGTGGATATAGATGTGTGGTGAAAGCTACTGTTAAAGTATGGGAAGTTTTGCTTGTGAAGACAGCCTGAAAAAGAAAATGATGAGTAGTATAGATACAGTGGCGGGAATGTTCCTCATTCTAAAACACTGGGGGGAAAGAGTAGTTTTGCATCTTCAGAACTTACTGAAACTTCTTTATAGATTGAGCTGTGGAATTCTTGGTTACAGTCAAAAAGAGATCTGTTCAAAAGGCTTTTTAAAGTGTCCTTAGTTAAATTAGGTTGATCTTTCTGTTCTGTTAAAGAGAAACTTGTAACCTGAAATATATTCCTTAATGCATAATTAAACTATAAATATTAAGGAATAGATGTCTCTTTCTCAGTTGTGGTTTTGTTTGTTTGTTTGTTTCTTTTGTGCATTACTTTGTAATATGTATTATTGACCACTTCTGGAGACAAGGCAGAGTACAAGAATGCTTTTGTGATCCAGAATGGCAGAGTTGGTCTTCGGCGATTGCCCTCCAACCGTAGACTTAACTAGATTATATACTAGAGGCTGACAGGGGCTTTGGGATTAAAAATAATGATTATTACAAATTAGCCATCCCAAAGATATTTTTTTTCCTGCCTTTTCCCTCTCTCTTAAATTTCACTTAACATGACTTTCTCATATTTTACATTCTCTGATATATAATTCTGTTAAAAAAACCAAAACCAAAACAAAACACCCCCCCCCAACTTGTTTTTAATATATGCTAAGAAAATGAATGAAAGTAAATGGTTAGAAACAAACATGTTCTTGAAACACACTAAAAATGCAGTAGATCTTGGACTCAATGGAAATACTTGGTTAGTTCAAGCAAAAGGCATCTGTTATTTCTAGGCTGGATTTTTATATCCATTGCAAGTGCAGTCAGCACAGAGATTGCAAGTAATTTATTTCTAGCTTCTGTTAATGAACTGCCTCCTATCAAATACCTACCAAGTAGTGGTATTAAACTGCTTCTTAATGATTTGTTGATAATTTTGCTGTTTACCTTGCCTTGCGTGGAAAACTAACTATATAATGTAAATGAAAAAAGGCATCCAGCTGAGAAGTCAGCATTAATTACTACTACAAAGACAACTTGAGTTTTTAGTCTCTGCTCCTCGAGTAGTTGAGCTGATGTGGACATCTTCACCAGGGTGCTGCAGTCCTGTTTGACTTGTCGCAGGCAGAAGTGACCATGCAAGTGAGCTTTGTGGATGTGTTTTGTATGAACTTCCTTCTCTGTGTTGTCAAGTTACAGAGATCTTGAACCGGTGAGGAAGCCCCGAAGACTGTAATACCCTAGATAAAGATGTACATAAGGCTTCAGATGCAACCTAGCAGCAGATGCACTTGCTATTGTGAATTTAAGTTGAATGTAGAATATGATCGTGTGCTATTACTCTTGCTTAAGGAGAAAGGGTATCGCTCCTTCCGCTGCTGTTCTCTTGGTTTGGTAGCTGTTGTGTCTGCTCTTTGTAAGTCTTTTTGTGATAACTGATGTGCACCAGAGAGAGACAGGGACAGAAAGAGTACTACAAATAAGACCTACTCCTATACTGTTGGGAATTTCTTTTCTCCTCTCCTTCAAACCAAGTTAAAGTGAGATCATTAAAACATTGCAATAAAACTGTGTTAACAGACTAAGCCACAGATGGTTTTGATGTGCTGTAGGTAATGACTAGCTAAAGACAAATAATGCTTTCAAAATCGAATGTAATTTTTTTCACACAATTTTTGTCTTCCCTGTAAGTTCACGGGGGAAAAAATCCACACAAAACAAAAGAGGAAATGAGGGAGAATGAAACTAGATACACAAACTACTCTCGTATGCAAATGGAAAAATGTTTTCCTCAAATATGTTTCAGTTAAAGTAATCTTAGAATTTTGCACTTGTAATAATCATGGATTAAAAATATTTAGAGGGGGGTTTGTTGGGGTTTTTTTTTCAGTTGTGGTTGTTTTTTCCCTGTAAGTTCAATGCTGTTGCTTTAAATAGCATGACTGCCCCGTATACCCTCACAAAGAATAACAGCAGCTCTTAAAGGGACACTGTCAGCTTCAACCTCGGTCTCTCCCTCCCTCTCTGCTCTCTCCCCCCCCCCCCCCCCCCCTTTCTTTTTCCCCTTTTACTTTCATACTTTTTGAAAATATGTTCTGGTACCTTTTTTAATAACTCTTAGGGTGGTTTTCTCTTTCATGGCTAAAGGTAATTATCAAGAACCTCTTTGGTGAGACATAAAAATATATGTAGAGACACACAGCTGCATGAAGATTTGAGTAAATGTTTCTTTATCCATTGAAGTCAGTAAGACTACTAAAAATTATTGTGAATCTAATACAGAAGTATTGAAATGTAGGGCAGGAAGAGACCTGAAGAGATCATGTTTTATCACCTTAAAAAAAAAAAAAAAAAAAAAGAAAAAAGAAAAAAGGCAGGCAGATTTTTGTCTAACCTGTTCTTTAAAATGTTTAAGTAACTAATCTATACCCTATAAAGATACTGATACACCGTGGTTGACAGCAAAAAAAGAATATTCTGTCCTATGCACAAAGAATGACTGACAGCCATCCATTCTTCATATATTGAAGAATAATTTCTCTCATTCTCTCTCCTTTGTTCTTCACCTTTTCTTGTTTAGAGTAAGCAAACCCAAATTATTGCTTATTACTTACAAGTGTTAGACCCATGTACTGTCAAATATATTAAGTAGATGCAGGTGATATAAAAAAATCTGAGATTTTGTAGCTATTAAATATTATTTGGATAATATATCTCTTCCTCTTCTGTCCTTTTCCCCTTCTTGCAGCTGATGTTCTTACTAAAGCATCTTTCTCTCACTCAGAGGAATCCTGTGCTCATACAGAAAGGATTATCTGAGCCAGCACCCTCCATTGTCCTCAATCTGGAATTTCCATTTTCATTTACAAAATGTTATGGTTCATCTGTCCATCTGCAGTGAACATCGTCTTCTGCATCAGTCCGTCTGATGCATGTTTGCCGGCTTGAGTTTGCAGGGAGCCTGCAAGAAAAACTCGGAAGTGTGAACTGTCCAATTCTCTAACCCCATTATTAGAAATGATTTGAACAGTTCTAGCCTTTTAAAAATAGGAACACTCCTCAGTGTAATTTTTTTTTTTTTTTTTCCCAGGAGTGAAACTCCAGTATAGGTATCTTGTGTAGCATGCAGTGTTCTGAAAGTACTGTCTGCCTTGAAATAGCTATGTTGAACTGATACAAGGGAAAACAATATTTGTTGTGTTGTGTGTTGCATACTTATCAATACTGGTCCGTTAAGATTTTTGAAGGAAAGCAAATAAAAACCATTGTCTGAACTGGGGCATATTGAAAGATTGCTCTTCTGTCCAATCACTGATCCATAGTGTATGATAAGTTTTAACATGGTTTTGTGAATAGCTCTATCATCTAATCTAGAAAGTGTTTTAACAAACTGCTGTTTTTCTGATACCTGTCAAAAATTGACAGATACTGACTAATGAAAACTCTTCATTCTTGATTCCAATATAATAACTAGTATATAAGCAATAACAACAATTAATTTTAGCATTAATTGGAAATACAGGGAAGGAGGAGAATTGATTTTTGCTAATGGAACAATGGAGGAGAAGAATCTGTAGGAAAAAATAGTTTAATGCTTTTTCTAAGAGCAATGCAAACAGTGGAGGAATAAAAACTATTTAGAGAACCACTTGACATTAATTTTTTACCTCTCCCATCTTTTAATTTGTGAGCTAGGGCACTCAAAATCTGAAACTTGTTCAAGTTTCAACATGGTTCTGTGATCTTAAGGTTATTTTATGTTTGTACAGTTTTAGACCCTCCTCTTGCAAATATTTGTGGAAATGTGGGAGATGTGAGGAGGATATGACACCTGTTAAAACTCAGTGTAATTATTCTTATGCATAAGGCTTCTTATACGTGAATATTTGTTTGCAGCACTTCTAGGTCTTGATGCTGTTACCATAGTCTGTAGCGAGAGGAGACTTTGGTTTTACAACAGCAATTTACCATGCCATGGCTAAAAAGTGGTAAATAACCCTTGATTATCCACAACCTATACAGGAGTGGAGCTGCCTTTGCATTTCAGGCTTGTAAAAGATATCTGCTGCTGTATTAAGTGTGAGCAAATTGAAAATGTTAGTCAGAACTCAACTGTTTTCTTTCTCTCTCTCTCTCTCTCTCCCCCCATTGCCCTGCCTTTCTTTTCAGTGATTTTTTTGAACGCACCATTCTGTGCAACAGCCTTGTGTGGAGCTGTGCTGTGACAGGTAAACCAGGACTCACATATCAGGAAGCACTGGAATCAGAGAAGAAAGCCAGACATAATCTTCAAAGTTTTCCAGAGGCCCTCATCATTCCAGTTCTCTACTTGGCCACCCTTACCCATCGCTCCCGACTTCATGAGATCTGTGATGAAATCTTTGCTTATGTCAAGGATCGGTATTTTGTTGGTGAAACAGTGGAAGTAGTTAGAAATAATGGTGCAAGGTAAGTATATTTAAAAATAAATATGTATTTCTTTTTGTTTGGTGTGGGTGGTTTTTGTGTGTGCTTTTTTTAAACCAGAAATCAGGATAATGAAACTCCATCAAACACCTGTGAAGTGAGATGTGATGCATAAGCTAGTGATACTGTTACTGCTCCTCCCTACTTTAATTAAGAGTAGGATTGTATTGCTGGACTTGGTATCTCTTTCCTTAGCTTAGAAGCAGCTGTGGAGGCAGGACAGCTCTCTCAGGTCTTGAGACTGCAGTTTTTTGGTCTGTGTGGTGGATTTGCAAAGGAATGTCAGTCCCCTGGTGTGAGAAAGGTGGGTTGTTTGTAGAATGAGATTTAATGAGAAACTAGGGGAAGCTGTGAATTAAAAATCATATGAAAGTTTTGATAAATCATGCAGAACATAGTTCATCATGTGGTGTTTTGTATACTCAGAATGGCTGAACTACTGAAAGCTTAAAGAATCGATGGAAGTTGGTTTTTTGCTCTTTAGGTAGTGGCGAAAATTGTGACTGCATTCTCAGAAGTTGGGAATTAATTGTAAAATGTTTGTAATGTGTGATTATCTGGAATTTAGTGTGATGGGTTTTTTCCCCCCACTTGGAGTTAGTGTTATGCTTGGTCTTATGCTGATGTATGTATTGCAAGCGTTTTTATTGTTATCTTAGACTGATTGAAAACTTGGAAGAATTTTGAGCATCAGATGCTTTCTTTCTCATATCATTGGTACATATGTTCTGTAGTATAAGTAAGTTGTTTTACAACACGTAGCTAGCTTGAGTCTTTCTTTAAAGCAGCTTCTGCGAGAGTGCTAGAAAAGGTCCATGTTTTGTCTAAATAAGTTTGTATTTTCACCTAACCGAGGTTTAAAATGGAAAGGACTTAGACATGCTCAACTTAGAAATACCTGCAGAATGTGTGTTAAAGCCTTTGTGGGTTCAGCTGTTGCTAGGTTTTTTTGTTCATTTGTGGGGTGGTTTTGTTTTGCTTTTTTCAGGAGGAAGGTGCCAGCTTACACTGCAGAGTAGATGGGGCTTCTGTGGGTAGCCTGAGGTCTTGGCACGTAATCTGGTGTGTACTGGGTGATAGGAGTGCCCTGGTTCAAAATGGTCATTGAAGGACATAGTTATTCTGTATGAGGTTTTTTTTTTTTTTTAGTAGCTGATCCAGATCTTATTAAAGGCAAATTTTGTACTACACCAGGAAGAAAAATCTGTTGATGCACTGCAGGAGATAAGTTGTAAGGAAATTTGTATGGGTACGTATGTAAGGTCAGTGCTTAATAGAAAATCTTTCCATGTCTTCCCTGCTCTGTTCCTTTCAACCAGTGAAGTCCCAGTCTGCAAAGCCAGGACAGGAACAACTTCAGTAGAGTTGCTCCTTTCTGTACAGAAAACCTATATCCAAAGTTTGTTTCTATCTTTCTCATCTTTATACTTGTCTAATGACTAGAGTCAAGTTACCACTAGTATTACAGTCATTTTGCTTAGATAATAAGTTTTTTCTTCTTTTTTTTTTTTTTTACTAGAAACCTAAACATTATGAACTGTCAGTGTAGTTCAGGTGTTGGTTTTCATTTGTTCAATGAAATGCCTTTGTTTTCAAACTTTGAAGATACTGTCAGTTTCCAAACTAATAGCACAAAGAATGCTTTAGAAGAACAACCTTTCTTCCCCAAGAACAACCCTCCTGTCTTTCTATTACTTTTCTAAGCTCTTTTCTAAAATATTTATGCGTGTGCATCTTAGCTTTTCGAAGCTTAAATGAGAAGTAGGCTTATATGTGATAAAATACAAGTCTGTCTTCTTTCTTTGTCTTTTGAAATTGAGTCCTTTTCACTTTTCTTTTTAGACCATCATAAATCACTTTTTAAGTTTGCCTTAACAAAATGGTTTCTACTTACCCTGTAAGCTAAATTCTGTTCAGATAAAGTTGTGATATGATTCTATCTCATGAAGATAGTGCTATCATTTTTTACCAGTCTTTAATTCAATTTTCTTGGTTATTCAAAGTTGTGTTGAGATACATATCTAACAATTTCATGTTTATGTTCCACTTTCACAGATCAACGTATTAATAGTATATAAGCTAAATTTCTTAAGCCTTTGGGGTGGGCTAGATACCATTCAAAATACCAAAGATTCAGATAAATTTTTTTTCCATCGAAAATTAATCTGCTAGAGACTATATGTTTTAAACTACATAAGTATAAATTTGTGTCTGGTAAAATGAAGCATGAAAAATTCGCCTTAGCTGATTCCCACTGATGTTCTGGACAAATGTATAGCAGAGAGCTAGTTCAGACCTTTAATACTAAATCCAGGAAATGGTGCAAATAACATGGTAATGCAGAGGGATTTTTATGCTTAGAGATACATAATTAAAGAATACAAAGTGGGAGGAGGTGAGACATAGTTATTCTTCTGCCCAATTAACAGTTGACTTTGACCTGTATTTTGAAGTACTACATTGGGGATTAAGTATACCAACTCATGTTACTTGTAAATAACATGGCTGTTTGGGAGTGATTTGCGTGTGTTTGTCATGTGCAGCTATGTTTTTGTGATCCTTTCTAGCAAAAATGATCACAGTCCATCTATAGTGTAATAGCATCCTATGAGACCAACAGAATTTGGCAGATCATGAAAACCCAGTTGTGTCATGGTGTTATAAACTCTTTCACTGCATTTATGTATGGAGTTTTTAGCATGTGTAATGTCAGCAGGATTGTTTGTTATCTGAGCTCTGTGCATCATTAAATGCGAAGCCTACAACATAATGCATGTGTAACCAGGGGTTGCTCAAGCAATATAAGTACTGATATTTTATAACTCCTAACTTTGCACATGTAATATTCTTGTAGGTTAGATTGTTTTGATGCAGCTTTCTAGATTTTGAACAAAATAAATGGGAGGGAACACAAACACTAGAAGGGTTAGCATTTTGGCTTAATGTAAATGTTTTTTTTCTTGAACATATGAAGTAGTCTACAGTACTATAAGCAAGGACAGGTGATCTAGAAAGAGTAAGAGGACAAGTGCTTTGTTTAGAGGTTAGGCAAAAGAAGATTTTTTTTTTTTTTTTTTTTTTTTTTTTTTTTTTTTTTTTAGACCGATGGTTCTTGTATCCAACCCGTGTGTTCTTGTTGTTGCAGAATCTGATGCCCCATTGCTTTTTCTGGTCTTACGTCCCTATCAGGCTCTTCTGGTTTCCAGCCTTTTGTAGTGCTGCTCAATTTTGAATTTGGCTGCTTCCGCCTTTTTGCTGAAGTCTGGTAGGAGGAACTCAGAGAGTTTGGGAGATATTCTGTCTTCCTGTTGTTTTGGTATGTCTGGTGTCTTAACAGCCCTTATCAACCAGAAAGACATTGTGAAGAAAGCCCCCCAATGCTATGATGTGGCTTGTTCAGGCAGTCTCTGAAAATGATGCGTGCAATTTGGTAATCTAGTAGAAGCCACAAGGAGATAATTCTGCTTGCTCTTTAACTTTAAGATGATGTATTGATTAAAAATTGCCAGCTTTTTTGGCTTGTATGTGTCCAGCTTTTCTGGCCAAACTGGGGCTGTCTTTTCTCCAAAGTGGCAGCTGTGCTATGCTTTAAAACATGAGGTGCTTGGATTCCCAGTTAAAGAACTGTAGGAGTTGTGTAACAATGTTTTCCTAGTACTGCCTTCATAAAAGACAAAATTATTATTTGAAATGTCGGTCAGAAACATCATATAATATAGACAGAAAACTTAATCTCAAATTAAGTGCTGAGTTGGCAAGGAATTGAAAACAGCTGACACTACTAGTACTGTTATTTAGAATGTAAAATTGCTCTTTATGGAAAGTAATTTATTGAAAAAGGCATGGAAATTATTTGAGATTTTGGGGGGGGGGGGGGGGGGCGGAAATTACAGCAGTATTTCATGTTAACCATCATCAGTTAAGATATAAAATAAGCAGCTAACGTTTTAGATCACACTTCATTGAAGCAGAGGAAAAATGTTGACCGCGTCACTGGAATTGCTTCCTATGTTTGTGCTTCAGAACTGAAAGTTTAAGACCCATAATGTACTAGTTGGCCTTTTGTTTTTCTGTAAGGACTGGCATCTCCTGCAGTAACCTGTCCATTTGTTGGTGTCTTAGTACTGTGTTGTATTATTGGTACTTGAAACTTGTGAAATTGATTTTCAACATCTTGGCATCTAAACTCAGTTAACTGAAAGTTGGGACTATGTGGTGTGGAAGGCCTACCTGAAGTAACCTCAGTGAACACCTCAGACACACCAAATAAAACCTGCAACAGCCTTACTCACTCAGCTGTAGGACCTGTTCTTTTCTGCTTGAGGTCAGCAGTGTGCTTATTTTTTTTGATTATTTTAATTTGTTGGAGGAAAAACTAGATTTAAAGCATGTGTAAACAACCAATTGTGGTTTAATCAGTGTTCTAAGTCTGGGTGCTATCACAAGAAATAATGGCTGTCTTTATTGGGGTATACAAATGAGCAGTGTGATAATTAGTTAATTAATCTATAAGCTTGCAGTCTGACTTGAGCAGTGAAGAGATCTGAGATTTTAGGTTGGACGACTCTACTAGCTCTTCAGCTCCCCCTCTTCCGCCCTTAAAAATAGCTTATGTGATGATACCTTCCCTTCCCCGTGGAGGCTGGGGGACAACCAATTACTGTCCATCAATTAGTATGGAACTTAAAAAGTCAACCACCCGCAGACTAAAATAGGTTGCTTAAAGATAGTGTATAAGAAAGAAGAAATCGCGGAACGTGGCAGATATAAAAAAGGAATATCTTTTTTCATTGAATTTGACCACTAGATGACACCACTGCAAAAGAATACTTGCCTAATGTCTGTGAGCAAAGAGCACCAGAATGCTTTAAGAAAATGTAGTGTTCTTAAAATAAATCTACTTACAGAAGTAGTAGACAAAGTTCTCTGTTAGGAAGATTGCTGCATCTGGTCATACATTACATACAGGTTAACATCCTTTCTCTGCTCTGAATGATCTGATGTTGACCATTGCCAAGCTGTAGGAAATTTAGATAATCACAGAGCAACCTTGTCTGTAAGTGAAACTTCTTTTTTTAACTCATCAATTGTTTGGCTGGTGTCCCAGTGCTTTAGGACTGTCCATAGTGGATTAACCACTGCATTAGGCCAATTAAAAGATTTGCATACTGTTTTCATCTCTAAGTCTTAACTGGGGCACAGGAAGCATGTTGCTGGTCATGACTATGCCTAGCTGATACGGAGTTAGGATGGTAGAAGATAATCCTTGTAAAAGATGAGGTTATAGCTAATTTTCCAACTTTTTCAGTCCAACTGGCAACAAGGTATTACTTGCTTATATATATATATATATTTGTGTTCTGAGCACGAGGATAAGTTAATATAAGACCGCTACGTAGTAAAAGGCAAAGTGTCTTCCATGTTTAGATTCTAACAAGTTACAGTGAATTTAAATTATTTTCTAGTCCACCAACAAATTTTCTCCTTTGACATGTAGACTTCAAAGCTGACTGGATGTAGAGGCACAGGAGCTAATGTCTACAGAATCAGAAAGTTACAATGTGTTTTTGTAGTGGTAGGGCTTAAGCATAAGTTCCTACATACAAAGTTTCCTACTTTATTTTGAAAGGTGAATTTGAATTCCAGTAGCAAAGTTAGTGTCGTGCTTATGAAACAGCATAGCTGACAGTGCTGGAGAGCAGCTTACCTGTTCATAGAGCAAGTACAGTTTGCATTATTCCAGCAGTACTGTTTAAAGATCAGTCAACTCCTAGCCCTGGAAAAATCATGTTTAAGGAATTCACTTTCCACTGCCCTTAAGTCCTTTGGGATATAAATATATTTGTATTTGTTGACTAATAAATATATTTGTATTTGACTAATGGAAGCTATGAGATGATGATATCTGGGAGAGAACCTGCAACTCCTTTCTTATAGATTGTTGAACAGCTGTTACAACTATTTTTGCGTGCTGCCAGTCTCTGTTAGCTCTCATTTCTGTGCACACTCTCTACTTTTATAGTTATAAATTTAAAGACATGGGGTTTGATTTGTTTGTTTTATGACTTCTGGGTTTTTGTTTTTTTTAATCAGTATGTCATGGTTTAACCCCAGCCAGCAACTAAGCACCATGCAGCGGCTCACTCATTCCCTGCCACCCAGTGGGATGGGGGAGAGAATCAGGGGAAAAAAAGTAAAACTCGTGGGTTGAGATAAGAGCAGTTTAACAGGACAGAAAAGAAGAAAATAATAATGATAATAATAACAATAATAAAATTACAATAATAACAATAAAAGAATTTGAATATACAAACCAAGTGACGCACAATGCAATTGCTCACCAGTTGTCGACTGATGTCCAGTTAGTTCCTGAGCGGTAATCTGCCCCACCCCAGTCAAGTCCCCCCAGTTTGTTATATACTGGGCATGACATCACATGGTATGGAATATCCCTTTGGCCAGTTTGGGTCAGCTGTCCTGGCTGTGTCCCCTCCCAACTCCTTGTGCCCCTCCAGCCTTCATGCTGGCTGGGCATGAGAAGCTGAAAAATCCTTGACTTAGTCTAAACACTACTTAGCAACAATTGAAAACATCAGTGTGTTATCAACATTATTCTCATACTGAACCCAAAACATAACACTATACCAGCTACTAGAAAGAAAGTTAACTCTATCCCAGCTGAAACCAGGACACAGTACAATACTATGAACTGAAGGCTGGGCAGTCAAAAGGATGCATATACTGGTGTTACTATTAGTGCTGTCCTAATTCCACAGGAGACAGCTGATGCAGCCACTGTGTATATAGGGTTCTCTTGTCCTAAGCAAAAACATGCTTCTTACTAGTTTCTTTGAAGCATACAATCTTACCTATAACTTGACAGACAAATGAAGATGCTAAAATTCAAAACCAGCACCTCTTACTGTACTTCAGGAAGCCATTATGTGCATAAAACTTGTCTCTTTGTTGTGTGCTTTTGTTTTGTGTGTGCGTTAAACTGTACCAGTTAGCTTAGTAAAAGATGTCACTTATTCCTTCAGATCTTGTCTTCCTTTTATCTCTCTAATTACTTTCAAGTGTATGAGAACTGTTAGGACAAGGATATGAGTTACTGCACGTATCTGACATTTACTACTTAAAAACTTACTAAAAGCTGACAAAACAGAATGAGGCTATAGCTTTTTGGTGGTGCTTGGTACTTGCTACTATAGCTTCTTGTATTACTCTTGGGCTTTTCTGTATTCAACTAACTTTACATACTGTTAGAAAAGGTGTGCTTTTTAAATTTTGGCATTTGAAAAACTTTTCTTTCATTTGGGTGTCTCTTTTAAAAAGTAAATTTCCTTTTGCTTCTGACTCACTGATGGTTGTTTTCTTTATGTTAAAAGTTGGCCTCAAAGTTTTGCAATATTCCCCCACTGCCCCATTTGAAACAGGCTTCTGCATCCAAGGGGTGGTTTTTGTCTGCTTATTGTAAAGCATACAGAGGCACGTTTGCAACTCACCTGGGCCTTCAAGGGATCTTGTTTTTTGGCTTGAAATGAGGACACAGCAGTGTGCCAGACTATTATTTCTATCACAGTAGTTAGTGCCAGCTAGATTAAAAGCTGTTGTGCAGAATGCTCAATTGACGGGCAGAGAGAAGTGGTCTCTCCTCTCACAGCTTGTAACTCTAGCCTTGGTTGGATGTAAAGGCCTACTTGGCATTTGGAAAGGACTCCTTTGAGTAAGTGAAAGTGCCAGTAATTGTAGGGTCAAGGTTTCTGCTTGACATCCTGTGACGGCTGGTTTTGGCCCATTACATAGTGGAGTGCAGCTTCTCTTTCTCTTCAAATTGTGGTGTTCTACTGCTTCAGCTGAGGTGGATGGAGATACCTACTTGTCCCACAGCTCGTAATAGCTTGTGTACGTGCCTTTGAGTTGTTGAGCTGAATGAAAGAGAAATTTGGCAAGTAAGTTATATTTACCCTTTGTTCTGGGTTTTCCTGAATCACTCTTATCTTGGACTACTGGTGAGTCTGAAGCCTGTACCATGTCTTACCCGACTACCTTGTTAAGTGTGTGGTTTCCCTGGAACAGACTTTCCTACTATCCCAGTGTTGACTTGCCTAGATGTCACTTTTAAGTTAGCAAGGATAAACTACAAAAATCACAGAGCTACTCAAGAAATTACAGTGTCTCAGGGCCTCTAAATGCGGGAGGTCTTACTCCTTCTTTCTCCTCTGCTTTTGTCTGTGGCCGATATTTGCCTCTTGTACATGCTCTAGTTCTCATCAGATCCTTCAAGCAGCTCATCTGACGCAAATGTACCCAGCTCTTCCTGTTGGGTTAGTTTTTTGGGGGGTGGGCTTGTCAGGTAGTTGAATTCAATTTAATGGCAATCAATAAATGATACTGACTGCCAGAGCTACAAAAAGCAAGCACCGCACCAGGTATGTGGCTGGAAGGAGGAATGGCAAGGGAAGATTTCCCACTTTGGTGGTCTTAAACTGTTAAGTCCTCTCTGCATCTTGAGGAGCAGCAGCCTGAGGCTGCAGGTGCAGTTTGCTTTGGTACACCTTTAGCCTGCCGCTTCCTTACCGTTCTTCTGGGAGTGACAAGGTTCAGTCCGACCTTACAGTTTTCTGCTAGTTGTGTTAGGCTGCTCTTCAAAGTACAACCCAGATTTGTTCTCCTTGACTGATGGAGTTGGGTTTCTGGAGAAACTGTGTCCTGTGCCACAGTCTCCACTCAGTGTCTCTTGTTCTTAGGCTGCTGGAGTCAGTTATGTTCTTTCACCTGTGCAGCTGACCAGCCCTACCGAAAATTCATGGAAATCAATGGAAGATCTGTTTTTTTTCATTTGAGAGAGAAGGGGATGTGCAGTGGTGTTTTGAAAAATTACATTGGTGATACCTCCTCTTGTCTTCGTGTTTAAAACTTTTGGGTTCCTGTGGTGGTGGTCTCTGTCTTCAAAAAAAACCCCCCATATTTAATCATATAGGCCAAGCACTTCTTGGAATCTTTCCTATAACATAAGAGACCTCAAAGAGCTTGGTTTCCGAGTGTAGCAAAAAACAAAGCTGTGAGCATAAAGGCGATCCTTGGGACAGGTCAGGGGACTGGTACCCTGTTGTTGATAGCAGTCTGTAGTGCAGAAAGAGGTATGCAAAACTGTTTGAGTATACGGTAATCCTTTTGCAGGTTTACTGTTCTAGCTTTTGGCTGTCAGTGTCTGAGCTAAAGTTGCTGGGACTATTGTGCAAATGTTCACTATGGCTCTATTCTCAAGTTATCCTTTTCTGAATACCTTTGGCATTCACTTAGTGTGGCTGTAAGCTTTTTTACAGTATTGTTATTTGATGAAAGTGCTTCCTGACTGAGGGGGATATTAGGGTACGTATTATTTATTTAATGCTGCTGTCTTTTTAGATTGAGGTGCCCCAGTTCTTATTTTATGGGAAATAGTGAGTGAGCACTTTGACATAAGCTCTTTAAAGATTTTTAAGGTATCCCTTTTAGAAAGCGTTTCAAGAGGTATGCTTTGAGTGTCTTGTTTCAGCTTTCTGCTGTGCTGTTTTATGTGCCTTATGATATAAAACAAGAGTTGTAATAAGTGATCTCATGGAATGATTAGGTTACTAAGAGCAGACCTTTGTTTGCACTAGAAGCAGAGAGTCTTTGCCTCTCTTAGCCCAGGGAATTGGCTTCTACTAGCTGTGACTTGACTGTAGTGAGGCTAAAAAAAGTCTTCATTCATAGATTATTATTTCTTTATGCCAGAAGGAACAGTTGCATCACTTTCTTTAATCTCTGTCTATCAGTAACCATTAAATTTCATTGGATTATGCTTTTATTGAGCCAGGTAATGTGTGTTTCACTTGATTCCTTCCCCAAAGATTTCTGGTAATGATTTGAATGAAGGCATAGAGGATGGAGAATCACTTGCTTTCTGTGATAGCTTATTCTATTAGTGATTCTCTCTGTTTAATAATAAAAAGATTAAAAAAAAAAGGTAGCTGTATTGGGGATTTTGCTACTTACTGAATCAAGTGTATAGAATATATAATCTCCATCCTTACAGAAGGAGATGTGATACCCTGTAAATTACAGGGCTGTCTGATAGATAAGTAGGTAAATTAAGTGTTGGTAAAATACACGGTGACTAAATATTCAAGTCTTTTTGTCCAGGAGGATTGATTCGTGTGTGTCTGTTGTAGCGTCTTTGTCCTTTCATGGCATTGGGTAGAGGAGGTTGCGATTTAGCTTTCATGTGGCTGTTTTACTGTGATTGCAAATTTAGTGTATATATGCTCCCTCTAGTGGTCTTCAAATAGTAAACAAATTAGAAAAAGTGTCAGTAGCCTTAAGCATTGGTGCTTTTGATTATTTTCCATTAGAGATTAGTTTAAAAGTGTTTTTAAATTGAATTTATAAAATGTATTTCCTAGAGAGTTAATCTGAAACAAAAATAATTCTACTAAGAAGTCTTTTTTAGCTGGTGATCTTTGTTGGATTTAAAAAAACAGCCTAATAATACACATTCTGCCATGCAGCCAGCTCCATATCATTTAGTATGAAGGGCAGGCTGTGATGTTCCGAATACTGGAAAACCAAGATACTGTAATGACAGGCTTTTCTCTTAGGACTCGGCTGGAGTTTGGTGCTGGGCCAGACCTTAATAAGGCTTGTTGTACTTGGACTTATTTTGTGAACAGCCACTGGGCTCTGTCTCCATTACATACTTGGGTGCTCTTGGTTCTTTACACAGAGTCTGTTTAGATTTGCACAGTTAATTAGCTTGGGCTCCACTCACCATGAAAACATGTCTTCCAGCCCCAGACCAGCCAGCTTTGGAAACGGGGCTGGCTGCATTGGAATGGCAGCGTGCCTGCGGTCAGGGAGTCAAGCAGACTTAGGCTGCCTCTGCATGCAGGCAGTTCTGGTGACCCTGTGGATAATTAATCATTGGTCATATTGTTGTCTTTAGGAATATATAAGGATGTTACTAGTTTTTTGGTTTCTCTCTCTCTCTCTCTCTCTCTCTCAACAACATACCTGTTGGAGCATCCTGGAGCTCTCTCCCTGTTGGATAGAGGCTTGGGGAGGACAGCTACGGGCACTAACTGCGTTACTGGTCCTAGCTAAATTCACAAGTGAATATAACATAGGATATTTTAATGTTTTCAACTTTTCTCCCTCTGCCCCCCTCTTCCCCCTCCCCAATGTGTGCAGATTTTGGATAGTACTGTCTGCTTGCAGAAAGAGGTGTTTAAGAAATGTTTTGACTTTTTTCTTTTTGCCAGTGTTCAGTTCAGATAGAAGAACACTTAGAATTTGTCTGTCATAGATTTGTTGGGTTTTTTGTTTGTTTGTTTTTAACTTAGGCATGATGCCACAGTAATTCAAGCCCTGTGCTTCATGTATTCTCTATTTTATTCATTTCAAGTGATAGTTTTTGTTGCTCAGAGAAGAGAATTATTATGTGTTCTTTCTCCTCCCACCCTTTGAGCTTTTAGTGGTAGTATGAGACAGCATCCATTGCCTGCAACAGTTAATTTTCATGAAGCAGACAAGGCTCTAGGAGGTTAAACTAAAAAATATGAACCATGGAACTCCAGAAAGGGGTGAAAGTTAGTGGTTAAGAACCAGCTATAATACAGTTACACAGCATGAAGTGTCGATTAATTATACTTTTTAATATGTAGTTAATTCTGCCTTTTATAACTAGCATTCAGGATGGCAAAGGGATAGACTTGTTTTGTCAATTGTGTGCATGCCAGATGGAGCCTTAATATGTGTCAGCAGATAAATGGGCCATTATTAAGATTAGATGCATAATGATCATTTCAGCCTTGTTTATTTAGGTCATCGACAGTGGTAGATGATGATCTCTTTTATAAGCAAAAATACTTTGGGATCTGAAAATCTTTTGCTTTTCTTAGACTGCTATCAAAATAAATGTAAAAGGTTTGGTGTCTGGTTTTAAAGTAACACATTAAGTTAACTATTTAGTTTACTTAAGTGAGAACTGAAACAAAAAAATTTACAACCACAAATAATTCTACCAGTGGCTTGATTTGTTGTCCTGAGTAGTGAAGCTGATAGCTGTGTAAGCAGATGAATTTGTTCATTTATTAGATGGAACTCATGAAATTAATAGCTTGCCTAGTATTTCAGTGCATGGCATTTAGGTATTTACTTATTTAGTAGACAATACAATGTTAAGTTATATATGTATTCTTAAAATAACATCTGCTACAACTTTAGACTCCTTGCACTACTAAAAAACTTTGATGGTAATAAATATCTGTGTTTTGTTTCAGGTTGCAGTGTAAGATTTTGGAAGTCATAGCTCCAGCCCATCACAATGGAATGGCGAATGGCCATGCCAGCAGCGCTGATGCAGACACAATTGTCATCAGCGACAGTGATGACTCAGAAACGCACAATAGCTCTGCACAAAATGGGTAAATGATACTTTTACAGTATAAAGCATTTGGGCTGGGTGGAAATGAGACTAAAGCAGACGTGGCAGGGTCTGACCGAAACACATTACTTGATCTGTATGGATTGTGAGCGTTCAGCCAGCTGAAGGTGACAAGCTGAATATTCACAGGTGCCAGTTATGTTACATGTAATCCACCAGAGAACTGTGCATTATGAGGAATGAAGTACCTACAGAAAAATCATTGTTAATCTGTTTGGAATAACAGTGTTTCTGTTGAGGGATGGTGGAAGAGCAATGTATGCCTGTCACCAGTCCTCTCTGTGTTGCAGAACGTGTGCTGCTATAGCTTGGAAAATGCAGTTATGTTCTGCATTTCTAGAGTCTGGTACTACTTAGGATGATGTATTACTTCACTTCCATCATGGGGCTCAGAGTTGAGATTGCCTTTATAATAAGAGGACATGCTCTTACTGGAACTTTCTGAAAAGTGTTTCCGGAGACTTAATGTGTTTGCGTCCAAAATATGAAAATGTACAAAGCTTTCTTCATTATGCATGTGTCCATATAAATATATACCATTGTATTTAATGGATTTGATTATGATTTTAGGTGCAGTGAAACAGTGTGTGTCTTGTCTTAAGGAACTGCCTCTAGGCTGGAGTAGCTTAGTAACATTGAACAAGAGAACTTCCTGGCTATAATTCTGGTGTTTAATTTGGAGTATCCCTTTACCGACCAGTAATTGAGCTTATATATGCAGCTTATCCTAGCAGTATAATGAGAAGACAGATTTCTGTGCTTCACAAGCACGATGTTGATGAAAGAAGAGGGTTTGAAGTGGGTCTCTATCTTGTATCTAGCAATATACAGGCTTTACGTGAACTGTCATTGACTTTGAGATGTCATGTGGATGTAGAAGTTATTAATTGCTGCATGAGGACTTCCATGTCCTGACATGCCTTGAATAACTAGGGTGGTGCTCCTCACTTGGCTAAGAAAATAACATGGGATAAATAATTTTTAAAATTCTCTGCTGTCTCTTGAAGGCAGTGACCAAGTTGTTCATGAAGAGGTCCTACATCTTTGAGAAAATACATGCATTTTCTGTGTTACACAAGGCATATGGCATTTGAAAGGAGGTTATTATTGGAATTACGCAAGCGTGCACAGAGCTGACTGTAGGATTGATCCCTTTATATTGCTGTCACTTCCACGCACGCAGAGCTGGTAGTAAGACTGAGTCTTACACTCCCAGTCAGTGGTTCTCCCCAGCAGATTACTTATTTTGACAATGCAGAGAAGGGAAGGAAAATAATTTATTTCTCTTAGAAAGAGAAATCTTATGAGAATATACAAATTTTTGAATCACTGTTCTGTGGCATACCTCACAAACATTTATGCTACAAGCTTAAATTGCAAACCTCTTACAGAGGAGGTAAATTGCAGTTTACTTCCAGTAAATGCTTACTGGAAGTTTTAAGTGAGCCTTTTTATAACAAATGCAAGAGTGTAATAATGCTTCAGTTAGTTTCTGGGTATATGGAAACTCAGAAAGTATTATTTCCTGTACCTGTAAAACCTATCTGAAAGTAGAGCATTGTTTGTCAGTTTTTGTATATTGGCATCTAAGATTCTTTATACCCTTACTCATAACAATAAGAAATCCCACTGACATAATTTTGCAGACCTAATCCTTCAGGGACTATGTTTTGCTGTTTATGGAGAAACTTGGATGTGGGAAGTATGGATGTTATTTGCCTTGGGACCAATGTCAAGTTGATATGCGCAGAACCACAGTTCTGCCTCCGTCTGCGCACAAATCTCCAGGTTTTGAGACCCAGCCTCCGTGCAGAGCTGCAGTACCGTTAAACAATGGTACAGCAGATGCTTGGTGTGTTTGTGAGAGAGGGGGAGGGGAGCACAGCACAGATTGATGGGCCATCTGCAAATATTTTTCCTAAAGAATCTGTAAGGCTAGAGAATCTTAACTGAAAATAGATGTCATTAGAGATCCCAACCTTTCTCTGACCCTGCTTCTGTCTGTGTGGGGCAGAAATAGCCACATGTTCTGTACGAGTGTTCCTGCTGACCTTTTTTATTGTGTTCTGCAGTAAAAGCTGAGGTTGTACAGGGAGAAAGAGGCCAGGACGCCCTCGCTCCTGCACTCCCTCAGAAAAACAGGCTGCCTTGTAAGGCCTGGGTTACAAAGGTAGCAATCTTCTGAGATCTTAAACTGTTGATACTATGCCCTGGGACCCTCTAGTACTGTAGGATAGTGATCATCACAGAATAGCAGCGTTCATACCTTAAACTGCTAGACTTAGGGGTAAGGTTGAACTCTTGCATTCACTTTAGCACTCAGCAGCAGTCCGGAGATTGAGGGGCTTGTGCTGCCAAATACTTACAATACTAGCTGCAGCTTAATTCATGGCATTCCTCCTGCCAGGGCTATGAATAATGTGAACCATCAACCGTATCAGAAATACTAGAAGAAAAATCCCTTCTTGGCTTGCGGGCTGGTTCGTGGCAGTAATTTGGGTATTTATTCAATTTGAAGTGAAGTATCATCTTTTTTTGGGGAAGCGTTATTTGTTTCTGCAAATTTTGGGATGCAACCAGACGTAACAAAGTTTTTTGAAAGAATGCCAGTGGAAGCTTACATCCAGATTTTTTGCCATCTTCAACCTAGTTTTCTGCCTCTACTTGGAGAAGCAATTATGAACAGGATATGTCAAAAGGTGCAGCCATAGCTTGTCATTACAGCTATACAATGTCTTCAGTAGAACAAATCTTTCCTCATTTTTCTTATCTTTCCTCTTTTCTTTCTTCCTCTCTCATCCTTCCATCCCTTGAATCTAATAATAATGATGGTAGGTCTTAGTCCTCTTTGTATTGTAAGGAAAGACCAAAGTACTGGGTCAAAGGCAGCTTAAGACCTTCATCAAAATGTTCAAAGTCAGGATTTTGTTGCAAAGTGCTGTTGTCTTGTCTCTAGAGCAGTATAACTCCTTGTTGAAGTTTTGGTCAGATTCCAGAAAATATTTGCAGTTCCAAATGGGCAATTGTAATTGCTCAGTATAGAGTATCTTGTCAGTGGCAACCTTCAAAGGTGTGCAGAGCCCAGCTTTTCTATCACGATGAATATACTGACGGGTTACCTCTGTGTAAGGCTTGCACTGGAGCATAAGGAGACCATAAATGATTGTGTTATTTGGCTAGCATTCTTCAAGGCGCGTTTTTCTGTTCCCACACTTAATCAAACAGAAGCAGAAAAGCCACTGTCTCTTTTTGGAAAAGCAGGACAGCATTCATTTTAGATACACTCCTGATGCTCTAACCCTCAGTATTTTCTGTGCAATTTTTCTAGCTCAACGGTACTGCAAGATACAGGTAGCTTCAGAAGGACTCAGACCCGATAGTATAGATAGTCATGTCCTGGACAAGGTAACTCAGAAGGACAAGATCTCAGAAGTTTCTTGGTAAAGCTACCTTAAGACCATGCTGTCTGAATATAGTCCAGCAGAACTGTAAGCAGAAATTTATATCCAGGTCATGTGGTCACTGTGCCAAAGTAACTGAAGGGCTGGTGAGATTATTATCTGTCAGTGGTTCAGAATAACCTCATTCAAAAAATGCAAGACTCTGCCAGGTGTTAGGCATGTTTACTTGAGTGCAGTAGAAACTAGTATAATATGGGTAAGTCAGTTCCAGATTTCTCCTAGTAAGTTACAAGATATTCTGTATTCTTTTCTCGGGATCTGGTGGTCTCTCAGAGCTGTCCTGTGAAGACTTGCTGTAGGGGATCTCTGCTACAAAATGGGTCTAACCTTTGCTAACTCTTACGTGTTTTATAGAATGGTTTATAAAGTAAAATATAACAAAAAAAATTATTATGACTTTTATGCCGAAGCCACTAGATAATCTGTATAATTTTTAAAGCTTTCTACATGTACTGAATGACCTTTTTCTTCCTCTTTTGCACTAAACAAAATTTTTACTTTAAATTTGGTTTTATGGAGGAATAAGTTAACTTCTTAGGATAATCACTGGAAACTGAGAGACTAAGCAGAAAAAACTTAGTGTGTTTGGAAATTAGGTTGGGGCTATTCTGTGTGATCCACTAAAGGTAAGAGAAGGACTTACTCAAACTAAAAAGTAAAGGTTAACAATACAAGAGTTAACCATTTGATTATTCTTTGGGCCCTGCTTTTGATTACAGACAGTATTGGAGCTTTGAATCTATTAAAAATGTATAAATAAGCTAATACACTTTTGGTATGACATTGGCACTCTGCCTTTTGTTTTGTATCTGAACACTAATGTGTTTGGGTCCTGTAGCTTGTTAGACTAAAGGGCTGGAAATGCAGGGGTGTATGGTGAGGGAACAAGTTTATGTTTGATACTATGCAGAAATTCCTAGCAACAGCCTTCATTACTTTAGCTTTCCTATCTGGAGACTGAAGATGGTGATGGAAGACCAAGTCACCGTATGACCAAAATACTAACCCTCTTTTAACAAACTTAAAATTATAGACAGAGATGTTAAAATCTTGCCAGTGGGTATACTGAATTGCTTTGTTTATACAGTTTATCTCTGTTTTGCTAATATGACTATCTGGGTGGGTTTTTTTGTTTTTTTTTTTTTTTTATTTTCGTAAATTGGGGATGGTCTGAGTGACTCAACTTGAGACTTTTAACTTGGATAGCATCATGCAAGGCAGACCATGTATATCATAATGCTTA
This sequence comes from Aquila chrysaetos chrysaetos, assembly GCF_900496995.4. NCBI lineage: Eukaryota > Metazoa > Chordata > Aves > Accipitriformes > Accipitridae > Aquila > Aquila chrysaetos. Next base: position 29,651,854 of record NC_044005.1, read on the forward strand.
CCTGTAGGTCAAGCAGACACGTTGCTGTTTCCAAGTCTAAATCCTCTCTTCTGCCCTTTCATTTGTTTTTAACTGTGTTGATCATTTAATCATTGTAAACTATTTTTCTCCGAAAATTTGCAAATTATTCTCATCTAAAATGACACCAAGTGTGGATAAGTACTGTTTCTTTTACACTTCATTTGTATGAATTAATGTATTTATTATTAGGCATCTGAATGTTGCATTTCTTTGGACTTCTGTTTCAGAGTTGGGGGGGGGGGGAAGAATTGGAGCAAATTTCATACTCAAAAACCTTGCAAAGGACAGTTCACTACATATTGTGTGTGCTCTTCATAGGGGTAAAGAATAGCAAGTGGTATATTGATTTATTTTGTTTTGTCAAAGACTCCACCTTCAAGCATTTTGTAAATGCCAGAAGGACTGACAATGATGATGAAATGCGTAGCTGTAAATCTCCTAGTTCATCCATGTAACTTCTTCACCTTCCCTTACTGATGAAATAAGATGATGGTTGGATTTTTCCTGATAAAGCAGTATGACTTCTGATGACAAATTACCACCCTGGGAGAATTTAGTTCTGTTGTTCAATAGCAAAATGCAACATTATTTAAAGCAAATCTCAGTAGTTTAACTCTGTTCATGAAGTCTGTCTATAAATACACCACACTATTTAAAGTATGTTGTCTATGGCAAAACCCCTGCCTTTGTTTTTAAAGGAATTTTGTTTTGGTAGCACACCAGACCTGGGTGGTTATTCTCCTAGGAAGAGGTGTAAGAGAAGTTATGTTATGTTAAAAATGAAGAAATATTTTCCATGGGGGGAAAAAAAATCTAGTTCTCTGTAGCTGATAGCTGTAAAAGGGAAGTACACTTTGGGGGGAAAAAAAATGTAACTTGATAAGCATTTCTTTTAAAGCGTAGATGCATTGCCTTATGATTCCTGTTATTTTCAGAACATTGTTGGTGAGTGTGTTTTTTCTAAATTGATATTTCAGAAAAATATTCTACCTATTTTTTATTCATTTTGAGACGTGATCTGTAGCTCTTTGGGTACTACTTTTATTCATTTTATACAACCCTGTCTTTTGGGCTCCTTCCTCGTCGTCTTTTTTCTCCTTTTTCCTGCCTTTCTGTTGCCATCATGAGTACCGAGAGTATTAAGGAGATGATTTTCTGAGGGGTAGCGATGTATCATTACTTGTTTCCCTCTTTGTTCTTCCTGTCCTTCTCATCTTCCATCTCCCTGCTAAGAAAACCAACATTCCTGATCCCTTTTCCTGTTCCTTGCAGGAACTGGCTTTGATGCAGATCTAAATCTAGTGGCAGGAAAGTTGGCAGAAGTGAATAGGTCCTCTTTGGTACCAGTGGAAGTTACAGCCTGTATTAAATATGGCTGGGTATTTTCAAGAGGTCCATTGTGTATGCATATAAATATATTAAATGTGTACAATACAAGACTGATGTTTTGTGATTGTAGTTAACATCTTAATTTTTAAAATTTTTTTTTAGGGAGAAGAAAGCCATAATTGATCCTTCTTTGTTCAAATACAAAGTCCAACCTATTAAAAAAGACCTATATGAAACTGTTATTGTTAAAGCATCTCAACTAAGGTAAAAATTAGTATATGAAAGTTAAAATTGTACTTTATAACTGAGTTGTGTAAGTCACTGTAAGATGTTTTTGATAGAAAATGGCATTTTAAAATAGTGTGTTAGAACTACTAGTTAGAGGCACTGTAACAAAATACTGTTTCACAGGCTTTCTGTACCAAGGGTTCCAAGCTTCACTAGTATTAACACAGATACCCACTCCTTACAAGTCTCTGCTTTCGCTGGCACACAGATGAGACCTGCTGTTGCTTCTGATACCTGTGCCTACTGCTGTGACTGATGGAGTAGGTGAAACCTATTCTGTAATATTGATGAACTATTGGCATTGTGAGCTCTCTCTCTCTGTGGTAGCATTACTGGTTCGAAATGTTGGAGCAGACACTGGCAATCAGACTGCCTTACTGCTTTAAAATAGAAAGCCGCAAAGAGTTTTTGCTTCTTAAAGAACATAATTTTGTCTAGAATTTAGTTAAAACATTTTTCTTAGAGTAGATGGTGCATCAAAACTTTATAAACTGTATACTTTGAAAAAAAAACTTCTGTAATTTCAAGTCATTTAGTTCCAGCATGGATCGAGGTTAGTTTTTTCATTAAACTGTTCCTGTGTAGTTGGTTTTCTCCTTGCCATGAAGTAGTGCGGGTTCCCTGGGATGCAAGGAAGCTTTTAGAGTGCACACTGTCCTATAGCGAGGAGTGCCACAGCCTGATCAAGCAGTGTGTGAATTCACTCCTCTCGCTTGTTGGCTTGACACTCCTGTGCCTTACCTCCCTGTCTGAGAGATGGGAATGCTGCTTTCCTGCTGTCCATGTTTGTTTGTTTTCACCCTCATCTGAAACAATGGGACTTTAGCTTTATTTGGGGATTTTAAAAGCTACTGTGATAGAAAGGAATGTTGGGGGGATCTAGCAGGCATGAATAGGCTGTGGAGTTTGCCTGTATGTGTGTATAAAAGGGGACATGCCAGGATCTTCAGGACAAAAGTACAGATGCATAAAACAACTGTTTAAGTATTACTTGGGTTTTGTTTTGTTCATAAGGAAATTCTTAATTGAATTGGGGTTGCGAAGAATGGCTGTTAGTTACAATAGTAAGGGTGTAATTTATAATTAAGAAAATGAGAAAAAAGGTCAATCATATTATCTGTTACGTGTTCTTGCACATATTGTCAGCTGTACTTAAACAGTAATTATAGGTGTTAGTTGCTAATGCTACCTTTCTTTCCTAATACAGCCGGAGGAAACATCTCTTTTCTCGTGATAGACTTAAACTTTTTCTGAAACAACACTGTGAACCACATGATGGAGTCATTAAAACTAAGGTAAATAAGAAGGAATAATTTGTGGGATAAAATATTGACCTAGTCTTTTTCTTGCTCGTCTCTACTAGCTGCTCAGAGCTGCTTTTTTAAACTACATCAAGCTTAGCTTTTTGTAGGTGTAATATATTGAGTTGCTATTTGGCTTTTCCAAAATAAAATGATGAATACTGCAACTTTTTCTGTAAAAACAGGTTTTTGTTAACCTTTGCTTGTAAACAAGGTGGTATTTTTTCTGTAGATGAAGCAGAGTTTAATTCTCTAATTTATTCTTTAGCTACCAGTTTAGAAAAGTCCCCAAAATAAAAATGGGAGCTTTTACCCAGAAAAATGTTATTTATTAAAATGTAATATATTTTTGCTTAGTCAAACACATGAGTTGTTTTCATTCTTCAAGGTATGCAGCTGGTATTTCTGAGTCAAACAAAAATTAACTATTTCTGGTTTGGTACAGTAACCTAATACTTTTCTGTTGTAATGCTTTTAGCTGGAAACTATCTTATTGTAGGTTGGATTCAGTCTCTATAGTTCTTCAGTGAGACAGAAGTACCAAAGAGTTCAGGTGGCTGGAATAGGCTTTTGATGAGCCCTTACGCTGAAGATGCATACCTTTGTTCATCTTACATGCAGATATATGGTGGTATTTAGTACAAGTTCAGACTAAAGTTCACATCTTAGTCTGTGCAGGATGGCTGTGCAGAGAATTTCTGTTTCCTGGTGCTCAAGGAATTGAGCAGCTTTTCCCACACTTACCAAGTAGGCAGCAATTTCCCTTGCCTTGCATGTTGTACCACAGGAGATCCTGGACTCTTTCACTGTGTATTGCAGCCTTGATCCTGAAATCCTTCTTCTCTTCATCTTGTTTTTAGAAAGGAACATGTTAGTTTATTATGTTTTGTATTTTGTGTGTGTGTTTAAGAGAAATCCTCATACAGCTGTGTAACTGCTCTTTCTGCACAGGAAAGCTCTGAGAGATGAGAGCATCAATGAGAATCTTGCCTCTGAATGTTGTGGAAAATAACAAAGGCAACTAATTTCTATATAAGTTTGTAACTTTAAAGTCTGTCTCTCTTAAAGAAATGGAAAGAGAAGAAAATAGAGCTGAAAGGGATAAACCACCCCCTTCCTTGGGCTTGTTAGTGATCATGTTGTCTTTGATGTGATACAGTGCGCTGGGTCTAGTGATCTATTAGCAGTGCTTTCTGGTGCCTCAGGAAGGTTGTAATACTCTGTATATGTGTGCATTTGTCATCTTCTCTTTGGGCTTTTTGTGGAGTGGCTCCTTGTTCCCTTGCTGATTGCCTTGTGTTTCAGCAGTTACGTGAACATGTCCTGTTTGGAGTGTCTCCTTTGTATCCTCATCTGTATCAGTTGATAAGGGCAGAATTCCTGAAGTCACCAGGTTGAGAAAGCCGAATTGAAAAGAAACTTTGACAATTCAGATTGAGAAAAGTCATAAATTTTATTCTCATCCAGAAATATTTAAGTAGATAGAGAATTATGTCATTCTTGAGTAAATTAATTTTCCGGCTTTCTTTGTCAAAAGTAATTCTCAATACATTTCAGTAACTTGCTAGGAAGACTGTGTCCAGCTGTGTTTGCTAAAAGGCATCTAAAGAAATAAAAGCTTACGAAATGAGACCAAATTCTATCTTCAGATGTGTGCTGCTTACGTTACTATCCACTTGGTGGATTAACTCTACACTTACACTATTTCAGAGGTTTATTTCTTATTCTGAGCTAACCAGTTGTCAATCTAGTAACTTTTATTGTCTTTTTTTTGTGATTTAATGATTCATTAATTAGCTTGTATTTATGAAAAGGTAAGAATTTCACAATGAATACCTGTTTTCATCTTAAGGCAACATCAATTGCAAAATACAATCTAGCAGAACAAAATTTCTCCTACTTCTTTCCTGATGACCCACCCACGTTTATCTTCAGTCCTGCAAGCAGACGGCGAGGGAGACCTCCAAAGAGGGCATCTACTAGTCTTGTAAGTAATAGCATTTTTAACTCCAGATGAAGACACATCAGCATAGTCTTTAAGTTCTTCCATTTTCCGTGAACTTTCAGAACGGTTGGAATGCAAGGTTGATGATGTGCTTGCTTTTTTACTTTTAGGATGAATTGGGATATATTACATAATTGATATTAAAGTAGACTGTTTTATAGTTAAGCTGGTAAAAGGGACCATGCTCAATGTTATCTTCTGATTTTTATCTATCATATTTCTGTGATCCCACCAAGAAACTAGCATTTCAGTGTGTTATGAAGGCACATAGAGTACTTGTCCCTTCTGGGAATGATTAATAAATAATTTGCTAAAAAACTTTAATTTGTACTCTTAGATACAATTATGTCACTTGCCCTCAGATACAGTTATGTCACTTGCTTGTATTTAAACACAGCGAAGCTTAGTGCTCTAAACTACTTTATTAAAAAGAAAGCTGGAATAAAAAGTTCTGGGTTTTCTCCCTGTCCTGTCTGCCATCACCCCGCCCCAACTATTACACCGGATCTCTGAGGACTTAGTATGTTTGTGGGAAACTCTTACAGCCTGTTTTTATTCTTGTTTTAGAGAACTGTTGAAAAATTTGGAATATCTGTTGCTAGTCATTTCACTGTAGATATTATGTTCTTTTTTTTTCTGCCTCCCCTCCGAATTCTCTATCAGGAGGACGATATTACTGCTAAACAAAATACCCAAGGAAACAAAAGTAAAGTAGCAAAGGAAAAGACAAGGTTCCAGAAGCAAAAAGAAGATATGCAGGCCATGGGTAAGTTGAGGTTTAGTCCTGTGACTAGTAGAACCAGTTTTTGCAGCTCTGAGAGCAGGCCATAATTAGAGTATTTTTGGGGTTGTTCCTTTCAAAGGGAAAGTGTACTAAGAGTGCAGTGCCACAGCACTATTGCGAACTGCTCCTTTTGGTGGTTAGAATGGTTGTTTCCTGAAATTTTTTTTTTTTTTTTTACACTAAACTGGGGAAATGTAGGAAACTTGCAGTCGGGTTGTGTTGACTTCTATCTCAGATAAATGAAGAGCAAAATAAATTTTTGCAGAAATTTGATTTGTGAAGTCATGTGTAAGTTTTACCAGCTGAAGGTATATCAGTACATGAACATTTGACACAAATCAATCTGTTGTACGAGGAAAATCTGTAAATGGAGAAACTATCTCAAAATTTAGAAGAATTGTAATGCTTTCTAAACCTGTAATAATCTTTAAGGAAATCTTCAGTCTTTCTGAAGATGTTTGTGCACTGATATTTAAGGTATGTCTAAATGTTCTGCAAGATTACTTATAGTATGTTTACAAACTTTTCTAACTGAAAGAGCACAAATCACTTAATTCAATCAGTCCAAAATAAGAATCTTTTATTTTTGGCTTGGTTTTGACCTGTTTCTGATCTATTTAAACTTGATTTCAAATTAAGTAAGGGGACCCACATGCCTTTTGTGTGGGTTGAATTGGGTTAATTGGTGTGTCTTTTTGAGGAGACAAAGCTCAGACAAGGAGATGTTCTTCTGGATTGTAAGCACTGATGTCCTTCCTAAGGAAAGGCTTTCATCTGTGGAAATATTTCAGTGAACTTCTAGTTTCTACCTCTTGTTGCCATTATCACAGAATGTTTTAGGATGGCAGAGATGTCTGGAAATTATCTAGTCCAACATCTGCTTAAATAACTGCAAAGTTGTCTTGAGGCTGCTCTGGGCCTTTTCTTCATAGGAGGTGGGGACAATAGGGCTTCATGAAACTTGTGTCCACTTTTTTGCACAACTAGCATCTATTTGTTTATGTGCTGGAAATGACAGCCCAGAACAAGGTAATAGCTTATCAACATCAAAGCTACTTCCTTTCTTGTGTGGTGTTAACTAGAGCTTCTAGAAGGCTAGTTAAGACACATGCTAGCTCAAGTTTATCTTTGTGTTATCCTATTGCACCCCAAAACCCAATGCCCTTGAAACATACAGTTTCAAACAATGAAAGAGCAATCAGCCTTGAAATAAGTTGTATAACATGGAGAACCAAATATATTCTTTATATTTTCTGCCACGACACTAGAAAGCTGTCACAGCATGTTGATACTCGGACTTTGTAAATGCTTTCTCTTCTTTGTTGAGGATGTAAAATAATGATGAATGCATCAAATAAATAATAATTTAAAAAATATATTGTGGTATCACACTTGTTCTGTGTGTTCATTTTTGCCCCAATGTTGGCCCATGATTATAAATGTTTGTTGTTTTTTGTTTTTTTGGTTTTTGTTTTTTTTTAAAAAAGATGCAGTTTAATTTGAAACTGGCAACATGTTATACCGGTTGTTTGAAAAGTATGATCCCATCCATACAATAAGCCTGAAAGTACACTTCCAAATATACTATATTAATGTAATTTAATATTAATCTACACATTTAACATGTAAATAATGTTTAATTGGAATGGCAATTACTGACATTCATAAAGTCTCCTATAAAGAGCTGCTATGGTACTTTACTAATGATGTGAAAAGGCAGCAAAATGCTAAGAACATTGAAAAATCAACCTTCTCACTATGTAGAAGACTATGGGGGATCAGCTTCACTGCTTTTGTTTGCTGGGTGAGAGACATGGCTGGTATGTGTAGTAGCTATCTGTAAAAGCAATCTAGCCCATTTTCAGAATTTTGTAGGAAAATGTAATCAAAATCCTTTTTTCAGTGCTAGCCTCTTGGTAATAGAAGTAAGGATCTTTTTTCATTTTCTTCACTTGTGATTCTAGCTTGCTTGTTTATTCAGTTAAAATGGTAAGCCCCCGACCTGCTTTTGTTAGCCTATGTGTGGGTTGACAGACACTGTCTGTCCACAGAAAGTGGAAATTTGTATCTTGCTGTTCTTCTGCAGACAACTACAAAGAAATCTGGATCTCCTCAGGCAATAACATTTATTACCTATTAAAGTTCAGCTTAAACTGTGTAACAGAAGTAAAACTTGCACAAAAACCACTGAAGTACTAAGTAGGTTTCAAATGTATTGACTTTTCAGTAATTCAATAATAATTAAATATTTAAAGATCACTTACTTAAAGTTTTTACTATCACAATTATTTCATGGTTATATGCCACACCTAGTTGTGACATGCTTTTATTAAGCAGTCATTACTAAATATGTTGCTGTAATTTATATGTGGTCGGAATCAGTTCTCATCTTCATATGTAACTTGATAGAAACCAATGAACAAGTACGAAACTTCTGTATACTCATAAAAACAGAGAAATTTGACTTTATTACAGTGATGACAACTTTGTAAAATATGTATAATACTTAGGCTTAAAATTCTGATTCTTTAAAGAACTTTCAAGTGGTTGAATTTCTGGTTGGCATAGAAACAATTCAGTCTTCATAACAATATCTTTTTCATGTGGTAATTATAAAAAGATCAGTCTGTTTAGCACTTAAATAAAATAAACATTTTATAAAAGAAATAACTTTGGTTTATTTTTTTTCCTTTCATAGCTTTTGAAAAAGCTAAATTAAAACGAGAGAAGGCAAATGCTATGGAAGCTAAGAAAAAGGAGAAAGAAGATAAGGAAAAAAAGAGAGAAGAATTAAAGAAGATTGTGGAAGAAGAAAGGATGAAGAAGAAAGAAGAGAAAGAGAGACTCAAAATAGAAAAGGAAAAAGTAATGCATTTGCAGTATATGTGTTTCATATAGGAACAGTATAATGGCTTTCTAGTTTTAGTTGTTTCTTAGTTTCTATCTACTTAAAGTTATTTTCCATTAACTGTTTTCAGTTCATAGAAATGCACTCTAGAAGAATAGGCGTTATAAGATACGATTATGTATTTGTATTTCAGGATGATGTTCTCTATATTATAATTTTAGTTCACAAAAAGTTCACTTTGAACTTACTTCTGAAGTAATTTGGTGTTTGGGTTGGGTTTTTTTTGCCAATAATGCATGACAGTATTTGATTTGATGGTTGTCTTCTACTTAAAGACACTGTACTGCATCAGATTCACAGCATATTAAATGGTTGTGGGTTTCCTTGTGTTTTCTCTTTGAATGGAAATTGCTAAATAACTTTTTGTCACTTAGAATATGAAGAAATTATTTATTCCACTATATTTTACCACAGCCACGTCCACTATCTATTTTGATGGTCTTTTTTTGTGGCAACTTTCATAAATACTCTTTATTTTTAGCTGTTTTTTGCTCAGCCACTTCCATTTAAAAACCAAACAAAAAACCCAACAAAACCCCATGTCTAATCCAACAAAGTATCACCACAGTTTACTCTAAACATTTTTGCCAATATCTTCTTATACAAAATAAAAATTATTAGATTATTTCATTCTAATTAAATATGTTTTAGTTTTATTTTTCAGTGTGATTGAAATAGCAAGCGGTGCAGTTCCAGAAACTATAATAGGGTGATCTGACCATATTTTATATACAATTGTGACAATCTTTTTCAGGAAAGAGAGAAGCTGCGTGAAGAAAAAAGAAAATATGTGGAATACCTGAAACAGTGGAGTAAGCCTAGAGAAGATATGGAGTGTGATGATCTTAAGGTATGATTGAATTTGGAATAGCTCAAGCTCGTACTTTACAGGGTCCTCACACTAGATTCTCTAATGCAGAGGCAGATCTAGATTTGATCTGAATGCTCGGGGTTGTGAATCACCTGCAGTCATGTAATGTTTCCCAATGGCGATGCTAATAGGATCGTCTGCATTTTCACCCTCCAGAAAAACTTCTGGACTGAGAAGTCCAGTCTGAACAGGCTGTTCTCAGTCTTAACATGGTACAGATGTATTTTTAAAGCGCTGACCTTACTGAGTGGAGGCTATTGAGTATGCCTGACTTTTCTGTTAAATATACAAGATAAGCTTACCTAGAGTAAACCTGAGTTACTTAAAAGATTTGAGTAATGAAGAAATCAAATTTTTGTCTGCAAAAGGTAGAAAGGACATTAGCTTGTTACTCCCTGTGGCATTCTTTTGATTAAAACTCTAGCAGTATCCTTGCTTAATGAGCATCTTTCTGGATGATCTTGGAAACCTATAGAAAGTAACAAGAATTTACCTTCCAAAGAACTTAATGCTCTAGAGTATTGTACATAACATTCTTTAGTGTTATATATTTATGTATACTTTATAATGATTAATTTTGGCAGGGGATAGTAAAGGGAGGCAAAACTGTCAGAAACACAAGAAAGGGAGTTTATTTGAGGCACACAGGGAAACATGACAAGTGCAAAGAGGACAAGTGGGAATAGAGGAGAGTGTTAAATGAAGTGGTAGCACTGGTTGGGAGGAATATGAGAATTTAATATATTTGCAAGGAGAGCTGTACAGGCTGTTAAAGATGAGTGAAAACTCTTAGCTGTATATAGAAAGGGAGAAGAAACTGAAGAAAGGGAAGAGCATTGTTGAAACGAGAGGAAGCTGTGCAAAACAGTGCTGCTATGTTTCAACTGGAAAAGAAAAAGGGCGGGGTGGAAAAGTATTATCATCACTACAGTGAAAATTGACAAGAATGTGAATAAAGATGAGTTTAGGTGAGGACTTCATTTCAAAAAATTGCCTTCACAGGAAATGTATGAAACACGTTACTGTGTTCTTCTCAAAGCATAGTATTTGGCATTCTTGTCGTTAATGTTTGTGAACTATCACCTTTGTGGAAAGGAGCCATCTTTCTGGAAATTGTTTGACTCTGTTAAGAAACATTAAGTGAAGACAAATCTTGAAGAGTTACATCAAGCTACTAATTTGAAAGTCAAACTCAGTGTTAGACACTGTCATCTGTGGTGTCTCTGTTAAGTGGCCTTGTTACATGGTTACATCAGCTCCCTTTAAAATGTCTTCGGCTATCATAACTGCCTTACCAACACAAAAACCAGAACACTCAGTCATTAGACATGATCTTGCATATCCTAGTATTAGATGGGTGTGTTTTTATGTGAATGTGTTGGGTTTTTGTTTGCTTGTCTTTGCAAGCAATAATGAGTAACTTTTTTAAGAATATGTTTATTTTTGCTTGTCTGGACAGTTCCAGCAAACTTAAAACTCTTGTGAAACAATACAGGTTTAAAGGAAAACTCTTGGCAGCCAGGGTTCTTAACTTGTAGTGGGTTTGAGTTCCTTTAAACAAAGATACAAAGTCATTCAACTTCATGAACATGAATAAACTTTGATCTCAAAAGATTTACGTCCAAGTTGCATGCTCTTTGTTTTTTAAAGTTAGTACCACAGATGTTACCGTGATAATTGATTATGTGTCTTGCAGAACTATTTTCAGTAAAATGTAAAGAATCCGAACACATACACCCCTTAGAATCATAGACTGTTTGGTTTTAATCATTTGTGTACTCTGCAGAAAGTAGATACAATATTAAGTTGTCCCATTTGAATTGCAGGAACTTCCCATTCCAATGCCAGTGAAGACTAGACTTCCTCCTGAGATCTTTGGTGATGCTCTGATGGTTTTGGAGTTTTTATATGCTTTTGGGGAACTTTTTGATCTTCAAGATGAATTTCCTGAAGGAGTGACTTTAGGCAAGTTGTCGTTTACGTGGCAAGGTGCCCTAATTTTGTGGTGTCCCTTCTCCAATCAAACAACCAAACATCTTAAGTGCACCCAAGTACCAGTGCTACAAAATTTTCTGTGCAGCTTTAATATGTCAGTGCTTACACATGCATATCAATCCAGTTTTCTCTTCACAGTCAACTTCTGCAGTGTTTATAAAATCAAAATTAATTTCAATGTAGAAGCTTGTTAATCTACTTATTAAAATGTCTACTTGTACTTTATTCTTGCAGTTATATATTAAGAAAATAATGTTTTGTCAGCACTCTTTCTGACACCATCACCTTAGGAATATTTGCAGTAAATTATGGAAAAGTAACTTGATTATCATACCTGAAGGAAAAAAAAAATGTTTTCATTCTTCAGTACATAATCATTTTCCAACTTTGCGGCAAAAGTGACGCTTCTTAAACTTTATTCACAGAAGTTTTAGAGGAAGCTCTTGTAGGAAATGACACTGAAGGCCCACTATGTGAATTGCTGTTTTTCTTCCTGACTGCCATCTTTCAGGCAATGGCCGAAGAGGAAGAGGAAGTGGCCAAAGATCAAATAGCTGATGCTGAGACCAAAGGTCAGATCCTTAATTTTACTGCTGAAAAACTGAAATTCCACTGGAATTAACTTTAAACTGCATGATTTATGGCATTCCTTTGTTTAACCATGTCTTATTATGCATTGATATTGTATGTAAATGGACTTGGTTTTTCTCTTTTATCTGAATTGAAAGCTTTAAACTGGGAATAGAGGGTGGGGTCTGGGGGTGAATAGAGAAAAAGCAAGCTCATTGTTGCTAGGATTGTATCCAGCAATGCATAATAAGCTTTTAACAGCACTGCTTATGTTTTGAAGGTGAGGGAAACTTGTCTTCACCTTCCTTCTCTTCCTTCAGCACTGTTAGATATTTCTCCTGAGGGTCAGGAAACAAGGCATTTTCCTAAATCTTCTCAAAGGTTTTTACCTACAGCTATAAAAAAATAAATCTGGACCTGACTAGATTAAAAACTAAAACTCCCCAGCACAACTATAATGGAGAATTCAATATTCATTGTCCTTCAAGACTTGGAAGTATGCATCCACAGCTCCTAGATACTACCATGTCGCTGTGTTTTTCCAGTAAAGGATCTCACAGTCACTCTGCCTTTGGCCTTCACTTTAAGGCTAAAGTTGCCCACGTTTTCAGAGGCGTTTGGTATACACTAACCACTGATCAGAAGGAAGTGCAGGCTTGGTTCCAAATTTATGTGGTCCTGTGTTTCAGGACTGCCAAATTTGCTGACTAGTTAAAGGAGAAGCTTTGACCTTTCCTGCTAGTCTTTATTTCATTAGAGGTAGACAGGAACATAAGAGCACTCCGTTTGAGGTCACATGAATCCTGTGGTTCCCCGATAAGACAGATGCATGAGGTACAGGAAGATTCCTTTAATTCCTCCCTTCAAGACTATGGATATTCTCATGCTTAAGATTTATGTCCAATCTATAAACTGTCTTTACATAAAACATGGGCACTATCTTCAGCAATAGAGTCTGCTCTTGCTAGTTGAATAAAGTTACAGATCTGATATGGTGTTAACAAATTTAGACTGTACTTTAATTACTGTTGCATTTAGCAATTAAACTGTGTCTTTTAACTACTGAGAGCATTGCTTGGGCAATATAAGCAAGGATTCCATTATCAGGTAATCATAGAATAGTTGATTAGATTCTTTATTATTCATAGGACTGATCAGAAAAAAATGAAACTTTCATATTTTAGTGTGACTATATGGGGCTGGCAATTGCAAAAATCTGCTATTTTGCTTCTAGTTTAGCAGAGCTGTGGGTGGGGCACTTTGTCTATTATCTCTTACTTGCCTTTGAACTTTAATTTCTTGTCACTCTTGTCTAGACATCTTCTTTCCCCTAAAAGAATTACATGTTCTCGGCTTTGTAATTCTGCCTAACTAAACTAATAGTAGTCAGCATGTTTGCTCACTTAAATTCTGTACAGGCAGTGTTTCTGCAACAGAAAATACCTTGGGTGTGGGGTTTTGGTGTGTACAGTACTTTCTCAAATGGTGTTACACAGATACGGCGAGAGGGGAGGTGCAGAGGTTAATTTTGCAATGTCTGGGTGACAGTTTTCAAACAACATCAGTCATCATACAAGACTTGTGGATTTGCTTTTTATGTAGTCTTAGTTTGGATTTGTGGCTCTTTATTGACTTGGTGACTTTGTAACTGCTTAATGATTTGGACTTGAATGAAGTGAAATTGTTGAAACAGCATACAAGGCTGAAAGAATTCTGCTAACCCTCTGGAGAAATACCTGTTAAGTGCTAAGGAAACTTTTGTCTAAGAAACAGGAATTTTGCTGTTTCTCGCTTTCACTGCCCTGCTTTCCTGGTCAGTTTGCTAATGTGTGATGCTCCTTATTAAGTGCAGATGCTTGTTTTGGTGAAATATGGTTTCTTTATAACGCCTTAGTGGTTGTATTTGTGCAGAACAGTAAGGCTGTATTTACGTTACAGATTAAAAGTATACAGTGACTGGTGATAACCAATATTAAAATGTCTGATTGGTTTGGATGGTCTTTCCTGAAAACAAAATGATGATAGGAAATAACAGTTCATTCGAGAGAACACAATACAGGTGTTCTTGCATAGTTATTGTTTTTGCTTTCAAGTGCATTTATGGATTGGGTTTTGCTGCCTTTTATGTTGCCATTGTGCATGTTTTGTGCATTGGGGTTGCTTTAACAGCTTATATACAGGGAGAACAGCGTATAGCATGTGGTGCATGTCCTTAGTTTTTAGTTGGATTTTTAGTTGCATTTAAAGATATATAAATTTTAATTTGGATGTTGAATTGAGTTTTGAATATATTGATGCTTTTGTAAATATTGGCCCTCTTTTTGCTTTGTCTGCAACTTTTAAAAAACGGCTTGCTTTCCTCCCCTCCACAGTACAAGTTTTAATTTGCATTAGAATAAAGTGTTTATTTCCTTAAAGATTTAACAGAGGCTTTGGATGAAGATGCAGACCCCACAAAATCTGCACTGTCTGCAGTTGCAACTTTGGCAGCTGCATGGCCCCAGTTACATCAGGGTATGTGTGGGTTTCACTTCTTGTTTTGTTACTGTTCTTATTTTGCTCTGTATTTTAAAGCATATTTTTTATATTTATATACATTTAAATGGCTATATAAAATAACTGTTCATTCTTCTCAACTGTAGGCTGCAATTTGAAAAACTTGGATCTTGATAGCTGCACTCTTTCTGAGATTCTCAGACTTCACATTCTAGCGTCAGGCGCTGATGTAACATCAGCCAATGCAAAATACCGTTACCAGAAACGAGGAGGGTTTGATGCTACTGATGATGCTTGCATGGAGCTGAGATTAAGTAATCCTGGTCTCTTGAAGAAACTTTCAAGTACCTCAGTGTATGATTTGTTGCCAGGTAATAAAAGACAATAAATGTTAGAGATTATTAGGTTGCTTATCAAGTGATGGGTTTTGTAACTGCTTCAGATCAAAAATGGTCCAAATTTACTGTATCGTAGAATAATTTAGGTTGGGAAGGACCTCTGGAGGTCACCTAGACCAACACCCACCCACTGTGCTCCAGCCCCAACAGCAGGTGCCACCAGATCAGAGATTGCAGAGCTAGGCAGTCTCATTACTTCTGAGTAGCTTTTTTTAAATCTCATTAAACAAATGTTAGTTTTACTTGCAGAAAAGGGATCTCTCTGAGAGAAGCATTTGAGTGTTTGATTCAGCCCCTGCTATTTATTCCTGTTCTGGCTTGGATCTTTTGTTTATTATTTGGAGATGGAAAAAAAATTACCATCTACTGTTCCTTTATCTCCGTTTTGAAGATAATACTGCATTTTAGTTCTTCTTTCGTTGCTAAAAGTTAATAAATTCAAAATAAAGGCTTGCATCTCTGAGCAAACCAGATATTTCAGGAAATGCCTCTTTGCAAGTACAGCTGGTGCACTACAAATGTTTGACTGTTCACTTTTTCTTGAGTAAGAACCAATCTTCAGTCTGGAGTGAGTAAGAGTAAGGCTTATTTATCAGTTGTATAGTGAAATATAAAAATTGGTCTGAATTTTATTAGGAGAAAAGATGAAGATCCTTCATGCCCTCTGTGGGAAACTTCTGACTCTCGTCTCCACTCGAGACTTCATTGAGGACTCTGTTGATGTGTTACGACAGGCAAAACAGGAGTTCAGAGAATTAAAGGCAGAACAGCATCGCAAAGAACGAGAGGCGGCAGCAGCAAGGTAAAACTAGGATATGGAAAGCTAAATTTTGTTGCTACAAATTAGATTAATTCCTCAATTGCAAAAGGCATATGAGAAAACAATAGTAGTGTTTGTTTTTTATACTGGTTTCTTGAGACTCCAGACGGGAACGAAACTTTACTGTGCTAAGCATTGTCCTTTCCCGTGTTGCTGTTATTTTTAGATGATGTTGTAGTATAAAAGAAAAAAAGACGTGGCCAGATCAGATACTAGATTAATTGCAACTGGTTTTCTATATTCTTCTCACTATTAGGATACGTAAGAGGAAAGAAGAAAGGTTAAAAGAACAAGAGTTAAAAATGAAAGAGAAACAAGAAAAGCTGAAGGAAGAGGAGCAAAGAAATCCTGCTGTAGAAGTATCTGTTGGGTATGATACATGGTATTACTGTGATACATACAATACAGCACTTTTCAATTATGTGGCCAGACATTAGCTATATAGTTTTCATTGACTCGATCATATATAAAGGTATATTTTAATTTAAGTGTATAGCCCTTAATGTTGATTTTATTTTTCTTCCTAGTGTTCCAGAATTGCTTTATGAAAGTGATTATATTTTTTAAATCAACTTTTATTATACTCATAATTCTATTGAAAGCTTGACAGTGTTACCTACTGACAAGACAAACTTGCAAAATCTAATTTGTAATTTTTGCATTACCTTTTGTCTTGCATTGATTTCCTATCTATGAATATCTTCATAATAGACCATTCTAGTTTGTTTTCTAATTTGAGGAATTGGTCTGATCTGAGCTAGATAATACTGACCTCACATAACAGTTTGAATCAAATTTAATAGCATTTTTTTAAAAAATGCTGTGCTATCCCAGGTGATTTCCATAAAACCAAGGTTTTTTGTTCTATTAATAAAACTGTATGGTTTCAGGTGGTAAGATTCATGCACATGCAGCTGTATAGGATTCCAGAAAAAAAAGCAAAGTGTATATACAACACTGTATCTTTACCTGCTTGAGGAAGGGAGTTAGTTAAATAAATCTGCTTGCAAAAGGTGAGCATGGGCCAAAGACAGATTTGTGCTGGTTTTGATACTATAATTAAAAAAAAAAAGTTATTCTGTAATGGTTGCATGTAGTTCTGTAGGTTTTCAATTATATTTGCTAGATGAGGGGAAAAATGTGTAATAAGCATTTTGTAAAAGGGTATACATTTTGATGACAAAACACTTTTTTAGTCATGAAAAAAATAATTCAAGTCAGTAGAACTACACTAAGATATCTCCAAAAAGGATCTGATTATAATAAAGGTCTTCAAATGAAAGAGTGAATACCAAAGAGCAAGTTTTAGTCTTTAATATGGAACTTTCCATTTGCAGTTCAGTGGGTTTCTTCTCAGATTTAACGTATTCTGACTTAAAGTTTACTTTTAAAAAGCATTATAAGTCTTTGACTAGATTAAGTACTTTTGAGAGGAAAATACTGTTTGAAGATGCCATATTCTATCATGTATTTTTTTTCATTCCATTCAGCTTTTAATACAGGGTTGGTCAGTTAGTCACCTTTTGTTTATTTTATTGTGTCAGGGAGGAGGAACGCGAAGACCTTGATACTAGTACGGAGAGCAAAGAAATTGAGCGTAAAGAGCAAGACATGGACACAGTGACAGAGGATGAAGAAGAGCTGGGACCAAACAAAAAACGAGGAAGAGGTAATGCTATAATATATTAGTTCATTTGTGTACATGTATGCACCCATGCATGCACCCGGGAAGTTCTTGGGTTTTATAGTAAGTTTTTATAAAGTATCAATATTTCCTGTAAATTTTTAAAGGAAAAGGAAAAAACCCTACCCAAACATGATCATAATGAGCTATTTATTGCATTGAGCTGGCCTGATGTAGTTCTAGCGGTCAGCTGTATGTTCTTTCACACTTCTGTTTCTCCTTGTCTTGCATACTTGCTCTCTAGATTCCCCTCTTGTCTAAAAAAACCCAGGCTGTTGCCTGACAAACCATCGCAGTTATGAGTAGCGTACTCAGAAAGAAAGAGTTGTAGGCATCTCATCTAATAGGGTATGGTGTGGTTTTGATTCTTTTTATTAGGAAACTGCAAAAACAACAGGTATTTTAAAAGAAAATGTTATATTGAGTGGTTGGGTTTAGTTTGCCTTTGTTAATGAAGCAGCATGCCTTCTACACAAGAATGCAACCAGACTTATCCCCAGATTTAATTTCCTCAGCAGTGTGCTAGTAGGAGCTGTGGTGCAATAAACGGCACAGCCTGCTGTTTGTGACTAAACAAAGATACCACCCCACGAGGATGAATTGTTGATGGATTTGGGCTGCTACCTCATCTGTGTCTTTCTCCCGTGAAGGCTTTGTGCTAGCGTCTGTGCCAATGAAAGTCCCGGATCGTTGTGGACTTAAGGTTGAAAACTTGTACGGTTCCTAACAGTACCTGGGATAGAAATTCTAAGTAATTCAGTAATACAGGTTTGCATGTTTACTACAGCTTTATGATGGCAAAACAATGACATCTTAAAACAGAATTTCAAGTTTCTCAAATGCCCATTTTTCAGACATTGTGCCTGGAAGGCAAAAAAGTGTTATTTCATTCCTACAATTGGAGAAACTGAAGTTCACACTGGAAATTGGTAGAAATTGAGTGCTGACAGCATCTTTCACCATTGCATGTGTTAATTAGAAGATGTACTTTTCTAGATGACTATTAGGACCTGATACTTTGGTAAACTAAGATATGAACTGGAGTATTTTCAGCTGGTGCAAGTTGAGGGGAAAAAATAGTAGTGTGTATATATATGTATTTTAAAAAAAAATTGGATAAAGTAATGTCACTGAGTTTGCAGTAAGCTTTTATATAGGGATTCTGGTTTTTCTTGATGTCTTTGGGGGTTTTTTGATCATTTCAAGTATGATAAATGAAGTTCAAAACATATTTTGTATTCAATAATGAAATTGCTAGAATTTTACCTTATCATGATAAGGTACTTTTATAACACTTAAGTTCTTAAAATTTTGGGGTTTTTTTTTTTATGGTGTTAAAAATGACAATGTCAGTAAATGAGACTTGGTCTAGTTTCTGCAAAGTGAAAGTACACTAAAGATGGCTTCTTCTTTATAGAGGGAAGGGGGTTAATCACTTGAATTTTTCTTTAATAAAACTAGTATTGTTTCTTGACTGAGCTGATGATCTTTGAAAGTTGTAAGTTTAGATAATCAGAGACAGAACCAAAACCTGCCCTTTACTTGAGTTTTTGGTTAAAGAAAGAATTTCTAAGTGTGTTGCTATCATTCTTCTTCCTTTAACTTTTAGGAAGGAGAGGGCAAAACGGATATAAAGAATTTACAAGACAAGAAGAGACCACTTGCGAAAAGAGTGAACCTCTTACTGCTGAAGACGAAGAAGCTTTAAAACAGGAGCAACAAAAGAAAGAAAAGGAACTGTTAGAAAAGATTCAGAATGCAACAGCCTGCACAAATATCACCCCGTTAGGTCGTGACCGTCTGTATCGACGCTACTGGATTTTCCCCTCTGTTCCTGGATTGTTTATAGAAGAGGACTATTCTGGTCTCACAGAAGACATGTTGTTGCCTCGAACCTCCTCCTTTCAGGATAGTGTACAGTCTTGCACAAATGAACCTCAGGTATTCAGTAAAACTGGAGAGTCTTTGAAATCCTCTGAATCTACCTCCAATATTGACCAAGATTCACACACCAGTGTTGTTGTAGAGGTGCCAAGGCCAGTATATAAACCAAACCGTTGGTGCTTTTACAATTCTCGGGAACAACTGGACCAACTCCTAGAGGCTCTCAATTCCCGAGGACATAGGGAGAGTGCCTTAAAAGAAACTCTTTTACAAGAGAAAAGTAGAATATATGAACAACTAAGCAGTTTTCCTGTGGAAAAATTCCATATTCCAGGTAAATAAAAGGTTCCTGATCTTAATTTGCTTCCAGAGCTGTAATTTCTGTATAATATTCTAGAAACCACTAATTCTCATTTAATTGTAATTCCTAAGAAATAAAAATTAGTCTTAAGCATTATTTCACTCTATGGAAAACAGATTTGCTTTTTTCCATTTTTTTTTTTCCTTTTTCTTTTTTCTTTTTTTTCCTGATGGATCTCTGTGGTGGTTTTCTGGTGTTCTGTGCTTTAAAAAAAAGCAATAATTTTTCTGTTATCTCGCTGCTTAGTAAAACAGGACTGTTTGTTTAAAAAACATCTTTAGGTAGTAATTTAAGCTTTGGGAAAAGATTAACTGGGGAATAAAGATTAATATCTGCTAAAGGTAAATCATAGTATTGATCATCTGATGTCCTCATTTCTAGTATGATGAAAGGAGAACAAGATATGACACTGGAGACACAAACATCGCAAAGGGAGGCAATTACTATTACCTTGATTTGTTGAGTAGAACATGTTATTTCATAACATTATAATGCATGGAATTATTCAGAAGCATTTACTGGCATATTGTGAACAAGGGAATGATAGCATGTTGCAGGGTCATACTAAAACCTTTGGGAGGAAAAAAGTAATGTAGCTGTGTTGGTTATGTGGGTTAACATCAGTGCAGTGGATTGTGTGATACTATTATTTTCTATTTTTTTCCCTTCTTTGGCAGAGGGTTGTTACAGGAGGAGGAGACATCTGCAGAGCAGTATTGTTTTTATGGGTTTCAAAATGTAGGAGTGACTTAAAACCATCCTAGACCTAGGATTTAGGGCTTTTTTTTTTTTCCCCTTTTCTCCTAGCCAAGTATTTTGTCATTGGCAAGGCATTAGCTCCACTGATAAAATTCTGCGTACACAAGCTTGCAGCTGGCTTGTTTGTGGCATATTGGTGGGTAGAGGATGTTACCAAAATGAAACTCCATAGGGTGATCTTTAAGAAATTGGATTTTGTTTTGAATTATGCCAAATTACTGAGGATTTTGGTGTATCTGTATTGGGGCAAAGGAGAATTATTTAGAGCAGAGCTGAGTTCTGTTTTACTGGAGTGTGTATGGCAGGACATGCCGCGAACATGTCAAATACTGCTAAATCTGTAACTGATCTACCATTTCTTCTGGTGGAAACTAGCACAGGACAGAGTTTCTGCATAGTAATTAAGCTTTATTTTGAGGCCTTATGGCTATGTTTGTGGTTTTTGGTGAGAAAATCTCTATCATTTTCTGATATATTTGTGTTTGTGGGTGTGGTCGTTATTTTCCTAGTTGCTGCACCTTCATCTGTATTTTGTGTGTTGCTTTGTGCCCTGAAGCAACTTGATTTCCACAATCATAGATTTTTCTTCTCTTTCTACGTTAGAATTGTAGAATAACATTGATTTTAAAAAAAAAAAAAAAAGGGGGGCAGCTTTGAACTTCACTTTAATAGAGATAAAAAAACTCAAATGCAGTGGTCCAATACCAATGCCACCTCCCCTGTGTGATAAGGAGTGATAAGAGGCCACATGTAGCTGCACTTTGGAGGGAGGTTTACTGCAGTGGAGTTTTTAGCTGCTGCCCTATTGCCTTCACTCAAATGACTTGCAGGACAAGTGAGAACTAGTCTGTGATTCTCTTGTGCTGTAGACTGCCCTCCTCTATTTTCTAATTCTCACTCAAAAGAACATGGAAATAAAATTGATATGTGCTATTACTTGATTTTATACCAGTATCCATTAACTTTTCCTCATCAATTATTTGCAAGCCAATTGCTGCTGTTTCAGTTCTGCTCAAGAAAAAACAGTTCATTTTTTCTTTTTCTTTTAAACCAAAAAGGATGTTTCCCACATCCAGACATCAGAGTATGCTAGTATACATTTTGAGAATATTTGCATAGTTACTTTCAGTTACAGGGAATTGTTTCTGCGGTTGAGAGTGTCTTAGAAATTTATCCTGTACTTCCTTAACAACAGCTTTATGGTAGTTTTTGATTAAATAAAGATCTCTAAGCTCTCGTATATACCTCTTCATCACTGCACTCATAGGATTTAAGGTAAATCCCGTGAACAGAAATGTTTGCCACCTATGCAGATTTGCAAGCACTAATTTAGGATCTGGGCATAGTTTCAGCTCTTTCCTGTGGCTTTTGAGCTTTTGCATGAATTTTCAGTTCTCTTATGAAGAGGTTTTTGCTTGACAGCCCATCATCAGCTCTTCCTTCCTTTTTCATAAATTATTTTGCTGTTTTTTTTCCTTTTTTCCCCCACCTTTAATTAGAAGACACAGTCAGTCTAGTCTGTGCCTGTGTTAGCTTCTCTTTATCTGTTTGTTTTGTTTTAAAGTTAGAATGTAAAAGGGATTATATCTTGTTCTGCTAGTTTTTGTGATTGTTGGTTGCACATGTGTGTTTTAAACATTGCCATGATAAAGACCCATGCAGGAAAGAAAACTGAGGAGTTCTGTAAAGTAAGGGCCATCAAATATGAAAAATACTAGAAATGTAACTTGTCTTTTTCTTGGTGTGTTTTTTTCTTCCTTGCACTTACAGCAGAGAGTTGTTGATTATCTTTTAAGACAAAAGAACGACTTTTAAATTGACAAGAATTTCTCATCCTGTGTGTTGGGATGAGCAGATGCTAATGTACAGGTCTTCCCTTAAAAGTATACTCTGCTTGCTTGGATCAGATGCCTTAGTTGGCACGGAGATACTGGTGTTTGCAACTGTCGCTACAGGAAAGGAGTTTTGAACCTGTGTGTTTAGTTTGTTCTGCCCTGTACTACTATTCTTCCCCTCACCAGCGGCTACTTTAAGGAACAAAGTCCACTGACTTGAAGCTACTTGGTATTCTTGCAGACAAACCTCAAAGTGACATCAGACCTCCTTCAGGACGGGGAAGGATGCAGAATGCCCATGATGGATCTCATGTATCTGCAGAGAAGCAGCTTGAACTGAGACTTAGAGACTTTCTTTTGGACATTGAAGACAGGATTTACCAAGGAACATTGGGGGCTATTAAGGTATTTGTGACTTGTAGAATACCTAGGAGCATGGTGGTGCTGTCGAGTCTGTAACTTAACCGAGAATTCTTGCATGCTATGGGTTTTACTGAAAGCATAATTAAACTAAGTGTAGACAGTAATTGGCACTAAAAGTTTGTGGCCTTTGATTCTTTAGAAAATTCAAATTTGTATGTTTGCTTCAGGTTACAGACAGACAGTCTTGGAGAGCAGCCTTAGAACATGGGCGGTATGAGTTTCTGAATGATGAAAACAAAGAAAATGGTATAATTAAAACTGTGAATGAAGAATCTGAAGAAATGGAAACTGATGATCAAGACAAGTTTATTGTGAAAGACAGGTAAGAGCTATAGTTTAAATAATGGCTTTTTCCTGTGAGTATTATAGCAGTGCTCTGTTTTTTTAAATCTTCAAATTGTTTTTACCCTCCAATTCTTTGGAATGGTATTTTTTAAGATTTGTAAAATGTGAGATTTTTGCATTGGTTTATATTTTCTAAATGACACTGTTCTATTACCATATAAGACTAAGACACAGATTTTTACAACTTCTACTATTCAGATATTACACTGCTCAAAGTGAACATTAATTATCAAATAAGGAATATGTGAATTCATTTTAAAATCATTTAAAATGCAGAGAAAAATCAATCTGGCAATTTGTTTTGTTTTCCAGAATAAAAAAAAGAAAAAAAAAAAAAAAAAAAAAAGGAGGGGGGGACACACATCAAACCAAAACCACTTAGTGGAAAGAGTAGGAGTGTTTAAAAGGAAAAACGGTAATAGTAACAAATTGCTGGTTGAACTGGTCAGTGTACCTTTTCATGAGTCACAGTAAGAACCATCAGTTAATCCAGGGCCATGGTCTGGATTAACCTTTAGCACTGCAGCAAAATGGATATAATCTTACAACTTTATGAATGATGATCCTTCTACAGAGCAAGCTGCAACATAAAAGAGAGGAAACCTCAAATCTTATAGTGTTGGAACTCTAAGAGTGTTTTGTTATTTTTTGTTTGTTTTTTAGACGTTTGCGACAGATGTGGAACTCTCTATCCTGTTTGTTGTAAATCAAAGTATAGAAACTGTGAAGATTTCTAAATATTTAATTCTCAGAAGTTACATACTTTTCAGAAATAAAGATCTACTTTAATTTACTTAATACATTTAAAATTGTATGTCTTGATAGGATGTGACTGTTGAAATATTGCAGGAAAAAAGATTAATTGGAGCGATCATTGTACTATCATACTGTTTGCTTATGTATTCTGTGAGGTTTTCTGCAATTAGACGCTTATGAAAGCTGTATTTCTCGGTGGACTCTTGAATGCTGGGTTGGATGTAGGAATTTAAAGTTCTTTAAGGTTTCTTTCCTTTTTATTTCAGTTTGCTGAATTAGTGTTTTCATATAAGACTGCCCTTCGGATCAGAGTTCTCTAGTTGCATGCAAAATGGATAGGGTCATCCTTCTTTATATTAATGACACAATTTACAGACATTTGCTTCCTGAAAACCACAACTTAGGAATATTCCATTGTTTTAATTAAGAAGCTAAATTTTCTCTGTCTCCAGTTACCTTGGGCTCTTGCTCTATTGCCAGCTGTCAATTCAACTGCAGAAGCTTGTTGCTTCATTTTTTTTCCATTTGATACTGACTCTGTCAAAGTTTCTGAATAAAGTCTACTCTAATGAAGTCTTGCATATTAAAACAGAGACTATGGGATTCTGAAATCATGTGATAGATTGCTTTTGATGCTGGGCTTTTTATCCACCTCAGAGCGAGTGACATCTCATTAAGACCTTGGAGTTTGACTAGTGAAATGTAAATAACGATGCAGCGCTTTTCTGTTTGCTTTCAGGCTCTCAAAATGTGTGTGACTGCAAAACATAATGAACAGCTTTTAAGTGTGAAAAAAGAACAGGGACAACCAAAAGCATTGCTCATTCACCAGAATAAAGCAGAATCTAGACAGTCTTAATTAGTTTTGTTGTTTTGTTTTTTTTTTTTAATAAACCCCAAGTAGAACTTGAATTTTGTTTTCATTAGTGTGAGTTGCTCTCCTACACTATACTTAATGTATGTCGTTCAGGAAGATTAACTACGCTTTGAAACGATTACTTAGTCTTTGGTCAAAGGCGGCTGTTTTATTGGAAACCTGCCCTTCCTTGCCTGCCCTCCCCCCACCCCTTACATGAAGAGTTAGTGTTTTAGAAAAATCTTCCAAGGATGAGAACAAGCTAACAATTTTTGATTTAACATTCTAAAATTACTTTCTGGTTTTATTTTGTTTATTTTCTTTTAAAAAATGTTACTAATTGTGGGGATATATGTAGTTGAACTTGTGCAGATGGAAGTATTCTAAAAGGCTACACACCTCACTACCGGAAGTATTTTCACTGAAGAATTATTGGGACTATACTCTTCACAGAAATCTCTCATAAACTATCTGATGGATGTTGCATCAAAACCTCTGGAAATCTTAATAATTGTATTGAAATTTGTCATCCACACTTCTTGAAATTTAGATAACTGTTTCCTAAAGATGATTTATTTAGATTAACTAGACTAATTAAGCAAACTCGAGAACTGGGATAACTAATCATACCTGTGCAGTATCTGTTCACGTCCATAGTCCATGCATTTAAATGAAGTGAAAAGAAAAATCTGTTGTGGATATAGACCTGTACAAATATCTATGGTGTTAAATTCAAAGTATGTTGAAAAAAAAGATAATTTAGTACACTTCTATTCTAGACTTGTTGGGTTAAAAACTGAAGCTCCAAGTGCTGCATCAACAAGTACAAGTACTCCTCAGCCAGTTAATAATGTGGTCCACTACTTGGCATCTGCACTGCTTCAGATAGAACAAGGAATTGAGCGCAGGTTTCTCAAAGCACCTCTTGGTAAGCTTTCAGAATTGAAACTGTATGCCTCTAATTTTGTGTAAGATTGTGTAACAAACAAACACACCCCCCCCAAATGCAAACCCCCCCACCCCCCACCCCAAACCCATTTGCTTCTTTTGTAAGACCAGATGCTTTAGAGGGACATGTTGGGGAGAAGAAAAAATAACTAATTTACTGCTATGTACCACTGTAAAATTAAAAAAGTTAAATTGTCAGTTTACAAAGCCATAGATCATGAGGAAATTTTAATATTATTATTCTGCATGTCCTGAATTACTGTATTAATTAAGTAACAGCATATTTTACTCTTAAATACATGCCTATTTAATCTGGATCATTTTGGTGATCTTGTTAATGTGGCCCTACAATTATACTGATACATTGGGAGACAAATTGTACCCTAAGGCAGAAATGAGTGAGCTTTCTGGGGGAATACTCTGTAATTCAGCATTATTGTTGAGGCCAATGTATCCTGCAACTATACAATGAGTTTCTTCTGTGCGTTTTTTAGGTTGTAAAAATGTATGCTGCTTTTTATACTGTTTCTGTGAAAACAATATAGGCCTGCTTTATCTCGATCACCTTGTTCAGCAATAATAGAATATTTACAGTAAAACGTAGTAAGGATTTACATTGCAAACTTTCAGATCCTCAGGTTTTGCATTTATGCTGTAAAACTTGGAAATAAAAGGTGTTAAGAAAAATTTAAACCAAAACACAATTATAGCTTGACTTTAACACATAGTCCTTCCTTGAATTCCTCTGATATGCTCTAGGGGTGAGAGAAGAGGGGATGCAACTTTGTTTTCCAGTGATCCCTCAGGTCTGGATTCCTTAGGATCCTTTTGCAATTCAGAACTGGGGTTTTGTCTTGGAGAAGTGTGTAAAGGTGGCTCATCCTTCCTGAGGCAGCTGTCTTGGCCAGGCTTGCCTTCCAGACGCCGCACTGAGGATGAGCCATGCTCTGTGCTCAGCTGGACTGCTTTACTTCTCACCTGCAAGAGTGCAGTGTGTTCTACCAGTGTAGCACATACCAGGGGTCCTCCAGAGCATGCATGGCTATACATCTTATTAAATTGATACTCTCCTCTGATAATGACTGCATACAAAATCCTTAGGCTCTGGCAGATTTTGCTGCAGTAGTTTAAAATGAAAATGCAGGGTTTGGTGTATTAAAACTACATGTTAGCACCTTGTGGCACAGTTGACCTAAAACTGTTTTTGCATCTCAGCTGCTCCTGCATGGAGTCTGGTGTCTGGATATCAGTTGCTGCTGAAGATGAGTTTAAGCTAGATTTGTGCCAGAGACTCTGACACGCAGGCATGGGTTCCCTTTCACAAGCTTTCATTATCACTGTGATGACCTCTAGAAGAGGGAAATGCAGCAAATGATTGAGATGAAAGGAGAGACCATAGGAGTAATTTAAACCACAGCTGTTTAAAAGCTTTACTTGGCTAAGTGTTTGGTCAACTCAAGTATGTCTGCCCTTTCCAAGCCAGGCATGATACAGCTTATTTCCTGTTATATGACTAGATTTACAACATGTGCATGGGACAGTTAATTGACACTACATCTACCGTTTGTCATATTTACTCTGCATGTGCAGGTTGTAAATACATTGTGCAGTATACGCCTCCATTTCCAAACTGTCTCTGAGAGTATTTTGGCAACAGCATCTCACTGACAGCTGTAAGTTTACCACAGTGTGCCCTTAAGAGGAAGAACATGGCTATTAGCAGGTTATGGTCATAGATTGGGCATCCTGAGTTAGAGGAAAAAGACTAAAAGAAGAAAACTGTCCCTGAAGTATTTGAGAGAAAGTTTTTTAGCAATCCTCCTACGTCTTTTTTTCAGTGGTCCCAACTCTGCCATAATCTAATGATGGTTCATGTTTTTGCCTGACCTTTTAGTGGGGTTTCTTGCTTGTTTTTAATTTGGGAATCCTGTTTTCCTTTGGATGCTTTATACTGTGTGACAGAGAAAGTATATAGGGAAAGCAATCTTATGTGATTTGCATGTCTTAAATCTCATATGTTGGTTTACCATACTGTGTATGTGCATCTCTTCTGCTCTGAAGAATGGTACTGCTGTAAGATTACTGTAATGTATAGAATAACCTACATAGCTGAGGGAGCAGGAAGGGTCCCAGGTCTCCTCTGCTCTGGCTTACTGCCGTAACCACTAACCAACAGTATCAAGTTCCGTCTTCCTTGCTTTACCTTTGGTGCCAAGTGTCTCCTGTTTTCAGTTGCGTAATGGGCTGCTTTTAGCAGGAGATGAGGCTGAATGAAGGCAATATTTTAGTTTTGTCACTAGAGAGCCCTTGGAGGAGCCGCAGCTTTGAGTGGCTCTGTAGTAAAGAAAGCTTAAAACACACACCTATTAGCTGATGATTTTCTGACTGCTAGGCAGTTAGTTATATGAAAGGTGCTCTGACTTGGGAACTTCTGGACGTGACGAGAAAGCGCAATTGCAAAGTGTCAAGGAAACCTGTGTGTTTGAGAGGCACCCGGCAAAGTTAGGCACTTCAGAGGTCAAGTAGCAGTTCTGGATGCGGCCCTTTCTAGATATCTCTCTTTAGTGTTTCAGACGTTTTAAAAAACACGAGTGTAAAATTTGCATAATCTTATATTCAGGTTAAGCTCCCCAATTGGAAACAGTGTCTTTGCATGCTACCACAGCAAGTTCTTTTTTTTAGTTTGCAACTTGTGTATGTATAACAGGCAAAGAAAAGTTCTCTACTTAGCTTGACAAGGAGTTGTTAGGAGTGTTACTAAACCTTTTAATAAAAAGTGGATACTGCTTCTTGCTCAGGGACTGCCTTGTGCTCAGAACTCTGATGCCCTCTTTCATTGACCCCTCTGCAAAGTGGCCAACAGTACTCTGAAGATAGAAATTAGCTTTTAGTTTGCAACCACTGGGTTTTGGTTTGTGGGTTTTTTTTGGTTTTTTTGCTGGTTCTTATATAGATCACTGTGTCTGAACACTTTTTCTAACAGGAGGGTTTTTTTATAGTTGTTCCAACTATTTAATGGAGCTGTGCCCTAGACAAAATGCCTGCATATCTGTTTCTAATGTTAAATTTGACAAACCCAACTTTTTAGGCTGATTTAATTACCACTGAAGTAAAAAGATTGGAAGTCAAGCAAGCGCTAGGAGTTCTGTTTTGGTAGCAGTACGTGGGAACGCTTTTGGTAAAAAGAGTGCCCCTGCATTTCTGCTTTAAACCAAACTGAACGTGCTTTGTCTTTGTCATTATTTCAGTTGTTGCCTTCACTGCAGTGTTTCTTTTCCCGCTCTGCTCCCCCTTCGCTGTGCTCTGTTCCTATTAGGGAATGGAGCCATACTTAACAATTTTTAGTTTTCACTCTATTTACAGCTTCTAGTACTAAAGACAGCACAGTGAAATCACTGCAGTCACTGGCAAGTTTATCCCGGTGGCCTCCAGGGTGCAGAGCAGACAAAGGGACCCAGCATAGCAATAAAAGGACCAGCTGTTCCTCTCTGCTCCGTTTTTGTTCTGAGGCTCTATCAGGCTGCCAAGAGCCTTGCTGGTGATTCTGATAAGTTTAGAGTTGAGGTGCATACCAAATATTCAAGTGGAAGAGCAAGAAAAGACTGACACAGAAGATGGCAGTGCAAAAGGGATCTAGAAACCCCAGAAACAGCACCCTCTGCCTTGCAGAGCTGCTAGGATGGCTGCTAATCTGTTGTCCGGTGATTAAATGTAACTTGAC
Organism: Aquila chrysaetos chrysaetos; assembly: GCF_900496995.4. Taxonomy (NCBI): domain Eukaryota; kingdom Metazoa; phylum Chordata; class Aves; order Accipitriformes; family Accipitridae; genus Aquila; species Aquila chrysaetos. Next base: position 29,681,212 of record NC_044005.1, read on the forward strand.
TTGAATTGTATAAATTTCTTAATTATGAATTGTGCTTTACAAATCTGTTCATTACACATTAGCTATGAAAATGTAGTTTTTCTTCCTTCAGTCCAGCCCAAGGTAGTGTTTGGGGAGAATCACAAAAAGGGGGGTGCAGCTTGCCATACATGCTTTTCCTGCAAAAATTCTGAGTTAAAATGTAAAATAGCCTTTTTTTTTTTTTTTTTTAAATAGCTCTTTGATGGAAACTCTGAAGTGCTACATCTCAGATTTAAAAAAAAAATGTTTGAAGGGGAAGAAATGCAAGCAGTTTTTATTGCGGATTTTGCTGCTGCTTTGGTATAAATTACTTTTCCTTACATTTCAAAATACTTTGTATTGGAGAAGTAGCTCTCATCATTCCTATTACATAGATGTGAAAATTGAGGTATAAAATGAAGAAGTGATTTGGTTGCCCTGGAGTTCACTGAGGCAGCCACGAAAAAAACCTGCCTTCTGCACTAGTGCAGGACTCCAGTCATTAAGCATCCTTCAGATTTCCATACGAAAGGTTGGATTCTAATTCATGGGAGCACCTTTGTGACTGATACTGGGAACATTTACCTCCTTTTTAACTTGTGCCATGAAATTCTTTTGGGACAAAAAAACCTCAGCTTTTTTGCTCCTTTTTTCTTGTCTTTATTCCATTCCTTTCTTTCTAGATTTTGATTATTTTTGTTTCTTCTACTCCCAAAGTTGTTTCCTTTTCTATTTATAGTTGTCCTCCTCATAATAGTATCAGACATCTTCCAGCAGTGAACTGGGATAGGACTAGTATATACGCATGCTTTGTTCTTATGCTTTCATTACTTCCCTGCGGAGTTTCATGGGCAGAGGCAGCAAAGGTGGAAGTGGGGTTTTTTTATGATGAAGAGTTTTTGTTTACTCTTCAGAGAAGGCAGTGAAAGGAGATGCCTTGCATTTGGAGCAGATGAGGCTTTCTATGGTTCTTACTTCCTGGGAGAGTAATTTCATCATTTTAATACTCAAGAACACTGCTGCACAAAAATATTTTAAGTATGTCATTTCACATGGACAGATGAGCTAGTTGTCTTGGTCCTTGAGGACTGTGCTCATAAACTGGCTGTATTTTTGAGATGTTAGGAGGTTCATGGTAGCATACACCAGACAAGTTGTTTGCTTAGAGAGAAACCTGTGGTCAGTAAGCTGCTCCTGTAGCCATTTGTACTGGAGATGGACAGAAAGGTAAGGGAGAGTAGGTTTAAGAGCTTTCAGTTTAAGCCTTCTGTTTGGAGTCAAAGTAAATCCTGGGATGTGCAATTCCTCCACGCACATTATTCTGTTACCCTTCCCTGCCTACTTTTTGACACGTGCACATGTTGGGAACTACTGTTCTAGTTACATTTTTAGACTACACAAGTATGGATTATAAAAATTAATTAAAAAATAAACCGCCACGCTTCAAAAAGGTATTTGAAATAACTTTATGAATTTAATGTTAGGTAATACAGAAGATGATAAAAGGAACCACTGGGGGGATAAAAAGAGGAAGAGAGTGGAAGACAAGACTAGTCAGAGAGATGGTAAATTTTAAATGTTACTTGTATTGCTAAGAATTAGAAAGTATTGAATATTTTACCAAGGGTTTGGTGGTTTGTTTGTTTGTTTTTTTTTTTTTTACTTTAATAATTTTGTAGCCAGTTCCTTACATTGAAGGAATTGTGGTATTGAAGCCAAAGGTTTAAACATGGGTAGTAAAACAAATACAGCTCAAAGATTAAAAAAAAAAAAAAAAAAAAAAAAAATTAAGTTTTCTGCAACCACAGATAAAGAACTGTATTTTCTTTTTAGCACTTTGAGACAGAAATTTGCATGTTCACATAATACTCCTTCCCCTTCCTTTTAATGTCCCTGTTTGTTGTTTTGGGGTTTTTCTGGTTTTTGGGTTTTTTTGGTTTTTTTGAAACTTCACAGCATTGTGCAACTGCATATCCTTTCTAGAAATACTAAAATGGAAAACTCTTCCCTGAACTCAATTAGCTATTGATAGATGAGTGCATAGATCTGTCAAGCAACTTCATTTGCATTGTAGCAAGGCTTGGAGGGCTTAGCTGACAGAGGGGTATCCCACTGCGCGACGTAGAGCTGCTCAGACACAAAGGAAGAGGCCGTTTCTGCCTCCAAGTTAACAATATAAATGAGAAAGATGATGGATGGAAGAAAAAAGTGTTATTCTTATTTTACAAATTAGGATCTGAAACAGCAGGGGTCGTTTGGCATGTTCCTTTCAGCAGCAGGACATGCTGAAGCAGGTCATGGTCAGTAATTTCTATGTCTATATTGCAACTGCAGTTTTGCAGTGCAAATATTTGTTGTGTTGTGTGATGAACTATATTGGTGAGCCAATCCAAGCTAAAAATAACCACCCCCCCAAAAAAATAATGCTCAAGCTGCCATTGTCAGCAAAAGAAATGCTTGCCAAACTATATATACGCTTAAGATAAAGTGTCTTTGCTGGAGTTATAGTAGAAATCCGCAGCAGAACTGAAGTGGGTCTCATGTTAGAGTCTAGTGTCTGGCAAGCGGTTTTAATTTTCTTCTTACTGAATTTAAAAAAAAATACACTGAGATATACTGTAGTGCTGTGAAAAGGACCTTGTCCACTATCCTTAGTAAGACTGAGCTTGAGACAGGAAACCTAAGGATGGAGTAATAGGAAATTTTAGGAAATACAGATTTGTATTTGCTGTTTGGGAGTGGCTCTATTTTATTTATGAAGCTGTGTTGCCTGTTTATCCTCTGCCTTCTCCCATCACTTCTCTTCTGCTGCTTGCTGCTAATGCAAATGTATGCAAGATTAGGCAAATCCTGGCAGCCAGTTGATGAGAAGGCAGAAAGGCCTTGCCAGGAGAGCAATTAGTCTCATTTTTGTTCTTTCATTTTATTTGTTATTAGATATTTTCTCTTCTTATTCCTGAGGAGATGTCATTTGGCAGACAGGTGGATCGTAGGCCATTCCTATGCCCACTGTGACTAGTGCGGCAGGCAAGGTGGCATTTTATACCAGAGTGCATCATTAATCAGCTAGAGATCACACAGTAATAACTGGACTGTCACTTTTAAAAGGGAAATCTGTGGACGTTTCTATAATCAAAATAGTGCTACATTGTCTCTTCCTCCCCTTAAACCTTCTGGTTTTAAAATGCAAGAAATAGCTTTCAACATTCATAAAGAAATTCCCTTTCTGCTCAGCAGCAGCAGTGCAGGCTGTCATTTATACCTTCTTGTTTCTCTAGCTCCTCAAACAGCCCATTTGCTTCTGTAATTCCCAGCTGTTCAGTCCTGTTCGGTACCGCCCCCCTCACTATTCTGCATGTGTATTTGTGTGGCCACTTCAGTGGCCTGGATTGCAAACCAAACCTGTTTGAAAATACAATATAATTTCCCAACCCTGCCCCCCTCCCTTATTTCTAACTTAATTAGGATCCTAGGTCTTATTTGGTTTTCCACTAGGAGTGTACCACACACAAATTCATGTGTGTTACATTGCTTATAAAAATATCAGGAGAACAGTTATATTTCAACCAGACCAGTCACCCAGTCTGGTTAACCACATAGATGTGCTTGTTCTTGTGAAGGCAGAGTGCAGGGCAGGAATAAAGGCATGGAGGTGTGGGGAGAGGGCTGAAAGATTGTCTGCTAGACTATACTGGGGCAAGTGCAGGTGAGAAGAGCCCTTTAAGCTGTTTTTTACCATTGAAGTCTCTGTTTAATGCCACGTACTTTCTTTAAATGTAAATATTTTGGGATTTCAAAGTGTACATACAAGGAAAAGCAAATTGGTAGTGTGTGTGGGGTTGGGGCTTTTTTTTTTTTTTCTATCTTAACTAATCTTCATTGATACTTTATAAATTGAATCAAATTGTTAGGTTTCCAGGTTGACATCCGAGTAAGACTTTTATGTCTTACTCATGTCCTATATATGTGCAACTTCTAAGTTGAGTTGGTATTGAAGAGTAAAATCTTATGGCTTCCGCAGCTTGGAAACTAAGGAGGAAATATTCAACTATTGAAGAGATAAGACAAAGGTTATAATATTATCCCAGTTTACTACTGCTATCTGTTTGAAAGTCAGAGCCTTACCGCATATCTAGAATAACCTGGATGCTTGAAAAAGAAGTTTGATCATTCTGCCTTTTTTTTTTTCTTTTTTTTTTATCCCCTTCTTCTTCAATGGAAGATGCCAGTGATGGTGGACGGTCCTATAAAACAGTTTTGGATCGCTGGAGAGAGTCACTTCTTTCTTCTACCAGCTTGTCCCAAGTCTTCCTTCATCTGTCTACATTGGATCGAAGTGTCATCTGGTCAAAGTCCATCCTCAATGCTCGCTGTAAAGTGTGTCGAAAGAAAGGTGATGCAGAAAGCATGGTGCTGTGTGATGGCTGTGATCGAGGCTATCATACTTACTGTATCAGGCCCAAGCTGAAGGTATCTGAGGAAAAAGAAGTCCTTCCTTTTCACACAAAACTTGAGTAGTTCTTATGACTTAATTGCATATAACTAGTGCTTTTTTTTTTTTTTTTTTCCTCTTCTCTTCTGTTTCTAGGTCATTCCTGAAGGAGACTGGTTTTGTCCAGAGTGCCGACCAAAACAGCGCTCTAGACGCCTCTCCTCCAGACAGAGACCTTCTGTGGAAAGTGATGAAGAGACTACTGAACGACTAGGAGAAGGGGAAGAAGAGGCAAACTATGATGAAATGGGACAAAGTGAGGAAGAGCATTACGAAGAAGAGCAAGATGAGGAGGATGAATCTCAAGAGGAAGAAGAGATAAGGTAAATAGACACCTGTTAAAGTGGTTTCCTGCTGCAATATCATCTTAATTATTAGGTGGAGTAATTCTTCACATAAGCACATATCTTGAAAATCCAGTCTGAAAAAGATGTTTATTTAAAAAAAAAGGCAGTTTGTTATGAATTTGGTGCTTACTGTTGGGTTTAATATTAACAAAAGTTAGGTCCACTGGACTTAGACTCACTTTTCAGGATGAAAATTCTAGCCTTGGATGTATGGGTGAGAGACGGCCATCAGAGTTGCAGTTCTGTACACCTACCATTTGAATATAAGGTGGAGAGAGTTTCAAACAATAAAAACCACCCCTCCCCCCAAAAAAAACCCCTACAACAAACCACCAAGAAACCCTCCCACCAAAACCAACCAAACAAAAAAGACCCCAAACAACTCAGTAATCCAATGTGATAATTTCAGTGAAGTGATGAATTTGATACACATGCCAGGAGCATAAAAGTTGAAGGAAACTTTCCTGATCTCAGAGTATTTTTCTTCTTTTTGGTACAGTCTTTTGAATTGACTGAAGCAAGATTATTTGCAGCTCTGACAGTTGGGATTCAATAGTTGGAGAGAACTTGCATCTCCTTGAGAAGTAAATTTATCTCTGGGATCTTCCTTCTCGAGTATTAGCTATAAACCCTGACTAGAGCATAACTTTTATACTTAGTGCAGTTTATGTAGCTGATAATATTGTTCAAAAATCCTAGTAGTTAACAGTTGCTGTGAGAAGTAAGTGATTTTAAGAAATTGATAGCTGGTGCTCCAGTTAATGCATTCGTATTGCACAAGCTGCAAGGATGATCAGAATTCTAAGCATTTCTTTAAAGCATGTCCTCCACATAATATTTAATTAAGAGACTTCCGAACAGTATTTAAGATAATGGTAATTGGATGACTGCATCGGCTTGAAAGCAAGCTGCTTACCAGTCCAACCTTGAATGCTGGGTTTTTTAAATGCTGAATTAGAAGACTGAGAGGAAAAGAAAGGAACGGAATTTTAGGATGAATAAACATAATTGTTCACTTTTTGTAGCCCATCAAAGCAAGGAAGACCCCAGGTCAAGTTTCCATTAAAAATGAGAGCAGCCAAACTCAACAATCCGTTCTCAAGTCAGAACAGCCAGCGTCAGGCAAGATACGCTTCTCGGAGTCAGCAAAACACACCTAAGCAAACTGAATCTTCATCTAAAGTTACCAGAAGGGGTTTAAGAAAGGTAAAATCGGCCCCTCCATCAGTGACAAAGCCTTCTTTAAGACTTAATAGCCGGACCACTCGTCAGAGCCAAAGTTCGTTAGAAGCAGATGTATTTGTGGAATTACTCGGTCCTCGAAGAAGACGAAGAGGAAGAAAGAGTGCTGATAACACACTGGAAAATAGCCCCTCCAATTCTCTTGGATTTAGAATTGTTGATACCGCAGACTCGAACGAACGACTTAGGAAGTACCCAGTTTCCTCTTCAAAGCTTTCTCTTCCTGTTAATGAACCCAAGAGAAGAGGCAGGAAACGACAATCCACAGGTTAGAGAAATGTGTTTGTCCAGAATGAAAACAATATTCTGTTCTGTGCTATAATATTTGCGTGGTAGAGCAAGGAGACTAGAAGTGGTGGTTGAAGGCATTTTTACCACTTCCAACAAGACAGTTCCCTTCTTTTGCAGTGACAGAAGCGAACCATAAAAAAAATTTCGGTCATCTAAAGAACAAATACTTAATTTGCCAAGGAGATTTCTCATATCTATTTGACATTTTATAATTGCACACAATATGGAGCAATTGCTATTAAGTGGATAGAAAATGTGAAAGTGATATTTATGCCTTAACCCATGCAAATGCAAATGTTTACTTATAGCTTTTATGGTCTTGTTTTATTAAAGAGTTAAAACAGTGAAGAACACAGATGTAGGCAAGGTAGTGAAATTGGGAATATACACTTACAACAAGAAACTGCTACAAGAATTAAAATGTTGTCTATCTGGTATAGGGCTAACAGTGTCCTTGCTTGTTAAGCTAATACCAAGTGTTTGATGGGAGGGAAATACTTGGAAAGCTACAATAACCTTTTAAAAACAAAAAGGACCCATTGTGAGACTGAAGAGTGTAAAACAGCTTGCACTCCAGTGTGGCAGCCTTGTATTCTGTAACATTTCTGCCCTTCACCATTGGGAGTTTCTGGGCTTATCCTCTAACCACCCTGCTGACTACTCTTGAAAGCAGATAAAACCACTCTGAATAGAGGTTTTGTGGAAGTAAAAGTTATGAGCAAGCGGCTTATTCTGTTTTTCTCTAATAGGGCTTTTCTTTAAGTGTTTAACAAATTGTTTTAAAATTGAAAAAATCTTTTCCAAAATTAATGCGATGAAGGAGAATGGAGGAGGAACCCAGCTAAGTCCTGGTACTTTGCATTTTGTACAGCAAGAGAGACAGTTAGTGGTTAATAACAAGGCTGTAGTATAGTTAATACCTGAAGCCAAACTACATGAGTTGTGCCCTGAAACAACAGTTTTAGTACCTAAGAATAATGGTGTTTCACTTTTTTATTATTTTTTTTATTTTACTTGTCAGGTTTTTATTTTTATCTGGTGGGGGGGTGTTTTGTTTTGTTGTTTGTTTTTTTCAGAATCATCTCCTCAAACCTCATTGAACAGGAGAAGTTCAGGACGTCAAGGGGGAGTCCATGAACTCTCAGCTTTTGAACAACTTGTAGTGGAACTGGTACGACATGACGACAGCTGGCCTTTCATGAAACTGGTTTCCAAAATCCAGGTAACCCATAGAACTGTAGAGGGAATGATAATGATTGAGAATCCTGTTTGCTGCCAGTAAAACTTGAGATTTTATAGAACTGCCCAAACGGGAAGACAGCTAAGCAATGGGATTCAGAAGAACTCTCGCGTTTTAGCTCAACTATTTGATGCCAGAAAAAACTTTTCCAATTGACATGTTATTGGGAAAATTTTAACCATGCTTGCCATCAGGCATTTAATAATGTGAAATGCTTTGATTTGAGAAAACAAACAAACAAACAAACAAAACCAAACCAAAACAAAACCAAATAGAGCACAGGACTGCTAAAGGTAAGCTTATGGTTATTAATTAATTAGTTGAATTAATCTTCAATTTATGCAAAGGTGTTTTGAGAATAGACCTGCAATAAAATAACAAGGTAGGAACAGCTTCACTCTGATGTTAACTGTAATGCAGTAAAAAGATGATTTCTTACCTTAGTTCTTAATTTAATTTCCCTCTTGTTTAGATTTTAAAATACTTGATGGTAAAGTAGGTACCCAAAGTAAGCGCTGCTTTAGAGGTTTATATTACAATAAAAGTTCCCAGAGCACGTCTGCTTTTCTGCAGGCTGCACTGGCTTGTCAGTTGTAAGGCACTGCTGAACTATCGTACCCTAACAAAGTGCCTGTCCTCTCCAAGCCCTCTGGAGCAACTCTGCACAGGCATTCTTGCAGGAATTAGAGCTTGGTGTTTAAGTGCTCTATTAAAGTTAACGGTGATAGCTGTTAAATGAAGACTTGAAACTCTGAATTCAGTGACAGATAGCTGGAAGGATTAATGTATCTGGACAGAAAGAATTATGTACAAATGTGAATGAAAGATGAAAGCGCAGAAGAGGAGAGGAATTTTGAATGAAACGGAGACTAGCTCTGCCTACTAGAGTACAGAAATTACACTGGAAAGTGCAATAATCAGGTGAATGCAAGGAAGCTTCTTTAGGAGGGATGGAGAATACAACTTAATTTTGATCCTGAAAAGAATCTGCTAGAATTCAGTGCATTCCAGTTTGCCTGAGTCAATCACTAAGGGATAGTCTCTGTATACTTAGGAAAGAAAAATCCATACCCGAGTGACCCATATTTTCTTCATTGTGATAGAAATTTTGGTTTAAACTTTTTGCTGCCTTTAAGACAATGTAAAGAATACATTGAATGATCAGTGCATAGCAAGCCAGAAAGAGAAAATTACCTTTCTTTTTAGTACTTATGTAAACAGCACTCCTAATGGAAAAGGAATTAAAAGTGTGTCAATCTAATTCTGTATCTCTACTAATTCTTTCTCTAGGTTCATTTCCAGGTTGCACTTGATATAGTAACAGGCCATAACCAAGAACTTGGTTTTAAAACATACATAATGGTGCATGTGGGTTTGTTGTTTTTTAAAAAAAAAAGGGGGGGGGGGGTCAAATTTCGATCAAATATCTTTTTCTTTCGCCCCCCCCGCCCCACTTTGTGAGTGAGACAGAGTCACCCTAAGCTTGGTGCTTACCTTGAATTCAAAATTTGTGATCCGAATGATCAGTGCCCTTAAGGGTTAGGCAATCCTTTTCCTCCCCTTACTTTTATCACATAAACACTGTGGCTGTTTATCTCTGGTACTTGCACACTGTGTCCTGAAACTAGAAAGGTTCACTACCTTCTCTTAAAAACAACTAAATGGAATCTCAGGATTTCATTTCTCATGCAAGACTGCAAGACAGTGAATAGTGGTGGAGTAAAAATGGTCATTACTCATGATTAAGGTTCTTTTAATATTGTAATATGTTACAGGAAAATGAAAAGTTTTAAGATCTTGGAAATAATTTTTGTGCTTGACAGATGGGAATAGCTGGAACACCATAATGCTTATCTGCTCATGCAATTTTCTTACAGGATATTTAGGATTAGATTTATTCATTGAATTGCTGGCTAATGTTTGTTGTGGTCTGCTATAAAAAATGGAGAAGCAGTACCTGAAAACTAATATTCAGTTCAGGAAATGGAGGTGGTTACTTGGGACTTCTCAGTTTTATTTAAAAACAAAACCAAAATGCTTTCTGCTAATGCATGATTTGCTTAATTTTTTACATAGGTAGAATTTTAAGCTTCCATTTGTTTGCTTATGAATCTTTTTTTTTCTTCTTTAAGGTACCAGACTACTATGATATCATCAAAAAACCTATTGCCTTAAATATAATCCGTGAAAAAGTGAATAAATGTGAATATAAGTTAGCATGTAAGTATTCTTTTTTGAAAGAGGTAATGAACCCTGTTCTCTCTCTTTAAAATCTTGTCCTAAAATAGAGCTTTGTCAGAGGATTAGAAAGCTGAAATTGTGTTTGGTGTGGGGTTTTGTAGTGTTCTGTTTTGTGGGTTTTTTTTTAAAAGAGCATTTACTAATATTTTTTTAAATAAGATTTGTTGAACATAGTTCTTTTACCGCCAAAATACATGATGTACAGATAGATAAGAAATGAGCAGCTGAGAAACTGCTGGTAATTTCTCAAGCCTTTGGTGTCAGTGAGTGACACTGATGAAATATTTAGAAAAGGTAGTATTGTTACTGCTTGATTTGTATTTCCTTTATTGATAATCAGAGAAATTTAAGAATGTTTACATGGCACTTCACTAATATAATGATAGAAACTTGACATGTCTGTAAAGACATGTTTGTGTTGCAACTCTGTAGGATCACTGTACTAATTCAGTGGTGTCATACTGCTTTATCATACTGCTGTCTGATGACTTGAGACACTAATTTTTTTACATTTTATTTACTAGCGGAATTCATTGAAGACATTGAGCTGATGTTTTCGAACTGCTTTGAATACAACCCTCGTAACACAAGTGAAGCAAAAGCTGGAACTAGACTTCAAGCTTTCTTCCACATTCAGGCTCAAAAGCTTGGACTTCCGATCACATCTGGTAATGTGGACCATGCTGCTCCCGCGGCAAAGAAGTCACGAATCTAACCTCTGCCTTTCAAAGGATTTTTTTGAGGGAATCTGTTATGTTCATTAAAATGAAATGTTAAATCACGCAGTCGTCATACCTGTATAAAGCAATAACAACTGTTTAACCACCTTGAAGTGTGGCCTGCACTATATTCTCAATGTAATATTAAGCACTCAGGAGAACGTAGGAAAGATTACCTTTGCTACAGTTTTATTCAGTGTCTAATAATTTTGATAGATGTACTGGATACAGTACTGGTTTACAGAGGTTTTGTACATTTTTAATACATTCATGTGTCCAAATATCTTCCAGAAGTACCTTGTTTTTTCCTGCACCAAATGACCTTGTTTCATCCTCTAGATTTTGTAGGAGCTGTGGTATTGAGGGCTTTATCAACTCAGATAAAATCTTCTGCTGTAGCACAGTTGAAGAAACTGTGTGTATGTTTAAACTTGTTTGAGCGTATCTTCTCAACACTACACATGAATGAGTACAACTGCATATCTTTTAAGTACTGTACCAGTGCTGGCTGAAGGTATTCAGTCTGAGTTTATTAAGTAGATATTTATTTAGCATTCAAAGTAATTTGTGAATTTGTTTTGTATTTATAAAATTTGTACTTGGGGATTAAAAACAAAACAAAAAAAAAGAGTTCCATAACTTTTTTAATTTCTCCCCCCTCCCCCTTTTTTTTTGTTTTGTTTATTCCCCTCTAACTTGATGATCAATCAATAAATACCTTCCCATGTCCCTGGCAGTTCTTCTAGCAATGAGTAAATTTACAGGACTGTACTATAAGTTTCTACGTACAACTTTGGAAGTGTACAAATAAAATGACACATTTTTCAAAGTATTTTGAGTTTCTGGCACTTCCTTTTGAGTTGTACTGCTACACCATCTTCCCCATAAACTTGCTAGGACAAGTTGCTGGAGAGAACACAGCAGAATTTGGTTTCAATGCGAGTACCCCAACCAGCATTTTTGGCAGCTGCAGCCAGTGTAGTACGTGGTCTCTGAGTGATGCAAATGTTCATCAGTATGTAGGGAGTAACATAAGAAGTATGTGTGTAAGTTGTATTATTCTTTAATTAGGATCTTTATTCTAACAGTGTCAAACCTCATAGCTTTGTTTAGCTGACCAGCAACTTCTTTAAACCCCCTTTACTATCCTCGATAGTTTTACCTTCAGTATTTATTAATTTAAATGTATTAAACTCAGTTTGAGTCAATAGCTTTAAAACCTTTTTAAAATCAGTTTTGCCCACCCGGATGTATGCAATACTCTGAGAAGACAGCATGGGGCAGAAGTTTGGGGGTAGGGGTGAAGAGGGCAGGAGAAACTGAAACATGCGGCTTGCTGCTGCAGCAACTTTTCTCCCCGTGTTTGTGCTAGCTTATGTTGTAGCATTCAGACCTGTATATGGTACAGACCTGAACAATTACTTGCTATGTACTTGTGGGTTTTCTTTGCTGCTGTAGTGCTTACCTTGCCTTAGAGGTGGCAAGAATGGGCATTCTCTTGAGCCTAAGGAACAGGTGGTAATAGATAGGAGAGTGATCAGATTGAAGTGTTTGATTTTAAAAAAAAAAAAAAAAAAAAAAAAAAAAAGAATGAGAACAGTGGGAGATATTGTTAGAAATGTCTGTTAATACTTCAGAGTTCCTATGCAAGCTTTTCCTTGTTCAGAGCTGACATCTCTCCTGTCCAGATCAAAGACACACTTCTTGTTCCCACCACAGAATGCTAAATTCCATAAGGAATGTGAGCAGCAGCAGACTTCTTTGCAGGGTGTAGGTTGTACGTGATATCCCTGCATCTGTCTACTCCCAAGAGGATGTGAACATCCTGACTAGCAGGTTGTACAAACAGTTGTGCAAGTTCTTGTTCACATGAATAGTCCCCATTGACTTAAATGTGAATACTTTTGGGGGGGGGGGGGGGCACAAGTGAACTGAACAAGTCCATCTGTGGCAGATGCAATTTAAATTTTTACTGTCCCCAACCTACTCCCAGCTGTCCATTCCTATCGTTCTTTCTCCAAGGTTATTTCCTTCAAGAGCTTTCCCTCAGCAACACAACTATCATTTTGAGTTTGGGTAGAGCAGGCGGGAACAGTTTAACCCAGATCTCTGCTTGTGACAGTGGTGTTCGTATGCTTCTGCTATGAGCTAAGTTATCAATTGTCATTAAGTTTGCAAGGCTAAGGCCTTTCTTAGACACGCTGGAGGTGAAACACAAAAAAGTGCCCGCTTCTCCTTTGAGCAGCTGTACTTAAAATATTCACATATGCTGCATGTGCAGTGCAGATCTGACTGTCTTTGGCTCTACTGGTGCTCACAGGGCATGAGCCAAGCCCTCTATTCCTGGCGGTAGCTGCCCGAGTTGGTACTTTCATTGCAGTTTTTTCAAACTTCAGCTATGCTTTTTCTGAGTTACGTTAAGATGACTTTTTATGGCTGTTTTTTTCTCCCCATGCATACCCCTTTGGAAAAAGGGGAATTGCTTCCTATCTCCCTCCTTGTCTTAGGGGCTGAGATATTCATGCTCCTTGTCCACCTTTCCCCCCGAAACAAACCCACATCTTACCATGATCAGCTGTCCTGTGTGCTGTTACCACCAGGGTAAGGGATGTGCAGTATCTGCAGGGAGCTCCAAGCCAAAGTTTCACAAAGGTGCAGAAATGGGATAGGGTCAACGGCTTCATCTCGGATTCGGAGGCCCTGACTAATCAGGCTGTACCAGACTCCTCAGGAAGACAGGCAGTAGGCTTCTTTGAGTGCCAAATCCAGTGTCTGTCCTCCAAGCAGCGTTTTGACAAGATCCAATAATGAAAGTCTTTCCCTTCCTGATAACTCCAACATATCTTAGCCCTGGCAGGTAGCCAGAGACTGCTACACCAGCTGTTTTTCCTGCTGTGCAAATTCTGACCCTTTCATTCATGTCAGGCCTAGGAATTACTGAGTAACCACCCTTAGGCAATTTCTTCTGATGCTTTTTGTATGTGACTCTCATAACCATGGGGCCAGTTCCTTTGGAGGAATTGGGCTCCAACCCAAAGGACTCTTTCTTACAGGAAATCTCAACGTTTCCTCAATGACAACTTGCTCACCCCCTGGCCACCACAGACTGCCAAAGATGCAGAAGACAAATCCCTACAGTGGCTGCTGTTGGTGGAAGCTGTCCTTCCTACCCAAGCAGGATGAGGTCAGAAGGAGAAGGCCTGTTCAAATGCTGGATGTAGCCTTGTGTGGTGGTTGCAGTCAAGCTGATACTGGCTGTTCGTGCTTAGGTGTCAGCTGGCAGCACCAGTGTAGCGAAGTTGTTGTGCCAGGTCCCTTCACCTGTATTAGGAGGCAGGTGATCACCTTGACTGGCATATCCAGTGTCAGAGTCACCTGCTGGAAGTTTAACTTCTGAACACCTTTAATGATGCTGGAAAGCTTGAGTTGCTTTGGTCTGGCAGACCGTGTGACAGATGTGAGCCAGCACCCTTTTTTGTGAACGGTTTGGGCTGGGGCCAACACCCCTACGCCCAGTGTTGGATGGCTCTTGTGTGGAGGGTGAAATTTTAAGTATTGTAGGAGACAGCACATAAATGTTAGTATTAGCAGTAAAGGGAGATGACCTTAGCATAATCTTAGCAAATATGTGCATTAGAGACCAGCAAGCAGCAGCCGAAAATCAGCCTGAACTTACATGTATAATTATTCGGAGGCAGAGCTGGTCGGACCCTGAACAGCCCAACTTGCTGCCCCACAACCAAGCCATCTCCGAAACTATCACAGTCCAGAAGTGGAGATTCTGCTACGGATGTCCGCAGGGAGCAAATCTCTAGGGACACTAGATCACACTAGAGTCCTGCCCAACATCATCTTGCTGCTGGACTGGTAATCTAGTACTTTAGGATTTAGGAGATTACACATGTGGTTTACGATTTTTGAATCATTGATGTAACCGCTGAATTAACCCTTACCCTGCAACAATCTTGTATCTTCTAAACTTTATCTGCTTGTATTCAAATAAGTAATATCTAACAGTGGTCACGTTGCCTAGTGTGGATCACCATCATAACTGATTGCAACAATTCCAGCTAACACTTCTTGAGGCTACCAAGGACTATTTCTAGCCTGCAAAAGCCTTCTCACTCTAAAAAAAATTGCCAGTGTCCAGATGACTGCAGGTAGTTTTCTGCACAGCATTTGGCTCGCCTGCTGTAACTCCAGGAGATCTCTCCCCTGCGCTGTTAAACTGCCGCCTTGATCTTCACAGCAGTGACTTCTTGGGCTAGTTCTGCAGAGGTGCTCCTTGTGCTTTACCCATCTTGCTGTAAGGGGATATTCTGAGATTTCTCAGCCTGCTACCATCGGACCAAGTGATGTCTTCTTTCTCCTGCCCTTCATCAGCAACCTACTCCCCTTAATTTGGTGCTTCCTTAAACAGCGCTCTGTTAAAACTTTGCCTTTAAGTGCTCCATTGTACGTATGTCCAGGATCAGGCCTGTAGAACAACCCCTCTTGGAGAATCTCCAGTTACCACCAATAAGAAAGTTTCCCGTTTTGGGGCACTCAGGTTTGAAGATGTTGGATTAAGTCCAATGCAAAAGGTAAAATGACTTGTGCTGCAGATCAAAAGAATTATGAAGATGGATAAGGAAAGCCATCACCTTGTTTCACATCTGTTTCCTAATAGGGATGCTGAAGTAGCACCATCCCTAAAAAGTGTCAATGTATGTGTGTACACTTGGGCAAAGTTTTGTATTTTTAACTGCTGTAAGCCGCTGACTATTAAAATAATGGTTCTCATTCACGAATGTTGTACTTTTATGTCTTTAAAAGGTTCATCTCCAGTATCTGGTAAAACTGTGATTTACTAGGCCACGAGTGGTGCTGGGAGCAAAGCCCAGCTTCCTCCTGCCTCCCCCCGCTCCCAGCAGCATCCACTTGCCTGAGCTTCGGTGACAACATGTGGCTGGGTCCACGTTTAAACTTGATTTTATTTTTTAAGTAATCAAACAAATCTGATCTGCTGTTGGTGAAACGCTCCACCCTCGGCCACGTACCCGCAGCTGCATTCTGGCAAACAGATACTTTTCCCAACCAGTGCTTTTTAATATTTGGACTGCATTAAAATGCTAAACATCAATATGAACTACACCTGAAATGTTTCCAGTGGTAGAAGGCTGCAGGCTGCATATGTCTTCCAAAAAGTGCACTGAGGCCAACTTTGGGTTTGTTTCTCTACTGTAATATATCAATTTCCTGGATTTGTAGGGCTTCTTTTCTGGAAAAGTGCTGAAACTAATTTTAAATTACTCTTTTTTTAGGTGCAACTCCATCTTTAAAATTTTTTAGGTATGAAAGAAGGGAAAAACAAATGTTCTCTGGGCCTGCAAGCAGAGGAGCGTATCAGACGCTGCCTTGCGAGAGGCTGTGGGTATGGCAGGAGGCTGGCGGGGCGGGAGGCGCTCGGCCCCACGCGAGATCCCCTCACCCTTTGCCAGAGCGGGGAGAAGGCAGCAAGCACCGGCGCTCTGCCTGCGCCCTCCCCGCTGCTCGCAGAGTACATCCAGCTGTTCAGGTCACTCGCTTTTGATGATAGAAATGTTTGATTGGGCCAAGTTTCCTACAAGGATGTTACGTGACAGCATACTCTCCAAAGCGCTGGCCGCTGCCCACAGAAGATCAGCTTTCACTTATTCTTCTCTACAGTCGTTCGCCTTTCCTTTCTTAGGTTTGCTTCAAAGAACCACAAAAGAAAGGGTCTTTATTCGAGTCATGGAGCGCCGCTGCGCTAGCATTGTGTCGCAGCGCAGAGTTACTCTGGCACTGTGTACAGCCTGGTTTAACAGTGCCATGTGGAAGAACTGAAAATGGCACGCTTGTGCCATAATTTCCCTTGTAACAAAGTTGTCTCGTAGAGGATATTCCTGCTCTGCTAGCGTAATACGCAGTCCAACTTGAGTTTTGTCAGTTTGCTATTCTTAGCTTACCAACTTACTTCGGCTTTATATAGCTATTTCCTAGATTAACAGTCCTATAAGAATGTATATAATAATCGATGTGCTTTCCAATTTTCCTTCTCCGAGCGCCTTACAGATTAAATTAGTTTGGAGAGGAAAGGACTTTGAAGAGACAGGCTGTGCTGTGGCTTGGCTGCTGTGAATCATGTGTTCGAAATGGCAGAAATGTGAGCCAGGATGCTGAAACGTTTGGGTTTTGGATGGCAGTTCTACATTTGATTCTGGGCAGCGTGGGGATTTGCCTGTGGGATCAGGGCTTCATAGTTGCCTTTCGCGAGCATTCCTGTGCAGATCCCACCATCAGTCACATGCTGGGCTCTGCAGTCCTGGCACCACTCGAGAAGACTGCTGTCACTGGAGGACACTTTCACACTGACCGACAGGTTCCGCGATCCAGCAACGGTTATAAATAAATATTCCTGTGCCCCAGTCATCCTAAAGCCCATCCTCAACCACCAGAAAGTGATCTCAACTCGTGTATTTAGCATGTTAGGATTAGCTAATGTTTTATTTTTAGATTGCTATCTGACAAAGAAAAACTTAGCAGTTTTCAGAGGCAAGATCAACTTTTTAAGCAACATACTTTGTGAGGTGGCTTTGCAATGCTTGAGTAGGTTTAGTCTGTGCATCTTTTGTTTCCATCGTTGTCCATTTTTGCTTCAAAGAGGTTTCTTAGAACTGGTCCTCGGGTTCAACCTTCATCAAACAGAATTTCCTTCCATTCTGATGCAATGCTGCAAACTGAGTCCTAGGTCTGTCTAGAGCAATTTTAATAGTATTAAAACTTCAGAACCAAAAGTGTCTGTCCTCCTTTTTGTCTGGCCTTTGCAAGTTCCAATCTAAACAGGCTGTATGAATTAATCTCCCCTGTCTTGGCACTTTTGTGGTGGCCTCCTCCATCTCCTGGAGAGGATTTGATCCTTTCCTGGTGATTATTTTTTGTATTGCAAAGATGTCTCCTTAAACCAGACCTAAAATATCATAGAAGTGCTGATCATGATTAGAAACCGTCCATTTCCAAGGACCTTATTCCAGCGCGGTGATATAACCCCAGTAGAAGGGGAAGCACGGAGCGATGAACGTTATTAGCAGAATCAGCCCAAGGCTGCAAGAGTTGGGATTAGTGCCCCAAATCTGTGTGCAATCTGTGTACAGTGCTGCTCTGCACTTGTCCAGCCACAGGAAAACAAGGATTCCTTGTCCCACCAGGAACCCTGGCTGTCTCAGGGGAGTCCACGTTTTGGGGGGCTCGTCTGTAAAGAAGAGCGTAAAAAAGTTGAATCGTATTCCTTACGTGCCAGCTAGCCCCAGCATCTTGAAGGTCTGCATGCATCTGTCCAGAAGGGAAAGAGCTTTCTGAAATCATTGCCGCCTTTTCCTGGAGGTGCACCAGTTTAAATTGTGCCATCTGCTGAGACGTCTGACCGCATCCCAACTTTTGGCAGCCATCCTCCTGCAAACCAGGCTGAAGCCATTCAAGAAATTACCCCTTCCAGCTGTCCTGCTCCTCTGCTGAGAGGAGTCCCTGTTCTGTGGCTGAACAAGTTTTCAGAAACCTAAACAAGATGAAACCGCTGTTGGGAAAGTTGTAGATGTGGACTTTATCTTGGTGACACTAGTGTTGTCCTTACTCCTTCTGTGTGTAAGTTTTATTATATTTATGTACTAAATTTTACATGCTGCGAGCAAGCGAAGGACCAACCGTTGAGCCACAGCACAGAGTAAGATAACAGACCACATTTTTATCTCCATTCTGATTTTAAAAAGAAACAAAAAATTTCTGCTTCTGTGCTGTGGCAAGTCTATTGACATCCTAGTGTAAGAGGCAGCAGAACTGGACTTCCTAAGCTTGGAGGGAGAAACTTGGAGACTGCCAATATAAGGACTATCACTCAATTTATAAGAAATGGGAGAAAGAGCAAAAATTGTTGAATGCTGCTGAGGCATGTGCATAGCAAAAGGACACTGCAGCAGTAAGAGACGCATGGCTTGAGCAAGGTGTACAACAGTGCTGAACACCCACTGTAATAACAGACAACTTTCTTCTGGTGGCAAAGGCAGGGAATTTTTGCCATAAACTTGAAGAGGTTAGCAAGGGGTGAAATTGCTATTGAAGAAGCACCTCCTGGGACCATTGCATTCATTAACATCCCCCACTAACCTTAGGCATCCCAGTTTTATAGCTCTGCTAGAAACTCCTGACTGAAACCAGCAAAACTATTAAAGGCACCTCCTCTACGTTACTCATATGCGTGTCCTGGAATAGTGCCGGGAAGGAGTGTGAGGCTGTTGGGTTCATCTGCAGCTGTGAGTGGATGCCGTGGGCTGGGGGAATGGTGCTTAAATAGGACGCAGGCATGACTTCCCAGGCACTACCCTCCTCTGTGCAGCAGCTCCTTTGCTGCGGACACAGACAGCAAGAATAACGTATTTCAAACTAAAAGCAGTGTACTTCAGCTGAAAACAAGCTGGCAGTACCAGAAAACGTTTTGCTTTTTCTACATACTGGTTTCACAGCTGGCATGCTTTTAGTGCAAGAGATCTTCACTTTTAGGGGACTCTGCCATTAGCTCATTTCATAGGAAAAAGTTACATATACAAAACAAGAACACAAAGGGAATGGGTTATCCAGAAGAGGTTTTACCAGGTGACCGTACATCTAGCAAATTACACCATTGCTTTTTGGCTGCTTGAAGAACATTTCTGGACTTTTATCAGAAAAATTAAATAATAAAATCTATACCTTGTTTAATGTTACAGCCTATTTTTCCAAAGCACTCTGGCAGTTCTTCCCCTAATCCACTTACTTACCCAGCGTATAGGTCAGCTATATACACCTGGTTTTCTAAAGGTCACTTTGGCTCCCTTCTTGCCGTTTCACTGTAGTAAGCATTATTCTGTGATGCACAGCAACTACTGTGCTCCCAGAAAATCACGCTCCTTTTTACATTTCCTCTCTTTAGATAGGATTTACCATATTGCATCCATGTCTGCTATATAGCTGGAGTTCTGCCTCACTGTATGTACAGATATATGTGTGTCTCGGACACACTGGTAGTTGGAGATAACAGCCAACATCAAACTCCTCAAACTCAGTGTTGTCAGAGGATGCTTATTGAGAAGGAAAGTCTGACTTTGCTGTTTGCTTGAAACAGAGGTTTCAAGAAAATAATTGTTCTGCCTGACCTACATTTCCTTCCTTAGGAGGAAGGATGGTCTAGGGTTTAAAGGAGGGACGGGGATCCAAGCCTCCATGCTCTGTGCCTGGGCTCACCACAGCCTTCCTGGGTGACCCCGGGCAACCCATCGAACACGATAAATAATACTCATCAGACAGGGATACTTCATTAGCAGTTTTAATAAAAAGCCTTGAGACCTTGGAATAAAGATGCTACAGGTAGAAGTAAAAAAAAAAAAAAAAAGACCGTCTTTACCATGGAAGTGAAAGTTGTCTGAAAAAAAAAGTGAATAAACTGAATAATTGATAATGGTCAGTGGCTGATCTTGTAAATCCATCCTTACCTGAGGTTATGCTGTAAGTTTATCTCAGCTGTGAACAAGAGGCAGCAAGAAGAGAGACTTGGGAAGAAACTGCTCATGGGGAAAATGCCTTTTGCAGGGCTTACAGGAATTTATGAAGGCTAGCAGGGTAAATAGTAGTTACTTTTTCTAGTGCTATAAATGTGCAAACCTTTGTGAACGTCGAATATGTGCTAATTACGTAAAAGTAATTTTTATCTTCTGTTTTTATTAAGGCTGAGCAAAGTTTCCCTGTATTTTTAGACCCCAGGGGAGTTTTTTGTTGCGTGTAGCCATTTTTCTGCCATTAGTTTCCACATTTCTCTCATAGGAGGAATTTTTATTTCCTTTTTTGCTGTGTTTAAATACCATCCCTAAAACGACGTCATCACAAGACATTTTAATTAAATCTCTCTTCCGTTGTCCATCGCCCAACGACAGGCCGGCGGTTGCCCGGCGTTGTGATTCACGGGCACGCGTGACTTACCAGCACGGCGCCGAGCGCCGCGGCGGGGGCGGCGGGAATTCCACCCTGCCCCAACAGCCCACGTGCCGCTCGCGGCTCCTCGAGCATCCGCGCCGGCCGCCCGTGCCGCCTCACGCCGCCGCCGCTTCCGCCCGCCTCCTCCGCCTGCTCGCCTGGCGCGGGGCCGTGAGGTGACCTCGGCCAGGGAACGCGGCGGCCGAAGAGCTTCCCAAGGGAGAAAAAAAAGGGGGGGGGGGGGGTGCTTTTCTTCAGCCACGTCGCTGCACAGTCAGAAAAGCAGCTCCACTCGGCAGGGAGAGGGGCTGCCTGAACCAACCCCGCTATCGCAGCGCTCGGGCCGGCATCGCGCCTCGAGGGAATCTCAGCCCACCTCTTACAGCCGCGTCTCGCTGCTGCAGCGAGAGGGTCGGCGGGGAGGACCCCTGCAGCCCCGGCTGGCGGCTGGGGAAGGCGCTGGGGCGGGCGGGCAGCCCCCCCCCGCCGGGGGCGGCAGCTGGCGGGCAGCACCCGGGGGGCCGCGCTGGGGCTGCCGAGCATGGCGGGAGCGGGGCGGCCGCCCGGACCGTGACTCAGCCGGAGGAATGTCCTGGCACGGGAGGCCGGGGCGCCCGGCGAGGGTGACGCAACGGGCACGGCTCGCTCCCGTCTCCGCGGCGGGCGGAGGCCGGCAGGCATGGCCAGGCTCCTTCGGGAACGGCGGCCAGCACCCAGCTCGTCCTCGGCCCTGCCCGGGCCGTTAAGAAGCTGACCGATAGCTTGGAGCCCCGGAGGGATCTGGGGACCAGAGCGGTGCAAGAGGCTGCTTAAGCCGGCAGAAGTGGCCCCGCCAGGGAGGGTGGAGCCGCAGCTTCCCTGAGGGGGGATCCGCCTCCGGGTCCGACCGCAGGGCCTGCCCCTCGCTGCGCGCCCAGGATTAGCGCCCGTGGGGGGCACCGCGAGTCTTGCTAACTTGCAGCAAAACCGCGCCAGGATCCACCGCTTATAGTCAAATATATTCACCGTATAGTTTTTTAGAAGAAATGCATCTGCGGCGTAAGGAAAGACATAAAAACGCAGTGCTTGCCTTTCACTGGGTTTTTCTCTAATGCTCGCTTACTTTACAAGAAGTTAAGATTTTATCCGGCATTCTTTGCACTCCCACTGAAAATACAGAACCGTTGGAGCGAAACTGGATGTTTTCCAGAGGTACGCAAGAGAGCAAAGGGGGAAAGGAAGCGCCCTGAGCAACAGATCTCATCAAATGCAGTTTCCTATGGATTTCTCTCTCTTGAAAGATCAGTTTTTTCTAACTGGACAGTATTAAGACTTTCAATGTACACCTACGCAAGTTCCTGTGCTTTCCCTTTGTAGTCCTCCTCCTGAATGTAATCTGGCTACACCATAACAGATCTGATGTCTCCTAGCAGAAACCAACAAGTGCCTGAGTTGAACTGGTAGGCATACAGCCCCACTTTCTTCTATCTCGAATTATTTTATGAAACTTAATTACTTAATTAAGGATCTTAATTACTTTTGCGACCTCTATCCTTCTGCCAGATTTAACTCAAATAAGCTAACAAGTTAAAAAGTCACTGGGACAAGGACTAGCCCAAGTGACAGAGGAGATGCCCGAGGAGGCCACGCAGAGGCCCTGCTTCCATGGGAAATGAGGCTGAAATGATAACGTTGAGTTTAGTGACGTTGACAGAGAAGCACAGAGGAGGTACAGCATACAGAAGGAAAGGACTATGATTTCAGAGAGCTTCAATGCATAAGGCAACTTAGTTCATTATAACCACTTCGCACTAATGAGCATCCAGGAGTTGAAGCTGAACAAACAGTGCCTTCTGCTTCACGGTGAGTCATTGCTTCCATCCACAGAGGGTGAGGGGAGGCTTGGAGGGCTTCCTCAGATGCATGTGCTCCGCATAGGGTATCGTTCACAAAGCTTTTAGTGCTGCTGCTGCTGGACTCTCTGAATCATAGGGCTATTTTGGTGGTGCTTGGTGGGATGCAGGTCTTGTGGCACAAGGCTAGTGAAACTCGATGCCTCCTGAGTGCAGCAAGATGCCATGGTGGGGAACCAGCTTTGTCTGAGTGTGCTCCAGTAATAAGATTTGCTTGGTCATTATTGCTCTTGGCTGGATACTGGCCATTTCTGTGGCCTCCAAGGTCACCACTGGGCTCTATCGCAAGTTGCTTCCCTGATCGCTGCAGCCACCGGGAGTCCATCGTTCATTTTCTTGAAAATGAGAAGCCCCTTTCTCTTTACCTGTGACCTGTTTTTCACCCCTGAGAAATGCTCTCTGTTTCTGGTAAACGCATTTCTTTCTCAGAGATTTCTATAAAGTCATGAAATACTCCTTCTTCAGCCCTTGCTTCTTCTGTACTCTGACAACTGCCAGGCGCCAATCAGTGATGTGCAGCGGTAGCCCTGTGTGCCTCAGGTATGCACCTTGGGAGGTGAAGAGAATAACAAGCACTTCTGATTCATTATTCAGTTTCCATGGTAGTAAAGACGGAGGGTGAGTCATGCACAGTCTTGGAGTTGTCATCCCTGGAGCATCTACCCAGCCATGCAACTCTGGAGCTGGTAACTCTTTCTCAACTTTTCGTTTTACAAGCCTGGGATATGCAGTGCAGAGGCCCCGTGTGGGTGGCTGAGGATGCACTGCAAGGGCACAGGATTAGGGCACTGACACACAGCGGTTTCATAGTATTGTACAAGTGTTGAAGAAGCCTGCTGAGCCCGTGGCAGCGACCGTGGTCACTGGCACTGGAGGACGTACTGCACACGCGCACGGCTGCATCTGCTTGCAAAGACAAAGGAACCCCCATGCTGCTAATTTGCCACAGCGGCCTCCCGACATTGTGCATGGCTGCAAGGACGCAGACCTCCGTTTGGGACACTGAAGCAGGCACAGCGTGCCATGACATGCTGCAGTGTCAGGAAGGCAGTTTTGGGAGACATTAAACCATCCTGACAAAGAGGATCTGAAACCACTTAACGTCCACCCCAGTCCATGAAGCTGTGCAACAGCAGCAGATGCCCAGAAATGGGGCTGTCAAGACACTCCCGGGAACTTACATTGGTTTAAGCCAAGCATAAAACTGTGTCTTGAGAGTTATCCGGTTTAGGATTTGTGCTATTAATTCCCATAACAATTTTCACCTATCCTAACTTGTTTGATCAAAAAGCAGCACATACTGTATTTGAAAACTGAATTGGGTAATGGCTGACTCTTCAAATGCAAATACGCAATAAAGGTACTCTTTCCTGGCTCCCACACTGCTGGCACTGAACAAGCGATAAGAGTGAACAAGTGGCCATCAGCTGGAAAAACGGCGAGTCTAATACTCTTGATGTTTTCAGCTCAGTGGCAGTGGGGAGTCCTGAACAGGTGGCTGTAAGGAGCTGAAGGGTAATATAGCTCCAGGTTAGCGATTTCAAGGCTGATGGGCCAATATTGATGCATGCCATTCAGTCTTGAATTCTGCATACAGAGAGGGCGGGATGTAACTCAAATAGGAGATTGGAAACATAGTGGCTCATCCGGTCAAGGTGGCCAAGAGCATAGAGTAATGGAGAAAGGGAAAAAAAACCCACATCCCTCATGCCATGCAGTGTGAAATGTGTATATATGTATGTATGCATGTATGTATATACACGCATGCTGACAAATGCTGGTTTGCTGGTTTCAACCAAGGTACTATTAGCAATTCAGGTGTTTCGGGGAGAGGCAGCTGACCGGCCACGACTGCAGCTGCGTGCTCGCTCATACAGCTGTTTTGAGATCCTGCATGTTTAGGATCTCTTGGTTTTCAGGCACACCGGTTCGGGGAGCAGAAAGCCGTGCAGTACCGACAACCCTCTTGTCCACTTGGATGGGCCAGAGGCAGAACGCTCCATTGTTTGGTGTGCTGTGCCTGAATCCCTGTCCAGCCCAGTATGGACAAGTGAAACACCCTCGGGAGGGTTATCCTTCCTCGCTTTCCTGTAAGTCACCTTCCTATCTTTTAACGCTGCTCCTTCCGCCTTGCGTGCAGTGTTCCACCCCGCCGCCTGAGCAGCTCTTTCAAAACCACAGGTGCCGTCTCTGCGCCAGGCCCCCCCGGGCCTTTCCCCACAGAGACAAGGCAGCCGCGGCAGCAGCACGGCTCCCGTTCCGCGGGGGGACAAGGAGCCGTGGCGCACGGCAACCGCAGCACATCCCCCGCGCCGCCTTGCCGGGGGGTGCAGGCGGACAGACGGCGCTCGGCCCTGAAGCGTCAAGATTCGGCCGACGCCACGGCCGTGACTCTGGAGCAGTGCAGAGCACCCCGGCAAAGGCAGCGGCGCCGGGCAGGAGGTGCGGGGCAGGGCCGGGAGCCGCCGCGCTCGGGGCAGCCCCGCCTGGCTCCAGAAGGAGCCCTGCCGCCATCGCGCCCCGGCCGGCTGCTCCTGCTCCGCGCCGGGCCGAGGGGCTGTATCGCCCCCTCGACGGCCGGCGACCCGCCGGGGTAGGCCTGGGGCCGGCCTAGCGGGGGGACGCCGGGGGCTGCGGGACCGAGGCGGCCGCCCGGGCGCTTCCAGCCGCCCCCGCGGGGCAGCGGCGGCGCCTCCCCGCGCCGCGCGACCGGCCGGGCGCCGCCGGGCCGGGCCCCGCCGCGGGGGCGAGGGGGCGGCAAGGCGGCCGGGCCCCGCCGCCCGCAGGCCCGGCGCGGCCCTGCCCCGCGGGGGGCCGGCCCGGCGCGGCGCGGCCCGGCCCGGCGGCACGTGGTGGCGGCGCGGCCCATGTGACCGGCCCTCCCCGGCCGCCGCGGCTCATCCCCCGCCCGGCCCGAGTCCCCGCCCGCCTCGCCCCCAGCGCAGCGCTCCGCTCCGCTCTCCTGCGTGCAGCAGCCCCGCACCGCAGGCAGCCGCCGCCGCCGCCCCGGGACCCGGCGCCATGGTAAGGGCGGCGCGGCGCGGCCGAGCGGGGAGGGCGGCGGGAGTGGCCCGCGGCGGGCAGCGGCAGCGCGGCGCGACGCGGCGCGGGGCCGGGCTGAGCAGGCCCGGCGCGGCGCGGCCCGGCGCGGCGGCCTCCGGCGGCCATTTTAGTCTAATTTTAGCCGGGTGCGGGGGGAAGGGGCGGTGGGAGCGGCCGCGGGGCAGGAGCGGGCGGCGGGGCGGGCCGCGGCGGGGCCGGGGGCCGGGGGCCGGCGGTCGGCGCCGGCCGGGCGGCGCAGCGCTCCCTGCGGCATCGCCCGGCCGTGCGAGCGCCGGTCGGTGCGCGGCTGCGAGGGGCGGGGGGCCGGGCGCCGGCGGGCGCGGGGAGAGGGGCTGCCGCGGCCCGCCCGGGGCCCGGCGCCGGGCCCGGGCCCGAGCCCGAGGGGGTGTTCCCGGCCGGCGGAGGAGCGGGGCGGCCGGGGGCGACCGTCGGGAAGCGCTGGGGCGAGGGTGGCCGAGAGCGGGGCTGGAGGGCGCGGGGCGGCGGGACGGCCGGTCCCCTGGGACGAACGCCGTCCCCGCGAACAAAGCAGGGAGCGGGGGCCGGCGGGCTCCCCCGGGGACAAAGCCGGCGGCTCCCAGCGAGCCGCGCACCTGCCTCCCCCGGAGAGCCTGCGCTGGCGGCGCCCGCCTCTTCGGGTGGAATTGTTGGGCCGAGAGCAAGGGCGCTGCGGATGGGTTTGGCTCGCCGGCTCGCGGAGGGGCTTGCGAAATTATTTTCTCTGTGCCGCGAGCACCCCGTTTGCCCTGCCGGTGTTCCGTTTTCGTGCTGGGTTTAGGCTCGGGTTTTGAAGGGCTTGCGAGCCTTACGGGGAGCTGTATGCATTGTAACTGGTATTTTTGTATGAAGGAAGAGCAGCCGAGCAGTACTTGTGCAGCAGCACGAAGTAGAATTCAGGAGTTTTTGAAGCGCGGTGTTGAAGCTGACACAATGCAGAAAACATTTCTGCTGCTTGTAGAGCCTTACATCACCCAGCAAAATGAGAGTCATGACGGTGCTGGATGTGAGCTGCTGCTGTAGCGTTTGTTCCGCTAAAAAAAAACCAAACAAAAAAACGCACCCTCCATCCCAACCCAAACCTACAAACTCCTCTCCGATGTCCAGTGTGTCTTCCCCCGGCTCTCCTCCTCCTCCTCCCAAATAGGCCAAATGCATGATAAGGTAATGGAAGACTGCTTGAGTAGTACAGTTGTGTGCCTAGTTGTATAAAACTGCTGTCCAGAATGACAGCAGAAGGTACCGAGATCTGCAACAAGGGAGTACAGAATTTACACCTCCTTTATATCTTCTGCTCCACAGAAGATAATGTGTTCAGGTTGAGTATAGTATTTTTATTCTTACAGGGGCAGGCAGACTTCTTTATCTACTGCTGCGGGCTATCATCTTTTCTAGCCAGTGTTAATTTTTGCTGTTTAAATTATTCCTTTGATCTCATTTTACAGGCTTCTGGAGTAACAGTGAATGATGAAGTCATAAAGGTTTTCAATGACATGAAAGTAAGGAAATCTTCAACCCCCGAAGAAATTAAAAAAAGAAAGAAAGCCGTTCTTTTCTGCTTAAGTGATGACAAAAAACAAATAATTGTAGAGGAGTCAAAGCAGATACTGGTTGGTGACATTGGAGATACCGTGGAGGACCCCTATACAGCCTTCGTGAAGTTGCTACCTTTGAACGATTGCCGATACGCTTTGTATGATGCCACGTATGAGACAAAGGAATCTAAGAAAGAAGACCTGGTATTTATATTCTGGTGTGTAAAAGCAAAGCTTGCTGTTAAAATTGAATGTTCTGGAGTTAACGCTGGGTGGCTGAATAACTGTTTTGTTGTGGTTTTCTTCTTTCCTTTAAAGGGCTCCTGAAAGTGCACCTCTAAAAAGCAAGATGATCTACGCAAGCTCTAAAGATGCCATTAAAAAGAAATTTACAGGTACGGACCTAAAAATGTTTTGCTCATTAATTATAATGCCGTTTCGATGTCGAGGTTCTCACAAGTACGTTGTTGTCCGTCTGTCTTTCAGGTATTAAACATGAGTGGCAAGTAAATGGTTTGGATGATATTAAGGACCGTTCAACACTTGGAGAGAAATTGGGAGGCAACGTGGTAGTTTCACTTGAAGGAAAACCCTTATAAAAAGACAGACAAGTGCCATCTGGATCTAAGGAGCTTCCATTTCTGCAGCTCGTTCAATTGGAATAGTATTAGTCTCCCTGTCCCCTTCCCTCCTCAAAAAAATAAGTCCCTTCCCTAATGCCCCTGAAGGAGATGTCATTGTTAAGCAGTCTACCAGTGATTGCCATTAGACTGTTTAATCCTGGTAGTTTTATGTAGGATCCAAGGAATGCTTTCACGTCATACTCTTAGCCAAAACTGACGTTGCAGGCATTCCTTGCAACGTGTACAATGAATGTGATAGTTAATGTGAATAGTCTAGCAGACAGCAAAGGGTAAGCTCATTGAATGCCTTGAAAGTATTGTCCACTGGTCGGATGGTAGACTCTATACAGTATTACTTACAGTTGCACTTGATTGCAGTTCCATGAGGCTCTTGTGCATTCATACACCTCACCTGCCTTGACAAGCCTATTTTTGTGACATGGCAGCACACAACACTATGCATTTAAAGCACTTTTTTGTAATATGTTTGACCCGCCCCCCCCAAAGGAATGCCAATTAAGTTGCTGTAACTGTGTCATCAAATTATTGTAGTACCTCAGTTTCATTCCTGTTACATGCATATCTTTATAAATGAAGTAGCTGTTACGATGCCTTTTGTTTTCCATTGAATGTACACTACTGAACAGGAGTAGAAGTTATCTTGTTTACCATGTGAGTCTTGAAACACTAAAGTTTTGTAAAACATCAGTCATGGTGGCAATTTCTGTATTAAAAAGAGCCTTAAATGGAACATTGTTTTTCGAGATCAAAAACTGGCCACGTTGCAATAAAACTTGTGGCTTATTACAGAACGTTGCCTTGTTTTCATTGGAAAATAGAGTTTTTAAGTATGTTTAAGCATATTTCAAATAACTTCTGTGGAAAGTATTGTAAAGATAAACAATCATTAATCTCATCTTAAATAATGCAAGTTTTTCATTCCTAATCATGATTTAGGCACTGCTTTACAATACTTTGTGGCTCTGTTCTGATCATTCGATAAAGGACCTGATCCTAGTTTACTGTTAAAAGTAAAGAAGCTACCACTACTAGAGACCATTAGTTCCATGAAACACTTGTGTCAGAAACGTAAAAATACGAAGTAATTAAGTATGCAGTGTGTTTTGTACCTGAATGTTCTTAAAGTTCTACATGTCAGAGTAAAACCTTGCACGAAATCTTAGAGCTTGCCATCTTTTTCAGTAAGATGATGTGTAATGACAGTTATATGCAGAATATGAAGCCGGTAAATAACTTTTGTTTCTTCAGTGTTGCAGTTAGGATGGACTTGGTACAAGAAATAGGCTAAATGAACTGTTCTACTTGTTAGCTTCTATGTAAATAGAACTGGAAAGTGTTTGCCACTACCGAGGCTTGCACTGGGGACATGTTCTGGCTGGGAGCCAAATAATGCTCTCCTTATAGAGAATTTGATCTGCTCTGTGTGAGCAATCCTCCGTTAGCCAGAGCTATTTATGGCAAACACATGCTTTTGTATCTTGTCATCGTTATCCACAAATGGCAAAACTGGACATGATTCTTCTGGTATGCATAAAGGAGCGCTGTTAGGCAGCCACTTGCAGCTGAACTGTACATGCTGCTAGAAGGAATGCTCTTTATCATTACCTTATTTTAAAAAGTTGGTAGAGTAGAACTGTGGATCTGTTAAATACGGGCCCTTTATGTTCAGTCCATAGCCCTTTTTCAACAAGGAAGCAGATAATATTCAAAATATTTTGGTTTTGTTTTTTTTTTTTAATAGTTTAAATAACCTAGTGGTACTGTGTTTAGGCTCTCTTGTCCTGTAGAACTTTAAGACTTTGTTTCAGGCTTCTGGCTATCCCTATGACTTGCACACCTCATTGTGTTAGCTGTTCTATGTAGACTAAACTTTACTAGAATTTAACTAAAAGGCATGATGACCACTGACTTACTAAGTGTATTAATGAGTCTTGGTTTTGTTCTGCAAAACTCTCCTTTCAGGTACCTTTTAAAGTTGAGAAGTAACTGATGGTATGCATGTTGTCTAGATAAAAAAAAAAAAAAAAATCTTTTTATTCCTCAAAATACTCTATTTCTGATTATTCACGTTGTGTGCAAAGCCCAGTTTAATGTAAAGATCTACTTTGTGCTTTATGTTTGACTTGAGTTCAGTACAGTATAATGAAATGATCTTTTAACTGATTTTTCACAAGGTATAAATGGTTTCTTTAGAAAAAGCCAAAACTGAAAATGTTAAATTTTAATAAATCCATTTGAATTTCATTTTAGACAGTAAACTTTTTTAAGCAGTACTGTGTTTAAATTTATTGTTTGTCTCTGCTGCAAACAGTCTGGAAAGATGTCTGTGGCTTCTAAGTTGAATATTAAAGGTTAGTTTTGTGGTTTTTTTTTAAACTAGCTTAGGTGTATATTCACTCAGTCCAAGTAGATATAAAATTGAAGCACAAACTGTATTTATGTAAGATTCCTACCAAAACAAGTTTTGGATCCAGAAGGATCAGCCTGCCTTCAGTTTGTTCTTGAAATGACTGACTGACTGACTGACTGATGTGAGGTCCAATTCAGATGGCTTGCTTTTAAAAAAAAAAACAAAACAAAACAATAAAGTGCTACAGAACTGTTACTGTTTGAATTATAAAACAAATGAGAGACAGCTGGCATCTGTTCCAAAATGGTTTGTCAGCTGTTGTTTTCTGTCATTATGCAAAATGGTGAGGGCCTCATTGTGATCGAGAAGTGGAGGAAAATCCTCTCAAGTTGAATATCTTCTGTGTATCTCCGTGTAGATGTGACTTTTGGGTATCTTGGCTTCAGTTATTTTATTGATAAAGAAATGTTAAATAAAATTTTCATGAGAGTAGCTTGTGCAGAAATGGCATTTTTCTTCTAAAAAAAAAAAAACCAACTTCAAAACCAGCAGTTGCTTTGTTTGATTTGGTAAATTCTGGAAGAGGTATAGACATGTGGGTTTGATTTCTCCAAAAAGGGAAATTGGTCCAAGACCAGGGTGAGTAGGTGAGGTTTATGCTTGTGGCGATTTCAGAAATGCAAAGCTTAAATTTATATGGACTTGAGTGTAAGAATCACTCCTAGTCAGATCATTAAATGGATTTTGAGTACGTTCAGTTAAACCCGAAGTGTTTCCCTGAGTTGAAGAGTCTTTTTCTGCTGTACCATTCCCTCAGAATGAGTGATGGAATACAGCAATTGCCACAATTTGATAATAAGCTTTACTCTCTTATGCCAATTCCAGTATAAACCAAATTTTCATGTCTGCCTATTTTTTTATAAACTTCTGTAAGTTCCCCTTAGTTTGTGGTGGCAAGTTAATGATTGTAGAGTGAAAACACGGCACTAATGGTGGATGAAAGATCATCAATGTAGCACCTGTCTATAAGTATTGAATTTCTTTGAAATATTTCTGATTTTGAAAACCTGGTATAAATAAAATTAATTTAAATGTCTTCAGATGTTGAGTTTGTTTGTGTGCTAGGCAGCACCTACGCTAATCGCTTTGCTGCTGTCTTTGGATTGGGAGCAGCCCAGACACTCTGAAAGGAGAGATCATGGAGTAAGTTCGTGGAATATGTGCATTTTTGTAATGGGTTTCACCTACAGCCTGTTCAGTTCAATACCTAGCTGTAGGAAGAGCCAGCACCAGTGGCTCTGGAGGTAGGCTTAAAAATGTTTTTAGTGGGTTGGTGCCGGATAACCTTTTTCTTGTGTTGGGTCCCAGCTCCTATGTTCAGAAAATTGGGTGGTTTGTTTTTTTTTAAAAAGGTAGCAAACAGTATCTTTACACTGACAAATCATTTTTAATACTTGGAAGAAAGTGAGCTGATGCAGTGTGAAAAAGGTGACTCTCCAAAGAATTATCAAAAGATCATCCTTTTGGTATCAGTGGTATCTCTCAATGTAAAATTTCTTGGATCTAGGAATAGCTTAACCGGAAGAGAGTTAATTTTGTGAACAAAGCTGTCAAGAAACAGCTTCATTGGATTCTCTGGAGAAGACAGGCTTTTACACTGTGGATTAACAATCTTTTTAGTGTTTACCTAACATAAGCTTTCTGTGTGGCTATAGGGGACATATATGAGAATATGCATTAAAAATGAGTGAAAGATCTCTTTCTGAAATTAAGTATTCTAATACAAATTACTGCTTAGTTAAAAACCGTTCTATTCTTACTATATTCATATCTGGTGCTTGACACCCTATTGAATTTGGGCATTTCCCTGCGTCACCTCCCGTGCTGTTAAATCTACAATAACCCCCATACATCTTACTATTCCTTGTGTTGCTTATCTATGCAATCTACTAATAACACCTCAAAAAAAAGTACTAAAGTGAAAAATTAAAGCCTTTCATAGGAAATTCGAACAGGTAACATAATTTATGCTGTTTATTTGATGATTTGATATAATTGTCTTTTTATGTTGTAAGGCTTACAGCAAAAATGTGTGCTATTGGGAGCCACTGAAAGTAATTTTGACATCATCTTTTTAATATCTCATTGTAGATTAATATTTCTGTTGTCAGCTTTACTTCATAGTTACTTAGAAAAATAATGATTGGAAAAGAAGCTTGAAGGTGCCACTGACTATTTCAAAAAGTTTCTAAATGTCAATTCAGATTATAAAAAAAAAAAAAAAAATACAAACTTCAATTTCCTGCTGCTAGCTTAATTTTTATTCTTGTGTGAACAGGCTTAGGAATGTGTGTGTAGCTGTAATCATGCCTCTCCTCTTCCACCTCTTTATTTTTAAAAACAGCTGTGTCACTGCAAATCCCTACCATCTGCCCGCCATCTTCTGTAAAGCTTTACGGACAATCTCCACTTGTACCTTTTAGTATCTGTTTTTCCCCCTCTCTTTTTTGTGATTGTAGGGGTTTGATTTAGAAAAATTGAATGCTGTAATATTATGCTCCTCAAAAGCTTTTCTATTATGCAGAAAGTTAAAAGCATCAGTTACTCTCTGGTGAGCACAGCTGCAGGGTATACATTGGGTTGAAAAAAGAGATGTGATTTTGAGAACCAGTTTAGAGAGCCTTATTTGTGTCTGCTTCCTCTTAGGGGCAGCACTGCTTTCATCTGTGACCTTCTATTAAGGCTAATGTGAGAGCTAAGCTTTTCTTCCATTTTGGCTGTTTCAACAGAAAATTGAATGTGCATGTAGCAAACAAGGTGCAGGGAAGCAGAGGAAGGTTTAGAAGAAGCAGTTTTTCATAGAGACCTGTACATCTGGGGCGGGGGGAAAGGGTTACAGCAGAGAATTTGATTCCTTTTAATTTCATCATGAGCTTGCAGCTGTAAAGGCTGAGCTTATATTATCTTTTGCTCTGCCTGAGCATACTGATTCCGCAGTCTCAATGCTTTTAAGCAATGAAATGTGAACGTACAGCTCTGTATCGGTGAAATTTGTTTTACTCCTACAAACATGAAGCTATGCTATAATGGGGCTCTTGGTTAGCAATATCATACAGGTGATGCACCTAAGCTCCATTTGAACAACCCTTTAAAAATGTGTATTTTTTTGATTACACCAAATACAGTAATTAAGCCATTACATTGGGAGTGAGGATGAACGGGTGTAGTTCTTAATTAGGTGACTGCAAGTGACAAATATAATTTATGTTCATATTTTAGAGTCTTAGCCCTGTTATTTAAGCGTGACTTAGAAATGAAATATTTCCTGGTCCATAGAATTCATTGCCTGCATAAATTCTTTTAAGAAGCAGTAGCATAATTTTAGCTCTTCGTTGACTACACTGATGCAGAACCTGTCACCTGAAGGTTTTTATTCTTCTGCGTTGGTGACTTCCCTTTGTAGTGCTGCATTATTTCTCTGCATCCACACTTCAAAATCAGTTCCCAGAACTCTCCTTCCAAGTAACCAGAATTCCTAAACAATATTTATTCTGCGTGACTAAAGTAGAAAGGCATCTTGTAGAACACCCATAGGAAACAAATGCATGGCATTAGCCTACGTGGCCACTGAACATGTTTGGCCGTGCATGCCCTCTCTGACTGTTGGGTTATTCTGATGAGAACGTCAGCCCGTTCAGGTTTGTGTGCAACAGCCCAGCTCAGAAAATTTGTGGAAACAGAAAAGAATGTCTTAATTTTTCTCAGATAAAGACTTTACAAGCTGGCTGAATGCCTTGTTCACTGGTAAGGCTGAGTGAAACAGCGATCAGGGTAACAGTGATAACCACTTTCTTTTTAAAATTTTTTTTACCTCTTCTGACAAAAACACATGACTTTGGTTCTAGCCAGTTTTATAGATTTACTTTGACAGGTGCAATGGTTGGAAGTATTTTCAGGACAAGCTATATTTAGATATATAACCTTTCGATAATTCTGGTAGTTGCTTTGGTCTCATTATTATTTTAATTCAGTCACTTCAACTCCAATTTTAACTGCCTGGAGTTCAGCATTGCCAATATAATGCTCACAGCACATCATAAACAACATTTAAAAGTCATCATTGTCAAAATCAGTAATGATTTCAATCAGTTTTATTTCTATAGCCTGGTCTCAGTTTTGCAAGGAGGATGACAACTCTCTTAAAAGTCAAGTGGTCTTCCAGTGCGCTCCTGACTGAACACCTGATCTTTGTGACAGGGTTGAAGAAGCGTTAGAGCATTCACATCAGAGCAGTTTGCTTTGCTTTCTTGCATAGCTGGATAAATTTCCTAACCTGGGATATGTTGAGGTTACTGTGGTATCAATATCTAAAGCATTTCACCTCCTTTTTAATTCTTAATAGAATGGACAGACTGCAATTATAGCATTTTCGTATGGTAATACAGTCAACCATCTCAGCTATGAATTTTATTTTTTCCTGATTACCAGAAGGGAGAAAAGAATGCTTCTCATAGCACTGTGCAGCATAAGGCCAAAATACAGCACCGGCATTACCTGTGGGCATCATAATTGTTTCTAGCTATTGTGGCTGTTGTAGCAGGTACAAAACGCGAGCTTGTCAAACTTTAGTTGTGCACATGTCTTGGTAGACTCCAGGAAAGAGCTGTGGTGAGAGTCTGAGGATCTGGCACTCTAGCTCTGTCCCGGCAACATCTCTGTAACATCACGAGGCTATGCCTACTCTAGAATTTCTCTTTCCAGAATCGTACATTGCTGTGCTACCTTACTTTGGAAGTCAGAGTGACTGTTAGCTCAAGACATCTTCAGGAACACTAGGTAGGACTGCTGTTGCTCTAAATGTGAAATACAAAGTCGAGGTATTTCCTGTAATAGCTTTGTGCACGCTGGATTGAAGAAGCACATGACTCTGTGTATATCTGCACTTATCCTGTGCACAAAGTAATAATGATACATAAAAATACATTTAACACCAAGAGTAAATCAGAATCTTACTTTAATGTAACAGCTGTATTCTTTGGAGAATAGTGAGGATAAGATTTTTCCAAAAGTTTACTAACAAATATCCAAGAAATGGAATAACATATTTTCATGTTTGTGCTTTAAATATTGTCTAGATATTTAAGGAACCTGGAGTTTCCTGCTTTTACCTCTTCTTTGTTTTTTTTAGAAATGGTGTTAATAACCAGTCTTTCTGCTGTAATACCAAACTGTGGGAAGATGAGAAGAGTGATTTCTCTTTGCACCAGCATCTTAACATTGTTTGCAAATACAGATCCTCTCAGTTTCTTCTTGAAATAGTGTTTGGATCACATCAGTGGTTAACGGACAAGAACATAGGATTTTTGTAAGTCCCATTTTACAGTGTTAATATGAACATGCACATATTTTTGAGCTATGAGATGAAAACTTTTAATGACCAAAGGGCTTATTTGGGGGGGGGGGGGGCGGACACGACTTTTTAAAGCTTCTATTTTTGTCTGCTAACAAGTTTTTTATGCTGTAATTTGCCCATGAAGTTCTGTTCTTTCTCTTTTGTTAGTTACTTGGTTTTGGTGTTCTCACTTTTCCCACATTGCATCGTGTTTCAGTCTAATATGGACTGGATTAAATTGTTATCAAAGGAAGGAGGTATTATGTATATAAAATATACAGTTACTGTAGGATAGAGTAAACTCTTTGCTTGACCCAGTTTTATGGAGATATTTCTTTGTACAGGGATGGGATCACAGTTAAGGAAAAGGGACGAATGGGTTTGCTGAGAGTATTTAGGAGCACTCAGTGGGAATGAGATTATTATTGCAGTGCTTAATCCTGAAACAATCATAGACCATCTCATCAACCTTGCACCAGCATTTGAGAGAGATTAATATTCTAGCTACTTCATGATATTAGTCTGAGATCATTTTCCATTGTTATAAACTTGGAGCTCTCCAGATAAATATAGAATATTTATACCTGTGATGAATGTTTGGATGTTTTCACGTGTGTTATGTTTTTAAAAAGATGATTCATAACTAGTGGAAATGTAGTTCTTCAGTGTCTTTTAAGAGGCCAAAAATTAAAGTGAAGGTTATAGAAGCAACCAGTTCACTTAATCTGTTTTGGGGAATTGCTATAATGTTATCAGGCTTGCTTTTCCATCTGCTGGGCACAGTGTGAAAGAGTGCATAGAAAGGTTATTGTGGTGTCATAGCATTTGTTATCACTGATGTTAAATGCATTTAATGGTAGTGAAGTTACAAGTCATGCTGTATGCAAAAGGAATAAAAAATATTCTCAGATGAGAATTTGTCATTTTCATAGACAGTAACATTTTGTTCCTTTTGAACAGGTGTAAGAGTCCTGCAGTGTCTTTGTTTCCTTAAAGAGGAAAATGACAAAATTGAGCATTTCCCCTCCCTTTGATTTGCTTTCTCTGTCCCTTCTCCTCCAAAGCATTTTCCCCCCTTTTGGCCTATAGGCAGAAATTGCTCACCCACTTCCTCCAATCTTCCCATTTATCTCAGTTACCTCAGTTTCACCTCCTCTCATCACCATCCTTTTTGCTCCCTGCTAGCTCCGATTCTCCTCTGGTCCTGTTCCCTCATATCAGCAGTGTGCTTTATTCTTTATCATAAACAAGAAAAAAACCCAACCCCTTTTTGATCCATTTACTGGTTTCTCTTCTCAAAAATACGTGGCCTTACACTTACGAAAAAATTGTTCGAAGAGTAAACTTGGCTACAGTTTACTAAAGTGGCAAAGAGTTTGAAATAATCTCTTGAGATGTTCGAACAGTTCCATTCTGCTCATGCAGTTTTACTGTGAAATCCGGACTCCACCATTTAGATGGGGAATTGCCATATTGGGTTATTTTACGCTTTCCTCAGTGCCAGAAGCCTAACTGTCCTTTTTTGCAATCATTAAAGCATCTGGTTTCAGCTGTTAACTTCCACAAAAGTGGTAAGTACTTACAGTGTGGGGAGATGCTATGGATGCATGAATTTATGGTATATTGAAAACTGAAGCTGTAGAAATAGTGTGAAATACACTGTGTATAAACACAGAAAGCTGAAATGTAATTGCATGGCTCATTGGTTAAGTCTTCATAGTCAAATCAAGAAAATCTCTGTATTATAAAATGTATAAAAAACTGCCACAAGGATTACAGGCCTTATTACCAACTTTACATGTTCAGAAAATAAAAAAAAAGGCAAGAAGTAGCCTTTTGTATAATCCAAAGTTATATTAATATCATATCTTTTAAGAGTTTTAATCTGCTTCCTTTTCTGAAACCTTGTGTTATGCTTAATTCACCTCCTCAAGCTTTTCTCTGTAGTCTCAAGCACTAGAAACTGACAGCATTGCAGTGAGGATTTACTTCCTTTTCCTGATCTTAAAAAGAAAAGAAAAAAAGTCTGTGATGAAGAGATATATGAAGTAGGGCCATCTGAGGGTGCTGTTCGACAACATAGCGAAGACAATTTAATGACACGTATGGGATGAGAAGGGGATTCCTGCAGAAGCTGGGCTGAATGCTCCCCCTCTTTTCTGCTGGTGCTTAACCCTGCTTCACCAGGCAGTGAATTTAGGAATCTACACTTCCCACTTATTTTGGGAAAGGTTATTTTTTTGCTTGTTTAGGAGGGCACGATGCCTGAAATGTTTCAGATGTTTCTGAGAGTTGCCTCAGTCTTGGTAGATCAGTATATGGTATGCAGGGTGTCTGTGGAGGAGCTAAACTTACTTTGTGTTCGTGACAGCCGCCATGCTCCTGTGTGTTGCTCTGTGCATTTCCAGGTGATGACGGGCTATTGTATTACATACATCTTGTACAGTAAGTCCAGCTCTTCCAGGAAGAATTGGACATTCTCTGTCCGTATATTACACAGCAGATACGTACACTCACAATGTATTTAACATAGATCAGAAGCATCGGATGTTTGGGTCTCTGGTAGGTAGTGAATGATTCTGCCATAGTCATATGTGTCTCTGCTGGCAAATCTCAGGCAAAAATCTGGAAAGCCCGATGATCACTTGCATCTCATCTTCTTGTCATGTACATACTTTAAACTGCATATTCTTCAGTACTCTGACTCCTGTACATATATCCAGCAGCAGTGAAATTTGGTCCATCAAATCTCAGCTGCTGATAATGCCACACAAGACGTGTAATGGCATTTAAATGTTTAACTTCAGGTGAAACTTGGAGTTACACTACATCAGACATGTGCATGCCTGACTCCAGCTCTTGCTTCCTCTCTTCGCTCCTTTTAAGTGTTCTGGCCACCCTTCCCCCATGAAGATCCGTGATATGAATTAACTGAATTCCTCAGATTCTGAAGTCCTTACTACAAGCTTTTCAGAGACTGGGAGTCCTGCCATGCCATAGTATTCCTAAGGGTGTAGGCAAGCATGCTCCACGTACAGCATGTCACAGAGCTTTGAATATCCAAGGGCCTGGAGAGTTTAGGTTTTGCTTTGTTCGTTTAGTTAGTGAGACAAACTTTGTTTGCTCAACTTCAGCTTTCTGTTAGCATTCCAGGTGAATTTTATCTAGCGGTGTTCTGAGTGGAAAAGTAAATTACGAGTTTACTAGAGACTAGTTAGAAAACAAGAGTAACCGGCAGAACAGCTCACCTGATGTGTATTTGGAATTCAACTGGTGCATGCATGTTCTAAGTATATATGAAGTTGGGGTTTTTTTTGTCAGGATTGACGTAATCCAGGCATAATCAGGTGTAGCTCCATTAAAATCAGTGGAAGTTAGAAATGCTTATTACAAATTCATTAGTGTCTGGAATCATTAGAACAGTATGGTGTGATGTTAATGGCAGCAGGGGAATGCTCTGGGTGTACAGTAGATGAAGACAAGTATTTTACTAGCATTATGCTTACAGGTCAGGACTCCATGCTGTGCACGTGAAAGTTTGCACGTTATTTTTCTATCAAATCCAGCTGACGGAGCGGAGAACCTGATGCCACCCAATGGGGCTTTCATTCCAACCACTTGCTATTGCCAGCCATTAAGCCATATAGCCCCTGCCCCTGCGTTTTTTTCCCCAAGTTTAGCAAGTTCACCTTAAAATTAGTTAATTTTTTTCTTTCTACTACTACAATGGAGATGATGTTCCAGAATCCTGCTTTGATGTTTTGAAGCCTTATTTTAATTCCAGCCTAAATATATTCTTGAGCTTTTTATTTTGTACCTGTATTGTTCTTTATTTTGAATAGCCTTGCCTTTCCCTTTTTTAATCCCCTGATGTTACATTCTCTTCTTTTAGTTGTTCACACCAAGATATTTTCGCTAAGATAGCCTTCTTCATCCCCTTAATGGCCCTAGCAGCACCTCTTTGTACCTGGTCCAGTTTGAATCTATCTTTCCTGAACGTGTTTGACCAGGCCTTACCACTACATGTTATGAAGATATTAATGCATTGTTTTCCCTGCATCGCAGGATCCTATGCCTTCTTCCATTAGAAGACTGATATATATCATGTGACTGATACATCTGCTTCTTTCTCCTCCTCTGCTCTTTCCTCATGCTTATAGAAATTCCTTTTGCCCCCTAAGATAATCACTTTGCATTATTCACTACAAAATTCCACCCTATTTCTGTTACTGCAGTTCTGAAGGCCATGAAGGTCTTCCTGCATGATACTCCAGTCCTCTTCTGTATCAGTAGCACCTTCCAGTTTTGTGTTGGCAGCAAATTTCATTAGTTCATTTACTTCCTATTTTTTTGTGCCAAGGTCATTAATGAGAAGATTAAATAAGATTGTTCCCAGAGTGAATCTAGGAAACTCCATTAATAATTCCCCTTTCTCCTGACAGAAGACCCCTCTTCAGTCAGTTTCTTATATGCTTTACAGTTCATATGTTAGTCTTGATTTTCATCTTAATTAATGTTGTACAAGATACATTCAGGAGTCCAGCAAGATTAGGTCTAGTGTCTATCTCTGTAAAGAACAGGCAATCATTTTATCAAATAAATACATCAAACAAGTCTAGAATAATTTATCAATGATAAGTGGGTATTTTTATCCCACTTCCATATCCATCTTTATCTTTTATTACATTTCCCTTCCAAATGTGTCATAAAATCCTGATCATTATTCAGCTCAGACATACATGCTTTGGCAGCTGCCCAGTTCACTTATTGCCTTTCTTGAATATATCTAAAAATTAATATTAAGAGATTGGTATCTGACTTTTATTGTTAATGAATTAAGCCCCAAGTATTTGGTACTTCATTAAAAATAAAAATGCTAAGTACTAGAACAAATGAAGTCATTTTCTAATATTCTATTAAAAATTATAAAAGTGTCTCAGAAATGTACAAAAGAAGGGAAATATGAAAACAAAAGCTATAAACTTTATTGTGGGTGGCATTCACAAATTCTATAAGCGTCATTTAGCCAACTTTCAACTATGGGGTGTGCTGTTATCTTACTGTGGAGCCCTACATCATAGCCTTGTTGCCTGATACGAATCAATAGCTGGCAGCACTTCAGACTAAGCTGTGACGTTGCACATCCTTAAAATAAATTTCAGCACTGATGTGTTTTAGATTCAGAACCAGATGTGAACTGCAGGTGGCTCAAAGAGGAGGGGGTTAGAAGAATTGCTAGAATGCTAGGAGGGGACTTGAGCTGAAAGTGTGTAGATTTAACAAAGAGCCTTACTGAACCTGATTGAACCTTACTTGCTCTTGTTATTTGCTTTAGCTTGTCACAGAGATTATGCATGTCACACACAATCACATCTCAAGAAGCCAAAACATTTTATGATTCATGTGGAAGTCAGAGCCACATGTACCTTAAGGCATTGGTTCAGAATTGTTGCAGAGGGAAGAGCATCACCTAATGAATCACCAGTACGACACTTTTTGCTGTCCTTTCCCATAAGCTTGTCCCACAGGTACCAACTTGGTGTAACTCAGTTCTGTTGTGCTTGCTTGGTACGGTATTGTACCAGTACACCACACTGGGGTGTTTTATGGAGCACAAATTAACGTATATTCTAAGATAAAGTAGTCATTATTAAGCAAAAGTCTTAGCTGTTGGTGGCTCAGAGCTGGTTTTGTGACAGTATGACTGGGATTACATGAAGTCCAGAGCTAAGAAAGGTCAGCCCCAACTGGAGGGGGAATCCATTGCCAGGATGTATTACTGGAACCCCTCGGTCTTCAGTGCTACGGTTGGGTGATTATATGGAGCTGTAAAATAAGCAATACAGCAAAGAAAAGCTTTTTCTATGAGATGTGAAAGGCAAAATTTAACCTAAAACTTTCATTTTGTGCATTTGCAATTGGGCTTTACACTGGTGCCTACCTTTGTTGTAAAGCACTGATTCTCTGGGTGGGGAGGTTTCAAAGTGTGATTCCAAGAATAGCATTGCTGTAAAGGGTGGGAAATGAGCTGCATTGCAGGTTTGGTAAATCTGAAGGTTTTGTTCAGCCACTTAGTCATAGCTGCCCCCTCAAGTGAGAAATAACAAAAGGAATTTTTTTGAGAAGGTGGGACTAGAGCAAAATATAATGATCTGAAACTGTATGGGTCCTTTGTGCTTTGTAAAAGAAGCGGAGGTAAAAGATTTCCCATTGTAGAGTATTATCAAATGACTAGAGCCAATAAATTGTACATAATGATCTTGACTTCATATAATCAGCAAAGCTCCATTGACTTTAATGGAAAAACATTGATTTGCACTAGCAGAAGAGCTGAGTGGAAGGAGGTGCATTCCTGACTGTCTTGCTCATGTGGGTAATCTCCCTGAAATAATTCTCAAAAATAAAGATTATTAAGGATCTGTGTTTCTTTTGTAGCTGCAGGTCCTTATACTTTCAGTGTCAAAGCTGCCTTTAACAGCCCTAGTGCACAAAGTGCAAGGAACCGACTCCAGAGGAAGGTCTGAATTTATTGCCGTTTTTTCCCTGGCCTGGATGAGGATGCCTCACCAGTCCTGAGGCCCAGCTCCCTGCTTCGGTCCTGGTATGTATTGCTTTGTGAACTTGTAGAGTGTCTGCCACAGGGGCAGAGAGCTTACAGGAAGGCCTGGGAACTCAGCAGCAGTGAACAGGACACTCAACCCCCTGCCTTTTGCATGCAGTCAAACACTGCCCTGATTGATAGAAGAATTTTTGGTGCCCATGCTATTCCATGTATCAGCAGGATTTGGCCCTACATATCACAGTTGCTGTGATAATTGTGGACAGATCTGAACACAGCAGT
Source organism: Aquila chrysaetos chrysaetos (assembly GCF_900496995.4). Lineage (NCBI taxonomy): Eukaryota > Metazoa > Chordata > Aves > Accipitriformes > Accipitridae > Aquila > Aquila chrysaetos. The sequence goes on from NC_044005.1 coordinate 29,723,497, forward strand.
TAGGATAACACAGCTGACCTTCCCAAACCCAAACTAATCTTCCGGATTTGTCTTTGTACCTTGGGAAGGAGAGAGCTTGATTCCAATGGGAGGACTGGAAGCATTTCCTAGGCTGGTTCCCATTGCTCAGTTCGCATCTGCAGAGCCACCCATGTGGCCCAGCATTCCCTTTGGCCACGTGTAAAATTATCAGTGAGACTGGTTCACCTGTTCACCAACAGATCCACCCACTCAGATGCAAAAATCCATGGAGTCAAAAGGCACAAGTGTGGAAAAAGAAAACAACAAAGTCAAAGCACCAGTGCTTTCCTTTCTTCCCTCCACCATACATTGACCAGCTGGGACAAAAAGCATCCGTAACACTGCTTGGTTCTTCTCTGAAGAGCTGATCCTGTAAGAGTGCTCAGGTCTTCTCTGAAGAGCTGATCCTGGACCCGCTCATGAACATTACAGTATCTCTCTTTCTGACCACATGCAGTACAGGTCAGTGTCTCAAATACTGAATGCTTCAGTTCCCCACATTGCAGCACAAGGCTTGTTTGCTCTCAAATGCAGACTTACGGTTCTAATTTCTGCCTGCAAAGATATAACCTCTCATAGTATCATATTATCTTTGCCTTGACTGTGGGACTGTTGCAACTCAATAAAGTGCTAATGGAGATCCAAATGCTATTCCATTAGCCTTCATTCCAGATTATAGCATGGCCTGATCAACATCATAAAGTTGTGGTGGCTAGAGGCTGATGGACAGGTGCTTTTGTTATCTGCAGCCATGCATGCTTTGTGCAGATCTCTCTTGTGATGCAAGCTATGCCAGCTGAATTTGCGCTGAGACAGGCTCAGTGCGTTTCCCCAATGACACGTCCTGTCCATCAGCGAAAACCACCCCACTACTTTAAAACACCATAGCAGGGGCCACGTGAATTTTTCCTGGTGTGCCCACTGGGTTTTCACAGCAGGGTGCTTTATTGTAATGTACCTGTGGGCTCATCTTTGTTGAAGTGCAGGTTGAAATAATCCATTATTAATGCCACAAGAGGTTTCCTGAATGGTTTAAGCCAATCTAAAACTGCACTGCTGCTGAAAGGTGGGGTGCTACCCTTCGTACTCTCCCTATGTTCCTATCGTGCTGGCTCAAGTGAGCCAGCTGGAAAACTGATCCTGCAAGAAAAGCAGGTAAATTGCCCCTGGGGCTGCACTGAGGGAGTGCTGGGACAGCAGAGGTAGTAGGGGCACAGGGGGAGGCATGAGTTCCCCTCCAACAGCAGCATGACCTTTGATGGGCTTAATCCAAACTGCGCTCTATGGTTGTTTCACGTTCAGCATCTCCAGATCCAGAGAGATGGTGTGATAAACCAGCCAGAACTGGCCTGTCTGGAAGCATGGGCTGCAGCTCAAGTGCTGGCGGCCACACCACGGGAATCAGTTATTCTGTGTAGCTATTACAACCACGCTGCACACATCCTGGCTGTTTTGCAGTGAGCACCATCAGTCAAGTTAAGCTGTCTCAGGAGATGTTAACTCAAAAGCAGACAGCTGAAAGTGAAACTGCAGGGAAGCCTAACAGTGAGTGCTCTGTGTGGCTGCATCTTAACCCATGCCTCTTATTGCAACTGGCTATCCAGCACAATTTAAAATTAACAAGCATCTGCATCTCCATAGCTATTAAGTCAGGCAAAGAGAACCACGAGGGTGATAGGCTTGGCCAGCCAATGTCTACGTGACCCGATTTATTTTTTTTCTGACTACCCCTCAAGTCAGTCAGTCCTAGGGCCTCTGGCTCTGAAGATACTATATAGAAAGGAACACATTTGAATATAGCATATAATTTTTTTTTTTTTTTTTTTTTTTTTTCTGGATGACTGGGCAAGCAGGCATTTAAGACTGTGAATGAAACATAGGATGTGTCTTAGGGTGGCTGTTCCCATGCAGCTGTGCTGTAATGAGTGTCACAACGGATTCACCTGGAAAGGGAAGCAGCTTTGGTTTTGAGTCAGACATGATCACGTTTGAAGAGCTGCCCCTGGCCACTAAATAATGCCTCAGCTGATTGCTGTTTTAATGCTGGTTGATGGCATCTATCAAACTCAGCTTTTTCTCTGGTAAACATACATCAGAAATAATCTGGTGTGGTTTTTTTTTTTCATGGCTTATCTTTGATAATTTTGAATGAGACCCCTTTGGTCAGAAAGTCTTTAGCATGCTGGTCGGGTAAGGCTCACCTGATATGTGTAGGAAGACAAAGGACACCTGGTTATTGTTGGCAAGCTTGTGAATGTTGCCTCAAGCAGACCAGGTTAGTGGTCATCACATTCTTTCATGCTGCAAGTGATGCTCTAATACCAATGGCATTCATAGGACGTGCTAGGAGACATCCAAGGTTTTCAGGGGAGAACTCAGGAGAGTATGGCTACCTGCCGGACATGAAGGAGGGCAACAATGAAATTCAAGTGAGCAAGAAACCAGCGAGGAGCACATTAGGAGAAGAGAAGACTGAATGTAAGACTGAGAGTAAGAAGAGACAAAAATGGAATGAGCTGGGACTGATTACAGAGCGGACTGGAAGGCTTGGGATTGAGGGGAGAGCTGTCATTTTGCGATGAGCTGGATTGAACAGACAGTTACCCTCAGGCAAGACCAAAGGAAATCGGGGCATGGAATGGGGTGGTCTAACAAAGAGAAAGGAAGAGACAGATTAGAAGGGGAATGAGAGATTAGGAAGGAAAAATGCTAAATACTAAAAAAGAGGGAAAAACAATTGAAAAGCAAACAAAAAAGTATTAGGAGAAAAGGAAATAAGATAGCAGGGAGCAAAAGACAAAGAATAATGACTAATAGTCCCCAACAATAGGTATCTACTGAATTAGGCAGAAAGTGTCATTCAGTCTGTTCTGGCAAAATAAGCAGCATTGTGCAGTCCTTCCCGATACCCATTATTGTACCAGTGACAAGAGATGACAAGAGCTGCTTTGTCTGCCCTGACTGGTGCTGCCCTGCTGGGGCAGAGCTGGCCTTTGAGGAATGACGTGTACGAGGTCAATGTTAGCAAATCTGCTTTTTATCCTTCTTGGTCACAATTTCATCAACAAGGCCTTATTTATACTGAGGTTTTTTTCTGAATCTATTCTACTATTCCCTAGCCCTGACAAGAATCATCAGTGCTAGCCCTGATGAAAGCACTACTGTAAATGGCCGTCTGGTATTTTTACCTCAGACTAGTCAACATCTGACGTGAAAAGTGTAATAAAACTGCTTCGGAGAAGTCTCCCATAATGCTCCTACCATTGCAGTTACTGACTGATAGAGTTAAGACTCTACTGTGAGGCTGATATCTCAAGGCATTCCTATTGCCCTCCACAACCCAGGCATTAAACCAGGCAGCTCTAAAATTAAAAACCTGAGGAGTAATGTGGGAAAAGAAACTCCCTGGTTTCAGCTGTGATGTCAACAAAAAGGTTTTTCTATTTCTGTTATAATAGTAACTTCTGTTACAATAATTTAAAGAATTTTGTGCCAGTACTTGGTGCAAGTAAAATCAGTCTGGAGCAAAGGTGAGGCCAGAAATTCTGGCTTTCTCTTAAAGAAAGACATACTAAGAATTGGGAAGAGTGATAAAAAAGGATTCTCTCAGAATATTCTCTGAAGTGCTCCATGTTTCAGCTGGTTTATAAAGCAAAAGGGACTGGAGTTTAGGAAAAGAGATGAGTTCAATGGCTTTAAATCCAGAGTAGGCAGCCGAAACGCTGATCAGTCTGTGATTTTATTTATAAACATTTCTGTGCATCCCTGTGTGCCAGGGGAGGACAGAGCTTCTTTATAGGCTCTTTCCTAGACAAGCCTATAGGAGCTTTGGGAGATGGAGTCTCCTTGTGCACACATTTCCAGTGAAGTATTTCTGTAGAGCAATGATTGCCTGCAGTCTGTTATAGAAATACGACAATTAGGTTAATAACAGTATGCAATTCAAAGAAGAAAAAAACCTTCAAAAGGTTCAGAGCTCAGAATAAATGATTTTTACCTCTGTTTACTGGGTAATGTATTCTTCCCCTTACAGCTTCTTGGCATTAGTTCATGGCACCGGTGAAAAATGAGGCTTTAGATTGTTCAACTTTCTACACCAGTGTAGCTGTATACAGGCATTAAGTCATTCATGGCAGACAAAGACAGAATGTGTCTATAATGCCATGTAAATGAATTTTTAAAATGCAAAAAAGAAAAAATCAGATTCTTTCCTAGGGAAGAAGTGTGCTGAATTGCATTACAATGTATATGCATACATATAGTCAGCATCTGGCACAAGGAGGCCAGGATTTTTAAAACTGCAGAGTGAGCCTTTTCAGGGTCCCTGCAGTCTGAATAGAAACCCACACATCCTTATTATTTGCATATGGCCCCATTACGCTTTGGAATTCACAGAAGTCTACTCCATACTGAGAAACAGATTCTTTTTTTTCTGATGGAAATTATTGTTCTTCAGAGTGGCTAGAAGTTACTAGGCACACACTGTACTAAGCTATATTTCGCTTTCTTCACTAGAATATTACACATTTTTTTCCCTCTCTGTTCTTTTAATCCTGCTCACATCCTCTTTGTGTTCCTAAAGGAATATGATCAGTTTGATAGTCGTTTTTTGCTGTAACGTGATCTATCTCCATAACAGGTAAAAAGCCTCTGTTGCTAACTGAGCTTTTTAGACTGGTTTTGTAATAGGATTTTGAAGCCTTTTTCTCCTTCAGCCTTAGTCTTTTGAAAACATTACACTTCAAAGCTCTAGTTTTCCACAGAAATAAAAGGTAAATATTGATTCATCTTTTTAAAATGTAATTATCTGCTCTGCCACAAAAAAAAGCCTTGCAATATAGCTTTAATGATATGGTTCCTTAATACAGTTTCAGTTAGCAGCTGTAGAGAAAAATTTAAATGAAGTATGTAAGGGAGTAAAATATTTTCACCTCAAAGATGAAACGAAAGGAGGAATCAATCTGGCACTGAGATACAGGAAAGCTGGTCCTGATGACCACAGTTTGTCTGCAAGATGTTGTATTTGAGCTCTACATAAACAATACATGAGGTTGTTTGAAGGAAACTGAGAGTACTTAGGTTTAGAAAGGGAAGTCGAGAGACTTCTCAAAAGAGAAAAGTGCATGAAGAATAGCTCCTCACACTTTTAAAAAAGCTATATCAGCTAATGAAATATCAGAACTACAGCACTTGCATACCTCAAACAGTTGCTTTCACTGAATTACTCCATGATTAGTCATACAGTACAGGTAGTACTATATGACATGACGCCATGGAGTGGAAAGCCTTTAGGTCTCTGCAGCGATTCCCTGATAAAAGCCAAATATTTCTTAAATTGTGTGGCTTCTAGGTTTCCAGGGATATTACACTCAAACACAAAGGAAGTGTTACTGGTTGGGTAAACCTCGGCCGAAAAGCATTCCTAAAAATGTGTGTATAGCACCATCTAATGACATTATTACGGGAGTGCAGCAGTTTTCCCCTAATTGGCGCCCGATCGGTCCCTCTTTCTACTTATGGCTCTGTAAACTCCGAATAATGATGATCCTTGCCTCAAATGTTCAGCAGCTAAAAATGAGACAAAATAAAACACGGTAGCAGAAAAGAAAAAATGAGGGGAAAAAAGGAGGAAAAATGAGACAAAAAATAAGTAGCTGAGTGAGTCAGAGCGTGTCCTGGAACAAAAGTGAGATGTTGTTGGTAAAGGGAATAATTTCTCAAGATGTCATCTGAGAGCCCCAGACGTTCCTTTCTTCTGGCTTCAAACTCCTGCATCCTCCTCTGGGCCAGCCATACAGCTTATCAGAGTGAACGCAACTCACCCGTCAAAACGGTTTTCCCTTCCCGCGTAATTTTTCTGCTGGTGAGACAGGTTGACTGGAGTCAGGGCCTGCTGAAGACCAGCGCTGGTATAAAGTAGACAGCAAGGTGTGTGGAGAAGGAGGGGAGGAATGGGATGGTACCAAGGGCTGTCAGATTGCCTCAGTTACAACGTGTAATTTAATTCTTGCTGGGTTCATTGACCTGGTTTATTATTGTTGTGTAGACATAGAGGAGAGTGTGCAAACAGCCAAGATGGAAACTCCTTAGGTGGAAGACTCAGCTGTCAAAGGAAACTCCTCAGCTGTCGAAGGAAACTGAATGTGATCCTGCAGCCTCAGAGCAGGCTCGTTAACCTGAGTCTTGACAGAAGAGCACTGAGAAGAGGTAGTGCTCTTCTCCCACCTACTAGCTAGGATGTCCCCATGGCATATATGATCTGTCTCTCAGCTGCTGAAACAGAAAGACCGTGCAGCAAGCATTGCTCTGCCAGCTGGGAGGAGCATGGGGACAGAAGACATGGAGCTGGAATAGGTCGATCAGGGCAGTATGAAAGATTAGGCTCATGGATAGCATTGCTGCTTAAGCACTTTTGGTATCATTTGGTACAGGCCACCTTTAGAGCCACAGTACTGCTGTTGTTTTGGAATATATATCCCTCATGAGCCTCTGCGCCATCCAAAACATGACTGAACTGCTCCCAGAGGCACACTGGAAAGCCATATAACTTTACTTTTTGTAGATGCTCCTGAGACGGTCATCCTGCTGGATTCATGCCAGCCAGCTGGACTACTTAGCTGTCCCCTGGGAGAGGGAATTGTGTCTCTATCGCTTGTGAAGCCTTTTCTCAACTCTTTGACTTGGGTTCTTTGGTCCTACAAAAACATATTAACAATAAATAATAAACATTAAAAAAAAAGAAAGCTCATTCTGTCACTGATTTTAGTTTTTTCCAGAAAAATAGATGTTTGCTAGGTGGAGTGGTAGTATGGTATTGAGCCCAGACTGTGCGCAGAACAGGATGCTAATGAATGCAGGTGAACCCCCAGAAATCGGTTTCCTTGTGTGGCTTTGTCTTCAACCCTTCAGCATGACCAGGTCAGTGTTTAAACAGAGGTCGCATACTCTTTCTCTGTATCTCGTAAAATATTTTTACTTCTCTTGACCCGAGTAGTAAGTCAGTAGTTTGGATGATGTTGCGCATGTCTGTATCAAGACAGAAACAGACCACGTACTTGAAATTTGTTTAGAGAACAGATTTTTTTTTTTTAATTATTTACAAAATGCATAGTCAAAGGCCTCTTTCTGCAACCCTGCTAAGAACAACTTCCAAGAGACAATTTCCATTTCTGAATTCCAAAGCACACTTCTAAGCAGTACAGAGCTCAGAAAGCTTTCTCTTCACCTATCTTGAGGCTGCATGAGTAGCATTTCTCAAGGTGTAGTTTCCTGATCGGCTTAGTCCAGTCTAAATCCATGGTGCTACTGCAGCAAGCGGTGGTCTGGTCCCACTAGTGCTTGTGTAACTATGGGCTTGGCTGGATTATGGAGCTGACTCAGATGGAAACTAATCATTTGTTGCAGCATTAATTTGCAGCTGGATCAATGCCCTCATCTGTCTGACTGTACACCCACGAAAGTGCTAATGTCCACACCTGCCACCATCTCTTAGCAATGGCACACGCTTACATTGGTTTATGCCGGTCATGAAACCCCACCCCGAGGCTGTTTCTTGGCTGTTCTAGCTCTGATTCACAGAAAAATGCAGTCTCAGGCATGGACTCCCTACCCTCCACGCTTACATTCGGTTTAGTCTGCGGTCGCTGATGTTTTCCACTGTCATTAGACGAAGGGGCATTTAACGGCCCCATTTCTTAGTCTGAATGAAAGGCGGTCATCAATTTTAGTCACGTAACTGCCCATAAATCAAAGGTGTATTATAAACCACTTAATTTCTAGCACTGTGTAACTGCGTAGTCCGTTTCACACATCCGCTTGTAAAAAGGCATGTGGTGACGGGCTGGTGCTGTGAAGCCCATCTCTCACAGAAATGACGGAAAGAAGAGCAAGCAGGGCAGCACGAGAGCCATCGGTTATGAATTAAGGTCAGGGACGGCAGCAGAGTTCTGCCCGTTATGCACATTTCCAGAGGTTCTGCACACTTGCTCTCAGCGCGCCAAGCATTCGAGTTTCGCACGCGTGAACAAAGCCACCCTCGCTTCTGCAGACCGCGCACGGGAACCGTTCACCCTCGGAGCGTGGCCGCACTCTGACCACCAGGGTCTCGGCGCTCGCCAGACCCACCCGTAAGCCCTAGGGGCGCCGCCGCCGCACGGGCCAGCGCACACCCACGCAGCAAAGGGGAAAACCGAGGCGGCTGCGACACGCGCGGCCACGGCCGCAACCTCCCCGCCCGGGGGCGGCTCCCCTCGTCTCCCCCCCGCCGCGGACAGCCGCGGCCCGCGGCCACCGGGCGTGGCCGCAGCCGAAGCTCTCGCCCGCCCCGCCCGCCCCTGCCAGGCCTCGCGCCTTTCCCTCAACGGCCGCCCCGCGCCCGCTGGCGGGGGCGGGGCGGGTTAGGCGCGCGCGACCCGCGCCCGCCGCTCCCTCGCGAGAGGTGCAGCTCGCCGCCGCCGCCGCCGCCGCCGCTCCCCGCGCCGCGCCCCGCCCCGCCCCCGCGCGCCGCAGCCCCGCCCCGCCCCGCCCCCGCGCGCCGCAGCCCCGCCTCGCCGCTGGGCTCCGGGCGGGCTGGCGGGGGGAGGGCCGGCGGGCGCTGGAGCGCTGCGAGCAGCCATGATGGTGGGTGTCGGGGCGGCCGCGGTGCCGGGGCGGGGCGGGCGTGTGCGGCCGGGTCGCTAACCTGTGCGCTTTGTCTCCCCCCACCCTCCCTGCTGCCGGCCGTGCCCCTCCGCGTCCCCTCGGCCCGCTCCGCCTCCTCCCCTTCGCCCCCAGCAGGAAGGCTCGGACGACGGCCCAGATTTCCTCTCGGAGGAGGACCGAGGTGTAAGTGCCGCGTTAGGGGAGGCGTTAGGGACCCCGGCGCCTGGGGGCTGGGTGCGGGAGGGCAGGGTCGGCCCCCTCCCCCGGGGGGCCCTCCGGCCGCTGCCTGGCCGGAGCCCGCTGGGCGGTGGGTACCGGGGGGGGACGCGGGACGCCGGGGGGCGGCAGGCGGCCGGGGGTCCGGGGTGTTCGTCTGCCGGCGGCCGCTAATGAGGAAGGAGCAGAGCCCCCCTCTGGAACCGGTCTCTGCGTGCGCGTGTTTTGCCTTGAATTTTTCATTGTTCTGTCACCCAAGTTTCGGAAGGGCCGCTCTTTCGTGCTTGTGTTGGAATGGCTTGCGAGGGGGCTGTGTATGCTGCTAGCGGTTGATATTTTCCTCTGCTCCGGTGCGCGCCCCCCCTCCCCTGCGCACGCCCCCGTTGCGCTGCGGTCCTGACCAGGTTGACCAGCCTGGTGGAGAGCGCCAGGTTCCATCTTTAATCGTGAGCCAGGGCCTAGGTGAAGTAGTCCTGCCCTCTCTTCTCTCTTTAGGCCCTAGAGGCTCTCCCATAGATAACAATGGGACGTTTAGGTTGCAGGCACACCCTGCGTAATAAACTCTGTATTGAAAAGAAGTTCTGTTGTTGGGACAGGATGCCACGATTATGTTTCCTTACTGAGAAAACCTTTTTCTCTGCCCTGCAGTTTCTGGCCTTCCTTTCTCTTCTAACTGCTGCATCCATCTTTCTTTAACTTGCCTGCCTCACTTAGGCAGCAAATCAGCTAATCTAGTATGTATAACTTATTCAGACCGATTACCCTTATTGGTTAGTACCTTGAGAAAGACTGACTCCGAGCAAGGTAGGAGAGCAGCTTCTGGGTTGCTTAGGTTGCCTTGGCTGATGCTGGTTATTAAAGTGGCTGCATCCAGTATATTATTAAAAACACAAAATCTGAAAAACACTGGGTTGGTATACCCTTTTGTCATGCATGCCATACTCAAGTGTCAAATATAACGTTAAATACCAAGCGATTTTTGCCTGTATACGGGTGGTAGGAATTCAGTGCGTTTTATATTCTGGTTTATGACCTGAAATTAAAGAAGGAATTCTAGTATTGTATTAGGCCAATTCTGGCCACTGTAGAGCTGTTGCCTTTAATTATACAGCTACTTTAGTAAGAATACTGGATGAAAAAGAGAGAAGGTGGAAACTGTTGTCCTTTGAGTGTCTTCAGAACAAGGACCGAAGAGCTTGTTAATTATGGAGTTGTATTTTACACAGGTTGTCCCTGGTATGAAGTGCACAGATAAGTTGTCTTTATCTGAAGGTGCGGGTAGAATATAACAATGCAAATCTGATCCCGTGTGAAACTTGTTTGTTTGTTTGGTTATTAGTTTTCCCTCTAAGGCTACAGGTAGTCAGAGTTCACAGGGTAATTTGAAAGCCTTAAGAAATCTCTTAGCAGTCTTGTTTGTGCTGTTGGACAACTTACATCATCTCAGTTGGCCAAGTGCAGTCTTTTTTTTTTTTTCCTTCCCCTCCCCCATCTTCATCCAGCACTGAGGAATTAAACCAGAACAGTGTCCTCCTCCTTTCCCTAATTTTTTTAGGTTTCTTATTTTCAGTCACTCTGGAGTTTTATTTTTTTCACTGCTGTGTAAATTCCTGGGGTTAAAACACAGGTTATCTGCCTGATTTTGATTGTGATACAGAAAATCTGATCAAAAGCAACACTGGCAGTCTGCTCATGGACAGATTTGCTGTGCTTTAATCCTCAAAACCATAACTTTTTTCTTAGTAGCAGTAGTAAAAATAAACAGCTTTTCATAAAATGTTTTCCTGGTTCTGATTTGTCGCCTTCCTCTGTTTGCGATTAAAAAATGAGTAGTAGGTCAAGCCTTTATTTGAAAGCATGGATGGCAACTTCTGGTTAGAGTAATTGAGCTTTTAGTTTTGCAAATCAGTACTCTTTCCTCTCTAGAATTCAGATATAGCTATGGCAACTGTACTTTTAACTCTTCAGAGTCATGTTGGTCAGCTGCAGCTGTGTTAAGTTTAACATGGGGGTGATGGGATGGAAAAGTGGGCTGGAAATTATGTCGATGCCACATAGAACAGTAATTCTCAAACAATTGTGTTATACCATATGGAGCCTTTTCTGGAGAATTGTAAAACAAAGCACTGAGAATCATCTTTGAGGAAGTAGCAGTAGGTGGTCTGTAGAAGGAACTTATTATAAATGGTGTGCATAAAATGAACTTAGGGGAATTGCTTTTCTAAATCTCACTTAGGAATATACTATTGAGTTTGCTTGGAGTAACTTGGTTCCTGTTGGGGTTTTTTGTGCTCTCACTAACGTAAACAGTACACGCTTTGAAAGGTGGTATAGTATTGCTCTACTAGTATTGTCTTGTGTATTTTATATCTTCATAAACTTTAGCCCACTTGGCTAATGCTCTTGTCTCCTCATTTAGGGAAAATGAGCTATCCCTTAGAACAGGTCTGCTAGAAACTCAATGCTGTGAAGACACTTTGTAATCTTTTGTTGTAAAAGTATTGTTTGTTTCCCTTGCTCTGTGTATTTATCTGCCTGTAAAGAACCCGCTGAAGAAAGGGTCCTTTTCTCTAACATTTTTGAAAGAGCTTAGAGTATAGAAGTTACTGTTGTTAACTGATGACATTACCAGGGAATGTAAGGTTTGGTTGTTTCCCTTGTCTCTACCAGCTTCCTTCCATTATCATTTGAAGTATAATTTGTCCTTGAGCAAGAGCTTAGGTGCTAAATCCTCTACTTGCATTGTGTTCTCTTTTAGTACTGTAATATCACTTAGCCCTGGTTTTGGCTTCTGGTATTTTCTAGATCCTTTGAATAAAACAGGGACTTTCTTGGTATAGCACAGAAAACTGTAAAGCAGCTAAATTAAATTAGGTTTTGTTTTGCAAGTTGTTTGGCATGGGTGTAGAGCTTGTATCTAAGCGTAAAATTATTGCGCTATGTTGTATGTATTAGATTGGGGGGAGAGGGGGCAAGGTACAAAGGGCCTGTATTCCACCTCCATTTTTTTCAGAATTTAAGGCACTTACGTTTCAGTTTTCATCCAAATCAGACTTTTCATCCAAATCAGGTTTTGCAGCTTTTTTTCTCCCCTCCCCCCCCCCATTTTCTACTCCCTTCATGACTAGAAAACCATCAATTGGTGGTGGTTTTCTTTTGGAAGTAGTGATGAAAAGATTGGTTAAGTTTGTTGTGTGATGTTGTTTGTGAATGTAATTCCCAGTAAAGCAACGTGAACCATTGTGTCACATGAATACATTTAAAGTCCTTCAACTTTCTGATTGTCTTTGACACCTTTCATAAATGCTTCATTACCATTGCAGATGAAAATGTTCCCCGTTGGTAGTCAAGCTACACAGCATAATTTAACATATGATTAAACTCTTCAAAACTGTTACAAACTTAACTCAGTATAAATCAAACAAATAGTCTTTTACAGTTGTATGTCATGAGTGATGTTGTCACGTTTAGGTAGTTCTTAATTTTCTCAGCACAGATAAGCATTTTGTTTCTGAAGTTGTGAATAGTGCATACGGCCAGGGTGTGCTGCACTAGAGACTGCATATGCACTAGTGACAAACTTGAACAGCTGTTGTAGTGAATCTTAGAATTTTGTACTGTACCACTTTTTAAAAAAGGAAGGAAAAGAAATATTTTAGTAGCAATTTTTGTGACCTGTGAAAGACTGCAAAAATACCATTTGGATAATCCAGATTATTTGCTGAGATTACTCTGTTTGTTAATGTATTCTGGGGGACCAGAGAAAAACAAACAGTACCCCAGACAGTGTAACCACTAAAAACTTTTTTACAAGCTGAAAAATGTGGTGTCATGACATAAGGCAGACATTGGTATGTCAGATTATATTTTTCTTTCCTGAATTAGATGTTAAGCACATTGGAAACTCAGTAGGAGCTATGAGATTCTGCCTCTGAGAAGTGATCTGCAATGGATTGTTGCATGATAATATGCCTTTGTGTGAGGCAGTGATCCCCTAAACCTTAGGAAAACAAAACAAAAAGCGATGCCTGAATCACATGTGTGAATATGTTACTGTGCAGTGGTTTTAATGATTTCCAACTTTGCTGTAAGGAAAAGCTATTGCTATTTGTGTAATAGCTATTGAACTGTTACATTTTGCTAGCCTAGCAGAATATGTTAGTGTATGATTTTGGTTTACTTTAATACATTATTTCTAAGATGTATTAATCTGGTTGCTGCTACATAAGCAGCAGAATTGTCCATGCATTGAGGTTAAAACTAGAGTGGGAGCTGACCACTATGATTTAAGATAAGGATTAAGATAACTGGCAGAAAACAAGATGTGGCGGTTGATGCTTCTCTCGTAGTGCTGTTCCAGTGCCTTGCAGTGTTACCTTCAAAGTCTGCTCATGTATAACCTTTGTACTGTGTGTTGCTGATACTTAAAAGTATTTTTGTACTTGAGTATGGACTTCAAAATGCAGTCCTGAAAAATTTGGCAGGAAAAAGTCTGTATCTTTGTATGGCAAAGCAGTTTTATACTGTAGAATGTGGTATTTCTAGAAAAAATGCAGCATCAAAGAAAACAGCCTCTCAGTAAAAAGTAAGCCTCATGAGTATGACATTGAAATATTTTTTGACAGTGTGATTGGAGAAGATTTCAGAGTTAGCCTTAGTACTTGTAAAAATATTCTGAATGTCTGTTGATCATGAGGATGAAATTGTCATGGGACAAATTGCTTTAGAACAACAAGGGTGCAAGGGTGAGGGGACTTGAATTTCCAGTTGGGGTCTACATGAGGTTGGTTTCATCAAGTACTGTTGAAGCCTTTGGTCCAGTTACTGCCAAACATTGTGGTACTCAGATAATCTTCCAATTTTTCTATATTTGATTGTTGTCTCATTTTCTTTTCAATGTGACTTTGGAATTATTTTGTGAGAGAGTTCAGGTTTCACGTCTTGTGGAAAAAAAAATGCGTATTCCTTGCACTTTTGTCATTTCTTGTGCTGATTTTGAAGAGGTTGAAATCTTGGGTTTGGGTTTTTGTTTTGGTTTGGTTTGGGGTTTTTTTTTCCAGAAAAATATTTCCAAGGAGACTTAGCTCTGTGAAGTTCAGGATTTTTTTTTTTTTTTTTTTTGGCTTTTTCAGTATATCATGGGAAGTGTTAAACAAAAGAATAGTGTAAGACAATGTGAGTAAACCAGGTTTTTAATAGCTCTTGCTTCTTTGAAGTATAAGACTGCTTTTCTCCTTAAAAGTACCTTTTCAACTCTTAGTACCTTTATAATTAGCTTTACAAGTACATTTACTTAGAGCAGGTTGTCAGTTTGGGGGAGCAGGTGAAATGAAGAGAAAGACCTACCAAACTTGCTGCTGTCTGTAAATGTACTTTGTCTTGCCCATCTCAATTACTAGCAAGTTAACAATACACAGAAATGAAAATAGTGCGCTAACAAGCAGTACGGTAAAGGAAATTATTTGTATGGTCATGTGTGCCATAAGGAGTACGACTGGAATTTCTTTTTCCACTGGAAATAATCTTTTAATGTTGGGGTTTTTAATAACCTATCTTCAGTCTTTTAAGGATATTGAGAATTGCAGGATCAGGGTTCTTCTCAAGGGAAGAATAAGGGAAATATATTAACTCTTTTTCTTTTTTTTTTTTTTTTTTTTTTTTAAATTTAAGCTAAATAGATTTTTCTTTGTTTAGCTTAGAGCAATAAATGTAGATCTCCAGACTGATGCTGCTCTGCAAGTGGATATCTCAGATGCACTCAGTGAGAGGGACAAAGTGAAATTCACTGTCCATACAAAGGTAAAAGCCTGGGTTTGTACACTCAACATATTCTTAACTATATAGAAAAGAAAGTTTGCTTAAACTGTTTATTGAAACAAGTGTAACACAATCCAAAGGAAATGAGAAAGTAGTGGTATCTCATGTTTAAGAGACTGTGTAGCTGCAGTGCTTAAGAAAAAGATGGCTAAAAAGTTGAGGTGAAAAAACTGATGTTCAGTTTTTTGTACTGATGTGTTGTCATGCCATTCCCATGCTTATTAATTGGCCTATTTGAAGGTAGAATCTTTAATATACCTCAGTATTCTTCAGTATATTTTTTATTATATTAGTCATGGTTTTAGATTCTAAAAATGTATTTCATAATGGAGTTACATGCAAGAATAATTTTTAGGTACTGGTTGTTTATGGCTTTTCTTTTTTTAGATTTGAATGTTTATAGATCTCAGAATCATAGAATAGTTGAGGTTGAATAAAATTTCTGGAGATAATTTAGTCCCATCTCCTCCCTCACTCCCACCATTAAATCAGGGTGAACCAGAGCACATTGCTCAGGACTTGTCCCTTTGGGTTTTGAATATCTCCAAGGGCGGAGACTTCACAGCCTCTTTGGGCAACCCATTCCAATTGATTGATGCACTAATTAAGACAGGGGTAATTATTGCTGTGCAACTTCTTTTTGGTCAAATCCTTACTTGGATGATTGGATTATTTTTACAGGGATGTTTTTGTTGTTACTTCAAGGTGTTTTTCATATAGTAATGAAAAAGTTGTGGGTTTCTTTGTTCTGTTTTGTTTGTTTGGGTTTTTTTTTCATAATTCTTCCTCCTTTTCCCCTTCTAGAGTTCCTTACCAAATTTCAAACAAAATGAATTTTCTGTTGTCCGGCAACATGAAGAGTTTATTTGGCTTCATGATTCTTTTGTTGAGAATGAGGACTATGCTGGCTATATTGTAAGTATTAACAGTTTTTTTGGTTTATGTGCACTGTTTTCTGTGGGCTGTATCAAAAGTACTTGTGACTGCTTTTAAATGCAATGGAAATAGCAGATGTTCATTCCTTCTAAAATCAAATCGGATGCTCTAATACTTCATTTTATGCAATTACACAAAATTAATGGTTGAAGCAAGCTTGCAGGAAAGTTACTGTAGTTGTCGTACTTTCTTGCCTTTCACTCCTAAGGAGTGAGTAGTTTAAACTGTATCCAAGTGTATTTTTAGTCCACTGTGTTAAAGGTGTGGGAGATAGGTGAACTGTATAACTTGGTGGTATTGTTTTTACAAGCTTATGTTTAACTTAGTTACAAGTTTCATGTTGCCTTTGTTTTAGCTGGAATGGCAGAGTGCAGTAACTGAGCTCTAGTAATTAGACTTTTCCAGTTTTCATTGTCAAGATCAGAATAATTTTACCATAAATCAGTTGGAGGGGACACCGCCCCCCCCCCCCCCCGCCGCCCCCAATACCACCTAGAACTACAGAGAACCTCAATACACAATAACTTGTGTTTTGAACTTCATTTCAGGCCTCCGGGGAACTGAGGTCCCAAAATAGTCACCTTGCAATACTGCCCATTAAAAATGGGTGCTGCTGTTCATACTTTAATTACAAATAGGAATATTTGTCATCTTGGTGTGAAAGTTAGGTATTCATTTTGTGTTTTGGGGGTGTGTGTACTGGTTTAGAAGGTAAACGTATATTTCTAATTGACTATTATAATGAGGAATATAATCTGTGATGTGTCATACCATTCTTGAGCTAGTCTTTTTTAGTGAGAAAAACTATTTGAAGTGACTAGACCTTCAGTGTGGTAATAACTAGTTTCAGACAGTTGACCGCGTAGATGCTGGATTTTTCTTTTTTGTAATGCATTAATGTAATGGGCAAATATCGGTGAACTAAAATTTAAGCGTAGTTTAGCTTTGTTCTATGTCCATTTACTGATAGCAATTCAGGATTAGTTTGACTGTGGTGTTTTTTCTCCCAGTGTTAATACACTATATTACAAGATTAACCTAGAGACTTGTTTACCGTGTGCTTTGTTATTTCAACGGATGTATCTTTAATGTCAACAGTGCTGTAAGAAAAAACTAGTGCCTGCAAACAATATGGAATGGTTTTTTTGGTTTAAAGTTTTGGGGATTTATAAATGGATGGTGAGAACCATTGTGGAATTCTTTTTTTTCTTTAAACAAGAAATAATCCTTACCAAATAAGTTAAAACAAAACTAATTATAAAATAATGATTTCAAGTTTTAATTCATTGTCATGGGAAAGCTAGGTATTATTTGGTTTCTGTTGTAATTAAACTACTGAAGCCATTAGTTAATATTTCAGTAATCTTCAAGGACACTTGGCCAAAATTGGTACAGTAATGCAGCATGTCTAACTCATGAATGAGAGACTTTATCCATAAATGCTGTAATGAATGATGAAAGAGAGCCATATATTAAAAAGCTGCAGGCAATCTACAGTTCCTGTACTGAACGGATGTTGTTTGAGAAGATTAGCAATTAAAAAAAATTTGATTCAATTCCAGATTCCACCGGCACCACCCAGGCCTGACTTTGATGCCTCAAGGGAGAAACTGCAGAAACTTGGAGAAGGGGAAGGATCAATGACTAAAGAAGAATTCACCAAGATGAAACAAGAACTGGAGGCGTATGTAGACTTGATTACTACTTTTTTTTTTTTATATCCCTCAACTTTTAATGCTGTTTGCTGTCCCATGTTTCTGATTTAGCTGTAATGGTTCTCTGTGACATATAGGCTTGAGAATCCAGTTGCTACATAACCAGGGTTATCTTAGTGATCATGATCAGAGCCATTAGGAAAATTGTAGAAATAATTTCATGGAAGATCTTCTGAAACAGGAACCCCATCCCCCCAGCTTCTTCCTGAGCATTCTTTTATAAGGAAAAAAACTAGTTACATCCTTTTCTTCACAGAACACCTACAAAGGGAGGAGGTAATCTCTATCTTTTTTAGTTTTGGTGTTCCACATTTTATAAGCATAATGAGACTTCAAGGTTTATACATGTAGTGATTGAACTAGGGGTTTTTGCATGTGGTTGGTACTGTGAACATAGATGCCAACCTTCTGTTCCTCAGGAAATATGGAGATTACTAGAAGATACTTTTTTCACTGACACTCCCTTTTTTTTTTTTTTTGCACAAGGAGAATATACTTCCTGAAAATAGTATTTTCCCTTACTGTGAATTTAATGTGTATTGAAATATCTGCTCTAAGGCTTTTTGTTCCATATTGAGTTACACAGTGAAGTTTCTCCTTGCTTCATCCCCTTTCCTTATCATGCATTCACTTCTTTGATCTTTTTCCTGTCATTGGTTTCAGTTTTCAAGTGTATATTTACACTGCTTCTAGACTGCTTCTATGAAGAGCTCTGAATTGGCAAGAAAAGTATATTGAACTCTTAGAACTGCTGCTTTCTCTCCGAACTCCAGCTGCTGTGAGCAAATGTCTTAAAAAGCTCTGTATTGGTGTTATGTAAAATATAATTTATAGCAGAGTAGATATACACTTCATATGCAGAAAACTGAAAATTAGCAAAACACTATAAATTTTAAAGAATCTGTGGTTTTCCAGCGGCCCTGATCATGATTCTCTTGTGGTCTGGTTAGGGGTTGGATAACACAGAAAACTTTGGGTTTCTTCTACTGCCACCTCCATCCTCTGCATCCTCCTTTTTTGTCTTCACTGAATGACTACTACTCTCACTGAGATCAAACATCTCCCAACACTGGCCCTGCTGGTTTGCTGGTATGTAAATCTTAACCTCCTTGCACATAGTGGAAGCAAAAGTGTTGATTATCATTTCACCATTTGACCTCAGAATGGGGAAAAGAGTGTCTTCCTCATTTCTGGACAAGTTACATCTTATTCATTGGATTTGCAAAGCAAAATGAATTCTAGCAAACTTGTATTGATAAGAATGCTTTCCTCCTAATTAAATCACAAATGAGTAATTGCTTTAAAGTTGAGTTGGCTGAACTGGGCAACTATGTGATTGTCATGGTTAAACGTGATTTTTTTTTTTTTGGTTGTACCTACCAAATGCAGCACTTAATTCCACTTCTAGAACCACTATGAAGCAAGACATCCACGTAAGCTTCAGCCCAAAAAGCCTAGGTGCTTTAACATGGAATAAAAGACTACTATCTGAACAGCTAACAAAACTACATGAACATTTAAATAAGTAAGGAGGGTGCAAATAGGCAAGGGGATGGAGATGGGGAGGAAGGAATTTGCACATCAGCTACATAGTGCCTAGTGACTGTAGTCTGTATCTCAATTTCTTGATTTTTGGGGAGTTGGGGAAAGGACAATTAAATGAAGTTACACTTTCAGCAAACCAGTCTGTGTTAGCTAGCATTAAAAATTAGAATGTATTTGTTGAATCTTCGTTAAAAGTCTCTCTTTAATATGTTAGGGCTTTGAATTTCCCCCTAGTATTACTGTTGTATTATTTACTTATGTATATATCAAATATTGGAGTGATAACCTCTACTATATCAGCTTATAATTTTGTATCCTGACTGAGGATGTCTTAAAGCTGCTCCTAGGCTTATCTCAAGCTTAATTGCTTCATGTGAATTTCTTATGTCTGTCTTGTTTCTTGTTTTCAGTGAATATTTGGCAATATTCAAGAAGACAGTTGCAATGCATGAAGTGTTTTTGTGTCGCGTGGCAGCACATCCTATTTTGAGAAAGGATTTAAATTTCCATGTATTCTTGGAATATAATCAGGATGTGAGTATTGAAAAGTGAATTGCTGGCAGTAGAAATCAAGATGTACTTTTATGGTAGGATGGAAAACTGATTAAGGGGGCTTTACCTCCTGGAGCAAATTGCATCAATTCCTTCATACCAGACATATTTGTATTGTAAAAGTTAGAAATTCATTTAGTCTGTAGGAATTCATTTTTTCTGCCACCTGGGGAACCAAATGCCCTATATGCTCTAGCCTCAGCATCAAAAATATTAATGGGAATCCAGTATATTTTGGATTAAAAAGATTAGCTTTTGGTGCTGATTTTACATGATGTTATACTTGTCCACTCTTTGACTGAATTTTTTTTTTTTTTTTTTTTATGGGGAAGGATGATGCAACAAAGACAGAATGCTAATTTTTAGGATTTGGAACTGTGGATTAAATTCTGTTGCTAACAACTAGAGAGGATTTCTAATGAAATGTTCTGATAAGTAAAGCCTTTTTGTTAACAATGTAGGTGAAAATTCGGTTAAATTTTTTTCTAGATACTGGACTAGTATGGCTATCCACATGTTACATACTGAGTTGCTATCTAATTTTGAGTTAAAGGAGAGGACTTTCTGGATTCATAACAACTCTTTAGTGTTGGAGTTAGTGGTTGCTCATATTCTGCAAACAGTTTTTAGTTGCTTTTTAAAATTGCAGAAATCAGCATTGAAAGTTGAAGAAATCATTACAAAGATTGGCTCAACTGAGTACATGCTTAACTTCAAAATATGTTACAGAGGATCCTCTTGTTGCTTCCTGTAGAAATGCTTACTGGTTCAGGAACTCAGTTTACCTAAATTGGGTAAATTTAGATGGACAGGAAGAGCATGAGGAGGCTGAAACCAACATTATCCTCTGTGCGGTGAGGGGTAAATGCTTCTGTAGTTTCTGAAAGTTAAAGATCTGCCATTCTACACTTAAAAGAGCAAAACCTGATTATGCTAGGTTAACTCAACGGCCATACTATGTGTGATAAATACTGTATTACTGATAACTAAATGTATAACACCTTATACATTTGGTATTATCTGTAGGTGTTAGAATGTTGCTGGGGGTTTTTTTTGGTGTTTTTTTTTTTTTTTTTTTTCCCTGGAATAGTATCTTAGGTGATAAAGAACAGTCTAGTAAATTCTGTCATTATGGGTGCATGGTGCCCTGTTCCCATTAATGCAGAGTGTAAGACTAAGAGAGCAGGAAAACTGATTTAGGAGTAGCAAGTTGTGGTATGTAGTTCTATTTTAAAGCTTTTATTGCCTCCAGAAGGTGAACTAACTTCATAAATGAATTTGTTTTTTCAGTTGAGTGTTCGTGGGAAAAATAAGAAAGAGAAACTCGAAGACTTCTTTAAAAATATGGTTAAGTCAGCAGATGGTGTCATTGTTTCAGGAGTAAAGGTGATTACTGCTTAATATATCAAGAATTAAAATGTATTAGCATTGTTTTCCCCTTTTTTTAATGAAGCAGCGATTTTTGTAGCGATATGTAACTTAAGAATTAGAGGCAGAGCATGGGAAGGAACCTGTCGCCCTGGATGCGTGATAACTGAGAGCTATTTGATTGCTTCTGTGAAAGAGGGCTTTCAGTACTCTTTCCCCTGTTTTATGAAATTAAGCTTTTTTTTTTTTTAATCCATAGATTATTGATAATCTGTTTTTTGTTCTGGCTTGCCATTTTATATAGTGGGAAGGTGCACTAGCTTTGGCAACTGCTGCAGCTTAGGAGTTACTAACACAGTGTGAATTTTATCAGCCTTGTAACATCCTTCTACTGTTTCAAAGCTAAGACCAGCAGTAGAGGTGATACTATTTTTCCCAGTATATGCAAGAATGTAACTGAGACCAAAAAAAAAAAAAAAAAGAATTTTAATGAAAATTCAATTTCATTTCAACTTTTAGAAAAGTTGAAAGGTTGGTTTTATAACAAGCATAAATTCTGCAGAAGATGATTTTGATCTCCTTTCTTTCTAGTGGTAACTTTCCATTTGCAAACAAATTAGAGAAGCTAAAGTTCCTAGTTATAATATCTTGAGTTTCGGAACTGCTGGAGAGTGGATATAACCATGGATTAATTATGACTTGGAGAAAAATATAAAGTCCAAATAACCAGCAGTTTTCATAAGCACATTGTTTAAAGCCCATGTTGTAGGCTATTCCATGGTACTGAGGATCTGTGGTATTTTAGAGTTTTTTTTTAAATAAATATAAACCAACTATCTCAAATTGTAATACAGAAAATATTAAAGTTTACCTACGTTTACCAACTTGAAAGAAATCTGTCATCAAGATCAGCGTTCCTGAGCTAGGAGTTCATATCGTCTCTGCTGTGACCATAGCATCTTGTGCAACTGGGTGTCTGTCTTCCCCTCTCCCCTTTTTCTAGGTAGATGTCCTTTTATTAAGTACTTGACATTTATTCTATTTTTCTGTCACCAAAGTGCTAGTTAGTAGAGAAATTATTTCCTTCACTTCAAGTTTGTTATCCAGAACTTTAAGATGCTTGTTACAAATTCTTAATTCTTAATAAATTCTTAATAAAACTTCAGATCATGATAAAATAAGTGAAGAAGAAATCGATTTACATAAATGGTGTTTTAGACAATAAAAATAGATTGCATTTCATGTCACAGCAACAGCAGTATATGCAAATTTACTCTGCAATTGCTCTGTACAGAGTGAGTGAAATCCTGTTTTTTAAATTGTTCTTGTGTTTTGTAGGATGTGGATGACTTCTTTGAACATGAAAGAACATTCCTTGTAGAATATCACAACCGAGTCAAAGATGCCTCTGCCAAATCTGATAAAATGACAAGATCGCATAAAAGTGAGTTCTTTTTCCAGGGTGAAAATAGTACTAATTAAAGTGTACAGAAGTGGTTCATGAGGAACAGTAATTTTTAGTCCTCTCTTTGCATGTGAAAAGTGAGTTAATTTCTCCCAGTGTAGTCTTTGGATAGTCTAAAGAAGTTTAATTTGACTTTCAAAGTGTAGCCTTTGCTGTAGTAGACTAGATGGAGTAAGAACAGCCTGATGCGACACTGAAGGTATCTTGATTCTTCATGCTGTCCCTTTGAAGAGAAACACACTTTATGTAATAATATTTTTTTTGAAGTCTGATTCTTAGTCTTTAAAGTGTAAAGGTGGGTAATATAGCAGTATATGTGATTTTACTCCTAATGAAGTTGCTCTTGATTGGATGAGCTTGCATTCATCAGAGTGCAATTTCTTGGCACACTAGGCATTGGATTACCTTGCTGAGCAGCAAACGCCTATTTGGGCCATTAGTTCTAGACTGGGAAGTCAGGTTTCCATTTTTCAGCCTTTTAGAATGGAGACTGGAATGTGTGCATTCAGTAGCTTGGTTTGCACGACCCCTTTTCTTGCTGAAGTGAGATTTTCCACTTAGTTATTAATTTCTCTTCCTGAGCTGAGTGCTAGCTAATGTGATTTCTGGAAGCTCTAGATAGTCATCTCAAGTGCAGTGCATTTATTTGGGAAAATGGAAAATCTTTGGTTTAGGACTACTGTGTTTGGTTTAGGATTACTGTGTTTTGAGAAGCTCAGAAAAAGGTTGACCTTTATTGCCCTTGATTTTAAGTTTTTGTGCCTGGATAAATCAAAATTGAACTACTAGATTCTCTCTACTTTCTTGAAGTTTGTGTCTGATTCACAGATTCTGTCTTCACTATCTACAGTAATATAGTTCACAAAAAAACCAGGCCACAAACCTTTTCTGAATCTCTATTGATAAGGACTCTAAAGTGGATATTGAATGAGACATTAAACCAAGAATTTACTGAGCTCTTCAGATGCTTCTCTTGCTATTGTATGTAGACCAAGTCTTTTGCAGCTTTAGTATCTATGCTAGGAGACGGGGAGAGTCAGTTATGGCTTAATGAAGTACTAAGGGACCCTGTGTCTTCATTCAGTTCCCACTGGAAGTGGTTTCTGGTGTTTTGTTTGCTTTCTTAAAATGAAAACTGAACTTCATTCATGGTAGTTAGGTGCCAAACTTTAGGTAGTGAGAGAGCCTTTCACATTGGTTGTAGAACTAGGAAAATTGTTAGAAATGAGGTTGTAGACGATCTGATGGGAAGGATTGATTAAACTTGTGACAAAGCTTCACTGGTTTTCAGACTCAAATCACCTAGGATGTTTATTGACAACTTTTATCAACCTGAGAATTGGGACAAATGGCATCTTTCGAAATTCTGGCTAGAGAAGCAGAGCAATGACCTGGGAAGCCTGTTTTGGAAATGGGCAATCTGTAGTTTATTGATAACTTATGATCAACAGAGAGCTGCAGGGCTTGCAGAGATACTGACTTCCTATTTCCAGCAGAAAATCTATTTTTACGTTTAAATGGGAGGAATAGAAAGGGAGGTTAATGGCTTCCTAATAACACTCTTCACTGTAAGCAGCTGCACTGATTCCCTTGGGGTGTATGGAGTAATAAATTGGGTGGAAGGTGACCCACTCAATCTGCTAAAACAAGGTTGTGTTATTTAAAAAAAAAAAAAAAATCTGTTTAAAGACATTTAAACTTCAGAAATAACAAGCAAATATGTTTTCCTGTTCATTGCTTGGATCTGTTAGCGTTTTCATCATCCATTGAGTTTATACTAAAAGCTCTTTAAAAAAGCCATCTGTGCAAAGATTTTATTTTTATGATTACTGCATAGCAATACCTCACTAGTCAAATTACACAGCCTTCTTTACAAACCCTGCTCTAATTTCATTCTTTAAAATGCTTTAACACTAATGCTACTTCAACCAGTGACCACTTGTTGATGAGATAAGGGTTTCCTGAAAATTAGGCGTGTGCTAGAAAAGGTGTTGTGCATATAGCACTGTATTTTGGTAGTTTGGAGTTTTTATTCAATTTACTGCTCTCAAGCACACAGACTTATTCTTTGTTATAGTTAGCCTGTGATTTTTTTCAAATAGCTTTAGACATTAGATTCAGATTTAAATTCAGACTTTAGCCATTGAGTTTGTACACCTTCCACCAAAATAAAGCCTAACAAAGTTGCACAATAAATTTACCCATCAGGTGCTAATTGTATTAAGTATTCCTAGATAAATGACAGACTTCACGATTTGGTGATAGCACCATGTTTATTGTGTGAAGTTATCCTTCATAAGTGACATGATTGAAATTTTATTTCTGCTTTTGTGTTAAAGCATGTTGCTTTTAGAAACCCACCTACTCTTGAAGAAAGAGAGAAATTTCAAAATTCTCAGAAAGAAGAGGAATGAAATAGTAAAACAAGTGCTTGTTTGTTTTTCTAGATGTGGCGGATGACTATAATAGAATTGGTTCTTCATTATATGCATTAGGAACGCAGGACTCCACAGATATATGCAAGTAAGATATTGTTAATAACCTATGGGGGAATTTGCTAAGTAGCAGTCTTAATGGTGACCTGCTGAGATAGGTAGATCTCTTGTTATGAGAAACAGAATTTATTATAGTTATGTCACTTTAAGGGATTTTCTTCTCTAGCATTTCATTTCTGTAACAGGCTGCTTTAATATTTTTGCTTTAATATTTGTCTGGAAAAAAAAAGCTGTTTTCTGCAGTTTGTAGAACATTACACAGATTAAATGGAAAAGTCCTCATAGAAAAAGAAAAAACCCTAACTCTTTCACCAGTTTTTTTTTTTTTAAGTGTTTTAAGTGCTTTGACATGCAGCGAGAACATGTCTCAGTCTGAGTATAGTGATTTTTGTGGGTGCTCCCTGTACCAACATCTTGAAAATGTTCTGTTGTTCTGGCAATTGCCTTTAGGAAGAGAAAGGAATCTACAGAGATCCCTAAAACTTTGAAAATAGAAGAGGGTCTCTACATACAGATGTTTGTCCTTTAATCTTTCAGTGATTTGCTTGAATCTGAAGTTTGGTGTATCTGAAGGTAAAAGTTAACTAGCTTAAAGATGTTGATGCTTGTGAACATGCACATGTTAGTGTGACAACAGGTAGGAGATGAGTATGAAAGTTAACTTAAATTTACCTGAATTATAGTGATATACTTCCAAATGTGATGATAGCTTACATATCCATTACTTTGATTATAGTATTGAGATTTGATGTAGCCTGTTGGGGTCTGTCAGGAATCGCATCTGTCTTCTGTCAAAATAGTATGATTGGACTGTAATTCAGTCTGCTGTTACACTGAACCCTTGTATTGTCTCCTGTGATGAAGATGTGCCACGTTGTTGCTCAGCCTCCCTGATTTCCAAGTAGGGCATGCGTCATGTTTATTGTCTGAAGAAAAGTACATTCAAATTTGAGTGAAGGACACTTGATAATAGTGTAGGACCGTTAACCAGGGTGGTGATGTTTAGGGTTTAATTCACAGAAGCATAAAGAATCCCTGAGGAGCTGTACAATTATTCTTTAGTGAAAAAACATCCATCTGTTATGGTTTGTTTGTCCGTTACCTTTTCTTAAGTTATACAATTCCCAGATGTTTCAGCTGCTACAATTTAGAACTATTATGTTCTCTGTGTTCTGTGAATTACAATTCTAAGCAGTGCCTTTACAGTCTTTGTTGCCAGACACAGATTGTATTTGGAGTTCTAGAAATTAGACTGTTTAAATTAATGTTGTAATATAAGCTGTTTCCTTTGTGCAGGTTTTTTCTGAAGGTATCAGAGTTATTTGACAAAACAAGGGTATGTACTATGAAACCTTTTTAGATTATTCTTTGTGTACATCCTGGAAGTGGCAGAACATCTTGAGTCAACTAGACATTAATATGCGGATGTTTTATGGATGCTTCCATATGAAGCATTTAAGTAATGTGTGGTAGGGAATGAAAAAGCATAAGATTTCAGTCGTCTGTTTTGTAAAATGCTTGATCCTTAGGAGTCTTCAGTCTACTAAACATTTCTAGGCAGTCTTCCTGTCTTCTATGTAATAAACTAGTAAAGCTGCTATTCTTCTAAAATGCTCAGAGGCCTTCCGTACTTGTTACTGGGCATCACAGAACTTGTTATGGAAAAAAGAAATGAAGAAATGTAATCCTTAATCCAAAAAATGGTGGTTATGCTGCTTTTTTCTGGAGCCAAGATGTGTTTCTGCAATTATTTTACTCAGAAATACTATTGCTGTTTCTAACCAGATTTTGAAATATATTGTCTCTTTTGCCTTATTTGTTTGGCTTGGTAGAGCAGAAGATGTATGCCATGTATCAGGAAAACTTTCAAATGAAAAATGTGTGCACTTCCTAAACACAGTTGTATCTGCATAAATATGTATTTTAAAGAAAATTAACGGTATTAATTGCTTTGACCTAAAATTTTGCCTTCTAGAATTTTTTTTAAAAATTAAGATTTTAAAAAATGCACTTGCAGACTCTCTTTCTAAATTCACAGAAATGTCTGTTTCAAATACAAGCAAGTAAGTTTATTGGTCTTTTGAACCATTTAATGCATGCATTTACACAACTAGTCTGCAAAGGTGCCTTAAAAATTTGTTTCCCTTTGATCTGAAAACCTGCATAAAACTTCTTGTGCACCTCTTTTATACTAGATAAGTTTTTGTTTCTCTGCTGTTTTTCTAGTATATGATACATATAATTGAAATTGGGAAGAAAGCATTGTTTAAAATAGAAAGCTAGTTGTCAATTGCTGCTCGCACAGTAGGTTATTGCTTACATTTTAATGCAAAATCCTAATACTGCTTCTCATGCATCTTTAAGTATTCTGTCACAAATGCACGATCTTAGTTTTTGAAAAAGACAATCTGTCATGTACTGTTGTATATTTTATGTTGTATTTACATCATACAAGTGAATACCCAAAGTCTGGATGTTTTTAAATTGATGCTTTTACTTACTGTTTTTCCAGAAAATAGAGGCCCGGGTATCTGCTGATGAAGATCTTAAACTTTCTGATCTTCTGAAATACTACCTAAGGGAATCTCAAGCTGCTAAGGTGAATTTATGAGTTTTTGTTCAGTGAAATAGTGTTTCTTTAAAAAAAAAAAAAGATAAGGGATCATCTTGAGAAATACACAGTAGATAGGTTAAAATGCTGCCACTTCTAGCCTTCAATTTCTCCCTCAACTGTAAAACCTGGATCTCAGTTGTGTATACAAAGAAGTAACAATGCAGTTGGTCACTGTGAGACTGGAACTGTGTGATCTGCTTATTGAGGCCAAATCGTGCACAATAATTAAAAACAGTGGAAGAGCTGTTGGTGAATTGTTCATGTGTTTGCAATGTGTTTGCTGCTTGTAAACTGCAAGCAATTCTACTTGTTCTTTAATATTATTAAAATTGAATATTCCAGATGATATGCAAGTGCTGATACAAAAACACATGGGGCAAATTTGATATTCTGTACCTACAGAAAATTTCATTCTTAGTGTTGTTTGATGTAAGATGATTAAATAACATGACAGAATGAGGAAGCATTTGACAGAAAATATCTGTAGTTAGAAATTCACAGCAATAACTGTTGCACAAAAAGCGCTACTGCTGTTTCGTGGCCCCTGTGTGTATTTCAAATACATAATCTAAATATAGTTTGTTTCTAATCTAAGAAGCTGTGACATTTCCCATGATTGTGCCTTCTTAGGCTTTTTGGAGTATCATCTAAGCCATCTGTTGCTGGCCTCTGTCAGACAAGATACAGACCAAACAATATTAAATTGCATGTCTGATCCAGTATGGACATTCCTGTGACTTGCAGGATGAAGTAAAGTGAATGCAAATATTTTCATAAGGACTGGAATACAGCAAGAAAGACTAAAATTAATCTGATTTTTTTTTAAATTACTTTGTATATACTGAAATCTTTGGGTAGATTCATGTAAAGTCTATACATCCTTTATGCTTTTTTTTTTAATAGGATCTCCTATATAGAAGATCTAGGTCACTAGTGGATTATGAAAATGCTAATAAGGCATTGGATAAAGCAAGAGCAAAAAATAAAGATGTGCTGCAAGCTGAAACTACTCAGCAAATATGCTGTCAGAAATTTGAGAAAATTTCTGAATCAGCAAAACAAGGTATTTGGGTGGTCTTTGATGCTACGTTACTACTCGAAAATCAACAGATTTTAGGATGTTATTAAATGAGAATAGATTTTTGTTCTGTTTCCTAAGCAGAACTATTATCTTTTAATCAGTATTTACTTATTTTGGAAAGTTCAAATGATATTTTCCTTTGGTGGCTCGTAGCTCCATTAAGCAGAGCAAAGTCTAGGTGCAAATTATTTGTTAACCACTTTTTTTTTATATGCATAGGATAGGATACAAAATGATAATTGCTAGCAGTAAAGGGAAACCTAATCTTTTAAAGTGTTGTTGAAATTCTCCTTTTGGTTTTATGCATTCTTCTGTGAAGGCAGCGGTCTGTTGCAGAGGTGATACTACATTAGAAAAGGGAGAGATCATGAAATGAGGTTTCACTGAAGTTGCGGTGTTACAGTAGGTCTGGAGAAAAGGAACCTTATTTACATGTTGCCTTTTTCCTGGAAACTTACTCTCTTTTTTTTTAGGCTAAGATTGATGTGAGTTAGTAGTCATCTGGCTCATTATTTGGGGCAGATTTGTTCAAGGTTTAAACACCATGCTCTTCTGTTTTTATAATTTAAGAGTTGTTTGAGCCTGTAAATCTGGCTAATGATTCCTATAAATGAGACAGTGGAGAATGAGTGATCCTATTAGCCACAAAGGTATACGCATAAAGCGTACTTGCTTCCTCTGTTCTTCATGCTAGTTTTAGCTTAGTATCTTCCCTAAAGACTTTCACATATCAGCCTTGAAAGAGCAGTGCACATGGAATAAGAGAATTAAATGTTTAAAAGCATCCACATTGCAGTCTTTTTTCAAAAGAGCTTTGTGTCCACTAAAGGTTAGCTAGAGATGAGGACCTGCTATGATGGCTTGCTTTCATCCAATAGTGTAGCAGTATCTTTGAGCCTGGAATGTGCTGAGATTAAATTTGAGTTTTTTCCTGTTGCCTTTTCTCACCCTTTACCTCTTCCATCCTGAAGGAAAGTCTGTGAACAGTTGAGGGCACTAGCAATAATACTGTTAATGAATCCTTTTTTTTTTTTAATAGAACTGATAGACTTTAAGACAAGAAGAGTTGCAGCGTTCAGAAAAAATCTGGTGGAACTAGCAGAACTGGAATTAAAGCATGCTAAGGTAATTGTGGTTGTTTTTGGCCTGTATTTCAACTGATTTTAAATATTATATGCTTGAATAACTGAAATGGCTACATTTGTTGTGTGATACACACTTCACATTCAGGAAAGGGAATTTGAACGTAAGCATCATCCAGAAAGGTGAACTTCCTTGAATAATAGGAAAAAAAAAAAAAAAAAAAAAAGGAAGTATAGGTGAAATATCTCTGAGGGGCTGGTGGGCTTGAGGTGCGTTTGGAAGACTTGCCTCCTTGAAGACAATTTTGGCTTCAGTTTTATGTTTCTTTAGGTGTTTGATATTTATAGCTGCAGAATTTGAATACCTGCCTATTTTTAAAACCTCATCTCACCATTTCACTGTGAGATAGGAAGCGGTTTCTGTTACCCAGATGTTGGGGACTTGATGTATAGGATAGGCAAACTATTAAACATGAGATCACATGGGCCTGTCTGAAGTCAGATCAGTGTTACTCTGAGTATGCTTTTTGAACCTGTTTGCCTTTAAAGTGCTAACAAAACCGAAATGTTGCAGATAGCCTTCTCAGTAAAATAAATTTTTGCAGGAAAAAAACTTTAAAGGGCCTGTACTGTCCTTAAATTTCACAGTGTATTTAATTCTTTTAATCCCTATGCAATTAATGTTTTTGGTTAAATCAGGTTAGCTGCTCTGATTTCATAGACAAGTACAACAGTCTCTAACAGTCCTTTAGCAGGAGGTGGCTTTCTTTTAAAAGTCAACTCTTCAACATTTCTAATTCTCATCACAAATCTGAAAGTGTGTTGATGACCAAGCTTTGAATTAACTTGGAATATATCTGTTGAAAGGACTAGTTAAGAGGTGTATAGTGTTGCCAAGTTAACTTGTTGCTGCTTTACACTCTTTTCAGTAGTGTTGATGGTGTCATTCTTCGTTCTGCCAAACCCATTGTTTGTAAAACTAATGCACTGTAAAAAGGGTTGTTTTGGGGACTTTTTAAAAAAAAAAAATCTTTGTAGGTATAAGTTCAGCTTGATGAGATATTTAGCTGGTAAAGTAATCAGTAAGGTCTGGAAGATTCGACTCCTTTTTCAGATGAACAGTGCTTACTTTAATGTGCTATATCAGAAATTCAGCTATATTTCCCCTAAAGTCTTAAAACATCTCATAATACTTGGTACTATTCGGCCTTCTTACTTCTCTGTAACAGCTGTCTCTATCCAGCCCTGAGTCTCCCAGAAATCCCCATGTTTGGTCATGAATGTACTGGTTATGGGTTTTAATGAAATTAATAGTCCTAACAGTCATACTTGCAACAGTTTTTATTGATTTGCCATGTCATGCTTTAATAAGGGAATGAATCCACAGTGCTTCTGCCCTGCTTCAGTCATTGACTCTTAATCATCTCTTGTAACTGACCCTTGCTGAAGTCCCCACATGCCATGGAGTGGAACGCTTAAAAATTCTGTCTTCTAAAGTATCCTTAAAGAATCACTCTCTGTGCTCTAGCTCTGTGTACTAACTCTCTGTGCAAGTCAAAATCTTGTAGTAATATTCTCTTGAATTTTGACAGCTAAGAACTGCAGAAGGCAGTGGAAAAATGCGTAATTTCTGTAGCTTTCAACTTACTTGGTATGTGCTTCTTCTTGGTGTCCTCAGTTTATCTGGAAGAGCTTGAATTTTTTTAGCAGTTCTTCATTTGTCACCACAGCTTGTGTTTAAGATGTAGTTCTTCAGATGGTCTGTCTCAGTTTGTGACTTACCTTGTCTTAGTAAATTTACTAACAAGGAGTATATAGGTCTGTAATAGAAGCTTTGAACTGTAGTCCTGTTCTTGAAGGTGAATTTTTTTTTTTGCTGACCCTTTCCACTTACTTCATCATGGAGCACTGTAAGATTCACTTACAGTGAATCTTTAAAGCTTTACAATATAAAAGGTCATTTTGACTAAGGGTGACAGTTCTTGAAATGTTAACAAATGTTGTGCCTTGTTGCCTGAAAGGGTATTTTACTTCTCACTAGGTTTGAAAGTTCTGTTCTTTCAAAGCCTGTGTTTTGTATTTATTCAAAACAAGCTACTGCAGATGGATCAGTTTGGTTGCTGTGCTTTTATTTCTACAGATTCTGAGTTGGATTATTACGGAAATCACAAGTGTAATAGATCATATTTTTCCATTTTATATAATTGGAAATTTTCTTATTAATGCTATAACCAGTGTATTTGAGGATAGTCTTATGGATAAGTTTCTATTAGTCTGTACAGAGTATTGAAGAATGAAATGGTTTGGTGGAGACTTTCGGAGGTAGTTTCATAAAAGGAAGAAGATACGAAAAGACTTGGGCTTTTTTTGAGATAGCATTGTGCCTTGATGCATGAAGAGCAACGTTAGGGGAATATGAAGGTTTCTCTTTGTCCCGGAGAGGACGTTTTTATACTTGTTGCAATGCAAATCATGAACAGTGCTCCCATTTCAGGGAGGCTGAGTAGCCCTGGTTTTGGCTGGGCTAAGCTGGGATGTTTGTAGACACCTAATTCCTCTTGCAGTAGAGCCAAAAGAGGGCTGGTAGAAGCAAAAAGGAAGCTACTTTTTCACATAGGCAGTAAATTAATGAAGTCAGATCAAAAGCTCCCTGCTTTAAAGGTTCTGGACAAAATACTTTGCCTGATCCTGTGGCAGTCTCTGTCTTCATGCTTTTGCAGCTACTGGAGGCAGGTGAAGTTTTAGCAGCCCCAAACTGGAAATTGCTTGGTTTGTCAATGGCATGTGGAGCACAGCACTCCCAAACTTTGGAACGTAACCTGTTATTCAGGTCTAAGTGCTCTTCCCAGCAAAAAAGCTAACTGGGGAGTGAGGGTTGGGGGCAACAGATACTACTGCGGCAGGCTTTTGCTACAAGTCTTCTATTGTGGTGTGTTTTTTTGGTTTTTTTTTGGTTTTTTTTTTTTCTGGAACGAGTACCTCCAGACTAGATGTCATGCAGATGCATCTGTCTCTGAATTGGTCTAGCCATGTGTCTTCTGGACTTGGAGTTGCCTGGCATGGAAAGCATGGAGGTGAAATCTGATGCAGCAGTGGGTGCTGGAACTCACCTGAGAGGCTGTCTTTGGGAGGAATTCACCCACAGTGAAGGCTGCTGCATGACTTACTGTTAAAAGTTATTTGCTGTGTATGGAAAGAAAAACACAAATCCCAAAACACAGAGATCACTGCACTGAAAAAGTCAGAATGACCAAAGTATCGAGAGAAGGTTCTGAGGCACAGCTCACATTTCCTGAGCTATATCTGGCTGTGTGGCTCTGGAAGACTGGAGGGTGATAGGGAAATCAAGCTTTTAGTAAATCAAGGACACTGTATATACAAATACGAAGTGCACACTCTCTGCACTTATCCTCTGGTTGCAGCTCAAGACTTCTGAAAGAGCTAAAAATCAGACTTTGGGTTGAGATTGCTTTAAGTTGATGCAAGTACAGACTACTGCCAGAAAGGATGGTGATGCATGACTCTGTTCCCTTCCCTTATGTTGGCACTATTACGTGTGCAGCTGTGTAGTAAGATGGAGCTAAATTTGCTGTGGGTTTTTCTAAGGTTTACTTCCAGTGTTGTTTTCACAGCATCCCTTGTGTCAAAACACACAGTTTTGGCTGGGAGGGGCTGGGAATAAGAGAGCTGCCTTCTTATCAGCAGCGTGTACCCTAGATTTACTTAAAATAGCTGTGAGACTGCAGCTTTAGATTCTGCTTGGTCTCTGACCTATACTAAACAGATTGATGTTTCTTTTTATATGGCCATTCTATCTGACTATCCCTCTAGGTAGTGTTTAGCTTCTGTTTTGCTAGCTCTGTGTTTCTTCACGACTTCATGCAGCTAATGTAACACCTGATTAAGTGTTCGGGCATTTAGTGCAAAAGCTGCATTTAAACCTGGTCAGTATTTTAAACAGTTGGATTTTGAGGTGTTCCTGTGTTGGACTTCATGTTCAAGAAGGGAGGTTTAATAGCTGGTGAAACTGCTAAGGCTATAATCATATACTTAAAGCATTTAGAGCCTTAGCTATACTTTTAGAGTCTATTGGCATACGAATTTTAAGTGAGTAAGATAGCCACTTCCTTCAAATAAAAAATAAAAAAATCTAAACATCTCTTTCCACAAATACTAATATATGTGCTCTTGCCTCTCTGGGTTTTTGTGGAAAAAATTCGTTGCATTACTAGCAACAGATGTCTGTTTGGAACTGACAGAAGAAGGGAGTAAGCAAAATCCAATGCTAAGGGATTTGGTTAAATGCTTTGTCAGTAATTCTTTCCTTCCTGAAAAGGATGTTTCTGTCACCACGGTTCTGCCAATAACTGTAATATCATCTAGAGCTTAGGAGTCTGAGTTGGCAAGAAACACTTTTCTGAATCTGAATTTATAGGACTTTCTCGAGCTATGTTGATATAAGTCAAGTATGTCAAATATTGCAGCCAGAAAGAGTAATGGCTCACAGGCTCTATTGTCCTTGATTTATTATAATTTAAATAAGGTTGTTCTTGTGAACTTCGTAAATTTGATCTAATGAAAATGAATGATTTGCATATTTGGAAAATTTCAGTAGACTGGCTGGCTGAGTCTGGAAATGACTGATGTGTAAAGGGCATCTTGGTACTGTCTTTTCTTTAAAGTGCTACATAGTGACCTGTGAATTGCAAATATACTTCATGCTGCTGATGGGCTGTAAAGAGATGGCTGAAAGATCACTGTCACACTTTTGTTATAGGTAACATGCGTGCAGTCCACAATTATACTTCAGACTGAAGTATTTGGTTTGAAGACTGAAGACTTTGAAGTATTCCTTTTCATTTATTACTTCATTGCAGCTAATGATCAGCTGTTCAGTAACAGAGACCTTAGATTTATGAATCTTGACACTACAAAGATGGGCCACCAAGTCCCTATATATCCCATGTATGTTGAACTTAGTCATATCACAAAATTACAAGCCTTTTACACAGCTTGTGACTGTCCTCTGCCAGTATAGCTGTAAAAGGACAAAAAGCTGTTGAAGCTGTAACTGAAATCACTGTCTTCTGGAGAAGACTGAAAAGGATTCAGTAGACACAACTGGGAATCTTCTGCTTTGAAGCCTTTAGTTTAGTTAATTGCTTAATCTGGATTATAAGAACCCTTAATGGGGTATAGAATTACGATTTCTTACCTTTTTGGTCTGAGGGACGAGTGTGCTTCTGCCTGTCTACCACAGGTCACTTGGAATGCTTTCAACTGAAGAAGTAAGAATTACAAATTCTTTAGTACTTTCAAGGACATCCAAATCACAGCTACTGATACTGTTTAATTACATGCTTTTGTTTGTTTGAAGTTTTCTTTACAGGTTTCTTTTTGGATCTAAAAAATTTTTAGAAGGAAGCAGTTTCTCCTGTGTTTATAACCGGGCATTCAGACTGTTTTGTTCTTGTATTTTATCTGAACCTGGTAGGAATTACTCCTAACACTGTCAACAACCTAATACTGTTTCTTACACAGAGATTTCAGATTGGGGAACAAATCTAGTACAGCTATTTAATAGTGAATAGCCAGTATTTTAAAGTGATCTAAGCATAAATGAATGCACAAAACAATGTGAATACTGTGAATACCAGGCTGGGTGTTTTTTTTTCCTGGAAAGTAAATCCTGGCTTACTTGTCAACCACATTTGCTTAATTCACAAGGGTGTCTTTAAGTGTCAGTTCTGTAAATTCATTCAGAAATCTGAAAGTCAACCTGTATGTTTTTACAGTACAGTCAGAATGCTTAAATAAGATTATAAACTGACCTACAGGTGTTTGAAAAAAAGGGCAGAACTTGGCCTTAGAGATAAAGCTTAGTTAATGTTCTGATAATCACTTTTGTAGATCTGGCTCTAATGGCTAAACTCAACTTTGATGGCTAAATCAGAGCTACGAACTAAGCCACAAGCTTAGATGCTTGCTATAGTGAGGAGATAGTGCTGTGAATTGGTTAACACTTTTTGATAAATTCAGTATAATATATGAATACTTCTGCTTTGGGAATAATATTCCAGTGGCAGAGTAATGGCAATACAATATAAAAAATAAAAACTTTGTACCTCTGAACTTCATTGCTAAGATGGTGTTCTGCAGTGAATAATTTTTGTGGCCAGACTAGATCTTTAGTAAGAAACTTGTGAGGAAACATGGAAAGGGTACTAAATGCTTATTTTTGAATCTCAAGTTGGTTCCATTTAGTTCCATGACACAACGCTCCTACATTCAAAAAGCTCTTTAAGATAAAAGTTACCTACATAAATATCTCTACATAAGCTTAATACCTGTCTGTTCTCCTTCAGTGGTGTCATTGCTATTTAAAAAACACCTTTTTGCCACAAGTGTAAAACAAAGTAGGGAAACGTGGTCATATTTTTCTTTATTTTTACAGGGTAACTTACAGCTGCTGCAGAGCTGCCTGGCAGTGTTAAACGGTGACACATAAGCTACGCTCCGTCCTCCCACTAACAAGGGCTGCCCTCCTCTGGATTTTGTTTTCATGACTTTAAATAGGCATTTACAGTTCCCTGGAGAAAACATTTGACAGAGTGCACATAAGCAAGCTCCTTCTTTCAAAAGAATTAAAACAAACACCTGAAAGTAGCTCCAGACTATATGAAGCAACAGCATACTTGTTATACATACATATTCACGTTTATTTAATCATTATATGCTTTCATTGTTCAGAAACCAAATGCTCTGTTTTTGTGAAAATAGCCAATATAATTATGTTCATGTTATGAATACTATGATAAGGCTGCCAATCTTATTTACCTTTGTAAGTAATTTCTGAAGTTCACCATTTGAAGCACATTTTTCAAATGGCCTAAATATTACCATTAGATATTTGAATATCGTTACTATAATGGCATTGTATACACTGTCTTAGTTTTTTTCCATGTACTGATATCAAGAAACTTAATCTTTTTTTCAATTGTGAACATTTCTTAGAAATTTTGGAGAACTTTGTGTAACCTTTATAACTATGATTTAAAAAGAAAAGCAAATGCATTAGTATGTTTGCCTTAACTTGTAGACTAATTCAATTATTGTAAAATAAACCATGAAATCGATGATTTTTCTAAAATTATGCAGACGTATCATCTGTAAGCTTAATATTTTCTAGTAAATCAGATTAATTTAATTGGCTTTTTCTCTATTCATCCTGTAAAACCATCAAGTAAGTATTGGATTGGTCTGACACTAAATACTTGCCCAGTAATTTTTCACTTGCATTCTCAGGTTTATCCGTTTGCCTATCTGTTTGTCTGTGACTTTCCTATGCAGTGTACTTTAAATTGTTTCAAGCTTGGTGGCTGACTCTGCAATTTCTTTGGCAGAAATGCTTTTCAGAGAACTTTTTGGGTTTCTTTCCAGAAGGGGGAAATAAAGTAGCAGAGGGGAGTTCAGAAAGGGCATAAAATACCAATGAAAGGTAATACTGCCCCACTTTGACACAAAGAAGGACTTTGCTTCAGAAAATAAAAAGTAAAGGTATCCCCAATAAAGGAATGCCTGAAAAGGATCTCATTCTAACTGGACTTAAAACTTAGAGCTATGAATCCAGTTTTATTTGTTGTATTGCTTTGTCTCTCTTACTTGAACCATGAAACTTTCCCAAGAGGTGCTGTTCTGTTGTGCAATTTCAGGATGTCATAAAATGAGGCTTTACTTGATGAATTGCTCGTCACAGTGGGATTGCTGCTTTATATGGGTTTGTAGACCTTCAATGGAGCAGCAGAATTTTGGGTGAATGGGTTGTTTGGAGATGCGGATTGATGTTAAGTCAATGTCTCTCTGATTACAAACTGCCTGTACTGCTGCACAGCGGTGTGTGGTCCGTTTTGAGTTTTTCCCTCAAATAGGGTGAATTGCACAGTGTAGTTAGTATACTTACCATGCTGCCTTGCGCATCAGAACATTTCAAAGGCGGAGAAGTTTCTTATTACCTGAACGTGCTGTTTGCATTTGTTGAGTTGCATATGTGTAGCCTCAGGCTTTGATTACCAGTGCCCAACGGCTATTAGCACCTCTCCTACTGTATATAGTATTTTCCGGCTATTACAGTAATACTGTGCTCTTCATCTTCCAAATATAACAGGTATAATTCCTAAGGAACTCACCTATAAATAGACTATAAGGGACAAAGATTACAATGTATATACAGTTAACAAAATTGTAAATATTTTAAGTAGGATGTGGGAACAGTTTTTAGATTAGTCCTCGCTGTTCAGTGTTACCAGCTCATTAAATTTTTTTCAAGCCTCTTGGTATTGGGTGTGTCTCTTGAAGCTCTAACCCTGGCTCTGTGACTCTGAAGACAAACACTTAAAACGTGACCCGAGGACTTGCAACTCCCAAGGGAAAAGGAAGAGCCCCGCCGGCCCGGGCGGCGGTGGGTGGGCCGGCCCGGGCCTCGCCGGGCTTCGCCTCCTGCCGCGGCAGGCGGGCCGGCCGCGGGGCTGACCGAGCGCCGAGGCGGGGCGGCAGGGGCCGGGCCGGGCCGCCGGAAGCCGGCGGGGTGCCCGGAAGGGGCCGGGCTGGGGCTGGCGGCGGCAGCGGGCGGGCAGCCGGGCGCCGCCATGAGCCGCCTGCGGGAGGAGGACGACCCGTACGTGGTGGAGGAGCCCAGCGACGAGGAGCGAGCGCTCAGCAGGTGCTGGAGAGTCCCCGCCGCGGGCGGGCCCAGGGCGGCTTGTCGCTGCCCTGCCTGAGGCGGGCGGGCGGGCCGGCCGGCGGGGGCGGGCTCCCTCCCCGCGGCAGCAGCAGCAGCAGCGGGCCGCCGCTTCCCTCCGCGCCCTGCTGTCGCCCGGCATCTCCGGCGGGGCCCGGCGGGGCGGCAGGCCCGGGTGCTGGGCTCCGCGGGGCCCGGCGGGGCGGCAGGCCCGGGTGCTGGGCTCCGTGGGCGGCCAGGGTCCTTCACGGCCCCGGACGCTGGGCTGCAGGCGGATCGTTTCGCCACTGCCGCGGCGGTTTTCTTCCTTGAAGGCGGCGTATTCGCGTTTGTAACCCTACAAATGCCAGCGTGTGAACAGAGCCCCGTTGCTGCGCGGAGCCTCGCTGACCAGAGCTGCAGAGGCGTGACCGCAGGCCGCAGCCAGTCAGCTGAAGCTCCTTTACATTAGAATCAGAGTTCTAACACCAACAAGCTAATAAAAGATTTTAATAAATACATTTCCCGTAAATAAAAGGCTGAGTGCTTCCACACAATTCAGATGTTCATTCTCCAAATGACTCAGTGTTTTAAGCTGGTCATCATAACTAGGTCTGTAATGCTTAAATATTTGTAGCTCAGAAGATGAGGTGGATGTGCTCTTACATGGCACTCCGGACCAGAAGCGGAAGCTGATACGGGAGTGCCTGACTGGGGAGAGCGAGTCTTCCAGTGACGATGAGTTCCAAAAGGAGATGGAAGCGGAACTAAACACGACCATGAGGACTATGGAAGGCAAATGGAAATCACCAGAAACAGGTAAATTGCATTTAACAGCTGCGTGTGAAATTGTGAGTTAAGTGGTGTCCAGTTAAGGTGTGAAGTTAGTGTGTTATTCTTGTGGCTGGAGGTGTGTGCAGTGACAGTCGAGTGCAGTTTGCACCTTACAGAAAATCTTAAAATGGCTGATTGCTTCTGCAGAAATGGTCACCAGATGCCACTTCAGTGAATGCCCCTGTTTCAACTTCTCTAAGACTTCAATTTTGGTGTTTCTGAACTTCTGATTTCCTGCTTTAATATGATGTCTCTTTGTTGGATCAGTCCCCTTTTTTCCAATATCTCTTTAAGTTGTTCTTTCACAGGTATTTAGAAGCCTCTCGACATCTTGTGGTCTCCTGTACTTCGTCCAGTGGCTCCGGGTGGCTCTCAAGATTTGGAGCCCTTTCTTGAAGAAAGAAATAGCATATGGTAGTTAGAAATCCCAAATCAGTTGGGGGGGGGAAAAGTCAGGAAAATGATTCATCTCTTCCTCCCTTACCTGCTTATAATTGTTACATCAAATAGTAAAACCGTATTAAAGATATATGTGTTCTGGAGTTTGTGTATTACGGGTGCAAGAGATGGATTGCTTTGGCATTTGAAGAGCATATGTTCTTTTTACCTATTACAAAATACTTGGTGAAGTGTTCTTAATTTCCTGGAGAATCAGTGTAGTATTCACTTTAATGCAGGGACTTCACTCTGCATTCAGCAGGTTTATTAGTTTTATCTGTGTTAGTGGGCAAATCTGATCTTTAGGTTTTGGTTGTGCAGTTAAGAAGATGTAGTGATACCACATCCATCCAGCACAGAATAGGATTTTTGGTGCAGACTGGCTGTGACAGATGTGCTTGGCCATTCATCTAGGTCTTTTTTGAACTTCTGTGGCCCTGAAATTTTGGGGGATTTCTTAAGTGAACTTCATTGTAATCAAAGTTTGTGAAACAATGTGCCATACCTCTATTTCTTTTGCATGACTGAAGATTTGTGGAGTGTCTGAGATTGTGTGGATTATATAGGGCAGATGCAGGCATATTTGATGTGGTGTCCTCTATGCCTAAAGGGAGTGTGCCTTGGGAGAAACTTTGCTTTGAACTGTACCTGACGCTCATCTCAGAGGGAGTGAGCAGCTTTGCTCTGAGAGAGCATCTGTAAATGAAATAACACAAGTGATGTGGATGATCAGGATGTGGGAATAAATTGGGAGACCTGTTACTTAACATACCTGGATAAAGGAGAGCACTTCTGGAGAGAGCAACTTGGTAACGATGGTTTGTTCTGGGCTGTATACTTGCTGTCCTTTTGGTGGGGTGTTCTTACCACTTCTCTCTCTAATTTCATACACAGGTACTTCCTCAAGTACTGGGCAGACTGGACCTGCCACCGCTTCAAAATACTATGATGACATTTACTTTGATTCTGATTCAGAGGATGAAGATAAAATAGGTAAATGGCTGAGGAGAAAGGAGAACATCTTTACTGTAGCACACTCTCTCAGATCCTGTGCAGTCCTCTTGTGGGGTCAAGGGGCTGTTCCTGAAGGCAGCCTTTTGCAGGGAATTACCAGCCTGTATCATCTCAATGTAGTTCCCGCAACTTTATGATATATCCCAATGTATGTAAGGTGCATTAATGTTTTGGGGTGGTGCATGTGGACGGGACATGAGCTAAACCTTTACATTTTAGTGTAGATTTATTGTGAGTATGGAAAAGGAAAACTAAAAAAAATGGTATTCTGATTGTTTAAGTAGATAGTCATCATATGTCTGATGGATGTAACGTGCTTGCGCAAATCTTTCCAGTTACACAGGATGTCCGGAAAAACAGAAAACATCAGCAACGTCGGATTCTTTCCAATGACGAACTGCTATATGACCCAGAAGAAGACAGTAGAGACCAAGAGTGGGTAGACTCACAGAGGAGGGGGTAAGAGACCATAAATATTTGAATTGTAGGATGCTTAACATAAACTGAAAAATTTAAATGAAAATGGTGAATATAGAGAAAAAGCCTATGCTGTCAAGTCCATGCAGTGAATATATTTTTTATTTAGAATTTACAGCATACGAAACTTAAAAGCCTGTAAAATTTTTATGCGTATGTAATGGAAGTTGAGCCTTCAAAATCGCACAATTCTAAAACTTGCATTTTTTTCAAATCAAGACTTCCTAGTTCTGTAAGCCAGTTTTGTCTGTAGATCTCATCTAAATAACCATGCTGTAGATGAAAAGGTTGTGAGATACTTTGATTGCTAAATTAATATCTGTTCCTGCTAAATATTAATATTTCTAGTTTTGGAAAACTTTGAATTTAGCAAGCCACAAAATGTTCAGATAAAATAGGAGCAGCACAAAGCTGCTTTACTGAGGGTTTTTTGAAGGGTGAAGTAGAAGAATGGTTGTTGCAGCAGAAGTAAAATTCTCCATGTAAATCTTTTGAAAAGGGTAATATTAATGTATGTTTCCTGCAGAGATTGCACTTGAGATACGTGCCTTGTCAGAGCAGAGGGTTATTAGGCACAAATTCTCATGCCAGATGTATTTGCCTCACCAAATGAAAATTCTCTGTACAAAGTAAATGAAAAGATACTGCTATGTGTTTTCCCTCCCAGTTATTTATTTATGTTTGTTTATTTATGAGTTACTGAAAAAAGGTGTCCAGAAGGAGCCAAATACTAATTGGTGTATTTTAATATAAAAAAGGTTTGACAGTTGAATTGATACGCCTGACAGCAAGGGCACATAATTTCATTTTTTGTCTCTCCTTTCTCCTTTCTTGAATTGGTAGGTACCGTAATCAAAGAAGAGTGCCACAGCAGCAGCACCAGACAAAACCTTCAGCTGTTCCAAACAGTGATGCTGTTTTGAATTGCCCTGCTTGCATGACAACGTTATGCCTGGACTGCCAGAGGTAATTAGTGTAATGTCTTTTTTTAGGTCAGTAGTATTTTTAGTTTATTCAATTTGATCAATTGATTTGATCAAGCCTGTCTTGTGAGGTGGTGCTGATAAAGAGAAGGCAGGTGTATGTGAATCAGATTTAGGGGTGAATGCTAGTTTGAAAGAATGATGATCAGTTTCACCTGCAACATGGAGATGAGGAAGAACAAGGTAGAACTTTAGCATAGTGGAGAAGGTAAACTATTTTAAAAAAAAAAAAATTCATGGAGACTAAACAGGCAGTTTGGGCTGGTTTTTTTTTTTTTTTTTTTTTTTAAATATGTTGGCTTGATGTTTAGAGGCATAAAATTATTCCAGGTTGTTTTTGTGTAAAAGTGCGTTGTTTAGGGGAGGATTAAGCAAAATCAAGATAGTGTATTCTTACTTGGTTTGAGTCTTAGCAGTTGTGATTTTGAGTATAGTTGCATTTAAAAGTGCCTGGAAAGCATTTAGGTGAGAATCCATAGTGTGTTTTGGAGCTCTCCAGAATCTGACTGCACTGCAAACCTAGATAGTACTGCTAACCTGTGCTAAGGAGAGGACTCTG
Organism: Aquila chrysaetos chrysaetos; assembly: GCF_900496995.4. Classification (NCBI taxonomy): domain Eukaryota; kingdom Metazoa; phylum Chordata; class Aves; order Accipitriformes; family Accipitridae; genus Aquila; species Aquila chrysaetos. The sequence goes on from NC_044005.1 coordinate 29,766,065, forward strand.
GAACTGGGAATAAAGCAGAAAGAAATCTTGTGAAATGAGGAATAAACTGCTTCTCATTTATTTACTTCGGGTGATTGAGGATGAAATTCCACAGCAGCCTAAAATCATCAAAGTACAGGGTGCTGTTTCTCACTCTCTTCCCTTTGCTGGCTCTGGTACTCCTTGAACCCTGTTCTATGGTTAAGTATTTCAGTTTGCTAAGCTGACGGAAAATGGTTCATTTTTATTGTCAGACTGGTCTTTTGTGGGTTTAATAAACTGAAATAGCTCAGCACAGTGTTACACAAGCAGTAAAGCCAGCAGAAGTTGAGACAGGACTTCAACAGCCACCTGTTATGTTGATTTAGGCTGCTGTAAAGCTGCAGCCTGAGGGACATTGTGTTGAATTGAATTGAACTGTAGCCCTGAATTTTGCTATGTACTCCAGTGATACAGTTGTTATACTGATGACAGCTGAAAATACATTTTATATTTTATTATAGACATGCTTTTTCAAGCGTGATGCATCAATGTTTGTTGTATATAAATAAGGAATTTCAGGCTTTCAAGACATTTTAGGCTATAAATGTCAGTAGTAGAGTCATTTGCACTCGCAACTTCATGATCTTTTGCCTATCATCAGGTATACGTAGCAGTGCATAATTCTGTAGTACCAATACTATTGTACTCCGGGGTGTTTATTTCAGCAAGAACCAGCATGTTTTTAAAAATGCCTTAAAAACAGGACGGATGGCTACAATTCTATTTTTTAATGATTTTTGTAGTTGTGACTTTTGTTCTGTTTATAAAACTTCATATTTATTTGGCTTTCAGCCCTTTGGCAAGGTACTTCCTATCTTAAATCCCATTTCCAGTGGTGATAACTGATTTCTTGGAAGCAGAGTTTTACCAATGGTATGACTTGCATTTTCTCCCCTTCTCCGTAGACACGAATCTTACAAAACACAATATAGAGCAATGTTTGTGATGAACTGCATTGTTAACAAAGAGGAAATTCTGAAATACAGAAAGAAGCTGAAGAAAAGAAGTAAGAAAATGAAGCACAGCAAAGAAACTACATCTGTACAATCAGATCAAGAAGAGGAGGAAGTGTATCATCCAGTATTATGTACTGAATGCTCAACTGAAGTGGCAGTAATGGATAAAGATGAAGTTTTTCACTTCTTCAATGTTCTAGCCAGCCACTGCTAGTGTGCAAAAGCAGGGGAAAAAAAAATCCTGTACTGTTTAAGACTGTGTGAAGTATCAGAAATGCAGGCATGTTAGCCTTTTTAAAATACGGTCTTTTAAATGTACATTTTCGTCAGAGAACTTTATAATGGTTGGATTTTTGCGAAGTTTATGAAAGGAATACATTTAACTGCCTGTATATGAGAGCAATATTCTTTCACACTGTCAGGTGTTTGCATCATTGAGGATTTAAAATTTTGTAAATATAATGTAAGATCTGGGTATTATGATCATTCCCTGTATATATACTATCCATTATCTCAATATGTATTAGAACTGCTGCTTAGAATAAATACTGTATAGTAACTAGTTCTCCGTAGCTGCATTGGTCATTTCTATGGCACGTGGTAAACAACTCTGAGTCGGGATGTTGGGCTGCTTTGGGCTGGTATTGTTGGTAGATTTGCACACAGGTGGGTTTGATAAACAAGGAATTGTCATTATATTTGGATTTTTGGCCCATTAAGATCTCAAAAATGGAAACTTTTATTTATACAGAGTGGAAGATTAGCTTATATCAAGTTTGCTGGCATGGATCATTCTGGCCTGGATCATTTAAATCAACATATTAATGCTTAGTAATACAGTTAAGAGTTTTAAATGTAAATATGTATATGAGGAAGATACTAGACTTTTTTTTCTGTTGTCCTTTTTCGTTAGGATGACACATTTCAAGAAGAAATCTATGGTCAGATCTATGACCATAGAGCTAGTTTGTATGTTTTTTCTGTTTCTTTAGTACGTTTACAGCTTCTTTATGGAAGCTTAAAGAGCTTCTGCCACTTGATATTTAGACTTCTTGCTTAGTCTATGAAGCCACTGCAATATTAACAATGGATCCTTGCCTCTCTTCCTCCAGGTGTGCTCCCAAGAGGTGAACTCTTGTTTTTTTAGTAAGTAATGTCTCCTCTTTATAGCCTGATATTTTTTTAATACTTCACTTTGAACAAGGGTCTGTCTGAAAAAAATCTCACCTTTATGATTTTTCTTTTAATAGTACTAGGAATAATTTGTATGTGCTTTGAGGAATTGTCAGAAATATTTGAACTCAGGAGGTAGGAACCTGAATCTTTTGTGCCTTAGATTAAAATAAAACCTTGTGATTCTTTCATTGCCTTTTGTAGTCCCTGGTGCTGTATTTTACTAATCTACACACACTCATTCTACACAGTGTTACACGAGATTAGGAAGAAAAAAATACGTTGGTTCTTCTGTCAGGATTACATGAGGAAGACATCGACTTACTATTTTCAAGTCAGCAGAAACTTAACCTCTGCTTGATGGAGTAGAGAACTTTTGAGGCAGCTGCTGAACATTTGGTTGGCTAGTGTGGTATACCTTCCTCTGCATGTGCAATCTACGAACAAAATTGAGCCATACGTGTTTTGAGGCTTGGGATCTGCCTGAGATAAGATCTTGATCTCGTCTTTGCAACCTACAGTCAGACTGGTTAGTGGAGTGTCTGACTTGCGCATTGACAGCTATGGGATCATCTAAAGTAGGATAAATAGTTACTGCGTGCCATAAGCCAGGAGGTGTATATGAAAAATTCTGAATGTATGAAGAACTGTTTCTTAGAAGTGTGGAAGAGCAGATGTGATAGAGTATATATAGTCTGTGCTGCAGGGCATGCGGGCCTCGATGTAGCTGTCTTCGCATTCCAGGTGAAGCAGAAAGGCTGTGTGTAGTGCCAGGTTAAGGGTCTTTGCACTGAGCTACTGGGAGCATGAGCATGTGGGAATGTAGTTCAAGGGCTCAAGTGTCGATGCAGGTGGTAGCAGGAGGAACAATAGGTGATGGCAGTCCCTAAGCAGGGGTAGAATGGAGCTGGTGAAGGAGGGGAAACTCTACACAGAGGAATATTGACAATTTTTCTTAAGGGGCTTACTAGCAAAAAAACTGTCTTATGAGTATGCACCATACTGAAAAGTTGTAAGGGGCCTGGGCACCACCTGGTGGGTTAGGGCAGATGTAGCAGGAGATTTTGAAGCTGGCATGCCTCTTGACTACCCTTCCTCTCATATTGAGTAGTTTCTTGCTGCTGCTTCTTGCTTGTCACTTGAATTGCAGAGCTTCTTGTTAGGAAGCGTAGGAGCAGGTGGGACTGGGACACGTTTGCCCCATATTGATAATGTTCTTGCAGCTTTGAATGGGAGTAATGCCTTTAGTTGTGCTGAATACCCTACTTGTCCTTGAACTTTGTACGTGTTTATATAGAAAGGAGGCTTTCATGATTACCACCACTTTTTCAAGCAGCAACACCAACACAAGACTCGGCCAGCAGCAATTGCAACACGCAGTAGTAGTCTCGGATAGGGACAACAGCTCCTGTAGCCAGTTGTGTGGGGTTATTAATTGTGTGAATGCTCTCATTTCCTCTTGTGCTGAAATAAATCTGCATAAAGTGTGTCTAAATGTCTTCTGGTTGAATTAAATCCCTTTTCAGATTCTGCCACACAAACCAGTGCAGTCTAGAGTTGTCTCTGCCAGCTGGTTTTCTTTTTCAGTTATCTCCTGGTACTGTAGCTGCATTTTGCATCTGTGTAAATAATTCATACGTGCATCCTCCTGTGACTGTTTCCTCATTTTTCATTGTAGTAATAGCACAGGTGAAGGTAAGGGCAAGGTGCCTTCAAGAACAGAATCACACCGCTCAGTGACATAATTGCAAATTGATTTACTAAGCAGGGTGAGTATAGGGGGGTTCATACCAGTTTCTAATCTATGGTGCGCACACTTGGCGTGCGAGGTCCTGGCTGGTGGCCTGGTGCCTAGTGGTTGCACCTCACTCTCCGCTTAGCCATGGTGCCCGATTATTGCGTGCGTCGCCTTCCAGCGGGCTTTCAACTAGCGCCTTCTAAACTAGGTTGCCAGTATAAGCTGCCAACAGCCTTTCTAATCGCACAGTCCCAGGCCAGTCCCTGGGAATTTCTCCTTATCTCGGGCCAAATAGCCGTCAGGGCTGAGGTGTCCCACACCCTCTGGTTTCTGGCCCCAAGCGCCTTAGGGAAGTACAAGGTTGGCAACAGTTACAGTAAACAGTTGATCTATTGCCTTTTTATTTTTCCCATTCATACGGGATTAATCTAGTCAGAGCTGGCCCACGTTACGGTCTCGTTTATCCGAGCCATGTTTCTGGGTGGGCTTTACCCTCCAACAACTGACGACGCTGGAGACTCCTGCAGAGTGTTTTTAACACGCTTCCCGTGGGCCCTGCCAAGCAGAGTCTTCGGGTCTTCCGTAATTACCAGAGTATCAATTCAGATGAAACAGGATGAGAGACAACGGGCTGCAGCACCACCTCCCAGGTGTGACTCGGGCCGGCAGTTCGCTCCAGGTTCACGGGCAGCCACGCCATTTACTCCGCTCGGCCACAGGCTGGCACGCCCCGCTGGGTTTTACCGTTCTGCAGGGTACGTCGGCATCGGCCCGCTGGCGTGCGCCTCCGCCGTGCCCTGCTCGTCCGGCGCCGGGCGGAGGCTGGCCGCGGGCAGGCCGCCGAGCGCCGCCGGCTGCCGGCCCGCGGGCCTCAGCGCCGCCATTTCGGGCGGCAGCGCCCGCCCAGCCGCGGGGCGGAGCCGGCCCGGGCCCGGCCCGTCGGCGCCGGCGGGAGGGCGGGCCCCGGTCTGCCGCCGCCCCGCCGTCTCCGCTCGGCCTGGGCCCGGCGCAGGGCCGCTGGCGGGCGGGGAGAGCGCGGGGCGCGCCATGGCGCTGGGCTCGGCCTGGAAGCGGATGTCGTGGCTGTACTACCAGTACCTGCTGGTCACCGCGCTCTACATGCTGGAGCCCTGGGAGCGCACCGTCTTCAGTATCCTTGTGCCCGCGGGGCCTGCCGGGGCGGGCGCGGGCGTGCGCGGCGTTGGGGGGGCCGGGGGGCTGCCCTCCCCCTGCCGCGTCGTGCTCGGCGGCGGCTCCGGGGCCGCCGGGCGGGTGTGGCGGCCCCGCCGGCCGTCCCGCCGCCGCCTGCCCGGTGGGTGCGGTGCCGGGGAAGCGCCCGGGCCGTCCGTGGCCGTGCTGAGGGCGGGCGGCCGCCGGTGAGGTTTTCGGGGGAGGGGGCGCGGTTGTGTGAGGGCCGGGGGGCGGGCGGGGGGAGAGCCGGGCCGGGCCGGGCCGGGGGAAAGCTGGCCTGGGGCGCCGAGCGCGGCCGGTGCCGGTGGCGGGCAGGGGAGCGGCAGCCTCCGCCCGGGGCCGGGGCTTGTCCCCTCCTCGCAGGCAGGGGCTTAAAGCTCCTCACCTTCACCAGCTAACGTGCTGCCCAAGTTGGGGAATAATCCTCGTGCTGGTGTTCCGCGTCCTGTCCCTGGGCGTCTAGCAGTCTAGCCCGTTTCTCCTCGGGCACGAGTTTGTATCTTGAAGTTATTTCTCCCTTAATTTTTTTTCTGTGGAGTTCTGGTAGTTCTTTCTCCTGTCTTTTGCCCTGAAATCTCAAGCCTTCTGTTAAGCACAGGTGTCTTTCATGAATTCTTTTGGTTTTTTTCCTAGTGGAAAGTAAATGTGCACGCTGCAAAACCTTGCAAGCTTACGTTTGTGTGGTGCTTTGTCACATGATTTTTATTAGATGAGTATTTAATCCTCGAGCTGGTAAGTTTGCTTGGCTCTTTTGGAGTGGAAGAACTTGATAGATGCTTATGTGAAGGCATCTGCATAAAGACTAGGTTTGTTTCTTTACCCAACCCTTTCATACAGGTGGTATATTCTCTCAGCTGTTGTTATGGCATCACAAGTATTTTTCTCTTAAGTGTGCCTGTTTTGATTTTCACTTAAAATGATGTCTCATATGAATGACTCTGAGCCATGTCCAATTAATGTTGAGAGGCAAAGAGGGAAATTAACCAAAACGTTAACACAAAGAGAAGGGTGTAAGTAGTAGTGGGAAGCTGCTTTTACTGAGATACTGCTCAATTTTTTAAAGGAACTCACGTTTGTTATATAAAAGTGGTTGCCCAAGTTACAGCTGTGCCATCAGACCTTTTTTTCCTGTGTAAAGTCAGTAGAAGTGGAGATAACTTACTATTTCTCTTTTTTAGTATTTAGAGACTTACTGTGCGCAATTGTTTAGGCAGGGGTTCTTGCCTTCACAACATTGTGTTCCTTGCTAACATACCTTCCTCTTTTTATGCCATGTCTGTGTCACTAAGGAAACTTCATCTTTGCTTTCCCTGCAATTATATTAGTCACGAGTATTTTTTTTATTTTGTGTTAACCATGCAGCTTTTTAACTTGTGCAAAATATTTAAGTAAATGAAAGTGTGTGTGCGTGTGTTTATTTTCATAAAATGCTCATATTGCAGTGAAGTAATTGCCGCTTAACTTACAAATGTAATGAGTAGCACAAGTATTGCTTGCGATCTCAGGTCAGCAAAACTGTTTTTTGTCCTCAGCCTGGATGCTTTCGTTGTAGGTGGGCCAGTTCTTCCAGGCGCTGTACAGATGCGGTGCAGATGCAGTGGCCTTGGGAGCTAACGGTGTGTGGCTTTGCTGCGTGTCTCGCTGCTGCTTGTGCTCCAGAATCAAAAGTGAGCACTGATACGGAAATGTGGATTTATGAGTTGACCTTCATTTTATTATCTCCCGCTGTATAATCTTCTGGGACTAAAAATACACCAAGCAGCTAGTATGCTCTAATAAGCACAACTAATATCTCTGCTCTGCCACAGGGAAGTCGGTCATGGAGCATTTGATACATGCGTGCTGGGGTGACTTGATTTCTTGAAGACACAGAGCATGTGCAGCTCCTCTGGTTTCGCCTGTGGAAACCGAGTACTGCTGTCCAGTGTTATCATGCTTGTTAATCTCCAGTGCTTTTTATAGTGTTGCTGTCTAAGTTTACTCAATCTCTGCAGGTAGTTGGATGAAATCAACAAATTATTATTAATTTTGACTACTTTTGAATTTACCTTAAACTTTGAATGGCGTAATCTTTCAGTAATCTGATGCCATAATTTCTGTAGCTAAAGCTTCAAGAACCCTAGAGCTTGACAAAGGTCCAGTTGTACGTATACATTATAACCTATTGTCTTGCTTCTCTATATAAGTTTTACAAAAGGTCCCCGTTAGGAGTTCAGCTAATGAAGTTGGTCATCTTAAGAGTGTTTAGCAGATAGCTTCACGTGAAGTTTGTTTTGCAGTGTGTTCTGCTCTAGTAAAGTACTAATGAGTGTCTGTTTATTTAAGTACACAACTTGACTCAGAGCTGTGCTGATCCTCTGAGGCTTTGTGAGTGAGAGAGTTAGAAAGGTGCATGTCATGATGTTACTCATGCTTTTCACTCCCCCAGCGGTTTCTTTTCCTAAGTACCGCCAAACAACACATAAATTGAGCTGCTTGCCCATGAAGAAGGATCTGAGTGTGACATGCTGATGGAGAAATGAACCAAATATTGTAGTGACTTAAAGCATAGAAGACAGGCACTGGCAGCTGGAAATGGATCGGAGATTTCCTGACTTTATTACGTTAACGGTACAACTTTCACACCAGTTGTGTTTTGCACATCATAAATTAAATCTATTAGGTCATGCTATTCCAAGAAGTTGAGGTCAGCATCTAATGCTGTCTGCTTATGAATGAATAGGTCATCCACAAATAAGAACTCTTATTCAGTACAGCTACTCATTGTGGGTTTGTTTTGTTTTGGGTTTTTTTTTTTTATGATGGTTGACTTTTTCCTGCTTGGCTGAATGGGGCTGGCTTCTGCAAGACTTGCTTAACACCGAGGAAGATGCATGTAAAAACTTGTATATTCTCAGTGCCGGTTTTCTGTTCCTCCTTCACCCTTCCCACACTTTGGCCTGTCCTCTTGTGTCCGTGACGAGGCAATGGATAAGTTGCAAGGCATCCTTCCGTAATTCAGCTAATTGCTCCTACCAGTGTTCTGGTTTTCAGTGTTCAGTTGGTTCTTCCTGCGGCTGTGAATTGCTGAATACAGTTGACCCCATCGGATTTAAAATTGTAATGTTGTAAGACAGTTACCAGGAAAGTTTTAATGCTATAGTTACGTGATGTCTAATGCACTTTCTATTTCAAATGCTTTTTTCCTCAACTGTAATTCAGATTCCATGCTAGTTTCCATTGTTGGAATGGCACTGTACACAGGCTATGTGTTCATGCCTCAGCACATCATGGCAATATTGCACTACTTTGAAATTGTGCAGTGATGAAGAACGTATTTTCAAGAAGGAATCGGGCTCTGAAATCTGGTCTACAAAGAAGAATGAACCTCTTAGTTTTAACAAGACTTCTACTGATGTCAGAAGGACACAATTATGACTCTGAAGACTAGGAAATGAGATATGTAGAGCAGGGACGTGAGATGTCCCCTATGTTGTGTTCATTCCTTTTAATTTTACAAGATATGCCCTTGTATAGTAGTTTTGTCTACTTTAACATTGTGATTGTACTTTGATATCAGTATTTTCTTAACTTTGTGACAGTTTCAATATTGCACTGTGAAAGCTTTTCTTAATTGTAATTTTGAGTAAATCTTAATTGCCTTCTATTTTTAATCGGAAATTCATCTTATTAAACGGGGCTTAAAGCTTTTGCTATTGTATGGTATGTATTTGCCTGGATATTTCTATTAATGCGTTTTGTAAGAAAATACATCTAGATTCATATTAGAGACATGGATATATTCGTCTAATGCTATTTACAAAAGTTAGTTTGTATGACTGAACTCAGGTGTACTGTTTGCTGTCCAAACTTTGTTCAACAGTATATTTGTGTGTATCACCTAGATTTGGAATTAGCAATTACTTCAAGTTTCTGTATTCCACCTGTTGGGGTGTTGAGGCAGAGTGAAGACTACATTCGTTATGTTAGGAGTAGTGCTGTGGTTCTGGGCTTTATCTAGTGGGGGGAAAAAAAGACTTTTCTTTACTGACATAGGCCCACATAAGGCTTTGGGTTAGCACTTTAAATCAACCCTGTTTTTCTAGCTACTAATTCAATTGTACTTTTACAGGATGCTTTATTATGTTCCAGTGATTATGGTTTCTGCTAATTTTCACTCAACAGTGTAACTATGCCTAGGTTTTAAAGGGGTTTTCTATTGCTGCTAGTGTTCCAAACATGTTCTTGCTACAAATGACCAAAACATAGGGGGTTTAAATGGACTTGAGTTACAACTACAGCAATAAGTAGCTGAATACTTGGCTGAAGTCCTGTCTTTTTTTTTTTTTTTTTTTAATAGGGATTTTTTTCAGTTTTGTATTCTGAAATGTAAGATGGTGACAACTTAACTTTCCTAAGTGGAAGATTTTTTTTGTTGTTGTTGTTTAAAAAATAAAATTTGAGAAGCAGAGCTTTGATGCAAAACTTTCTTTGAGAAGTTAATGTGTTTCTGAATGCTGCTTGCTTTTCTCAGAACTTTCCAAAAGGGGACAGATGATACTTGACCAAAGAATTGTGATTTTTAATGGCCCGGTAATAACAGGTACTGTTAAATCTTTTACACAACTTCTGTTGAAATCAGGAATTGTACCCAAGTTGTATAACTAAATTGTTCTATAAAGATATTGTCTTTTAGGTTTATTTAATTTTCTCAAATGCACACTCACAAGAAAAGAGTGTTTTTTCCCCCTGTATTTAAGAACTTCATGTGTGTTTGGTTTAAAAACTCTGTTGTTGTCTTGCAGCTATAAAGAGTGGGCCTTAAACTTCTTAGGTGAACCCCAGCTTTACTGAAGTTGGTAGGAGTCTCCCACTAAATTAGTGCCTTTGCTTATTAATAACTGGCTATCTAAACATAGGTAGGTTTTTGGGGTGGTGGTTTTTTGTCTTTTTTTAATGTATCTAGAGTTGTATGTGAATATTTTAAGTATATATGGAGATAATGATAAGTTAACATACTTTTTGAATTAATGTAGCATAAATTCCTGCTGTCCATGGATTAAATTGGTATTGTGATGTTTCTTTGTGAACTACTACCGTGATTGATACACATCTACTGCTGAGAAAGGGTTTTAGTTGTGTGAGGGGGGAAAAAAGTCCTTCAGTGTGGTGGCATTAGAAATGTTAAGCATGATTTTTAATTGTGAGAGGTTTTATAAAAGGGCTTTGATATACCGACTTTTATTAGCTGTCTGCTTTTTGTTGAGGAAAAAAGAGTAAACATAATCTCCAATCACTTGTGTTATGTTGGAGTGGGTTTGATAGATACCATACTTGAATTCAATTTGCTAATTTGAGTGCAGTCTTTTTCAGCATTTCTTTTTTTAATTATAAATCAAGAATCTCATAGTCTTGGACTGTTCTTTTAGATTCCAGATACTTTGTTAAAGATGGAATAATTTCATTAATAAAATACTATATATTACTAGAGTTTGAATTCCTAGAAGAAAGTTTCTGCAACGTGTCCTTTTCATAAAGTTGATCTAGTGAAGAGATGGTTCAAAGGGTGATAATTATGAAGCAGACTAAGTTTTCTTTTTTAAAATAAGGGTATTGGTAGGGATTTAATTAATCATTAAATTTGAATAATAAATGAATCATAAGGCTACCAAGTTGTTTTCTCACTGCATTCTGCTTTATTGTCGTGTTAGTGGGGGATCATATCCTCCTGGTGAGAGGACCATAAGCTTTTTCTGTGCAAGCTGGTGGTCGAAGGCAGTTTAAATGCCATTTGAAGGCAGCTGGTCAATTATGCTTATGTTTAAACAGGGTGATAATAACTGAGCCATCGGTAATTTAGATGAAGTTGGAAAAATAATTGTGCGAAATGAGGGGAAAAAAAATATGTGAGCGCCCTGCAAGGGGCTTTATGTTAGTCTTTTAATAATAATAGCTCTTGGGGTTTAGATTGAGTCATCAGAAATAAGCGTTTAAAAATGCATTAACTGTGTTGCAGCACAACCGATAATACCAGCTCCATCAGCCAGCCCCCGCCTGAGGCTGGCGGAAGGTGCGGCGGCGTGGGATGACTTGCTGTGCTGGTGGCCTTGGCCGGAGCCCGCGTAGCCTGCGGCCCTGGTGCCTTCCAGAGCCGGCTCTGCAGAGGCACCTTGGCTGACAGGAGGGCTGGGTGCTGTAGAAATACACGTTTAAAAACCTTTGCGGGAGGAGCTGCCATAACCAAAAGAGGAAACCGAGGCACGGTATTGCAGAAAGTCAGTCTGGAGCCGGAAATGGATCCAGGATGTGTGTGTGTGTATGTCCTGGATCAGTTATTTTTTTATATATATATATACACACACGCACACACGCGCGCACTCCGTTTATTTCTTTTATATATATATATACACAGTCTGTTTATTTCTTTTATATATATATAAAACCCCATTTATTTATTGTCAGAAATTATTATGTAGCATCTAGTTTGGAGACAGAGGCTGTGGGTGGGTTGTTTGTTTGTTTGTTGGGGTTTTTTTCTGGTTTCTTAACTACCCTGTGAGGAAAACACCAGAGAATCGTAAATTGAGACTTTCTTGGCAAAATTTAGCAAGAAAACCATTTGTTTGTGGATTTGTGGTAATATTCAATATTAGAAAGAAATAGGTGTGACAGGAGCATAGCACTGTAAAGGTGAATCTTGTGTGATAGATGTGCATTGTATTACTGCCAACGGGTGCAACTGATACGATGTTGCGAAGAGTTGCCCTGTTTCATTCAGGGGCAGTAATGAAGTGTGCATTATAAATACTGAAGAAGGGGTACCTGCTGTTAGCTAACAACAAGTAAAGGTTATACTGAGGTGGAGAGATACAACTTGAAAAGCTCTGATACCATGGGATCAGTGGGCTGTGCACAAAGCTGTGGGGGCAGCAGCCATCCTCTGAAATACCAGAGCAGCATACTCTGGAGGTGGGACCCCAGTAAAAGTTTTCAGTGCCAGAAGTTCCTTTCACCTGCTAATTTGCCCACGTTGTCTACAACTGCTATTGTAGGAAAACAGTTTCTTCCCCTCTTGCTGACACATTATCCTGACACCAGTGGGGTGTGTTTGTTGTTTTTTTTTTTTTAAGGACAAAAACATTCAGCTCTCCGTGTGGCTTGCATTGTTTCTGTGTTTGATCTGCTAGGTCAGCCTTAAACAGTAGTCATCACTGAGCACAATAGCTGCTGTCTTTTCTGCCTTTTGTTTTTGTAATGGTGGTTTAAGGAGAAAATCTGTCATCATAGTGCAGAGCTGGAATCAAACTTCCTTTCCCTGTAATGGGGGAGAGATGGAATTCTAGATCTGAGATATCCCAGCGTGGGATTTCAGCAGGAATTCCTCTGCTTTTCTTAACCTTCATGTTCATCACAAGATCCTCAATCCATCTAAACTGTCATAGCATGATCAAAGACTAAGAAATTATGATGATCCACTCACTGAGAGTTTGGCTGGATAAGAGGTGAATAGGCCTTAATGTAAACCAGATTCAAATGCTGATCCAATTTCTAAAGTATCATTAGAGTTCAGCTTTTTTTACAATAATTTTGCAATGACAGTGTCTATCTCAAATGTTACAAGTACTTAGAGTTAAATAAATGGGGAATTACCTTATGCAGTACCTTATCGCTAAATGTTTATCACAATGTACAAAAGCTGGGAGGTAGCCTTGGCTGAAAGATCAGACTGTGCTGAAGTTGTATTGCTGGTTCACCTCTTTACAGTGCTCTGTGGATTCAGTGAGCCATCCAGCATGTACACATAACAGAATTCTGCTTATTTGTGGATGGAGTTCTTGCATTAAAAAAACCCCCAACCCCCAAACCAAACTAACTTTAAGGCACTGGCTAGCACTTTATTTTGTAGGTAGTACTGCTTATTTTAATAGTAAATAAGAACATCATATACATGTACAATTTTATAAGCTGCATCTGTTTATGTATCAGGTATTTAGACCTTATAATATGGATGTACAGAAGTATGCTTTATTTTATAAGGAGCCCTGTCACATATCAGAGACTCTTGTTTTACCACAGTTCCCTATGTTTTGCTCTTGCTAAGATATGTGGTGCCAGAAGCATATATTTCCTTGGCATTTTGGAGTCTGTTAAAGAGATTCCACTTTCCTGGGTGGAGAAGACCCTCTGCTAAGGGTATTCATTCTGGAGGAATTTTTAAATGAGTTACAGTGATTCTTATCTAAAATTGGCTCATTATGAGAAATCACAGGGAAGGTGCATGGAGTGGAATTGATATCAAAGAAGAGAGGCTGGAAATGAAAATTGTGTTTGTCTTTGGACAAGTGACAGGATGAACTGAGGGATGAAAATTCTTTCACAAAGCCTCTGGTTTCTGTGAAACTTTAGCAAAATGGGTTTTCCTAATGTTCTGAAAAATGTAGGAGTTGTTTCCCTAAACAGAAAGTGTAATCTTGTTTTCAAACTGAAGCTGATGCTTGTGCTAAACCCCCAAACTTAAAAGGAAGTCAATATTTCATGTAGATGTAACAGTACCAAGGTAGGAGCCTTACATTACAGAAGAGTTGGTTTAGGGGGTGATAATACCGCCCTGGTTATACCACTGTGTATTTGGACTCTGGTTGAACTGTATGGACCTATGGTTTCACCTGGGTTGGAGATTCTTCATGCTGTAAAGGCACCTGCTAGCACTGGTAGGATGTCACAGAGATTTATTTATTTAAAGGTTTGGAGTGATGGTGTTTGGGATTAGAGACTGAATAATCCTAAAGGCTTTACTGTTATATCTTATGTTATATAAACGGATGTTTTGATGAAATAAACTGATGGAAAACCCTGCGGCCTCGACACCTGTCTTGAGCTAGACAGATAATCGTGGAGCAGTAATCGCTAAATTGGATGTAGGACGTGCCAGCTACAGACAGATAATCATGGAGCAGTAATAGCTAAATTGGATATAGGACATGCCAGTTGCAGCTACGAACCAAACATAAGAATCTCGGAAAAGATGGTGTGTCTGCAGGGAACAGCCATCCTCCATGTTGGCAGGGTCATGGTGATCTTCTGTCACAGCCTGTTACTGGCTGAAATGTGCTTTTATAGGTTAACAGAAGACTTTTTCTTTTTTTGTCTTTTGTTGCTCTTTCTTACCCTTGAAGGGTGCGTGCTGTATACGATATCAGTCTTGTCACAGCAATAAGTTTCATTAGGCTAGATTAGGTTGAGGGTGTTTTAACGGTGAAAAGTTGACTAATTTTGTAGGTGGCTTTTCTAGTCTTTATTGCTTGAGTTTTGGAAATGAAGCATATGATTAATAAACAGCCTACTACTATCTTCCCACAAAAAATGAATCATAGTATTTCTTTTATTTAATCCTGTTAAAAGGTTGTCCAGATAATATTTGAGGAAGAAGCCCAAGATTCAATTTATAGTTGCAGCTGGTTGATGGCTCATTAAGACTGACAGTTCTTGGATGTGAATCTTCATAAGCCTGAATGTTCCTGTACGAGCTCCCTGCTTAAGATCTGATAGTTGGAACTAACAGATGGTCAACACTTCACTTATTCATACAGTTACAACATCATGTCTGATGTGTCTGGTTTCTATTCATGCTTATATCTGCAGGTGGAATTGTCTTGGCATATCTTGCATTTTGTGCTTCCTGCAATTTGAGATGGACGGTGTATCTCAGGCCCATATTTCACGATGACAAGAACACATGCCACGCAGCCCCCAAAAGAATTTTTTGGGGAAGAAAATTGTCTTGGCAATTTCACTGATCTTATTTGTCTTTTATGTGAAGTTTGTTTGCTTGTTTTGGGCCTGCCTAGGGAAAAAAACCTAAGTGTTTGTGATCATGTGAGGATTTAAACCAAAAATCCTCTGGCCGAGGTTTGTGTTCCTCTCCTCCTTCTGTAATTATTAGCTGTTGTCCTCTCATTTGGATTGTTTTTCTGTCAAGTTGTTCCTGCTTGATATACTTCAAAAAGCAAGAGATGGATGCTTCAGAATATGTTTTTCAGTGTTGCTATTTAATACACACCGGTAATGCTCTCTACAACTACCTGAAGGGGGGTTGTAGCTAGGTGGGTGCTGGTCTCTTCTGTCAGGTGGCTGGAGATAGGATGAGAGGAAGTGGCCTCAAGTTGAGGCAAGGGAGATTTAGGTTAGATATTAGGAAAAATTTTTTTTACTGAGAGGGTTGTCAGACACTGGAATAGGCTGCCCAGGGAAGTGGTTGAGTCACCATCCCTGGAGGTATTCAAAAAGTGAGTAGACGGGGTACTTCAGGACATGGTTTAGTGGGCATTGTTGATGGTTGGACTTGATGATCTCGAAGGTCTTTTCCAACCTAAATGATTCTATGATTCTAATGTTACGAAATTCTGGAAGACATCTTTGCGTAATATTCTTGCTGGCATAATAGGATTGTGCTATCAGATCATCTGAGGAGTTATCCAAAGGCACACTTGGTCTGAATTTGAGTATCTAGTTACAGGTGCCAGACTCGTGACAGCTTGTTCTTTTGCTTATGTTACATTACCAGCTCAAAACTAACATTTTGGAGAGAAAGCCCCTGTATTGCATCCCAGGACCAAGAAGTTTATATGCTTGGGTAATACTTGCTGAATTTCAATCAGAATTATCAGATCGTTCCCAAACTCAGGATTGAATTAGTGGGTGAATATATGAAGTTCGTTCTTGGTCTTTAACCATGTTTTAAAAAAACATCTTCAAATCCCCCCGTGTGGTTGTAGAGTATTCCAGTGGGCTGCACAGAAAGGTAGTGCTCAGATTGAAGCGACCAAGGATAAAATGTGCCATCTGTCTGTCTTAGACCACAGAAACAGGGACCATATTTAGATGGTCTGCGGAACTCCTGGTATCTAATCAAATAGAAAGGTGGGCTCCACTGGAAAGTGAGCAAGGAGCTGTCTATACCCAGGGAACAGGATGCAACTTCTGTGGAAGTCAGGCTTTCTGGATCAGGACACAGCTGCAGGGTATGCCTGCGCAGTGTGATAGTGCCTGATGCTGAGATCCGAGAGTACTCTGCAGAAGGGCTTGTGCAACTTCTCTGCGTTTCCTTGGAAAAAGCCTGCGCTGAAAAGAATGAAAGCGTGACGAATCCTGAACAAGCTGAAGCACACAGAGGTGCTAGCTCTGGTCTCTGTGCTGTGCTGCGTGGCGTGAGGTGGACAGCCTTTAGACATCTGCATGACATCTTGGTTTTCAGTACTGCTTCTGCTAAATGTGATGTGCACATGTGAGCACAAATGTTCTGTCTTGTGCCTTCTGAAAATCATAAGGCTTGTTCAGATGAGTGGCAGGCATAGTTCAAGCCTTTTGTTTCTTCTTTGGCTGTGACTGCAATCTGGGGAGCAGATGCTACGCTGACTGGTGGTCTCTAAGTTGATTGATGATGGTAATACTTATTCCTTTTAAAGCCAACGTATATGCATCCCATGATATACCAGTGTTTCAGGCCTAGATTAGAAGGATGGTAGATGTAAGAGGGAACGTGGATAGGACAAACAGAAATTGATCTGTGTCCATTTTGTTTCACTTGCTGAGTTACCACCTGTTTTGACAGTTGGAGGCTAGCGTTACTAAGGGTTAAAGCACTGGGTTACAAAAACAAAAGAAAATAAGACATAGAAAGTAATGCTGATGATGCTGTAGTCAGGGTCTGCTATGGCCTCCTGCCTGTGAGGGTGAGGAGGGTGAATTTTTTTTTTTTTGCAGAAGGCTTACTCATGTAAGCAAGGTGCTTGTTAGTGAACAAGAAGGCCAAAAAAGAGCACACAAGAAGTGGAGAGATGCAAGGACAGGCTACAACAGATATGTGTAGAAGCATTGCTTAGACAACCAGATGGTCTTAGGTGATTAAATGACTTGTTATGTGGATGAGGGCAGTGGTGGATGTTCTTGTACCTTGACTTTAGAATGGCTTTTGACACAGTCTCCCACAGTGTTTCTTCTGGACCAGAGGAAGGATGAGTAACGTGACTGGACTGTTTGGTGGTTTGAACTGGCTGGATCACTGGACTCAGATCAATTGCTCAATGTTCATTTGTTAGGAGGCTAGAAGTGGAGTACTCTGTAAAGTGATACTGGGGCTGATATTCAGTATCTTCACGGAGGACCCTGATTATTAGGCAATGTTCCTCTATGAGGGAGGGAGTTAATATGCTGAAAGATAGAGCCTGGGTTCATGATTTGGCTGACAGAAACCTCCTGCAGTTTGACAAGAAGTGCAGAATTCTCAGCTTTGCCGAGAGAGATCCTGGGAGTTACAGTGGCATGTGCTGAACCTGAGCTGACAGTGAGTTCACAACATAAATATGTTGGCCTGTATGCTAGGCTATGGTAGGAGAATATGGCCACCAGATTGAGGGAAATGATTATCCTCTTCATGCTGTTGAGGCTGCAGCTGCAATACTGTGTCTGGTTTTGGGCTCTTTGGTTCCAGAAGGATGGCAAGAAACTATCCGGAAGAGGCTACGAAGATGGTTAGGAGTTAGGAACAAGTTTCCTAGAACACTTGTGAAACTTCTGTCCTTGAAGGTTTTCAAGACTTGGCTGGACATAGTCATGACTAACCTGATTGGAACTAGTGCTGACAATAGCCCTGCTTTCAGTGGGAGGTTGAACCAGCTTTTCTATTGTTCTTTAAAGAGTAAGGAAAAAGTCAGGTGAAGGAACGATACCAAAAAATTCACATGGATCATAATAGCAACTGAAGCAGTAGGCATTAGGAGAATTATACAGAACCCAAAGTATTAGAAGCTCATGGGATGACAGAATGAAAGTACAGGGAAGGTGCTGAGATGACAGTGGTGACGCGGTCCCAAGATGATCTCTACAGCAAGGTTTTATTTCCCTCAATGCTATTATTAGTCAATAAAAAGCTATAGTTAATAAGACTGAAAACAACAGAACGGAAGGCACTATTTTCTGAGCTTGAAATGAAAAAAAGAATCAGGAGAGGCATGTGCTGCAATATTTTGGAAGTCTGTTTCCTGTAAAACTGAACAACTTGTGAGCTGAGCAGAATTATTTACCTTCTCATGAGCTCTGTTTTCAGAATAGGTGTCTCATGGACTTGACCCATACTTTGTTGCTGTTACAACATTAAACAGACTTTTTTTTTTTTTTCTTTTTTTTGCCTTGGAATGCATGTCCTGAGTTGTCCCCTAGGCTTAAAGGTTGATTCATCTTTATCTACATATGGGGACTTTTGTACTTGAGACTTGACATGCCATAGTCATGAATGACTCTTCTGTTAAGAAATTAAAATGTCTCATCTCCATTTTTTGTAAAGTATTGTTTCTGGAAGAGAACGGAAAGAAGAAGAATCTAATTTCCACTAATTCAGTTTGGGGCTGTTCCCTGTGGAACTTGAAAATAGCTTATTTATGGGAGCTGATTGTTCTCATGAAAGGCCTGAAACTGTAAACCAGAGAAAACAAGCCTGGTTTTGTAGTCAGTGTTTATGGAGTAATTTTTTCTTTCCTTTTGGTTATTACAGGATTGCTGTTGATGTTCTTTTGTGAATTCCCGAATGATGTGTGGTTAAGAAGAATTGTTAAAAAGGAACGCTTTGTTATCTCCCACTCCTGGATCTTCATCAACAAGAAAAAAACCACTTTGTAAAGAACTTTTTTTTTTGTAGGTGTCAGAACACTTCAAAAGTGCCACTTAGGTGCCTTCAGTCAGAGACTAGAGCTTTGGTTTTTGTCCTTTTGCAGTAGTGGAAAAAGGTGGGAGGGAGCTTCTGCTCTTGCTAGAGGTGACTTTAGCTTCTTTGGATATAAGGGCTCTGAGATCTTGGCAAAAATGAGGATCTGTGTAACTTGAATGTCTCTTCTCACTATGTCCCGTTTAACGGGTAAGGGATGTGGTTAACCTAGCTAGTGCCAGCTTTAGTTACGTAGCTAAAATGCAGTAGTATGGTCCCTCACCTGGGGGAACACAGCCTCCAGACCTTGTTTTCACATCCAAATGAATTTAGGAGAGTATCAGGGAGACTGTAGCATCCTTATTAGCAGATTGCCAGACTAGGTATCCCTCGATCCACACTATGTGTTTGGCCCCAAGTGCATTAGCTTCCAGCTTTTCTTTATACCTGGTTGTCTCATTTCCAGAGTGAAATTTTCAGATTTCCCACTGACAATTCAATTGATACATCAAGGTAACTACACCTGATCCCTGCAACGCCCGTGGCAACAACTCTAAATGCAGTGACTTGTTTTGAGTGACAACAGTCAAGGAATTGGAGCTCACCTCTACGGTGTGGGTGAAGCTTGTGAAAATAGTCCCTGCTCTCTGTTTAATTAGCCTGTTTGTCATACCAGCTTGATGTACTGGTATAACAAGCCAGAATGCCAAGTGGATTACAAACATCAAACAACTGCTATGCTTTTCAGTGAGCTGTAAGTTTAAGGTTTCTAGTCAAATCAACCTTCTCACAAATCCATGAACCAATGACAACCCCCCGAGAATTACCCTTTAACAAGGATGCTGTCAGTGAGAGGGGGAGTTTGCACTAGTGAAAAGGAGACAGCAGCTGTCTATCTGGGAATGGCTGATACCCCAGCTGTTCCCAGCTGTGTGCTTTTGCAGAGCTCTGTTCCAACTAGAAATTCATTTGGGGGACTGCTAGCACAGTGAAAGCAGTGCATGGTTTTTAAGAGAAGGGAGTCTATTTTCATGATCAACAGGGTCATCTACAGTTTTGGGAGCCAAAAGGTCTTCTGACTTCTTGTCCTTACATGTCTTTTCAAGATGCTTTTTGTATGCGTCATGTGCTTGTAGAAATAAAGGAACAAACCAGGTAACCTGTTGTGGAGTGGGGCTGTTACCCTTCTAGTTATAAAGATTTTCCTAATTTCTAACCATAATCCTGCTTCCATCTAAGCCTATTGCTACCTGTCCTGTCCACCCTGTGCAAAGATGACTGATTGTTCCTTTTCTCTTCGCAACAGGTTTTTGTATACTTGAAGGCTGGAGGGATGAGGTGGGGAATTAACAATAATCTATAAGCTGAATTGGCTCAGATCTTTTTTTCTGAAACTGGATGTTATGTCATCTGAGGCCTTATCAGTGCCAACTAAAGTAGAAAAATGGTATCCTGAAAGACATGTGAAATAATGCTGTTCATACATCCCTGTCTGATGTTTGCCTTTTCACAGTGGCATTATATTGACTTGCCTTCTGCTTGATATCTATTGCCTTCCCATCCTCTTAAGAGCTGTTACCTCGCCAGCCATTTCCTGTCCCAAAGTCATTCAGTTGGGTGTCACTATGAAAATGTAATGCTTGACATAAGCTCCTGCTCAGTTTGTCTCCTTTTCCCGACTGCTTTTCCAGTTTGTTTATTTTGAATTCTGTTTGCCGTCCAGTATACTTGCAGTTTTCCCTACCTTCTCATGTGCAGATTTAATACGGTTGTTTATTCCATTGTCCAAATCATTAGTGAAAGCACTGAATGAAGTTGGAAGTGGTGTGGTTATCCATGAAATATCCACCTCAATGCATCTTTCCTTTTTGACAGGGAACTGTGGATAATTACCCCTCAGGAATAGTGTTTGATGATTTTTGCAGCCATCCTATGGTGGTTTGAGCTAATCTTTGCTTCTGCAGCTTGCTTACAAGATTGTCATGTTAGGTAACATCAAAGGCCTTTACTGAAATTGGATTTTGACATCGATTGCTTCTTCCCTGTCCGCAAGGCCTGTTGGTCTGCCGTGGAAGGAAATTAGATTGGTTTGGTATGATTTGTTCCCTACCGTTCATTGCTTTAGTACCTTTTGGTGGGTTTACAGATGGTATGATTTATTCTAGTAGTTTTTCTGGTAATTGAACATGAAAGGTTTTTAATTTCCAGCTCCTCTTTTTCCTCCCCTTGTTAGAGGTGGAGTAGATTTTTCTGTCTGCCAGAAACTGCCTATGAGTTCTCCAGGATGACCATCAACACTTCTGGGATTAATTCCTCTGGGTTTTTTTTTAATTATCCTAGAACAAACAGTATCATGCTCAACCAATATGAAAAGGATTGCCAAGTTATCATAACCTATTCTTCTTACTGGGGCTTTTGGGTTAAAAATTCAAGTAATCCATGAATCTGTTTTCATTTCATTATGTTTCTTTACTTTGAAAATATTTTTCTTAGAAATATTTAAGTAACTGTGCCATATGTAATCTTACCCTTTTTGTTGTTGGTATTAATTGTATTAACCATCTGCATGCTGACATTTCTAGTGAAGACTCCTTTATGATGACATTAAATGTTTTGCACTTGTGTCATTTTTTGATATTTTTCTTCTTTTCTGAATTCCTGTTCTAAATTTCCTATTCTTCTAGCTGCTGAAGTATTTGCATTAATGTCCCTTCCTAGTTACATCCCACTTTGTCTTGCCATACCTGATTTTGTCCCTAGGCATTCTTGCTATTCTTTCATACTCATCTTAATAGTATGACCTAGATTGTTTTCTGTACGCTTCCCCGTTTTTATCTGAGGTCAATACAGAGCTTTTGTGTAACTTCTTTGAGGAACTGGCACCCTAATTACTTTATTTTTTTTCCTTAATGTAGAGTAAGAGCTCATAATTGGCAAGTTTCTTTGATTTTACCTTGTCTTGAAGGTAATTTTCTTAATATCTTTTACTCAGCCTTCCAAAGGATCACTCAGTCTATCATTTCTTGGTTGCTGGCACCTTTACTTTCCCGCTTGATCCCTCCCTACATCTTAGCACCAAATCTAGCAGGCCTTCTCGTGATCCTGTCCCCTCCCTCCGTGTCAGAAAGCATTTTTATTATTGCCATCCACGGGGCTATGTCCTGCTGTGCTCCCCTCCCAAAAGCAGCCTGGGTAGGCAGTTCCCTGCCATTACTGCTTTCTGGCTGACGTTGCCAAGTGAGGGGGGTGTGTGTTCATGGGAAGCCTCATCCATGTAACTTTAATCAATCCTCAGTATGACATCTTCACGTTTCTTTTCCTCTTCACTCATCACTGCTACCACAAGGCAGGCTTAACTCCTGATGCAGTCCAGACCTCATGGTGTTCTCAAAATAAAGGACAGCAACTTTTCTTCTTTTTAGCTTACGTGTCCTTTCCAGAAGAAACTGTGCCCGTTCAGGTGTATGTGGTAGAGCAAACCATACGGCCCATGGATCAGTACCTCTCCCTAGGTGCAATACCGTCTGTTCCATGCTCCTGTGGAGCCATGTACAGCTCTTGTATGCAATGTTGACCTGTACCAGGTGATGGGAGGAGTAGAAGATGGGGAAGGGAAGAGTTGCATGTCAGTTATTAAGGAGGGGAGGACATGTGTCATAAGGCCACTGAGTATATAGCAAATAGATCGTGTGGCCTAATCAATTATAAAGCTTGATCATTTCTGGCTCTCAGCACTGCAGCCACTGAGGTATGAAATACTGGTTGGCACCCTTCTTGCCACTGCAGGATGGATGCTACTTGGGCATCTTAGCAAACACCTTGTATGCAATGTCTGAAGAAAAATAAAGCAACTTAAAATTTTTGTGAATTGTATCCAGAGCTAGTAAAGTGCCTGTGTTGTTACAGAAAGGGAGGAGATCTGATCAGATGTATGATGCTTCCCACTTTACTCTCCTTTTAAAGGGGAGATGCAGTATGGCAGTCACGAAAGAGGGGAGGACAGGAGCCCTGAATTAAAACAGCACTTTTCAGAATGGAAGTCTGAATGACTATGAAGTATGTTTGGGAAGAGATAATAAGATATCCCCCCCAGGAAAATACTCCCCTCTTCTTCCCCAAAATGTTGTCCTTCCTGGCAGCCATAAGAAGTGTGCAATATTTACTTTGAGCTGGTGAAGCTGGGAGAGGGCAGAGCCAAGGCTGAGATCTCCAGAGGTTGGACATGTTCTTTGTGGAGCAGAGAAAAACTGGAGATAGAAACTGGTGGGGGAAGATGAGGAGGGCTGACTGCAGGGAGGGCAGCAGGGAGCTAAACATGTTCTCTGTAGGGCTCATCTCAGCCTGAATAAACGAGGCCATTCAGTGTTAAAGTAATGCAAAGGTATCTATCCAGGGCTACCTGATAACAGGTAATGAAGCTGAAGGGAGATGAGGGGCACAGAATATCGATAGGGCTGGTCTCTGAAGTGGAGAGCAGAGCTTTGCACACTGAGGCTGGGAAAATTGTCAGGTTGTCATCAAAATTTGCAAAGACGACAAATTCCACAGAAACCCTGGGTGGTTTTCTGATGCTTACTGGTGAAAGCCCCCTTTTTGGTGACTAAAAGGAAATTGAGTAGGGAGAGAGAAACAGTAGTGTAGGAGGTATGGATTGTAGCAGCAGATAATAATTTTGTGACACTTCCTTTTCTTCAGAAGATTTTGCTCAGAGTCTCACTGGGGAAAACATGTTGTAGCTTGTTTTGAAACTCTGCTGAAGCTGGTGGGGGTGCAGCCTATCCCTTCGGGCGCTTCTAAGAAGCGGTGAAGCCCATTGCCTCCCCCCGGCTCTTTTCTCTTTCCACTCAGTGCGCACTTGCGAGAGGTGCAGCGCCTTGGCTGCAGGCTCAGCTGTGCTGCGGCGAGGGGCCTCGTGGTTTGGACCTCGTGAGCCCCATGCCTTAATGGTGATGGCATAGCAACAAGCTGCGAGTAGAGGACAGGCCTCTGCTTGTCTTGAGCCAGTGCTCATCTTTCCTTTTCTCTTCAATTTCCTAGTTGTCTTCAGATAGTGCAGGGATTAAGTGACTCTGGTGTTAGAGTAGTAATAAGCCTGGCCAAAATCCCAGCCCCGTTCAAGTCAGTGGGATTGGTGTCACTGATGTGCCAAGTGTCGGGATTTCACCTTGGTGTGTCTGAACTGTTTGGAGAGATCGTGCTACCTTGCTGCCTTGTGTGCCAAGTGCAGTGTACTTACCACTTACTTATTCTCCCTCTGTAAGTGGGTACTTAAAATTCAAACCTTAAGCCAACTAAATCCACTGAAGTGTAGCAGAATATTTGCAAAAAAACAAGTAAAAGTCTCTTCTCAAAGCATAAACACTTGTGTTTTCCTTGCACTCAGTGTAAATGCTTCTGTAAAGTGAACTTAGCACTGATGAAGTGTGCCTATTTGAAGGCTCTGCAGCTGGAAATTCTATCCTCAAGGCAAATCAACAGGGAACTGCTGATGCAAAATCCTTGGCTGAACAGTTCAGCTCTGCACAGGACTGAGAACTGCAGATAGCCTGAGCTGGCTACAGTATGGGATATAGTTCAGCCTGTGGCAGTACAGAGCAGCTCCATGTGAGATTTTTTACCTTACTTCTTATTTAGGGCAGTTAGGTACATTGAACTTCAGTGAAGAATAAAATTAAAATACATTTTCTGATGAAAGTCCGTTTGCTGTACTTCGTAATGAGTATATCGCTGGCGAACTGCCTAAAAAGCTTCTCACAGTTTAGACTGCACTTTAGGCTGTGCTTAGGGAGTTGGGTGGAAAAGGCTCTTTGCCTTCCCTCAAGAGATGTTCAGGTAGGACTTACTTCCATTAGCTTTATGATATTGTTTCAGACCTCTCAAAGCCATGTGAAACTTCACCTCGTCCTTACTCAGCTTGGGCATCTGTTGCACCACCAGTGCCATGCTACACCAGTGGTGATGGTGCTGCTCCACTGACACCGTGCAGTGCAACCGGAATGCGATGGGTGAGACTGGGGTGTGCCCTAGGAAATTAGGGAGAAAGGTTTCCACTGCTTACTGTCTTCTGCAGATCGATTCCCACTAATTTTAATGGGGAGCTTGGCAACAGCTGAGGAAGTGGAAGGAAACCAGGAATAACCGAGAAGGAAAAACAGAGATTTTTAATTCCTACAGAGCTGTACTGGTGCTAAACACAATCTCTTTTGGCATAATGAAAAATTGGGTAGTCCAATCAAATTAGTCCCATGCCTTCTTTCCTTCTGCTGATGTTAACTGTGTTCCAGGCTGGGTTAAAGCGGGACATCAAGCTGAGGAGTATTCAAAACTTTCCTCCAAGGAACAGAGGCATTTCTAAAGGATGGAATAAATTTTTGATACTTTGTGTGAACATCTCTCTCATACAGACTTCTTGGCTTTTACTGGCCTGTGGAAATCCATGTATTTCTTAAAAAAAAAAAAAAAGGCATTTCCTAATGCCTTATATTTTGGAGATAGAAACTAAATTTTCAGAATTAACCTTTTATCATACTTGGTGAGTGAGTGGCAGTGGTAAACATCCATACATCTTAATTTTCCCTGCTTTTGGTAGGATGATAGGATGATTCAATGCTGACTTGAAGTAAGGGCCATTTTATATGATATGGTATTGAAAAACAGGTAATAACCTGAAAGATGGGATTGCCTGGTACTGAATGTTCACGTCTTACTCAATGGAAACTCCTAATTATGCCAGTAACACTGGATACCTGCGATTCAAAATTTTGATTATTAATTACTGTTTTCATTATGAGCTACTAGATGAATAATTGCAATGATCACCTGCA
The DNA here is from genome assembly GCF_900496995.4 of Aquila chrysaetos chrysaetos. Classification (NCBI taxonomy): domain Eukaryota; kingdom Metazoa; phylum Chordata; class Aves; order Accipitriformes; family Accipitridae; genus Aquila; species Aquila chrysaetos. Next base: position 29,791,646 of record NC_044005.1, read on the forward strand.
TCTGAAGACAACAGGAAACTGGATTAAACCAAGTTCCTGTTCACAAAGTGTTTCTGAGGGGAGTTGGAGCCTTGCACAAGGTGTTACTGACTCCTGTTTGCCAGAATCCACTTCGGAAGGCTGTGACCTGGCTGGAAAACAGGCAGCTGAGGAAGCCAGTTACCTGGACATGCTGGGTTAGAGCCAGGCCTGTTCTGGGCAGTTTGGGCTAGAGGGTTTGTAGATGTCCACAGCATTATGCTTTGCTTTGGGAACAGGGAGAACTGGCTTTCTGTTTTATATTGACTTATCCCAGAGAGTATGTGTGTATTTTTGTTGTTGTTTGTTACCATAATTAATTCTTGCACTTGTGAGCATACTGTTTCTATGATATATCCTACCATACACCTGTGGAAGAAAGCAACTTTGCTGCATCTGGGTGTCTTAGGTGTTTTCTTAAGCACGAGAAGCTGAAATAATTATTTTTCTATAGGACCTTACTTCTTAGGTAGCTGACCTTGTTGTCACCACCACCTCGCTGTCTCTGGTCAGCCTCAACTCCTGTTTTGCTTTCCAAAACTGGCTCCAACTGGTCTTTGGGGACTGGGAAGTGTGGGTTCAGTGTCTGTGCCAGCCTCTGCAGCCCCCAGCTGGTGGCCTGAGCCTGTTTTCCTGACATTTGTGAAGGGTGGGAGGTATGCTGCACAACAGTGTGGTGAGTTAGATGTCTTTTTATTATGGATCTAAGTACTTGTGGTCAAGACTGGGCAAGTAGGCACTAATGAGAGTCTAGGTAATGGACCAACAGGACAGAAGTACGTAGCATTATCTGGAAAGGAGTAGTACCGAGGCAAAGAGGAAATATCCTGGCTTCTGGACTGCGAGCTCAGGTGTACAAGACTTATACGTTGTCTTTAATTGTGCTTTAGTCTCAGCCTGTGAAACCTTGGCAGGAGAATATGGAGTCAAGTAAAGCTCTGTGCTCTGAGGACGGTGGAGCTGAGTGGGGAAGGCTTGTGCCCACGCGTGCACTCAGCTTTCCAGCAGCATCACGAGCGCGCTTCGTGTGTGTTTTCTTCTTATGATGCACAGAGAGCAGAAAAGTTATGATTATTTTCAAGCCTGTGGGTTTAATGAAAGCTTTGGAAACCTGGTCTTGTTTATCCCCACTTAAAGCTGACTTTCAGACACTTTTTGGTTTGAAAAGCTCATCTGCGTTGAAAAAACCTGTGTTACAGTGGCATGAACCCATACTTCAGGTGTTTTATATTTCAAGTCAAATCTGGACATAGCTGCAGTGCTTAAGCGGCAGAGCTGCCGGTTAAGTTAAACACAGTATTCCTTCACATCTCTGCCCTCTTCTTGACCTGCAATAGCTCTTGCAGTGAAAAAGGAGACACAAGGATGACTGTGCCTCAGCTCAGCACAGAAGAAAATACTCTGATCTCATCACCACCTCCATTTTGCAAATATATCCAGAGCACAGCAGTGACAAACTCTTATTTATCCAGTTCCTAATTCCCCTTAGAAATGTGTGACATGCCAAAGTTTATCTGGAATCTCCAATGCCTCATTTTAGGTCCAAACAGACATTAATTAGAGACATTAAGCTCTCCACTGCTCCTAGGCTTTTCATGCATCACAGCTGGAGTTTGTTTATATTGCAACTCAGTGCCAAACAAGGCACACCCAAGTGCAGGCTCTGCACACAGTCAAAATCTTTAATAAACAAAATGAGGTTAAGCCTATTCTTTGTTTAAAAAAAAAAAAAAAAAAAAGTGGTGGTGGGAAGTCCTTTCAGTCTTGAAATCGTGCAGTTTTTTATTTCTTTTTTTGTTTTTAATTCAATGACATTTTGGAGCCAGAATCTTTATTTTTAGGCAGCTGAAAGTTGACAAGGCTGCTCTTTTCTGTTGTCCTCCTGCTTTTGTTCTGCTGTTGTCCCTCTTGCCCCTCTTTGCTCACCCTTTTCCCTTTCAGTTCCTATACTGTTTTAAATTCATGCCCTTTCTGGTTGTACTGAAAGACTGTTTCCTGGTTCATCCCGTTTTTCTAAGCCTTTGGCTGGTTATCCTTTTCCTTGTTTTAAGGCTCTTGAGGCAAGGACATCCGTATTTTAGGTTATGGGTAATATTCTTTCCATATTTATTATCCTACTGTTCTGGTTTTATTTGGTCTGATTTTTAACATACCCTATAGAATAACAACTTTTCCTGTTTGCTTACCCAGGTCTCTCTGAGCTTTCTCAACATCTAGATTTATGCTTGTGTTGTACTTATTTGCTGAGGTTGTTTTCATACAGCAGCTGGAGATATTTTGGTTTGGAAAGAAATGTGGAGTGCTAGTTACAGATTACCTAGGAGCTCTGCTGGTGAGCCGGAATCCAGTACGTTTTTCTGGCTTGGTCTGCCATAAAATTACTCCTGATTATTACTTACTGTCTACTCCAGCCCGCAGCTTTTGGATGCTAATGGAGGTTTCCCCTTATTGTCAGGGAAGGCTTGTACAACCAGATTGCTGACTCTCATTATTGGAAGCATTTGGTATGGGGAAGGAACAAATACCTGCTTTTGTAGCTTTCAAAAGCCCATAGAAATCTTAGCTCTGTGGTGAAACCTGGCAGAAGTATGTGTTTTTACACATCAAACAAGTTTGCCACCAACAGTGCTCTTGTCTTTAGAACACAAAGAGCAAATGACTTGTACAGCTGAGACGCATCCTATTCCATGTGGGAAGTCTCTTGTAGGTTCAGCTTTTGCTGTCATAGCTCTTACGCAGAGTATGACGACGGCAGTGCCCAAGTAACACTGTGCGAGTATCTGTTTTCTTTGGTCTTCAAAGCCCAGCTGTGCAGAGATCTTGGCTTCTTTGGGCCCATCCTTGAAGCTGAGTTTTACCAGCTGTACCTTCCTGATCCTTTGGGATTACTGTGAAGTGCTGGCCAGACTGGTGCTGCAAAACCCCTGGTGTTTTACAGAGCTTCCAGCCGGGGCCCGATGGCAGCTCTGCCTTCCCGGCAGCGCGCGCGGAGGGACCTGGCTGTGGATGGGCTGTCCAGGACCAGCGGCCCCTAGCAGCTCTGCTCCTCTCCCAGGAGGTGATGAGCCTCTGTTGAGTGCTCTGTCAGAGGACCCTGCTCGACGGGCGATTCGGCTTTTCGAGAGTGACCAGTTGCAAGCCCAGAGGAAGGTATGGTTACTATCAGTCTTTAGCAGGGAAGCTAAACAGTGCTGGGGAAAAGAGCTTCCGAGGGGGGATCCCTCAGCTTTGTGTTAGGTTACTTACCCTGACATTGACAAACAGGTAGTTTTAGCATCACTGGGGACGTGCGGGTGGTTTATGTGTGTACCTGGCCCACGCCGAGTCTGTGCCGTCGTCTCGCTGCTCTACCTGAGCTAGCTCCACCGGTGCGGGTCTGGCTCGGGTGTGCTCCTACCACACCTCTAATTGCACTGTGGTTTTATGTCTAATCTAGGAGGTATTTTACCTGACTGCTTGATCTTAAGTGTTCTGGCTACTCTTGGGCAAAACATCCACATATTTGGACAGAGGGGACCCGTATGTGATACTGTTCCACCTTGCGGCAAGCGCTTTCAGTGGTGAGGTGATCTTGAGCAGACTGGCTGGTGCAGTGCCCCTTTTCTGTTTCCCTCCACTCAGAAGGGTGACAGTTTACTTACGTTTTCTGAGACAGTGTAATGGTGAAAACCAGTTAGACTGCTGTAAGGGGGAGGCAGCGGTCACTCCTCTGTATGTTTGTGGGTTTTTAAGTCAACAAGATGATTGTTTTGATGAATAGGCAAAAAAAAAAAAAAAAAGAGTCAAGGCAATGCTAGTGTAGCAAAATCTGAGATCCATAGAAAAAATGAGGCTGGACATTGCCTTACTTATCTCCCACCCAAGTGCAGGACGAGCTACGCAGATTAGCAGTGTCCGCTACATTGAGCTAGACCGATGTCTGTCTAACCTGAGAAATCACCAGTGATGGCGATTTTGTAACATCCCTGTGCAGTCTATTCTCCTGCTTAGGGGAATGTGCATACATTTAAATTAATGAGTGGATAAATGCACCTTAGTGACTCCACTATCACCTCCTCTTGGATTTTGTGATGGCCATGGAGCAGGGAAGCAGGCGTGGGTAACACCGTGCCTGGGCAGTGCCGACCTCTCATCGGTCCGTCCTGTGATCCCCAGGGACGGGTGCTGATGCTGCACGCAGGTGGCCTGGCTGCGGTGCTCACGTCGTATGCTGTACGGAGTTAGCTCTCAGCACTGCAAAGAGTGGGTTGAATCTGTGCTGGCCAGATCCCATGATTTTAGATGTTTACTGCTTTCTGAACTTAATTTTGAGGGACTGTTAGCTCAGTAATGGTGAACCTCACAGCCTATCATAAAGCTGACGTTCTGGAGGCAGATAAACAACATGTGCAAATTTGTTCCTTGTCAGCATAATAACAATAATGAGGTTACAGTGTCAGCGATGTTAACCGAAATGACAACAAAGCCAGGTATATAAAATACAATGCAATAATCCACAGCCAATTAAGCTTCATTGTAAAGTGGCAACGAACTTAGCTGCAAATGATTACAATGCTGCAAACTATGTGACAGTGAGATTAATTTGTTTGTATTAGTACATCACTGTATTTATCAGGCTGGCATGAATGGACCGGTTTTATCTGAAAAAAACAGGCAGCACTTTCCTAAATTTGGCTTCAGTTGTTGATTTGTACCTCTTGAATGAGACCCACCATTTTTTCAGATGGTGGAAAAATTTGTATAATCTTTGGGGCAATTTCTCACAGAGTGCTCGCTGCCTAATTTTTACTTTGATGTAATCCCCATCCCTAGGTTGTATTGGATGTACGGGAAAACAAAAAGGGAGACAGTAACCCACAACCTTTGAATGAGATTTATCTCTTATAACTCTTGAGATTTAAAATATACTGCTTAGGTGAGATGTTGAGTTTCTGACAGTTCTTGCTCTTTCCTATACATAAATAAAAAATGTCTCCTTTCTGGTCCAGGTGCTAATTCAGTCACCTGAAATAGTGCTACAGAACAGTTCTGTCTAAATGATGGTGGAAATGCTTAATTCCAGTGTTTCAAGGTTAGCATTATCATGCTTCTGTCTCGATCCCACTAACAGTTCATAAGGATTCAAACCTTTTAAAATGGAGGATGACAGCTGTGACTCATGGTCAGTGTATCTTGGCATTTACCCTGATGAGGAGATTTTTGTGACTCATTTGAGAACAGTCTGAGTTGCCCAATGTGCAATTGCTGTACCTCTGAGAGCGAGCCTTTTCCTCCTCAAAATAGGTTCCTATACAAATTGTTCCTGTGCGAAGTCACTCAGCGCTTGGGTGACTCAAACAATGAAAATAGCAATGGGGTACCAAACCCTCTCAACAGTAAGTGCCATAAAGACTGAACTCCTCTCTGTTGACGTTCTGCCTCATGTTATTGCTAGGAAAGACCTCCCTTGATAAAACTCCAGGAGACACCAAAACTATTAGTTCTCAAAAATACATGAGAGGCAGCTGCTTATCGATAGATTTGTCTAGACCACAGTACTTGTCATTTCTCCAGAGTACTGACACATCACAGTGAGCAAAATGAGAACAAACTCTTCTTTCCCAAGATATGCAAGGAACGGAAGAGCTTGTCCTTAAGTGAGCACCGCTTAGACGGTAGGTCAGCCTCATGTGCTTAGTCATACGAGAGGTGAAAGAGAGCTCTTCCTTGTATTGACATGGGCCGTGTTTTGTTGTTACAGCAAAACAGAATCCGTTATGGAGAAGCAGTGTTGGTGCTAGGCAGTTGTTCAGGCTGAGTGGTCACTACAACAGTCTAATGCTGTTTTTCCTTCGTTCAAATCCTGCAGTTCTTTATTTTCCCCCTCTTCCCTGAAAAGTAAAAGTATTTGATCTGACCTCAAGCTTCTGCTCATTACAGCCTTCCAGGCTTCTGTCTCTTTGCTTATGAATCAAACTCCATCACAAATATCTGCAGTTTTAATGCCATGGCAGTAGCGCTCTTGGCATGTTGTTATAGCAACAGTGCATGCTGTATATCTCAGAATATCCCAAATTATATCACCGAAATAAAATATTTTGTGTCCTGTCAGGTACACAGTATCTGTGTTGTCTTAAAGGACATATTGAAGCACCCATCTTCTTTCTTAGATAACAGCTTTGTTTCATAGTGCTTGCTCTATACTTCCTGGGTTTCTAATCATCCCTAACACTTGTCCCAGAAACGCTCCCAGCGCTGATACATCCCTTTTGTAATGGAGCGAGCAGAACTGCGTGTACTTCTCCGGCAAAGAGTGAACAATTGATTTATAAAGCGGCAGCAAAGGAGCTGCTCTCTCCTGGAATAAATGTGTGTAGCAATATAAATTAATGTTTGGAATTAAAACCGGGCAAGACCAAAGGGGAGAGGTAAGGTTGTTTCGGGGGAAGATGGGTTGCGCGGCCAAAAGTTCCCGTTGTACTCTGAGTTACTGGGATGGAGCAGAAGTGATGGCAGGACCTCTGGTGCTCTGAGGAGGGAAGATGAGGAGGTCATACTGGTCCTTCCTGACTCTTCCTTATCCTACCGTGACCGGGGATTTGTTTCTGCTTAGGGCCTGTGTTTTTTCTGCAGCTGAGTAAGTTTCCTGGCTGTCAGTCCTGGCTCTGCTAAGCCCAACACAGCCCTCTGCTGTGCGCGAGTGGGAAGTCTTGGAGCCTGGCCTCAGCCCGTCTGCATCCGAGCCCCTTTTTCAGCCACAGCTTATGCTGATGTTGCCTACCTACTCTCCTGTTTTGCTTCAGACTGGTATAGTGTTTGTGTATCAGTTTAAAGCTACAAAATGTTTTGCTTGGCTTGAAGATAAAAAAAATCCATCAGTTCTCTCAAAAATTTCACAGATGAGCAGTATCCCTCCTTCACCCCACCAAGCGCTTCCACAAAGGAGAGCCTCAGCCCACACTTGTGTAAGCAGATGTAAAGGACATCTCTTACGTGGGGGCTGTTTTTACAGGCTGTATCAAAGTACCTCAGGGGAAGGAGTTGGAGCTGCAGATGGTGTATTTCCATTTACAGCTAAAGTTACTTCAAACGTGGCAGTTTCTGGGAGATGAGACCTAGTGGAAGTACGACCTTGTCGACAGTTTTACCATTGACAATAGGCTGTGCTAATAGATACCTGAATTTACAAAGGCTTCATTTGTGTCTGTCTCTGCATGTTTGCTGTCGAGGGAGGTTCCCCACTTTGTGTTTCTAGGCATTTTCTGCAATGGCCTATTCCCTGTTTCTCATAGTGCGGTACGAGGACACCTATTTTTGTCTGGTGGAAAAAATAAAAAAAGACAATGTATGGAAAAATTAATAGGATAGAAAGGCTTTTGAGTCCTTTGAAAAGTGCACGGATGAGTGCCTCCTGCCTGTGTTCTGCTTTTGCGTGCTTGTAACACGGAGATTAGAAATCTGCAGAAAAGCAGGGGGTGGACTAGATGACCTGCAAAGGGTCCCTGTCAACCTCAGCATCTCTTTGATTAAGAGGCATCATGCTAAAATCGATTTAAGGCAATAGAGGGGAAAAAAAATCTCACATATACACACAAGGCTGTGTGTGTGGGGGGGGAAGGGCAAAACCAAAAAGGAGTGAAAGTTCTTTTTTGTTTGTTTGTTGCTTACACTGATGCTGTCAAACAAACCAATGTATACTCCTTGCAGAAATGAGCACAGGATGGGAGATGCTGTTGTTAGAAATGAAGGGCTGGTTTCCAGCAAGGCACATATATATTAGCGCTTTCCTCACTCCTGACAGCCCATACAGCTGTGCTGTCGTCCTAGTGCCTGTTTGAGGCATACTGAACTCTTCTGTAATTCACTTCAACCCTAACATCTTTGAAAGGTCACATCAACAGCAGGCAGTTGTATGAAACTGGCAGTTTTTGCATAGGATCAGCAGGGGTATTGCAGGCTGGGCTGAAGAAGTGTTTGTAGGAATCTGCTTACAAGTTTATGTGGAGTTTGTTTGTGTCACCCCAGTGCTAGTATTTTTACTTTCACAAGCATTGCAATTAAAAAAAAAAAATAGAGTATTTTTTTAAAAAAACAAAACAAAACTGACACAACACAAAAACCTCCTCAAAATAGGGGATATCAAAACCTCAAATTATTTACTACCTGGGTAGTAAGTATAAGTAACTATTTACTTGGACCTTCCACATCATGGGCTTTGTTACATAAAAGGCTTTAACAGCATGCAGTGTCTTCTCTCTGAATTATGCATGACAGTGTGGTCTGAGCAGCAGTCTACAGACTGCATGGGGTCCACACATGCTTCTGCCTGTTCTGTTGCTCAAACGCTGCCCAGAAAGCCAGACTCCCCCTCTGGCACACACCCGGGATAGAGCTTGATCTGACGTCTCTCCCAGTATAGGTGGACAGGAGGTAGGTGCTTCCAGGTCATCTGCAAACCTGCTGTTGCCGCTTTTCCTGATGGTGGGGTGAAGGCTGGAGCATCTCGGCAGGCGCTGTGCAGGCTGTGTCCGAGGGAGGGTGAAGATGAAGTGTTTAGGTGGTGCTTGCGGCTGTAGGTATGGATGAGTCACGAAGACGTGTGTGTGTCCCCGAGGAAGGAGTTGTGGTTACAAGACCTTTGCAGGGAGAGCCTGGAGCCACCTCTGCAGCGAGAAGAACCTGGCAGAGGTAAGGTCCCGAGTACTCCAGCAGTGTAGCAGGGCTCTTGGACTAGAAAGACTTGGGTAGTTACAGGGCTGCAAAGACAGTGAAAGGTAAGCTTCAAACGTAAGGTTCCCTGGGATCAGTTCATTAGCACTAACGCGTGAGTGGTGGCACCTTCGAATTTACTTTGCAGGCAGATGCTGGATTTAAGTCCTGCTGTGCACTTAAGTCCCTTTTCCTTTCTAGCCTGACCTCTACTTGTGCCTCGTGTTGCCTGCAAGGGTTGGAAGGGCTCCACAAGGTCTTCAGGCCTGCTCGCTGATCTCAGTGGCAGTATATGCTTGTAGTCTAGAGGCTGTTAGAAAGATTCATAAACAGACTTTGCTGACCCTTGAGCTCATGAGTTAAGGTTAATTCCAGCCAAAGATGGGCCTATATTAGAACTTGGGCTCTCAGTCCCTCCAGATTTGAGGGAAGTTTGAATTTGGACTTGAACCCTGGTGATGTGGTCTCATTTCCAATCCCATGACTTAGTGGGCTGGGAATCCTAATTCTGTATCTCTCAAAAGATTTATTTCCTTTTGTGTGCCTGGCACACGGCAGTCAGATTATCACTGGATCCATTTGTTTCACAGTCATTCAAGGTGGCCAGTAATAGATGCTTTGGGAAAGATGCAAGAAGCTCTGCAATGGAATGACTGGGTGAGGCTCTTTTTGATCTTTGTTTTAAAATTTGGGGTGTGAAGATCACATGGTTTCCCCGCATGATTTTTACTACACAGCCCTTGCTCCCTTGCTACTCAGGGTTTTCTTCACTGGATTCAGTGGGACCTTGAACTGACTGTGGCTCTGAGCTCCATCCCCAGGACATGCTTTGCTTGTTCTGTGCCTAAATTATTTCTGCAGCCTGCTATTAAACATCTAGCGTCGGTTTGCTTCAGCAATGATAGAGAAGAAATGTCTGAAAGGGAGTAAAGAGAGAATGAATCTCAGGCATTGTTGCTTTTATAGCACATCTCTGTTCTGCTCCTGATTTTCAGCATCTTTATTCGTTTGTTATGTGGAGTAAGTCTCTTATGTGCATAACCCTTGGGGCTCATGTCCAAATAATTGGACAGAATTGTCTTCTGCATAACAAGAAAACTGAAGAGAGTAATGATTTATTAGTTGCCCTACCACAAATTCATTTTATTATAATGATGATAGGAAATGTCCTGATTCTCTAAAATGAAACGAAAACTGAGAGCAGTTTTACAATACATCAGACTGCAGCCAACAGATGTAATTGTTACAGCTTTCTCCCCAAGAAAGTGCAATTCAGCCTCATGCGCGCTGAAATGGGACAACTTCTTACATAGAGTAGGCTAACAGCTGAACAATTTCTGGAAAGATATAGCAAGTAAGATAAACACAAACCATTGATACTAACTCTCTGAATAACCTCATCCTAAGATCTGAATGATTTATGTTGCTGCTGTGTTATTTTATTTAGTCAAGACCCACTTTTAATGCTTTGGTTAGAGAGTATCTTGTCAGAAATTCTACTTACTATTAATAAACATATGAAAAGAAATAAGTTTCAACAAAAAACAGATTAAGCCCAATTTCATGGGAAATGCTATTAACTCCTGTCAACAACTGCTGGCTGTTCATGCAAGATAATAGATACACTCCCTGGATTGTTTTTAACTTGCTTTGGATGTACATTTTGTGAAATAAGATGGAATTTCATCTTGTGGCTGTAGGACATTATCTTGGTCTTTTTCAGCTCCCGTTTGCATCAGTTATTACCATTTCTGTTGCCTTTATTAGGAGAAGGATCAGACCCCTGGTTAAAACCAGACACATGTTCCTGAATACCTGCTTGCAGCTTGAGGGGAATCTAGCAGTGGTTTTGACAAGAAAAACCATTATTCATCATGCCTCATTTAGCAGGCATCAAATTTTACATTTTCCCTCTGCCAGCTATTCACTCTCCCGCCCCTTCTCATCAGTCAAATACAATTAATATCACCTTAACTGACTGTTCACTTTGATTATCCAGTCTAGTACTATTACTAGTTTCCTTTCTTGACTTTAGCAAACCTCGAGTAATGATTTATAACCCATTTAAAACAGCATTGCTGGCATGTCCATATACCTGAGTTTCTATTCGCTTTTTTACCCCAGATAACTTCCAGACTAATTAAATGTTACCATGTTGTTTCCTTATGCTTTGACTCCCTACCAGCCTTAGTATACCTGACCGTCTTTCACTTTGAATTTCTTTCTGCCATCAGCTCTTCTGTACAACCTCTTGTTGACCGCTCTTCAGAGAAAAACCTATTTTTTGCAATTTATTTATCCTTGTTGCTGGTGTACCTTCCTTGGAAGTTCCTGAAGTGGTCTGTGACCTCTAAAACAACATCTTCTTTGACATTTAGTCAACATCTTGTACTATCTCAGTTCAACAGAGTCCTTCAGCTGGTGTTCCCCATTGCTCAGAAGCACCAAGGAAGGAGAGCTGTCAGTCTGGAGTAGATGGTTGCTGAGATTAAATTACCCAATTTGCTGGACCACCTGCTGGTAGCTGTGGCTCTGCTTCTTCAAATACACATTTTCGCTATGTGTAGCCTGAATGTTGCAAATGCTCCTGAGGTATTTGAGTAGCTGTTTGGCACGAATCGGCTCTGAGAGATCATCGCTGGGATCAAAGAAATCAGACGTGAGAAAGGCCTGAAGGAGTCCAGGTATGTTTACATTCCTCATCCTGTAGCTGGAGAAGGGTTGGTCACAGCAGTGTGCTGCCTTGCTGTCCCACTGAGTCTTCAGTGTCCTGCAACACCCTCCTTTCTGTGAGTTACCTGGGTGTTAGAAGCAATGATTCTTGCTATAAAATGTAAACAGTCAAAATATGCATCCAAACTTATTATTGCAAATCTAGGAAGAGCATTGCGCTATCTCTGTTTGAATTAGTGTGTAGGTGCAAAAGCCTCTCCTGAGTAATTAGGCATTCTGCCCTCCTGGAAGGAGTTTGTGTAATTCTCATGGAGGACTGTCAGGCAGTCAGGAGCGTTGGAGCTGTGTATTGATTTCTTTGGCTGATGCGTTCTTAATCTGGAGTCTACTTTGTCTTCTGCCAGCTTGCTTGCTGTGGGCTTGCAGGGTTTCATTTTCCACTGTAGCGCTGATGGGAGCCCAGCAGGTAGGAGTCCTCCACGGGCGGTGTCCACTGGCTTGCCTCTTTCTGTCTCCCAGAGTTTTTGTGGCACACTGAGTGGCAGAAGTCACCTCACTCCGTTATTTTTGTTTGTTTGTTTGTTTGTTTTTTATTATTATGACTTTTTAATTCCATTGATTTGCTCTACCAGGTGTCATCTTGTAACCACATACTAAGGGGTGAAAAAGGCAAGTTTCGGTTCTGGTATGGAAGTGGTATGTTTGATAGCTGAATATGCTGGTGTACTCATAAAACATAGGAGTGGCACTATCTTGCCCCCAGAGAAAGGCAAGACGTTCTAGAAACTTATAAAGCAAGCTGTGGTCCTGTGTCTGGTTTGAACACAGCTTAAACTCTTGTCTCTACAATGCATGTTGAGAACAGCTTGCACCATATGACTGTTCAATCATTCTCTAATCAAAATTTCTCAAAATTTCCTAGAACGTAAACTGTTTTAAAAGACAAATTATTTTTTGGAGATCTTTTATCTGTATTTCCTCAGCTCATCTATCCTTTTGATGGCTACCAAAATTCTTAAGACAGTAGACTATTACTTAAGTGGGAAAGTAATATTTAGAAAGGCTTTTATGATCTTGTAGTTGGCTTTAGACACAACAACTAATATTAATGAATTCTTACAATCAAACATCTAAGTATTCATTAGAAGAGGAATTTGTTCCTCTCTTTTGAGTTGAGGCTTTAAGGGTGTAGCTGGAGCTTCTTTCCCTCTTCTGGCCCAAGGAATATTTAACTATTCCTTGAAGAATAGAAGAGCTTCAATCTGGTGGTATTGACAGCATTCCGACCCTAAATGCTGCACACCTGTGATGCGAGACACCCGAGTTTGAACTCTTGCGGGATGTGGGGGAAGCTGTATCAAAATCTCTCGTGCTGGAGGTGAGGATGGTGGCCACGGGGGTCCATCAGAACAGGTTTGGTTAGCTACTTAACTCAGGAGAGAGCTGAAGGTTGCGCATCCAGACCAGAGAGGAGTGCGCCTCACAGCAGGTCTCTGGTTTAACACGATCAATTCTCGTTTGCATTTCCCATCAGTCACCTCAAGACACCTACTGCAGGTCCGTCTGTGCCCTGAGCAAGGCAGAAGCCGTGGGGCTGTGGAACAGCACGGCTCTGCTTGAGCAGCACCTGGGCTCAGGCCTCCCTTGTTTAAACCCAATCTGACATTTAGTGACAGTACTACTTGAGCCGACATAAAACACAGGGCAAATCTGCGCCTGCCTGCAAAGTACGTGTGCTCTGGGGTAACGCGCGTGCTCACACCTGTGTCGAGTTTTTCGTCAGACACCTAAAGTAGCTGCGGATTTACCAGGGAAGTGAGGAGGTCTGCAGGGTCCCGTTAACGCCTCCTGACTAACGTGGATTCCTGGCTGTATGATTGCACTGGCCCATCATCCACGCTGCCGTTGCTTCTGCCCAGGCCAGCAGAAGTTGGGCACCTAATTTAGGGCTCTCAATTCTGCAAGCTGGCAAAGTACCTAGGGGTGCTGAGAAACTAAGCACTGTATTGCCCAAATTCTTTGGTGAGTCTAGCTTGGAGACCCTTATCATTTGGTTATTTTAATTACGTGAGTTCCTAGAAGCCAGAGGGAGGATCAGGATCTCACTGTGTTAGATGCTACACAGACATGTCGGAAGAGTCTTGCCCTGCAGGTCTTTCAATCTACGTACAAGAAGATCAAAGATTAGAGAAATGGAAATATCATGCAAGTACAATAATCAGATGATAAGTGGTAAATGTCGCATTAGTTCCACATTAGATTTTTTTCTCTTGTTTTCGTGTTATATTCCTTTACTCTTACCATCAAAGATAAGAGGTAAGGAAAGAAGAACTGATGCTTTCCACTCCTGTTAATATAGCTCACCTATGGCAAAAGAGCAACTGGCATTTTGTCGGTCTCTGGTTATTATAGTTTATTTTTTTCCTTAACATTTATTATTATTAGAAGTATTAGCATCAATGATGGTATTTATTTACTGTTATGGTGCCCAAGGTCTGACAGAGATAGGAGCCATATTGGAAAGATGCTTTATAAGCAGAGGAATAAATCCATTTCTAATTGGTACAGCAGCCCTTATTCTGCTACTTACAAGAAAAACAAAGATACTTTTTAGGGAAAAAAAAGTTCAATTATTAAAGTAAGTATTATCTCCTTGAGCCCCAGCCCTCTTAAGGGACAGCAGAATTTTGCTGTCAGGAGAAGTCTGCATTTTCCAACTTTATAGCTACGTAATGATTTCTATGCATAGACTAGTCAATATGCTTCTCTGAAGATTTTGTTTCACTTAAGTACAGCAGTCAGCTGGCAGTACTTAAGATGTGTATGAAAGGGAGTCAATTTTCTTCCTATGTTCTGCTCTCTAATGCTGCCTATAGCTCCAATAGATTTCATTATTTGGTACACCTGTGAATTTAGTGAAGTGCGGTGCATACGATAGGAGGCTTCGGGTAAGTTGTATCAGCATCTGGCACTTGCCATAATGAGATGTGGGAAGAACAAAAGAAATCATAGTCCCATTGAAATCAGTGATAACACTCACTGCACTCTAGTGAGGACAGGATTTCAGGCCACGTGTATTAGTAAGGGCATGTCCCTGGCTTCTCTTAAACAGTTCCACCTACAGAAATTTTCTCTTATGTCCCATGTGGAGAGGTTCTTAAACATAGTTTTGGTTTATTATTGCTCAGTGGTCTGTTTGGGAGTCAATCTAACAACCAATCTATATAATGATGAGGTCCCAAACTCCAAAGATGATCAGAGCACCGTAATTTGAAAAATTAAAGGAAAGAAAAGTTTTCCTTCAAAACCTGAGTGTCTAGGAGGTTCAGTGATACAAGTCCTTTTCCTGAGACAAGTTTCATACAGCCTCATCAGTGTCAGAACCATGACTTTTGCCCTTCACTTTTTTAAAGAGCTGTAAATAGCCCCACTATTTCTTCTGTTTCTCTCGGTGCAGCCCCATTCTGCAGTTCCTCAGCCATAACTTTTCTTGGCCTGTCTGGCTGTCGTGAAGTCGCATGTTTAAAATGATCTAAAGGCTCATTCTTCAGCAGGGTCTGGCTTTAGGGAACACAACTCTCTCGGGGTAATTTGGGAAATGCCTGTTTCTCCTCTCTGCTTTTCGCAGCTGGCACTAGATGGTGCTACGTTACTGAGCTTTGCTTCAGAAAACATCATCAATTTTAGCCTGCTTTTCTCTCCAGTGCATGGGAAAGAGTAGGGCTTCTCTACCCACATTGGAAACACGGGTGCAGTAAAAAGATCTTTTTCTAACCCTAAACTTGAGCTTTTGTCAGTGCAGGGCTGGTTCCAAACCTGAACATCGTTCCAGCCCAGTCTGCTTGTTTCCTTTTCTTTTACAAATTGCCGTTCCTGTATTTCTTTGGTCCATGTGGAGTATGTGACACTCACTGGAGACCTGAGGTTACTGCTAATCACTACTGCTAATCACAATATCCCATCTATCTCTTTCATCTGTTCCTGTGTAATTCCCCATCTCTCTCCGTCCTCATTACATGTTCCCATTTCTTAACTTCTTCAAATGTTGTTTAAGAATATGATGAAAAAACCCCAACAGATCTGTTTAAAGCAATTTCCTGTGTTTTTCAACAATAAAAATATAAATTAAAAAATGGAGTGGATGGGTGCAAAAGAAAAAAATCAATATCGTCTACCGCAAAAGACAGTACAGGCAGGCTTTTCAGTACAAGTCATACAGTGCTGTACAAGGGCCATGCAGACAGGCTTTTCAAGCACCTCCCATTTTGCTGCCTAAGTAATTGAGCTTTGGCTTGAAACACTTCTGCATTTCTCTTCCTGAGCTTGCCTGGAGCCAATTCTGCTGATCACATCGATGAGGGTAGAGGACTTTAATTGGACGCGATCTATTCCCTGCCCCTCCACCCCCCTTGGTTTTTGCTGGTTTGAAATACCAGGCTTCATTGTTGTAGTGAGATGCTGTTGTAGGAGAGATGCCAATTTGTGTTTGGCTTGGACCGACGCAAGCGCAGAGGCTTTTCTCGTGCAGGTGGATGTGGCTCTGCATCCAGCTGGTGGAGGAGGAGAGGGAGATGAGGGGCTTACCTGGTGCTGTCGTGAGCCTTCTGCTGGGAGCGTGGCCGAACCTCTCCCCGTTGATGGCTGTCTCCCATTCTGGCTGCAGGGCTGGGAGAGTGGGCCAGCCCGGACAGCCCGTCCTCCTCCAGGAGACACCCGGGAACGGGCAGTGGGAACCTGTGGGGTGAGCGCAGAGGCAGGTGCGGAGGAGAGCTTATCAGCTGGGTGGAAAGGGCTGTCTGAGGTCCGGCAGGATCTCTCCAGTCTACGTCTCAACAGACTTCCTGCAGTTACAGAAGAAGTAAAGGATGATGTTGCAGAAAGGAGACAGGGAAAACCATTCTGTGACCCCATTCAATCTGAGGATGAGGTTGAGCCTTGAAGAAGGGGCTGAAAAATCTAATGTGCATAAGAATCTAAACCTGTGGATGAGCGAGCCTGATCTTCAGCTGTCCACTTGGGTTTCTTCAAGGTTTTTGTGTGTGCAGCCCAAACCTGGCTACATTTCCAGGAAACAAGCATGCAAAATGAGATGTGGGTCCCAAATGCAGAATTTGGAGGTCTTGAATCTCCCTACTGCAGATCCAGGAGAAATATGAAAGCTCAGCTGGAGGCGTGAAGGGTCTCTGGGCCAGATTCATTCCTCCAAATTTGCTTCCTTGGTCCTTCTTCAAATTCTTACCTCCATTTAGGGTGAATCTTTGCAAAACACAGTGTAAGTGTCTGTTGCTGAAGTTAAACCGAAGATCTAAAGTATCAATCAAAATGAGAGTATTTTCTCATTACTGCTGACTGAGGTTTCACACAATGTTAGTTAAATGGATGGAAAAAAGCCATTGAAATGGTCTCAGCACAGAAGTTTGGTAAAATGTATTGCAATATGACCATTATATGAAGGAGGAAAAAGATGGGAAATTTTCTGTGACAGAGGCTGCGTGTGAGCTTGAGGTGCCCTCAGAATTACCCAGGCAAAATTCAGCTGAACTGTATATATCAAAACCTGAGACAGGAGAAAGAGCAGCACATATTAGTCTCTCATCTGTAGGAAAATAGTTAAAATGACAACAAAGACAAGAAAACCTACATTTCAATTTCAATACATCTGTTTGAATTATGGCTATTTGGTACTTTTGAGAATAAATTGCATTTGAAATGGAATCTTTCTAATGACTTATCTTTCAGGCAGGTATTGTGCACACCTTTTTAATGCATTTTACATGTTTGGAGGGGGGAAGAAAAAAGATGAATTATGAAGAAGTTAAGAGGAAAATAATTTCAGGAGGTAATGGATGAGCTCTGTCTGGAAGATTAATCAAGGCAGTTGCAAGAGAGTGCCAAAAGCATAACTGAAGTAGAACTAAATATCTGATTGTAATTAAAACTTTAGCCTTCTAATGGCTCCATGAAAGATATTTTAATAAACGTGAAATGCACTTTCTAAATGGCACGCTAACTTTTAATGACTTGGGTGTTTTGTTTGATTAGTAACCTGGACTGTTAAATTAAAGCCAACTGCAAATGCATGATAAAATATTGATGGTTTCAGGCAAATGAATTGGGGGAGTTATGCTTGACAGATTTTTGGTATCATTAAGGATTTTAACTGGTGGAAAATATATATTGCTGGTGCTTAAAGATAGTTAAAGAGGATCTCGTCATTTATATGCCCTAGTTTTAATTTTACAGTAATAATGGGAAAAAAATCTGAATTATTCACAGATGGTTGGTCAAGAGAGGTCACTTAATTTAAAAAGTGTTATTTTAATTACACCTGTTTCTCATTTCCGGCATAGAAAATTAAATATTTGGTGGTATTTGGTTATTTCTTTTCTTAGAATGCCTGGAGCTTTCTTGAGGCTTCTGTGTGTTTTGTATGTGTGTTAAAGAAGGAAGAGTGACATGGTAGAAGGAGTTTTATTGTTTCCAGTATAAGCAGCTTTATTGAAAGTTAATTAAATTAAAAAAACATAATGGTGTCTGCAGGTTCAGAAATAACACATGGGATTTCAAAAGGAAATGGGGATGGTCCCAGAACTCAGCCTCTTTTTCAGACAGAGTTATTGCATTACCAAATTTCAGCAGCCGTTCCGATGTCTTCACTTGACTGAAAGAGAGTCTCGAAGGACTGTGGGGAAACTGGTAAAAGTCTACCTGGCTCCTGCTAGTTCATATCAGCTTAGAACTGGTTCTTACACCTAAGGTGCGCTCTGGTTTTATTGTAATGCCTTAGACTTTACACAGACTTTACTTCTGTTCTGTTCTTCATGCAAAGAACAGAGATCAAAATAAGGCACAGCACCCAGAGCAGGGTTAATAGAGCAGTACTTCAGAGTAGTTACAACAGATGAGATTTCACTGGAGAGGAAGGGAACGCAGTATCTTTTGCACACACGTGCCAGAGCGGCAATCGGAGCGAAATCATACTTCCACTGAACTCAAAGGATGCCTCGTCGCGGATTTTCGTAGGACTAGGTGTTTCCTAAAGCTGCTGTGCGACCATTACAGCTTTCTGTCTCCTGTCCCCGTTCTGGTTTCTGCTCCCAGTGCCCAGGCAGCTGCTGGCCGTGCTTTGGCTGCTCCCACGGTAGCGCTCCCCGGCGCTGGGAACCCGCCTTCTCCTCGCAGGCTCTGTGGCAGCACCTCTGCCTCATTTTCTGCTTCCAATTTTCCTCCTCGATGCAGGCGGACAGCCTACAGCAAAGTGGCAGGAGGTAAAAGACAAGTCCTTGGCTGGCTGAAAGCGGACCTAGGGTCAAGGAATTATTAAGGGAGGAATCTGGGGAGACTTTGGCCAAAGCCGCATGCGAGTACCTCAGTGGGGTCTCATGGAAGAGTAACTGTCCCCTTAGCTTCCCAGGAGTCCCAGACGTGCGTTCGGACCAAATTCAGTCCCTGATGAGAGGGAAGCTGGGAACATAGCCTGTACTGGCCCCTTCCGAGGATGCCTGAGGCAGAAGTTGGGAAAGACATCCAAAGAGAAACAATGTAAACCAAGGCAAAAGTAGGCAGCTGCCATCTAAACCAGAATCTGCAGTCACAGGAGTATTTGAGCCATCTTATAATGCCACCTGGAAGTAACTGAGAAATACCACAGCTGAGGGACTACTTAGAGGGAAGCTCCAGGGCTAAGACCATTTTGAATCTACATGGAGGAAGCAGGAGCTTGCCACAACTTTTAGGCAATGTCTAATGGCCGCACAGTCCTAGGCGGAGGGCTGCATGGCTCAGTAGGCTGTGAACTGGTTTGCAGTCTTTTGGCCAATATAATTTATCCTGGTAAGGAAGGACTTGTGAGTTAGCAAGAGAAAAAAAAATCATCATATACACTGAAAGAAAGCCTTGGAGCCACTGACTACTGTTGTGTATCTGATGGCAGCTAGTTACTTGATGCTGGTATCTTTTGCCATTAGAGGTACCTCCAGACTGTGTAAACTGCGATGGTAGTTCTGTATTTCATGCTATGTTCCACTTGCTTTGTTTCTCCGTGGACATTAGACACCACCTAATCCACCAGGTTAATTTTATGCACGTTAATATTTCAACCAGAGCATTTGCAAAATCCAGTACCTTGGGTCACAAACTCTTCAGGGCCATCTTCTCATTGAGTCATGTGCAATACTGAGCACACTGCTGGTGCACAACTGATAAATCATAACTCCCTGGAGACTCCCATTTGTCAGAGAAAAATGCATCCATGTTCAATAAAAGATTCTGTCACTCTATTGCTGTCTGCAGCTCTTTCAGATTTATATATTCAGCTGATGATGAACCATTCAGTATGATGGGTGTGATGTGTCTTTCCAGTTGGACAGGATGACCACAAATGTTATTAAATTCCACCAGTCTGCTGATGGAAGACAAAATCTGTTCCCACACAATATCAGTAGTACCAGCATAGGAGATAATGCAATATTTATTTATGTACAGGAGGCCGTAGATAAATTTCCCATATTGTGAGCCTTGTGGAATGCTGAATGCTCATAAATGATGTACCAACTTTATCCTGGCAGGACTGGCAGATATAAACACGATGATGTTCCTGACTGGCTCAGTTTTACTGTCATCCAAATGGCTTAGTATATAATGTAAAAGCACGTCTGAGTCAGTGAATGCCCATTTTTGAGTGTAGCCAGATGGATTTCTACTGTGCAGGCCCTTGTTTGATGTCTAAATTTGCCTCCCACATGCTCTCGGTATCAGCATGCTTGGAAGAAAACCTTGATTTAAGCTGTTTATGGAGGTTCCATGCTTGTGTTCACAAATCTTCTGACATTCAGCCAAAAGGCTGGCTTTATTCCTCACCAGGCAGAGAGAAACACACTTTTAAAATTATTTCCCTAAAAAACCACAGACTAAATGGGCAGTGGAGTTTCTAACTGTTGGTTTCAGCTGGGGTGGTGTAGGCAGTGTGGCCTTCTCTTATTTCTTCCACTGGGGACGTAGGTTTCTCTGGCTCTTCCCTTTGAAGAGCTCATTTGGATTTTTTTATAACTGCCCATGCAACTTTTTGTCGCTAGGTATGTACCTACCTTCCTTGCAAGGATGGTGGAGACCCTTAGAGCCAGTTGGGAGGAAGGTGAGCCATTCTGGGATCCAGCAAGGATGTCATGAGAGCAACCTTTGGCTAAAGAACTTTTGATACCTTTTAAGCTAAGGGAAATTAAATTCATGGGTGTGATTGTTAAAGTCAGTATTTTTTTCCAAACTGCATTATTGAAATGCTAGTAGGATTTAAAATCTGTAATGTTGCATGCTCAGTACTTCTTGTCCTGTTCTTTTAGTTGTATTTTTCTTCTTTCTTTTTCTAGACCCCCCTGCCTTTCCTTTTAACCCCATTATATTTTCTTTCTTTTTTCCTTTGCTGTGCTCAGTCCATTTGTTCCAGATCAGAACAAGAAAATCATAAGTCTTGCAAGTCCCAGCTTATCCTTGTAACCACTGCGTTTTCTTTTCTGCCTGGGCAGGAGTATCTGTCCGTGCCATCACGTATTGTTCTCGATTTCTGGAAAAGCAAAAGGAAAGAGGCCCTCATCTAGTCATGTCATAACACACCTAAAATGGTTATAGCAAATGGTGCCAGTCTTGTTAATATTTTGCTTGTTGAGATTTTCATTCAGTCTCTTACTTTGCTACGTAATTTGTATGAATTTCTAATTGTGACCTTTTATCCATTTTTTCCTATCTCCCCACCTGTTGCTAGCATATGTTTCTTTCCAGCTAGATTCCTCATAATTTTCAAACAGCTCAATATTTTCCCTTTTAATTCTAACTTTTTTTTTCCTCTTCTCCTCAGGCTTCTCACTTTCACTTCCTTTTATGTCCTGTGTCCTGACCACTCTTTGTTGATGTATTTCATCAGCTTGGCCTTGCTTGTTATCACATGGATGCTGCAGCTCACTATTCCCGTTCTCCAAAGTCCTTCCATATTTAGCTTGCTGCTAAATACCACATTTTCATCCCCTCTGCATCCTTGACATAAGAGGATTTGGTCAGGCCCTGCAGCATTCATCTCAAAGATAAAAAAAAAAAAGGGGGCAGGGGGGTGAAGGTGGATCAAAGGTCCCACCTGAGCCTGGGGGGAGGTTTGGGGAGTGCCGGTCTCTGTGGGCAGGGACCCAGGGGGAGGTTTGGGGAGTGCCAGTCTCTGTGGGCAGAGAGCAACTGAAGATTGCTTTTGCCAGTGAAAGCAGCTGGGGATGGAGCGAGAGGGCAATATTTGAGGCCAGTGAAGAGCCTATAATGACAGCTAATGAAGCCAGAAAGAGACTTTTGCAATGAGACCAGCTATAACCTCCTGTCACCCCAGTCCATGCTACATGACTGGAACCAGGAAATATACTTTGGTATCTTGTCAAAACTCCTCTGTAACGCTCTGATTGAAGCTGCTTTGAAAGTGTGATCCTTAGCGGGACTTTTTTTCTTTTTTAAGTAGAATGAAAAATGTTCTGTCACGTTCCAGGTTACAAACTGTAGCTGGAGTAATAAAAGGTCACTTTGCCATTCAGCATCCATTTCCTATTCCTTTGAAGTCCAGCATTTACTAGCAAGTAAACCAAGATACTTCAAAAGTTTTACAGCAGTGTGGTGAGGCAGAGACATAAGTACATGAGTAAAATAACTGATTATCTGGTACTGCCTTTGCTGCTAAACAAAATGTGGCCCACCCTTGTTCTCTCTGCGTCCGTGCTCTGCGCGCTCTTCAGAGTTGTCTCTGTCTGGCCTTCTGCGCTGTATGTTTTATACAAGGGTGCGTCTCTTTGAAGTGTGTGGAGGGGGAAAAAAAAAGCCTTTTCTTGATATCTCCTTTGCTATGCTGCTTTCCTTTGCTTGGGAGGATTAGAAAATATTTCATCATCTATTCCCCATTCCCTTCCTCTCTCCCCCTCTCTCTCCCCAACTTGTCGTATTGTGAAAAGAGAGGAAATACCTAGAAAAAGATGTTTGCCATCCACAAGCAGAAGAAAAGAATACGGGAGGCTGCAGTGTTTCTTAAAAGGTAATTTCTTTTGCGAAGCTTCCCTTGTAATCGGATAGAAACATCTGGAAACAAACAAGCAAACCAGCTTTCTCTGGTTACGGCCAGGAAGGAAAATGTTATTAAAATTATCGCAGAGGCTTTTCTTAGGGATCGGTGCTTGCAAGTGCTCCGATTTTATGCGCCGTGCCGTGATGCGAGAGGCCGGCCGGGCGCTGGGGACGATGCGACCTTTCGGCTGCAGGGGGCAATCCAGCACAACCCAAACTGGTCTGTCAGCCCTTGAAATAATCCAACTATTTCTGACAACAAAGGCCAAAATTGCGCTCACGGTTTGGGGACCGCAAGGCTGTGTTCTAGCACAAGGATCAGTCTCCTTTGTGCTGTGATTACGTATTGTGCGAAAAACCCTTCGTCAGCCGCTGCCGTGTGTCCACTGGATGCGACGGAGTAGCCCGTTTTCCCTAGAGACCTGCTGGGCTCGCTGCAGATGCTCCCATGCTCTGCCATCAGTAGTAGGTGCTAGCAAAAAAAGGAAGACTCGGGAATCTGGTGTGTTGTTTCCTCCTTTAAACGCGAGTCCTGTCACAGCCGAAATGAAAGGTATTTGGCAAACAAACTTGTAGTAAGCACGATTGCTGGAAACAGTCACGTTGGGTCCCAAAAAGCGGTCAAAGCCTGTGGCTATGGTGGGACGCTGGTGCAGGGGCAGTGGTGTGAGAGCTGGTGAGGAGGAGAAGGTAGGGAGCAGGACTCTGGCAGCATTTGCTTTCTCCATTTAGCACCTGACACGCTTGATGCGAGACAGTGGAGAGGTATCTTCACCTGCTCCAGGTTTGCGATGGGATGATTTAGTGGTGCTCAGGGACAAAGCGGCTCTGTCAGAGGCAGGGTTGCCATCCCAGCGCTCTCCAGAGTTGGACAAGGGAATTGCAGCAGGAGGCTCATTAAGAGCCTCTTCATGCATTTCATTTTCCGCATCTGCAGAAGGACTGCGGGCAGCACTCTCCTGAGCCGCTGCCTACCTGCTGCCTCCTGCTCTGGGCCACCCGGCCTCTGATACCCAACGGTCCCATCCTCGCTGTCAGAGCACGTTTTTTGTCGCAGGCCCTGGCTCGCCCACCGCCGCTTGGTTAACGCGCCGCGCAGCGCGGTGCGGGCCCTGCCGGCGGCGAAGCGCGGCAGCCATGCTGCTGCTTCGTCTCCCCCGCTCGAGGCAGGGTGTAGCCAGGTGGCACATTCGGCGCTTGGCAGGACACACAGGGAAGTCAGAAGCAGCTCAGGGAGGGAGGGGAAGCTAGTGGGGGACTTCAGACACAGGGACGGGAAGCGTAGCGCTGGCTGTGAGCCGATGGATTAGCCACAGGTTAATGTCCATAAAGGCTCTCGGAGAGGCTCGCATCAGCCTGCGGGCTATGGCTCCTCTGCCTCCGCGCCGTGAGCTGCCCTGGGCCACGCTGCGGAGAGCCTGGCTGGGCTCTGGTCCTGAGCCACGGGCTGCCTCCCACCGAGGGACCACCGGGGACGGCCACGCTCCCCTGCAGCTGGCCTGCGTGATTTGCCCCGGCGGCACGGTACTTGGGAAGTTCTTCTCGCTTGCCTTTGCTCCTGAGTGCTGCGGGCGTTTCTTATGCGTGCTCGTGAGAGTGAGCGCTGGGCGCCCAGCTCGCCATCGCTCCTGCTGGCGAGCAAGACTTGAGTAAAAGTGGTCAAATTTTAACATCCATAGAAGTCCCTGTCCGGTCTTCATGTTCCATAACAGTGACGCTTGAAAAGCCCTGCATGAGGCTGAAGAGCCTTTCTAATGGCAGCAGAGAGAATGTTGGTAAGAAAGGTCTTCTCAACCTGGACAGATTGGATGGTGAGATGAGGAGGACTCAGTGCCTGCTGGGCGCTCTCCCCTTGCTCTCTCTCTTGGGGGGAGTGGAGTGGGACTCTCCGTAGCCGCTCCCATGCTGCGAGTTGGGTGAGCAGTGGAGTTTATTGCACTTAATTTGCTATGGATTTGCATCTTGTGGTGAGGTTATCTCTTGTCAAACAAAGTGCAAAGATTGATCAAAGCTTGTCCTGTGGTTACAGCACGTATAAAGTATCTCCAATGTAGATTTTCTGGAATCTAATGATACAGTTTTGTTCCCATGAGAAACTTGTTTTAGCAGAAGCAGTGCACTCATGTCAGATTTGGTTAAAACTGGACAAGAGGTTCGATATTACTGGCAGGAAGCAGAACCGGTAGATACAGGCAGCGCAGTCATATCAACTGCATTGCCTCAGAAAGTTGGATTAAAAATTAATAACTGATGCTCTTATTAAGACCCTTAACATGCAGTACAACCCAAAATATTAGCAAAGATGAAATCTTATGTTCAAGGAGGTAGGAGGCCAGCAGGTGTTTGTCTGGTTATTTGCAGTAATCGAGCAATGTAGAAAAGTTAAGATTTGTGGAGCTTTTTACAATGTAGAGCTTGTCTAATGAATAACAAAGAAACAATTTTATTTTTATGTGTAAGGAAATGGATTTATTTGTTTCTTGTGTGTGGGGAGAAAAAAAAAGAAACAGAACTAGAATAACTTTGGGTTTCTCATCAGGTTGTTTTTAACATCCATAGGCAAGCCAGGTTGCACTGACAAAATTTGTGAGGAGCCCACTGTTCTCATCTAAACTTTTCACAAGTCTTTGGAAGCACCTATAAAGGAGAAAGGATTAAATTTCTGAAGTTAGATTCAGTAACGAGACATTGATGTTACTGTAAACCTTCCAACTTAAAAAGAAAAAAAAAGACTTTTAGAAAGGTTCTGTAATTTCAAAGTCCTTGTGCTGGGAAGCGTTTGGAACATTTCCCCCAACTAAGTCCTCTCGTCACCCACTGTCAGTGAGTGGCTCCTCTCCCTTCCCAGGACCGAGTCCCCGGCATGGAGGGAGGCGGGTGATGCCTCTGCCTCCCCTGGCCGCCCCACGCCGCTGCTCCATCGTGGGAGGTGCGTCTCGCCCCTCTGGCACAATTCTGCCGCCCTCCTCTTGGGAAGCAGTTGCTTCGCCTCCGGTGGTGTTTCTGCTTCAGGTTTTATACCTTGCTACCGTCCCTGCACAGGGCTGGCAAAGTGAAGCTTTTTGTTTGCATAGCTGCTCTAGATACGATTTTATTATTAATCACATCAAGGGAGGCTCAGAGGTTTTTAGGGCTAGAAGAGGCCATTACTGTAATCTAGTTTGGAAAATTTCTTCCACAGTGTTTTTGGGTTTTGTCAAAAAGAAAAATGGTATTTGTTTTCCTTTGGCCTTAGGCCTTAAGGTGTAATTTAACTTTTTCATAAACCAAACAGAATCATAGAATAATCATTATCATAGAA
This sequence comes from Aquila chrysaetos chrysaetos, assembly GCF_900496995.4. NCBI lineage: Eukaryota > Metazoa > Chordata > Aves > Accipitriformes > Accipitridae > Aquila > Aquila chrysaetos. The sequence continues at coordinate 29,817,408 of NC_044005.1, forward strand.
CTTAAAAAAAGTTTTTCTATTTACTGGATAGGTTTCTGTAAATTATTTTTGCATATTGAAATAAAAATCTACTCTGGTATTAAATGGGGACCCCCCCATCCTTTCTAGTAAAAATGCAGACAAACTCTTTAACTGTGATGCTACAGGAAAGCCAAAGGATGGGGGCATGGACACAGCACAGCAGGATCTGCCCGGTGAAGTTCAGGAGTTTTATCTGTATCTGAATAACAAGCTGAAATGGGTCATAGAGGAATTCTGCTCACATTTCTGACAGAAGCAAAACTTTCAGCTATTCTTGATGTTCAACTCTCAGGACTTGCTTAATATTCAACACTGGTTTCATCATCAAAGAAATTGAGGCAAAATTAAAAATTCTTTTCCTGGGTCTGTTATTTTCACAGCTTCTACTTCCTTTCAATTTTGATACTGCTGTCCATTTTGATAAAAGAAAATGATGTGTGAGGAACAAGGCAGGCAGGAAGGAGACAGAATGAGAAGTGCTTTTCAGTGCTGACTTCACCTCTGCAGAAGTTTATAATAAGGTGTCTGCAGATCACTCCCTGCTGAAAGCTCTCACAAATAACACCCCTGCTCATGGAAAGTGAATTAAACCAGTCCTGCCGCGCATGGCTGCTGGTGAGCACTGTGGCATGCTCTGATCTCTGAACAGTTGGTCTCTCCTGTCTAGTGCTGCGCAATTTCTTTCTACTCTGCACAATTTCTTTCTACTCCTTGCTGTTGAGCACATATGGCTTCTGTGTTCTTTTTGTGTGTGTCTTGTCTCCCCCCTCCCCGAAAGCTTTTTGTTGGAAGGAAAGGCTTCAAAAGCTTGTTAGACTTACTGATCTGGATTGACTCCCAGGGCTGGCTCTTAGCATCCAGAAGAAATCTCTTTTCAAGGAGCCTGGTCTGCAAAAGCATCCTCTCTGCCATTTGTTCCCCAAACGAATGGGTGAAGGAGGAGCCCAGCCTGCATGGGCACCTCGAAGGGCAGCGTGAGGGTGGTCTAGGCTTTGGAGGGACCCGCTGAAGCTCTGAGTTAGGATCAGCCCTGGCTACGTCACTGATTCCCGGTGCGACCTTGAGCAAGTCACTTGGTCTGTTCCCATGTGCAGTGGTCAGGAGCTGCACAAAGGATGTAATGCAACTCTAACTTATGCTCTGAGACTGTATTTGCACTGCCGTCGCAGGGGAAATGCCTCCGTTGCCCTAACCTGGCCAGTGCAAACTCTGGTAGCAACCCAGCTGCAGCACGACCGTGCTCCGTGTGCGTGGATTTCCGCTGCGGGACAAGCAGTGCAGTGGTGATGGCCGCATAGGCGCAGCCATTGGAAGCGGATGAAAATGGGAGGTTTTCTGTGGTGAAAGGAGAATTGAATGGATTTGTGCCAGTGCTCTAGACTTCAGTGGCTGTTAAGTACCAAAATCAATGTTAATGTAACATTACAGCTGAGCTTTTAAACCTGCTAGTTAACCTGTGGAGCTCAGCCTGCAATCTCACAACCCCTTTTTGAACTGTACGTAGGCCAGTATCTAAAACATTACTTACACAGAAAAATGGTGAGGTATTTTGCTTTTCTGTAACTCCAAAAGAGTTTTGCAGAACATGAAGTAAAATTTGCCTCAGAACGAATTACATATATGGGAAATCTCACTTTAGAGACTGAAATTTTCAAAAAGTTCCCGCATGTTTTCCAAAATACAAAAAGAAAACCAACTCTCGTCTGTAGGTGTTCATTCACACACTAGTATTTTTCAAACCCCTCCAGCAGAAGAAAGGACATCTCTGAATGTACCTTTGGACAAGATGCTCTTCAGATTAAGAATGTCGTTCTGTGGTCATATACTAATTGGGACGATGGGATGCCTCTCCCTGCCAGTCCTCGAGGCATCACTGTGTTTGCTGGTGTTGCTGTTGGAGTCGTTCTTGTTGCTGGCAGTTAAAAGTTGGTCTTGTAATTGTAATGCGTATTCATACTCCATATGACTATCAGCAGTTTTGCAAATACTGTTCTTTACACGGTGCTGCTCTTTGCATAAGAAAAAATGCTTTAATTTACATAGTCTCCGGAGGGATGGCAAACAAAACCTGTAGCCTGATTGTTTTTCCTGTCATTATCTATTTTTCTGAGAACTTCTTGTGTGTCACTTTGCCAGTATAACCTGATAATTTATTGCAATTAATAGACATGAATTTACTAGCAGCAGAACATAGGGGGCATTTGCTGTTCTAGTGACCCTTGTCTTCTCTTCCTCTAATAGCTCATGCAACTCATATGGTCCCAGCTGAAGCTTGGGATCCTCCAAGGCTGCAGAGGAGATAAAAGGCTGTGCAGCAGCCCAGAAGGGTGTGCTACATCCCCTTTCATGTGAGCCATTGTTGGGGTGGGCCCAGATGCACTTGCCTGTCGTTAAAAAAGGAAATATTTTTAAAGCTCTGTAGACATTATCATAGCTCATATGTACGGAAGGGTCAAGCTAAGGTTGTCATGGGGTTTGCATCTGAAATCCTGGTGGCATTGAAGTCTGCCAGAGCTTTGACAGCCCCATTAATTGAGTTTCTGTGGTTGGTAAGCCTTCTCTCCTAATGTTATTTTTAACGCCACACAGAGAAATCTGAATGCAATGGAGTTCCCGGAAAGGGGCTGACAGGTCAGTGCCCTCGTGCCATTCAAATGGGCTGCGATGGGGTGGGCAGAGAGGGTGAGGGCAGATCCTCCGTCCCGGCTCTTCGCTGGCGTCGGCTGGGAGGCTGCTGGCGTTGCGCCAACCTGCACGGTGCCACTGGGGAAGCTGCTGTGCAGGAGCTGGAGGCCCAGCCTGGAGGTCGTGGTCTTCTTCCTCCCCTCGCTGGGATGCGTGGGGAAGCTGAGGCCCAGGGGGTGGAACTGGTCCTCCCTGCTCCAGTGGCTCTGTTTGGGGTGCCACAGTTTGGACCTTGGCACGTGGATGGGCTGTGCAGCCCTTGGGGTTAGGGACTGGGTTAGCTGGCTGGGTACGTAAGGGGAGGCTCCGGCTCTGAAGGGGATGCTGTACAGTGGTTTCCTGTTTCTTTCTTCCTTGAATTTAAACTCCTTAAAAACAAATCCCTTCGCTCCCCAAATAAGCTCTTTACTTCTGCCTTTCAACCCTAAATAGCTTAGCATATAAGTAGCTTCTTCTGGAAAAAAAAGTCGACGCTGTCTGTGTTTCTGTGATCAGGCACTCAAGAGTGAATTTCAGTCTAATCCTAGTTTTGAAATTGATTCAGCTCAATGACCTTGGGCAAGTTACTTAACCTCCCGGTGCCCCAGTTTTTCCATTTGCAAAATAGAGAACAGAATACCCTTGTGAGCTGGGTAGATATGTCCTGAAGCTTGATTCAGATATGCCTGCTTTAGAGGGCTTTGAGCTCTGTGGTCGGAATCACGATGCAAGAGCAAAGCATGCTTCTCGGCAGGGAGCTTCATCTCCTGGCCCGCTCCGTGGGTCTGGCGCAAAACACAGCCCAACCAGAGCCTTCCCGTAGCCATTAAATGCAACACCAACAGGAGCTTCGTACTTGCTGGGAATGGTGCTAGAGCATGTTGATCCCACCTCTGCTTGGAGACACAGTGGAGCAGCCTCGCATTGCCCCAGCTAGGCGTTACGCTAAGGAGGAACAATGGAAGAGGAGATGTCAGCTGTACTTGACCCTCCTGATTTCCAGCCCTATTTGGTTTGAAACACGACATGTGCAGGCTGGAGGAATTCTGGAAGCAAAGTGGAAGTGTTGGCATGCCCGTTTGCATACTAATACACCCCGAATGCCATTATTTTTCCAGCTTCCACAGCTGTGTTATGACTGTACTAGAGCTGAATTCTAACAACCAGCCAAAAGGTTTGTTTGCATGTATATGTGCACCGAGGTTTTGCAAGCAAAACTGGAAAGCTTTCTAGTTGTCGCAGTTGTTGTGTTGTGGTTTTTTTTTTTTTAAACCCGGCACACTTTTGTGCTTACATTAAAAATTATGGATCAGCTGTATTTTAACAAATGTCTGTTCCCTGAATTTATGCAGTTGATGGCCTCAGAGCTCAGTTTGAAAGGTTTCCCCCCTCTGTATTGCAACTGGGATTTCTTCCATAGATTTCTTTTTTTTTTTTTGATAGAAACAGTGTTTTATCTTTGTATCTTTGTCTTGTATAAAAGATAAAAATCTATAGTAATTCTTTCCTATGTAGACTGCTCTATTTTTCCCGTAAAACACTCTTGCAAATAAGTCTGCAGATCTTTCAACACAATGCCTGAAGCATCCACATGATAAATCCTTCCCTAGTCTCAGCTTTCTGTAACCTTCCCCATTCCTCACAATGACACACACTTTCTCTCATTCATCTTTTATTACAATTCAATATTGTGCTTGAATATAATTAGTTTGTATGCAGTATTCCCTTCCCCCTCCTCCTTTTTTTTTTTCTTGAAAAAGGACAAACTACTTGTTCCCATGCACATTTCATCTGGAAATTGACTTCAGTGTTATAGGTTCCAATATATTTACACAACAGGTAGGGCAAGGTATTGGGAAAAGAAGAAATATTTTTAACATCGTAAACCTCTAGCAAAAATATGTATGTAATAGAATCTGGTACTGTGGTATTACACACATTACAACTGTCACTGTGACTTACAGCCTTAGTTTAGCTGAAAGAAAATCTATAACCCTAGAAATGCAACAATGTCCGAGTCACAGTTCAGAGTAATAAATGTTTTTCACAGAATACTGTAATCCATATTTCCAAAGCTGATACAACAAAGGCATTTCTACTAGAAATCTTTCAATTTCATGGGCGGAGGCTCAGAGAGGGAGAGAGAATGGTTAGGAGAAATGATAAGCAATAAAATGCCCATGTTCAGAAATATTAGCCCTTTGGCTAGTGCCTTTGGTTGATCGTTCTTGGCCCTGAATTACATCTTAATAAAGTATCATCTGTTTTTTGATACCAGCATGAAAAATCAACTATTAAAGTCCGTGCTCTCACTTGAGGATGGTGAGGGTATTGGGCTGCAGGCAGCTGTGCACTAGCACCCCGGCATTCCCTGCATCATGGACATCCTGTATGGCGAGCACCAGTCCCTCCGGGGCAGGTGAGGCGAGGTGCGCTTTAGGGATGATGTGGGCTGTTTTGTCTGCTCAGGGCTCGTGAACGTGCTCCTCCGTGTCTCGGTGCTGGGAGCTGCCAGCCGGTGTGCCTCTTTGGGGTCCCAGGTATCAGTCTCCCCGTGCACCCGCTGCAGAGCCCTTCGCCTCCGTGGTGGGACGAACCGATGGCTTGATGGGTGCGTTCAAATTCTTGGCTTGGGAACCTGAACTGCGAAGGCTTCTCCCAAATGTTCATTTTTAATTCACCTCAGCTACATTTTCACGAGGAAAGCTGTTCTGAGACCAAAGGCAGCGAAAGCCCCGGGGTGTCCTTGTGTCCCTGGCTTTGGTTTGACTTTGTGTACGGGGAGAGAACTTGACCACGTGCCAGAGCAGTGAGGCTATCCTGGCAGGCCTTCCTGCCGGTGACAGCAAACAAATATATCACACTACATATTTCCTTTCTCAGAAGGGTATAGTTTGAGTAGCTAAGTAGCTTGTGTTTTGGGCTCCCAAGACCTTCATTTGTCTCTGCCTTCAAACTTCCTGGCAAGCTTGCTCATGTCTATTAATTTTCTAAAATCCATGAAAGCAAAAAAAGAGCAAATTGCATTAAAGTAATCTGTAATCATTTGAGTTACAGTATGAGTGAAATACTCTCATAGCTGAGCAGTTAAAATGGAAATGCAGTGTTGAGAAGCTATATGTGCCATAGTTTATTGCCCACTATACACATTGCAGAGTATCAGGTTCGTTCCAGTCAAGGTTAGTCAGATGTTTGTGTTTGGTTTTATGTTTAAAAAAAAAAGGGGGGGGGGGGAATGGAAAAAAGAAAAGGGGGCAAAAAAAAAGCAAGGAAAATGGAGACACTAGTAATAGGAAAAACATCTGCCTTATTAGGCCCTTCATTAGTTTCTTTTCTTTCCTGGTGGGGCTGAGCAGACATGCTGGCACCCAGAACTGCAGAGCAGGGTGCGTTTCCCAGCAAGCGTGCAGGTGGCGTGGAAAGGCCAGTACATTGGTCTGTGCTGAAGAACAAAGCTTTTAATCAGAAATGCAGAAGCTCAGCATATCTAGTTGTATTATCATCTTGAAGCATTGCAAGCGCTTGGTATATATAGCACTAACATTGCCCCTACTATGCTGAGACATCATGCTTGCTTTAATGCACAGTACTAAAAAATTCAACTTCACATAAATTAGCTTTATTAGCTACTTTACTTAGTCATCATTCCTATTACTGCTTCATTAGATATCTGATTCATAATCATTGACTTATGAAGAACAGATTGCAAAGAGTTTTCCCCGTCCCATCTGCTCCTTACCTTCCCATGCTTCAGTGTGCATTCAGACTAATGCAATGGTACGACGGATAACACCGATCCCTTTTGAATCTTGATGTGGGACAGCCTGAAATGCTCTGTCCTTGTAAGGCTGTGTTTCCCTCTCAGACCTACTGTAGGAGGCTCTGTCATCTTGATTGGAGTGTCTGACTCACAAGGATGAGCTAATTTTGTTGGCAAGATCCTGCTTTCCTGAGCCAGGACGATCATTTTTTCTGGTGCTCGGGTGGCTGTGATAGAGTCTGAAATATTGCATGTGTGTAAAATAGTCAAGGCATAAAAATATATTCGCAAAGTGGCGCGGCTATGAATAGTTTACTTGCCCTTGGTGCACAGGAGAGCAGACATCACGAGGGCATTTTTCCGTCTCACCAATGCAAAGAAGCAGTTCATCAACTGGCGTTTGTGTCAGGAGACTACATGGCTCTGAGACCAGTTTTTACATCCACTGAGGCATGACCTTAAAGTTGGGTACAGCATGCGGCCCTCCTGCTGAAACACAGTAATCAAGCAACTGGGGTCTCAAAAAAGCCCAGGTGACACCTGGGGTTTATCAATCACGCCTGTTCCTTTGGGTGTTGCACTTGTAGGCTTTGGGAGCACTCAAAGCATGATGTCGCATGTTTTGGAAGGAGAAGGTAGGAATGTCTTCTTGGAAGAAAACTGACCTTTCTTTATATTGTCTTTATTTGCTGCTATCCTTTGTTTTTTGATTGTTCTGGCAGCACTGTCTTCCAGTGCTATGGAGTTTCTCTAGTGAGTCCTAACTCCGTGGCAGCGTATATGTCACACCAGCGGTCCACGTGTTTCTTGTTGGAGAAGAGGTGGCTCTTACCAATGCTTACAAGAAAAGCTGTGCTTTTCCTTCAGATTGCCCAGAAGGAATTCTTCCGTCATCACGCTATTCTTTCACAGCTAAACAGGAAAGTTTTGCTAAAAGACTCTTGTATGTAGCGGAAGAGGATTCTGCTGCAGGGATGTGCGTGTCGCATGGCTAATGCTTGCAACACATCATGCCTCAGATGAGAGGCTCCGGCCTTGTGAAAGGGTTCGCGCTGGTTTTCCTTGCTGCAATGAAGAGAAAATTTGAAAATCCCAAATGCCTTGTAGAATTCCTATGACCTTTTGGTAACTTTTTAGACACATGCACTTGCTAAGCTCTAATATGCATGTGGTCACTGAACTGGCACTCTTCAAAATTAAATAGACCTAATGCAAATTACTAATAATCTGAGAAAGCTTTGTGCTAAAGAGACTGTAGTAAAATTTCACAGGAGAATCCTCTTCTGCAGGCTATGTTAAATGGCCTTGTTAGACATTTGAGTATTGAGTGTCATTATGTAGTGATTTGAGAAGGACAGAAAAAAATCGTAAAACTGCTAGTAAGATTCTCACAGCAGATCTATTATGGCTAGTCTCTCTAGTAATAATTTAGAGTTTTAATTTTCTCAAGTGTCCCACAGGTTTACTATATCCAGCCAAACGGTTCACGGAAAAGTTGGCAGAATGGAAGCTTTTTATGACCTGTCCCCACTGGTGGCTCTTTATAGCTTCGTCCCCGCCTCCCCACAATACGTGTGTGCACACGCATGCACATACGTGTGCACGTCCACACAGACACACACCAGGAGTCTCAGGGAGCCATAGGAGTTTGTCAAGTCCTGCACAGCTCTCAGCTTAATTCATACCATTCAGAAACCAAGAGCATCTTGATGCAGGGTCTCTTTTTTCTTGGTTTTAAATATGTATGAAAAAACGAAACCAAAGGTGGATTGATTGATACAGAAGCTCAAAGAGTGATAGCAGGTGCCCGATTTGAATAGCCTTCCTGAAAAACCGCACCTCTGTCTCTGGGTTTTACTCATCAATCAATATCCATCTGTTTGAAAAGCGAAGCACCTGCTGAGAAGCTGGTAAGACCCCTGGCACAGAGTGTAAATACCCTGAACCTTGGGATTTGTATCAGCAGGCAAGGGGAAAAATATATTTGCTACTTAATCGGTGCAACGCAGACAAAGTTATCCACGCTGGGTGCCTGTCTCACGATTCGGAGCCATCTGGCGCTGACAAACGGGGACAGGAGGGTACGTGCCCTGGTGTCTCTGCCGCAGGGACGCGGTTAGCTGGCGGTCCTCGGTGTGCAGAGGGATGCTGGGGCTTTCCCGACCCCCGTGGGCAGAGCTGGCTGCAGGAGTGGTGGGGTGGGACGCCTGAGCCGGGGATTTTTCAACAGAAGTGTTGAAATTAGGTTCAACATCTGCAAAAACTCTTTGACAGAGCCTCTTGCAGCAAAGTCCCCAGAACATGAATTTTGACAAGGAAAGAGCCCATTATTATCACTGATGTTTCAACCATTATTTTATGAATATATTCAATGACAAGAACTAGCTTGTTTCCAAGACAACAAAATTCAAACCCCGTCCATGATTGCTCTAAAGGAGGCCTCCTGTCATTTCGTTCCTTTGAAGAAACTCACAATTTGATGGGCAAAATGCCAGAAATAATTAGACAGAATAGCACCATAAACCCCAATGGAAGCAAAATATCTGCTGTAAGAATTTCCCACCAGAAATCCTGAAAATCAAATCAAAGCCCGGATAAAATCTTTTCTGTTGAGTATATGAACGAAAAAAAAAAAAAAAAAAGAAAAGAAAAAGTGGGTGGGAGAAGACTATCCAGTTTTCTACCTCATCAAAGGGAATACAAAAAACTGTCTTTGTGACTTGCTTGTGTCTTCTCGTGAAATAATAAGTGGGCAGGGCAATCAAATTTAAAGCAGTATTCCCCAAAGCAAGGTCAAAACTGCTAGAAATGTTCATTTCATTTTTATTTGCTTTTCCTGCAAGGTACCCACTGTGGCTATAATTTCCCATTCTTTATGGGGAGATCAAAAGATTTGTGCTGTGCAGTGTAGGAATCAATTCAGTCATCCTGGCAGCACGCCAATCTTTATTACGTTATTTGTTAACCCGAGTTATTGCAGAATAGAATAACTGTTCCATGGGATAAATGAGGGAGTTTTTCTTGCTTCCTTGACCTTGATTTCCACGCTCGCGCCTTGTCCTCTCAGCACCCACATGCAGATAATGATTGTCTGTGTTAGAGTGAATGAAATATCACTGCAGATCCTGTGCCGAAGCAAATCGTTGATTCGGTGGCATGTAAGCTAACCAGTAGCCTGCATTGTTTGCCTTTGCACTGTGCAGCATAGACAGTCTCAGGTATTTCTTACAGTGGGTGAGAGTCTTCTCTCTTTACCAGCAGTAAAATCAGCCCCCGTGACTAGAGCTGTATTTGCTCTTTTCTTTCTACTAGGCCATTTCTGTAACACTTAAAAGCTAAATACATCAGTCAAGGGATCCTCCTTAGAATATTTGTGGGTTTTTCTAAGAAATCTTTCTCATTAGGTTTGTGAGCAGTGATGTATTTTGGTAGCTTTGGGGATGTGCATTAGGGGTAAGTTAAAACCAACTTGGAGTTTTGCCTAAGCAAGCATCACACTTTCAAGTCTACCAGTTCTGCATTGGGAATTTTTCACTTATATTTTCTCAGCAGAAAAACGCAGGCTTTGCACAGTCATATTTTTCATAGAGCAAATGGAGGCTAGGTTCTGTTTTGCATTGAACTGTTCTAATTCAAAACATGCTCGATGTCAATCAAATCAGGTAGCTTTGGGATCGAATCAGCATTCATCTGTGTTCCAACAAGAAGCTGCAATGACCTCAGCTAGTGGAAATTTGTGGGTGCTGTGCCCCACTGCTGCTCTGAACCTAGACTCTGTGGCCAGGTGCATTTCCCATGCTACACATTGCTCTCCAATCGCAAGGGCCGCGCTGGAAGTCATTGCCACGGGTTTTTGCGGTTGTGCCGGGGGACAGAGGTGGGAGGGGAGAAGAGAAAGCCTGGAGTGAGATGCTTAGGAGTCTAAGACAGACCTAAGCTTTAATTTCACTGAGATGAGGTAGCAGTATATTGATACGTAGCCTGCACTGTGAAATGTCAAACTGGGTTGAAGCCCTCCCCGGCTGATTTAATTCAGTATAACAAGTTTAGAGATTTTAGTAAGGGAGAGAGAAGAGGAACAAAACTTGGATTCTTTCAAAATGCTCTCCACTGCTAAACCCCAGATTTTGAACCCTATTTTGAAATAGAAATGATTGTCGAAATCTCAGGATTTTTCATGGGACACATATCCTTCATGAGAACGAATCCCAGTCACTGAGTTGCAGACCAAAGTTAATGGCATTAGTTGATACCAAAAAAGTGCAAAACACCAAAAAATGGAGAGTGTGGAGAGAACCAGGGACTGGGGAGTTGGTACATGCTCAGAAACAAAGAAGAGGAAATACCTGCCTTTTGTTATGTCTCCCCTAAGAGCCCCACGGTGGCTGGGGAAATCCAAGAGAGAGCAGCAGAGACAGACAGCAACGGCCGGGCTGCTGCCGCCCAGTGCTGCAAGCGTGGGCAGGGAAGGGTGGACACTATTGCGGTGTGTGGGAGAAGAGCGGGGGCAGGGTTTAGGGACCGTTCAGGTTTCCTCCTTTCGAGACTTATCTCTGAGGCTCTGCCGGGTCGAGGGTCGGATGCAGAAGTCGAAGGAGAGTCCTCTACCCGCCTGTCAGGGGCACGAGCTCGTCCTCCTGGCCAGATCCTGCAAACCTGCAAGAGGAGTCAGGTCAGAACTCAGACGTGGTTTGCCCTCGTGGCAGTCCCAGTCTGTCCCTGACGAGGCTCAGTTTGGGCTGTGCCAGTTGCACTGAGCAGAGCGGGGCATCCAGAAAACAGTACACATCCAGGCTTTGTGGTGGGCAGGGCAGGGCTGGGGAGAAAAAGATTCTCTGCCTTCACCAAAAGGCCCAGTAAAGGGCCCCAAATGCTGCTTTTCTGAGTGTTTTTTCCCATTCTGCTCTTCCATAGTCTGATGCTATAATCTGAAAATACCTCTGCCTCACAGTAGGTTGAGACAAAGGTGTTTACAAAAGCACCAAGCCTGAGAATCCAGCCACCCAGCATCAAAATGGGAAACTTAAATTCATAAGCTCCCTCCTTTAAACTGATGGAAATGGATCCAAACAAAACAAAGCAAAACAAAAGCAGTAGGTAAACATGTTGGAATGTACAATGGATAATGGATATCGAGGGATGGTCTAGTCATGCATGCTAAACAGATACATTTATGAGTATAAATTTAATTAGCATCTGGAAATTAACAAGACTAGAAAGAAGGGCAATGTGTTTTTAAGTGAAGGCGATGAATAGGTACTGTTTGGTGCATATAGATAAATGAGGATTTAATTTGTAAGACATAATGAGCCAGGTGCCTATAAAATAATTTGTGGGGTTTTTTTTCTGCTGGATATCACAGAAGATAATGGTGTAACACTTCAAGGTCAGTCTGTCTCTACCTGTTCATCTCTCTTTGGGGGAAATATTTTTTAAAATAACTAACTCAAATTCATTTCCTTTGCTTTGTAAACTTCTGTTTGGTGGGGGTTTTTTCATTGGTTTTGGTTTTTTTTGTTAATTGAGGAAATATATGTCTTTGCTAATTTTACGTTCAAAAAACAGCCAGCCTTTGTCAAAGAAGGATTTAGTTGCTGCTCTGATTTTCATTCTTCAATCTGTACATTGGCTGAGGGAGGTTCCTGTGGAGAAATACTAGTCCAAGACTATGTCCCCTATGTGTGCCCATGTGGGAGTGGGGATGCATATCCAGAGGAACTGTTATTTCATAATTTTTGAATCTGCAAACATTGCTTTAAAAACAGAGCATCGCTTTAAAAACAAAAGCATTGGTTTAAAAACAGAACTTTCTGGGTTTCTTTAAAAAAAAAAAAAAAGTTAAACTGAGTACTGTATGATGCTGTGAATTGCCTTTTTCCTGTCACCTATAGGACTTTCATCCATCTCCTTAAGCATTTCAGCAGAGACTACTACCACTTGGACTGAAAAATTAATGATAGCAGGAGATCCTGTTATCCCAGTGATGGATAGGACTGTAAAGGTTACATGTTGGGTCTTGGTGATGTTCAGTGGAGTGAGGGAAGATTAGGGCAGTCTTTTTTTCTGTTTTCCCATATTTCTCGGAGCGCTTCTGCTGTCTCTGGGTGTTGGGGTGTAAGCAGCGCAGACCTTGTTGCTGGGTAGCAGAGTCAGCCTCTTTGTCTCCATACTGCTTTTCAAAGTGCTACAGCAGCTTTTTGGATTTCCAGCAAAAATTAGGGTGCTTGCTTGTCTGTTTATGCATTTTCTTACAGAGCTGCTATTCTTCAGAAAAATGGAGAAGAGAGAAGGTTTCTCTTTTCAGCTGCTAGCCAAGCAAAGCACAAGTGAAATTTTATGAGAGAAAGTAAAGGCATTTTTCTTCAAACCAAATGTCATAAGGCTACTGCGAGTAATAGCTGCATGCAAATTTATTCAGGAGGAAAGATTTCTCTCTCTCTCTTTTATAAGGAAAGGTATTAAGTACCCTACGTAGGCATTGCTCCCAGAGCCTCATGCAGTCAGTAACTAACTTTACCTTGTACAGGAATGAAAGGGATTCCACCGGGAGTGCAAAGGACTTGAGAAAGACGAGTATTTTGATCAATTTTTGAGTGTATACTTTTGGATTAACACACCAGTGATGAACATATCTGCTTTAAATGGCCTTGTGGTGGTGAGGGAAGACCGAACACCCTCTCACTGACAGTTCTTTGCGTTGTGATAAATTTAACGTGGCAGTAAAGAAGGGTTTACATTTGTACAAACGTCTTTTATGAACAACAGTTTCCATCCATTTAATAATGACCCCGCTTTTCTCATGAGAATAGCACCATTACCAATCTGTTGGTATGGTTTCTGCAGTGCGAGACGGCACTTCCAGCCGTACTTAATCGTCTCGCCCATCTGCGGAGCGCGAGGCTTGCTGGAAGACACCTGCTTTCTCAAATTTTGTTTTTAAGGATCAGATCCATTGTGGTTGATTGCACGAGGCCTGTTACGTTGGTTGTGTTTTAGGAGAAAGATAGGTAAAAGCCAGGCTTCCTGCGAGGCATGCGACTTAGCAAAACCAGCCTCTAATTAAAAACCCAAAAGGTGCGTGCACAAAAAGCCCACGTGCAAACATCTCTCTCTTTGCATAAAGTATTAAAGTTCAGTAAAGGATTTGTCATAAATTGAAGCTAATGGTTAATTTAATATTGCTTCATGCTCTTTTGGATATGGAGAGTATCGCCTAGATTTGCTAGGGTTAACATAAGCAGGGAGGAATTGAGACATCGTCTGTGGTGTAGCCCATGAAGGCTTTGCTTTATTTCAACTTTTTTGGTTTTTTTTGTCTGGGAAAGCCCCAGAGTTTCAAGATGGACTCAGGATTGGCAGGCCAGTTTTTGAGTTTGGAAATGTTTCATGGCTTAAGGTCTGCCAAATTACTGTCATTCGGCCAGGTCCTGTGAGTCAGGGAAGCCCGTACCTGTCTCCTCCCCAGGCCAGGCCAGCCCCCTTGGCACTGCCGGCCTGTGCAAAGGCACCATGGAGCCGCTGGCAGCCCCAGCGTCTCTGTCCTCAAATCTCCTGGCAAGTGGCATTTGCAAGGCCACCTAATTCCTCCTCATGGCTAATGAGCTACTTGCTGCTTTAGCGTAAGACTGACTCCAAAGAAATGCTTGGGGGAGAGATTGCCAGAAGGCTTTCATAGGCTGGCCCACCCATGAAAAAATCTGATTATAGGAAAAGCGAAAAATTCCTCAGGGTGACCCTGAGAGCATCGGGGTACAACAAGCCCTGGGGTACTTTGTGTTTGCTAGGCAAGGCAGTAACAGCAAATTTGTTTGAGGACCTGACCCAGGAAAAGAGTTTGTGGCCAAGAATTGTGAAATGGGAGTGACTGCGGGGTCTCTGTCCCGGCGAGCAGCGTCTGCCGCACCAGCAGCACTGCCAGCAGCTACACCATCACAGTGGGCTGCAGACCCTGCTCAGGAGAGGCCGAGGACCGAGTTGTCCGGGAGCAAGGCACCTGGAGAAAGCATTTTGTTAAGGGCTGTATCAGCCGCGTTGCTTTCCAGCAAGTGTGATTCATTTCTTTATGCCTTATAGAGCGCCAGAGGACAGGTTAGGTACTGACATCTACTTCCCTTACCCTCCTGAAAAGTGTGTTTTAAAGCCAGAACTTTGTAAATTATCTCTTGTCCAGTTTCTCCTTTCACTGGGCTTTACCTCTGAACATCTGGCTGGCCAGAGAAGGGTCCCTGCACTCTCCCTCTGCCATGGGGAGCGAAAAAGCTCCAGTTTCCCCTTTGCAAATAGATGTTGTAGAAGAAGTTTCTTCTTACTCAATGGTTATGCCATCCTTACTGCTGCATGAAGAATACCTGGCCCCCTTGCCCCCAGTATCCCCCTGCCACCTTCTAAATAAACACTTTTATCTAGAAGGTGTACCTTACATGATCATATGTGCGAGTTGGTATATGTGCTCCTTAACATTTTTGTGCATTTCTGAACTTCAGGTCTGGCAGTAATAGGACCCTAGAAATCCAAGAAGTCTTGCCATGTAAGATAGGATTTTTTACACCTAATTATACAGACCTTGGAGGTTCATATAAACTTTGGGTAAAAATGCCAAGGTGTACTTATCTATGCCTGAGCTTTGGAACTGTATGCCACCAATTTAAACAGGACTGCCACACAAGCCGGGGTATGGCGATGCTGGACTAGTGTTGTGTGAGGGGGACTCTGATCCTGCACCCATTTCTGTAAATGGTAAAAGCTCACATCGACTAGAGCAAGAGGGGATGAGGGTAATGGTCACCAGAAATTACTAATAACATCATGGTATTAGCACTGACAGCTGCTGAAACTTCCTTTTATCGAAAAGGTAGCTTCTTCCTGCTAAGAATAAAGGTTTTACTGGGCTGTGAAAACCTAGGGTGGAGGGTTAAAAGAAAAACCCAGAAAGAAGGTTTGGCTGTTGAGTTAATAGATTTTCTGTTCCCTTTCTGTTGGCTCAGATTGCCAGCAAAGCCTCAGGAACAGCGATGAATACTCTCTGTAACGTTAGCTCCTAAAGCGATGCTGTGGCACATCCCAGTGCTTGCACCGCGAAGGCAGGGTAGGAGCAGGCTGGTGGCACTGCCCCTCTGCCAGACCCTGCTGCGATGGAGCGCCTGTCCCCTGCCGGGGTCTGCCACCCAAAAAGGCTGTAACAGGATAAATAGGTTTATAAGTGAACCACATGTGCAAGCGTCTAGTTAGCTACACTAAAGGAAAGTTCAGGGTTGACTTGCTCACAGTCTACAAGACAAAACTGAAGTTAGCCAAATTCAAATCAAATTCATGTAGGTTGTAGTGGAATTCCCATCAGTGGAAATTTTTTAAACCTAGAGTGTATATTTCTAAAAAGCTGTTATTTAGTTCAAATGGAATCCCAAGAAAACCTGTAAGAGACCTGTGTTATTTTGGGACATCACAAAAAAAGTCCACATCTGTAAATTTTAGTGTCTGTGATCTCACATGAGCTGGTTGCTGGCTTGTCTTTGGCAAGCAGGAGGGATAGGAGCGTGCCGGGGTTTGTCTCTGTAGTAGAATACTGAATGAATTACAATATTTAATAGTTCTGTAGGGAGGCAGAAGGGTGTAAATGGACATGAAGGAAACTAACATTATCTTAGTCTATGAAAGAAGCACTACAGTAATAGGAAATAATAGGCTAGTAAATTTGACTTCAGTTGCAGGCAAGTTCCTGGAGATTTTAAGAGCTGAGATCACAAAATATATGGGGAATTGTGCTCTGATAAAAGTTACCAATGCGGCTTCAGAGGGAATATGCTTTATATGGCAAGGCTAGGAAAGTTATTTTGTGAAGCTCATGGAGAGGAAAAAAATGTGGTGAAGGAAAAGAAAACAAACATAAACCACTTGGATTTTGCATTAGGTCAAATAACAGTGGCTAGGACTGAGAAAAGGGACCCATTTCTGAAGATGAGAGACCCATATGAAGACCACAGATAAGCAGAAGAATAAGAGTGGGTAAAAAGGTATCAAAGAAAATAGAAGGATGATCCTTAAAGAAGAAATTTTCCATTTAGTGTGCTAAGGGCGGGTTTAAAAGTGCTTGGTGCTAGTTAACCCTCTCCACACTGATGGCAAGTGGAAGTTCACTTTTAAAGGAAATGCTGCCAGATCAACACTGAGCACCTTTGGAAATTCTGTAAATGTTATCTGGGTCCTTTGAACTGAAAATACTTCTCACATTGCAAGAAACATGACTGTAACCTAGGAAAATGGCAGGTGAAGAGGATTTAGATTAGCCTCCCTCTACAGGCGTACAGAATTTGCAGCAGGTGCAACTGTATCTTAAAAAAAATAATCCATTGCCTCTTCCACCCGCCAAACAGAACTACAGGCCAGAAGGTAATAGATAGGACAAAATGGGGTGTGCATGTGGGAATTGTGGCTTTACGAGACTTTTATTGGATGCCTGATGGAACAAATTCAAGACTCTTGCTTTCTGCTCAAGATTTACAAATAGACTGTAAAAGGTATGACTGGAGAATATTAAGATATAGATCAGGGTCTTTTGTTCCCTACATGAGAGCTGATCCATGGAAAGCAGCAGAACTCACATGAATCCCCCTCCAAAATGTGTACTAGTATTAAGTCCATCAGTGTTGATTCCAGTGATGATGTTTTTTCAGTATTCCAAAACAGACCAGAAACCGTTTAAAACAAGCCATTAATGACCACAATTACAAGCTGAATCAAATTACTGGTGGACTTCAGATCTCATTTCTACCCACGCCACTCCTTTGTTTGCATCTCCATCCACACATCACGTTCATATTTTTTATTCAACAAATTAAAATTAAAACAGGCAGGAGAAGTAATTCTACCATGTGCTTTTATTCAATCTTGTGCTCTTCCATGTAAAAGAAATATAAAGATGAACAAGAAATTTATTATTCTAATAGTGAGGTTATTTCCTGGACTCAGTCTCTCATCCTAGTGAGACTTACTATGCAGCCAAACCACTAAAAGCTGTTAGAAACCATTGCAGAGGGAACTAGAGGGGAGCTGGACATCAGAGATTGACCTGTAAATAAATTGCAGTTCTGGACTGTGCATGTTTACAGGTAGACAGGTTAATTGTGTGTTGCCCGCAGACAACCTACTTGCCACTCTTCACACTCTCGTTCCTACCAGGGCATTGCTGTGGAGCAGGCAACCTCCTATCCCACTGGTGGCCAGCAGCTGCTGATTTCTCCCTGGCTTCTTGAGGCTGTTGATAGACATTTTATCTTGGGTCTGGCAGCATGATCAATGCAGGAGTGGTGGTAGGGAGACATTAATTCAAACCAAATCACTGCTCTGATTTAGCACACTGAAATGGTTGTATACTACACAGACTCCCTGGAGCAATTATTCAGGATCCTCGTCATCTGTGGTGAGTATGTTAAACCTTTCTGAATTTTATTTGGGCCATGTTTTACCAGTGGAAGCTCTCCATCACGGCTTTGATTGCCTGCACCTTACAATGGCCATGAATTGCACGTCAGTCATCTGCGCTCTGTGAAACCATGGTAGCTTTTTCAAAGATGCACTCTGCCTGCATCTGTGTGAACAACAGACCTGTGTGAAGTATTATCTACCTTACCAAGTCACTAAAAAGAAATAAGTACAGTCTCAGCCATAACATAAAAAAGCTGACCAGAAAAGAGAGGATTAGTGGTGACAGAGCAACTATTATGGCTCTGCAACCAAATGAATGGTATAGGAGCACAATGTATATGACTCCCTCTGTTCCAGCTCTATATCTTGTATCTGTGGAGCAACGTCCAACACAAGCATAGCTGAAACACGGCAGATTATAATGCTTGGCATAGCTACCCAGCTGGGGAAAAGCAATGAGTAATACAGACTCTGTATTGGCATAAACGCCACTGCTTGTTTCAAATTTAAACAGTATTTTGACCTTCTCATCACAGAGGCTTCATTTTCTGATTTCCTTTTTAGCTTTCTCTCTTTTTTTTGTTACTTGAGTTAGATCTGTTGCAGCACTCACGATAATGATTTGAACTGAAAATTAAGACGTTTTGACTGATAAACATTTAAGCTGAATATGTGAATTGATTTTGCAAGCTGGGACATTCATATCCCTGCTAATTCTTTAGAAGATCAGAAAACCAGTATAATTTCATAGTTATATTTATGGCTATGTAATGCCTTGTACACTTTCCCAATATGTCTAAAATATCATTATGAAAGTCAACATTTCTGTAGAGTTGAGAAACATGAATGAGAAAGGAAATGTTTGTGTAATTCAGGTTATGTGTTTATATTGGGCTTACTTTTTAATAGTTGCAAAGTGCTCACGGAGCTGTTTGAAGCCGATGGGAGATGAAAGTGCTCAGCAGTGCTGTAGCTTCGTTTGAGTAACCTGTGAACTTTTCAGGCAGGAAATAAAAGAAACTTCTTGTTTTGTACAGTTCCTAATTGAATTGTGGAATTTTTTTTTTGACTGGGTGGAGACCAAGAGTTTAAATGGGCTCAAAAAAGGATTAGACACTCTTTTGGAGGGGTAGGTCAATTGGTGGTTGTCAAGCACAGCGAGACTAATGCAGCTTCTGAGTGAAGAAGTTCCCAACTACCCATCCCCAGGAGCAGAGACGGTGGCCGGGGAGCCAGCAGCTGCCTGCCCCTGCCCCGTCGGAGTGCTCCCTGCCTGGGGACCTGCTCTCGGTGGTGTTCGCTGCGGGAAGCTGCCCGCACGCTTCCTCTGCTGCTGTGCTGAACAGGCCATGGGTCACACGGATAAGGAGTGGCTATCTGTCCCCATCATTCATAATGAAATTCACCGTGTAAAGGGCAGAGCTCAGCCAAGAAGTAAAAGCAGGCAATTTCAGATTACTTATGCACCGTTGTAATAAATGCTGCAAACGGCTATAAAGTTGGGTTCTGCTGCTTGACCCAATGTTATTGTTAACTCTGTCAAAGAAAACTGTTGCTTAGTTCTCTCGTACTTGGTAATTAGTTCCTACAAATACTTTTTAAAAACAACTTTATATTAAAATAGCTATGGATATATGTTGGAAATTTACCTGAGAATTTTGTTGAGGGGGAAAAAAAAAGGAAAGATAAATTCTGGGCAAAGCCATGGAGAATATCTGTGCATAGGCACAGGTACTACAAATACAGAAAAATTAAACCTTGGCCTTTATCATTATCAGGTTTTTAAAATCTTCATGAGGGCTTTAACTGAAGGGTATTTCTTTCTAGACAAGTGATTGCACCTTGTCGTGGTTTAACCCCAGCCAGCAACTAAGCACCATGCAGCTGCTCACTCACTACCCCCCCGCCCCCCAGTGGGATAGGGGAGAGAATTGGAAGGAAAAAGGTAAAACTTGTGGGTTAAGAACAGTTTAATAGAACAGAAAGGAAGAAACTAATAATGATAGTAATAACAATAATAAAATGATAATAATAATAGAAGGATTGAAATATACAAAACAAGTGATGCACAACGCAATTGCTTACCACTTGCCAACCAATGCCCAGTTAGTTCCCAAGCAGCTATGTCCCCAGGCCAACTCCCCCCAGTTTATATACTGGGCATGATGTCACATGGTATGGAATACCCCTTTGGCCAGTTTGGGTCAGCTGTCCTGGCTGTGTCCCCTCTCAACTTCTTGTGCCCCTCCAGCCTTCTTGCTGGCTGGGCATGAGAAGCTGAAAAATCCTTGACTCAGTATAAACACTACTTAGCAACAACTGAAAACATCAGTGTATCAACATTCTTCTCATACTGAACCCAAAACATAACACTATACCAGCTACTAGAAAGAAAATTAACTCTATGCCAGCTGAAACCAGGACATGCCTCAAGTTCAGTCTACAGAAAAGAAAAAAAAATTATTCTTTTTTGGAAATCGCAATATTTGTGTCATTGCTATAAAATCCTATAGAGCTGTCCTTTTTTTTAATTTTTATTGACCTGTGACTTGATGTGATATAAAACCTCAAAATGGAAGATACTTTCTGGAGTTTGGTGTCTGAGGTGAGTTTATTGTGAAAATTAGATAAGCATCTACAGCATCTATGTTGAGCCAGAGTAGCTTTGATAATATATATGTACGTGCCCACACTTCATACAGTCTTCAAATTGTTTTGAATGCTGTCCGCCAAAGCGCACACTCAGTCCACCAGACGCTTGCTCCTCAGTACAGAAAAGTGGGATTTCAGTGGCACCTGAGATGGTTTTAAGTCTGCTGGTTAGTTTACAGGGACACACGGTTAGAGTAACCCAGCTGTCCTGATTTTAAAAAGCTGTGAAGCTGCAACAGAGCGTGCAGGACCAGGGGCAGCCCTACCCCAAAGGAGTCAAGTTTACTGTGGGACAGTTGTGTCTCAGTCGTCTCATGCTTGGGCACGGCAGCCTGTTGGTGCACAGTCCCTTCCGCTGAAAGACGCAGCCTGCTCCTGCGCGCGCAGCTTCCACGGTGCAATTTTCTTCAAGTTTCTGTCTCAAGATTTACCTCCTCTGTTCGCACGTCCACGGGCTTCAGAAACCAACCAACTGGTTGCTTCAGAAACCAACTGACCCTTTTCTTGTAGCAGCAAGCTCTGCTCCCTCTCCTGGGAACTCTTCTGGCTGCAAACACAACCAATTTGAGTCTGCTGTACAGCAGGGATGTTTTCTAACTCTATGGGGGCTTGTTTGTCTTTAGCTTTTTGCTTTCTCCAGCATTCAGAAATAATTAACAAGTAATGAACAGAAAATAAAAGGTCCTTGAACAGCACAGCAGGCAGGGTAGGCTACAGCACTTCTGTTCTGGTTCTTCCTTTATTTTGTGATCATGGGGGAGTTGCGCTGCCTCTTTCCCTCCCAGCCTTTATCTGCGTTATTTGTTCAGACATTGAATATCCAATGTTAGGACCTGTCTCTGCTGTATCTGTACAGTGCCTAGATCAAATGAGCTCAAATTTTTAATGTAGATTCCAGGCTCTAATGTTGAATAGACTGGATTC
This sequence comes from Aquila chrysaetos chrysaetos, assembly GCF_900496995.4. Lineage (NCBI taxonomy): Eukaryota > Metazoa > Chordata > Aves > Accipitriformes > Accipitridae > Aquila > Aquila chrysaetos. The sequence goes on from NC_044005.1 coordinate 29,838,850, forward strand.
ACAGGCTGCACCTGCACTATTCTGAAAGAGTGATCTTGATGGAAGATGATCTTGGCAGAAGCTGGCCGAGCTGAGGGGCATGTTTCTGGCATGCTGGTTAATGCGGAGGAGATGTCTGGCTTTCTAGCTTGCTTAGTAGCTGACTTGCTACCCCCTGCACCACCTCTGAAAATGAGTTGATGACCAAGAGCCAAACACAGGAGTATTTTTATGGATCTTCTTGTTCAGGAGAGAGTAACTAATGTGGGATACTGTTAAAGGTGGATGATCAACTGGTTGATGGTAACATGGGTGCATCTATCTGAAAGCTATTGATATTGCTGAGAACATCCAGAAAGGATGTTTCAAGTACAAAGTTTTACTATTTTTGTAGCAGAGTGAGCTTCTGGGTGTCACAATGGGCATTATATCTGTAAGAGGTGAAGCTGGTTTTAGTCTCACTTAGCTTTAACTCAGAGGAGAAGCCAAAAGCAAATATCTTAACTGCATTTCTCACCACAAGTGGAAGCACCTGTGCATGCAAGTCACTCTGCCCTCTTTTGCTTGAACTCCTATCTTGAGGGCTTAATCCTGCAACCCTTCCTAACATAGATGACTTTCTCTGCTGTGGGATCATCATATGCAGGGAATTTTCAGGTGCAGAGCCTCTGTTCACATTTACAGCACTGTGAGGACTCCGGACTTTTGATGCCACTGGTGACAACAAGATTGCTTTGATTCACCTATCACCAGGTATGAGGTAGGCTAAAATACCTTGTTCCACAGGGGCAGCACTTTTATAGCACGTGGGCTTTCTCCTTACGATGCTTAATTTTTTTTCACATGCTCTTTCTTCATTCATCTGGCTGTTTGGCTCTCTTACCATCCACTGGAAAGATTTCTCCCTTACAGTTTATTGGTACCTACAAGTATAAGACTTCCTCTTGAGCTGCATGCAGTTCATTTTTAATATGGAATAACGTATACTGAAAGCACTTACAAGTGTTCCGAGCCTGTGATTCTTAATTGTGCTGTGTGTATTTTGTGAAATACCGCTATCCCTCACACCCTTTTTGCTTGCAGAGTTACAGTGTGTTATGTGGTAGCAATAAATGTTAAATAACCTGCCCGCCACCCAACCCCACTTTGTGGTGCTTGTATAATTACAGAGGCTTTCGGAAATCGCATTTCGAGGCTCTGATTTGATGGCAACACGCGAACATTTCACTGTAAACACTCTTTCATTACATGAGATTTCATTACCAGAGGTTTCTGCTCTAATATCCTCTTTCCTTTGAGGATCAGGACCAACATTACAGTAACCACATTGTTAGCAAGAGCAATGTGAGATTAAGAATGTGGACTCCATTGATCTGAGAGCTTCAGAGTAAGGGTGCTAAATGTTCCTTAATAAGTGGGAGCTCAACTTGGCTCTGTGCATAATGACTGCACAGAAGCATTTGAATTATGTTGCCTTGAGCATGGTAAAAAAAAAAAAAAAGAAAAAAAGAGCAGAGTAAGATTGATATCACATTATTCACTGTTTATTTATTCCTGTTATACGTGGGTAAGCTACTAATCTCACGTGGGTGTCTTCCCTGCAGAGGTGGTGTATGCTAGCTGCTGCTCTTCTGTGCATGAGGCTATGACTCCCCAGTGCCTCAGCGGGCTGAGTTTTACACTTGCAGCCAGTACTCAGGCTGGAAAACAATCACTCTTTATGGCTTGAAACATGCAAATATATGTCAAAGACCAGGCGTGCGACCACTGAGCATGTGAAAAGCCATGGACCCCTGCAGCTCCCTGCGCATGGCGCGGGCAGTTTTACCAGCTGTGCAATGTAGGAAGTGCTGAGTGCCGATGTTAGATCCGCGTGGGCTTCAGCAAAATGCCCTTTGCACCAGCCCGGTGTTGGGCCCACAGGGCTCTGCCTCTTTTACAAAGCTATTGAAAACAGCTCTCTTGTCTCCTAATAAAACTCTATTAACATCCTTGTTACTCCAACATGCGCACCTTCATAATTAACAGCTCACAGATGCTGTATTTTCTTCCTTGATGTTTCCCTCCCCTCTATTTTTGCCTTGTTTCCTTTTGTGAGTTGGCGAGGCAGTGCTGAGCTTGGTACTAGCTTCCCTTGACAGTAAGCATTAAGCTGTTGCAAGCGTCTCCCTCAGCCTGTTAATTATCTTGGAATAATTCATTAGTGAATGCGCTTGCTTTATGCCAGCTACATTTCATTGGTGAAACCCAGGTCGAGCTTGTGCACCTCCTTCCAGCCATGGCCCCTGCCCGTGGTGCCAACCGTTCCATTCAGCGGAAGAAATTGTTTTCCAGTTCATGCGTTGAGGAAAAGACTCGGTGGTATTAGTGCAGGGCAGGGAGGGCCGCTGCCACCCTGAGCGGCGGGCGCCGAGCTGGTGCCGGCTGGCGTGACGTTTCGAAGGTAGGCTGGGAAGCACTAATTGGGTTTCTCTGTGGTTATGCACCCCAGGCACGCCGGGCATTTTGCGTCACATAGCCGCTGCGTGTTAGTTTCTGTGCTTCAGCTGCTTTAGTAAGTTTGCACATTTGGGTTGTCAATGTTTAATGCAACACAGATTTTTGAGTAGGGTTGAGTGAAAGCTACTGCTAACTCTGGATCAAGGCAGGCTGGAGTGCAGATTCTCCTGAGACCACATCCCACTTTTTGGGGCTGACCTCCTGGGTTTTGATCAACTGCATCATCTATAGCCTTTACACCGATTTAAAGAGTTTTCCCACCTTTTTTTTTTTATTTGCTTGAGGTCCTGATTCCATTTCTCTAGAAGCTACTACACTGGCACAGCTTGGAGTTAATTTGAGATCTGTCCCATGGGAGCCACTTTTGGGACTTGCTTGAGTCACCTAGAGCAGGAAAAGCCATGGCAGGTGGCCTTGTATAAAAAGATGGGGACAAAAAGTCAGGAGAGGTCTGAGACTGTGACTCAGCCTCCGCAGGCAGCCTCACACAGAGCTCTGGAGCCACTGTCCCTTTGGAAACATATTTTGATTGTGCAAGGCTGTGGGGTGCAGCCTTCCTGCCTCCTCCTCCTCCTCCTCCTCTTCCTCTTCCTCCTCCCAAGACACTGCCACTGACTCACCCTGGTTCCTGCAGCAGAGCCGCTTTCCTGGAAGTCAGAGGTGGGCACACAATCTGTTTCACAGGTGCCATATTGGCTTTTAAGGGAGCCTCTCTTTGTCAAACTCCTTGTGATCAGATGTGGTAGGTTCAAAAGCCCTTTGCGATGCCTTGGGACCTCTCCCCTTCACCTCAGAGCCATTCAATCTTTCTGCAGCCCCGTATCAAACTGCTGCATTACAAAGCGGAGCAAAGGGTGGGATGTATTGTACACACATAATTGCAGCTTAGCTTTTATCCTAAATATGTATATATTGTTTTCAAGTCCACGTCAATGAAGAAGTTCTAACGAAACCTAAAAATACAAGGAGCATTGACCTTCAGGAGATGTTTGCCATCCCAGCAGCTCAGCTCAGTCTGCGTCTGCTGCTGCTTTTCCTGGCTGCAGACACAGAGAGAGGCTGAAATGAGCAATCAGCTTGTTTATGGCAGGTTTTAGTGCTTCACTAGTATAATAAAAGAGGCTTTCGCAGAAGGGATTTGGTTCTCGTGTGCTTCAGTGTTTTCTGCTCCGTTTTGCTCCATAAAACCCAGGCTCTTGTTTACAAGAATTAGCAGCTTCCCAAGGTTTCTGCTGATTTTGAGGAATCAACCCCTTGCAGCTATGTGACACCACGATGCAGCTCCCACTCCACCCCGTGCTTGCAGAATGACTGTTCCCTACGTGCGGTTGAGCACTTGGATTAAACACCTGCACAAAACAATTGGCACAACCCAAAGGGCTGTTAGAGGCTCCATATCCTGTTTGGGAATCACTTCAAGTGAAATTAATGATTCTTCTCTGCACGTAGACTTTTTAAAAAGAAATGTGTTTTTATATGTGCAATTAATCCGAAGCGGTCGGTGTGCACTCTATACTGTTACACATCAGTAAAACAGCAACTTTATGGCTTTTAATTCCACAGGGTGTGTAGCGTTTAAGACAACAGCGTTTAAGACAAAATCCTCACATAGGTGGTAACTGTGACACATACATATCCCCCTGTCCACTTACCCTTTCTCCATTTTGGAACGAGGGGCAGAATGTCTTATTTGAAAGGCATTTATGTATGTGGTCCCTGCATTACATAAATATTGTATAGAGCTAAATTATTTTCACGGCAGAGATTGAAATAAAGAAAATTTACAGTAGACCTTGTGTGCTGATTCACACAGTGCTACCAGCTCTTGTGATATTATCACAAGTCTTGTGATACTTGATACTCTGTCTTAAAGCTCCAGGCTCTCTCATCATGTGATTGTTTGAATCTCAACTCTTGTTTAAAAAAAAAAAAAAAAAAAAAAAAAAAAAAAAAAAAAAGGGCCCATCTCTCTCTCAGCTGTAGAGAAAAGCTTGAAATAACATTTCACACCCTAAGAGCCAAAACATCAGGAGGCAGGTAGTTTTCCCAAATACGTATTTTTTTTCTGTCTCTGGATTTTTTGAAGTCCATCTGACTTTTATTTGTTTGGAGCTTGATTCTGGGTTTTGAGAGGCTGGGTTTGGTGTCAGGAATGGCCAACCTATGTTATGTTTGTGGTTTGATGCTTCAGATGCAGGTAGAATTGCTTTATTATAGCACGTAAATTTTGCGTAGAGGGATGTTATTTTAATACATATAATTGCTATGCTGTGGGTTGCTTTACCACAGCCCACTTCACACTGAACCAGTGCTTATCCCAGGATCTTCTAAATGCATAGGAGCAATTAAGTTTCTTTTGGTCTGGCAAGTAATTTAGCAAATCATAGAATCATAGAATAGTTTGAGTTGGAAGGGACCTTTAAAGGTCATCTAGGCCTACCCCCAAATAATAGTCTCCATACAGAGATGACCTGGGTTTTGTGCTGCAGAGAGTTCTCATATCTGTGTCAACCAGCTAAGCGTAAGTATAATGAAACCTGGTGTACTGCTTCTGCATATGTGGTCCAACAAGAACAGTAGTATTTAAAGGCTACATTACAGCAGTAAAAATCTATAGTTCAATTTTTAGCTGAAATCTAATTTCTACATTTTTACTTTTCTTTCTTGCAGTTGTGGTTCCACTGTGCTAAAAAGAACTGCATAACAGAAATGCAATTTTAGTTGAATATTTAAAATAAAACTGAACCGATGGACCCCCTAACACTGTTTTAGAATCAAGCTATTAAAATCCAAGGGCACTCACAAATTGGCTGTTTCTTGTGAAGAAGCAAACCTGCCTGTCATATGTTACCAAACTATTTTCTCAGCCCAGTCTAAAGGCATTTTGCCCTTTTTACACTAAGCTGGACTGTGCAGTCTGTCAGTGCACTAGACATGCTGCTGAAGCCACAAAATATTTATATACAGATAGTGGAATAACCTGTCTGATTCAAGTTTTAAATCAGGAAAGGCCTGTAGATGGTGCTGTAATCTAACTGGAAAAAACAGATTTTACATGAGACTGGATGGAGTTTTCTTAATCATTCTCAGAAGTTGAACTCAGATCTATTTTGACTAATTTCATACCTGCAGGATTTTGAGCTTTAAGTAACCATGGCAAGCTCAGTTCGCTCGAGGTGAATAGGTATAGAAACCTGCAGATAGACTCAGGTGCCCTGGCACACCACCTTCACCATCCTCCCCGTACCTTGAGCCTCACCTCACCAGTTTGGCACCATGAAGATTTCAGAGAAAATTGTGCCATTGACTTACCTACTTACTGTAGTCTCAGAAAGGGCTGAATGCCCTAAAAATTCAGGGCTTTTGCATAAGGATAGACTTTCTCCAGGAGAAGGAAATGGGCAAACAAACACAGGCAAATGGGTAAAAGAATGCAAACAAAATTATTTGGGTTTCCCACCAGCCTCATTTTTCACCGACTTGGCCTTCCCAAGAAGCCTCCCAGCTCTAACATACAGCTTACATCGCAGCGGGCTCAGCTGTGGATGTCCTGCCTGCAGGAGCTGTGGAGTGCCAACTTTACCAGTTAAGCAGATTTTAGGAGAAATAATTTTGCCAAAGAGTTGACTCTGTGTAATTACGAGCCTCCCTCAGTAACTACAGGCTCGGTGTCTCCCTCCCTGACTGTGAGTTATTATTGGATTCTTTACTCTCTTTCATAAACTGCTGATTGGTGGCAGATTGTTTAGCAGCTGCCACCTGCTATAGTGCTTGTTGAATAAATTTCCCTTTTTAGTTCTAGAATAGCCTTGGTCTGCTAACAGCTCTGGAGGCATTTAAGGGGGGAAGGGACAGAGATAATGTTTTTTTTGGCAGGGTTCACTACTGGTCCAGTGCAATTCTTCTGTGAGTCTTGGGCCCCAAACCAGTAAAGCATGTAAATATGCATTTTAAGCGTGAATAATATCCTCTCTGTTCAGGGAGGATTTAGACATGTGCCTAAATTCTACCCAATTTTCCAGGATGTAAGTGCTCTCCTGACCTGCAGTTTTTGGTGGTCTGGAGCCAGGCTTGAGTGCTCCACTGAAATAGGGCTTTTGTGAATCCTAAATGGCCATTAGAGGTTGTTCTGTGATTGAGACCATACTTGAATCCCAGAGAGACTATGTAATGCCTAGTAATTTAAGGAGAAACTGTAGGGAGAACACTTGTCTTTTGAGGATATTTATTTTGGGATACTAAAGTGGTGGAAGACACTGATGCTGGAGGAGAACACTGCTCTGCAGTCTCATCTCAGCACAGGGAGCGTTCCTGTGAGCTCCGCTCTTCGTGCTAACCTCAGTGGGTGCAGAGCTAGTTGCCATCTGTATCTGCAAAATCCCTTCCTCAGGGAAGATCCTGGTGACTTTGAGTGCAAAGGGAAATAGTGGAGATGTAGCAGCAGGCTTCTTAAAAATGCTATGTAACAGGAGGGTGGCAGGAGGTAAGGGATGTCTGAGGAGACACACGGTTTTTCCCCTGCAAGTTTCAGTATGTCTTGGCTGACAGAGTGAATCCTCCCAGTAGGTTCACCCCACTCAAAGCAGCTTTGAGCCCACTTCCAGGAAAAAGTAAAGCATTTGTTTGAGGAGGAAATTTGAATTTTTCCAGCAGAAAATCCAAGAGGAAGGAGAAAATTAGCATGCAGCTTTCCACATGTAGGTGACTGGCCAGTGCCTTCCTTTTGGCCATCTGTCTGTGGTAGGAACCGAGGCTGTTTAAATCAAGTAGGTGGCTGGTGTGAGCAACTGATGGATTCCTCTCTTGTAACAGCTGCTGTCGCTTTTGTCGGGGAACTTTTTTAAAAACAAGAATAGGAGGGGGTAGTGCCTGTTGTTCTGGCCAGAATCCAATTTGGGTAATTGCATTCTGCCTACCTAAAACTGTAATGGCATGTTTATGCTTCCCATCTCTGTAATGCCTGAGGATCCTTTGCTTGAAACTTGCTGTTTAAATATGAAGTTATTGGTTGAGTCATCAACATTAATTTTATTCTGTATTTCAATCAACAAATAATGGTTCTTATTCAGGCAGTACAGACCCTTCATAATAATGTTATTCTAGTGAATCCACACTAATAATATATTTTAATATATTATTAATATATTATTAATATAATTTCAATGAGAATGTCTCTTATGGCCTGGGTTTCAAAGATGTGAACACCCACTGACTTAACTTGCAGCTATTACTGCACAGCAATCTGAAAATAGGCCATTCAGATCTAGTAGTTCAAAAACATCATGAACTGTCTTGGATTAGTGTGTTACAACTGTCCCACATTTTTAGTTAAGCTGCTTCTTAAACCACATATATTTCAATTTACCGAGAAAGTAGCACTTAAACGAAGACCTAAATGAAACTTAATCAGTTATTTAATGTCTTGATCAAGACTACTGATTTTGAATCTCTGGACTTCCAGGAAGGTGTATGGAGCCAAGATCAGACTCACAGATTGGTTAGTTAGATTTCAAAAAAAACCCCAGAGGTTGCACTGAGCATATCTTCATTTTGATGCAGCTGTATGGAGGGAAACGCAAATGCGCATTTAGAGTTTGCAGGTAGATTTGATGCTGGTTTAAAACTTCGGTCCAAATTACAGACCAATATATGGATCTTAGTTTTAACGTGTCTCTCCAATGCATCCCACTGGGGGACTCGTTGGATGAACCATGCCTAGACTTGTCCTCAGGGAGTAGGTTCAGGTTGGGAACCTCAATGAAACATGGTCTTCAAAACAGCTTCTGTTGGAAGACTGTTCTCACACCCACTGAGGTCTCCACCAACCTGGGAAGTCCCTGCTGGGCAGCAGACCTCTCTCAAAGGGCCTAGCAGACTTTACGCCATGTCCTGAGCAATGATCCTGCTCCTGCAGGTGAAGCTTGGCCTGCGCACGGCTTGGGCCGTGGCTCTGAGCCGTCCCTCTCTTGGTGCCCGGGGAGACCCTCCTCTCGCACCTCCTGCCCCGTGGGGTTGGCACTAGGCAGAGACAGAGGTTCACATCTCTCTCCGAGGGTGGGCGGGTTGCAGGGTGGGCACTACTCTTCCCGCTCCCTTTCCAGACTTTCAGCCTCCTCACGCTGGCTGAGATTCAGGCAGTCAGAAAAGCAATCTGCATAAAAGAGCGAGGAAGCCTTTTTAAACCTGTCATCCTCATTCATCGATCAAAGATTATGATCCTACTTTCTCATTGTTTTATGGAGAGCATTTGTTTGTTTACTACTTTGGCAGCTATTGGTACATAAGCAATGCATATACTATAAATATACCCATTATCCGAAGGCCCAGCTCTGCGAGCACTGCCAGGCAGCGCGCTCGCTGCCATCAAGTTGATAGAAGTACTCCAAACAATAAGCACTGCGCTCAACAGGGTATTCATAATTCCGTCTTTCTTCGGCAGGAAAGACAAAAACATGAAATCTGTCCTATGCAGACACCTAAGAGAGAGGCCAGTCATCCACTGCTGAAACGCGTTGGTGAAGGACAAGTGGGTGGAAGGCAGCATCAAGCAAGGGCATGGAGTTGCTGCTGGGGCGTGGACTTTGGTGCAGCGTGGTGGCAGCAGTGGTGGGTGGTGTAGGAAGGGGCCATGGGAGAAGTCAGTGCCCTGCGTCAGAAAACAGGTTGTGAGGAACATGCAAATAGCTGAAACAAAGCTCAGGAAGAAGGCAAGGAAGAGAGAAAGGAGATTGGTGGGGAGATGCCTGCAGAGTCAGGTGAGAAAGGGTGTTAGAGCTGGCCAAAGGAGGGGGGCGTTGTGGCGAGTGAGAGAGGACGTGATGGGAGAAGGAAAAGAACGTCCAGTTCTTTCACCCTGGCGCGGCTGTGCCCCATCCTGGGTAGCGTGGACTCAGGGGTCCTCGCTAAGTGGGGGGCACAGTGGTGATGCCCCTTTCATGGACCCCCTCCGCTGCCAAGCCCAATGCTGAATTGTTTGAAACCATTAAAAACTCAGAAAAACTTAGTTCTTTTTCACACTTTGTGTACTTTGTCAGAGGGATTTTTCAGACAGAGAGTTTGTTGTTGCATGAAGGAATAAAACCATGCGTTGTGGCCACAAAGATTAGTAGTTAGACCTGTTTATGCACACAGCCATCCAACCACTGTTATTTGCATCCATATAAACAGAAGCTACGCTAAGGTCTGGCTGAAAATCAAACCCATTGTGAGCTGCCTAGAAGGCTTCAGCAGATGGGGGCCATATAAATAAAATGTGGTAGTGTTATTAACTAGCCTAGCAGTTCAGTACATTTCTAACAATGGTTATTTGGAATGATGCGATGACTGTCCTATCTTCAAGGATGAGTTTATCTTATCTACTGGACTGAGACATTTAAAAGTGAAATGCACCATCCTTCCTCTTCATGGGCAATGATGCTTTGAACCCCATTGTTTCCCACAATGTATGGAAAAGGGAACTGCTGCACAGGTTGGATTAACTTCAGTGCCAATTACATTAGCAAATTCACGTTACAACACTAGAACTGCTTTGATTTACCTCCATCCTAGTTCGGCACCTACTCTCTCACTCCTAGCCCCAACAGTGATAGACTACGCTTTGCTATTTTGAGATAAAGATATAGCTAATTTCAAACAAAGGGAACTTTAGTTGACAGTGATGACTCTTACAGCGACACTATGTCCTACATCAGAATGAAATAGACTTGTACACGCAGCACACCAGCATTTGGTTGCGGAAAAAACAGGCTGCTCATATACATGTGAACTCAGTGAGCAGAGATAAATAATTCAGTGTCCTCAGCGTGATCCGTGTTTCCCAGCCAGCTCTAAAATCCCCAGTTAGGAAATAAGTCACAGGCTCTTCCTGGAGTAGTGACCAGCCCTTTAAACTGGGGAGAGACAACCACCCATGCCTCCTAAATGGCTGTTTTCTGTTCTCATGTATGACAACTCCCTCTCCTTCAGTTCAGCCCTTACATGTTTTCTCCAGGCTCTCTCTTTCTTATTCATGAGGTGGTTGTCGCTCTTCACATTCCCCTCTCTTTTCCGCTAGCAGGAATGAAAGCAGTTTTCTAGGGTTTTAACCCGTTTTATTGCCTGGGCATGGTTGCTTGCTGCACTCTGTTTCCATTTTTTACCAAAGGCGATGCTTCCCAGCGCTGATGAGATCCTGTTCGTGCCAGGTGGCTGCTGCCCAGCTCTATCATTTCAGCAGCTGAATTGCCTTTCTGGAAGATTTCACAGTTCACTTTTGTTGAGAGAATCTCCTTGTCAAAATACAGATTGAGAAAGTGAGATATAAGGTCTAATGGCAACGGCAGGCTGCAGAGGGAGGCCGGTGTTGGACCTGAGTTACTCTTACCTCGGTGCCGCTGGTGCTCCGAGGTGGCTGTTGCTATGGCTGGAAGTGCAGCACTTCCACATTTACAAAGGCTTCATTTTGATGGGTAAAGTTAGACAGCAACTGAGTAATGCAGGTGCGTTCCCACGTGATGGCTATGAAGCAAGTGACGGCAACATGTGAGGTCAGGGAGAAGACGCTGCTGGAGGTGGGCAAGGAAAGCGGCACCTCCAGGAGAGCCACCTTGGGCTCTGCTGTTCTCGTGTCTTCTTCTAAAGTGAGTATCAGCCGGATGGAAGAAAACCTATCAGCTCTTGAACCACTGCCCTATCAGTCCAGTGCTGATATTCGTGCAGTCATCTCTGTATACTCTCCTTGTATTTACACATGCCTTTCTCATGGAGCTTAATGTATAAAGATCAAATGCTGGGGGAGTTGGTGCGTAGGGACTTCAGAGTACGACCCAACCTTGGCCAAGGCTGTGTATTGCTTAAATTGCCCTATCCTTTAGCCTGCAGCTTGATTGGGTTTTATCTTTTTTCCAACAGCGCCTCAGAAATATAACCAAAAAGACTAGTGCTTCACTGCTAATAGGAAAGCGGAGATGAGTCACTACTACTAAAGGTGAGTTATATGGAGTAATTAGATTTTAGTGGATCTGTTTATGAGTTACTTTCCTGGACACAGAGATATTAAAGCTCATCCTCACAGCCCTGCCTGCCTGCCATCTCCCCCAGGGCTGCAGAAGCCCAGCCTGCCACACTGTTAGCCCTGCCACTGGCCTTGGCACACACATAGCATCCCGTGTGTGGGCACACACAAGCATGCGCACGCACACACACGCACACATGCACGCACATGGACTGCAAAGGTGAAGAATATTTTTATGACATTATTTTTACGATAATCTATTTCAATGGTTAATTTAGTTTAGGGCACTGATTTATAACAAGTTTATAGATCTTTTTTACTATTCTTTGTTGAATTATAGAGGTGGCATGTGTGAAATGGAAGTGCTTGGCCTATTGTTCTGCTTCTCACGCAACCAGTATAGTTGAGACAATAAAAAGATCTATAAAATTAATATATACAGAGAGAAAGGGACAGAGACAGAGAGAATATGTAATGCTCTAGAATCTGATATCACATTTATCTCTCCCAGAGAGGTTAAGACTCAGAATTTACATGTGGAAATACCAAAAAGATCTTACCCTCTTGTGTGGAGAGAAATGACTGCTAAGCAACAGAGCTATCATCTCCTTTATTTATAAAAACAATTTTCATGGTGTAATTTTTTTGTATTTTTTTTAGGCTAGAACCATATTGCTTTGCTAACAGCTTGGAACTAGGCCATCTATTGCTGAAGGCTTGCTGGCCTGGAGTTTTTAGGCAGGCTTTTATGGAGACATAACTGCTCTAAGATTTCAGCTCCCAATTTTTTTTATACCAGTACATTATATCATATTTAAATATACCTGCATGTGAACACACACACATTGTAATAGAGAAATATTTATACATCTCTAAACAAACCCATTATATACTCACACATATTAGATGTGATAATAGCATTTTTATCTTACCTGTGCTAAACTGTGTTCAGTTTATACTACTAACTACACAGATGCATTTAGCTCCCTATGCTACCTCAACTGAGGCTTTTTCTGCTATTTCAGACCATTGAGAAGTGATGTATTTAAGGTCTGGTGTCTCAGGCTGGTTTAAGACTTACTGGTTTTCCCTTCATATTTATAATAAAGCAGTATTTGCTAGTAGCCTTTTTTCTATCTGTAACCGTGTGACTAGGGAACAGGGGAATTTTTACCTAATTTTTCTCTTGAATTTTCTTTAGCTATTAACCTGTATAAGATGCTAAGGAGATGAAAGCAGGTATAAAACACACACAAAACAGTACAAGTCCTGTGTTTTGTATCATTAATGCAGTTGCTTTGAATGACTGTTGGTTTGCTCTTGTACCAACAGCAATAACAGTGCTCTTTTTCTCCCTTGGTCAGTGGTATACTAAGATGATTCTTAATCAAAGGTTTAACAAAACCTTGCAATTAAATATAAGCAAGGCAATTAATTCATATTAAAATGGCAGAGCCATGGTTTCTTGTCCAAGATGTACAAACCTCTCAGCTCTCCAGTGATGTATTTGCAAACTGCTTCTATTTTTAACTCTCCTCTTTCCCCAATCTCTCCTCTCTGATTAGTTCTCTGTATGGTAAATTGGGTAAACAAATAAGTAGTGGGTAGATAATTGTGAAGCTGGTTGATGCCTTATCCTCTCATGTGCATAAAGGACAGCAACCTTCTTTAATAAACCTATTCATGTACCATCATTTCTTCTGCAGAGTATAAATATATGGTAATATGAGGTCTGTCTTCTTGTCACAACACGTCACCACTTCTATTTGTACAAAACAGAATAAAAACACCAAATATAATATTGCAGTCAAATGGAAAGAAAATTCCTGGTTTCTACTGTCACAGAGAAAAGGCAGAACAATGACTTGAATAGAATTGCAGTTTATCTCGTTAGGTGTTAAAGAAAACCAATTTATTTCATAAACTGTGAGTCATTTAAAGGTTTCAACAGTTTTAATGAAGTTTAACGATTCCGTGTAAGATGGAAATTGTTTTCTTCATTTGGCGTATCCATCAACCTATGCAATAGAAACCAGGGTTGTCCACACAGCAGAGTAGTCTAGGTTGAAGGTTACAGACACTGACAAATGATCAAAGTGCTGATTTACTTTTTCTTTTTAATAAACAATCTCCTGGAGTTTTTTCTTTCCAGAAACATAAATAACAAACCTGCAAGATCTGGCAAAGCCAAACAGTTGCAGAGAAAGACCAAATAACAGAATCTGGCTTAGTGCCCAGCAAATTATTGAAGAAGATTATTTGGTAATAAAAAAGGAAACACTTGGGCTCTACATCATTCAAAGATACAGAGTGGAACAGCCAAGTATGGCTTTTTGGGGTGGGTAGTTTATTACCTAACAGTTCTGTAAAGATATTCACCATAGTGAATACTGATGCAGACAACTAGAGCTAATGGTCGTACATCAGAACTTCCTAATACTTTAGTCCAAGTCAGCTCATTATTTCCATCAGACATTGAATTTCAAATATTTGTAGTAGTAACACCATAGACTACAGACACAAGTAAGGCAATGTTCAGGTGTGCAAAGCTTTGTCAGAGGGTAAATGCCTGCAGGTAGCTTCATATTGGGACAAAACGGCTTAGATTGGCTTTGCCTGGATTATTTCATTTTATTTGCAAACATCTGCCAAGAGGACAGTTGTGGCTCGCTTTCTGAACATGTTGTGTCCCACCCATTCAAGAAAAAGTTTTTTTGTTTTTATTTTAGAAGCTGCTAGTTGCTGGGATACAAAAAAGAAGAGCTGCACTCACATCACCTAGGGGACATAGTTTCTCCTGCATTCTGCATCTGAACCTAGTGTCAGCAATTGCTTTAGAGCCAACTCCTATCAAATAACAACCTCTGGTAAGGCTTGTAATGCCTGCCAGCTGATAGTCAGAAATTAAAGGATACAGAACCAATTAATTAAATGTCCCATCCAATGATTAGGTTTGTTGACCTTGCATCAGGGCGTTATAGCAGTACAAATGGCTGGAAGCTGGGCAGGATGACTCAATTATCGGGAGGCTGGAGAGTCTCCCTGCCTCAGGGCCTGGAGTAAGTAACATAAGTGCCTTCTGGTCAGAGAAAAGACAGGCTCTGAGCCTTCTGTGTCCTGGCTGAATATAAGCTAAACTTTCAAGAGTACTCTAGCCTTAACAGGCATGCCTCCAGTTGCAGTGAGGATCTACAGTCTATATGGGGGATGTCTACCTTGGCAGCTGGGTTGTTTGTGTGTCCACTGAACCCACTCACCACGGGAATGAAATTCTAAACTGTGACTTGAATCAAGTGTTGGAAGGAGTCATCAGGGAAGATGGATAGGCTTGCTGTCAGCTGAGATCTTCAAACTAAGGTGAGCCTTTCCAAATGATATATAATTGTCTTTCCCCTCTGGTAGAAACTATTATTTTTCCCTCTGTAGCAGAAGTTTTTGTATGTGCAGTAGGAGGAAGATGGCAAAAAATGAATCAGTTTCCCTCTGTTAAGGAAAACTGATTAAAAAAAAAATCTATTAGGACTGAAGAGCACTTATCTGAGCCCCTTAGCCAGTTCATCTTGTAAAGAACTTGATCTGCAGGGAAGCTGTCAAATCTTAATCAACTGTCTTCTGCAAACCCTTTACGGAGGAGCATGCAAAGGTTATAGTGATTTTCACTTTTCTTCTGGCATCTGTCCTTTATGCCTTTGGTGTGGTGTCCAAGGTAGCTGCCTGTACCACCTGAGCCTTACCCAGCCATGATAAGATCTGCTGAAAGTCTTCCCTCTGGCTAGGTCAGGAGCTTGTTCCATTTAGAATCTGTCAACTGCATGATGCCTAATTATGTCCTATGATAATGAACACTGTGAGCTAATCACTGTCCACCTAGGTATGAACAATATGTGGTTTTCTACCTATCTGAATTATATTGGAGGTTTCCTGTTCTCACCCATTGCAACTTCTCTTTCTGGTAACAGATAGAAATGTCTTTCAGGGTGGATGAATAGTGCTCACAGCATGTTTCTTTCACACAGACAGTCTTTGCAGATGAAATTCATGCCCATTGTTTCGTTTGAAATTTCTCCACACTGTTCTCTGTAGAATTCTTTGCAGGAGCCTTTTGACAACAACTTTGGGTCTGTAAGGGGCAAATAACGTGAAACACGTTTCTAATGAGCAATAATTACAGGTTTAAATAGCTGGCACAATCAGTGTTCAGTGATTTCATTATTAGATGGCACCGTAATTTATGCTAATCCTGATAACGGTTCCGGTTGAGAGAGGTCCAGACATAGGCGATTGCACTGCAATTATTTACACCCTGTATTTCTGAAACAATAGATATGGTAATTTGGAAATCAGATGACTGTGATTTCATTTATTCTGGTAGGAAACACATGTAACAAGTTGTGTCAACAACTATAAAATTAAATAGGATTATTTTATTTCCAATTCTCAGTTTATTCCTTGTTAGCTTTCTCTGCCCTAAAAGACCCATGAATCCAAGGAGTTCACAAGAGGGGGAAAGGAAGTTTTTTTGGGGGGGTTGTTTTTTTTTTTTTTTTAGTGGAGACCTGGATTTTTTTTTATTTTTCTACCCTTTCGTAAAGCTTGTGTTTGGCTACAGGTTCTCAGTGCAAGCAAAAGTGGGGGGTGAACTTCATGAGTCTGCTTTCATCTAGCTACCAGCTTTATAATTACAGCAAACAAAGCCAAACCTCTCAACCTTCTCCAACCATTCCTCAGTGACTGGGGTACCCACTTGTGCCTTTTTAGCTCCACTGGGCTCTTGCACAAGTAAACCATCAGTAAACCGTGAATTTTCAAATTAAAACATGCCAGTCCAGTGGGTGGCAGAGTATCCCACTAGCTCTGTTCAAGGAGGTTGTTGTGGCAGACTGCAGTGCTCAGGGGGAACATTCAAAGATGGCCCTGTCTGCAATGGCTGGTGTTTCCTGGTGACTTTCAGCCGGGGACTTGCATTGAGTGAGCTGCATTATTCCCACCTGGAGGTGACACTTGTGATGAGACATACCCCTGGGTGCAGAGTCACATCCCTCCATCCAAATTATAGACCTGAAAAGATAACTAAGTGCTAAACAGCCAAGATATAAATAGAAATCCTAGGTGGTGAAATGTATTAACAAATCTCAGGCAGTCCCCTGGAACCAAAGTGCTGCAGGGCTGATCTCCATAACATTCTCTTACAAGCTGCTGCCAATGGGAGCTGCCTCACTCTTCTTCAGATGAACCACGACACTAATCATTCCCACAGTCCCATAGTTCAGCTAGACCCACAGCAGGGAGTATATCACAGAGGTTTAGGGGGAAAAGAAATGGAGGCTGGAGTGTTTTCAGTATGTAAAAGACCGGGAAAGCCTTTAGCAGGAGAACCTGCACTTCAGTCTCTGGTTCGTTCCTCAGCACCTCAGTCATGCCAAACAAGTCATTTAGACTGTTCATGTGTTTAAAGTTAAGTTGACCCTACGTGCTTCGTTGGACTGGAAGATCAGGTCTCTCGTGTGACTAAGTGAGGTAATAGTCTGTTGATTGTTAGAAGTTCCTGGAACAATCAGGACTCTAGTCACTCTGCCAAAATATTATTCACTGTAATTAGGACAATGAACATCACGAAAATCCCATTCACTCCACCTCTCATCCGTTCCCCCTCTGGTGAACTTGTACAGTCTTTCATAAATAGACATTTCAAATTTGGAAATTGCTATTGCTATTAGTGGAATAGATGTGCATGTTCTAGGAAGGAATTTTTTTCCAAAACATGGTCTGGACACTAAAGACCAGTGTGTATATATTGTATTTCCTTTCTTTGATTGCTGGGACTTTCCTGCAGTATCCACACTGGAGAGGGTAAAAGAAGACGTGCAAATACCATAGCTGTTCATGAAAGGGAAGCAATGACCGCTGAAGAGCTCTTCAGTTTGCAAGATTTGTATCCTGGTGCATCCTAAATAGTCTCTACCATCAAGTTTCTGTTTTGAGATATGATAGAAGAAGGTCTGGGGTGGCCCTGCTCGTAGGTGGTTGGCAGTACTGCGAGCATGTGGGAGTATGAGGGCAGCTTTGCCAGCAGCTCAGCAGTAGCTGGGCTCGCAGGACTCCTGCGCATTACTGTCTGTCTGTTCGGCATGCTCCCTGGTGCTCTTGCTTGCTTTCTTTTGCCCAGATCCATGGCTGTTCAGGCCTCCTGCTACTGCCCTCCCCAACTTGGGCAAGAAGCAAGGTGAGGCTGGCCAGGGTGCCAGATTTAGGAGGCGTGGTTACTCCTTGGAAGCTGAGAGTTGGCTTTATGGAAGTTGAATGTCCATGTAACCGTCAGCTCCCAGCAGAAAGGATGGGAAATGTCTGCTGAACAAGCTACTGTAATGCACATATTTGACAATGGACAGCTGTGGAGGCTTGGGAAATCATATCCAGAGGGTTTGGTAAACCTTATCTGAACTGCTGAAGGTGTTTAAGCTGAGACACCTCACAAGAGAGGCTCTTGCTGTGGTTTTGGTACTTGCTACTTTCAGCATAGCTGGGATTTCTGAGGATAGCCATTCTTTGTGGTATTTCATTTTCTATTTCTGACCATAGCCTTGCAGAACAACTGCAAAACAAACAAACAAACAGGTGATGTTAGAAACCCCTCTTACCCTAGATTTTTAGATCTGCCAACTTTATTCTTTTAAAGTTTTGGACAAGTGAAGCGCCAGCTTAATTCCCTCTTTAAACAAAGAAATTTGCCTCTGTGTTTAGTAGAAAAGTAAATTGCTGGAGAAGGAAACCTTATGGTGGTGTACAGTGTGTTGTCAGTGTTAGGATGGTAGCTGTCAAAAGCAGACTTCAATGTAATCAGTTTGTCTTTGGCTTCATATACAACCCATTAATATACCAGCTTTGACTTGTACAGTATCTCACTATGCTTAGAAAAGGAACACTCCAGTGTCTTGATCTTTTCCAGGAAAATTGCTTCATTTACAAGCTTAACATAGAAATACAGAAATTAATTCCACAGAGCTGCATCTTCATAGGAAAATATTCTGTGTTTATCTGCTGAAACCAGTGGACATAAAACACTCCATGTCGGAAACCTACAGCATGCAACTTTGAGTAAAGGGGTCTGCTTTTGTCATGGTTAAGATAAACAAAGATCTAACTGGAGGAAACCTCTCCATTTTGGAGTTGTTTTCTGTGGAAGTTACAAATTGCTTTGTTGCTGTGTAATATAAACAGTTTTTCAAAATGCTGGTGTTGAGCTATTGATATTTAAGATCACCTCATTAATCATCTTGGGGAGTAACAAAGTTATCTAAGTTCACGGACTGGCTTCCTAAAGTGGATAATAATAAATAGCAGAGAAGAAATAACATTTAAAATTACAACATTAGTGGACCTTTGGATGTGAGTAAAGACTGATTTGAAGGGACTAGGTACATCATAAAAAGGTTTCATAATGTTGGGGAAACCATCTGGTCAAGGGTCAGGTGTACAGTGTGGGGAACAGAAAGGAAAGTGTACGAATGCAAGCGGTAGCGGGTGTCATGCAGAAAAATACTCTATGCTAAAATGCCATAGTAGATTATTTTATTTTTGTACGCATTTGGAGAACCAAGATGAAAAGCAGGATTAGGTTGGCCTCTTGCAGTTGTAAGTAAAAAATGTGAAAAGCAAACCATTTTTGTAGAAGAAAAGGTACAAATCTGACCCTTGCTGTCTCTGTGATTTATGTGAACTCTGGCAGGAAAGAGCTGCAAAAGAAAAGCAGCTCAAGGAGATCTAAGCTTGCTCAAGCTGAAGGAGGCAAGGCAGTTGCCAGGGTTAGAAAGAGGAGCCGATCTCATCCACAGGGAAGCACAGGAGATGGTCAAGAGGCTGTGGAAGTATACAGAGATGTGGTGGGGAGGAGCAGTGATTTTTTTTTTTTTTTTTTTTTCCTCCAGTATTTGCCTTTGTACCTCTAGTCACATAAAGATACCAAAGCGAACATGTTCTTCAATCACAGTGGTCAAGTTTTCCACCTGCATCACCTTCACTTGGTGTAAGTGCAAACAGCTGTGAAAGGCCAGCTGAGGAACTGGGAATAAATGTAGATATTTAGGGATGTTCAAGAGCTTGTGGAAAAGAGAAAAATAAGGACTATATTAAGAACAGAATAAGTTGTTTGCTTTTGGGCAGTCCAGGAAGTTAGTAATATTGCATGATAATCTCATTTACAAGGTTTCCTCAAAGATAAAATAATGTAGGTTCCAAAGAGTAGTGCTTTCAGAAATGAATGGCATTCAGCTGAAGCTAAAAGGCTTTTTAAAACCACTGAATCAGTGTTGTGTAGTGCATTTCTGGCTGTTCTGAGTTTGCTCTCACAGTATTTGGAAGTGACTTAGGAAAATGCGTAGTATGAACATTTAAATGAGTGCTCAGGTGTCGGTCATCAAAACTGCATGTTTATGTTTTTTTAGGGTGAACTTTCTCTGTTAAGAAAGACAAAGAGCTCTTTGCTCAGGTGCCATCTAAAATGGCTGTGATGGGAGGAGAAAAAAGTCAAAATAAATGTTTTGTTTCTTTTCCCTGATCATTTTCCAAGAGAAGAGCTGCCATTTGTGAAAGGATGTCTTAGTCTCTATGTCGAAGATGAACATCAGGACCTGACCTACTCCTGCTACAGGCAGCCTGGGGACTAGTTTGATTTATCTCTGTTGGTTCTCTAGGATTCAGATGCCAGGTTTGGCACGGGAAGCCATTGGACAGGATAATTTGCGGAAGGTCTGGCAAAAAAGCTCAGCAGTGCAATACAATACACGGGTCCACTTTTGATACCACTTAACCTGGCACTGCTTCAGTTTACTTCCGCTGGCATCAGCTGCTGTTTTTCCTCATACGCAACTTATGCAAGAACAGATTTGAGCTTTATATTCAAATTGTTTTGTTACCCAAATCTGCTTAGTTGAACCCTGCTGCTTTGACTTTCCTGTGGACAGCATTTCCAGGACAAGAAACTGAAACAAAAGTATTACTATAAACTCAGAGCAGGACTCTCTCATTCTCTTCTGTAGTGGACTTGAAAAATTTATAAAGGGGCACATATTGTTGAGTAGATCTTTTTCCCCTGACTTTGCCAACTCTTTACTGTATTGTACTTATCTCTTTGACTGAAGACAACTCTGTTGTGGATTCTGGCTTCTTTAAACCTGACTCTTACTCCCATCACAATCTTGCTTGGATTGCAGACTTCTTGAGTAAGGAACATCTTTTCATCATGTGTCCTCAGTGTCTGCCACAATAGGATGCTTCCACCTGACTGAGGTATCTGGAAGCTGCCGCAACGCAAATAATAAGTAGTAGCAGGAGCAGCAATACTCATCTACCCACCATTGCTACCTGAAGGAACACTTCAAAAATACAGCCAGAGTGTACCAAATCCTAGCCTTGGGCAACCCCAGGATACCATTGCTGGTGCCAGAAGTGTTGCACAGTGCATAGGAAAGCTTAATACATGAGGCATCTGTCAGAGGGGAAGGAATGGAAAATCTGTTGCCAGAGAATGAGTTGAAATGTTTATGAATGTTGTGTAAATAAAAAGAAAAAAAAAAATGAAGGTGTGGTATAGGATTAGAATAAGTAAATACAATACCATATTTGTAAATATTGTGCAAATAAAAGTTATCAATTCTACTTGGAGAATTTAGGTCTTTTTTAAAGAGAGAATGATCATATATTTTATGTTGTTTTAATCACTGGTTTAGAGGAATTCAACAGGCAATCCACAAATGCATTTTATTTTTTTTAAGTGAAAAATGTATTTCTCTTGCAATTTTTTTTTTTCCTGCCTGTCTTTAAGAACCCTGACAGAAGTTCAAAGCTGTAGGTTGGCTCACAAGCATGAGAGCACTGTTGCTTTAAAAGCAATTTAAATTTAATACTACTTATTTTTGATGCAAGATGTACTGAATGGCTCAGAGCATGAGTAAAAAAAATCTTAAGTGTTTACTTTCTTTATTTCAGCATTTAACAGAGCCCAGTTTTATAGAGATGGAGGCTTGTGTACTTAATTTAAAAAAATCAAACCCTTTAATTAGCATTAATTATCCTTTCTGGAGAGGTCTTTGGAAAAAAAGCCAAGGATTAACTCAAAAGAGGGACTGACATGCCTTCTCCTCCTCAGGGCTTACCTGAGGTCAGCAGGGAGAGATTCTGCTGTGCAGTGTGGGACCCTTACACTGGGCAGCCCCTGATGTAGCTGCTTCACTGGAAGATCTAACTCCATGTTAACATCTGGGCTTTTGGTTTCTTTTTTTTCCGTAATAATCAGCTGGATTGGAGGCTCTTCCATGTGGAGAACGGGCTTTTCTGGCTTCCTTCAGTCAAGTCTTCCTCCTCCTCTGTTGAGATGGCTATCTATAAAATTTCCTATATGAGCCTTGCAGTATTTACTTAAAATTACATTTCCTGTATGTACCACTGTCACAAGTCACACAAAGGTGATTGATGTAACTTTAAGGAAAGAAATATTTAGAATCGTCTACCTCTGGGAAATGCATTTTACTAGATTCTTGCCCCTTAAAACACTTTTATTAACTTTTGAAAGTGTTATTTAAACTTACACCTCCCACTTAAGTTGTGGATGTACTATACATCAGAAAATAAAGCCAATCAGGACTGTGAAGAAGAGGACCCAAAGCACAGCTGTGGCAAAAGCACTGAACAATCTACTTAAGGAATATTGCATAAAAAGTTATTTTGGATCCTTTGTGCTATTCTTAAATTATGTAAGAGGGAATTGTATGAACTACTCTTAATGAAGAAATGACTCCCACTTGCTCTGTAATCATAGCTCTATTCTAGAAACCTGGTAGCATTCTCTCTGCAGGGCAGCAAGTGCTCAGAAGAATTTTAAGGCACGAGAAGTAAAACTTCTAAAAGCCTGTGTGCATGTATCACCTGTGCTTAAGGGATTTGAACTCTTGCACCTCCTGTGTTTCTCAGCAAATAAATCACTTTGAGTGATTGCACAGATCCAAAGTACTTGTTTACACGGTGTCTGCACCATGTCTCCTCCAATCTCCGTTCTCACCTGGGGAAGGAGGGGGACTGCCCTAAACCCTCATGCAGTCCATGGCTGAGAATGAATTCCCTTTACTGCTTTTGCTCACATCACTTAATCAACCTTTGTAGCATAAACAGTGTAGTGTAAATAATTCTCTGGATAATAAGCACTCATTATCTTTTTTCCTTATCCCTGAAGGGATATTTTGCTTTTGTTTTTATTTGGGGCCTATAAAAGCTCTATACCAGCTTTTACAGTGCAGAAGTATTGAAACTGGGCTTCAAACATTGTCATTCATGTAAAATCATCATGGCTACTAGTAAGCTTACCCACACTGTGTTGCCTCAATAAAAAACCTCTCAACTGACGCTTTTGTGAGCAAAATAAAAGAAAAATTATCTGCGAATCCTTCCACAAGAGAACTCAGTGGGCTCAAGAGGATCCTTCAGGAAGGGTGTCCCTAAGCAAATTAATCTCCTGAGATGGCAATTGCATTTTGCTACCTCTGAAAGTGCTTCTCTTGCTCTGATCACCTTCCTTATGGATATAGAGTCCCTCTTTACTTATCTGGTTCTTTGTTTTCTGCCTTGAGGTCCTGCTCTGGAAAGGTCTAAAATGACAGCTGCTCCATACGAGAAGGCATCTTTAAGGCCAGTTTTGAGATGCTTTGTAGGACAAGGTTCCAGTGGTATCACCACCCCAAATTTTTTTATCTAAGGTGATCTGAGTTGCCATTTCCTTGTTGGTGTTTTTTTGGCTGGGTTTTTTTGGTTTGGTTTGTTTTTTTCCCTCCCTCCTGCCACCACCGCCGTTCTCCTGCCTTCGTCTATACATTTACTCTCATAAAATCAAGGAGCAGATCTATTCCTCAGATATTGCCCAGGCCCCTTTCTAACTAGATGTGCAAAAACCTTTCCAGCAGCTGGACAGAATGATGAAAGCTTCCATATGGAGACTTTGGAAATCTCATGTATGCATCAGTACTATCTTTTCTTCTCTCAGGCTGTCATCTCATCCCACTACATCCTTTACCACTTCCATGGCTTTCTTGAGGTGTATCAGATGCCTGTAGAGTGGCAACATATTTTTCTATACAGATTAATAAGATGATATATGACCATGCTATTTTGTAAATGTTATGTTCGTTAAATGCTATGTGATAAATATTATATGACCACCACTGCTTTGCCCGATGCAAGTATTTGGATATCCATTCTGCAATCAGTAGTCAGATATTTTCTGAGTGCTAAGAATAGGGGTTGCTGTCTACTGTGGAGTGATTCCTTGTCACTAGGCAGGTACCCTTTTCTTTGATACCTAAGCTAAATTTAAAACTACCCGTCTCTAAAGCACACTGAAATTTGCCTGAGGCTCTTCTGAAAGCTATACTAGAGCTCCAGTTTAGTCTGACCAACAGAATGGCTAATACTCACTCAGATTTCTCTTTTCATATATCTTGGTGTCTGTCACACTCTGATTTCTTCCATCAATGATAAAAGTACTGTGTTTAAAAACTGGATTCCCATCCCAGGTAGGTAGCTCTGATCTCATTAGGGAATTTGATTTATTTTGATATCAAGCTATTTTTTTCCAGAGTGGATTTGTAAGTCTAGAAAGGCCCGTAAATTACCTTTTCTTAAGTAAAGCTTATGTAGCAGTAAAGAAAATGGAGTAAGCCTAATTGTTTAAATGGTGTGTGTCTGTGCCTGTGAGTTTGCCGAAGGGGGAGAGGCAAAAGAAACATAAGGGTGTGAAAACTAGTACATGCCTTCAGGCAATTTTTGATTCTAACTGCGTAGGTTTCAGACAGTCTTGGTTTTCATCTTACCGTTTTCAGTCATTCCAGTAAGTGAAAATTGTTCTGTTTTGCTCCTGGAGAAGTGAATGTACTAGTTGTGCTAGATACACTCAGCACAGGGAAGTGAAAAGTAACTGGAAATAGGAATTATTCATGCTGTTAGTCCCAGTTTTACATGATAAAACTGGTTCTGAAGCTGGTACGACACAGCAAAGGATTCTGTGCGTTCTGCCAATGGAAGGTGACAGGGATGCTGCTCTGCCATACTAAGGCTGCTTCTTAAGCTCATCCTTGGCTTTTTGAAGGTGCAATATCCACATCATCTGAGCAGAGGGTTGTAGGGTAAAAGGGGTGTGATCATGGCCTTGAGCTGACACTAAGCCAAATTCTGTCAGTGGAGATGGTCTTCTGGAACTCAGTGCCAGGTGACGCTGGATGTAGCTGCAATGTTGATTGGGATGTGAGGGATAACGGGGTACTGCCAAGATGAATACAGGCTCTCTTTGTGTAATATGGTAGTTGTTATATACTATTCACCTCACTAAATCTGCCTTTGAAATTCCTCCAGCTGAATGCCTGTATCGGTCTCCTGATTAGGTCTTTCATGCTGGTCTATCTCATAACAGTGCCAGCGAGTTCTGACAGACTCAGTTCTTTGATTACTGCCTGCACCAAAATGCAAAACTTTCCTGCAGTAGTTTAATAAATAAAAACCAGATTTTTACCTAAGGATTACCGAAAGGTCCCAGAGTGACACCCCTGGAAACTGGTGCATTTTGTCTATAGTGTGAACAGTGTCAGTACCAACTTTGCTTTCTCTGCAGGGATGCCCTTGTTTTAGAGGTGCTAGCAAATTCAGCCTTCTAGATGAATCAGCCATCAGCCTGTTGGTGAAGTTTCCATCAAGATATGGAGTTTGCTAACTGGAATTGTCATGTCTGTGTTCTTGTCATGGCCTTCATAACAGCCTCAGAGTGACTGAGTTGAACCTGAATCATTCGCTCTCCTGCTTCATACCTCACAGAATAGCTTAGATATTTTGCTCTTTGAATAGGTGTTTATCTTACTCAGATAGAAATAGGAGGTTTCTTAAAGATTGGTCTTGTGTTGTGGCGTGGAAGTTGAGCTTGTAAATATTTCAACAGACACTTATCTTCTTTGATGCTGTGTTGGCGGGTGTTGCAAAGTTGGCTTACGGTTGCTGTTTGTGAAGCCTGGGGGAGGAAATCTTGTTCCTCAGGAAGGGTGAGAATGAAATCAGTTGAGGTGTGACTCCAGGTGAATGGAATAGCTTTTGGTAAGGGGAACACTAGTACAAAACGTTCATCTAGATTAAGTCCAGACACAGAGGAAAAGCAGTGACATCATTAAGGTGGTTTATGTCAGAGTTCTGTGTAAGCACACAATGAGCCTAATTATTTGTCTGCTAGTTGCTTGCTGACTGTCCTGGACACAATTTATATGTATAAATATGCCAAAGGGCTAAATCCTGTGGTAGCAGAAAGGATGGCATAGTTCAGTGTTATACACATTTCTGAGGCAACCACAAATGGCATTAAGTGGCCTAAAAGCCATTTTGTGATATCTGTCAGGATACAGAATGGGTTTTCATCACTTTTTCCCTCCAAAGTTGTGCCTGGAGGTCCTGCCAGCCAGTATTTTGGCAGTCCCATGTGTAAACCAAAAGGCCAAAGAGTAAATCTCCATGTGGAGATATTGCCTATCTCAAGGGGACAGAAAAGCATTTCACAGTTGTCAAAATAACTGACTTGCAGAGCTATGCATCCTTGATGACTCTCTGGTCAAGCCATGAAATAATATTTTTGAAATACTGAGTTCCACTTCTATAGTTCCTTTGGAGTATAAAGTGTTGTGGGAAGTCTGAGAGGGGCCTTTTTGGCCTGGAATTAAATGAAGTAATGAAGTAGTTATCAGTAGTGGATGCTATCTACATGGGTAAAAGGCAGCAGATTATGGCCTGAAGGTGGTGCTTGGTTTTCTTTTTAAAGCTTGCTGTTTTGGTCTTCCACCCATATCCTGTGTGACTCTGATTCTCAGGATGCTTCAGAATCCCAGAACTCACCAGTAGAGCAAGCTCTACTTTCCTCCTTTGTGATATGACATCAAAAAATTTCAGATTATTTCATTTCAATATTTGTATTTTGTCACCTTTGGAAGCAATAAGCAGTGGTGCAAGAGTTCAGTTGCTGAAATTAGTTCATTAATTTCCATCTGAATATTAAATGGAAGTGAATGTCCATGTTTCCCAAGAGCGCAAGATAATTTGGCCGATGGCCAAAGGGTTTGGCTAATAACTGAGCTTGTGGTAAACAGAAATAAACTATTGCAAGATGCCTTAAAGCTATGGAAGCTATTAATCCAAAATTTCTATTGAGTATTCCTGCTGGATCATCAAATCCCCCTGAACTGAAAACCCTCTCTCTGGAGGCCCGTGAGGAGAAATGTGAATTAAGGTCTGTATTTACTGCATGGCTCTGATGCAGTATCTCGGGAAATGGAAAGTATTAGTATTGTATTCATTGCTACAATAGAAAAACAGTGAAAATATTCAGACAAAGCATCAAAAAAAACCACAGGAGAAACTTGGTCCCAGGCATGGGGTTTCAGGAGTTAGTCATGGATGATAATATATTCTTTAGCATATCAAACTGAATACTCGGCAATTGTTGGTCTTGAACAATTGTGAGTTTTCAAATAATGCTGAAGATACATCTGAGACCAACACTTCCTTTGAAGAGTCTAGGCTTCCCATGACTGTTGGAAAAAACCAAATATTTGGTTTCAGTAGCTTTAGTGCACTTTCTTCTGTGTGGGCCAAACGAAGTCCCAGGTCCCCAAGCTGTAATTTGCTGGCAGCAAAACCTTGATGTTTCTTCACAGGAGGTGAGGAAAAGTCTGCCTAAAACTGAGTTTTGTTCCTGGCAGACATCAATGCAAATCTTTCTGAGTATTTTACCTTCTGTCAAAAAATGTGGGCTGAATTGTCATCCCCCTGGAATAAATCAGGTCTGTATATGGCCTTATAAAAAGAGCTGCAGGAATTTTTGGTTATTGGCACAAGGCCATGCAAAAGGTGCCTGAATCTTTTAGTTTAACTACACTCATTCCAGTGCACTTGCCTAAGATGAACTCCCCATTTTTTTGCTATTGGCCCAAAGCCTATCATTTAGTTTTCAAATATA
This sequence comes from Aquila chrysaetos chrysaetos, assembly GCF_900496995.4. Taxonomy (NCBI): domain Eukaryota; kingdom Metazoa; phylum Chordata; class Aves; order Accipitriformes; family Accipitridae; genus Aquila; species Aquila chrysaetos. The sequence continues at coordinate 29,866,347 of NC_044005.1, forward strand.
CGATTTGTTGCCAAGCTCCTCTATTTATCTTTCAGTCTTTTGTTTCCTTCAGCTATGCAGTAAACATCTCATTACAACTGTCATGGAAAGTTTGCAGCTTGACTTTTGTCCTGCGTATCTATGAGGAAGACTCTTAGACAAATATTTTATGTAGTGTCTAATGCCTGGTGCATTATCCATGTTGTGTGCTGGGGTTTAATCATTCCAAAAAGCTCACCTTTTCATCTGACCGAAACCCACATTTTCTAATACACATTTTCATTTCACCATACAAGTCCTTCGTTTCCCAAGTATGCAATTTGCTTGGCTGCTTTTCTCAGTTTATTCTCTGCTCACCCCTATCTGGTTGAGGGTGGAAAAGAGCAATAACCTCAGAACCTGGCTGTTAGCTAAACTACTTGTTTTTTCAGTTTTGAATGTAATTCTCCCGATTGCTTTGGATATCTCTAGTATGTTTTAGATTGTATCAGTGTGGACTCCAAAATACCAACTATAATGAAGTCCAAATCTAATGTACTGTAGAAAATATTTTAATTATATTTATCTAAGTTTTTATCCTTCGGTTCCACACTGTTCTCTCCTGGGGTTTTGAGATAACTAACTTCCTATTCTACCCCTCCCCTCCCCCCAATGTATCTTGATTTAAATATTTTTTAGCTTTACTTGTTTGGTAAACTTTTCCCTATCCATTGTCTAAATATACTTTTGTTTCCCTTTTAAGATAACATTCTAAACCATTAACAACTATTTTTTTTTTTAAATTAACTGATCTCTTGAGGAGTTTTATTCCTACCACCATTGATTACATCAACTCCAGCATCACCTATACATACACCTGTATGTGCATGTCTCCCCACCTGCACAAGTTTGCTGCAATGTATTTTGCATGATTTGTGCTGTAAATCAGCACACCTACATCTTAGGTCTGTGAGACCGGAGTGTCATTAGGTTAGAAATTCAATCCTACAGCCTAAGTAACGTAATGATTTCCAGAAAGCTGTTGAAAAATACTACTACAACTGTCCTCTATCATTTATTTTTCTTTCCCAAGATATTGAACCTAATATTACAGGATGAACATTGTTCTGATAAAGGATGTATTGTCTGTAATACAGGTAAATAAACCATTTGATGGTGGGATGTGGGCTACAGGTCAGTTGACTTTACAAGTTGTAATGTTTTGTTTATGTTTGGAATAACCTAGACCTAGGATACAGTATAATTTTCCTATCAAAGCTTTCATATTATGAAACTTCAGGGGCTCTCTGTGTGGTACGTATTTCCATAGGCACAGAGCAGGAATTTTTTTATGTCGGTGTCCTTTTATTTTTAGGAGGTGAGACAATAGAAGTAGTAATAATGGGTGGAAGAAGGCCAGGTGAAAATAATAAAAGCCAGGGTCATGACAGAGTGCACCAGTTCAAAGTGGGAGCTAAATGCAACATTTGGGAGTAAACTACCCACTTAAAACTCCAGTAAGGAACAATGAACCCAATGAGAAAGGGACATGTTTTCTGAACCCCTTACCCCCAGCTGGCTCTTAGCTGAATTACACAAATCATCAGCTTCAGAAAATGCATATTAACTTGATGTCAGTGCCTGTTTTGCAGGCTCCAGGCTAAACTGGAGAGAGATTACATGTGGGACCCCAAGGCTTTCTGCTAGTCTGGGAATTTCTGATGATTTGAATTTATCTATCTGCCCTTTCTCCTGCTCAGAGGAAAGACTCCCTCCTTGAGAGGGAAAACAATCCCCAGCATGGAGAGAGGAGATGGCCAGGCAGAGAAAAAACTGTTGTGCTTCTGTGTGGACATTTCCAAAGGCTATGTTTGAAAAAAAATATTAAAAAAAAATCAGACCGGATCCACATTTAGACTTTCCTTAACCATAATTTGAGAAAGTAAAGTGGAGGTGGGCATTGTCTATGCGCTCAAAACTATGGTTCTGGCATGATTTTGTAATTTCCAACCAGTTAAAGCTCTCCCGTTGACTCTGTCCTCATCAGTGTGAACCACGAAGTGTTTGGCTGCAGTTTGAAGTTATCGAACTGGTAATTTTTCCTATATGTGTATTCTTCTGAGCCTTTGCGCTTGCATTCATTCTTATACTGTTTTTGTCTAATTAAATCAGACCTATTCAAACTCTGAAATAGAAGAGCAAAGGTCAAAAAATGTCAGACACCCTTAACAACCTCTATTAAATCTTGTTAAACTGAAAGTGCTCTTGCTTCCAGTCCAGAAATGGCATCCTAGACTACAATAATTGATTTGACCTCCAAATAGCTACATACTACCAAGAACTCCTCTGAGCAAAAGGAGAGAGAACAGTATAAATGAGGTTAACAGAAACTGCTTCTCAGCCCAAGCCCCCGTGCAGCACTGGGAAAAGGAGTGATTATTTTATCACACTGTGGAGATTTGAATGTAAAGAGTGATAGAAATGAAGCCCACCAAACTCACTGCATCTTCTATAGGATTTATTTTTAAGCTGGGGAGGCAGAGCAAAAAGCACCATACTGCGTTCAGTCAACATATCAAAATTGTGCTCTGTATGTATGGAGTGGTTTGATACTGTGTGCAGGGAGCCAAGCTGTTTGGACCTGAAAAGCAGCTAGTAGGATATTCTGTGAGACTTCATTTAATTTTAATTGGCACAGGCTGTTCTGTGTGTGGAAAATAGCAAGTTGGGCAAATTGAAGGCTCTTGTACCACCATTTGATACAGATGGTTTCCTGAAAAGCCTGAGACTCAGGGTTCAAGTTGCTTTAGGCTCTGTAGTGAGAGAAGAGGAGCTTGCATCTGGGACTGATGCCTGTGCCCATGAAAGACACAGAAGAAGAATGGACAGAGGTTTTCTAATGGCTGGAACTTGAGGATGTGCTTCGGTCAGGAGTGGAGTAGATAATCTGATTCTCTTCCCACCCTCCCTCATTTTCCCAAGTCTTAAGGTATTTAGTCAGTTGGGGTAGAACAGCCTTTACCCCTGCTGCTCTATGACTGGGAGCATTACCAGCTTTCCTGACAGAGTTCCCATTGCTGGATGTCACTAGAAGCAGCAGAGTTTGCAGCAGGGTCAGAACAGGTTTCCAAAACCAAGCAAGGTGATCGCTATGTGTGCGTGAGCAGAGGCTCCAAGGGCCGGCTGGCAGCTGAATGAAGTGAGAGTCCGAGAACTCCTTCTTTTGAAAGCACAAGAGCTCATTCTTTTTCCAAAACACAGCAGTAACAAACCCATTTTTTTCTTTGTTTAAAGTGTTAATAAATGTGATGAGAACATGGGAATGGTGTGAGCAACACTGTGCTTGGCAAGCTTTAGTCTGCAAAATGAAGGTCAAACGCAAGTTATGGATTGAAGCTGATAAGAGGTTTAGAAGTAGAGAAGCCTGCGACTTCTTTTTGATCTGTTGGGGCAGAGGAGAACAATGTACGTACCTGTCTGCCACAAGAGACAGCTCAGGTTGCATGGGGAAGTTTCTTCCCAAAAGAGTCAGACTTGCTCATATACCTTAGATCATAAGAAAATGCTGCAATACCATTCTGATTTTGTGGGTTTTGTTTAAGTTAGATGTAAATGACTATATGTTGAAATGTTTAGTTAAAAATCCTGCTGAATAAGATGTGGGGTTAGAAATAGATCTGGACCTTTGAAACTGGTTCCACCCCCCCCCCCCCCACCTTGAATGTGATTACTAGACCCTTTTATGGAGTTAGAATTATATTTCAGTGACACAAATAATGAAAAAACTGAACTTAGATCATTCAAGCTTCAGAAAACAGGGGAACAGATTTTTCTGAAACACAAAGTTGCTCTTCAGATCTTTGAAGCTGCAAAACAGCACTAAGGCAATAAATTCTCAGTGATTCTCAAGACTAGCAGGAAGGGCAAAAACATCGCTAGTGAATCAAGAAGAGGGGTGATAAATTCTGAAGGTCTGTGGCGCTTGTATTACCACCCTCCTTGGTGTTTTTACTAGATGGTGGTGGGCTGGAGGAATCCCTGGGAACGTGCTAAATTACCCAGATACTGGAATCCTTTTCCACTTGAAGTAGTGACAGCAGAGAAAGGAAAGACTGAATACATCTAAGAAAATCATTTTTAGCCCAAGCAGCCAGTGAGGTGTGAGAATGACTGAAGTAAAATAAAAATGTTTTCTGACAGGAAAGGAACGGATTGGTTATGTGCAGAAGTAAATCAACTGCATAGAACTTGAGTATATGGTGAGAATCAGCGTGGAAAGCAGTGCTCCCTAAATGACCTTTAGATCCTCATAGCTAAAGGTTCATGAGTTTAAAATTACTGTCTTGGATGAAAATGACAAACCTAGCATGCACCTCTGAAAATATAAAAGAGTATTTAAAAGTAGCTTTCTGAACACTTGGATAGAGGGATGTTTGTAAAGAGGAAACCAGCTTGATAAATGAGAAATGAAGCTGCCTCATCCAAGCATGTATAATAGCTATTGCCATTCAATACGGCTGAAAGGTTTTTCCTGCAGCTAATGGAAAATGCAGCTTCTAGGATGTCACTAATTTTGACAGAGACTTCAATGTCTTCAGTTAAGACTCACACCTAAATGGGATGTGCAAATATTCTTTCATGGTCTCTTTTATTTTCTTGGGTGTTAAATCCAAAATTACTGGCCCTTGCTGCTGAGACCATATTACTGATAGTTGCTTGAAAGGTTGCCTGTGGTTAACCTGGCTTCTATCTTGACTGTAAACAATTCCATCATGTAATCTAATGTATTTTCCTTCTGTCCACATCCTTGGCAAAAGTAATCTTCATTATGAGACCCTAGATTTTTTTTTTTTAATTTAAACAAACAAAAAGGCCAAACAAAACCCACACAACTTATTTCCTTTTCTATACTTCTCATCCTGCATTATATGTAACATTTCCTTATGTTCCAGTTGATCATAAATGGAGTTGTAGGTGCCATGGAGTAGTGACTGGCTAAGGCTTAGGTTCACATGTGATTTCCACCCTTGTGTCTAAGGGTCCACTGAAATCAATAAAACTTCAGTAGAGTTAGGAACCTTAATACTTTTAATCTGGCCCTAAGTGTTCATGCGTTATGAAGGACAATAAAGTCCAAAAATTTATTCTAAGGTGTCAAAACGTGAATGCTGTGGGATGCTTTGAATCAGCGTAAGCTCTTTGAAGCCAACAGTGCGATGCTAACTTTCATGGGGTGTATCTGGCTTATCACCCAATATTTTTGCAAAGCGAGGGTTATGACAACCAACTTCAGACCCCTTTTAATCCTTCTATTCAAACTCTGTACTCTTGAGAAGTGTGTTTATTTTGTTTCATTTTTGACTCAATTATCTATTGTTTGTGCAGTTCAGATATACCGTTATAAATACAGCATTAATATGAAATGCTTGTTACTTCATGCGTGCTGAGCACACAATGTTAAATTATTGCATGCATTGTAAAGTGACAAGTTCAGTATTATTGAGAGGCTCTGCTCCACTTGTTTTTTTACTTTAATCAAAAAGCAGAGCCATCTCAATCAAAACATGTTTCTTTAAATTTAAAAATACAACGTACGAGATTCATCTGCCTTTCTCTGAAGCCTGGGGTGCGATTCTTGGAAATGTTAGACCAATTATTTTTAAATGGCTTAAGAAAAGGAGCCACATGCAGCAGCATTTAGCTCTTGGTCTTTTCCATTCAGAAGTTTTATGCAAGACCTCAACTAAGAGCATGAGCGTAGAGAACCAGCACAAGTTAGATGTATTCTGGAGCGCAGTGATTAAAGTTTTAGTTAGATGTGTAATCACTGAGAGTAGAGGAACAAGGTGTCTTTTTTGCCTGCTGCTAAGTAGAGGGGCTCTGCATGGGGGCAGCTGAAGGGGACCCGGAGAAGCTTAAAAAAAAAAAAAAAAAACTCAGAAGTGTCCCATGCATCAGAATATCTTGCCATGACCCTTGCAAAGCAAATCTCATGTCAGTCCCTGCTGCAGAGTGATAGGAGAAGTGGCAGAGGGTGACTTCATTGCCTCTGTTTTGTTGATATATTTATTACCTGCTTCTAAACAAGATCTAGCTACTTTTCTGGATTTTTTTTGTCTGTTTCTCACTTTCTTTGCCTGCCTTTCTAGAGCAGGATACAGACTGGCTTTCTGTTTTACACACTGCAGAAGGCAGTGCTGCAATTCTCACTTGTTGGTAAGCGTGTTGCCCATAATTCTCTTGCTGATGGTTTTCTTTGTTAGGGGTCTGAGTGAGAGGTAAGCGTATTTTAGGAGATGAATGTAAACGTTCCTTGTGATGTAGCAAGGATCTGATATCCCTCTCAGTTGCAAGGATTACACTGTCACCAAGAAATGCTGTTTTCCCTGCTTCATCCCTCTGACATGACAGGGACCTTGTGTTAAAGCAAAGCATATTTCGCTGCTTGCATGAGTTGCGTGCATGCACGAGTTTTTAAATATGCACTTAATCTGTATGTTAAATATTAAAGTTCCTCATAACAACTGGGTTACTGGATTTTAAAATGCACGTGTCTCAACAGCACAAACTGGTTCTTTCAGTGACTGCAGTTTTATTGGCTTGTTATGCAAAGAAAAAGATAGCAAGCTTTGTTACAACCCCTGACTGTCTAGGAAATCTGTGAGTTGATGGGTTTGATATCCCAGGTTTTGTTCAGACAGTGCTCTTGCAATTCAAATAATTACATTGCCCAATAAAACCAGAGAGAAAAACAATTTTCAGAAACAACAATCTGAGTTGGCCAGAGGGTAACTACTTTTATTGTACACAGAGGAAACATGAAACCTGCTTGTATTCCAGGAAAAGAAAGGGATTCTGTCATATAGATGTAAGACTAGGAAAACAAACTTGGCCTCAGTTTTCTTAGAAGTCAGCGCAGGATTTTTTTTTCTCCATAAATGTAATGGATGGGGCTCTACACAGTCGCAAAAAAGGATTTAGTATTTGTCAGTGTGTTCTAGAGGCAAACAGGGAAAAACTCTTAGAATTGAGACTAGTAAAATATGCTTTCAGGGTTAAACCTGTTCATCCTGTGTTATACTTGGATGAATGCAATCCAGTTGACTGCAAAGGAATTTGAGAACTAGTGTTACAGCTTTGGCAATGGAGTAAGACCTCGGTCTTCTACAGTCTAGAGGCAAAGTCACCTGGGTCTAGTTTGTCCAGAGACTTAACCCACTCTACCTCTTGAAACAGGCTTCTCAAAAGTTTTAATTGTCATGATGAAAGCCTGGCCTTTTCATGGAAAGTAACAGCTGGAAAAAAATTGCCAGATTTCTTCACAGCAGATCTAACAGGTGTGTACCTTAAATGGATTATTTGTGAATGGTAACCTTACAAAATCAGGAGCAATTATCCTTCATTATCAGCATGATCATCACTGTGTCAGTGATTGTTCTCAGAAATGTCCAGGTGGCTGGACCCTGACCGCTGTACATAGTGGTGGTGCAGCTCTTGCTTCAAAGAGGTTACAGTTCTGGCTAATGACATCGATGCACAGGTTGAGGCAGGGAGAAAGTTGTGTGATTATATGAGCATGTTTTCTTCTGTGGTAACTGTATGCATAAAGTAGCCTTCCATTTTCCTGGCTGCTTTGGGTAGGAATATGACATGCTCACGACTGAAAATGCATTAAGGAAGAGAACCAAGAGAAGGACTTAAAGAAATGAGTTTGGGGGTGACATAATTGATACAATGATGAAGGGAAACGATTTTGGCAGCTGGTGTTTCCAGCAACATTGACAAGTGAGTGCAAAGTTACACTGATGATGTGGTTTAATATCTTGGCAACAGCTCTGGTAGCCTAGCCCAAAAGGACATGCAGAAAAGGGTCATTCCAAGTGGAAAAGAAAAGGGGGACAAAAAATATTTGCAGTTTGACTAGAAGGATCCTTTCAATTTCAGCTGTCCCTGGACATCCATGTAGAGATGTCAGAAAAGACAGATGAAGAAGTGGGAATAGATGGAGAGAGATAATAAATAGCTCAGTAGAAGTGAGGTACACTTGTAACTCATTGGCACGCAGGGCACAAGGGCAGCAGAGGGACTCAGACTCAGAGTGAGGTATTTTGCAGAGGGGGAGAGGCTGGAGGCTGATGGCATAGCCAGAAGAAGCAGTCTGGACAACCTGGATTTGAATGATCTGAGCCACAAAAAGAGCCAAACATTCCAGTGTTGCAGATTCTCTCTCTCTTTCTCTCTCTCTCTCTCTCTCTTTTTTTTTTTTTTTAAATGAAATTACAGGCATTGAGCCCAGCAGCTGAAAGCCTGCTGAATGAGTTTCTCGGTAGATAGAAGGGAAAATCTGTAGTCTGAGAAAAACATTATGTGTGACAGCTTTGACAGCGGGCTCATGAAATCACGGGGAACATGAACAGAATATAGTACTTGGGTTATCCTGTCTGCCCACCTTCATTTTGCTACCACTAACTGCTTCATTTTTATCCAGCCAGTACTCAGAATCACAAAAAAAATATAACCGTATAAACACTTTCTGCTAGGTGAACTTTGTATAGAAAAGCCCAGAAATGTCACACTTGATTACCTGAAACCGCTTATGCTGCCTGCAGCTTAAGAGAGTGGCTATCATCTTGCAGTGCGTGATTCAGGGTAGGATTAGATCTGCCGTAGATAAGCAGCCGGTAAGCTGACCACAATTCTGTAGTACGCGGGTGTTACAATGGCGTGCTGCCACGAGCTTGGTGCTGCTGGACGGCGATAATGGATCCGCTTGGAATACGACCGTGTTGTGGTTAGATCGGCTTCCTCAGAAGGAAACCAAATAGAGGGTGAGAGTAACAGAAAACCGCCTTTAAAAATAACCTCTGACAGTCTGCAGATTTCTGTGACATCTTAATGTTCGCATTGCACAATAAAGGGAGTAGATTATAACTATTAATGTGGGTGGAACTATTGTTAAGGGTTTTAACTCTTGCTCCGTGACGCAGCGGATGCTTAAGCTGCAGGTATCTGTATAATGTTGTTTGTTCCTGCTTCTCTGGCGTGGGGAAGCGCTGCTAATGTGTGCTCCTGGGGAGAGCTGGGCCCAGGGGATGCGAGTGGCGGAGGAACAGGAACTCTCAAGTATGGCAAGAGCCCAACTGGAATCCCTCACTGGAGAGGGTCCAGCACACGTGCAAGGCACTGCTTCCCTGTGGTGTTTCTGGTCGCTGTACGCTGAGCACTCTCTCCTGCAGAGTTTTGCCTGTATCAGGCACCTTTAATATTTCTGCAAAGCATCTTAGGTGGCAGAGGGGAATGCTTCTTGCTTCAGGCTCTTCTCCTGCGATGAGGCGATGAAAGAATAACATGCCCAAGATTCTGCCATCCTTCTTTTAAATGTAGATCGAGGTGGTTAATGTTACTGCATAAAAGATGTCCATCTAGTAAATCAGGCATCAAGGTGTTGTTGAAGTGACATGTTTTGTAGCAATCTGGCTTTAAGGTGAAATGGATAATTGTAGCTAGACCTGCATGCAGGAAAAAAAATGGCAATGCTCTCCAGGTCAGTGGCAGGTATTGGTCTCCTTTTATGGATCAAGAAGCAGCCTCAAGTTATTACGAAGATGATGGACTTGACTAATGATTGATCGATGCATTCCTTCAATTAGAGGCATCTGTAAGACTCTGTGAGGAAGCACCGGCAATTTGCTGCTATTTGCTATTACTTCCACTTTGTGTAACCTAATAGTAATCTGACCAGTTCTCCTTAGGCTCTCATTAGATATGTATATAGGAGTCATAACCTGTGTGCTCTTGGACAGATAGGTTATGATGGAGATATACCAAATCAGGTGTAGTGACGATAATACCCATTACTGAATTTTTTTCCCACTGATTCGCGCATACACTTTTGCATGGGAAATCCCAGCAGAAGAAAGCCCTTGGTGCAGAAAAATGATTTGCACAGAATCACTCTCAGGTTTTACTTGAATTTGGAAATTGAAGTTCCCAGGAAACTCCGGTGCCAGCAACTGGTTGGAAATATGTCAGGAATGCTTCTCAGTCAAGTGTGCAGTAGCTTTGAATCTCCTGAGGGAGCACACGCAAGTCAAAGGAGATATTGGTAATTTCAAGTAGATACTGGATTCAGTGTTGCCTTGCTAGGCTCGCTCATTAAAAGGAATATGCACTGAACTCAGAAGCTATTGACCTGAGGCACCTCTAGCATTTTAATAATAGCAGCTGTAGACAATATAAGAAAGCCTTGTTTAATGTTTTTTAAATATTAGTCTCTCTCATTGGAAGCATATCTGATGATATCTAAAATATTTTCTTGACTGAATAATATGAATAATTTTAACTGGAAGAAAAATCCAGTACAGTAAATCCCTGTATGTGAGACTTAGTGAATGATCTCACAGAGGAGAAAACCTGCTTGCTTTCACCTCCACACTGCATGAGTTTTCAAAAAATCTTTACATTCAAGTCAGCCAAATTCAGCTGAATATATCTGTCAGTATTTGCTCTTGGCCATCTCTTCTCTTATTTCATTACCTCCTGGGCTCAATAAACCACAACCTCTAAAGAAAAAGTTAGTGAAAAGGGCAGTTAGAGATGTCTGGTCAGTTATGAAGAACAAGAGGTTATTAGACAACCTGCCAAATACAGTACCTGGTTAATTCCTGCCACCCCCCACCCCCCCCCCCCCGCCCCAGCCCCAAGGCTACCTCGGAGCTTACATGTCTCACTTCATAAGTCATCCGATGAAAACAAAGTTTTCCTCACCAGAATAGAAATAGTTGTACCTAATAGTCCAGATACTCCAGATATAGAAAAAGTGCTGTCACCCACTGTATCGTTATGTGTAGGTATGCGAAGAGGATGAATATACTATAAAAAGTCCACTTTTGTGGAACCCTGCATAATATTCTGCTTTAAGTCAAAATTCAGAGAAATCTGACAGGCTATAAAGTACAATTAAAACTGAGCACATCAGTAATAAGAAGCCACAAAGCATGCATAATCATGAGATAAATGACCTCAATGGACAGATGATGATGAGCCAAGGAGAAGCCAAGGTCAATTATCAGAACTTCTAATTTTAATGCTATAATTAATAATGAATATTTCAAGAAAGAATGTTTAAAGAATAATTGTATTCTGGTATTAAAACCTGTTAAACGTTAAACTTATGCAATTTATGCAAATTAATCTGATAAGAAGAGACAATTAAGGTTTATAATTAACAGATAAATACAAATGATCCAGTGATGAAGGTCTTGGTTTCTCCTCTGTCTTATGAGACAATGTAATTGATTTTTATAAATGCTAATTTATATGCACTACTAACCATTAATACATTGAAGAGATCATTTATTAAATTAAAGATGAATAGTGGTGTATGCAAAGATAGTACCTGAGTTTTCAACATCTTAAGGATGAAAAGGAAGCAGGAAGAAACCAAAGCTTTGAATGTGATTTTGCTTTGTTTTTTTTCCAACTTTTGACATGCCAAGTACAAGGTATAGGAAAAAAGTTTAGTGGAGACAAACAGTCTTTGTTCAATAAGTCTTTACGTGACAGTAAGAGGGATTTTTGGCACAATCCTCGCCTTTTAACATTTGTTCTCATGGACTAGAAGTAATGTGCATTCTTATTTTGCTTTGCTGTGCTGTGCTTTTTCCTTCTGTTCTCGTACGAGAAGATGGCACGTTCACCCTGGAATGAAGCTGCTTGTAACAGGGCAGGGGGATTTTTTCAGGAAGAGTGTGCTAACTTGGAATTCTATTACAGTCACCTCCTTATTTTCTGAGGTGTTGACTGCATGCTTTTTTAAGAGTTACTGACTTCTCCTTTTTAAAATATAATACGGCATTTTGCCAGCTCCTGTACTTATGAGTAAGTACAGTGAGTCTCTCTCCTTTATGTTTAAAGCTCAGTATTAGCAGCAGTTTTGAACCAGCTATAAAAACGGATGCATTCCACATTATTTTTTGTATCCACCCTCAGAACTATAATATTATCTGGCTTTGCAAATGCAGCTGCAAATGTTAGTGACAATTAATCACGTGTAGCTTTATCTTTCACAGCTCTTCCCCTCTCCTCCTTTATTTTCCAAAGGTGAGGTTGTTGGCTGAACTGCAACAAACCAGGTGCTTGCAAGGCAGCACCAGGGAGGTGGCTCCCAATGGCCCAAGGAAAAACCTAAAGGGTCAAGGAAGGGCGAATGAAGCAACCACACTGTAGCAGATTTGATTACCTCTAAGATTAAATTTCAGACAAAACCATGAGAGATCTTTCAAACATCTAAATATAATTACAGTCTATTTTCAAAGGATACTCAGTAATTCCCCCCCCCCCCCATTTTTCTCCTGACTTCTGTCCCTGGTGTTGTAGTCTGTGCTGAGTTGCACTCTGTGGAACTGACTTGGGAGGTCAGCACTACAGGAGCTTCAAAAAGTACAGAGACCTTTGCAGGCATAGACAAAATTTGCACCTACTGATGAAATCAGTGGAAAATCCATGGTCTTCCATCACGGAGTGATGTAGTCTGCTGACTTCCTTGGGGCTTCTTGGTCTAAATCCATGCAGAATTCAACTTAAAAAGACATGCATTCATTTTTTGCCCCCAGCAGATGATACAGCCCTGGGTATTCTTCTGAACACATTTCCTGTGCTGTCACAGCCAAGTAAGGAACAGCACAGTTATCTTCTTGTCTTCTCACACAGATCATCTTCTAACACAGATTAACTGGAGATATTCACCATAAATCAGAATTATGGCCTTCTGCTTCTAGGTGTCTGTATGATATGATTCTCCCACTTCCTGATTTCCTTGAACAAAAAGCACTGTCAACAATTTGTGATAATTCCACAGCATCTAGCATGCTGCTGACACAGGCATTATAAAATAAGTGTGTCCGCTTTCAGTGGTATGTTGAAGAAACACCTTTTCCCTAATTGTTTGTTGGACAATGAGCCCCAGTGGTAAAGCAGAGTTTGTTCAGTCAAATGCAGGTTTGCCCTCTCCGGGGAGTTTGATATTTTAGTCAGGCCCCCTCTGCAAACTGTGGTGATGGCAAAAAGCAGCCTCTCATGTCCTCTGCCTGCTCATCAAGTACATCAATGCTCAGATTAAGAAAATGACAAGCTACTTTTAATATTTTTTTTTTCAGAGGCCTTTTGCGTTGCCTTTTAATCCTAGGTAGCCAAATGTGCAGACAGAAAGCATGATTAGGAGGAGGAGATGTCAGAGTTGGAGTCACCTGAGGCTCTCAGGGCTTCCTAACCCCCTGGCGTGGCTGGAGCAAGCGTGTAAAATGGTGGGGGTCTCTGTGCTCAGGGCGGTGCGGGGCATGGGAGCAGCCTGGCAGGTGATGGGCTGCAGCCTTTCAGGCTCTGTCAGGGTTTCAGCATGACTTCTGTTGCTGTTGCAGTGATTCAGCATTTTGCAATGAACCTCCCTTTCACTGGGAAGTTGCAGATTGATTCTAGTGACAAGTCTCTGTAAAGGTCTAGTAAGCAAATCTCTCGGGGAATTTTGAGTGTAAAGCCTTTTTTGTTTCAAGTCTTTAATGAGCCTTAATGTAATTAATAGATTTGTAGTGAAAAAACTCTTTACCTTTGATTCTGGAGATGAAAGTCCAGATATTCCTGAAACGTGTAATTACATAACAGACGCTGCCCTTGTATTAAGATGCAAGAATGTGGCTTTGATAAAAAAAAAAAAACAAAACCAAACCCAGAAAAGAAGCAATTTCAGGACGCTTTTTAGAAGTGACCTACTACATTTTTCCATTCATTTTCCACCCCCCCCCCCCCCCCCAAAGAAAAAAGGTACTAGGGTTTTATATCTATCCGTATTCAACTATGATCACTTTTTAAAACAGCCTCTAGAGCATGTAGCCTCTTCTGGAGGCTGAGTACGCTCTGCAAATAAACACTCAAAGACCAAGCTGTGGCCCCTATCCTGTCCTAATGAGACAGATCGTAGCCATCCTGAGGATGTCTCTTCCATTTCTACTCTTATGGAAATCACGTAGTAAGGACCGTTTTTAAAATTTTTCTTCCTGGAAAAAAAATGCTACAACATCAAGTCCCTGAGAAATGTACAGCCTGTTGAGTTCACAGAGTGTGTTCCTGGCTACTTCAGAAGCCTGGAAATGTTTGTTCTTTGCTGCTCGGAAATCTGCTGGGTGAAATGATAATGCAGGATGCAGTTCAGTGTGAGCATGGATGTGGGGGTCTGCTAGAAAGGAATAAAATCCCTGGGGACATCCTTGCCTGTACTCAAACCTCTTCTTAATAAAGCGTGAAAGGTCCTAAACAGTGCGTATTTATTTTTTCTGTGGCAACTTTTTGCATTAATATTGCCTAACATAGATTACTTCGTAGAACCAGTAGATGAGGAAGACTACACTCAAAACTCCCAATCTTTTGTGTGTGCCAAAAGGAGTTTTAGGGCTGCCAACTGCGTGAAATATTGATTTAAGGAGAGAACTATAAAACATTTTTATGGAAATAAGACCAAAACCAAATCTCAGTGACGAGCTATAAACAGGAGGGCAAGGTCCTGGTGATGGAAAGGGCCATTTAGCTTCGTGGAAATGGCACAACTTAATGAGACATGTGGGACTGTCAGTTGGTATATGTGAAGGAATTCAGGGGTATGAAGCTGGGCTCATTCCAGCTGAGCATCTGCCTGTCTCTGGAGTACAACCCGCAAGGCGGGGAGAGGCAGTGAGTCAGTCTGAGCATGGGCAAACAGTGAATACCAATTGGGTATTTTCTAGGAGTGAGGAAAGGTATGTCTGCAAGACACTTAAAGCAAGGAGAAATTTCTAGTATGTAATACCCGAAGTATATTTAGACAGTAGATAGGGATTTTTTCACTAATTAAGTGCTAACCTGAGCTACTATACAACAATATATGATTATATGACAATAGTCGTAATGAAAACATTCTAATAACTTGAAAGCTGTTTCATGAACCTGTTGATTTCTTATATGTATATGCACCTCATCAGTCCTTTACATGCTTTGTCATAGTTTTTAGTTACATGATGGGAATTAAAATTAGAGGTGTTTAAATTTGGAAAGCATTAACATTTTGAAATTTATTGTTATGTTATGTAAAACCAGTATTTCAGAAACTTCCTATGAAATTGCAAATCTATTTAAATGTCAGAAAACTTTTGTTTGAAATTTCATGAATGTACTGGCAATTGTTCTTGTCATTTCAGTTTTATAGTTTACATAATCCATTTGAGAAAACATCAGCCTTCATTTCAGCCACCAGGAGACACTTGCTGTACAGAAGTGATAAGGTGCTTTAGTTAATATAAAGAAAAAGCTGCCCAGAATGATTTGAAGAATAAAGTACAGCTGACAGCACTGAAATTGTTATAATGGGCCATATTTTAGACACAGAGTAAGCTGGAGGAAACCTGTGGATGTCACTTAAGTCCAACACGCTGCCCGAAGCAGAGCTAACATCACAGGTAGCTCAGGTTGCTCAGCCTGCGCCAATCAAGCAGGAACGTTTCTGCAGAAGGAGATCCCACAGCCTCTCCAGGCAGCCTCTTCCAGTGTGTTACTACTCCTACTGACGTCTTTTCCACCCTTGTACCCAACTGGCATTTCTCTTGTTGCAGCTTGTGACCTTTGCGTCAGGTCTGTCACTGTGCACCGCTGTGGAGCATCTGGCTCTGGCTTCTCGAGCTGCTGTAGGTGACGGAAGCAGCTGGAGTGCCGCTTTAACATGCCGGGGAGAAAGGTCAACTGGTACTCCTGAAGTGCAACAAACAGGAGGGCTTCCCTCGGGTAACATTTTGAATGAGATTTTCAATTTCCAAAATGATCTTTGTTTTTAAATTGTATTTTAAAAAAAAATCATGAAATTAAGTCTCAGCATTTCTGAAGCTTTCCCTGGACTAAAAATAAGAATTTAAACATTTTTTGAAACTTCTCATTTGTATGTCTGAAAAAGACTGCTTGGGTTTTTTTGGGGTTTTTTTTGTTGTTTTGTTTTGTTTTTTTCAGGTTAGGTGCATGCTATTTTTCTGTTAAGGGTGGTAAATGAGTGCAGAACATCTTATTGTGCCTTTTTTTTATTCTTCTTCACCTCCTTACCAAGGATGTCTGCAGCTATGCCACAGAACTAGACCAGCGATAGCCCTGGGACCAGAGCAGGATGGCTATGCCCCAACAGAGCAGTGCTTGGCCAAAGTACTCCTCCTTTGAGGCAAGGCTAATGATTCCAGTTATCAGTCAGGGCTAATTAGCTGGATCCAGCCCCCTGGTAATGTGGCTGTAGTGTTTCTGGCAGCTGGGCCAGTAACGCTGCATGGCAGCATGCTTGGGGGTGCACATGGCCTGTTCATAGGGAGCAGAAGTGTTTGTGAAATGGGGACACCTGAAGCTCTGTTGGAAGCTATGTGTGTCCTACCCAGGGATTCGGCTTTTTGGAGAAAGAGACTGATGCTCCTGCAGAGCACAGCAGGACTGAGGCTCTCTAGCAGTGCTCTAGGAGAGGGTGCTTTCCCTCCCAAATTCCTGTCCCAGAGCCAGGAATTGCCTTTTCTTTCCTGGCTGGTGGCTGGGCCTCATTCCTCTTCTCATCTCTCCACCAGCAGGAGACACACACTGCTCCTCTGCTCCTCACATCAGAGAGATGCGTGAGGAAACACGCTGACATGAAAGCCTTGGGCTGCTGCGCAAGGGGCGTCGGGGCTCTCCGCGAGTGGCTGGCTCTGAAGGAAGGAGGCGGGGGGTCCGAGCCCAGAACAGAAGTTGTAGGAGAAGGGAGAGAGGGGGAAAATGTAAAATCTTTACCTGAGAAATTGGTCTTGCTCAGGCAGACATTGATGTGAGTTTTACTGGTGTTTTCAGTGAACTTCAGGAAGGCCTTTCGGCTTTCTGAATAAACAGCTGGCTGTTCATTGTAAACTACAGATCTAAAAAGTAATATTGAGAGGTGTTGTCTGCATGACACAGAAAAGTGAAAATATGACCACTTTCAAAGCAATAACACTTATTTCTGCACTGAACGCTTCGCTCTGGTTAGGGGAGGATCTTCAGAGGACATTTACATTTGTGTTTCTGTCTAAGCACTGTGGTTTTGCCTGCGAAGAGATTTTGTTCTCTTTTTGCCGTCAATGCGCCAGTTTATTCAGCTTCAGGCAATTTTGTTGAGCTGCAGCACAGGTTTGACTGACTCTTTGCTCCTGCAGCATGGCTGTAAATCACTGTGAGATGCTACTAAAGGCACGTCAGCCATGCAGAGAGCAAGTTCTGTGTGGAGAGGGAGAGACGAGTTCCCTTTGATCAGCCTGGCCCCGAAATCTGAACATGGCTTCAGCTGGGAGGCCACGGCCATGTGAGGGTGGAAGTTCAATTCCCCCCTTCCAGGGGATTGCTCATGTAGCTGCTTCACAAATGTTCAATGTTCACTTGTTAAAAATTTTAACTGCTGCAGTGCTGCATAATTTGGGATTCCACTGGAGATCCTAAATGTCCTGTTAATTTATGTAGGAGTGAACTCAGTGCTGTTATGTTAACTTCGGAATGAAAGCATGAATGGAAACATGAACCCTTGAGATCAGCTTGAGTCAGATGGGCAGTAAAAAGAGTATTTGATTTGTTCCAAGAGATTTTGTGAATTGGACTACAGCTGGCACTGATGACATGATCCAAGACCTTATTAATTTTGCCAGTGAATTAAATAGCCAGTTTTAAATAAATGGGTGTCTAAAGAGGAAAAATTGCTTGATAAGTGATTGATACATAAGTGAA
Organism: Aquila chrysaetos chrysaetos; assembly: GCF_900496995.4. Taxonomy (NCBI): domain Eukaryota; kingdom Metazoa; phylum Chordata; class Aves; order Accipitriformes; family Accipitridae; genus Aquila; species Aquila chrysaetos. The sequence continues at coordinate 29,884,080 of NC_044005.1, forward strand.
CTAATTAGTAACTTAGTAGGGGTTTGACATGTTATCTTCTTGCATTTAGCAGAGGAAAGAAATAAGGCCAAATTCTCACATAATCTTCAATTCTGTTACAGCGCTTTCTCACTTAAGATCACAGGCAGTGCTTTTGTATGCTGGTTGTTTACTGTTTGCTTTCAGCCCGTCAGAACTCAGGTATATTTCTGTATTTTAGGAGGCAAGAAACATCACAGTGCTGAGGCAGAACTCTTGACAAATACTTGAAACGCAGTCCTAAGCTTCAAAACGTAACACATTGGAAAAGCTAGTTTTCCTTTTCTCTTCTGCAATTGGATGACCAGCAGAGCTGCAGAAAAGTCCAGCAGAGAGATTGTAGCTCTAGTCACATCCCACTGTTACCCTCCCTGTTGTCTTTCAAACAACTGGCCTTTGCAGTAGACCAGGAAAGACGATAAGGACAGATGATGTGGAAGTGCAAATTTTTATTTGTGTGAGGAAATTAGGAAATGTCAAATGAATTTGATATTCAAATATAGTTGTCTGTCAAACAAGTCTGACTTGTTTGTGTATAGGGGCAGATATCTTCCCCTTTGTTTCAGCTCCACCTTCCCCCTGCGATATGCAGGTCTCTGAATCCGCAACACTGTACCACGTGCTTCTACAGGCAGTGTCTAAACCCTAGCACTTAATACCTTAAAATTATCGACCTACGCATATTCTGTTCCCAATTTCCACAAGATGTGCATTCCTTAGTGATGTGGGTTTTTTTTCCTTGATATACAACCTATTGACTTTCTTCCAGTTTGGTTCTAATTAGGTTGTTTGATAGCCAGGAGTATTTAGCTTCAAGTACTTGAGCAGATGATTGGATTCTTTAACCTTTAAAGAATCCTATTTGTTCTCTTCAACAGCGGATTTAAATCTTTACTCTTTATATAACCAAGAGATGTTTTTCTAAAAAGCAGTCTGTGGAAAGCATTATTAATACTCACCAGCATGTGGTGAGGGCTTGGTTCTTTTAGATATCTGTAGATGCTTACATGATTTATATCACAAATTAAAGCATCAGTATTGGCCTTTAAGTTTTCAGCCTGTCATTTTAGAATGCCTAAAACAAATAAAAACAAGACAAGGAAACATTGAAGTGGGAGAAGTTAGAGACCTATTTTATTTCTGTCTCAGCACGTGTGAAGACTTGTTTTCAACCAAGGAATTAATTGCTTGCTTTAAGGTCCCCTGCATTTCTTCTTGGGCTTCTTACAAGAAGAGCTATTGTGCTTGAGTGGTGTTAATAGGCCAGTGGCTTGATGTTGCTATCTGTGGCAGCATGTATTTTGCATTGTCTGCAGAGTCTCGACAGCATGCTGAGCTCCTGAAGGAATCCAACATACATACCCCTTCTGTGCTTGTCTGCAGGAGCTCAGAATGAAAGCAGGTATTTAGGAGCTGGAAGACAAGCATCTGAAGCTCCTCAGTCAGTCAGGTCTAGGTATTTTAATATATGGGAAGGAAATTAAATTAGAGATTGGGGGAAAAGATTGGTTTTTAGCAAAGTATTTCTACTCCTTTAGAGCAAAGGGAGTGGCTGTTTATTTTGCAGTTCTGCTTTTTTCCTGGAAGAGAAGTACTTTGTACATAGGGCTCTCACTTGAGGGGAATCTTTGTCATGATAACTCATTAGTTCTTATCTAAAATCAAACCACTATACTTGATTTTACACGTGTAATGTCCTGCTCTTAATATTGTAATGTATGGTTTCATTGACCACAAAGAGCTGGAGAGCAGGAGTGAGGAGGTGGGAAGAGCGTAGTTGTGTGAGTGCCTCCGTGCACATGCGGAGGGGGGAGCTCAGACAGAATTGGGGTGTTATCTTATTGCCTATGGGATGTATGGATCTGTTCCGGAGCTGGCTAGGAATATTTATTTATTTATGAAGAAACACCCTGGAAGACCAAACTCAGCCCCCTCAACAGGACTGGGAATGGGCTGGAGCCAGGCTTGGGGTAGGGAAAGATTTTGAAAACCAAACCTGACTTTGCTACTGATTTATGCAGAACTGAGATGTCCTTGCTGTATCCCAGTGCTGGCGCCATTGTGTGTAGGTACAGACTGCAGGTCTGTCTCTGTAGTCACTGGGAACTGCCAGTTGCTGTCCCAAGGACTTTCATATTGAAGGGCTTTTGCTGGAAAAGTTTGCAAATTAGTTGAAATGGCTGAGATGCCATTTTCCTCGGGTGCCAAGCAGCACAATGGCATGGTTTACATATTGGATCATGACTAAAAAGAGGGAGACATCTCTAATGAGCTTGTAACAATAATGTACCTCTGTTTTAGCACAAAAAAAATTTAAACGTTTATGTGAGGATATAGTACTAACAAAAGAGTCAATATGAGGAATTCCTATTGACAAAAAATTTCAGTTTAAAAGTTGCCCATAGTATTCCAAATACTACTCGCTATGTTGTACAGTGCTTAATAAGAAGCAGGGGGCTTTAAAGTGTACTGAGAAGCAGAAACACTTCCTTACCTGTGTGTTATATGCAACAGTTTTGAATTCTAACTTGAGGGAAAACACCCCAAGTGGTTCTTGAAAGCCAGAACTTTGGCCTGCATTGCAGCCGGGAGGCACATGAAGAAGTGGTAATATTTACAGAGAATATTATTCAATATCCAGTTATGTAAAGTCTATTAATCAACTCTCAGTTCCTCCTCCACTGTTTCTGAACTGACCTGAACTCCTCCGTAGTCTATGCTTAACTAGACTTGTTTGGGTCCCTTCCTTGGCTCTAGATTTCTAGGCATCCCTAAGCTGCTGAGCCCCCTTTTTGGCTGGAGTGCTGTTCATGCTGAGTTGTCACCTGAGGAGATTTGGGAAAGATTTCTGAAGTTTGCATTGTAAGTGATGCTTTCCTCATGCTGTGGTACTGCCTGCTGTAGTCCTATGTGTGTCTGTAGAAGGACTATGCCTTGCAAGAAGCTAGAGGTGCAGGATGAGAACAGCACCCCAAGCAGGAGGCGGACACAACTGCTATGTCTCTGATCTTGGAAGAAATATGCTTGAGGTGCTGAAAACTTTCACGACTTCCTGAGGCAGATCTTCAGGGGAAAAAAAAAAAAGGTATGTTGGAAACTGAGACATGTAGGACATGCGTGGCACCCGAGGGTGGGAGTTAGGGATGCCAAAGTCTCATTTTGGGTCTCAGACTGAAAAGCCATTTTCCTGTGTTCTGTTTGCAAAGCCTTGGAAGCACTGTGGTGCATGAAGCATCAAATCTGCTGAGCTAACTGTTGGAAGGTATATGGTAGACAAATCTTATAGTATTCTTGCACGTTCTGTAGGGATATTAGTGTTGTTTACCATGAGCTGTTCATCCAGTCAGCACTGCCATTTTGTCTGTTTGTTTTCTTCTGGTAAGTTGCTAAAAGAGGCTCAGAACAAATGGCTGTTGTGCAGGGAGCAACACAATGGATGGGGGAAACAAATCTGTTTAGCCATTCCTGTAAATGCCAATGAGTTCAGCTAGATAATACTTCAGGTTTTAATTCAGATATACTGTTATATGCTAGTTCCCTGAGCACTACTTGTACAAATTTTATCTGTCTTGGTAATAAAGCAGACAGTAAAATGGGTATTCTACTTGCTAAATTGCTACAACTGCTGCTGTAACAACTGAATTGCAGCAGGTACAAACAATGGTGCGTGCTGGCATGTCTACCCAAGCTTTATAACTCTCTCTGGCACAGAGGCAAGGTGCCAGAAAGCCAGTGGTTGCACCTAGTTCTACAGACTGTACATAAAATACCAGATACCCTCTTGTTATCTAAAATAGAAGTACAGTAATGTAATTAAAAGGATTATTGAAATTTGGCAGTGAAATCATCCAGGTTGGAAAACCTTTATATGCATAATTTTAAATGGAATCTGGATTGAGCCACACTTCTCATGTGAATCTTGGAAATGTCATCCTCCTTCTTGGTTAGCCCTTTGTGCTGCAAAACCTCAACATTAGAAACAAATCAAGGTAAGGAGGATTAGGACACAATTCCCAAGCCTGTCTTAATATAGGCAAATTGTTTAAGTCAATGTTCCTGATAGATGTGGATATTTCAAAGTTAATTGTCCAGCCAGGGGTGTCTACAGTCTTGCTGACAGCAGTAGGGTTGTGGAACAAGCAGCACTTTGTGAGGTTCTCTAGTCTTTTTTTCCCCCTCTGCAAAGAAAAGTTTGAGGTGACTTAAATTAATTGATTTTTTTTTTTTTTTTTTTGTGAAAGCTTATTCTCTGAAAGATAATGTCTTGGTCATTATAGATCCAGGTTGAAGTTGCCAAATTTTAATTCCAATTTAATTAAATTTTTCTGGAAGGGGAGGATGCGAGGTGGGAGAAATGAGTTTTCACTTGCAGCCGTTCAGCAGTTTCAGCCTTGGGTGGGAAGGGAAGCCCCGGGCTCCATTCCTGGCCCAGCCTCTAAATCTCTGTTTTTGTTCGGGAGCGATGGGAGGAGGATGCACTGTGGTGGGGCTTTCGCACCAGGCGGGCACGAGGCCTGCTTTCCAGCAGAAAAAGCTGGCAGATGTCATGGCTGGCAGCGTTATGGCAGTGGCTTCAGTAACGGGCAGCCCTGGCCCTCTGGACTGTTGCTCCTCTGGGCCACTTGAATATGTGGCCACTTAAGTATACGTCTGCGTGTTTGACCAGAGGGTGACAAGATCCCTCTGCATGTGGCCGAGTGTGTACAGGGGCTGGCGGACAAAGTTGGGTGTCTGCAGGAGAGGAGAGCTCTGAGGAGCAAGAAGACAGGAGGCCATGGTCAGGAAGGGGTCTTGTCCACCCGTGTCAGTCCAGGCGCATGGGGTGGTTAGTGGAGGGTGGAGTAGCCTCATTTCTTCACAGCCCCACTGGCCTCCTTTCTTCCCTTCCTGTCTGAATGTGGCTATCTGTTTCTGTTGTGTTATTTCAAGTGCATCTAGTATTCTCCATTTTGGAGTGAATGAAAAGCTAAATTCACCCCCCCAATTTTTTTTTTTTTGTTATTTCAGCAAGAAAAGAGAGTGGTGTTTTTTTTTTCCATTGTGTTTATTTTTGTGGCTTGATACATAGCAATTTCTCCCCTGCTCTCCATCTTTCACACACTTACTTGATGAACTTACAATGTAATCCTCTGTACGTAAATACGAAGCATTTGCAGCTCTGCTTGCTTTCAGCTGGAGTGGTCCACACCTCTGGAGTACTGGCGTGTACGTATCCCAGGCTGTAGTGATTCTCAAATGATCAGTGAATGCATCGCACAGTGAGCCTTCACAGCTGTTCCTCAGTTTCCCTAGCCATAAAATTAAGATAAAGTCTCATAAAGATGGAAAAGCATTTTTGACAGCTTTGGTTAGAAAGCACTGAAAAATGGCAGTGTTTCCTACCTTTATTTTTCGGCCTAACTAAATCAGATGGGCTTGTTTTCAAACTTACTGTTACCTAACTTTTTTTCCAGCCTTTTTTACACTTCTCAACCATTTTATTCTGAGCATGGAGGAAGCAAGTATAACATCCTCCTTAAAGTACTTTCATAACCTTATGAGAAATAATGTTGAAAACTATTGAAATGAAGGACACACATTGTATACCCAACTGCCAGGTCAAGGCCAGAGCTACTGGAAACTTTAACATAAATATTAATATAGCAGGCACTTTAATTAGCTGTGCCCTTCAATCACTAGTTGTTTGGCCCCTTGGTCTCCATCCTGAGCCTTCACAGAGTAGGATGACCCCTGCTTGTCAAGTCAGATTTCATTCAATTTATCTAATTACTTTTGGGACCATTTTAATACATGCTCCACAGAGTGCGAAGATTGCCCAGCTCTGGCTCCATTCCTGGATTCAAATCTGTAATACAGGATGCAAAATGCACACCAGAACTTCATCCTAACATATGCGCAGCCCACTTTAAACTGCAGCTCTTAATAGCGCTTCCTCACTTCCAGTCAACGGAAAGAGCTGGGAGCAACTGGACTACACTTTTCTCCTGTTAATGCTTTGTCTTTTTGTTTCTGTCTCCTTCCATTCAAGGCTGCTTTTGCTCTAGTGTTAACGGAAGGAGAACTGAAAAAATTGTCTGAGAGCATATGATTGAAATGTAACCTTTAGGGAGGTGCTGGTGCAAAAACACTTTTGTAAATCTGATCTTGCCACGTGGCAGTGATTCCCCAGTGGGTAAGCTGCAGTCACAGTCCCATTGGTGGTCTTTTCCAGCTTGTGGGTGCCTCACTGCTCTCTAGTAGCAGTGCGCATTTCAACTTAAAAGAAGAAGAATGTTATTTTTCTTACCTATCGTGCAAATTCCTTAGTAGTACTCCACAGACCTCAAGTTCTCCACAAATCACGTTAAGAGTCTGATCTCCTGTAAAGTTAAATACTAGGACCTTATGTAACCTTAAGATTTAAAACACCATTCTCTGGTGTTCTCAGGATGAAAACTGATTGATATAATATGCTGAGTTGTAACAGTACATCCAAACACCCCTGACTTTAATACAGTTGACAGACCCACCTTTGTCTATTTTCTAGTCTTCCTCCTTACACAAGGTTAGAGCTGTTTTTAAGACAGGCCTAGTGTGACTGAGGTAGTGGTGGGAGGTGAAAGGGAGAGGTGAAGGTAGTGAAAAGGTAAATGATTCAGATTCACCACAAGGGTTAAAAAAAATAAACCTTGAGAGCAAAGGGTGATGTCTTGTGATATGCAACATTTCTTTTTTAATCCAAAAGCTCTTGTTTCTAAAAATAACTAGTATTGGAAGGAGAACAATTTGCTTGCTATGAGGGGAAACAGGCCAGCTGCTTGACAGGACACGGCAATTCTAAACAGTCCTAATCAGGAGGGGAAGCAGAACATGCTACTCGGCTGAAGTTCAAGGGCAATTTAGAGAGGGAGAAAATAATACCTATTACTCCAAACAGAACACGCCTAAATTATAAGGGATTATACCATGAGTGCATGGGGGGAAAAAAAAAAAAAATCCAATAGAGTTACTGGGACCTGGCTATAAGTACTTGGAAGTTCATAGCTTTTGTTCTGCATCTTTTTGTTTCATTTAGTTTCAAATGGTTTGTGTGAAATTTGAGGCTTTCATCTGCACTGGGCGGTATCCATTGGGATGCTGGGCTTGCTTGGACCAATGAAATAACCAAAGTCACTTCCTGCAGAGGTTTCTGCAACCTGTTACAGGCCTCTGTAATTAGTGAGGTTGGATGTCTTCACATCTCTGGGTATTATTATTGCAGTCATATTATTTATAGGTGTTGTGGTTTAAGCCCAGCCAGCAACAAAGCACCATGCAGCTGCTCGCTCACTCCTCCCACCCCTGCTGGGATGGGGAAGAGAGTCGGAAGAAAAAGGTAAAACCTCATGGATTGAGATAAGAACAGCTTAATAGGACAACACAAGGAGAGAAGAAATAATAATACCAACAATACTAATAAAAGAATATATAAAGCGAGTGATGCACAATGCAATTGCTCACCACCCGGAACTCGATACTCAGCCTGTTGCCCAGCCAAAATCCCTCCTCCTCTGGCCAGCTCCCCCAGTTTATATACTGAGCATGACATCAGTAGGTTATGGAATAGCTCCTTGGCTAGTTTGGGTCAACTATCCTGGCTGTGCCCCCTCCCAGCTTCTTGTGAAAATTAACCCTATCACAGCTGACAACAGTAATTAAGAGGAAACACTAATGTTTTAATATATTTATTGTTCCCTTCCTCTCCAAAAAGTTTTGCTTTTTTGCCTCCTTCCCCCTCTTCTCCCAGTCCCCTGCCTCAGTTACACACATGCACAGAACATAACCCCAAATCTCTGCAATTATTTTCTTAACAGGATATAGTTATGGGGAACTGGTTATAGTTATTATAACCCATAGGTTATAGTTATTGGGAAGTGGTTGAACATGCAGAAACTGAAGTTCAAATGGTACAAATTCCTGCAATTGAGGCACAGGCATCTGCAAAATGTATGAACTGTGATCTAAGAAACCTCTGGCAACAAAGCCAGTTCACATCTCTCTTAAACGTGGTATTAGTTCGGGTTTGTTTTGATAATTTATATTACTTTAATGCTTTTTTTTTTTTTATGTGTTAGTGGAGTAGAAGAAACTGAGAGTAACATCAAGGGAGGAGTCTATAAACTGTCTTCAAGAGTCTTTTTCAATTCCTAGTTACACAGGATGTGTTTCTGCTGTGATGCTGCCATTTTTATATTGTGATATTTAAGTTGCTTTCATAAGTACAAGTATTTTTATATGCATTTACTGAATACAGTGCACAGAAGATACTTGAATGTATGCATATTTTTGCATGAACTTCATATTTATTAAGACATGTCAACATTTGCTGAAGTAGTTCTGATGCAGAATGTAGTATCTAGACAGTCCCACAGGTCTTTCTAAGGGCAAAAATGGGGGAAAAAAGGCACTGTTATGTAGTTCCTATAGAAAAATTAGTGGATAGATAGATCATCTTTTCTTCAGCTGAAATTTCTTGAGATATGTAAGAATTGAGTAGGGTTGGTCAAGTGTTCTTTTAAATGAAAAGAGTGGTTTCCTAAAGGTCTGGTTAAAAAAAACCAACACTGTTTTCTGTGGAAAAGCGTTGGCTTTTTTAAAATTCAGCAGACTGAGAACTTTTTTTCTCCAAAAAACTAGAAATATTGCTGTGTTGTCTTATGAGGTACCTGAGCTTCTGTGTTGTCCTCCTCTGTAAGTGAGTGCCTCCTCTCTTGTCTGCAGCTCTTGATGTACTGTGGTGTGAGAGTCTCCAAGTGGAATGTGCTGTCAGCTCAGTTAACAGGGAAGACCACAGAAAACAGACTTATCGGGGACTCCAGTACACAAAAGATTAAGGGGACAAGGAAGTATTTGAATTGATCACTGAGGCAATGTTTCCACACCACCTCTTTTAAGTTTGCAAGTGTTAATTTTCAGCCTACCACTGAGAATATTTTCTGAAAGATGGAAACTGATTGTTTAAATGCTCAATGATAGACTCATTTATGCTCCTACCAGAGCTGTGGTGGAACCTTTGGACCTTACTGAGAAGCACGTTTGGTAGGGTCTGATTCAGTTTATTTAGCAGGAGGTAGATCAGGCCCTTAATTAAAATCTTTGAGCCTTTTCAGTGCTAAGGAGACCAGTTGCCTGTAAAGAGCTTGCAATTACGTCACAAATGCATCCCGCACAAAGGCGAGCTTTGCCTTTACTTCAAAGCTGCAAGTGAGACCATCAAATTCCAGGCACAAAAAGTTTAAAAATTATCCATCCTTTTTGCCATTTTACGGAGCACTGCTAATACGATGGAATGGGCACGGGGAGACTTCCCTGTGCCAACTTGAACAAAAAGGTTTTGGCTGCCTTTCAGGCTGAAAAAAGTAGGTGCTTACATTTTTAATCACAGAATGAGCAAGAGCTCACGTACACACATATACACACGCACACAACACACACACACACTCTGACGTGTGAATGCGGGTCTGGAGGTTTGTTGTTGACAGCAGGAACACATTCAACAGTGGCTGTCTGATTAAACAAAAGTAGGCTACAGCATGGCAAACAAATTGTGCTCTGAGTTTCTGATCTATCAGCAGCCTTGCCAAAATGCCAGCTAGCTGAAAAGGAGATTTCATTGTTTCTAATGAAACATGCTGTGCTTGCTTGTCTAGTGCGTGCTTTAGGAAGTAAATGCAACTGGACCCCTTTCATTTGCACTGTTCCCTCTGCACTGCTGCCGCTGCTGCCTCCTCCTCCTCACGCGTTAAACAATGGCATTAGATGCTTTCCCAGCAACTTTATGTATAGTTTAAGTGTGGGGAAGTAACTGTTCTATCCTACAGATAAGATGTGCTGATTTCTGTCTAATTTGTGGTTACAGAAATGCTAATTTCTTGGGAAGGGAGAAATCTGAAAAGAAGCATTGTGTCCTCCTAAGTAGCCTGCATTATTATCTTAAAAACAGTTCTTTGCACACATAGACATAAATCTATGTGTATGAGCTTACTGTCTTAAGATTCCTGAATAGTATAGGATGAGCACAGTAGATCAGTGTTGGAATTTTTATGTTGCCTAAATGCAAATGAGATGGTGGCACTTTATGCTACCATAATGTACAGCTCCCTGCAAAGAGACCTGTTGTAGACCAAGACTCTTATGCTTAATACAGTAGATAAGAATCACTTCAATTAACAAGATTCTCATTTAACTGTGGAGTATATCAGATATCATAGAAAAGGCATGATCAGATCTCTCTGCGGCCTCCAGGCTCAGACAACTCATTTCTAAACCCTGAAAATTCTACATGGGGAAGTAGATAAGAAGTAAGCATGCATGAACAGTAGCTGATAACAGAAGATCTTGTAAGCAGAGTCTGTCCCTATATGTGGTGAACAACTGACATTTGGGGGATGATTGCATTGGGTTTGTGTGGCAAGGTTTTAGTAGCAGGGGGGCTACAGTGGTGGCTTCTGTGAGAAGCTGCTAAAAGCTTCCCCCCATGTCTGATAGAGCCAATGCCAGCTGGCTCCAAGACGGACCCGCCGCTGGCCAAGGCTGAGCCCATCAGCGACGGTGGTAGAACGTCTATGATAACATTTTTAAGAAGGGGGAAAAAAAACTGCGCAACTGCAGCCAGAGAGAGGAGTGAGAATATGTGAGAGAAACAACCCTGCAGACACCCAGGTCAGTGAAGAAGGAGGGGGAGGAGGTGCTCCAGGTGCCGGAGCAGAGATTCCCCTGCAGCCCGTGATGAAGACCATGGTGGGGCAAGCTGTCCCCCTGCAGCCCATGGAGGTCCACGGTGGAGCAGATATCCACCTGCAGCCCAGGGAGGACCCCATGCCGGAGCAGGGGGATGCCTGAAGGAGGCTGTGACCCCATGGGAAACCCGTGCTGGAGCAGGCTCCTGGCAGGACCTGTGGATCCATGGATAGAGGAACCCAAGCTGGAGCAGGTTTTCTGGCAGGACTTGTGACCCCGTGGGGGACCCATGCTGGAGCAGTCTGTTCCTGAAGGACTGCACACCGTGGAAGGGACCCATGCTGGAGCAGCTCGTGAAGAACTGTACCCTTTGGGAAGGGCTCACATTGGAGAAGTTCGTGGAGGACTGTCTCCTGTGGGAGGGACCCCACACTGGAGCAGGGGAAGAGCATGAGGAGTCCTGCCCCGTTGAGGAGGAAGGATTGACAGAGACAATGCGCGATGAACTGATCGTAACCACCACCGTTCCCTGTCCCCCTGTGCTGCTGTGGGGGGGTAGGTAGAGAAACATTGGGAGTGAAGCTGTGCCTGGGAAGAAGGGAGGGGTGGTGGGAAGGTGTTTTTACAATTTGGTTTTACTTCTCATTATCCTACTCTGATTTGATTGGTAATAAATGAAACTGATTTCCCCAAGTTGAGTCTGTTTTGCCCATGATGGTAATTGGCGAGTGATCTCCCTCTCCTTATCTTGACCCATGAGCCTTTTGTTATATTCTCTCTCCCCTGTCCAGTTGAGGAGGAGAGTGATAGAGTGGCTTTGGTGGGCACCTGGCATCCAGCCAGGGTCAACCTACCACAATGATCAACAGTGACTAGAGAAGGATAGCAAGAACTTTCAGAGGTTTATAAACTGTGATCTATGTGGAAAGCCTGGAAGAAATGAGGCTGTCTAATCTAGAAAAAATGAGTAACAGGTTTCAGGTAGGTTTAACATGGTATAAGTGTGGAGGGGAAGGACCAGCACATGTCTGTGTCTGCTGCAGCAGCATGGCTAAAGCACAGCAAGGGTTTTTTGTACTAGACATTAAAGCTATTTTTCAAGCGATGAGATAATCAAGTATTGGAATGGATTCTGTGCGGTCCCTGTCACTGGAGGTTTTAAGAACAGCTTTAGAGTCCCATAGAGAAGTGAACTAATCATGCTGGAACAGAGGAAAGGGTCTGGACTAAGTGTCCTCTTAAGAAGCTCCTGGCTGGGAATGGGGCTGTAATTTATACCTGGTGTTCATGTGATTGCCACTGCTGTTGCTACTACAGCAAAAGGAACAGAGTCAATCGGCTTTCCTGATTGTACCATAGATGTGTTTCCAAGTCAAAGAGCATCTTTAACACTTTCCTTCAGAAGAATAACAAATGCTGCTCAAAATGACAGCCTGTGGCAGATGGTTGGTTTCAAGAGGTGACTGCAGCAAAGATCAATCTATGTCTTTACTGGAGGGGCTTTAAGAATTGCAAACAAATCAATTGCTCGTAAATGTTAGTGACGTGGAAAATGTACATATTCAGGGGGTCACCTTTTAGAAGTGTTTTCATCCAGCAGGTGGGCATCTTTTTAAGAAACCTTCTGGTGCCTAGCTAAATTCACAGTAATAGCAAAAATACAGCACTTCTCTAGCTAGCTACTCATTTTTGTGGCTGATTCTGGCTTCAGCTGATGCTGTTTAAGAGTTTTCCTGTTGTTTGTGATATGACCAGGTAGACCTTACGAGGATATTTTCAAAGCAGTGTGCTATTTTGTCAAATGCAGTATATTCAGAAGTGTTTTAGTTTTAAGAAGGTTGGAGAAAGGAAAACTTTTACTTTTTTCTAGTGTTTTACTATTGTGTAATGAAGCCACTGGCCTGAGATGTGAGAGACCATTTATGGGGAATGAGCTGCTTAGAGACATGAACTTGGCTTAGCAACCTTACAAGCCGGTGCCCTAAGCAAGTATCTTTCTCTGGGGTTTTCCTCTGTCTGAAAAAGCACATCAAAATACTTTCTGTTTCTGCAAAAGACTGTTAGGTTTTAATTTTTTCCATTGAGGAGGGGGTGGGGGAAAAAAAAAGCTTGAAAATTATTGCAAAAGAGAGGGACATTTTCTGCTTAGCAATTTGTGAAGTACCTGAGGCACTTGCTACTTTCCCATGATACTGTATTGCATTGTTCCCTATGCTTTGTTAGTGTGTTTCTTTGTCCTTTTCCTTTACCCACGACTGGATAGAGATGGTGTTTTAACCTTCAGGGTTGTGCAAGGCATATAAAGTTACTGTTACTCTCTTCACAGTTTGCAGGTCAGGTAGACTCTCCTGGCTGATAACTATAGGTAACGTAAATTAGCATTTTGCTGTAAGGAGAAGCTGATCATGCTTTTTATTCCTCTAGTAATTCATATTAGACCGTTGGCCCATCTTAAACCCAAATCTTAACCCTTTTCTAGACTCTCCCATTTCTACACTCTAGCCCCTGCTTTTCTATTACTGTTCTTGGATTATAAAATCTTTAGGGTTCTCTTGTTTATGCAGTAGGTGTGATGACCCACTGGTTTGCAGCATGATTATATCAACTTCTATATTGCAACTTGGCTCAAAGCTTGTGGGGATGGGAAAAGGACAGGGCTCCTTGTCTGCCCTCGCCTCCCATCCTGCATGTGACATGTAGCAGGCTGTCAGAGTACCTATTTCTAATGCTTGTGTGGCTGAACTGAATTGTAGTCTGGACTACATACTCCACGACATACTTTTATTAACACATCATAGACTCATGTTTAATTCAGATATATATTTTAATACAGCTTCTTCTGTCTTTAAGAGATACTCAGTGGCTGTATGGTTGGGATGTCGTTGTGGCGCCTGCCACAGCTCAACAGTATACCTGAAACTGGAGGTTTTAAACTCCCTCCTAAGCGAGAGTTTAGAGCCCTACCCTTCTGCCTATATCAAGCAGAAATGTATCTGCTTCTTACCTTTATTCCCTGCTGATTTTGTTTCTAAGCTGTGGCTGTTTTGGAAAACAGAAACCTCTTTGAAATGTAGAATGCCCAGCCATTATATATTATAGTTTTTTTGTGTAAAACTATTCAACAGTGTTGTAACTTGGGATCCTGAATAATATTCCTTCATTTATGGGTCTAGAGAGCTGGTGTTCCACACTGTGTTGTAGTCTACTGTCACAGGAAGGGTTTTATTATTTATTGAATTTCTTTCTTACTGAATAAACATTAAAAAACAGCAAAGGAAGTATTACCGTAGAGATAGGCAAGTGATGTTCACAATAAATGTATTGCCTGCAGGTCACCATTCAGGTCACCATTTTAATGTTAGTTTTTTCCTGACTTGAGGAATAAAAGATTATTTCAAGAAGCTTTTAAATTCATTTTCTTCATTTCTTTCTCTTATCACGTAAGACTAGTCTACACACAAGCTGATACCAAGAGCATTAAAAGTATTTTGGTGTTAAGTCTGCTTATAGATTGATCTTTCCTCTTAGCTTTGAAGTCTTGCCTATACAAAGAAAATTACTGCTGATGGCCTGTGAGCAATGTATGCAGTTGAGCTGATAATGAACATAACTTGTCTGCAAGTGTCAACTGGGATGAATCATCTTCTACTCCTTACAGGAATTGTGGCTGAAATACAGTTAAAACCAGAGATTTCTTAGTACAGACTTTACAAGCTTTGTTTTCTCACTGCAGACATTTGAGGATAGTCTGCTTTTCCCATGAGTGCTTGCCTTCTACCTCCTCTCATGCTGTTTGGGAAGTGTAATGGTCTCCAAAGCCCTTGGGTCTTTCCAGTGCTGCAAACACCACTATGCAGGCTGGGGGTGGGAGGTGATGTTTCTGGCTGTGGAGGCAGACATCCCCCACCTGGTAAGAACCATGTCCCCTTGAGACTGCATGCACATTGCTTGGGTGATCCATTTTCTAAGGTTGCTCTGGCAGCCCAGGTACGCATGAACAAAAAAAATACAGTTCTTTCTCGTTATACATATTTGGTTGCCTTGGTAACCAGAGAATAATCCATTTGAAATGCAACTGGATAGGATAATTGATATATTTTGAGGAATGCCTACAGGCAATAATAGGGATTTGTCTGCCACCAAGTGTTGCAGGCTTCAGAAAACATAAGGTTAGGCTCTGAAACAGGAACAAGTGTGTTTACAACTCTGGATATAAAGGTAATGCTGTCCTTCCTCGTGCCTGTGAGGGATACTTGATGGACTTCTCTGCAACTTCAGTACAGATCAAACTGCATCTATGATTTCTTTTGCATATTTATTTTAGGCAATCCAAAGAGTTTAGAAAACCTCTGAAGTAATGACTTCCCACTGTTGTTATGTTTCTTTGTTCTATGAATGAAATGCCTTGCAGCGATGTTGGAGGCTCCTGTACAGGAAATTCACATTGACACTGATGACCCATTATTATAGATACTAATGACTGACTATCAGGCATTAGGGGCCCTTGTTGATAAGCTGGCTCACTGTACTCCAGTCTCCACAGAGAGTTTATGAATCTTGATCATCCAGTACCTGACATTTACTTAAACTGCCTCATGTTTTCAACACCTCATTAGCTTTCCTCCAACCCCTGTGCAGGACACAGTGTAAGACCTACTTCCCAGTGAATGAGAGGTTAAAATCTGATCTGCTTTCATCTCCTCCTGCGCAGAGGCTGACAGGAAGGGGTGTAAGAATGGCATGGGAAAACAGATGGGGAGAGTGCCTGTGGGAAGACTGAACAGATGACCCTGGGGTCCTGAGACTCTCTGGGTACATACTGGAGCACAGCTCTATCTGACTTCATAGCTAGCTAATTTTCTTCTTTTAACACTAACCTCTTGAAAGCAATGTTTTCCCTACTGAGCTGTTCCCCAGTGGACTTTGTTCTCTCACCTGACTGAGAGTCTGTCCCTCCATGACTGGTGTGAGACCTCTTGCTGGACAGCATAGGAATGTCTTGTAGCTTCTCCCAGTAGTTTCTTCTGCGCCCCAATAATAAATAAAGCTGGCCTCTAACTTAAATGAGGAATGTTCAGCCTGGTTTTAAGTCTGTTTATATGAATTCGTCAGAAGCTTGACAGTTTAATAACACTTCTGGGATATAATATCAATTATCCCTGACATTTTATTAATTTCACCTTTTTCATTCTTGAAACAGAATCTGATACCAGGAAAATCCTCCATTCATTTTACACTAGCTCTGAATCAGGTAGAGCTCAGAAAGATATCTGTATTCCTGGAGAGGGAAACTATAACTTCTCAGAGTTTCCCAGGAATATAAATTCCAGTGGTGATAGATCACAAGGTCAATATGATTAGGAAAAGAAAATATTTACTTTATTAAAGCAAGGCACCAAATGGTGTCTCCTTTCACCTTGAGGACCCTAGAAGGAAAATGTTTCCAGAAAAAGAAAAGTTAGAGCCCTAATGAAAGCAGAAATACTTTTCATTCCCTCAAGACACTGTTTATTGTGTTAGTATACAATCCATCAACAGCAGTAAATAGACTCAATAAATAAGGTAGTCGTCTAACATACTTGGAGATTTTGTGCTAAGGGAAATATGATTCTCTTTCTAGCACAAGACAAGATCTTTCTTTAGGCACAGAGGAGGACAGACTGTATGGATAATGTGTATTCTTGAATCCTTATAATAAAATTGCAACTGGTCAGCCTTTGAAAATCTTTCTGAATTTATCTGTGCAGGGCTGCTACACAAGCCTGAAAACTTGTAGAATTCACAAGTAACTTTTCAAGCCATACTAATAGGTTATATTCACTCCTTTATCAGGGAAAATGTCCACTTCACTCTGGTTGAACAATGAGTTTATCAGTAAACAATAGTAATAAAAAAAAGTATCTCAGTTGAAGGATTCTAATACCAGAAAAATCTCCCAGACTAGTACAGAGGTAATAAAAATGCATAAATAATCTAACCAGTCTGAAAACAGAAGGGCTTATTGTGCAGATTAATTTTTAAAATTTGTTTATTTTTGCTCACATTTTCCCTTCCCTATCAGTCAGCCAGCTTTCAATAAAGAAAGGAATAAGGGAGAAGTGGAACTACTACTACTACTAAAAAATCATGGCTTGATCTAGGCACTATTAAAATAATCAAAAAGAAGGTAACTCAATGATTGTGTATACATATTTTTGCTAGGAAAAGATGTCTGGAGCTTTTCAACTTTGCTGATGCAAGTAACAAGATCCAGTGGCTGGAAGTTGAAGTTAAACAGATTCAGCATTTAAATTAGAAGTAGTTCTTTAGCTGGGAAGGTAACGAAATAGTTGAACTGCTGTCCAAAGGAAGTCTGGAGTCACCAAGCTTTACTATTTTTAAATTGGACTACACAGGCTTTAATTCAGGTTCTGGCAGACATCCTACAGCCTCCCTGCATGGATGTGAGCTGAATACCTGCACAGGCAAAGTTGTCCTCTCTGGCCTGAGGGTCTCTGAAATTGTTTCTGGCACTCTGAGAAGGAAATGAGGAGGAAGAACCATCTACACTTCTCACAACATCCATCAATGCTTGTAGTTTTACAGTACAACTATCATCAAATCTCATCATTCAGACTTTCACACATTGCCTGCCTAGGTCCGGGGAAAGGGAAAGGAGATCAGCTCGCTCTTGCTCTTCCTCCTTATGTGCAATTGGCTTGGATGTACTCTGGAGCGAAGTTTCTTTCTTTGTTTGAATTATTAGAGATTTCCTGGACTCTGGTGAGCTCTTATGCAGTAGATGGTGGCAGTGGGGCCTCACGGCTGCCTGCCTTGTCTTGTTCACATGTTCAGGGTCATGTCAAGTGTCAGACTTAGGGAATTTTTGCACAAGCTGGATTATGCGTGGCTTTGGATTTTCTCCCTATTCTGCTACATGTTGGATGATTTACCTGTCGGATCATTGACTACGTTACCTAAGCAGTTCCTTGCAAGTTGCCACATGTTTTTGGAGCCAGGTTTGGTTTTTTTTTCCTTTACTTGTAGCACGTGAGAGCTAAGCTGGAGAGGAGTAAAATGATTAGGTTTAACTAAGGTTTTGGGGGTTACTACAGGGTATGTGTATGAAATATTAAGCTGCGTGGGGGACAAGAGGCCAGATTAGACAGTCTAATTGTTCTCTAAAGACTTAGACTTCAGTAAGCTGTAAACGCTCTGTACGATATGCTTGTCTGAGCTGGGCTGCCAGGCAGGCAGATGGCCAGGCACTGCAGTCTGTATAGCTCTTCCCTGTCTGACAGAGAAAACACCTCTACAAATGGGGTTTGGTCTGCTTTGGACTGCTGAAACTGCTACAGATAAGTCACTCACGGTGATGTGACCTTCATTTTTTCCTGTTGATTTTTCCCTTAAGTTAAAATAAATAAAAGTGGCTGCCTCTTGCTGCTGTTAAATGGCTCCCTCCTGGAGAAAGCTGAGACACTTGGGAAGAGCAATTCTTCTAACAGCTCTAGATGTTTTTTTCCAGAAGATGAGTTGATCTGGGAAGAGGGGAAGTGAGTGCTGGAGCTAGTGACTGTGACCACCCACAAGAGAGGACAGAAGAGAGGCAAGCTTTGCCACTATTTTTTCATGCCCCAAATTTTTTGTTGAAAACCTCTCTTGTGGTGATTGTCAATCACAGCTCACAGCCATTGTATGACAGGGTGTTCTTAGCCTTGTAGACAAGGGGGAGGAGACCTGTGACAAGGGCAATGATCAAGGGTAGTAGAAGGCAACATATATTTTCGATGAGCTTCTGCCTACGTGAGTTTCTGACTGGCTACACAATAGTACACAAGAAAAAGTGGTTCACTTCACCTTTTTAAAATTTGCTCTCAACATAGGGGAACTTGGTTCTTCTGAGTGTGGTGCACCATTAGCCTAGCCTATGTCTAATCTTGTAGACATAGATGGAGTTTGATTTTTATATTTCTGCTGGAAGAATGAGTGAATAAAAGGCCAATTTTAATTGTTGAAGTAATTTCATGTCACTGTAGGCATATGCAGCATCACAAACTACAGTATCTAAACTTGTCCAGGCTCCCCTCATAATTTGTTTGTTCTACTTGAGAAATCTACTTTAGGATGATTTGTACACTAGAAATGTATGTGTTTTCCATTAGCCATAAGATGAATTTACTTAAGAAGCTCAGATGTGGGTGTCTATACTGTAAAGAAAGAGCTGCATTTGATCAAGTGAAACCACTCCTTGGTGATACAGGTTCAGTCTGGAGTGCAATGCAGAGACAGGAAGGAGGGTGGTACTTCCACTGTCTATGCCCATAGTTTTAATATAGCAATGGGAGCAGTTGTATGTCTCTTGCCTCAATAGAAGTCACATACCTTCCTGTTTGTTAAGCATCATGGTGGACCTGGCTGAACGTGGGACACAAAATACTTACCAGATGTCTTCTGGAAATACAATACCGCAGAGAGGAAACGGTCTAGGAGGTTCCTTTAGTGTGCGGAAGATACTCACCAGCTGTGTCAGGAAGTTGAGCCAACCAGGGAAGGCACCCGCTGGACCTGTTGTTCACTAACAGAGAAGGACTTGTGGGTGATGTGATGTCTGGGGGCCGTCTTGGGCATAGCGATCACAAAATGATAGCGTTTTCAATTCTTGGAGAAGTAAGGAGATGGGTCAGCAGAACTGCCACCTTGGACTTCCAGAGGGCAGACTCTGGCCTGCTTAGGAGACTGGTTGACAGGGTCCTTTGGGAGGAAGTCCTGAAGGGCAAAGGAGTCCAGGAAGGCTTGGACATTCTTCAGGAAGGAAATCTTAAAGGAGCAGGCCATCCCCATGTGCTGAAAGATGAGCCGGTAGGGAAGAAGGCTGGCCTGGCTGAACATAGAGCTTTGGCTGAAACTCAGGAAAAAAAAGGAGAGTTTTATGACCTTTGGAAAAAGGGGCAGGAAACTCAGGAGGATGACAAGGATGTTGTGAGGTTATGCAGGGAGAAAATTAGAAGGGCCAAAGCCCAGTTAGAACTTAATCTGGCTACTGCCATAAAAGATAATAAAAACTATTTCTGTAAATACATTAGCAACAAAAGGAGCGCTAAGGAGAATCTCCATTCTTTAGTGAATGCAGGGAGAAACATAGTGACAAAGGATGAAGAAAAGGCTTGAAGTACTTGATGCCTTCTTTGGCTCAGCCTTTAATTATAAGACCAGTTGTTCTCTGGGTACCCAGCCCCCTGAGCTGGAAGACAGACATAGGGAGCAGAATGAAGCCCCCATAATCGAAGGGGAAATGGTTAGTGACCTGCTACACCACTTAGATGCACACAAGTCTGTGGGGCTGGATGGGATCCACCCAAGGGTACTTGATGGAGCTGGTGGAAGTGCTTACCAAGCCACTTTCCATTGTTTATCAGCAGTCCGGGCTAACCGGGGAGATCCCAGTTGACTGGAGGTTAGCAAATGTGACGCCCACCTACAAGAAGAGCTGGAAGGAGGATCTGGGGAACTACAGGCCTGTCAAGTCTGACCTCAGTGGCAGGGAAGGTTATGGAGGAGATCATCTTGTGCCATCACATGGCATGTACAGGACAACCTGGTGATCAGGCCCAGTCAGCATGGGTTTATGAAATGCAGGTCCTGATTGACTAACAGGATCTCCTTCTGTGACAAGATGACCCACTTAGTGGATGAGGGAAAGGCTGTGGATTTTGTCTGCCTGGACTTTAGTAAAGCCTTTGACACAGCATTCTCCTGGAGAAACTGGCTGCTCATGGCTTGGACAGGTGTGTACTTCACTGGGTAAAAAACTGGCTGGGTGACCGGGCCCAAAGAGTTTTGGTGAATGGAGTTAAATCCAGTTGGTGGCCAGTCACGAGTGGTGTTCCCCAGGGCTCAGTTTTGGGGCCAGTTCTGTTTATCAACAATCTATCTGGATGAGGGGATCAAATGCACCCTCAGTAAGCTTGCAGATGACACCAAGCTGGGTGGGAGTGTTGATCTGCTTGAGGGTAGGAAGGCTCTACAGAGGGATCTGTACAGGCTGGATCAATGGGCCGAGGCCAATTGTATAAGGTTCAACAAGGCCAAGTGCTGGGTCCTGCACTTGGGTCACAACAACCCCATGCAGTGCTACAGGCTTGGGGAAAAGCGGCTGGAAAACTGCCTGGCGGAAAAGGACCTGGGGGTGTTGGTCGATGGCTGGCTGAATATAAGCTGGCAGTGTGCCCAGGTGACCCATCCTGGCTTGTATCAGAACTAGTGTGGCCAGCAGGAGCGGGCAAGTAATTTTCCCCCTGTACTCGGCACTGTTGAGGCTGCACCTTGAATACTGTGTCCAGTTTTGGCCCCCTCACTACGAGAAAGACATTGAGGTGCTGGAGTGTGTCCAAAGAAGGGCAGCAAAGCTGCTGAAGAATCTAGAGAACAAGCCTTATGAGGAGTGGCTGAGGGAACTGGGGTTGTTTAGTCTGGAGAAAAGGAGGCTGAGGGGAGACCTTATCGGTCTCTAGAACTACCTGAAAGGAGGTTGTAGCGATGTGGGGGTCAGCTTCTTTTCCCAAGTAACATGTGATAGGACAAGAGGAAATGGCCTCAAGTTGCACCAGGGGAGGTTTAGATTGGGTATTAGGAAAAATTTCTTCACCGAAAGGGTTGTCAAGCATTGGAACAGGCTCCCCAGGGAAGTGATTGAGTCACCATCTCTGGAGGTATTTAAAGGATGTGTAGATGTGGCGCTCAGGGACATGGTTTAGTAGTGGACTTAGTAGTGTTAGGTTTATGGTTGGACTTGATGATCTTAAAGGTCTTTTCCAACCTAAACGATTCTATGATTCTATAACATTGTGCAACATCCTGAGGTGGGACAGGACAATCCTCTCAGTCCCTGGCTGGTTCACATGTTTCGGATAATATTCCTTGTTTGACTTAAGGTTTCCCTTAAACTCAGATAACAATGACACTTGGGTGATCTTACTTACTCATCAGAGTGAAGCACGTTTCATGTGCTGCAATCAGACCATATTTTATCTAATCTGACATGACAGGTGACTCTGCAGCCATCTTGTTCTCACTTGTAGTCAGAACTGCTCCTCACTCAGACTTATCGTGCTTTTGATCATGTTTATTTTTCCTTCAGTTCCCTAAGTGGAAAAAGTATCCCAAAATAGTCGGACACCAACCTACTACTCGCATATTTTGTTTTTTGTTAGCCCTTATTCTGAGGAGCGCACACCTCTTCTTGCAATTGCTACCATCCTGTGGGAACAGTGACTGCAATTGCAGCTCAGAAAGAAGAAAGTGAGGCTACACCAGGAACACTTCAGCCATGATCCTTTTACCTGGCACTGTGGTCAAAGGGAAAAGGTTGTCTAATGTTGTATTGATGGTATAGGTAATTAAGAAAACAACTATGGTGTATTCCAGCATAAATTAGTCATCTAAATTCATATTAAGACTGCAGTTAAAGCAGCAAGGTGAATTAACTTGGAATGACATATTAAAACTTGATATAACGAGTCCTTTCTGAAGTCTGGGGAAAGAAGGCTGGGGAACGGTAGATCAATTACTGGCAACTGGCAAGTTACCTCCAAGTATCTTCCAGCCCAACAGCATGGTCAGTAAGAAAAGACCCTTGCATTACAGATTCCTTTTCTGTTGAGATTTGAATTCTCTATTCTAATCCCACTCACTCTAAAATTTGTCTCATTTTGTTAGATATTTTGTAGCATCTATTCCATGAGACAAACCTCACATCTGTGTTCATGTGTATTCTGACAAGAACATTACGTGTGCCTGCGTGTAAGCCTTCATCTCTCTGCAAAGAGGTAACAACAGTCCACTTGTCCAACGCAACTACTGAAGTTCACTTCAGTTATATGTGCTCGTGTCCCTGAGCTGCCTCCTGCCTTAGAAGCAGTAATGGAAGCTCCCACAGGCTACTACACACCTGGGTAGCTTATAGCCAAGTTCTTGGCTACTGCTCTTGAAATGGCAGAGGATTCAGACTCAGAAGAAATATTGGGTGTAAGTCTAGAAGTGAAGTTGGTCTTCTAGAATAAGGGCAACCTGTTACAGAACTGTCCCACACTGTCTGCAGCTCAGCAGCTCGCTCGCTTACACAGGGCTTCTGACCAGACATTACAACTGCCCAGCCTGAGACAGATCAGATCATTTCAAGCAGGATTATAACAGCAGGCCTGAGGGAAGCCAGATAATGGGTCTCCTTCACTCATTAACAGAGCAGCAGAGCCCACATAAGGAAAAAAGAGTATTCTGTACCTCAGATCTAAGACAGAAAAGGTTACTGGCCTCACAAGTACCTCGTTAGCAGTTGCAATCCTTTAGCTTCTGTTAAGATCTCTATTATTTTATCTGATCTATTGCAATCTATTTTTTGCTGCAGTAAATAAGCATCTTAGACTTCAGTTTTCCTGCAGAAAAACTGTACCTTTTTTTTTTTTTTTTTTTTTACATTGAGATAATAATCTTGACATAAAATCTCACAGGACACAAAAATACTCAGTTTTCCTTGTTTTATTTGGCTGTGGGCAATCCCTACTGAAGTTTACCTTGACCACTTGCATGGGAATGAAAACTGGTGCATTTTGTTATATAGAAATCTTACCCTGAGAAACTACATCATGCTTGCCTGTTGCTGTAAAGCTGAAGAGTACTGTTCTTCCTTCCTCTCTTATCAATTTCAGAAGAGTTCCTGACATCCAAACATCTGTCCAGCTGGCACAGGGCAGAATGATTTCAAGCTAAATAGCAGGGCACCAAGTTTCAGTTATCTCAGAAAATGTTTGACATGTCATCACAGGCTACGTTATGGTTTCCTGAAGTGTGCATGTTTGACAAATACTAATTTGTGAATGGACAGTTTTACCACTACTTTCAATTTTTTTCTTCCTCTAAAGGAGCACAATATTGATAATGCTGGGATGTATGGTATGCTAAGTTATAACAACGTACCTATTATTTTCTCATTGCCTTCCCCTTCTAATACATTTGAAGCTAATTGCCAATTTTCATAACAGCCTTTTAAATAGTATGGAGTTTCCTGGGAAGTTGGTAGGGCTGCAGCTTACAGAAACTTACAGCTTCTTCAAAGACAAATAGTAAAACAGTTATTTTGAAATACAGTTGTGCTGTCTGCCTTGCTTACTTCTTACAGTGGAAAAAGCCCCTGACCCTCTATGGGGTTCCTCTTCAAAGAAAGTGGAACATGAACCACACACAAAATTGCAGCCTTCATTGAATTATTAAAATAGTCTGCTGCTCTCTGGCAGCAGGGTCAGAAGTCTTCATTCCTACTCCATATTTTATCATTCCAGGCTTTCTGTCCCTTACTACAAAATCTGTAGCTGACAAAATTCAATATAGCCTCTGAAAGGACTCCTGAGCACTGTTATAGTTGTATTGTGTTCTTTGATTGCTTTGGAGATGCTGTAAAAGGAGGAACAGGGATAATATTTGAAAAATTACTAAAACAAAGTCAAAGGTGACAATTTGAAATGAGAGAGTCCTTGACTCTTTTCCAAACTGCTTTCAGTGTTTCCATCTTCCCTCTACAGTTTTGCACTGTGTAGCAGATGTACTTTTCTTTAGGATCAAGAGAATGGTCTCCATTTTACTTCATGGGAAACACTTTTTGTGCGTTAGAGGTAGAAAGAATTCACTTGCACTACAAGAATTTCTTCTGCAACACTACAGAGCAAGAGCTGTAGAAGACATCCTGCCTGTGGACTACCTACTTCTGGAAGTCCAGCTCTGTTTAAAAAGAATTTACAGTGTGATAAAATCAGACAAATACTAACCTTATAATTAGGAATGTATCTCTGGAGGGGAACTGCTGGGTCACTGGGAGTGCTACAGCCAGACAACCAGATCACATAAACTCCTCCAACAGCTGATCAAGCTTTGTTTGAATTCAGCTTTCCTTTATAGTTTTTATTCCTACTGGAAGGCTACGCCAGGGCCTTACTGCTTTCAAGGCTAGAGGGATGATCCTCTATCCTAGCTGCCCTCTCTTATGTGTTCTTTTGAAATTTATTGTTAGCTTATGCAGCTTGTTCTTGTGCTAATATTTTCTTTTTTGATGGCTCCTTTTCCTTTATCTTTTTTCTTTTCCTACTGCTCACTGACTATGTTTTTATAGACAGCATATCTCTCAGTCATCAAGCTGTTAGGCAAAAAAACCCTTGTATCTCTAGGTAATATGTACACTGCTCCATGGGATATCTGCTGTGCATTTCCCTCTCCTGTTCAAATTGGGGAACCTGTTGCAGTATGTCATGGCTTCCTTCTGTCCCAGACATCTAAGTTGCCTTCCCATGGAAACTAGGATGTAAGGGAAAAAGAGGGAAGCAAGGCATAACATGGCCTTGTCCTGATGTGGAACTGGTACATGACGGGGAACAGGTCACAATCTAAAGATATGGTGCATGCTTTAAGATCCTGCAAACAGATATAACTTAAGTTTCTTTCAACAGATTAAATGATAAGGGGATGGGGAGACTAATAAATAGCACCTGCTCTGTCTGGAGTTCATGTTCTTCAGACATGGGACGGATCGGCTAGATCTTACTAGTGCTTTGTAAGTAATTTTAATAGTTTTTTGCATCTTCTCAAAATATCTTGCCTGATAAAGTCCTGGTGTACAATCTGACTCTCTCACATCTGAATTATATTGGTAGTTCATCATCATCAAGGAATCTCCACTCTCCTCAGGTTTCCTCCCTCTTTGCTTAAATCCAATAGATGTATTTATAGCAAGAACGCTTGACTTGCGTGCATGACCTTGCGCTTGGTACAAATGACTTTCATCCCATATGTCTCACTCCAGTTTTCAAGGTCATTCAACTCATTTTCAGTAACAATATTCCTCTATATTGATGCCTTTATGTTCTGAGACAACAACAAATTTTTATGGTGCAATCACAATTTTTTTAACAGATTCATTAAAGAAAATATGAATCAAACTTATTCTAAGACATAGTCCTGAGAAGCAGCCTATTAATTATCCTTTACCTCTAGGCTTCTGATTTCCCTGTAATCTCCCCTTTAGCCAGTTCTTCTCCTAATTTGTAATCTAATATTATATTAATCTCTAGTTTCTGACTTAATGATTCCTCTCTCATACCCCATAATAGTAAGTATTGTACCAGTGTCCAGGTAGATTGAATCAGATGTCTCTCCTCAGCCTTAATAATTACTTACTTGTTTAGTCTTGCATGTTCTACTTTTAGTAAATCTGTGCAGTGTTTCTTTCCGCTTCCTTCCATGTCTTTAATTATGCTTTCCATCAAAGTTGCTCTAAGTTGTGTACAATTGTGGTCATACTAATGATCTTCTATTTAACCACATTATGTTTTTTCCTCCTTTGCTGTCCTCTGGCTGTATGACCTCTTGGAATATTTGATAATGAATTCTATGGAGTGGACCTGCAACTTCAGAAGCCATTTCTTTTGGGGGCTTGGAGGTAACCCAGCCTCCTGCAAGTTGGAATGCATGGAGGTCTTCAGCCTCTTTCTGCTCTAACATAGTACTTTAAGTTCCTATTTTTTATCTGTTTAGTCACTCTTCCTTTACATCCCCACTCAGTGTTTCCATCATACTTGATATAACTGACATAAAAGCAGTTGGGTTTTGGTCTAAACTGTGGTTATCTTTAATCTCTCCACCATGATTTCAATGCCTGCCTGTACTTTCTTTTTATTTATATGCCTGAGCATTACATTGCTACCTTTTAGAATGTCCATGCACAGTCTAATTCTGTTTGACTTCTTACAAAATTGCTAACAGAATTATTCCTGTAAGGTTTTGACTTCTTTAACTTTCAGGTTTTACCTTTTAAAATGCTTGGCAAAAGAAAGACCATGGTATCAAAGCAGCTGTTGTTTGTTTCTGGTTAAAAAGATGCCGCATCAGATTACTGGGTTTTATCTGCTTGGATGTTGTTTTGGAAGTGGTAACCTGTTGAGGGTTTGCCTTCCCTTTCCTGAGTTTTTGGAGGATTCTTTGCATGGCTTATAGATATTTTGAGAGTGTTCTCCAGCATGTTGTTGAAGAGATAGAGAGGAGGAAAGCATAATAAACAGGATTTTTTTTTTTTTTTTTTTGCCTAGTATCAAATGTAGCCCCAAATCCTCAACTCTTAAACAATAAGGAAAAAGAAAGTTTTTGTTCTTAATCAACTTGACTTCCTTGGTAGATTTGTTACTATTTATGTGCTAGTTCACCATACATTCAAAAAACTTCCCAGGTAGCTGAATCCTGAATTTTAATATAAAACCAGCCAAGAAAAGGAGAAAAATAAAAGGCAGGATTTTTTCTTAAATCTCAGCTAAAGCAAGCTTGATGGACTAGTCATTGTGGGAATGGACGCAACAGGAGGAAGAAAGACAGGACAATCCTAGGGCTATCTGATCAAGTTTAGGTACAAAAGATTTTAACTGGCCTTGATCTGTCTTGCTCCAGCTTGGGACTTTGAAGACTTTATGAACTGGTGACGTTTTCCCAGGATAAGACAGTTTCCTGCTCAGTTCCAATTAGCTTATTTGCACCCCTATCCAAGCCTCATAATTAACAATAAGTTAATTTTGAGTGTAAGGTCCTTGTTTATTATGTCTGTTGCCTAAGAGCATGTGCTGGTTTTGGCTGGGGTAGAGTTAATTTTCTTCATAGTAGTTAGTATGGAGCTATATTTTGGATTTGTGCTGGAAACAGTCTTGATAATTCAGGGATGTTTTAGTTATTGCTGAGCAGTGCTTACACAGTCAAGTCCTTTTCTGCTCCTCACCCTGCCATCGGGTAGGCTGGGAGTGCACAAAAAGTTGGGAGGAGACACAGCTGGGACAGCTGACCCCAGCTGACCAAAGGGATATTCCATACCATATGACGTCATGCACAGCAATAAAACTATGGCGAAAGTTGGCTGGGGAGCCACTGCTTGGGGACTGGCTAGGCATCGATCAGTTGCTGGTAAGCAATTGTTTTCATTTGCATCACTTATCTTTCTTGGGTTTTATTTCTCTGTTATTTTCCTTTTAATTACAATTTAATAATAATAATAATAATAATAATAATAATAATAATAATAATTTCCAATTATTAAGCTGTTCTTATTTCAACACACGAGTTTTCTCACTTTTACCCTTCCAGTTCTCTTCCCCCAGTCCTGCTGGGAGTGGGGAGTGAGCAAGCAGCTATGTGGTGCTTAGTTGCCACCTGGGGTTAAAGCACAACAGTCCTCTTTGGCACCCGACGTGGGGCTCAAAGGGTTTGATATAATAACAGGTTGACCAGAGTGTATTAGAAGGGATTTATATCTGTTAACAGTTGCGGGTCATGATATTGATTCATCTGTTCTTGATATTAGTTTATCTGATCTACGCCATGCTCTTTTTTTTTTTTGCTGTACATGTTAAAGATTGGTGTTGGCTTTTTCAGTTTTCTGTGCTCTGTAGTGATTAGTGATGTTTTGCCTCAGAGTTTTGTTATTAAAACACTGACCTTGAGCTTAATCTAGTATTTGGGCTCTGTACTGAAGCCATTACTGTACTTCGGGTACCATCTCATGGAGACAGTTAACTATACTTCTTCCTCTGAGATGTTTTTTTGTGGAGGAAATACAGAATGGCACCTTCGCCACTTTCTTCTGTGATGTTTTCTGCCTTGTTACAATAACTTCTCAGTATCTTGCACATCCTTGGGTAGTTAAAATACTTCTATTGGTATTTCTTAGGAATATTGCTTCAGTTTTGTCTAAGGTTAACAAGCAATTTAGGAATCTGACCCAGGCTCTGTGAGAGTATAGTCATGGGTGGCACGGCATGTGGGAAAATATGGGCAGGTATCTAGAGAACTTCTCACCTCCAATGGTCTGGAACTTCATTCCTGAGCAACTGTAGGATCCTGTTGAAGTGATAGAATGTTTAAGTACCCTCAGGAGAGGGTACTTCTAAGACCCAAAAGGGTACCGGTGGGCTTTTAGTATAGCTGCCTTGAGTACGGATAAGTTTAAACAGCTATCTAGCTTGCCTCATCTCTCAGAGGATCTGTCTGTGGTGGGGTTGCTGTGAATTAAAGAACAGCAGGTGCCAATTGCTACCATGGCAGTGCACCAGTGACAATATCACACCAGTCGAGATCCCTGGTTCCCATCCATAAGTTGATCTGGCTACTGGAAAGTCAAGGAGTGATCAGTAATATTCATTCACCCTTTAATAGTCCCATATGCCCAGTGCAAAAATCTAACGGAGAGTGGAGGCTAACAGTGGACTATTGAGGCCTGAATGAAGTCATACCACCGCTGAGCGCTGCCGTACCAGACATGCTAGGACTCCAATATGAACTGGAGTCAAAGGCTGCCAAATGGTATGCAACAATTGATATTGCCAACGTGTTTTTCTTGATCCCTCTGGCAGCAGAGTGCAGGCCACTGTTTGCTTTCACATGAAGGGGTATCCAGTACACCTGGAATCAACTGCCCCAGGGGTGGAAACACAGTTCTACCATTTGTCATAGACTGATCCAGACTGTACTGGAACAAGCTGAAGCTCCTGAACACCTGCAATACATTGATGACATCATTGTGTGGGGCAACACAGCAGAGGAACTGTTTGAGAAGGGGAGAAAAATAATCTGGATTCTTTTGAAAGCTGGTTTTGCTATAAAACAAAGTAAGGTCAAAGGACCTGCACAGGAAATCCAGTTTTTAGGAATAAAATGGCAAGATGAGCATCATCATATCCCAAAGGATGTGATCAATAAAATAACAGCTATGTCTCTACCAACTAACAAAAAAGAAACAGGCTTTCTTGGAGAATGCGTATTCCAGGTTATAGTCTGATGGTAAACCCTTTCTGTCAAGTGACCCGGAAGAAGAATGACTTTGAATGGGGCCCTGAGCAGCAGCAAGCCTTTGAACAAATTAAACCGGAGGTAATTTATGCAGTAGCACTTGAGCAAGCCCGGACAAGACAAGATGTGAAAAATGTGCTTTACACCTCAGCCAGGGATAATGGCCCAACCTGGAGCCTCTGGCAGAAAGTGCCTGGAGAGACTCAAAGTTGACCTTGAGGGTTTTGGAGTCAGGGATATAGGGGATCTGAAGCCCATTACACTCCAACTGAAAAAGAAATATTAGCAGCATATGAAGGAATTTGAGCTGCTTCAGAAGTAGTTGGTACTGAAGCACAGCTCCTTGTGGCACCTCGATTGTCTGTGCTGGGCTGGATGTTTAAAGGGAGGGTCCCCTCTATGCATTGTGCAACTGATGCTACATGGAGTAAGTGGGTCGCAATGATAATGCAATGGGCTCAAATGGGAAACCCTGACCGCCTGGGAAACGTGGAAGCGATCATGGTCTGGCCAGAGGGCCGAAACTTCAGAGTGTTACCAAAGGAGGTGACTAGTGCTGAAGAGGCCCCTCTGTATAATAAATTACCAGAAAATGAAAAGCAATATGCCCTGTTTACAGGTGGATCCTGTCATATTGTGGGAAAACATTGAAGGTGGAAAGCTCCTGTGTAGAGTCCTACATGACAAGTGGCAGAAACTGCTGAAGGACAAGGTGAATTGAGTCAGTTTGCAGAGGTGAAAGCCATCCAGCTGGCTTTAGATATTGCTGAATGAGAAAAATGGCCAATACTTTATACTGACTCGTGGATGGTGGCAAATGCTCTGTGGGGGTGGCTACAGCAATGGAAGCAGACCAGCTGGCAGTGCAGAGGTAAACTCATCTGGGCTGTTGAATTATGGCAAGATATTGCTGCTCAGGTAGATAACCCGCTTGTAAAAGTACGTCACATAGGTGCTCATGTAGAGTTGTGCCATTGAAGAACATTGAAACAATGAGCAGGTGGACTAGGCTGCTAGAATCAAAGCTAAACTATTATGAAACTGTTCTTATCTCAACCCATGAGTTTTCTCACTTTTACCCTTCCAATTCTCCTCCCCCCATCCTGCTGGTGAGCGAGTGGCAGTGTGGTGCTTGGTTGCCGGCTGGGGTTAAACTGCGACAGAGCACTTGGCACAGTCCAGGAGGACATGTGAAGACACAGGAGGAAAAAGAAGCAATCCCTACCCAAAGAGCTTGGGAATGACTGGAGGAAGGTTTCTTGAGTAACGTGCTGAAATGCAGTTTTGATACATATGTTGCTGTGGTGCATAAATTTTCACAAAGGCCTTCTTTCTGCAAAAGGGCAGGTTTTTATCTTACATAAATAAAGACTCAGTCCAATACCCAGTGAAATAAATGTCAAGGTTTTTTGAGCTGAGTGGGCCCGAAATGATATAAAAATGTCAGGGTGCTGTGGGGCCAGGAGTGGTGGGGGCTCACCATGGTGGGGTGGCAGTGCAGGGCCTGGCAGGCAGGGCCTGTCCTGCTGCCCCAGCTGGGAGCAGGGCAGCCCCGGTCCCAGGCACTGGGCACCTGCCCGGGGACGGGCCGAGGCCAGGCCGGGACGTGGGCTGGGCCTGGCTCAGCAGGGCCCATGGCTGGGCAGGGACGGGCTGTGGGGAGCCGGAGGCCGGCCCTGCTGTGGCATTGCTGGGGCAGGGGCTGAGGGTGCCGGGCGGCAACGTGGGGTCCTGGGCCGTGGGTGGGGGGAGCCCAGGGGCCGGGCAGGGACAGTCAGGCTGGTTTGTGCCCTCAGCTCCGTGACGGACATTGAGTCTGCTTGTGTGATCTTCCTAGGGACGCTTACTTGAATACGGCATTCAGATGGATACTGCATGTTTGAAATATAAAGTGAAATTGGGCCAATGCAGTCCTACAAATGCGATTTGTGTTGTTTAGCCGTCAGAATTTGGTGTATTTTCCTGAGCTCAGAGTGATACAGCAATAAGACTCATCTAGGTTCAGAAACTCACATGCAAAAACTCCGATCTGTGGTAAAAGCTATTAACAAATTAAATGAAGTATAATCAGGATTTGGACATGATGTCATGGAAATATCAGTGAGACAGAAGCTCCAATTACAGAAGCCTGTATTTAATGTTGTAAGGGACTTAGAAGTATGTTATTCTAAAACTGAACATAAGAACCATGAAGTCCAAACAAAATGATTTCCCTAGCTTATAGACATCCCAAATTTCATGAAATTCAGGCTTATCTTATTATAGTTTTTGATCTTTCAAGAAAAAAGTGAAGAGAATGAGAATTCTTTTGCTTCCTATTCTTTTCTTGATACCCTTTATCTTGCTTGGCTTTGAGTTACAACTGTGACATTCAATTAGGTGCTGAAAATGTACTAGTTGATTTGACACCGAAAGAAAAAAAATACGAATAATTTGTCATAAAAATACAATTCCTGCAGGATTCAAGTCCCTACTTAATAATATAAAGCAGATTTTTTTTTTGTTACTATCCTGCAAAATTTTGATGGGAATTTATAGGTATTAAACATAGCCAGAGGAGGGAGCCTCTAATTGTCCTATGAATGCAATGAAAACCTGTTGGGAATTAGAACAAAGTGAGAAACTTTTCAATTAAAGAAGAAAGCAAGCAAGCAGAGGCCTTTGTTGATTCCTATGGCTTTCAGTGAAAAAGCCCTCCAACTAGGCACGTTTATTGTAGTATCTTTTTCAGTGACTCAGTGCAATGCCTCCATGAAATCCAGCCCATGAAATACTCGCAGCTGGTACTGCAAATGCTGCCCAAACTTCCAAAAAACTCTTTCTGCCCTCAGAACTGGACGTCTCTCCTTCCCTTGTCACAGCAGAGCAGCACTGTTCCTTCTTAGCTCAGCTTTGCTCTCCTTCTCCTGTTCATTTGTCTTCCTTTCTGCCCTTTTCCTTCTTCCCGGCCTGTCCCAATCACAACTCCTGTTGCCTACTTTATATGGCAGCAAGTCGCGATGGGGAGCCTGGCAACGGGTGCTACTCAAGGGATAGAGGTGCAATGGAGGTAATGTTTGTATTGGCCCATGTGGGAAAGCAATCCGTGGGAGGGTTGTGGTCATCTAAGTCAGTTTACTCTGCTTTGAAGACTGCAGACAGAGAGTTCTCTTCACATCCTGAAAATTATCTCATCTATACCTGACGATTAGTCACTGCAGCTGTTGATTCCTCTTTGAGGCTTTAACTGCTCTCCCTGCATGCAGCTAAATATAATATTTGACCAAAATTTTACTTAAAATTACAAGCTTCAGAGTAATTCAGAGTGTGTGTGTCTTTTCTGACTATTGTAGCATTCTGAATCTTCAAATTGCTACACCTATACAATCTTATGATGTGCTCATCATGTTCCTTTTTCCTCCAGCTTCCTGAGTCTGGGTAGAAAAACTCATGAAAGGATATAGAATTGAAAGTTAGAGAAGTCTGAAATCAGGTTGTTTATTGGATTGAAATTGTTCCTTTTCTGTATATGCATGTGGCTTAGTCTTTAGCTATGTGGTCCATACCTTTTTTTTCTTTCTCCTGTGAAATGCTGCTTGCATACTGTACAGTGTGGAGTTGCTCTGTGGGTGAATTGGAACTTTGTACTGAATTGGGTGTTGGGATGCAGAGTTACAGTGTAGTTTCATGGTTAAGATAACTGGAGGATGTCCAGGAGAAGTGAGTCTTTTCTTCCTGCTACTGCCACAGAGATACATATGATGTCATAGAAACTGGCATGAACAAGACTTTCCATAAATGACCACTCCCTCTCTTTTCCTAATTTTCTTTGTGCCTTCTGTTACGCTTTTGTCCTAATGTACATGTGTGCTGACACTTACAACTGTATTTCAAGACAGTGGGACCAGTGCTTTCTGAACAGGTGAAGTCCTGTATGACAGTAAGCTCTCTGGAAAGCATTGCTGCCACGATGTCTACCTGGGCACAAAATTCATTAGATTCTTTTCAGAATCTCCATGCCCTCATTTGCCATATGTGAGATGAGGCTCACCCTGCTTCCCCTTCACTCACTGTTGTAAAACCGAATCTAGAACATTTATGAAAATACCCAACTGGTGAACAGCGTGGATTGGAGCCTGTGCCCTTGGAACTGCACTGCTGTAATTCTCTTTGTAGATGAGACCGCTCTTTAAAACTGTTTCGCAATTATTCTTGGAGCAGATAAATGCACCTGCTTAAGGAACAGGTCTTCAGGTGAGTAGTGCTTTCCACAGTAAACAGGCCTATTGCACTGGCAGTGCTTTCACTCCTGTAATGCATTAAAGTTCAGGAGGTTTTCTTCAATGGCAGTGCTTGAATACATCAGCTGGATATAATTTCCCCATTGGTTGTTATGTGCTACATCTGTACTCTTTGATCGTATTTGCAATGCATTATGAGCTTGCGCTTATGAGTCTTGCACAGAAACAAAAGTGACTTTCACTGCAAGCTTTCTTTTTGCTTGCCAAAATGCAGGACAGACAGGGACGGAAAATAGGCATAGGGGAAACAAGCTTGGTGGACTTCTGATTTTAGAGCTTTCAGCAGTGGTTAAATGCTTAAAACCCCCCTATTTCTTGTTTTGTTAAACAAACCATTCATAATTATCTTAACACACATAACCATGATTCACTGAGCAGCAATTAAACAGAAGCCTTCTACAAACTGGCTCAGTGATGTAAAAGGACTCCTTCAGCCCTTCCTCACTTGGCACATGAATGACTTCCAGCAAGAATGAGCAATTATAGTTTAAGCTAAAGGGTTAAGACACTGTGATCAAAAGCTGTAACAACTACTATCATTAATGGACTGGCATTGAAGGGGGATTATAATCTTTACCAGTGAGGTCACTTTTTTGCCTTCATTTTGCTCTATAGTTCTCGCACTGATAAGTTGTTTTAATAGCAATTTGTACTCCATTACTGCCTGGTCATGATCAAAGCCTTAACACGCAATGAAAATTTTTTTGCAAAGATTCCCTCCATCTGGTGCTGAATAGTTTCCATTTCCTATTTGACTGGAAATCTTTTCCAGGGCTTCTTCCTGCATGTGAGAGACACATGATAGAAAAACTGCTCCCAAAACTTCCAGGGGAAACATTCATTTGACACTTGTTCATTCTGGGATTACAGGTGCCTGTTTAATTTACACCACATGTGGTTTTAGTTTCCTTTTGTTTATTTGTTTTAAGGGCTGTATCCAAGACATAATGTTCAAATCCAGATCTTGGATCTTTCCAGAACTTGCAACTCAATGTTTTGCTTTATTCCATTGCTGAAATGGAATTTTATATTCCTGAGTAACAAGTGAATAAGGACCCTAAGGAATAGGTGTCAAAACCATAGCTTCAGAAGTATGCAGTACAACTAAGTGGTAGTTTCACTTCATAATAAAATTTTTTTGTTTGCTTCCTCTTTTTAGCTTTATGCCTCAAAGAATCAGGTATGAACTGGTTCTCAAATGCAAATCTTTTCTAGCTGCTGTAGATAATCAGGTTTCAGATAAAAATCATGGCACTTCTCACGTTTATTCTCTGAATCTGTAATCTGATCCTGGTATGCTTGAAATTGGAAATGCAGCTCCTTCCAAAGGTCCAGTTAGATGTTCTCAGTCTGTTGTAAGTGTTGCGAGCCTTTCACTTTAGGCTGATCGCAACAGTTTTGCCCAGCTGGTGGCAAATATCACTTAGTGCTCAACTTTCACTAGCTGATGTGCCTTTTGAATGTAAAAGAAAGGAAGAAAATGGGCTTGAACATGTCGCCATTTTCTTTTCTGAAAGCACTGTATGAACATGTCTTTGTTACACAGGAGTGAACTGCCACTGTCTGAGTTTCTCAGAACTCACTAAAATCATCTTAGCATGCTGTACTACAGACAAAGCTTTTCAGTGTTCAGTTCTTCTCACTGAAGTGTTTTCCTTCCTTGGCTCTCAGCCACAGATTAATAGTCTGTAACCAAGCTCACTCTTGAAAATGTCAAATTTAATTGAAAAAGGAAAATCAGAAAATAAAAAGTTATCTGGCGTGACTCCTCTGGGTCCCACTCTTACAAGCTTTGCAGGTTCCTCTGCTTCATTAACCAACCCAGTGTTGGAAGGCTAAGCCCTCACTGTCCCCACTGCAGCTTCTGCCTGGAGTCCCTGGGGCATGATCCAGCCATGGTGGCATTGGAGGAACCCAACTTGATTCAGTTCTGGCTCCCAGGCTGCACAGAGCAATAACAAAGGCCTTTTGGCCCCTCCGCCCCCTCCCTGCTTTGCCAATAAGCTGAAGAAAAGCAATAGCATGAGCTGTCACATGGCTAAGGACATAGGCTGCCATCTGCACTGTTATTTCTAGGTCCTAACACTGCATCCCAAGGCGGAGTTGGAATGGAAGGTGCCAAGTACAGAGGTACAAGCAGCAGGAGAGGAGATTGGGCCAAAAGTTTTCCCAAGAAACAAAGAACTGAGCAGGAAGCATTTGGTTTAGAGCCTTCTGGTTTGCTGTGCTTTGGGTGAATCAAAGGGAGAGTTGTGAAAGAGAGGGATGTCTGTCATGGTGAGCTGGGAATCCGAGAAAGTGCTGACCCCAGCTCACCAATGTAACTCTAGAACTGGGAGCTGGGAGCTGCCAGTCCCCACTGGTCTATAGAATTGCCTGCGTGGTCAATTTTACTACATGCACAACCTCTGAAACTGGTAGGAATGTCTAAACCACAATCCCATTCTTGTGTGAATTTACTGAAGAGCAGAACACTGAGTTTTTGGCTCAAGTTCATGATGGGAAAAACTGTCAAATCGGAGAAGTCTGTCTAGGAAGCAGCTGTTTATAGCTGTTGTGAATGTGCACCAGTCCCAAGTTCTGTTTGACAGATAACATATGCCCTCAGTTATCAAAGCTTTCCAGTGCTTTTCTTTGAGTCCAGCAGACTTAAGAAGTCTTGTATCTTACAGCAAGGAAATTTGCTGTTATAAGAACTTGTGTTATGGTAATAGTGCCTTGACAGGAGAGAGACCCAGTATAGAACAGAGTGCCGCTCTGCCCTTGGAGGGCCTTTGCAGGTGGGCATTCATCTGGCTGCTGTATTTGGATGCCAGCAGAATCCAAATGATCCCCATTTCTGGCCTGCAGGTAGAAAACTGTTTTGATCTAGAAAGTAGCATAGTGTTGATGATTATCCGTTCAGAGGGAGCACACACACAAGGCATTTCAGTGTTGTTTCTTTTGAGTTATTATTTTGCATGTGACATCTGCAAGAATTCTTACCACTCCTCTTCTGTGTTTTATCTCGGAGGGAGGTAAAATGCAGCAGAGAAACAGCTGAAGCCAAGTTAAAAAATGGAGTTCTTAGTCCAGTGCAGGTGTGCAGTGAGTCCTCAGTATTCGTGCATGTCATAGACTTTTTTCCTGCCTTCACATAGTGCTACAAGATTGCAGGAGAGAAATTTATAGCAGGAGCCATTATTAGAACTTCTTACTTGCCTGTTTACTGTTGAATATGTTGTGCAGTACAGATAAAATTTTAAGGCACTAAGACTTGTGTGTGTTGGGATTTCATTAAGAAAAGTGTTAATTTCCTTAGAATTCTCCTTTTATTTTTTTTTTTTTAATATATATTTTTGCAGCTTCATATTCTCATAGCTGTTGTCCATAAAGAGATGAGAACACTTGGTACAGACACAGGAGGTCACTCTTAGGTAATACATTCGGAAATGTAGCCTGCATTTTCCTGGTGATTTCCATGATTTGGCTCTGTTGTTCCAGCTGGACTCTCCTCCAGACAGTCCTGTTGGAAAGGAGAAGACTGTATTTCTGTTGGGAGCCAAAACTGGAGAGGTAGGGGGGTCCTCAGCAAGGAGCCTTAGGGCTTTCTCCAGTGCTGCTTAAAGCAAGGAGACCTGCCTTGGCAGGAACTAGGGCTTGTAGGACATTTTTAGCAGATGGAAGAGTGCCAGAACAGAGATAAGGCCCTCACCCATGTTCTGTATTCTCTAGCTGTATGAGGGAGTACTAGGCTGTCGGTGCCAAAATACCCTCCTCCTTTAGGACTGGAGGCTGTGCTGATTAGTGGTTAGAATAAGAGTGGGGTAATGAAGGCCTCTTCACAACTCTGTCGTTGATTTGCCTTGGGCCAATTGCCTCAGTTTCCTTATTCCTAAATTTCTTAAGCTGTAAACTCTGAATAGTCATATCTGTGTCTTTGCAAAGTCCTTTTGAGAAGTTAAGCAATAGAAACTGAGTATTATCCATGAGACTAGTCTAGGACTGCCTTCCCGTAGGTGGGCAGTGTTTTTTCCCAGCATGCTGAACAGCTGCAGCCTGTAATGGATTGCTTTTTATTCATCTCCACGTGTTACATCTTTTCTTCTAGAAGAAGTAGGTTTGCAATATTCACTTTGGCTTAGCTCTAAACTTTCTAACCACTCTAAGTGTTACTTGGTCTCTTTTCTTACTTGAGCATGGTAAGGCTGAGTGTTGCGAGTAAAATCAGGCTTCCACTTTTTATCTCTCTCACAACAGTTTAAGGCAGTTGATCGTGAGGTTTCTTTTGTGGGAACTGAATACAGCCTGCGCTGGCAGCAGTTGTGATGCAACACTTTTTCATAGATATAGAGAACCTGCTGCAGACTCCCGGGCAGTCCTCATACTCATGGAGAGCTTTGCATTTTCAACCACTTCTGAGAAATGCTGTATTCCCATCAAAGCAAACAATTCAGCCAGCACTCAGCCTGAGTCTTCTTGTATCAGGGGGGCAGCTCAAGTTTACATTAACAAAATTAGGATCACTTTTACAAAGGTTTGTTGGAAGAGGCAAGTAAACCATTTTCAGTAAAATAATCATCCATCTTAAAGTAGTGATAGATAGAAG
This sequence comes from Aquila chrysaetos chrysaetos, assembly GCF_900496995.4. NCBI lineage: Eukaryota > Metazoa > Chordata > Aves > Accipitriformes > Accipitridae > Aquila > Aquila chrysaetos. Next base: position 29,922,510 of record NC_044005.1, read on the forward strand.
CTGGAAAACAGCACACAAACACTACAAAAGACAAATAAAAGCCAGACTCCTGGAGAATATAATGTATTTTCAAAGTTACACTGAAGGGCATGTACTGCCTACAGACATTTTTCAATTTGAACAACTTCATAAAGGCCATGAGAACAGTCTTCAGGCATTTATAGAGAAACACCAGTATGCAATCCCTTCAAAGATTGGGGGAATAACTAAATAAAATTCATTTATATGACTACCTACCTTCCAAACTCTAAATGTTAAGTACCCTAAAATTAATTTGCAGTCCAGCTCAACATTAGGTCTGTAAAGAATGTGTGATTGATCCTAAACCTCACAGAAGGGATCGGAGGAAATGAAAGTAATTACCTGAAACTAATAATGGTTCCCTAATGAATGAGGGATGCAGCTGTCTGAGACAATGGGGGATCTCCCTGGTGCCAACCAGGTGACAGAAGCCCGAGAAACAGATGTATTTTCAAGGTATCTGTGCAAGAGATAATGTGGCTATGAGTCAAGGCAACAGTTTGTGGTCTGCAAGTGCACTGTTACACCTGTGTGTTTGGGGTTGTGGGACAGTGTCAAATCCACCTCTGAAGAAGCAGGTCTGAGTCATTAGATGTGGCTGAGGATATAAGAGTTATAAGGAGCATCTTAGTTCAAGCACTCTCAATTATCCAAGCAAAAATCTCTTAAGAGATTGGTGTTTCCTTCAAGTTGCAATTAATGATGTTTTTTATCAGCATGTTGGACACACATAAGGATTTGAAATCACTTTCAAAATTGCTGGTTACAGTAATAGCTACTTTCTTTATTAATTATTGGGGAAATAATGAATTCACTTCTCTTGCAGCTCTTTAACAAGGAAGTACAAGCTGTCTTTAAAGTACCAGCAGCCCAGTTATTCCTCTGTTATTCTGACACAACATGTATTCATCTTCCTTCAAGGCTTTAAGCCATTCTGTTTATCAAGCAAATCAGCAAATAAGTCAAAGCACAACTCTAAAACTGAAGCAGCCTTATCTGCAATACAGGAAATAGAATTCTACTGCTATTTTATGGCACACGGGACCATCAAAGAACAGTCTTTATCCAAATCAGATAAGTTTTACCAATAGTTCAACTAATAGTAAATTATGGAGAAAGGTAAACGTACATGAAGGTGGAGGAAAAAGTCCCAGATTTCAAATCTAACGCGCCTCTGCAATGACATGTCACAGTTTCAAAAAGAAATTTGCCAAAGGAACTGAATGAAAACAAATCTACAACATTCCTCTATAACTCAAATGGAAACAATGTTTACAAATCCTCAGGTATTCATAGGAGAGAAAGTATTCTTATTAAAGTGGCATAATGAAAGAAAACAGTGATAAGTGATGTTCTTCAAGAAAAGTCTGAAGCCTTGTCTACATGGAATGGTGTTTTTTGTATTTTGTTTAATTTCAGCCCATTTATTCCTGTGATGATGCTAGTAGATTTAGAGAGTGTGTCCACTCTGTTTACACTGGGTTAGATCTCAGTGAGGAAAAGATAGATCCATAGAGTTCTGGACTTTCTCAAAATAATTGCATACCATTGTGGGTGCAGTGTCCATCAGATTTTGCATTCTGGGATTTTTTTCATTGTTGGTTTTCTACTAGAACCTGCTGTATTTATCAGTCTTGTGGTCAAATTCAAAAGATCCCGTGATTCCTCTGATACTGATTTCACCACCATTTTCATGTTGCCTAAGGACACAACTGACCACTGCAAATCAGATAGTTATTACTATAAACAGGGTGAAGAATGCATACTCTTGCAGCATGGATGATTTTGGATAAAACTGAAACTGCTTTACAGTGGTCGGTATTGTGCCATGTGAATACCGTAAGAGATGAAGTGGGGGGAAAGTCATAGTGGGCCACATCAAAGGTCCTTCTAACAAAGTATTCTGTTCCCAGCAGTGACCTGATAGTTATGTCAAGGGAAAAGTAGAAGAACAGGGAAAGAATACAATGACAGTTTTTCAGCATGTTCTTTCAGATTATTTTGTGGATTGTTGTCTGGTTTCAGCTGGGATAGAGTTAATTGTCTTCCTAGTAGCTGGTACAGTGCTATGTTTTGAGTTCAGTATGCGAAGAATGTTGATAACACACTGATGTTTTCAGTTGTTGCTAAGTAGTGTTTAGTCTAAAGTCAAGGATTTTTCAGCTTCTCAAGCCCAGCCAGCGAGAAAGCTGGAGGGGCACAAGAAGTTGGCAGAGGACACAGCCAGGGCAGCTGACCCAAACTGGCCAACGGGGTATTCCATACCATGGGACGTCATGTCTAGTATATAAACTGGGGGGAGTGAGGGCGGGGAATCGCTGCTCGGGGACTAACTGGGTGCCGGTCGGCGGGTGGTGAGCAATTGCACTGCGCATCATTTGTACCTTCCCATCCTTTTATTATTACTGCTGTCATTTTATTAGTGTTATCATTATCATTATTAGTTTCTTCTTTTCTGTTCTATTAAACTGTTCTTATCTCAACCCACGAGTTTTACTTCTTTTCCTGATTTTTTCCCCCATCCCACTGCAGGTGGGGGGGGGGGGGGTGCGGGAGTGAATGAGTGGCTGCGTGGTGCTTAGTTGCTGGCTGGGGTTAAACCATGACAGTTGTGAAGTGTTTCCATACTGATACATTCTTTCTTCTTTTGGTCAAGTAATATGGATGATGAACAAAAGCAAAGGATTGCCTGCAAAATGACAGTAACCAGCAGTGGCTGTGGAACAGTAGGATCTGGAAGGCTTTTGCAGTTTTGCTGAGTGCAGGTATTCCGAGAGTGTCTGTGGCACAAGGCCAGCTCAGGTTCCCTTTCAGCAGAGGGGGCTGTCTGTCTTCTGCCTTCCTGATAACTTGTTGCTCCTGAGAGCTACTTGCTGGTTGCAGACCAGTTTAGTGCTGGTTTTTGTGGTGTTAGAGCTGTAGTCACTGATGATAACGCTATTTAAGAATGCTCTGGCCTCATTTTTGCAACATTAGTTACTACAAAGGAGATGAAGAAATTGATTTGCAGGATTGCGATTCCAATGAAACACAGAGGTCACTGATGGGACCTGGCTACCAGACCCTCCAATGTATTCAGGTGCTTAACTGCCACTGAAGTTGCCTGCTTATTTGTTCGTATGAAATTCCAAAGTATAATCTAAAATTAAACTTCTGATTTTGTCTGTAGTGGAAGTTAATTAGCACATCTCAACTTGCCCACCAATATCACTTTCATTTGGTGTTAAGAGCAAGTTTAGCACTCAAGTCTCTTTTTTTCCATAGCAAACAGCCTGTGCTTATTATCATATTAAAGGAATGCCACTGGTTAAATCAAGCAATGAATATAAATAGCTGTATTACTGCCATCAGGCATCAGTGTTTATTTAGTGGATGTGAATCATGCGTGCCTCTTTGATCTGGCTTTGACTAAGCCATTGCTGTTTTCATACAAAAAAGGTTATTTGCAAACACTGCAAGAGTATCGTATACATTAAACATGGAACTAATCAATATGGAAGGCTCTCTGCTACTTTGACAACCCTGTGCACTGCCACAGTGTCTTTAAGTGTTTTGAATTTCTCTGTGAGTACCTGGGTCCCTGAAGACACTCTCAGCTCTTTCCTTTGGACTAGAGAAGATCAAGATTGAAATCTGGGCCCCACTGAAATCAGTGGCCATATCACTCTCCCGTCCCTGTGAAGGGTACATATCTGGCAGCAGAGAGGACAAAAACAATCAAGGACAACACTGACTTATTTGTGGACTGGTTTGATTACAGAGCATGCAGGAGAGTATTTGAAAGAGAAATTTTTTTGTGCATAATCAGTTAGGCAGATAGACTCAGACCTACTTGTGCTCACTACCCACACTGAACTTTTTATTACTTTTTGCTAAAACAAAGCTCCTGTGTTGAATTTTAAAACTGAACCCACATGCCTCCCCTTCAACAAACTATATGCAGACTGTTGTGTGCATTGGAAAAGCAAATGATAACCCATAGGTACTGCCAAAGTAATGTTATCACAGTCATTGTGATAAACAACTTGGAATGGGGCTCATTCTGATGCCAAACATTAACCTGGGCAAAATAGCTGACAGAAAAGGTGTTTATTCAACCACGAGACATGACTGACCTCAAATGCTCTCCAATGAGGGAACTGGGGATGACAAAGAAGTGGAAAAATTGTAGAAATACCCAAATAATTAGGTGATTTCTGAGTCCAAAGTGTGCATCCATCCCTCCCTCACTTTCTGTTACTTCTACTATTATACAAGGTCATACAAAAATTTTAGGATTCAAAGGAAAACTGGACCCTCAGGTTTTAGGGCAAATTTGATCTTCACTCCTACATTTGTAGCAGTCAGATTAGTTTTGCATAATTTGGGATTTCTTTGTTATAATTTAATGTCATTTTAAATACTAATCTCCCCTATGTTTATCTGCAGGTGTGGTAGAAAAGGAGTTTTTAAATAATTTGGAATGATAACTGTACTAGGAAAGCATAGTGGACCAGTGAACTATTTCTCTTTCAGTCTCTGATATTTTGTAATGGACTGAATTACACTGTAACTTTGTCTAACCTAAAAAAAATCATGAGAATTGTTAGGATGAAAGTGAAATGGTGATCATTTTGAAAAGTGAAAAAGGAGACAGTTTTGTTGTGTTCTTTTGTAAAGATCATATGCTCTTCATGTTAATGTTATGATGTTCTCTTGCCTGATTGGGTATTATTACATCAAAGATTTTGTCAGAGAAACCCAGCCAGAAAGCCTAACCAATGAGTGACCCAGAGAAGAGTCCTTGAGGAAGTGGCAGAGATGCTGTTATGGGGGAATGCCTTCCAGCTGGCTTCTTTCCAGAGTGGAATGATTTATTCTTCACAGCGGCTAAATCTAGAACACCAGAGGTGCCCGAGTCTTTGAAATTCTGGAAAGTCCTGATACAGTTACTGTGAAGGCAATAGATTTTACAAGTTTTCAGAGCTTAAACTGGGAAATAAACCAAACCATTTTGTTTCTTCTAGCCCAGAAATGAGAAGTACTGAGACTGAGGGGAATAGAGTGACCAGTTCTCACTTATTTTAAGGGATGTTCTTCATTTCATTCATGTTACATGAATAAAGGGAAGGTGGGTCAATCCATCAACCCTTTGTTTTATTGACCCAATCAAAGCAATGTAACTATTGATTGAAGCTGTTTTTCTCTGCACAATGCAGCCTGAAGAAATCTAATCTTTTAACACAAGCTAAGCCAAAGCTTTAAGGTATGCATGGAACTGCATACCTTAAATGAGAATCATGGCTGTGACTTTGTGGTGGGAATTTAGCCTGTTAAAACATGACCTTACCTCAGGCTTCTGCTTCTTGCACCTTTACCTAGGTAAAGAAAAGGCACGCATGGAAGAACATTTCTAAAAGCAATCAGTTAATAGTTATGTAGTTTGTTCTCTGTGTTACTGAACTGTTTCACTGACTCTGTAGAGATGGCAGTGTCGCAAATTGTGTGAATACCTCCTCACCCTGAGAGTAGACAACTGCTGTGTCTTGCAATGGGGAGTGCAGTCAGACTTTCCTGTAGTATATGTAGGGAAGAGCTGCTACAAACTGAGTCCATTTCTCAAGAGATTTTGACATCAAAATATGTATCTCCAGTTCATTCAATTAGTCAAAAGCCCTTTCTGGTGGAGAGAAAAAAAAAAAAAAAAAAAAATCCAGTTTTGACTATTTGTTTCAATCCTTCTTATAGTAGATTCCTTCCAGAGCTTCCCACGATGGTACTGAAGTTCAGATTACAGTCCTAATGAATGCTGTAATAAGTGAAGCTGTTACAAAAGGTACCTTAAGAAACAGCCTTTTCCCTGCATTATTCTTGACGAACAAACTGGTGATATTGTGAAAGATATCTTCAACCTTTACCCTCAGCACTGCTGCCAACCCCTCCATGTGCTTTGGCAGTAGCTTCAGTGGGATCTCAACTCAAATGGAGGAGAACTGGTGGGTATGTGTTGCAATGAGAGCGTGTTAGTGCTCAGGTAGTAGGGCTGCTCACCTTGCCCCAGTTCAGGTGCAGAGCCAAGTATTCTATAACATCATAAAACAAACAGCAGAAACTGTTGGTCACAAAGATAAATATTTGCTACGTTACAGAATCTTATCAGAGGGAATGTGTTCTTACTGTTTGTTGGTGGGACTTTCCAGGAACTGGAGATACATAGGGTCAGAAAATCCTGTCAGCTTCAGTGGAGCCGAGTTTCCACCCTCAGTGTCTACTATTTGAAACCACAGCTTGTGTGCTCTCTTGCTTGCTCTCTCTAAACCATTCTGTTTCACTTCTCTGTCAACTCTAAGCTGTGAACAAGGCACATAACTTTCATTTCTATCCATGCCTAATGTTTCTGAGAGCAGGTTTTGGCAGTGCTTTTTAAAAATACATGATGCCTTGTCTCTAGCCAGTAGAAGCCATCCTGGCACTGTTGAAAATTAGATCCTCTTTACAAAATATTTCTCAAGAAGACTGGATTATTTAGATGGGGATATTGATAATATGGATTACCAGGGCCCTAACTCTACAATATATCATGTGTAAGGAAATAGCTCTCTCTCATAGTGCCTTAGAATCTACAGAGTGGAATCCCTTCAGGAATTAACAGCTTAATTTGACAATTTTTAAAATAGAATTAGCCTAGTTTTCTAACAGGAGAGTACTCACAGTAGGTTTTGAACTGGCTAGCTGGTTTGAATGGAGGAGTGCAGAACTTTAAGATTATTAGAGTCCAAGTGAGTCTATTGTTAACCCTTCAGAAGAAAGGATTGCAGTGTGAGCTTAACAGTATTATACACTGTCATGGTTTAACCCCAGCCAGCAACTAAGCACCATGTAGCTGCTCACTCACTTCCCCCTGCACCCAGTGGGATAGGGGAGAGAATTGGGAAAAAAAGTAAAACTCATGGGTTGAGATTAGAATGGTTTAATAGAACAGAAGAGAAGAAACTAATAATGATAATACTAATAAAATGACAATAGTAATAATAAAAGGATTGGAATATACAAGTGATGCACAATGCAATTGCTCACCACCCGGCGATCAATGCCCAGTTAGTCCCCGAGCAGGGATCCCCCTGCCCCCACTCCCCCCAGTTTATATACTAGATGTGATGTCACATGGTATGGAATACCCCGTTGGCCAGTTTGGGTCAGCTGCCCTGGCTGTGTCCCCTCCCAACTTGTGCCCCTCCAGCCTTCTTGCTGGCTGGGCATGAGAAGGTGAAAAATCCTTGACTCAGTATAAACACTACTTAGCAACAACTGAAAACATCAGTGTGTTATCAACATTCTTCTCATACTGAACTCATAACACTATACCAGCTACTAGAAAGAAAATTCACTCTATCCCAGCTGAAACCAGGACATACACCAAAGAATCCTTCTATATGGAGGATTTGATGAGTACTTAGCTAAGGCAAAAACTGAAGGCCAAGGCTGCACAATATTAGACACGAGAAACTCCAGCCAGAAGCATCTGCACCACTGGGAGCCAAACTCAACCTATTGTGCTGCTTGTAGAGCTCCATGTCATTACACATGTAGAAATATGATAGGAAGCCTGTGTATTACCTATGTGTTATGTTCCCTCACTACCATGGCATTTCATTTCCTGATAAGTCAACTGCCTGGTTAAAGAGGAGTTAAACCCCCCTGTCTTTCAAGCTGAAGCACACATCACAATCATTAAATCATCACTCAGGTCCAATCCCATAAAAAAATTCATTGCATGGACTCTTTCTGAAGTCTATGGGTCTCTACACACATGCATAACTCTGCCTCACCATATTTCATTGAAGGATTACAATCTAACCAGGTAACTAGGCCCTGTCCCATGAGTCTATTGAGCCAGTGAGAGTTTCCAGATAATATGATAATGCCACATTGTATTTAGCTGAATATGTGATTAATCAGTCTTGTGCAGGGCAGTTCTGTAAGAAGGGTTTCTATCACTAAACCATTACTGTTTGCATCTGCCCTGGCATTGAGTAAATTCTCCTTAACAGCCAATGTTTTAGTGATTTATTTCTCAGTGCTCTAAATACAGATCCCAAGAATAAGTCTGATAGAAATGGCTTGTTGTAGGTATTTCATAAAAAAACAGGGAAAGAAGATTTCTCATTTGATTTTTTTAACAAGTGCATCTTTCCTTTTTTACTTTGCTATTACAAGTTAAGTTCTTTGTGCTTTCTGTGTGAATGTGGATGGCTTGTAAGTGTTTAACATGTGTTTGTTCATGGCTTCTTGCTCATCTGATTTCCTTGTATTGGCTTCTACTCTCTGACCAGTTTTGGTCTGTTCCCATACTGAGGAACATTTAGAAATCTCATCATGCCTTACACTAGCGGTTCATCTCCTGTGGTGGATATGGTTCCAACATTGTTCCCATCTGGTTTCTGCTCCAGTGAAGGCAGACCAGTCTTTATTTCAAGAAACTATTCAGGTGGGAAGTAGTTAGCCTCAGTTTGTGGTTATTTAAACTTTCCTGGAGTGCTTTGCTAATATTGTATGGAAGAAAGTGCTGGGATGCTACTGACTGTGTAAGCAGTCTTGCTGGTGCAGGTTTTAGCACAATATTCTGACACAAAATTGGCTTTTCTTTTACCTTAATGCTATCACCTGGGCATGCTCAAAATACATACCCTGTTGTTATGGGATGTTCTTGCTGCAGCTAAGTAGAGGCATCCCAAAAGCCTGGTCTGCTTCTGGCCATGCTCCCTGCAGGAACAAAGCAGAGAGGCTCTGCCTTTGTAATTGTGAGGCTGCCTGTCTCTGGGTCCTCCATCAGTCTGGAACTTCCTATGATCTCTCCCACAAGTGCAGTCTCTAACCTGAAGAAGGTGACAATTATCAGAGTTTTGAAGTCATGGTTATACACCTGAGGACAATTTATGTTTTAATCTTGCAGGTGGTTCTCACCTTCATAAGCCTGAGGCCCTGAAGCCCGACCCTTTGGCTGTTGTGACTGAGTTTTTAACAACAGTTGGGTATGTTATATAGATGCATCTGGGTTTTTTTAACATGGATGTGAAAATACGGGTGGTGATGATAGTGGTGAGAATTATTCTGTCACGAGGTGTGAGGGGGAGAGAGATTCAGATGGGATTGCCTGTTACCACCAACTGCTTCCTGGTTTTGTCACATGTTGTAAGTGTCTCCTGATGTTGCAATGAGAAAAAAAACACAAATTGGTTTTCAGTTCTGCAGAATCATTATGCGAAATCTACAGGGAATGCTGGGAGTGAATGAATTTGCTGGCTTTATTGTTCTGAAGAGCTGAGCTGTACTTTGTGGTTTGAGATACCTACAGGTGTAAATCTGTCTAGAGCAGAGTCTGCATGGTGAATATTTAGTGGAAATGAAGGGTCACTCATGGGGATGGCGGATGGGGGTGAAGAGTAGCATCTGGGTTCTGTACACAACACTTTTTCTTTTTTAAATAGCTGTTTTCCTTGGGAAATAAAATTCCATTCATTTCGCCGTGAGATATTCTAGGAGACATACAAGACCAAAAAAAAAAAAAAAAAAAGGATAAAATGCTTTGTCTACCTCTTGTTCCTTTTTTCTTCCAACTGTTGATTATCTTTTTTTGTCAGTCCCAGTTTGTCAATTTCCATTCATTTCCTTTCATTGGTTTTCTCTTTCTTACTGAAGTTATTCATCAATTCTCTCACAGTAGAACTTCCTCTTCCAGGCTCTGGGGTCCCATTCTTCCATTCCCGAAGTCCATCTCATTCTTCTTTTCTCTCTCTATCTTGCTCTCTCCTTTACTACTGCTCTGTCTTTCAATTAAATTTCCTGTTCTAGCCAACACTTATCTTTCATGCCCTTGCTCTAACACCCCCTCCAGTGCTCTTCTCCCCATTGTTACCGAAATCCAGAATAAAACTCCTTAACACCAATGTGAAGTTAAGAAGCAGGCACTTCGTTTATTGCAGCACTGGGGACACAGGGGATTGCTCCTCCAAAGGTGTGTCCAACTTAGTATCAAAATCCATCAGTTTTTATAGACTTTTTCTGTCAGGTCATTGTTACATAAACTCTTTACATAAAAATGCATACTATGCTCGCTCTTAAATTTAACCTTTATAATGATTGGTCCTTTGATTATATAACTTTATCAATATTCTTATTTAAAAACAATCATTGGTCAATTTCACTTAGCTCCACTGATTGGAATCTTCGATACTCAAATCAAGATGGGAAGGGTAAGGGGTTTCCAAGCAGCATAACTGGTGTCCGTGATGGTTTCCTTAGTTTCTTGAAACAAAACATAGAAAAACCAGTAACTTCCTGGTGAGGTTTCCACGGTTAGCTATTTCAAACTTCAACAATATTAAGGTTCCTATAGTCACACATAACACAGTTCCTAAAGTTTCTATGGCTACATTTAAAACTTAACAATCCTATACATTATGCTTCACAGTTTTACTTCTTAATCAAACCTAACTCTTTTATGTGATTAAATTTTGATTTCTTTATCAGAATATTTGCAACACCACTTCCCCCATTCTTTCTTTCATCTCTGTTTTCTTCACAGCATTATGTTCCTTCCCTCGCCTTTGCATCCAGAAAAAATTTTTTTACATGCAGATGTCGGTTGCTTTCTTGGTTATACACTTCTTCCTACCTGCCTTGACATTTCACACCAAGGCTGAGAGACGGGGCCCTAGGTGGTCCCCTGAGAGAATCAGAGATGGGAGTAGCCCATCCTACTTGTGAACCTCGTATTCAAACACCAAAGAAATTTTAGGCTTGCTTGAAACACATTGTTCTGGTCAAGAAATTACTTAGCTTTTTCATAAACCATTTGCTGTGAAGTCAACTGAGTTCTGTGTCCAGCATTATTCAGCTGGAACAGCAATTCAGAATCTCTCTAATAAACTTCCTTCCTGAGTAACTGCCCCAAAAGGGCTTTTAATAAGAGCAGTATGATAACTTTTGGATTATCTAAGTGGATAAACATGCCCATGAGAGAGAGGCAGAGGAGGGAGATACTTATTTTCTCACGTCTCATGACGGCGCTGAAGGGAGGTGAATATCTCATGATAACCACACCCCTTGTCATCCTCTATTAGTCACATCACACACTTCCTGAACACAACACTTCTTTATATTCCCCTGACATTTTGCACGTCTCACAAGAACAGTGACTAGTTATCATCCTCAGGGCTAACACCAGCTCAAAATACAGTTCAGTGAGCCTTTACAAGAGCCTTTAATTGTCTTTGTACAGTATGCTAGGCTTCTCAGAGGCTGTATTTACTCTTTCCAGAGAGAAAATGCAATTGGATAAGACATGATTGGTATGTTTTCACCTTAAGCTTCTGCCATATCAGTCAAAAGGGAGCTGGAAACTTTCTGCCTTTTACTACAAAACCTTGAGGGTCACATGCTATGGCTCTGCCAAGTGGCATTTGGAGCAAGTCTGCAGGGCAACATCCAGGTGGCCTTCTGCTAACTGCTGCCTCTCCCATGCCTCGGGTCCATGGGACATTGGTCTAGCCAGACCCCAGGACAAGGACTTCCAGGTGGTGCATTCAGGGGCTCTAAGGTAATAGGGGAGCAGTGGGCTGGAGGAAAATTCCAGTTATGCGTGTCCTGTCTGCAAATGACGATGGCAGCCTGTACAACTTTGCATTAACATTGATAACCAGGAGCTACTTCAGCTAATTCGTCCTGTCTCTTCTCCTTTAAAGCCATTGTAGATAGAGGAACTGAAGAGAATTAGGCACTGAAATCCCTTTGGTTTGCTGTGTGAGTTAGTGCGATTCAGTAGCCATGATGCCCAACTGCTTCTTTGTCCTTGGGATTTGTAAATCTGGTATGACAGTACTATACTGTGATGTTGCATTAATCAGTGTAAAAAAAAAAAAAAAAAAGACACAAACTACTTTTAGTGTGAGCAGTATAGTCTTCCCACTTTATGCCTGGTCTGGAACATCAAATAAGTGAGTTTTTCTTCATTTGTATTTGTTTTTATTTACTGCCACGTTATAGATGAAGACACACAGAGAAACTGGGCTAGGTTAGGTGCTCAGAGCACTATGGCTCCAGTCCTTCTTTCATATAAATGCAGATGAAGTACTGCAATCCTTCTCAAAAATTGCTCTTCCTACTTTGATGGGCTTGAGTAAAAATAGTAAGTTAGAAGCGGGCAACTGCTGCATATGAGAAACATGACCAAATGCTGCTGCGGTTCAAGACCTGAACAAAAACATTATGTCCACACATAAGCCAAATACCTTTTCCTGGAATATAGGATGCTTCCTTTTGTGTGTCAAGCTCTGACCACTGAGTCACTTCCTGCGGGTTTGCATTGTGTAGATTAGCAGGTGCAATCCTAGGCACGTATAGAAACTTCCTTTCTTACTGCTCTCACAAGGTTTATCCTCAGCTTCCTCTGAAGTTCAAACTTCTCTACTTCCTTATCCACACTGCATCTCTCTTCATCTCTGTCTCTGCCCCTGCCTGTCCCTGCTTTCTGCCCAGGCTTTCTTCCCGACAGCTTCTCTCATTTCTTTTCTTTGGCCAGCAGTCTTAGAAAAAATAGCTAAGCTACTCTGTTGACTAGCAAAGCTAAGCCTTTACAAGGAAGTCTTTAATCTGTGTTTTAACAAATACAGCCATGGCCGCAAAATCTGGAATTCCTCTGGAATTACATTTGGTGGGTAGCTTTTTATAAAGGAAAGAATACAGGTGGAAGAGGTTGTTGAAGATAATACATTCAGAGAACTACAATGGTTCAGGATTCCTACTCCCTCCAAATCTCTTACTAAAGTTATGGACTGCATGTCTTGGTACTAGAGTAACTATTTCAGCTGAAACATTGAGGTTTCCATCAAAACATCTAAGCCAGTAAAACTGACTGTGCATTTATATGCCCTACACCACTCTTGTTTTGTTCTGCTGCCTGCATGGGAGTAGCTACGCTGGGGTGTTGTTTCAACTGTCCCAGAACAGGTAGCACAATTTAACATTTGTGTGTCCTTTATCTGGGTTGTTTGTCAGAACCCCCCCCCCCCCCCCGCAAAGTAAAGGAGCATATGTCATTCTTCAGACAGAAATCCATCCCTTCTTTGGTTCTTTTTCCCTGTTAAATTCTGTAGCTTAACCATGGGCAGCTCTTTTCAAGTGTCTCTAGCATGTGTTTCCTTTCTGTCTACTTCACACTAGTTTGGAGAGACTCCTCTACATTCAAAAAAATCGAGCATACAGTAAAAAAAGAAAGCTGGGGAAAAAAAAGATCTTTCCTTTTTGAAGACTGTAGGGCTGAAGACTGAAGGGCTGAATGTCCAATAATCTGCCAGATAAATATAAGAACATGGTGATAAGTTTGGTGAATGATAGCATGCCAAAATGGGAGGCAGGAACCTATTGTGAAGGATGGTGGTGCGATTTTGCTGATATTCTGGAACTACAGTGTTTAAAAGTACAATGGCAGAAGCAAATGGTTTCAAACTTTGCCAATAAAATGAGCACAAGGTAGAAGCCGAGAACAATTGTGTCTGTGTTCTTCGTGTTTTCCAGAGCTTGCCTCTGGCCAGGGATGGGTGAGGGATGGGAAAGAAGGAAGGACCTAGACTCAGAAGTGTGCTGAATGTTTGTTTGTTTTTTCAGAGGAAAAAGAGAAGTGATTGAGATGATGGTGCTTCCCATCCAGAGGGAGTTTCACTTGACAGATAAGCACCCTGAGTCATGAGCTGAATACGTGCCTAAACGTTTCAGTAGTTGAAGGAAATCCTATCAAAGTTTGCTGTTGTGGTTGAACGTGCTGACTCAAAGCACTTACTACGTGAGCTACCGGAGAGAAAATGTGGCTGTAGTAAGTTGCACAGTGGGCCATGTGGAAATCGGGAGGCAGAAATTACTCTTTACATGAAGGAGAAGCAATCTTGGTATGTGAAAATGCAAGCTGTTTGTTTCAATGAAGAGGCTGGGTTTGGCTTTACTCCATGTAGTTATTTGAAGGGTATTGAGAAATGCAAATCATGATTTATTTTTACTGTGCTATGTGATGAGACTCATAGTTTAGAGGCAGAGACAAGTTCTGGACTCTGTCCAGAAACTTAGCTAAAACAACAACAAAAAAATCTCACAATTTACACAGTTTTTTTAAAGATGATTATGAATACCTGAAAAAAATTTAAAGGTGGCTCACAAAGGACAAAAGCAGCTAATTGTTCTGGGGGCTTGCTGCAGAAGGAGATACATTTTGGTCTGGTGGCCAAATGACAGCAGTCTTCTGGGGGCTTTAGACTGTTTTTCATTAACTGAATTTATCCCACTATAGGGTTTTCCATTCTTTCTCTCTTATATTTTCTTATATATCTAGGTGAAACATGCTTAATGTGCATATATTTTACTCTTAGTTGCCAGTGACCTCACATAATCTTTTTATTCTGGCTGTGAAAAGGGTTGGCACAATTTTGAGAGGCAGCATGAAAGGTTTTTACAGATTACTTTTAGAATGTAAGTTACTAACTATATCCTGGTCAATGGAGAAATGCTTTTAATTTATCCTAAACCCCTTATTCTGATGAGGCAAAAAGAGTAGAACTCAGCTAATGAATTAAATGTCCTCTTACTTAGAAGAAGAGACTAAAGCAAACATATATATAGGATCACTCTGCTGTTTAATACCATTTCCTTCCTTTTTACTCCAACAAACCTGAATGGTTGAGAGTAAACTTGAGAGAATCTGGTTTGAAAACACAATTCATAGAACCACAGAAAATTTGGGTCAGTCATCTGGTCTAATCTCCTCCTTAAAGCAGGTCAGCTTTAAACAGAAATACTTTAAACTTGCTGCTCTTTCATAATGCCTTCCATATTGACCCACCTGCCTTTTCTTCTTTGCAGTTTCAAAGACCTTAAGCACTAAAGCTAACGAGACTGCTCATTGAAAAGTGATCAACAGAAATATTCTTGCCTGAATGCAGCAGGAAATTGAAATGGTGTGATGCCAGAAGCCAGAGAAGGCACGTGCTTGCACAGCACTGGGAAATGCAGGGGCTTTGCTTGCAAACGTTCCCTTCGGGATTCTCCCTCCTACTTTCTCTCAGCAAGGGCAGACACCCAGTTCTGAATTTCAGTCCAACACTGCCTGTGAGAACAAACCACAGTTTTCAGAGTACAAACACAGTTGGAGCTATCAGACCACCCCTGAATTGGCCTAGGAGCCTCCTCAGCAACACAGGCCTGTAGCTACAAGGTTGGCTGCTTCTGGGACCTTGCTGTTACTTGCTTATATGTGGATATGCCCATGTTTTCCAAGAAGAATAGACAACTCACAATATTCCATGCTTAATATTGGCATTAAATAATTGGTATATGTCTGTGTAGGTCTGCTGGAAATAAACACTGCCACTTTATACCAGCTGCACTAGTGATCCTGTTTTCCTAAAACCCATTTCCAAGGAAGATTCCATGGTAAAGGAGTGGAGTTGCAAAGAAAGATCTATGAAATTGCCCATGCAAGTGTCATGATCAGTATTGCTGGCCTTCTTCCAAAATTGTGAGTTCTTTGTGAGAATTACAAAGAGGCACTAATAATCAAGTGAGGGTTCCTAAAGTCAAGGGAGAGAAGGCAGAGGCTCAAACAGCTTATTGGTATGTGACCCTTAATCATACCCTGGGCACCTAGATGTTCTCATTAGGGGTGAACTAGGAATGCTTAAACAGATTAGCAAGATCATTTACTGTTCACTAGTCACCCTGATCTCCTTTATTCTCTGGGAAAGCCAGTAATGAGCAATTCAGACGCTGTGTGGGGCAGCAAGACCACTCAGTAGAGACTGTAGGCGCATTCAATTTAGCAGTGAGTTGGCAGCTGGCTGGCGCACACCACAAAATATGCTGTATTTCTTTATCAAATCAACAATAAGTGTTCGTGTTTGTTCTGGTCTGTGTGCAAGAGCTCACGTATGCCTGCATACCTCATAACTCTTCCCGAGCAATTACATCCCATACTTCCCTTTTCTATGTTGCTCTATTAAGAGTTACAACATTACATAGCTATAGAGAGAATAAGCCTATCAAAATACTTACCAATACACAGCATTTCCTTTCCCACTTATCCTTGTTTCGAAGCTCCAGCATTTCTTCCTACTTCTCTTTTCTTTACTCTTTTTAAAATCATCTTTATAGCATCTTCTTCTATCTTTACAGTTATGCCTTTGCCCTGTCTGTTTGCGTGCTGGCACTTGACTTTGAACTCTTCTCTGTCTTGTTGTGAGTCTAACAATTAATGGTGGAGAGTTAAAAAGTCCCTTGTAATAAAAAAAGAAGCAGAAGAAAGGGGTGGACAGACACAATAGGAAAGACTACCTGATAAGCCTGGTAGGTGTGTTAGAGTTAATACTGGAGTGTCCAAAAGTCAGTCCTCATGGTTACTGCCCTCATGGGGTCTTGGAAAACAAGGCCAGAAATATTGCTTTTACTGGTTCTGATGATATCCTAATTTTAAACACAGACTAGAATTTGTTTAGCTCCATCTCTCGTCATCCTTGCAATACTACTGCATGTTTGTTGCACTCTTTTAAAAAGTCAGTTGACATGTCATTTCTGTTCTTGTCCACCTTTCTGTTCTTGCACCAGGTCTTCTGTCAGTAGTTGTCCTTATTAGCAATACGACTTTTCAGATTTGTCTGCTACTCTGTGGGAATTTTCTGTAACCCTATAATTATCTGTGTTTACGTGATGGAAGTCTTTTTACATGTCCTATTTAGCATTTGCTAACTGCTGTTTGTGCTTGCCTCTCCCTGCTAACAATGGACTTTGGATTCTTTTTTTTTTTTTTTTTCTGTATGATTAGGACTTTGTTTTTAACTCTTGCATAGTTGGGCTGAACTACTTAGCAAGCACTGAATGTGATATTTGAACAACAGTTCTTTGCAAGTAACCTCTTCGAGAGTCCTGTTTGAAAGCATCAGCTAAGATTGACCTTGAGATTATAGGCAAGATTGAAATCTCAGGCTAATTGTGTGTGATATGAAACCACACTGTGCAAAACTTTTCTGTCCTTTATATCCATGAAAATGGTAAATTGGTTGACTATTCCTTACCCAAATCACGACAAACTTGTTTGCAGCTGGAACTGCTGTTGTGGCCTGGTTTCGGCTGGGATAGGGTAAATTTTCTTCTTAGTAGCTGGTATAGTGTGTTTTGGATTTAGTGTGAGAATAATGTTGATAACAAACTGATGTTTTAGTTGTTGCTAAGTAGCGCTTATCCTAAGTTAAGGATTTTTCAGCTTCCCATACTCTGCTAGCAAGCAGGTGTACAAGAGGCTGGGAGGGAGCATAGCCAGGACAGCTGACCTGAACTAGCCAAGGGGATATTCCATACCATAGATTGTCATGCTCAGTATATAAACTGGGGGAGCCTGGCCGGAAGGGGCAGTTTGCTGCTTGGGCATAGGTCAGTGGGTAGTGAGCAATTGCATTGTGCATCACTTGCCATCATCTTGTTTTTTTTTTTTTTGTTGGTTTTTTTTTGTTTGTTTTTTAAATTATTATTTTATTTTACTATATTCCTTTTAATTAAAAGGAATTAAAATATTTTAATTATTATATTTCAGTATTATTGTTGTTAGTATTACATTTTATTTTACTTTAGTTATTAAATCGTTCTTATCTCAACCCACGAGTTTTACTTTTTTTTTTTTCTGATTCTCCTCCCCATCCCACTGGGTGGGGGGGAGTGAGCAAGCGGCTGCATGGTGCCTAGTTGCTGCTGGGCTTAAACCATGGCAGTGTTGCAGCAGCACTGAATACAGCTTCAGTATTGCTGAGATGGCCGTACAGTGGTGCATATTCCTCCTTACCAACTGATATGGGGTGTTTTTAACACCAAATAGGTGACTTGGGAGGGGAAGGTGACAGAAAAGGGAATTACATCTTGCTGAAGCCCAGTGCTAGACTATGGAGAAACCAAAGAGGTGAAATACCCTAGAAAGGTGAGTGCTTAAGCAGGGTAATAATAAAAATCATCAGATCTGCATGGCCCCAAACATGACAATTAATCTTAAATATGCTCTGTAACGTGTTCTGGGTTATTGTGATTAATTAACATTGAAAGGAACTGACTGAAATACAGTTGGTGAAAACAAGCAGGCAGTTCACATGGGGAGTAATCAGTGTGGTATTTTCTCCTTTCATTTTTGACCACTAAGAAGAATTGATCTAAGTGTGAATAGCCTAGAAAGTGCCTGTAAACTTCGCTCCAGCCAACAGGGAACTTCAGATATGGGAACTGAAGTGGTATTTAGGCTGTATTGGTCTGGCCCAGTAGCTGTGGCCACACTAGCTCTCTGCTTTCTTGTCTGGACTGCTGAATCCTTGCCTACCTGAGGCTGCTCTAGAGATTTCTGTTGCCTTGGGACATAGTTTTCACTTTGGACGGACAGGATTTGGGGAGATTTCAGCAGCTAGGAACAGTTGGGGCAGGGCTAGGTGGTGCTCTGTCAGTGACATTCATCCACATTTACATTAAAACAGTGCGGTTGGCTGGAGCAAGTCTTATCTAAACAGTATTTCACAAGCACGTACACGGTTCAGAGCACTGTTGTGTGCTGCTGCAAGGTATTTTACGAGCATGCTAGAAGGAATGGTTGTTAAAAAGATAAATTTCTCTAAAGTAATGAAAGTTCCCTAAGCTCTTTCTGAAACTGCATGGAAAACATTTTAGGGGGTTTTCTGCATCCTTGAGCCACTTTCAGTACCTGTTTGAGGAAACATATTTTCAAACTCAGTTCCATTGCTTCCTGTAGATCAGGCTACAAAGTGAACACACTTGGTTTTAGATCTCCAAATTAGATGGTGCAATGACTCAGCATGAAAACCAGTCACAGGCAGGGAACACTCCTCCTCTGAGATGAGTGTTTCTAACAAGCAATCAAAATGAAATGACACAAGCAAAGAGAAGAAATGAATCAGCCCCTCACTCTGTATGGACTGGGATTCTTCCTCCTTTAGTATTCTTATTACTTTTCTTTTCCCTGCAAGTACCTGATAAATGTAAAGGAAGTTAACTTTTTTTTCTTTCTGTAAAGCCAAGATAGAAGACAGTTTAAAGGTTTCTTTGTGGGTTTTTTGTTTGGTTTTTTTTAATGAGGACAAATATTTTGTCTATCTTAAAAAGGCCACCCATGCAGATTCTTAAATATAAGACTTATCTTCTACTTCCAATGAAGCATTAAGTAATGGAAATCTCTGTAGAGCTATTGGGTTAGCTGAAAAAAAGTTTCCCATAGGAACCTTCTGAATAGTTCTTAATTATATCAATAGTCATTATTATATCAATTATATCTAATTTCTTTTTTCTTGTTTGTTGCTTTAAAAAAAAACAAACAACAACCTTAACATTTGCAAAGGAATGACCAGGGTTCTGAAGTTTGATTAAGGCTGAATTGCCTTGAATTGCAGAACAACATTAGAGAATATTCTGTGTATTATATTTCAAAAAGTGCATTCATTATTTCCCCACTATGTTGCTTTCATATTAAATAAGAGATGAGAGCATAATCCTGTGTCCCTACTTCTCATTTAAGTTAACATCTTTCTTTCATGTGCTAGCAAATGGAAAGCATTCAGATATATTCTGTTGAATACAATGCTGAGAGACTGCAAATGTGATTTGGTTCAGCAATGGTATTGCTGCTACTTGTTACTGTGACAACAGAGCTGCAGCGCTCTCTGAATGGTAGTAAATCTCCTAATTTTAAGTATTTAGAAATTGTATACCCTCTTGGGTTCTTTGCTAGTTGTATCAAGTGTCCAGGTGAACGTTTTCTCTGTGTGCACCTTTTCCCAGTTGAATGTCATGGTAATAAGATGTCATTGTGCTACTATATGAAGCCTTTTGTCCCACTGAGTTGCAAGCGAAATCTTCAAGCTATAATGTGAGCCACTGAGGTTCAGTGTAGGATAGTATGCTTCAGGATTTGGGAAGGACAGTACTGCTGTAATTTCATGGTAGGTGATAGAAGCAGTAGGTAGTGAGAAACAGCACACATTGAACTGTGGGTGTACAAAGTATAATGAAGTGCACAGGAAATTGCTCAGACTACAAGGGCTAACAAAAGCGCATTGGTTGGAAGAAGGATACATAAGAGTTTTCACAACCACGTGGCCTTAAACCTTACTTTAAGCAGCAGAGAGCCCCCATAACTTTAGAGTTAAATGGGACAATGATTAGTTACACTCTGTTTTAGGATGGAAGGAGCTGCTCATGATCTTTCTTGAAAAAGATAATGCCAGTGATTAATCACCCTCTTTCTGATTTATGAAACATCTGAGATCTAAAGATAGACCTTCACATACATGGAAGTCACTCAGAAAGGGCAAAGTCTTACACAGTTTATATATGTCTCAGCCTTTTTCCTAGTAGTGTGCATATAGTTCAGCATATTTCTTTGGCACAAAGCAGAGTTTTTAAATTTAGTAGCACAGCTTACTGAGAAGATGTGAATTTCTTAAATTTTCCCTGCCTTTATGTGCTACTGTAACAACAGCTTTTGAATGTGGGAATCGTTTACCTCAAAATAGGGAACAGATTATTGCTATTATTGATGACCATCTCTGGTGTCCACCCACTAATGCAACAGCACTGTACAAGCTCCATGTACAGATAAGGAACCATTAGATTCAGCTTTCTGAAACTGGAGCAAATGCTTCTAGGTCAACTGATGACCCTATTTAGAGCCAAAAGCAAAATATCGATTAACCTTAGTCTTTTTAATCCAGGGGTCAGTTTTTTCATGTAAACTATTAAGAGTCATCTCTGTTTCTTATAATACTGCTTTTCTTGGTTTAGGATGGAAGGCACCAATGTGGCTTGTCTAGGTAGGAAATGTAAGACAACATTAGACCGGGGGGCTTTAAAAAGAAGAGCGCTTCATTCTGTTCTGAAAGCTGAAGCAGGATCCAGTCCAACAATACTGATACATTGCTGTAGTTTCGGATAGAATTCAAAGTAGAGAGAAACACGTCACACATAATTTTCCTAAAGCCACTGGCACTCTTTTTACATTAAAGACTCCAGTGTTTAGCATCTGTAAACTTGATAAGTATACCTAATGTAAAATGTTCTCTAAACCCATATCCCTTTCTACTCGACTGCATACAGCAGCAAAGAAGGAGATGTATGAAGACTCCTAACTTCAGAGATATTTTAACTTGGACGAACAAAGTGCTGGTTAGCATGGGTATCCCTCCAGATGTGAAGGGCATTAGGAGGAGCAGATTATAGAAGGACCGCTTTTAAACTCAAATTTCCATCTGCTTGATATAGTTTCCTGCTGCTCCACTTACAGCAAGCTGGAATATAAAATAAGTTAGATTAAAGCCAAGCTCAAATGCAATTTCCACTTAAGTCAGTGGGAATTTTTGCTTGGACAAGAACTACAGGATTTAGTACACAGGATTTCATAGCAATTATTTATTTTAGTGGGAAGTTTAATAGTAAGTGTAATGGCAAACAAAGGGGAAATAAGTTCTGATAGGGGATTTGTCAGAAAGTTCCTGTGTTTGCATAAAAAATTATCCCAGTTATTTTTTACCTTTTTTTCCTCTTGTAACACCTGTGTTGTAATAATCAAAATAAAAAACAATGTTGCATTTTAAAGTTAGCTCCTTTAAATTTTTTCTTCTTCCCTTATTACTCACATTTCTTTTCCGTTTTTTATTATCCTGCCCCAATGGGGATTTTCTTTTAACTTTGTTATAATATAATTGTTAGTGTGTATACATGAAAAGACCACTGACCTTTTACTGACTTGTGAGTCAGAGAATTAATAGCTCTGCATACAACCTTCTGAAAATAGTGGAAAAATTTCCCTTAACCTGCTTTTCAGGTGAACAAATGGTGAAAATCTTACTCGGTATTTTTTCCTCATTTATTACAATTGATTGCTTCTCTTCTATAATTGTCTCAGATTTTCAAGTTGTATATTTCGATTACTAATCTATAGAGTTATACAGATAATAATATAGGTAATAATACAGTCATATGTTCTATATTGGTTTTAAAATGCAGACATTTTGTGCATTTTGGAGGACATAGCCTCCGTAATTGAAGTTATTTTGAACAGGTTGGTTAAGGTCAGTCTCTGAACTTGTGAATAGTTTCAGTGAAATACCACAGGAAATCCAGAGCCAGTCATTCCAGTGGTCATGCTGGTGGGAGCATAATAGAGTGAGGGAGAGGATGTTGCAATTGTGGGCACAAAATAGGTAAGCATATATGTAAACATATCTGGAGGAAGAAGGAGGTTATGGCTTTCCTCTGTAATCTATCCAGCAAATGCCAAAACCAGCATGAGGACTTCGGATTTGCCTCCCACAGTGACCTTTAGGGTAAAGCGGATTAGTGAAAATTTTCAGAAGTAATTCCTAATTTTAGAAGTTATGACCACCAATAGCTTTCTCTGAACTTCATGGGAACTAAAAACTCCATCCCCAAGATGTCAGTAGTTTCAGGCACGTATGGAGACATCCAAAAGTGGAAGTCACTTGGGTAAGTTCTGGCCTTAACCTCTGTGTCTCTGAAATTGTTCCATGTAACAAGTAGAGGTTATGAAAAGTGAGAGGGACAGGGAGATATCGTGGGAGAAAGATATTTGGCAGTGGCATTTGCTGCAGAGAAAAAGAAAATAAGAAAAAAAGGGACACAAATAGCAAGGAGCTGTTTGGGCTCAATAGAATGGGGAGCAGAGCGGTAAAAACATCACTTTCCAAATGGAACAGCGTCCAGTCTGTCTCAGCATCCATTTTCCAGGTGCATTATGTAGCCTGTAGAGAGCACTTCCATAATAAAGCACCCTACCTAGTGTCTGGAACTGAGTGTATAAAGTAATATTTCATTTGCATGTTATTGATTTGATTTTATTTTTAACCCTTCTTACATTGTTTTCAGCAGTGTAGGGCTTTCATTATTTACAGACAGCCAGACTTCTTGTGAGTCAGACTTGCTGAGAACATAGGGGTCTACCAAGGAAGTGTATCCCTTAGCAACAGAAAGCAAGTTAGGGTTCTTCAAAACTTCTCTATTCATGTTTTCTTTCATTGTTAATAGGTCTTTTACAGAGAAATTGGCTCACACTTCATTTGGAGTGCTTTAGACCCAAATGTTAGTCAGGTTTAATGAGACAATTTTGTGAGTTTCATTTGACACCAGACAGTTACTGAAAATCATGTACAGGGTTATATCAATTGTGCCAAAGGTATATATCTCCTCAGGAAAAAGGTAGGGGGTGAGAGTTATGTCACTTTTTTCGTAGGTATGAGCTAATCTACTCAACTAACACATAAACTGTGAGCAGGGTACACTGTAATTTAACTTGTCTTCATACGGTTTGCATTAGTCAGGCTTTAGGCATTAAGAAACAGGTTGTCCTGTCAGATGTATCAGTTAAATGATTTTAGCCAGAAAGTATTTTAACACTACAGCAGTTACAGCAGCTGGGCATATTACGTTTCTGTTTCAGTGACTGTTTTGCTTCAAGCATACAGCAACACACACATGGCAGTTAAAAGCAGGCATGCCATGGGCTCTCAGGTCTTATATCCTGAGATACTGTGTGCCTTTCTTTAAGTGACCCTCCCCACTCGGCTCCTCATGGTTGTCACTGTCACCATTCCACCCTTCCTACAGCCACCTCTGGACTTCTTGCCTGAATTCCGACAAAGCCAATGGATCCTGACAGCAAAGGAAGAGAGAACTGGTTTCCACTGGTGCCAATCTCCCCGAAGGTGGCCCAAGGCAAGTCAGTCTTAGAGTATTCCCATACATTTCCCGTGCAAGGCAGTGGTTGTTAGCACCCAGAGCTCATACCTTGAGCTGCCTGGCTTTTGACATTGTGTGTTTCCACACCAATGGTGGCTGATGAACTCCAAACCACTGTCCCCTATTCATATTTATTGTGCCCATAACCCAGACCCTTAGGTAGGTGTTTAATGAAAAAAACCCAGACAGTTAAAAGATAACGAGCGACTTCATTGTCCCCTGTGTATAATAAATCATGTGGCAAAATCACTAAAGGATAAACTGGCTGAGTAGCACTGATAAGAAAGAGAGAAACTGAAGAGGAAAATAGTTCTCATAAATGGAAATAAAAAGATTATTTTGGGTGCCTTTTCTTGTTGGTGGCATAATTCACTGCACTATTTAATTGTTTTCATTCTAAATAAACCTGTTAAATTTTAAATGGTAAAAAGCAATCCCAGTAAGCTAAAGAAAAACAAGTCTTTATCTAACTATATTGCTTAGTTAAATGAAGCATGCTACATATTCTGACTTCAGACCTTTCTTTAAGTGTCTTTTCTGGGTTGTTGATTCAGTGAATACTTAATTTATTTTCTGGCAGTTTTCCTGAAAGGAAAGCCAAGGAACATCATCTGAATAAATAATTGTGGTTTATTTTGGCAATATCTTGTAACAGCTCAAGTGGTCAGGTATTTTGTTTTTTAACTGAAGCACCCTATCATCTTGGAGCCTGACCAACGGCTTTCTGCCACTTCACATAACTTAGTTGTTTCACTCTGCTACCTGACCAGATTTTTGCAATTCATGCAGAGGACTTTTAGCTAAATGTTGCTGTTTCTAGTTTAAGATGTCTGTCTTAAAAGCCATAAATCTAGCATTGGAATCATAGAATGGTTTGAGTTGGAAGGGACGTTAAAGATCATCTAGTTCCAGCCCCCAGTGTTAGGAAGAGTAATGTCTTTGTGGTCCACTGAGGGATGTGGCTGATATGCTCACAGGCATTAACTTTCTGGCAAATCCGGAAGTGATTTCTGTGGAAAACCTTTTAAAAATAATAGGAAAAGGAAAGAAGCCACAATACTATCTATTCAGGTAGTTTTCTGTAAAATGATCCTCCCCAAACCCTCAGATTTGGGTAAGTTTTGAGCCAAAATGCTGATTTGTAAATTTATTTCACCTGAACTTGGAAAAAATTATTTCCAGCAAGAAATGGCAAATCTTTTCTTCGAGAAATTCTTTGTTTTCCACAAAGAAAGAAAGAAAAGAACAACACAATATTGCAATATCAATTTTTTATTGTAGAAAAGTTTTCATTAAAAAAAGTAAGTAGGCTTTTTAGTTTATGCTTGTGTAAGCGCATTTGTAAAGGTAAATTGTAAAGACAATTCAGTAAGCAAGTGATTGCATATAAACAAATAAAAGTAGGCTGAAAATCTGTCCTGCTGCAGACCAAAGCTGAAGATACTCTTGGGGAAGATGGTTGTTCTGAGTTCCAGTTCTGGCTTCTAACATCTGTGGATTTTACCTGGACTCTTGTTATGTGAAATGCATCAGCCACCTCTGGGACTGTGTGGGGGCTGGGGGAAGAGGTTTCACCCAGAATCTCTTGGCAGTACCAGGCCTAAGAAATGGGAGCCTTGAGCTGAAGGGACACAGAGTATTCTTGCTGTAATCTTGCCATAAACTAAGAATTGTGCTAAGACTTCTTGGCAAAGCCAATTTTTTAAATGGAGCATCGGCAGAAGCACCACTTTGCTATCAACGTCCTTCCTTTGCTTCTATTTCTGTGGAGAGCCTTGGCAGAAAACTCACAGCACAAGAGAATTTAATGATTCCTTGGGCCTTGTTTGTTTTCCCCTTCCCATCTCTATTTTTTGCTTTTCAAACAGAGCGCTATAAAATGTGAAACTGAAACTGCATACTTTCAGAGATTCGTTAAAGAAATCAGAATTTAATTATTGGTGAGTTCCACCCTGGCATAGCATGAAATGTGATTGCCTGCTTAATGCAATACAGGTCTGTTTGGTTTTGCCATGATGAGAGTTCCTACTTAATAAAACCAGCCATTTTCATAAACAGGAGGAGTAAAATGATCTGTAGTGATATATGCTAATCTCAGTGGGTGAGAAGACCAGCAGGCCTGATCTTGGCAGTCAAAGGAGTTGAACTCCAGGTCTTTGACCCTTTGCAGGCTGTTTTGCAGAAGTATGCCTGTGCTGACCATGATCATACACAGGATGGCTTTGGTTTGTGTTTACTTTATCCTTAAGTGGAAGTGGTGAGAGGCAGCTCCTCTAAGTTGATGCAATGTTATTCAGAGATGCAGGAGGGGATACTTTGCTACTAAGCACGCTGCTTGAACCTCCCCTCCCCTCCCCACCTCTGCCAAGAAATGGCTGCAGGTTGGATGCAAACACCTGCAGGCAAGAGTTGGGTGGGGAAGTACTAGGTAGGTTGTACTGACCCAGCTGACAGTGTACTGAGATGCGAGTCTGGAAGTCTTGGGCTCTGGTTCCAGGTCAAGTAGAAACCTCCTGGGTGAAATCAGGCAAAACACTAAGGCTTTGCCTCCAAAATAGACATCACTGTCCTTGCTGGTTTTGTTGCTGGTAGTGGTTGGGGTTTTTTTGGTTTTGTTTTTAATAAAAGCTGGGGGTGTATTTGGATGTAAAGGACTTTTAGGGAATAAAGAATATTTATTTTGGAGGCTGGGGCTGGGCTGCATTTTTTGATTTTTTTCTAGTCCCCTGAGTTGGGAAACTGAATCTTATTTTTCCTGGAAGACAGGGGGAGGGTGGCAACAAGAAGCAGCGTGTTAAGCCATTAGTCACCAACTGCTGGAGTACAAATATTGACAAGTGCAAAGGTTTGGTGGTCTTGCTTTTCTGCACGAATATTAGCAATCTATCACACAAAGCCTGCCTGTACTTCCAGGAGGCCTGTCCCTGGGTGACACGATTGTTGCAGTGTAATACAGAGGTAAATAGTTAGACATGGATAGCACAGCTTCTACTGAACCTACATTACCCAATGTCTGGTTATGCAGAGTTTTGCCTTGCAACGCAAATATAATAAATGTTAGGCTTCTAAAATCAGCAACTTGCTTTCCTGCATCATACTTCCCCCTAAGGACAATCTTGTAAGTTCACACCTGATCATTTGATTGTGGTTCTCAGGTCTCCAACTTTGCTTTAAAACACTATATTCTCTGAGGGATGTCCCCCAGGAAGAATGCTGTAACTATGTCGTTCACATGCTAGGAACAGAATCACTGTGGGAACAGCAGTTTTCAAAACTTAAGCAGCCTGCAGTGAGATCTGTGAAAGGGTTGGTCAGTGGGCTCTGAACAGGGATCTGTGAGCAGAGGGGTAGATGGTAGTCTCAAAAATCTTGTCTGTAAAAAAAAAAAAAAAAAATCTTGAAAACTTTCCACTGTTGCTAAGTCTGGCTAAACTCCATCAGCTTGCAACACCGAGTCATTATACAAAATGAGTCACTGGATGCCGTAGGCAGTTTCAAATCGTTATTGATGAGACCTGCTCAGAGCAAGGTTAGAAGCCCTGGTGTTGGAGATGTTTGCAACCTGGAAGACAGGTACAGCCAAGGAAAGAAGTATAATCTTGGTCCATCATACTGTATACCCTCAGCCAAATTGCATACTCATAGCCCCTTCTGCCCATATAATTCCAAAGCTGAGCATCCTCTGCAAATATTGTGCTGTCACCTCCTTTCTTTCTGAAAAATCACAAATCCCTTTCTGCACAAATCTTAGTTTTTACCAGACTCTGAAACTCTGGAACCACTGCTTTAGTCTCCCTTCCTAAAAGCAGTACTGCTGTGACAGGTATATACATATCTGCACGTAGGTAAATAGCTGCAGAACAAGGAAGAACAGCACCAATTAAGACTTCCACTGACAGCAGTTAAAATCACAGTTCTTGTTAAACATAATTCCAGCAAGTTCCATTCCCTTTTGGTGTTAGCCTCTTCTGGAAGCCACACTACATATGCTTAGCTAGGCAAATAG
The DNA here is from genome assembly GCF_900496995.4 of Aquila chrysaetos chrysaetos. NCBI lineage: Eukaryota > Metazoa > Chordata > Aves > Accipitriformes > Accipitridae > Aquila > Aquila chrysaetos. The sequence continues at coordinate 29,950,348 of NC_044005.1, forward strand.
CTCCTTGGTGTCTCCATCTTCCCAAGCTTGAGACTTGGATATCCATGATGTGGCCAGATTTCCTGGTTGCTTTTACTTTGACAGTATGCATTTGTTATAGATGGTTTACCTAGCTATTTTAGGTACTCCTCCTCAGGATTGCTCTACATAACTCTTCTGGGTCCTTAAAATCTAAGGAGAGTTTTTTGGTTTCAGCTAAACTTTTCTAAATAATCTAAAATTGCCATTCTTGGAAGCAATCCCAATGAAGTTAATTGATCTTCTCTGAGTAACAGAGAATTTAGCTTATTCTTGTGCAGGTTGTATGTTACATTCTTGTTAGCAGAAGCATTCAATAATGAAAACATCCATTCTTCAGTAGGCCTCTTGTGTTTTACTGGGTTTTGATCCATGAAGTTAATTCACTCTATTTAATTTCTTTTGCAAAAAAATGTCTTATTCAATCAGCTGTGTTACATCATCTGTTACCTATCAGCTTTCTGATAAATGTGTACTTAAGGGCCATGATCTATCTTTAGGAGCAGTGCAATGACTCTTGTGCTTATGACCTTCCCTTGTGAAAGTAGTCACATTAATATAAGTGGAAACTTTGCCTGAAAAGGAACTGAAAAAAACAAGTGAAGAGTCAGGATTTGGCTGGTGGGATGATTCGTATGCATTGGGTCCTACATTTGCAGTTGTATCACTGGAATTTAGGACATTGTCTCAATCACTTTCTGATGATGAAGAGCTGGAAACATGCTCCTCTACATGTCCTTACAGTAACAGGCAATTAGATTTGTGTCTGCCATCTGTGAGTATCCCTGGAAATATTTTTAGCATGACTTAACTGTTTAGAGTTGGGGTGCTGAGAATCAACTGTTTCCAGTATATCATCCAGTGCATTTGTCTTTGACACATCAAGTTTTAGACTTGGTGCTAAAAACATGGAGCAACTTTGCTCATAGGAGCAACTTCGTTCATACATGTGCAAGTCAGGTATTTCAGTGACTGTTCCTGAGATCAGGCCATAGGTTTTTCAGACCCAGATGGAAATGAAACTGTTTTTCTCCAGTGAATCTACTATGCTGTCCTACCCCGGGCAATATTACAATACAGCATGTCATAGGGCACCGTCCTGAGGTGGGAATGGACTCTAGTTATGGAATTTTTGGTTGGGACTTACATTTAGAAATGAATATCTTGGTCATTGAATCTTTCTAAGTTTCTATTTCTATAGTGTAAATCAAATCCTACTGCTCATTCTTAACCCCTGACATTTGTTGTGAGGCATGTTCTATACAGAGCAAGGTTGTACAAGTTTGAGGGCACTTGGGTGCAAGTTCTGTCAAGGTGGCTATGAGGCTTTTCTTTATGAGCAGGCAGTAGGGTTAGTATGGTTTAGTGGTGGACTTGACAGTGTTAGGTTTACAGTTGGACTTGATGATCTTAAAGGTCTTTTCCAACCTAAATGATTCTATGATTCTATGGTTTAATTTTTCTTACTGCACAGTGGGTTGAAGCTCATAATTTCTAATAGGTTAAAAGACCCTGTGCATTTGGAGCACTTGAAATATGTCATTACACTTCAGATCTGTGCCCTTTCTGGTTGTTCTAAATCTGTTCTACACCATCAGGCTCTTCTCCCTGGGATTACCCTAGTTAGGGTTCACTGTTGATTATATCGTGTAAGCACATTGCACCAGGTAACTCCCACCCAGAGGGAAAAAAAAGCCCCAAACCCACACAAGATTTTAAAGTGTAGAATTTGCTAATGCTATCCTATCAGAAAAGGGACAAGGACAAGGTTTCTAGGGCAATGAGCTGGGGTTATTACTGAGACTCACTCAGCAACAGCAATAGAGCAATTTGCTCATTGTCTGATGTTCCCCTTCTGAAGCGAAGCTAGTAATACTTTTTTACCTCATCCGTAACTCTGAAGGGAAGAGCAGTCTTGAGGATGAAATCCCAGACTTGCTGGCAAAATTCCTGCTCAGTGAGTAGAATTTTGCACCTGTGCTGCACGTTTTGCTGTGGATAAATTATGTATATTTGCACCCAAGTTCCTACAATTACATACATGCCTTTCCATAGCAATTTTAACAATATCTGGCAATATGAAGATGATGAATGCCTCAGGAAAAAAAAAAACCCAACATGTGGATAAGTAATATATTGCTAGAACACGGACCACCAGCTTTGAGACCACTTCATTATCCAAGCCACATTCTCCCAGTGGAGTTCCAAAAGGATTTTCATGGAAAGCTCTGTGCAGCCTCAGCAAACTTCATCATTTTAGAAATGACACTTGCGTCTGAGTGCTTTGCAAATGAAAGAAAGCAGGGAACAAAGTCTCAGATGTTTTGCTTACCTGGTACATTATGGTTAGTTTTGCCCTTTTTCCTGCATTTTCAGTTGGGCAATCTGTTTCTTGGGAAGTTTTGTGGCTTTTTCAAGATGCAATATCATGTGTTGCTATTTATAACTGCTCAGGGTTGTGAAAGCAGAGGATTTATCAGAGAACACAGAGGCTGATGGAAACTATTTGCAGATCATAGCATTTGGTAGAGGGACAGTGGAAATGTCCTTCTCTATACTGCAACATGTAAATTTTCAGACCTGCAGAGGACATAAAGCATTGTGAAATGAGACAGTAAGAGCATGGAATGAAAAGAGCTATACATGCAATGCACAGTATGGATCACATCATCTATTAAAAGTCACAGCATCTATAAATAGATCAGATCTTGAAGCTGAGGTAGACAGTCACCAGTGGCTATCGTGTCAACATAGGTCAGATGTTAACAGCTAGGGAAAATTCAGGTCTGTTTAGCTGTGGTTTAGCTGTTTGTCTCTGCCCTGCGGCAGGGAGAGGCAATGGGTGACCTCCTGAGGTCCTTTCCTGCCCTTATGTCTGTGATTCCAAAAGCTGCATGTAAATAGTCTGTGCTGAACTCAAAAAGCCATCAGGAGAAAGATAATGGCTGTGACAAGACCATTCATACCTCACATACTGGTTTTTGTTAGCATAACTACAGCAAAGCTAAAATAAAGTCAATGATGCAGAGCTCTATTTGAAAGAAAATCTCAGTCTCACAATTATTTCCTGTATTAGTGAATGATAATGGAATAAACATGGAAATGGATGCACTTACGTAAAAGAGGAAAAATAGAAAGGTACTTAAGTGAAATACTGCTGTTTTGTCAGTTTAGCTACTTACCATACCAATATGAACATGTACTATAAAAGCAGCACTGCTATTTCCCTCATTGCTTGGTTTCTCAGGCTCTACAAAATAAGCTTGTCATGAGGTTGTTATTACCTATTACTGCTTATGTATCATTGCAGAAAACTGCACTCATTGGACTAAAATGTGAGCAGAAGCACTGGCTACTGTAATGTCCATACAAGTAATGGTGTATGACATAACAAGCAATTCTTGTAATTTGCTAACCTTTATGAGTCACTTAATAAACATTAAGACGACCGGCACCCAGTGCTATGTCCCATAGCATACCTTACCGAAAGTGGACAGCACAGAAAATATATCTGCAAAATAAGGTATCTTATGATATAAGGGACACCTCTAATGCTGAAGAGGGCTTGACTGGACTAGTACCTGCATGGAAAATCCATTAAAGCTCCTGTATATAGGAATATTTGACTAATCTGAATGATGCTCCAAAGTGCAGTGGTTGAACATTATTTATCCTCCTGCATGGATACTCTTACTCAGAATGAAAGTAGGTTAATATAATTTCTTCTCTTAGGGCTAGATTCAAGCAGGGATTTAGGAGTGTATAGCTCGAGTTATCACCAAGGCCTGTGTCCCAAGTGTAAGGACCATTACCTGCTAGACAGGGATATCTTTCATTTAACACTTAGGACTGAAAAGATTTGGACTCCTTATAATTTGGACCATTTTTTTTACAAGTACTTGCCCTGGCTAAATTCCAAGTAGCAGTTACAAATGGATTTAAGGAAGAGGGGAAGGAGACTTGAAAAACATGAAGGATGTCCTCTTTTGAAGACTGTAGATATCCTGAATTTAATTCTCTGCTTAAACATAGCTTTCCTTCGTCACCTTGACACATCAGAGTTTCCGTCTCTTTTCCTTGGAGTTTAAAGTGAAGAGAAGGATTGGTGACTGGGAGGTAGGGATTAAGTGTAGTTTTCAGAGAGCAATCCTATGAAGGCATCTTCAAGAATGTCAGGTTTTCAGAGGTTCTGTTGGACTATTAAAATAAGGACCTGAGAGAGCTGAAAGGCCAGGCTGTATGAGAGATGGTAGTGCAGAGATGATAGTGGAAAGAAAAAAAATTGCTAATGGAGCAGTGTGGCTCAACAAGTGTTTGGACTGTATTAGGGATAGAAAGAAAAAGTCTGCAGAGGAGAAGAGACTATAGAAGTTGACAGGTGACTGCTTGAGGTCCTAAATGATATTAGGGTTCTTCCAGCAGGCGAGCTGGATCTGTCTCCTCCTCTGCCATTTGTAGCTCTGGAACTAATTTTACAGATTAAATAAAGTACTTTGTCGACTTGGTGTGTCTGGCACTGAATTTGTAAATCCATCCTTTCAGTCAGGCATGACTGGGTGAACAACCTCTATAACTAAAAGAAGTGACATGAATAATTCTTCGTTGAAATAAGGTCAATGTTATCCTCATGTGACTTGAGCTGTGTGGAAGGAACAAAGACCTACATCAACTGGGTGCTATTAGCAACATTGGGTGCCGACATGTTTTGTCGTAAGTCTCAGCTAATAATTAAAGAGTCAGTATGATTATCTCAGTTTTTACAAGAACCACAGTATTCTTCACAGAAATGTATTTCAGCATCAAATTCACCTTGGGGTGAAAGAAATTTTGTCATTACAAAGCAACTTTTGTGTTATGCCCAAAGCTCTGCATTCATAGTGCACATTTACTAAAAAATTTGTTAGTATTCATATTCTGCTTGGTCTTTGTCATCACAAAGCCTAATCTTTTCTTGTCACATTAGAATGCAGTTTATGGATTTTTTTTTTTTTTTTTTGGTTTTCTATTCCTTTATGTACTTCTGACTTCCCATTTCAGTATGTAACATAACTGATTTAAACTGCTATTGTCAGCTACCTTTGCTATACATATGATATTTTAAATGTAAAGAAAATGGTAATGGTTGGTGCAGCCTGCTGCTGTTTTCAGATAACATCAGAAGGGAATGATTTTTTAAAATATACAATCTTAATCTAGCTTAATTTAGTGTGGAAAGCTTATTTTGTCCTTACCACAAAAAGAAATGGACAATTCCGTAGATTATTTTTTTCTACAGAACGATAGAATAGCACCAGTGGCCATAAAATAGCAAAATGCAGTATGTCTTGCTAGTAGAAAATGACAGTATCTTTAGCAAAATGAATTTGCATAGATTTTTCTGTGATTGTTAAAAGTATCCTGCATTAAACAGTAGGTAATCTCTTTAGAAATGCTTAAGTTCCCAGTTTCACTGACATATTATACTTCTGCTTATCTGTCAAGAGGGGTTCACGTTCTGTACTATGTCTATCTAAATCTACTTAGAGAAAGGAATGATAAGGCAGGTGTATTACATTGGAAGACCTACATTATTTTCTTCTCATCTTCCTTACTTAACTGTAACCATTCTCAGCATAAATTAAATAGCATAGGTAGGAAAACTTGTCTTTCTCATATATACTGATTTTTCATTCTATGTATATTATTAAATCCATGCTATACAACTTTTACAAACATACCACCAGCTTCAAAAACATAGCTTGTGGAAAGCTCATGATCTACTATCGAATTGTCTTGAAAATTCTCTCTACCATACAGTCCCTTTTGTTTAGCACGGAGAAATGTTATGTAAGAATTTTTTAATCAATTGATGTTTTGCTTCAACTCTTTCAAAATCCGCAGCTGTTAATGGTATCTGTTAGCCCAATTCTTAGCCCTAGCTGCGTGCTCAGTGCAGGACTTCGGATATGGGAGAAAAATCCCTTGTCCATTTACTGCCCAGTGCAGATGGATGGCGAGTCAATCTGGATCCCAGCCCTGGGACCTGCAGGGGCTGCCTTTGACTGCAGGGGCTATGGCAGGAGCTGAGGATAGTGACGGAGCAGATGCATAAGGAGCATGCCTTCCATTGCCCAAAACAATGTTGGGTGACTCACAAAAGCAAAATCACAGATAACCTATGGGAATCACAAAGTCTGCCTAAATTTTCATGTTACAAAACACTGAGGACATGCACCTTTGAAAGGCCTGTGAACAGATTGCTGCCAGTTGTGAGCAGCAGTGGGAAGCCAGGTGCTGTGTGTGCTGGAGCACTGCACTACAGTTATCTCAAACCAGAGGATGCAGTAACTCCCTCCCTCCTCCTCTAAGGAGCTGGGGTAAAGCAAGAAGGCAAGATCTGCATTGGCCTCAGTGGCTCCAATATTTAAGTGGTTTGGCTGACACTGTTGTCTGTATTTTGTACAGAGGAGACTATTGCCAGGTAGCAGCCAGCAGGAGGGAGGAGGATGTTATGGTTAGCAATCTGTCTGGGGTTCAGAGGACACAATGCTATTTTTGAAAGTGCTACCCCCTCGCATCAGTGTTTATTAGCATATTCAAAGGTTATGCTAAGTACATATAAGGCATCGCAAGGCCTTGCAAGAGAGATCAGAAAACGGTATTCTGTACTATAGGTTTAGTGAACCTTCTCAGATTACCCAAGAGAAGACATCTAAAATATCAGCTGGTCTGGCAAACGTGTGGAGTAATTGGTGCTGGTTTATTATGGGAACCGCTTTCTATAACTCCCAGATTATCTTCACATCATCATATTAGACTATTTTGGTGAATTTACCAAGGCTAGATAAAAGAAAGCAGATGGAGATATGGGTTTGTGTCTTTTGCTGATTTTACAATATTTGTTGATGAACTGTTTTCATTACTGGAATCTGGCACAGGTCATAGAAGACTGTATTTGAGTAATCTTTTTTCTTTATTATTGATTTAACTGTCTTTTTCCCTGGTTGCATAAATACAGCTAAAATAATTATTTTTACATTCTGTTTCCCAGTGGTAGCCAGCTATTTCCAGTGACAGTACTTAATTCTTTTTTAAGTCTAGTAGATTGCACAACTCTGGCTTTACTTCATAGTCTTTCTAGGCATAGCTGTAGCCATTAGCAGCAGATTTCAGCTCTTGTATTCTAAAGGCCAGAATTCTGGCCAAACTCATCAGTCACTTCAGTGATGTGGGAATATGACCAAAAGGCAATTTCTTATCCATTGAAAATAGGACAGGAGATTAAAAAGTTTCGAAGAAAGGCAGAGAGCCATTAACATGGGTTGGAAAGTAAATTCTAGATATAACAATTTATAAAACTAAACTAAAGTGGGACATATTTGATTTTAGGGAACTACAATGATCTAGATCCTTTGCACCTTTTGATTTATATAAGCCAGTTTACATAAACTGGCTCCTTTGAAGATGTGGGAATTAAACTTACATGTAAGCTCTGTTTTTCTGAAGAATTCAGTGAATGTACTTTTCCTTAAAGCAAGTGGTACTTTTTAACACTGCTCCTTCTTCTGGTGACAGATATTATTTTAGTGATTGGAGAATTAGAAATTAAAAACTGAGTTAATGCCTTTTTCTTTTAAGAAAGCTACTGCTCTGCTAAACAGATTGTTCTGCACTTTCCACCGTCCTGCCACCAGGGTCCAATGCAGGGTAGTCAAAAGTGGAACTTGCACACCCTAACTGTATTTAGACTGGTTTTCCAGAAAAGAAACCGCGTCTGATCTCTGAATTTAACCTCACATCTATACAATACAACATACTGAAGCCATTAGCTCTTTAGTGCTAAACTTAGCGATGAGGAATTCCCTAGATGATTTTTGCATTCCAGGGATGCTACCACACAAGATTCATGGGGATGTGAGGAAGATTCAAGATGCTTAACAAACATACATATACAAAAATTGCATTATTCCCCAAACTGCCTGGTGAACTAACATTCTCTTCTAACATCACTAATTAGGTCTTGAAAAATACTGTGGTGTCACAGATGTTACTGCAGAGGAAACCACACTGGCAAACAAGGAGGAAATAGTAACAGCACATTTGTTAATTTAACAGAATAGAAGGCTTAACCCTTTTAGTGTTACAACAGGGTCTGATGTTTTATGCTAAATGTTTTCACCCATTTCAAGGCGTTAGTACTTTTCCCCTGGAAAGAGGTTTGGCAGAGACTGGCTGGACATTTCACATAGGCTCCATTTCATTCTGTCCCCAGGGCCAAATGAGGCTGTATCAAAAGGTGGATCTTTGATTAGCAGAAGGACACCAGATCACAGGTTCTTTGGAGTTATCTGGCTTCAGAGTCTACTGATAAAACTCAGAGCAAAGTCTAGCTCCACAGACCTGAGGGAAAAAAAAAATCTGTGATACAAGTAAAAAATAGTCATGCAATATCATTTTCAAAAATATATGCAAGAAGTCCTGGTGGCTACCACAAGTTTGTTTCACCGCTCCATGACCCACTCAGTCTTGTCTGTTCTCAGAATCACAGAACCACAGAATGGTTGAGGTTGGAAGGGACCTCTGGAGGTAATCTGGTCCAACCCCCTGCTCAAGCAGGGCCACCTAGAGCTGGTTGCCCAGGACCGTGTCCAGACGGGTCTTGAATATCTCCAAGGATGGAGACTCCACAACATCTATGGACAACCTGTGCCAGTGCTCAGTCACCCTCACAGTAAAAAAGTGTTTCCTGATGTTCAGATGAACCCTCCTGTGTTTCAGTTTGTGCCCACTGCCTCTGGTCCTGTCACTGGGCACCGCTGAAAACAGCCTGGCCCTGTCCTCTCTGCACCCTCCCTTCAGGTATTTGTGCACATTGATGAGATCCCCCCTGAGCCTTATCTCCTTCAGGCTAAACAGCCCCAGCTCTCTCAGCCTTTCCTCATAGGAGAGATGCTCCTGTCCCTTCATCATCTTCATGGCCCTTCATTGGACTGTCTTCAGTATGTCCATGCCTCTCTTGTACTGGGAACCCCAAAACTGGAGGCAGTACTCCAGGTGTGGCCTCATCAGCGCTGAGTAGAGGGGAAGGATCCCCTCCCATTGCCTTTCTCTTCTGTTTTCTTCCTTAAACTAGGATCAAGGGCATTGTACTTTCTGACATCTTTACCCAAATTTGGTAAAAGATATTTACTCTTATATAAAAATAAAATAACATTTTATTGTCAAACTCCTGGGGAAAAAATGATTTAATACCTGTAGATTGACATCTGGAGCAGCCCATTGGAAGTATCTTCTCTGCCCACAGGTGTAGCAGAAACCATTGAACTTTCACAGTGGCACTTCGTAGTTTAGTTCCTAGCTTGGGTCAAGACAGGGGACATTGGAAACTGTCTAATGCTCATTTATGTACTTCCAATGGTGGAAAATTTGTTTCTGCATTTGGTAAGTTATTTCTTTTGCTGTGCCCCTTATTGGTAATCTGAAATTGAAGCTTTGGCTTCTAGCCATTGTATTGTTGTTTATGTTTGTATACCAAATTAAAGACTTCTCTCCCTGTGAAGTAACACAGTCTCCTCAGGCTCCCTGTAAAGCAGGTTTTCTGCCATTCCTATCATTCTCTTTAGGAACCTTTCAGTTTTATTCCTTTGAAATATGGACACTGGGCTGTACTATTCCAGTCATGGTCTGTCTGCTGTTGCGTGTGGTAGCATCAAATATACCTGTACTAGCACGAGCCACAACCCAACGCTTCTGTCTTTCCCAATCTACCCAGAAGTTAGCTAAAATACAACTGCTGAGGCACAAGGTTTTGCTCACCCCAAAAATGTTGTTGGTGGGCTGGCTGACTCTGAGCCCCCTTGTCGTGTCCCAGCTCTCTGCGTGTCAGTGTGGAAGCACACCGCACATGGATAACCGATGTCCTCCATCTTACTCCCTGCAGCTGTGCCTCATTACAAACGTCAGCAGTGTGACCACGCCGTGCATCAGGGTGCTGCGAGCGGCCGGGGTTCCCCCAGAGTAGGCCGGGCAGGGCGCCCCAGACAGGACCAGCCCACCGCCCCCAGCCCGGGACCGGGGCAGGCTGGGGAGCACTGGGACAGGGATATGGCCAGGCTGAGATGTCAGCCTGCGGGTGGGGGCCAGCATCAGGCCTAGTGAGGGGAACCGGGCTTAGACAGCCCTGGGATGGTCAAGTTCAGGTGGGAGGCAAATGGTAGAGCCTTGGCTCAAAGCAGCTCCCACGGGAAGAGGGGTCAGCCCTTGCTGAGGCCCCCAGCAGTGCTGCCTGGCAGCCTCTTCCCGCAGCCACCAAAGAGACCCCTGAACTCCCAGCCAGGTCTCCAGGAGCAGGGATGCTCTCGGGGCCCTGGCAGCATACCAGCTATCATCATAATAGTGGGAGCTGAGGTTCAAACACTGACTTTTGCTTTGTTTAATCTATTAATTTGTTTGGCTGTCTCATTCCTGAGCCTATCGTCACCTGCCTGGGTGAGGACTGAGTAATTATGCCTTTTCCCATTGTTAGGTCAGGATATACCCCGCTGCAATGGGAAGGACGCTGGAAATCCCTGTGCCCAAGGGTCGAGAACATGCGTGAGAGGAATTAAGCTTGTGAATGCTGTGTTTGCAGGGCAGACGTACAATTTGGTGAATCTGGTTGTTATATTGGCCAGCAATGAAACTAAAACCTCAGGGCACGTCATGCCCTTGGAGCTGTGGATTTTCAGTGAGAAAATGTACAGGGAGGCTATAGTCCCCATATGCACTCATTCCAAGTTCTTAATTGATCGTGGGTGCTATTTTTGTCATCTGCACCCACCTGCCAGGGAGACAACTGGGAGTTAGTAACTCCCATGTTGTAGCAGGTCACTGGGAACGCCTAAGTGCCATCAGCTTGGGCTGGAGAAGAACATTAGGCAATTCAGGAAACTTTTGGCAAAGCTGTTAGTAAGGAATTCTCCCTTCCCCAATCACCTAGTTGATATTCATGATGCTAATCAAGATATTAGCTGTACCTGACTGTCTTGTCTTTTCTAGGCTGATGAAATGCAGTGCTTTCTTCCTGCTAAAGGAGGCAACAAGTGACAGGTAGTCACAGAGGGTGTGGAGTAGGTCTGTGGAAGCTGACAGGCAAGTCGAGGTGTCTCATAACATGGCTTAAGCTCAACAAGAAAAATGCACTAGACTACCTCTCCTATTTGGTTTTTGGTACACAAAATTTGTGAAGTTCACTTCTAGCATGTGGGTGTACTGCCATTTTGGGTAGGGGTGGGGAATGCAGTACTAACTTATTTTGAGAGTAGGTGGTCGTGATACAGTATTTCCTTGTCCAGGTGATTGTAAGGCTGCACCCTGGTGCTTATCTCTACTGTCTCTATTTTTCATCTCCTGTCTATTGTTATGGCTATCACTTACAATAAAAGGACATTGATTTACAAAACACTTGAACTTTATTAACAAGGTATTGTTGTGGGATGATGAAGTCAATTGAGAGCTCCATAGGAGGAAGAGGCGACTTGATGGAGTGTGATGTACATATGGGCCGCTGGCAATGGCTTGCATGCCTCTGTAGTTCTGGGGTTATATTTCCTGTGGTTGCTACCGTATTCCCTACTATTGTTTCCAATAGTTCTGTCTTGTGTTTCATTGTCTGGATTGCACCCAGCTGCATGTCTTTCAGTACTTCTTTGCCATTCCCAGAAGGATGGCCATACTAGGTTTGAGCAGAAGTCCAGTTACTTACCATCCTCCTTGTGGCAGCAGTAGATGCTTCAGGAAAGTCCATAATAATAAGACACTTCTAGAGGTATGTTTTCCTGGGTATACCATCCTAACTTGCCACAGTCAACACCAACACCATAGGATTTCCTGCTTCTGTTCGTTTATTGTTGGCCTCTGGACATAAGCTCGCAAAATACACACTCACCACTTTTTTTTTCCTATGGTTCAAACATTCCCCAGAAATTTTGCAGGGGTGTAGAAAGATATTGCAGAAATTTACTCCCTGAGGTCACAGGTGAACTGAAAAAACAAAGAAGAGCTAATTGTTCCTAGTCCTTTTATTTCCCCACTTAAAAACATATATTTAAACCTTAATTAGAGTCTTGAAGCAAACACTCCATTTAAGGCCTTGGGTGCTGAGTATTTTTTTCCCTACTGTGCAAGATCAGCATCCTGTAAAACTTCTCCTGGGAATACTGAAGTAAAGGGATAGTAAGCAGAGGAAGTATTTAATGAAGGATGTTAAACCATTCCAGGCAGAATCCTTGAGGGAATATCTTTCAAGAGGAATCCCTAAGTGGCAGGAGACAAGCTGGGAAAATATGCAGCCAATATCTTTTACAGCCTTCTGAGAAGGGCTGGTGGAATAATAAGAGGAGTGTTTTCCTTTCTTGCCACATTCAGTTTCTTCCTCTGTGCTGTGCTGGCAAAGTGTTAAGTATCCTGTAAAATACTGCTTTTAAATACATGAATGCTAACAGGTTTCTATGGCTATAAGCCACAGGACTCAGTGTGGCTACCTCCAGTGAGTTTTTATAGGCTTCTGCCAAGTGACCTGTCTGGCTCCCTCCCCTCCTCTGCCTCTCCAGTGGTGGCTCATCACCGTGAGTCTGCACTGGGAGATCAGACGAGACCCTCAGTGGCCATGGCAAGCTCCTCAGAGCACCGTAACATTACAGTGTAGATGTTGCTGCTGCTTCCCATGCCCTAAATAAATACTGCCTTTATAAGTCTTCTTCTATCACATGGCAAGCTAGGCAGAGCATAACCCAAAATCTGCATGGCACAATCCACTGCTCAAGTCTGTGTCTGAACAAAAAAGGTGAGTTTCTGATACATATACAAGGCAAGTTTATGGATCTGTGACTGAGTTCGTAGCAGAAAAAAAAATCCTCTTCTAGTTGAAAACCACATAAATTAGCTGGGAAATAATGTAATTTAATATCTGTAAGCTATCTTAGGTGTCTTTTCCCTTAGTTGCTTATATGTGTATATCACATTTCATACCACACATTCATTCATGTAACATAATCAATAAGTGTGTTTTCTGTGTACCTATCATATAATTTACTTCTCTACTTTTCTTATAATGTCATTACAGTAAATTAGTTTTGTCACACAAATACTGCATAATACACTTCATATGGTTTAAATATGTTTCATTAATGGATTGAATCCCATGCTTTAGAAAGATCAACAAATTACCTTGTACTATATCACTGACGTGAAAATGCTGCCATCCCCAAGCACTGTCTTTTCCTCTTGCATTCATCCTATGCTTTTGGCAATAATAAAGGTGCCTTTTGGGATTATGTGAGGCTAGAGGAGGCCACTCGCTGGAAATTACTGAACAGCTTTAAAAGAGGATTTTAGTGAGTTTGAGGAACCTTATGATCCATTTTCAGGAAACTGTTTCGGTTGGTTTGGGTTTTTGGGGTTTTTTTTGGTTGTTTGTTTGTTTTTTTTGTTTTGTTTTGTTTTGTTTTTTTAGGTAGTGGAGAATCAGAAAAAAAGCTTGCCAGAGAGGAAATGGAAGATGATTTGGAAGTATGTGAATGAGCTGGAGGAAGGACAGGATCCCCACATTTTCACTCATAGCTGTTTTCATCAGCTGGGAAGGTAGGGGCCAGAGATGCTCACTCAAAATTTAAGTACAGTAAGCATTACTTTGAATTCAAGGTTATTGTTCAGGAATTTGACAGATATTAGTATGAGTATCAAATGTTTAGCTGAGTTTTGTTTCTTGTGGAGTAATAAAAGTTCAGGCATCTGAGTGAGATTTTGGGCTCCATCTCTGTGTTAGGGCTGGACCTGAACCAATGCTGGGCTTTCAGACAATTCATTGTACTTCTTCTTTGCGTCTCCATCCAAGACAATCCATGGCTTCCTCTCTGCACCTTACTGACCATATAGTTCGTGTTCATTGACAGGGAAAAAAGTGGGAGTCTAGCAGCTCACAGTATAAAAAGCCTTTTAATGTCATTGGGACTTAGAATTATGGACAGCAGCATTGAAAAAGTTTACCAGACACTTACTTGACTGTTGAATGTGAGACCTGCATTCAGATAGCTGTATCAGTGAAATTCACCATTTCCACTGCTTTGATGTGGCCCACTTGGAAGGATTTGCACTACTAGAAAGGAGGATACCAAATTATCAGCTGGATGTGTCAGTGCCAGGTAGATATGGGCATAGGGCACACGTCTCAACTAGAGCAAAGTAAATTCTCAGGGCGTAATTCCTGTGCTTAGATCAACAAGTCTGTTGTGATTGCACCGCTTTCTCAGCAGTGACCCTGCAAAGCAAACTTATTTTCCCTGATGTTTAAGGCCTTTAGAAAATCACTGTGGATCCCAAAGCACAAAATAATATGTAGTTTAGATATTATACATCTAAATATACATGCACACAGAGACCCCGATCTTATCTATGTTCTTTGCTTCTTAGTGCATAAGTTTACTTTCATCTGCACTAAAATGTGTGTTGTTGATACGAGACAGATTAATGGGATGATCCACTTTTCTCTGTAAAATCAGCCTATCCTCATCATTGATGCTGTAGGTACTCCTCTTCACATATTTAATAATACACATACCCTCAGACAGCTTGTTGCTGAAACAGCACCTTACTTATAAGATGATTTTTAAAATGTCGATTTATCTTTTCTATATTTCATGGAAAAGGCATAGGATTTTTTAATAGAAATGTCAAGAAAAAAAATCAACACGAATCAATCCACTCTATGTTCAATGTATTATAATCTATTGAGATTCTGGCCTCTAGAAAAGCAATAACTGCCAGAAGAAATATACATGTTTTTCCTGAGACTTTACTGAGGTCACATGCAAGATTTCAATGGGCTTTTCATCAGGCAGTTCTTACATTTAAAAGGCATAGTAGCTCCTGGAATATAACATGGCCTTAAGGATAGACTCCTGGGCCCCCAGGATAGACTCGTACCTAAAGCAAGCCTAAAAACCCCAGTGTAATCAACCTTTCAATGTGGCACAGATCTCTTCAGATGATTCCCCATCCTCAAGCCAGAAGGCATAATCATGTAATAATTCCTAGTTAAGTGAGGGTGCGGTCATTTGCTAAAATCTTTGTTTGCAAAACATAAACAAGTTTTTCTTCCTCAGGGAAGAGAGAAAAGGAACAATTTTAAGGCTGTTTTTTTTCTTATTCATATCACAACGTCAGACCATTTAGAGCACAGCAGTGCAGATAAGAGCCCAGATGAAGTTTCCATTCACCACCACACAATGGAGAGACAAGCTTAGTCATGGGTGTTCTCAGAGGGTTTTTCTATTCCTTCCATACACCCAGGAAAAAAAAAATAGATATTTTTCTCTGAAAATTGCTAAAGAATTAATCATGTAGAGGCTCACTTACCATAGTCATAAAGCCTTGAACATGTGCCTAGCTGCTCCAATCTCTGGATATGGCAATTACCTGGTACCTGCTCAAATTATCTTAAGTCAAGGTAAGTCTTCACTGAAGATATTAGCTGCTCCATTCTGGTTTGGGCACCCACATTCCCAGAAGTGGTGTTGCTCTGTGATCTCCAGGCTTGACCTCCCTTGAGGTTGCCATTGAACCTCCACTGGCTTTTTGGCAGTACATAGCTACTTACCCTCTGACTCGTAAATCCCCAGAAAGGCAATGGAGGAACTGCAAAGTGAGATTGATCTGTTTATTTAGTAAGAATGACATTTTGAACTGAGCCTAATTACTGCAATTTCTGTGCAAGAAAGGCAGCTCAAAAGGTCCCTTATGGAAAAAAATTTATGTTGTGGGACAAAAGTGTCCCTCTTCAAAAGCAGATTATGGTCACCAAGTCTAGGGGTTTTATTTGGACATACCAGCATCCTGACATGCTAACATTTCATAGTCAAACAGACAGTGAAAGAAAGAATTTAACATCAGCCTCTATGGACAGATGATGAAAAACATGAATTAAGGTCAATTAATCCATTGTGACAATGAATTAGGAGTAACTGGAACCTTGCTTTGGCCACAAGATGAGTTGTAGGAACATTGGTTTGTCTACCGAATTAATGCTTTAAATGTATATGAATTAAATCATACAAAAAAAAATCAGCATTTTAAATAAATGGTGACCTCCTTTAGTTATAATGTTTTTCACTCCTTTTGCTTTTATAACTAATCAGGCAAGACAGTCGTTCCACAAGGTCTTTCTCCATTAAACCCCCTTATCTATCAGTTAAGTCACCATATTGTACCTGCAACACACAGATTCTTCTTCAGTTTTCCCATAGGACATTGTAAAAAAAAAAATAATTTCAACACTTATGTGAAAAGATATCACCAGTATCTTTTTTTCCACAATACTTTAAGCGTCTGCTTTTTCTACACACTACATGGAGTTTGGGATTTTCTTTTCTGTATTGCCTTCTGAAAGGTTCGCTGGGGAAAGATACTACTGGCTAGTTGGAAACAGTAAAGTATGTTTGAAAAGGTAGGTTTTAATTACAATAGTGTTTTTTTGCTGAGCTGCATGTTGTTTGTGAAAAGTGATGTCATTTGGCCAGCAAAGAGATTGGGAGCCCTGTGTCGGAGATGGTAAAGCTGTGTCCACCCTATTCAAACACCAGGACAAGGACTTTGAGGTTTAAGAGGAATAGTGTAGCATTTGCCCAACATGAACTGAAAGATGTGCAAGTGTGATTGATAGCTACTGTGAATTCTGGTGTTAACTTTTAACTTACAATAATCACCTAATGACATTGATATTTATTGCTAGTATGTGGCTGGATAGCTTGCTATCAGCTCTTGAGGCAGAAAAAAATTAAAAGAAGAAAAAAATTGCTTATCAGTAAATCAAATGGGTGGACAAGCGGTAGCCACCAACAAGATCCTCAGAAGTGCATGAGTGTCAAGATCTTAATTAAACTTTAATTACAAAAAAAACCAAGTAATATTTTAAATCGAACAAAGCATATGTCCTGCCATGAGGGTGTTTGGAACTGTACAGGACAAACTGACTCCAGTTTTGTTTTAAGGCTGGCACTACAACTATTTATGTGTGTAAATTATTAATTTTATGACTTGATATGAACATGTATTTTACATTTTATGCAGCCAAAGTAATACTTAGGCAGTATTTGCTCAGAATAACATCTGGCAAACATCCTACAAAATAGATGAATTTTGTTAGAAACATTAATTTAAGAGAGGAAAACAAATCTTCGGTATAAGTTTTATTAGCAAGCCATTCAGAAGAGAATTTAGAGAACAGTACTTTCATGGTTCTGCATTAGGAGGAAAAATTACTTTAACTAGATATGGTAAGTGATGAATTCTGCACGCTATGATTAGGAGGACAGCTCTAGTAATTATATATACAATAAGATGTCCAAGTCCATGAACATCTGTTCCTAATCATCAGACTCAGAACATAGAAAAAGCTTACATTTGTGTTCATTTTGTATCACAGAAACCCAAATCCAAAATATTTTATTGTGATCTTTATGCAAAAAATATCAACTCCATTCTTAATAAAATAAAAAAAAAAAACCAGCAAAATATATACCATATTTTCATTAACATAACCAAAAAATTCTTTATGATACAGATAAGCATTTAGGTAGGCAGAGGTACCACATTATTCATGGCCTGGCTATACATGACATGTATAATCAGTATTTGTTAATTTTTTTTTTTTGACAGAATAATTGTATTGGTACAAGTACTGGTATGGATATAATCACAGCAATATGAATGTGCCTTATATTTTATAGGATTTATTCCCTTTCTGATCCAAAAAAAGTTTATATACTAGTATAAAGCACCTTTGCAGGTATATAAATGCACCAATACTTGTAGGATAGAAAAGAAAGGGCAGAAATACACTGCTTTAATTATCTTAAGTAATCTAGAGGAAGATATTTTGACCTCTCACCTAGGCAGTTTTAAAAAAATCTTGTTTTCTGTTTGTTTTTTTGTTTAACTTGGATCATACTGCATTCTAAAGACAAAGTAGAGGACCATAATTCTTGAGAGATAAGGCATAAGAGTTAAACTGTATACACACTGAGCTGCTCAAAAAATTTCCAGTAGTAGATAGGGACTTCCTAAATAAAATGGCAAGGAGATGAAATAAGAGAAAGCAGTATCACCACTCACCCATACTGAAGACAATGTTTTTGTAGCTATATCGATCAGAAAGATGTAAGAAGAACCAGAATTCTGATTTTCTTCCCTTATAAGGTCTTTCACTGTTCTCTGTTTCAGCAATGTAAAAAAAACCCAAAACAACAAAGAAAAAAACCAACAACAAACCAACCCAGACTATCTTACTGGCATTTCATCAGAACAGTAACTGCTGAAAGCCAACTGTAGTTTTCATTGCCAGCTAGAGATTTCCCAGAAATGAAGTTTGCCTGTACTGACAATTGCACAGTGGAGGCTTTAGTAATAAAATCCAGATAAGAAACTACTGCTCGTTGATTGACTAATAGAAATGGAAAAGTGGAAAGTCTAATCCCTAAAATTGTGCATCCCCAAAGATTCTTTCTTTTTTTTTTACTTTTTTTTTTTTTGAGAAAGAGGATTTTTGTTTACATCATATACTTATTTCTTGTTTTCCTTGGAAGCTGCGGAAGAACTAGAAATGTGAAAACTCAACAACTGCAAACGAGCAGTGAAGATATTTTAAACGCTTTAAACATTTCTGGCTTTCTTCTTCTTCGCCTATATTGATGTTAAATGACCAGTTAATGTCTTTGAGAAAGACAAGACATAGGAAAGATTTCAAAGCCAGTTCCTTTCAGTAATGAAATCTCTTTAATGTTGAGAACTTTGATTTCTAGTCTGTCAAAAATTATGTTTCTGAGCGCTCTTTGACTTGAAATCCTTGGCAATGAAGCTAACTCAGCTATGGCTCCAGTCTTCTGATCGGTGGATTATTGCTTTCCTGGACAGATTCTCTATTTTATTACAATGCACCATTTGGGGCAGACTTATTTCTCTGTCATCAGGATTTACTGTTTAATCGCAGTAGCACTGAGATACACCAGGTAGCAAAGGATATGGTTTCTGGGGAGGAAATCAGTTTTAAGGTAATCATAATGTTATCTATGGTAATTTTCTATTTAATTTCAAATGTAACTACTTGCCCTAGACGTAGTTCTTAACTTATCACTCCAAATCAAAAAGGTAAGACCTCTTTAAAACATGGAAATACATATATGGATGTCTGTACAGTCAGATTCCTTTAAAAGTCATTGAATCTTTGTTTTACAAAATTATACTAGCAAAGTTTACTGCTTTCCGTTGTTTGTGCTTCTTTCTTACAACATGGAACTTCTCTGTTTGCATAATGAAAGTCTCAATGGTTGCCTTTTTTTCCTCATAGCCATACTTACTTCCAAGTTCTTGATAGTATGATAGTTGATAGCCATAACATTAAGTGACAAGTGCTATATTGTCAGACCGTGCATTAATTGCATTTACTATGCAACTTTGCTCCACTTGCATTCTGCTCCCTTGCTAACGCCCAGCAGGACAGTTTTGAACAACCCATGGCTCTTCAAACAGCTGACAGCATGCCACAAACAGTCCTCCAGAAGACATGCAGGACAGGCCACTAAAAGCTGCAAGTTTAAGGTTTGGCATATCTCAGGGACTGCTGAAACAAGATACAGGCACTTAATCCCATCAGGAAGCTGGGAATCTTACTTCCCAAAGGGCCATTTTTACACCTAGAAAGCTTTAGAAAAACTTTGAGAAAACACTCAGTTGACGGTGATGCTAGCTGAGCTCCTTTAGTGCTAATGACATTTATAGCATTGGTTTTTCCCAAGACTAGGATTTGGAAGATACTTACTGGTGCATCAGTTACCCGTGTTCACAGCCTACTACAAACAAAGCAATCTTTAGCAGATGTTAAGCTGAGTCAAAGACTATCCTGAAGTTTTATCGCACGTTAACTAACTCTGAACCCTAGTGCAGGCCACATGACTGTGGCAGTGAAGGAAAGATGCCAGTGAGGGCTGAGCTATCAAAGAGTTCACCCCTGCCCAAAGGGGTCAGTGCCGATGGTTCCCATCTCACAGGACATGACCCGAGATAATTCAACTCCCCGACCTGGCAGACAATGACTCTTTCTTTATTGTTTTGCTCAGGATTGCTTTTCTGCCACCTTAGCAAATGGGATCAGCCGTGGAGGAGTCCAAAGGGTGCCAAAGCAAGTGCAAAGAGGGGTGTGGGGGAAAAGGCGCTGAACGAGTTTCTAGATCGGCTCAAGCCGTGACATGTACCTTTTCCTTCACACCTGCTTTCAGTATGACATAATATTAAGGGTGCTGACAAAGGAGCTCCGGCAAGTCTCACTGTTGTAGTCAGAGGAGACACCACACCAAAACATGGCTGCTCTGCCAGGAGCTGCTACCTGCACAGCAGGCAGAGAAACGGCACAGGTACCGACCGACGCCTCAGCTGCTTCTGTGTAAAACTAAGCCCCCAGCGAAGGTGGCCTTAAGGCTCCGGACGTCGCACTTTTGAAGTGGCTGAGGCAAAACCAGATGTACCCTTGTGTCAGCCCTGTGGAGGAGAGGTCGAAACCTGCGGCAGAGGGGTAGGAAGGGCAGGTGGGGTTAGCCACCTCTCAAGCAGTCCTGGCAAGGTGTGCTAGCACTGGGTGTCATCCCTGTACAAATACTGCCTGCCCCTTGGCGAAAGGGGTTGTATAACCATACCAACGTCGTCAGAAAACTTCCTTCTGTAGACAGGGCTTCAATTATTGTTTTACTAGATCGTGAGACATCAGCTCTACAAATCAGACTGCGAGGTATTAAAAATACTATTTTTCAGTTTCTCACTGATGTAAAGAATACTCTTCCCCTCTTCCCTTTCTCTTGCTGGGGCCTTTGCAATTCAGCTCTTGGCACCGACGTGGACTGCCTCTGCGAAAGGAAGAATCCAAAACCAAAATGTTTAAAACTCTCTGCCCTAAAAAAGTGTGAAGCTGTTCATCTGTAAACTCTGCTGTCAAAAAAAATGCATTGGTGTGTAACAAGCTGTCCGGGCTTTACTGACACTTACCAATTATTCTCATCCTCTAAAACAAATCTTAAAATCATTCTGCCAGCATGATAATCTCCTCTTTTAGTCTACTGAACTCTATTAATATGTACCATGGAGGCAGGTGTAAGCAACAGATATGCAGGACTCAAAAGTCTTGAAAATGAGATTCTATAATGGGAAATAAGACAATATAGAATTAATTTTAGAAGGGAAAATAAAAGTTTCTACAGCGTAAGGATAAACAGAGCTTTACATGGCAGAGGGATAGCTCATATATAATTGAATGATGTAGGATTTTTAATTAAAATGTGGTGACGCCTTTCATGCCTGTGATACACAGCACAGTAAACAAACTTTGTGCATGTCCAAAGGTGCAGGTGACATTGCAAATTGCCTTCTTTCACACCTTCATGCCTTTATTTGTGACCTCTGCAACAGTATTCTATTGTACGTGCTACGTGATAGCTTTGTTTGGGGAGCTGTGGATTGGTCGAAAGAAGTGCTGGTGAAGGTTCAATGTCTGGTCCTGCTGCGGTTCACTATTCCTCTGGGTGGTCCTTGTGCAGGAGAGTATGCATTGAGAACTGCTTTGCCTCTTTATTGGCAAGTTCATGGCTTAGCTTGGGAGTTACTGCAGTTGCAGCCCAGCATCTCTCCACTCAGCTTTGGTACCCCTAAGGGGAATGAGAAAGCTCTGGCAGAGCGCCTGTGGGCTAGGCAGGAATTTGCCCTTCCTTGGTGATGATGAAAGCGTGTGATAGAGATTGTGACTGCTTAGGTTACAAACTCGTTCCAGTATAATGATACAGAGACTATTGCTGGGTGCAACCTGTATGCATGGGGAAAGAGTTTCTAACCTAAGCAATCACAATCTCTATCACACACCTTCATCATCACCACGCTTCCCACAAAAGTCAGGGACAAACATGAAGTAAAATAGCACCAGTAAATAAAAATAAATTAAATCACTATTCCTGGGGCTTGTTTCTCCTGGTGTTTTACCTTCACGTGGAAAAGTAATGCATCTGACTGCTAACGCAAATGCTAGGTGTGAAAACCACATCATGCTTCAAGGTAACAAGCACACCGTCCGTCAAAAAACCTGATTTGCCAACAAAGGGCAGTGGATGCCCTCCTGAGGAAGACATGACTTTTTGATGCCTGTGGAATAGAAGTATTTACAACTCTGTGAACATCACTCTGCAAGTGGGGCTGGGGACTTAGCTTTCTAAGACACATCTCTAACTCTCTAAGGTGGCTTTTTCTGATGCAGATCTGCCTAACTCATAATGCCGAACTCTCAAAAGGAGAAGAATGGAGCTGTAATGACCAACTTCAGCTACAGCCAGAAGATATCCCTGTCAGCCCTCGACTTGTCAACGTGGCAGCATTACACTTGGTAAAAAGGCTAGATGTTCAGGGTCTACAAATACTTGATTCTGGCACAGGACCGTGTGCATGCATGTACATGTAAACAAGAAAGAGGGGGAAAAATCCAAGAAAAATCAAAGGATTTTGGCACATCTTGGCTTTTACATGACAAAAATGTGTGAACAGTACAACAACGCAGCAATAATGTTTCCTAATGTATCCAAATTTCATAACATTGACATTTTGCAGTTGAATTAATCTTGTATCCCTTGCTGATTATTATAGCTGCTCTTAGCTTACCATGCCTGACTGGTTTTTCAGATAAGCATTAAGGGATTAATAAGATTCAGAATTGCATCTTATTAATTATAACCACACTTTAATGTGAAGTGTGTACCTAAATCAAATGAAGTCCTTTGACAATCTGTATCTCACCGCACATGAATTTATCTGATGTAAAAGTATTGCTTGGCTCTCGACGGAGCTGTCAGGGAATAACTCCAGCGGAGGAGACCTGTGCTTAATGTTGTGCACTGGCGGGTAGGTACTGCTGGATTCAAGGAGCACAAACGTGGGATACGTGACCCGCTCCTGCGTGTGTCGGGGCCTGGAGCCTGCAGTTCAGGCAGCGTCGGCCACACGGGCTGCTGCAATCCAGGCAGGATTCGCGACTTGAAGGGGAAGAAAATAACCAGCGTGGACTTTGCCTTTTTTGGGGGTGCAATGTGCCGGGTTCCAGCTGAAACGCGTGTAACTCCCGTGCCGTGCCCTGCCGCCCTGCCGCAGCGCGGGACCCCCGCACGGCCGGGCCGCCCTCCGCGCAGAGCCCGCGGGGCGAGGAGGGTGGGGGGGGCTCCGCCGGTGGGGGGGCGGCCTCCCGCGGGGCGCGTCGTCCGTTCCCCGCCCGGACACACGCACCCCGCGTCCTGCGGGGATCCCCGGCGGCAGCGGGGTGGCAGAATCGGAGTGGGGAGTGCGTGATGGCCGGTAACTTCAGTGACCCCGTGTCCCGCGGGGTTTCCAGCCCGGTTTGTCCGTAATGTGCCTTTGCTTTAGTTTTGGTTTCTGCGGAGGCTTTGTTTGCTTGTTTAGCAAATCGCGGGCATGTCGCGTTGTGTTGTGAGCGGAGCTGAGTAGTTAGTTACTTTTTGCTTTCCACGAGGCATTTTTAATCGAATGTATGCTGTTCACTCGGGGACAGACTGAAGAGCGACAGCGGGATCGTATTTCGCGGCCGGCCGGTGCAAGGACAGTGTTACCGAAAAACGGCGACGCCGGGGAAAGGCGCGTTTTCGTTTGGAGGCGAGGAACGAAGTTAGTTTGTCACGGTTTGACTCAAGCTGTCTCGGCGCGGCACGAAGCCGCCGACAGTCCGGGAGGTGTTACCTGCCAGCAGAGCGAAAAGACCTGGCGGGCCCTTTGGGGTAATAATTCAGGGAAGTAGTATTTTATTATATAAACCTTTTAAAAAATAGCGCATTCCTCGCCCAGAAAAGCTGTACCTGCCGCCTCATGAAATACTTCCGCCTGGTGCTGAAACTGCCACTGCGGGAGGCGGATGTAAGAGGCGGCCGGAGAACTCCGCGGGGGCACTTGCAAACCTCACTCGGACTAGTCCAAGAGCCCCGGAGGCCCGGCCCGGCGGAGCTGGGCGAGGCGGGGTGCCGGCGCCCCCGGCCCGGCTGCGGGACGGCCCGGGGCAGGGGCCTGCAGCGCCGCCGACATGCTAGGGGAGAATTCCTCAATGGCGCTGGCCACGCCCACTCCCCGGGAAGGCGGGGCTGGCGGGACCGTCGGCCACGCCCTCCGCGCGCACGTGTGGAAGCCTCCGCCGCTCGTTCCCCGAGGGCTGGCCACGCCCCGCCACAGCCCATTGGCTGCCTGGGCCGTCGCGGGCGGGAAGTGGGCGGGGCGAGCCGCGCCGCGCCGTGCCGGGCGGGCTCCACCCACGTGCGGCGGCGCCGCGCGAACGGGCGCTGGGGCGAGCACACATCCCGCACGTAGCCGGCGTATTAATCAGCGCGGGGCCATCTGCCGCCTCGGTCCATAAATCGGGCGGGGGCTGCCGGGCGCCGTTCCCTCACGGCCTCGGGGCGCGGGGGCTGGTCCCGCACGCCGCTCGGGCGGCAGCAGCAGCAGCGCGGGGCTCCGGCCGCACCGCCGCCCCCGCAGCGCCGGGCCGCGGAGCGCAGTCCAGCCCGCCGCGGCGAAAGTTTCGCCTGGCCCCGCGCCGCGGCGGAGCCCCTGCCGGGGTCGGCCTGGAGCCGGCGGCGGCCCGGCGGGCATCGCCTCTCGACGCGGGCGCCGGCAGGTCAGCGGCGCGCCCGTCCCCGCCGCGCCATGCCGCTGGGGCACATCATGAGGCTCGACCTGGAGAGAATCGCCCTGGAGTACGTCGTGCCCTGCTTGCACGACATCGGCTTCTGCTACCTGGACAACTTCCTGGGGGAGGTGGTGGGGGACTGCGTGCTAGAGCGGGTGAAGCGGATGCACCGCGACGGGGAGCTGGCCGACGGGCAGCTGGCCGGCCCCAGCCGCGGCGTCGCCAAGCGGCACCTCCGCGGCGACCAGATCAAGTGGATCGGGGGCACGGAGGAGGGCTGCGAGGCCATCAACTTCCTCCTCACGCTGATAGACCGGCTGGTGATGTACTGCGGGAGCCGGCTCGGCAAGTACTACGTGAAGGAGCGATCCAAGGTAAGGGGCCGCGGGGCACCGGCCCCGGCCCCCGGCCGGCCCGGCCCGCTTCGCAGCTGCCGGTGGCACCTGGCGGAAAGTTTCCCCCGGCTCCCCCCTCCCCCGCCGCGCCCCCTCCGTGTCGCGTCCGCGGGTGTCCGTGGCTCGGGCAGCCCCGCTCCGGCTGGCGGAGGCGCCGAGCGCTGCCCAGGGCACGCCCGCGGCGGGCAGCCGCTCTCCAGCCCTTGCCGGCGGCGGCCGGCCGCGGAGGTCTTGCTGGAAACGCGGCGGCGGCAGCGGGGCTGCCCGCTGCGGGTCCCTCGCCCCGCCGGTGCCGGCGGCGCTGCCCCACGCTGGGTCTTCGCCGGGCTCCTCGGTCGCCGGAGCCCGGCCGGGCCCTTGACTGTAGCCCCGTGTGCCACCGGGAATCTCCTGGCAGCCGTCCCGGGGGCTGCAGGCGGCACCCCGCTTCCCGGAGGTGGGGCGGGGGAGAGCGCGGACGGCCAACGCGGGGCGTACCCCGCCGACAAAGTCGAGCCTTGGCCGTGACTCTCCTTCGGAGGATTGTTTCAGGTGGAGGGAGCAGCTCCCTACCCCCGCCTTGTGCGCGTACGGGGCTCGGATCCCATTATTCGGTTGTTTGCGCCCATGTGATAGTGTTATCCAAAGTAGTTTCGATGGCCCAACTCGTGCCAGCGTCCTACAGCTGAAGAGGTTATCGTTACTGCATTGGGTATGTGGCACAAAATACGGGATGCTCAGTTTGAGCACAGCAACCTTTTTTTCTTTTAAGAGGAGAGTTGTTTTTTCTAGGCTTTCTTTCTCAGAAACGGGGAGGACACTTGTAGTTTTCTTTCCCAACGAAGTTTATTTGCACTTGCAATGTCATTACTTCAGTTCGGGATAACTTGGCTTTTCTTTCCTTGTCTGCTTTGCTGTGGCAAAGTGGACTGGCTTGAAACTAAGTTTGCTTCATTGTCCCGAATGCTGGAAACGTCCCCATTTCTTTACTTCTGAAATATACTTGAATTCTACAATACATAGAACATTTTTGAAACATCCACTTTTAGAGATATGCCAGAAATAGAAACGATGAAACTCTTAGAAAATTACAAAAGTGAAAAGTTAGGCATTTCTTTTGGTCCTAACTTGGCACTGAACTAAGGGGATGTGTGAGTGGTACTGAGATTTTTATTTTTTTTTATTTTTCTTCCCAGAAAACAAAGAAAACTGTATGGTGATGTTTACCAGTTGCTTGGGAATACCTTAAAACCTATGCAGGCACCCCCCTGCACCTTTCCACACAGTGGTAGGAATAATAAAAGGTTGAAACATTGCTCCTGTGCTTACCTCCACTGGACTACTGATCAATTCAGTTAAAGCTTGGGTAGATTTGGCTTAATGTGAGGAGACTGGATTTCACTTATTCCTGGTGGGAGCCAGGTGTTAGGAGGTATAAATAACCATTCTGCTTTGGTGTGCCTTTGAGGTCATCCTAGTTCTTTCTCTGGGTGCCTTCTGTTTGCCTGATTACTGCTGAAAGTGCATTGCTGCATTGCATTGGCTACCTGGCAGGGGAGGGGTGGAACAGGGACTTACTTTAAAGTTGGGCTGGAGTGAAAGGAGGTTGTCCAGCATTTTTACAAGGTATTTGGAGAAAGAGTCAACTGGATGTGTGAAGGCTGTTGGCACTTGCTGGGGAGAAGGGTCTTTTGGGGAGTGACCTTGGGTTGTAGAGATTTTTTTTAAAACTGAGTTGTGGTGTTCTTGCAGTCATTTTTGTACAAATAGTCATAACAGACAGGACGGAACTTGTTTTATAAGTAGATACCAAGCAACTTGCTATAAAGACAGACTTTTGGCCCTTGCGCTTTAGCATGGAAGATGTCAGACTGGAAACAGCACATGGAAGTGCTACACGACAGTCCAGGACTGAAAGGGACTCAGTATTGTTTGTAAAACTAAATGCAGAGGAATTTCCATGAGAAATTAATAGTAACCAATCCCCTTATTATAGTAAGTACCATGGATACGTATGGCCCTGGAATAGCAGCTGCCATCTGTAAGTGAGATGTGGGACGCCTTCAGCAGGAAGATTATTCTTGTGACTAACCAACTGACTACTACAGTGCATGCAGGTTCCCACGTCACCTATAGACCTTTCCTTTCCACCATTAAACGTGCCCATTTTGCTTATCTTCTGAAGTCTTGTGAATGCATACACAAAAATCCCAAATATAAATTCAGTTTATTTTTAACTGCTAGATTATACACATAAATAGATGCCCAGAAACTTGCATGGCTTAACATTTGGAGGGATGTGGGGTGTTTCTGAGCAACTGGACCAGAACTTCTTAGCTGGACGTGTGCTATTATAATTTATTGTTTTGGGATATAGGTATTAGATGGAGCTAAGGGTCCAGAGCAATTTATTTAAAGTGTAAGCCTTTGGCTACATGGTAACTCCTCTTGTCATGGAAATGAATCTATGTGGTATCAGCCTCATCATTATTTAGAGGTTTATGCTTTTAAACCAATAGTATGACTTTAATCTTCAGCCTAAGTGTTGGAAAAGGGGGAGAGGTTTGCTTAGTAAATGAACTTCCATCAGCTTACTGTCTGCTTAGTGTGATGTGCTTCATGTTGTTTTTGTAGCTACACAAACATAGGAAGACAAGAAGGACTTTTGTCCAATAAAGGAAGCTTTCCTCATACCTACATGAGAGAAATGAGTCAGTTAGGATTTTGCTGTTTCCAAATGAATTTCAACAGCATTACAAGAAAGTTAAGATTGCATCAAAGAGAATGGACAGAAGTAAAACTTTACAAGGGTGCTGGATACTTTTAAGAGCTGTTGGTTGACATTTGAGGGCTGATAATGGAATGTAACCTTTCATCTTTGCAGACCAGTGATCCAAATCTATCTTTGGAGTAAGTCACATTTTAAAATATTAGCTGACATGGTTAAATGATCAAAATAACCAGGTAACATTCTTCTAAAGGACTCTTCTGTTGACTGACCCAGTGCACCGCTTGTTGGCTTCTGCATTCTCCTCAACTAGAGTTGCCATTTTCTAGTAAAATAATACAATGGTTCCCCTTTTCTAGCAGATAAATGGCTAACAATATCACTGGGGCATCATTGACCCAAGTTCAGTCTTCTCCTCAGAGTGAGAATATTCACATCCTTATACAGAAGGACACTCTGGCCTGAGGGCAGAGGTCACTCTGATTTTGAGGACCTGTCTCCACTCTGCTGGAGCTTTGATGCTTGGTGGAGAAAAGCTGGTGGATGGTTGGGGCCAGGCAGCAAAGCTGCAGCTTGGTCTGTGAGGCCAGTCACCTGGAGTGCCCTCGGGTCA
The DNA here is from genome assembly GCF_900496995.4 of Aquila chrysaetos chrysaetos. Classification (NCBI taxonomy): domain Eukaryota; kingdom Metazoa; phylum Chordata; class Aves; order Accipitriformes; family Accipitridae; genus Aquila; species Aquila chrysaetos. Next base: position 29,978,802 of record NC_044005.1, read on the forward strand.
GGTGGTGCTCTGGGGATGGTGGGTGAAAAGGTGATGGGCTGTGGCTTCTGACTCCTCACGCCCTGAAGTCCCTTCCTGGGGTTAATTGGCATTTGTGGGGGCTTGAGGGGGTGCCCTGTAGAAAAATCCCTGTCTTATAAATAAATAATTAAAAGCAACAACATTAAAAAAAAAAAAAGGCAGAAAAATATTCGAGAAGAGAAGCCATTTGAGAAATTTCTGCTTCAAGACATGAGAAATTTTTTTTTTTTTTTTTTTTAAATTTGGAAGCTGCAGATGTGCCAGGTGCTGTGGAGTTTAGGATATCCATCCCTTTGGCAGCCTCAGATGCTGCAGAGCCTGGGGAGCCCTGAGCCCTGGAAGTCCCTCCTGCAGGGAGGCAGAGGAGGAGGGCTGGCAGGAACCGGGTCTGCTGGCTGGTCTGCGGAAATGTAAAAGCCGTGTTCGTGGCGGGATTGCAGGGTAGCTCATCTGCTGTTGGGAGGCTGTGGCTATTCCCCCTTTCACATTTTGTCTCTGCTGGGGAAGGGCAGCTCTCCCCATGGTCAGGCAGGATCCCAGAGTGATGCCATCAGCGCCTGCTGCCCTGGGCCACCTTGGCTGAGTCAGCGCTTGATGTGCTGCCAGCCAGCTGCATTGGTCCTCACGGGCAGGGGGTGGAAGGTACTTTGAATCGGCATGTGTGCGCTCTGTGCGGACTCTGCACGCTGGTCCTGACAGCGGTGTGTCCTGCTGTGAGTCACTAGTACCCTCTTGGGTGCCTTCATGGGTTGAAATCCATGTCAGGGCTGCCTTTGGGGACCCTGAGCTCACCTTGCGCCTGCAGTGAGCCCCACTGGTTAGAAAATAAGGCAAGAAGTCATAATCCTAAGAGCTGACCTGTGCTGAAGGAAGCCCATGACTGATGTTTTTAGCTCGGAACCCAACTGCTCCCATTCAGTGTCAAGTATATGGCCTGAAGTTAAAAAAATGTGTTTTCAATATGAGATTAGTTTATTTAGAAGTCCCTGTGGGATGTGAACCCTCTTGAAAACTTACTTCAAAATCTCTCTGTGGGCCTTTCACTTTTTTAATGGGATGTTTTCTGCATCCTCTGCTTGTAGCCACAACACCTCCCTGCTCAACCCATCCTGGTGGGCCCCCTCTGACTGTCACAGGAGAAGCAGGTCTTCTGTGGTGGCCCTTCATGGCTAACAAGTGTTTGCTGAAAACCAGAGCGGGTCCTTCTGCCTACCACATGATGGGGTGTTCTTAGCTAGGTTTTGAAACATGGTCTCTCCAGCAAGTTTCTCCCAAGATTTCTGTTCCTGAAGATTGAAGACATGCATGAAATGTCAGAGGCTTGGGTTGAGTGGTCTTCCCAAGTCTCTCATAACTCGGGTAATGAGGTGAGATATTTTTACACTTATGTATGAAGAAAGTTCTGTTCTATAGCATTCAAATTCTGTCTCTTGCAATTAAAACAGAGTGGAATGCTGCATTTTCTGATTTGAGGTGTGCATGTAAGGAGCAGGATAGCAGAAAACTGGCTATAGAGCTGAAGAGCAATACTGCCTATAGAAATATACTGTTTTTTTCTATGTTACAAAGGATTTTTGATACTTGTGTAGCAGCATGCCTTGCAATTAGTTTACAATGGGAGGTCTGATGAATACCACCATCCAGAAGAAATATGCATAATTTCTCTCTCTTCTAATCAAATGCACATGTTCTGGCATAATGGGTGAGTTCAAATCTGTTCTTCTGGCCGGCTGCCGGCAGAGTCCAGAGCCACTGGAACTGTAAATACAACAGACAAGTCGTTTTATGATATCAGACTGAGGAATTCAGCATTGGCACAGATCCTAGAGTGGTTGCTTTGGCTCGGTGTCAAAGCTGATGTTTATATCTGTGTTTGTCAAGCAAGATTAGTTAGCCTGGTTAATTATACACAGGAATGTATAATTTTTACTTGACAATCAGAGCATTAAATGAGTATAAACCTGGGCATATTAGCTCTTGTTTTTGTTCTTCATCAAATTATTCTCAATGACTTTTTGAAACTTTCAAGACACTTCTTCTCTAAAAGAGGCACTCAGAATCTTTCAGATTGCTTCTTCACTCAGCAGGGACAGGGTATTGGAGAAACGGGTCAATATTTTACGGAGAGCGATGCATGTATCTGTAAGTGGGTTCAGAAGCATGGGTGGTCTCTACGGAATGGTGTTTGAGCTCATACTTGGGTGTTGAAGTTACAAGCAGCTTGAATTTGGTACCTGTTATGTATCATGACTCTTAAGAACCTGACTGTAGTGCACTGGTAGACTTATTCCATGGTAGGCAGTGGAAAAAAGGTGCCATCTTCAGTGTGCATTACACCAGAGCCTTTGGCAGTCAGGTGGCTGCTATTGGTCCTCCTTATCCTCTCGTGCAGAAGTCTGTAACCACCCAGCAACCTTTCTTACACTGTGTTAGGAGCCTGTCCATGTGCTTTACAGTCATAGTCGCAGAGGGAGGCAGAAGGTGGCTAATCTTGTAAGAGAAGGGACGTAAGTCTGAGCTCTCAGGCAATGTAGAGAGCAGAGTGGTCTGTTTATCCTGAGTTTGTGCATGTGTTTACGGCATCAGGGCAGATTACTTGTCTTTTTTTATATTGTCTGTAGTTTTGCAGCCAAGCAGTGCTTAATGAGTCTTATTAGACTCTGGAGTTACACAATGATGGCAAAGGAGTGAAGTTTTCCACAATCTGTCCCATACTGGTAGTGCATTTTTCTCAGTACCTGCTTATCCATTGCCATGACTGCTCTGGTACCAGCTCTTCCCGGCACCACTGTGTCAGCTCTTAAAGCCAGTGGCTTGCAGTGGTAGCCCTGCTGGTGTGCCTGCCTATATCCCTATTACTTGCAAGCCCTAAGTAAATATGTGCCTCTCAGTTTGTTTTTGTGTGAGGGCTCACTGCTCATTAAATGTCAGGGTAAACCTTCCACACCTGTGTGGGGAGGGACACTGTAATACAGGTGGCATTAATGCCTCTGGGTAAGGGGAGTGTTTGTCCTTTGGACTGGGGGGGAGGGTGTGTGTATACAGCATTGCGAGGCACAGTATCCTTGGGAGAGCCGCCGGGGAAAATGGCAAGATTCAGAGTTCAGTGCCCCCTCCCGCTGAGCTTGCATTTTGGGAGGGAGAGGAGCTGGTCCTTGCTATTAATATTTGTACACAGCCTTTTCCCAAGGTAATTATTAATGAATAATTCAGTTCATTACAGCTCACTGCTAATAACAGTATATGTTTAAATGGACATGCATTGATGCTCATAACACTGATGCAGAGCAGCATGTACACGATAAAAGTGAACTTGTTTCTTTGCATTAAGGATTCCAGCTGTCTGTGTTAATCCCAGTGTCTTTATTTGATTTCAAAGTAAACTATTCTTTCTTTGACTTCCAAACTTAACTGGATGGTGGCTCAATGTAATATAGCCTTACCTTGCATGTTGCTTCCTGAGCAATTTGCTTGATCTAGTACTCGGAAGCATCTTCTCTTCTTTCTCCTATGTTGCACAGATATTTTTTTTGGATTTTTTTTTTTTTTTTTCCTGGGGTGGTGGTGGTGGGGATGTTCAACAGTATCTGTACTCCCTCAGCAATTCCTTTCCGTATGTGGAAGGGGTGGTATAGAGGGAGAAGATAAAACCACAATGACCCAGACATGAATGCATTTTTAATCGGGTGAAATCTTGATGTTTGCAGAACAGACTTGACACACTTGGAAGAGATCAATACTTTTATCAAATGTTTCACGAGGACTCATACAAAGTCAAAATACTTTTTTTTTTTTTTTGGGGGGGGGTATTAACTTTTTAAAAAGTTTTCTTCTGCTCCTGTTTCAGTTGGATTCCCTTTTCCCATTGTGTAATAGGTCAGGGGCAAGTGGTCCTTTGGCACCAGCAGGCCACACAGCGCTCATCCATCTTGCAGTGGATGGCTTGTGAGAATGAGGAGGTCAGGAAGGGAAGCCTGTGAATAAGTGTTGCTGGTTTTAGATTTATGGAGGAGGATGTGTGCTTACCAACTCAAGGGAATTTGAAGCCCTGGGCTGGATTTATCATGACTGTAATCCTTCTGTCACAAAGCTGAAGGCTGAAACAACGTTGTTAGAAAGCTGCCAGCAACACAAGACTCCCTAAGCTTCTGTGAAAAGGTTTTATTGGATTAGTAAAGGAGCTCTCGGGTAGAGGTGTTTTGGGAACTACTTCTGGTACCTGTGCCTAGGGCAGCTGATGGCCTCTGTGGTGAGCTCCAGGGTGAATAACTGATGCATTGGCACAGAACGTGGTGGGGAGGCTTGACAAAAGATTTTGATTGATGCATAACATTACATAGCAATTTGTTTTAGACCTTTTATTGCTTTGAAAAGACATGACAGGGAGTTGGTCAGAAAACCAAGAAGGTCTCTAGCTGTTCAGGCAGTGAGGTGGAGGAAGAAAACAGATGATGGAAGCTCATGCCAAGTAGACTATCTATCTCCAACTGTTTAAACTATTCACAGGCATGTCATCCCGTCAGCACACACCACTCCTGACCGTTCCTGCAAGTGATTTGGAGAGCTGTAAGCCCCATTTCCCCTCCATCACTCACTCACACATATGCATCTACTATCTCTCAGTGACAGAAAGGAGCTTTTCCCTACAGTCATTTTTCTCTTGTCATTATGTTTTGATAAGATTAGTAGACAAAGAAACTTCGTGCCACCATGCAAAGCACTTAATAGAAAGGAGTTGATTAAACAAGCTACTTGTTGCTCTGATTTTTCACAAATAAAGTAGTGCAAGAGATTTTGCTGACCATACTGATTCCATGGAGGCTTACTAAATGTTCATGCCACCAGCCACCCAATTTAAAATGAATAGTATAAATTGCAGGAGTACAGCATAGCACACCATCTGCACAGACTGGAAACTGTTTGTCCAAAGCTTTGTCAGCTGGAAATGGCAGGATAGCCATGCCTTTTGCCAAACATCAGGCAATTGCATCCTACTTTGTAGCAAAAAGATAACCATTTTGAGTCTCCTGTATATCTAGATCATATGAATCCTTTGGTCACAATAGACTCTCTTCTGTGCTTTCTTTTTGGACCTGAAAATCCAAGCAAGAAATATGTTTGCATTTTTCTTGTCTGTAAGTCATAATAATAATTAATCATTGCTTATGTCATCTTGCACTGTAATTTTTTTGTACAAATTGATAAGGCAAATGTTTTTAAAGTTTTGGCCCCAGTTCAGCAATTCACTTAAGTACTTTTTTTTTTAAAGGATCTTTCAGATCGATTGGACTGAAACACATCCTTTGGTGCTTGGCTTAGACTATGCTAGAATATGGTTAGAAAACTTTAGGAAAAGTTGCAGTGGTTCTTGTGCTGTCCCTGGTCCTTGTCTACACTTTGTCTTAGATTGGAAATATGGCCCACCCTTTATGTGGTGTCTTGGGAGGGAGCAAGGAGCCTTACTTGATGGAAGTTATAGATAGCACTTAATCTGACCTTTGCAATTGACTGTCTTGAGGGAAACCTGTCTTATACCATTAACAGTAGCAGTTATTCCAGTAATGCATACAGGGAGATAGGTGCTAGTCGGTGCAAGCTGGGGAGTGCCACCCTGAATGGGAAAAGCCTGGGGTGGGAGCCACCATTGGACAGCAGGCTCTGAGGCAGTGGATGCCGGCATGGAGGCTCCTGACTGCCCTGAGGCTCCAGGGAGTGACAAAAATCTCTTGCACACAGCCCCTCACTGGACCATGTGGGTGGGGGAAAAAAAAAGCAGAACCAGGGGAATTTGGGAGAGCAGATATTTAAAAAAAAAAAAAAAAAAAAAAAAAGAGGGAGGGGGGAAGTGTCAATTAGTCCTCAACTTTCCTGTTCCTAGGTTGTTAACAGTCTTAGGGTGTTGTGCTTGCTGCTGAAGACTATGTATAACTGCACCTTCCCCTTCTGATTTCCCATAGGGAATCTGGTAGAAGTGGTTTGAGAAGTAGAAAAAGGAGAAGCTTCACTGTAAATGCTGTAGCATGTCCTGCTGTTAAGGCATATAAACCATGGCATATGACTAGATGTGCACAAACAGAACAGAGTCCCCCGGGATGTATCGATAACTCTGTTCTTTACAGTATTCACCAATGTTTCCGCTTCCCTAAATTAACTTGTCTTCTGTCTTTCGTTGTCTGTGGAGCATGTGCGTGGTGTCTCTGAAGCAGGCCAACAGGAAGGGTCACTGCCTGGTTAACTGTTTTACAGACTTCCTTTTTACAGAGGAGCAGTGAGAGGATTTGCGAATGCCGGTCCCCATTGGCAAATTTATTATAATTCAACATTTGATGTTGGTCAAAAGCTGAAGTGTCAAAGTTGTGCATTTTACCGTTATATTTCTCAGTGCATAACTTGATGTCTAACCAGTGGCCTGAAGGCTCAGTGCCAGTCTGACACTCACAGTGATAATTTCTTGGCAAGGATGAAAATGTAGTTGACTTGTTTTCTGTTTGTTTGATACACTTAGATAAGATGTCTGCAATTGAAACAAATACAATTTTTTTTCTTTCTTGGTTTACTTTTGTCTTTTACTGGCACTTGGTTCAAAGCCTGTTTTACCGCTTGCCATCCGTAGAAGCTATTGCTGCTAATTATGAGCTGTATTAGTACAGTGTCTTGGCTGCAGTTAGGAAAGGCACCGGTTGTGCCAATGGTGACCTACTTCACCCCCACACCTAAATATGCATATATGCCCCTATAGCTCTGACTTGCCACCGCAGGTCTGCCCTGCCTTCCCCCTCTGTGTTTCCCACCACAGAGAAGCCCTTGTGCTCCACACCTCTAGCAAAGCCAGCTGCAGCCCCTCACCAAGGGGTTTCTTACCCCCACTCCTACCACAGCCTGTCACGCCTGTGCAGCCGCCATCTCAACTCCATCCCAGGGAACAGAAGAGACGGGGATGAGGGCTGCTTCCCCTGGCTGCCCAACCAGCTGGCATCCTGGGAGAGCAGCACCCGTCCAATCTCCAGCTTGGCTCACCCCCAGCCGCCCCTGCGGTGGCTCCGAGGACATGCTGCTCTGGCTGCCAGAGAGGAAAGGTTTTGGAGAGGAAGAGGAAAAAGGAGGGAACAGAGCCAGAAAGACCACTCCAGGCTTTCTGCATCCTCAGGAAACATCCTGAACCCACACCAGAGACACCACCTCCCTGCTCAACTGTTGCTGTGCTTCCTGCAAAAACTACCTTAAATGCCGAAGAACATTATTACTTTAAGGCCCAGTCCTGAACTGGGTCTCGAGAAACCTCCCAAGGGCCCTTGCTTCAGTGAGTTGCGGTGGGAATAGCTTGGTAAGGCTCCAGAGGGGACTGCAGCGAAGCGGGGCAGCAGATGCCAGCGGGGCGGAGGGGAGGCTGGGGAGGGAACCCGTCCGGCATGGCTGTGTCCCCGTGCAGGGCCACTGTCCCAGCCGGCGGGGTCGAAGCCCGTGGCAGCGGCCGCAACGCAGCCAGCCTGTAGGGTCGGTCTCTTCTGTCAGGTGGTGGCAGCAGAAATCCGTGGGAGAGGCTTGACCCGTGGGAAAAGTGGGAATTCAGCAGTTCAAATCCGCATTCAAATCTGGAGTCTGATGTTGCCCCGCAGCTGGGTTTAGGACCAGGCTTCCTTGCCTATGAGTTGAGAGCTTTTGTGAATAGCTTTAGGATGTGCAAATGTAAGGCTGCGTGAATGTAAGGCTGGAGCTCAATTCGTTGTGTGTGTGCATGTCTGCGTTCATGCATGCTTTCTTTGTTCAGAGTTGCCTAGTTTCTGTCTACACAAATCTTACTGGTGCAAGTACCAGCTGTGTAGGTGGTGGGGAGGGCAGGCACTACAACCCTTAGAAGGATTTTGGTTTTTTCAACCAATACATTTTATTGCCTAACCTTAGAACAGGTGTATATTTATATTATTACAAAATTGCCTTGAATCTCAATAGCTTGTTTCCCTTCCTCTGTGGAAAGATGCTGTGTCACTGTATACACATTCATCCCCTTTAATTGCACCCACACTAGAGAGATTGCGCTGTTGTAATGTACATGTGTAGTCAGAGCAGTACAACTTTATGTGCAGGCAAAGCCTTAGAGGTAAAGACTACACATGTTGTTTTAGCATAGAAGAAATTATTTCTCATGGTAATTTATTATAGGTAATTTTAATGAGTTTTATCCATAAATATTCATTTCCACAAAATCCTCTGCAGGAATAACCTTGCCTGTTAGCTAGGCAAGGTCCTCTGAAAAGGTGGTGGAGGAGCAAAAGACAGATGGGGGGTGAGTGAGATGGCTTCCTTCTGAAGTTAACATAGGAGATAACTGGTCTCATCAATTAGCCTTAATCTGGTGCCACTGCTGTGATAACAAACACTTGAGAACCGTTCATCTCTCTGTTTATGTAGCACAGGAATGTCTTAGCAGCCTCAGAAGCCCAGACGGCTCTGACGGTTTTGGGAGGACCCTTGAGGCATATTCGGGGTACCTGCCAAGTGTGACGGTGCTAGTCTGAACCCTGCCTTCCTCTCTGGCAGCAGAGAGGGACTTTCACTGAGCCAAAGGGGACAAAGAAAAACATCTCCCAGGTGGGGTGCTGCCTCAGGAGCGTGCGAGGCCGCCAGAGGTGTCCCGGCCGGTGGCCCCGCAGCGGGACCATGTCTGCAGCTGCGGCCTCCCCGTCCCGTCCGGCTGGGACCCCTGCTTCGAGGCGGTGGCGGGTCACCTCCTCTGCCTGCGGGCACCCAGGGCCGCTCCTGGGAGCCTCCGAAGCAAAACGCTCATGGGAAGCCTTAGGGGTGCTGTGTACCGTGGGTGAGCTGACAAAAGTCTTGTGGGCAGCATTGCTCGCTCGCCCCGGGCCCACAGGCTAAAAATAAATGAATAAAAGTAAAAAAGGGATGTTGGCCAGCTCGGGCAGCTCTGACACCAGCAAAACACAGATTGCCTGTGTTGTGCCTGTCTTCCCTGACCATTATTAACGCACCCACGAGAGCATCGAAAAACGTAGAGTTCTTTAAATGTTGCAGGAAAAAAAAAAAAGCCGTGTAATCCTCTGGGTGATTAGTAGCAGAACCGAAAAGGTCTTAAGTGCTGACAAAGAATGAAAGGCTGGAATATTTAAGGAACTATGAACTTATCTTTCTACCACACAAATGAGGATATTCCGCGGAGGATGTCTGTGCTGGTTACCGTGCCTTTACTCCCCGCTGAGAACCTGAACATACAGGGAGGGTCCTTACAGATCTCCTTAATGAGCCTGCACTTACTTATGAATTTGCTTTCCTGCGGGGGTGGCGCTTGTCACCGTGTCCCCCGGGACTCATTACAGGGGATGCTTTCTCTATCTGCATTGATTGCTTGGGATGCTTTCTCGCTAGTGCAGCTCGTCCAGGTTTGGCTCTTGGGGGAGAGGAGGGGACTGAAAGAGTTTTCTGGGTGATGAAAGAGGGCTTCAAGAACAGGCAAAAATAATCCTAAAATTTAATTAAACAGAGTATTTTTTTTGAAGTGTGGGAAATAAGCCTGTGTGTGCAGCAGGAGGGGGAGGGAGACCAGTAAGAACCAGAACAGAGAAGCGCCTTGAGCGTCTGCGTGCTGCAAGCGTGGGTTTCCCCCTCTTCCCTCCACAGCGTCTGTGAAGTGTACTCTGGAGTAAAGTTTGCGTTTGATCCCCGATCGCCTCACGCTCCGCACGTAGCCCTGTCGTTAAGCCATCATCTCACTGGCCTGAAGCCAGGGCTCAGCAGCGCAGGGGCGGGAGGTCTTTCTAAACTGAAACAGCCTTTATTGATACATTGATGCACTGCGCATGTTTACAGCTGCTAATTGGAGACTTCATCTGAATATCCTCGACTCAACTAATTTACTGGCAATAGCCTTTTAAATTTCAGGTCCTGCCGTGACGGTATGCCTGCTCTTCACAGCACGCTGATCTCTTCTGAAACTGTATTGTCTCTGTGTGCATGCAAGGCACAACGTCTGAGTCACGTTGCAGCCTAAAATGTAGCTTTAGGTCAGAGGAGGATGTAAAATAAAAATCTTACCTGATTTTACCATTGCAGAAGATGAGAGAAGCACTGGGGAACAGGAGGAAAGTGTTAATTGACATATGCGCAGAAATATGTGGATTAATTGAACGTACAAGGAAGGAGGTTAATCCTTTTAGTTATTAGAAGAGACAAAGATGCTCACTGCAAGGGCAGTTGTGATCCTATAGCAATTTTGGATTTGCTTCCTTAAATTTCAGTATTCTATTTTCTCCTGGCCATGCCCAGAGGCTGAGCACAGAATTTGGGTGGTGGTCTGAAAGCAAGAGGTGTTATTTTACTTGGCTTTTAAAAAAAAAAAAAAAAAAAAGCAATGTAGACCATATATAGAGGAAGATGAATGCCCGGGACTCTTTTGCTCAGGAAACCACAAGTCAGATTTCTCTCCTCAGAAGCCTGGAGAACTTCTCCCTTGGTCGGGTCCTTTCACAGTTTCCTGAATTGCCTCTTCACTTTAGGATCTCGGGAAGTATCCAGCGACGGGGACAGCTCAACAAAACTCACCACTGTCTCCAAAGCTTGGTTTGCAAATGCTCCCTATTCTCTTGGCAGTTGCAGACAGCCACTGCTGACATGAGGCATAGCTGTTCCATGCCTTCCCACTTCACAGCGGCACTGCCCTGGCAGCCAGCTTGAACTTGAAGGGCATCCAAATTTATCTCTAAGTGGGTGTTCTACTAAGAAAAGAAATAAAAAATAGTTGCAAGCTGAAGCTGTCCTTCACGTTAATAGGACTCTTCAGGCCATGAAGAACTAAATTTTGTTGCCAATCATTAGAAAAGCTTCCCAAGCCCCATCACAGATTCATTTAATAGGGAGCTCATTTTTAAAGCAGCATCAATCTGTGATCTAGCTTCCTTACAGACAGATTCCATAAGATTTGAAAGCTTATTAAGGGCTCCTTAAGCTACCACTGGATAACATGCCAGTCATCAACAGCTGTGAGGCATGGAGATAATCCATGACTGGAGCTTTCATGGGTAGTTCTTTGTTTCTACCCTTAGTTCTAGAAGAAATTTAATAAGCAGGAACAGTTTTCCATCTTATGGTAATTAGAATAACATCAGGTAATAATAGCCTTTTGTTGGTAAGCAAAGATAAACCAGTATATCTGCATCTTTTTCCTACAGATGAGAGCAGTAGTCTTTCCCACAATTCTCACTCAGGCTGTTCCTCAAAAAATTCTCCAAAATGTGCCCCCAAGCACCTGGAAATAATACCGAAGCTACAATGGTGCATATGAAAGACCAAAGAGAATAAAAAGGGAGAGATGAGGTTTCCAGTTCTTGGAAGATCTGAATCTGATGACCAAGGTCACATACATGCAGGGAGAAGCAAGTACCAGACCACCTGGCTAAAATGCTGTGCATGGAAACAGGATTTTTGTACAGTTATAGGTACTTGCCCAGCAGGAAAGTATTATGTAAAAAAAAAAAAAAAAAAATGGTGCTGATGGGCATCATGAAAACCGCATTGTGCTCCTGAGATGAGAAATTTTGAGAATGAATGCATTTTCACTTGTGTGGCTGCATCTCTGGCCATAGAAATGTCTTCTCCTTTCCTCTAAAATTGTCAGGGTTGCTGATAGAATACAAGAGCAAGGAGCAAAAGTAGCTGTGATCATGTCAATCCGTCCAAGATATAGTGCTCCAGAGATGAGTCACCTACTGGTACAGGGTCCTCCTATCAGTCTTTCATATCTGGTTTGCCATGGCTCGTTTGGCCCTTCAGTAGACACTTGTCACCTGCTTCCAAGGTACCTTTGTTGCGTAGGACTACTTCTGCAAGCTAATGAAGCATTCAGCAAACTGTGCTTGTAGCTGAGTTTGTGGAGTTTGATCTGATTTGTTTGATGAAAGAAGGTAAATGCCCCAGGGTTTTTCGTGTTATTTCTGTTGGCTTTTTTACCTTTTTGATGTCTTCTATATGGCTTCAGTTCAGGCCTTCATAGGAAGATGAAAGTTGGAAGTGAAAAGGTGCAGGTGTCTTGCCCTGCCAAATTCTAGCACTTTCCCCAGTGTTTCTTAATTTCTAAAAATAGGCTCCTTCCTCACATATCTTTTCCCCTCTCTTGCTTCCACCTCTGAGCAAGAAGCTGATCAAAGAGGAGGTGGCTAGGTTTAGCTTTGTAAATCCAACAGCTGTTTGACTGAAGACTGATTATCAAGTTATGGGTGAGGAAATGAGGTGCTGGTTTCTCATGCAATACTGCCACTGAAGCCCATTTCATGTTTTGCATGACTGAAGCCAGCAGGGTTTTGTCCCCCCTTGGAATTGGTGATTCCCTTTCCAACAGGCACAAAGCTGATGTCTCTGATTTTTTGTTATTTTAACATGATTTTCTTCCCTCTGTTCCCTCCCATCTCTACAGAGTATTAAATTAGACCAATTTTCCTAGTTCATGCTTCAGTATAGCAGTTGAGCGTTTTAACTTTCATAATTCAAACAAACAAATATTTAATAAGTTCATGAATATTTTATACTTAACCATTATAAGCTACACGGTAGAAAACACTTGGGTGCAATTGGGTGCAACAAGAAAGTACTTAAGAAACACCCCGTTGTGCCTGTGTGTCAGACAAGCCTCAACTGAGAATCTCTTGTCTTTGATCATGAAATGTCAGACTACTCATGTTCTCTTAATGTAGAGCATGCTGTGTGCCTTTCCCTTTCTGGCTGTACAGACTGTGTGTGTCTACAAACTAAAATCAGGTTGAGTACAATATGCACTCAGACCTAAGTCAATCAGGCGAATCCTGGTAGTCCTCATTTCCTAAAGTCTGGTCAAGTGATTTTTTTGTTTGAGCTCGAGTTCGGGACTGAGAACCACATATTGGACTGAAAGTTGGGAAACTTGGAAGTGTGCAGCCAAAGAAAAATTATTCTGAAAGTGCCAGTGTCTATAGTACCGTTAATTCTTATTAATACCTTGCTTTTCTAGACAACCATCATAGTGATATTGTAGATCAGTATTGCTCTGTGTCTATATAGTACCTTTCATCTAACAGGCTTACCAGTAATTTCTGAATTTAACTATTTGATGTACAAGCTGTATGCAGAGATGAGCTACACTAGGGATCAAAAGCAGCAGCTGTTCAATAATATACAGGACAAATCTGGTACAGAAAATGGAAAAGCATATTGTGGAGTCTTTACCGTAATCTGCAAGAGTGGTTGGTGTTGGCAGGAGAGAGTTACACAGGTCAGAATTTTCTCTGGTGGTTGCAAAGGTCATGTTAGTTCTGAGAGAAAAATATGGGATCAGTATAGGGTTACAATACCACCTATACAGTCTGCACCAGGAGTACACTGGGGCCCTGGCTTAGTGCTAGCAGGCACGGAGAGCATCTCCTTTGACCTGCTGTCATCACTCCTTCCTATTAAGCAGTGTTCATTTCTACTTACAAGTGTCTTCAAGCTGAGGTATTATCTGAAGCATTTTGTTCCAAGTATCAGTCCACTCCAGCACTGCTTATTTTATGAAATGTAGCAGAATGATGCCTCGCAGCATGGTCCTGGCTATCAGCTAAGAGAATTTGTTTTTCTCCTTGCTAGAAGCACTGGGGGACAGGGAAAAATCCTCTCTATGGAACTGTTGTTTTTTATCTGCCTCCAAACTTTGCTGGTGTATTGCAGTTTGACTTGCAGATTTATCTGGCTGACTTAAGTGTAATACTTAAACTGAATGATGAATAACTTATTTCTGCAAGCTTCTGTGCAACGGAGAGTTTACTGATGATTCCTGGCTCCTTAGTAAAGCTGGTAATTACTGCTTGTTTAACTGGTGGTTGATTTGCACCCTCTCGGGAAACCTAACATCTCTGAAAATGACAGTGCAGAAACTGCATTTTTGACGATTTCCTTTTCATTTCCAAGTTTTGTAGGCTTTAATTTATGGCTGTTGACTAGACCACCAGAGCATTGGTCTTCAAACTATGGCGTGTGTGTGTGTGTGTGTGCAACTGCAAAGGCATGCATCTGTATATCAGAGTTTTTAACTCTTCAGCTGTTGTTTAAGACAAACTCATCTATTTTAACTTAAAATAAGGAGGGAGGTGTCTTGCTGAAATTTGCTCTGAGTGCTTACGCTGGGAAGTTAAGCCAACTAACAGCCATTGTAATGGATTCTATTGCCAAAACAAAAAAAAATTTTAGGTACGTTCCTGCTTATTACTGCCTGCTATAGTTAGTTTAGGTTTGGAGTTGGTTAATGAAGGGAGATGCTTCCAAAAACAGTGTGCTTTTCTGGACACAATAGCCAAGATTATAGAAAACATTTTTTACTGACGCCTCACTTGCTTACCTGATAAATGGTTTGATTATTATGATCCAGCCTCTGGCTTTTGTAGCTAGCCTGTGCACTAAACTGGCAAATACCAGTGTTCACCAATTACTCAAATTAAGTCTGGGTCACGCATCTCATCTCCTCTTTCTTGTTTGCTTTGAATGAATCCAAAAGTAGTGCTAACAGCTGGAATCCCTGCTGTGGCCAGCTTGATCTGCTCTGGAGCTGCTCCAGCCGGTGCTCTGATAAAGCTTGATATCATTTCAACAGGCTCTAGGAGGACCAGAATGATTTCCCTTCATTGTTTGAGGTTTCATTCAAATAATCACCATGCCAGGAAAAAGGATATTTCACTTCTGCGTTTCTCCCTTCGCTGCTGCTACTAGAAAACCTTTTTTCTCTTTTCTTAAAATTAAGCTAGAGTGTGGCCAGTGCGTTTGGATTCTGTGGGAATTGTTCTACTTCTTCATCCCCAGGGACTCTGTGCCTTGTGGTTGCAAAAGGTGCACACTGTAAATAAATAAATAATGCATCAGTGTCTTGGAGTCAAAGCACATGTTCTGCTAAGAGAACATATTACGTGGGGGAGGCCAGGGAAAACTCTGGCCTTCTGCCCAGATTTCGGTAGTAAGTAAAGCACCTAAATATCTTTAAGGATCTGGCCTGCAGTTTATTATTCTTCAACAGCTTTTTGATTGTGCCATTAAAAAATAGTACTAATATTGGATTGATTTTTAGGCAGTTCAGTAATCGTGGAGTAATGTCTGCTCTCCAAAGAGAGATTTTGTGTTGTACATTGACTTAAAAACGAGGTATTATCAGTCAACAAAGTTTTATTCCCACCGTGCATCATCCCTCTGGTATGATTAGCAGAGCTGTGCTGAGCCAGGCCTCGTGCTGGCGGTGTAGACGTGCATCCTCTCGGCAGCAGCTGTGCTCCCCCGGCTCTCCTGGCACAGCCCTCCTCTGTCCTCGTCTGCTGGAATCGCTGCCCCCTCTCCTCTGCGCGCTCAGCTCCCAGGGACATGTTCCCCAGCGTACGAGGATCAGGTTTAGCAAAGGGTTACTATTTTAATGGTTCGACCTAATCCAGCTCGCTGTGTGCATGGGATGGGTGAAGGTGCACCCGCGTGAGCTGCTGTGCTAGCAGCTGGGATGGGGGGATGCACGAGGGGGGTTATCCTCGCCAGCGAGGGTACAGCTCCCTCTGACCATTTCTACATTGCAGGTACAGCTGACTTGTGATTTCCACCAGGCTTATGCCCCTAACAAACTTGTTTCCAGTGCTAAGCTATAGGCTGGTCCTTACTGCTGTTATCAGGCAGATAGCGAAATGTTAAGTTTGGCTGCGGAGCCGTTTGTAACAGCGGAATGACAGCAGAGCAGACAGGACCTACGGCAAGGCATCTAGCCAACTGCCAGGTGTGATGGAAGAGGGTTTACTACTTGGAATTAAAGGTACTCACTCTTGTGCAGCATAATCTCCTGACTGCAGGCCACCAGCCCCCAAGCAGCTGGGGCCTGCGGTGTCAGGGTGAGGAGCGGGCTCTGGTGACTTACTGCTGCCTGCTGGTACTGCTCGCTGGCGCTTGTGGGGAGGAAGGAAAGTCAATTCATATAGGACTTGAAATGCAGAGCCGTGTTTTTGCAGCTCTGTGTGTACGCCTGTCCGAACTGGGCAACTCCTGTGAGTAGGTTTCGTTCTTGGTAGCAGAGGGTCGAAGGGATCCACTGTGCTGGCTGGCAGTAACTTCTGTGCCAGTGTTTGTTGGCACAGTAAAATAACCTTTGTGATTAAAGCAGCACGTGCTATGCTCTAGCTGGTCATGTGTCCCATGAGAACATCATGGCTTTAGCATGTGCTTGGAAGCAGAAAACAAGACCTCTGGGGTTCCTAGATAAAAATTTTAATTGCTCTTACTAAAGCCTATACTGTCAGTCTTTAGTGCTATCAACTGTGCTTGGCAGATTATTTGGGGCAGGTCGTGCAAGTGGTGCACAATCACATCTTCATTCTGTGGGACAGGCGTGTATAATACTCTTGTATCCAAAGTTAGGATGTTACGACCTGGATGAATGGAAGAGTAGATGGGTAAAAAACAAATGGGTAAAATGGGTGGATGGTTGAGCTTGGAGGGTGGTGGTTAATCAGTCAGTCGTACTATACCCAGAGGCTGGTAACAAATGGAGCACCACAGGGATCTCTCACGGGACCTGAGCTGTTAACCACTGTTATCAGTAACCCGAAGCAGACGGCAGAGTGCACTCTCGTCAAGTGTGGACATGACTCCAAACTGAGGGGGACTGGTTGATGTACTTGAGGGCAGGGCTGCCACTGAAAGGGAGCCAGATGGGCTGGAGGAACAGGCCAATGGGAACATTACAGAATTCAACAAAGACAAATGCAAAGTCCTGCCCCTGGGAAGGAAAAGTCCCTTCCAGCAGTACAGGCTGGGGGCTGCCAGGCTGGGGAGCAGCTCTGCTCCCCAGGGGAGCGGGTGGTCTTGGTGGGCAGTGAGCTGAACGTGAGCCTGCAGCGTGCCCCTGCACAACGGCATCCAGGGCAATACTCACAGGAGCACAGCCAGTAGACTGGGGAGAGTGATTATTGCCATCTCCTCAGCCCTGGGGAAACCACATCCGGATACTGTGTCCAGTTTTCCAGCCAAACTTATTGCATCATCTCCCATCACTCTTGCTGCTAATACTGGCAAGCAATGAAAGGAGATGTCAGAAGAGCGGGAGCAAGACTTCTATTGCCACATCTTTGGTAAACTCCACAGAAGGTGTCCCAAGTAGTCCAAATAGTGAAGAAGTGACTCTGAGACAAAGATCTGGTAGCCTACCAGCAGTCTCACCTGCTCTTCCCTGCATCCTGCTTAGACCGCTAATGGTGTCAACTCAAGTTGAATACATTTTGGCTGTAAAAAGCCTTTTAAGACCTGTTGACTGCCATGTGGTTTGGAGTAATTCCTGTTAGGCTTATCTCATCACTCAAGGTGAAATTTAAACGAACTGTGAATTAAGTGATTGTATCAGCAAGTCCGGAGATGATCAAAGAGAGAAGTATGCTTCTGAAAGCTGTTGGGTTAGTTCTGTGGCTTAGTCCATGAAAGCAAACATGCACTGCCCTATGCAAACACAGCACAAAGGAGTTTAGATTTTTGCAGACTTTGTTCTGTGAACTTTTACCCACACCTCCTGGGGACCCTCACTTTGTGTTGGACCATAGGGGTGTGTATGACAGGGACTGGAAGATATGAATGGAGGAGGATGGTGGTCGTAAGGCATGGCATCCTGGGATTACTTTCTACTTTCGTTATGACTAGCAAATCAGTTTTGCAATGACTGTTCATCTTTAGAAACCCAAGCAAACTTTAGCTGAAAGTGCCTCAAGGTCGTGTACCTTGTATACAGAACAATAAGCTTGTACCATACATACCAGTGTTGTAGTTTAATTCATTTTTTTTCTCCTACTTTAGTGTATATATTGTGAAATATGAAGGGTATTTATTTCCAGTTTGCAATTTCACACTGGCTGACTCATCCAGTGAAAGAAGCTTGTGCAAAGATACCTTCTGGTAGTGTCTGCTGTAGGTTTTGGATTGATCATCTGAAAAGTACTGAGGCAAACTGGTAGTGGGAGGATGCTTAGCAAAGAAAAACTGAAGGTGGGCATCTTTTAGAATTTTTTTTTTTTTTTTTTTTACAATCTTTATCTTTCATTCAGGCTATGGTTGCTTGCTATCCTGGAAATGGAACTGGGTATGTTCGTCATGTGGACAATCCAAATGGTGACGGGCGCTGCATCACCTGTATTTATTACCTGAATAAGAACTGGGACTCCAAGGTGAGTAAACCATGAGGTTGAGGCAGAACATGAAGGAAAAAATAGTTCAGAAACAGAGCATTGGAGCTGTTGGTTGCTTCTGTGAACTCTGGTGAACTTTTGAACAGCTGGTCTGTTCTTCATCTCTACATTTATTTTCTTGGTGTTTATGGCAACCCTTTGGAAATAAGAATCTGAACTGTTTCCTTATTCTCTCTCCCGTCCCACACACATACTGTTTTGTTGCTCTAGAATAAAGCTTCTAAGTACTGGGCTGCTGGCTCTTGCACTTTGTTTAGAAGAAAGAGCAATGAAGCACTAGAAAGAAAAACATAATCCACTAAAGAATAAGTGCATTCTGGGAGCAGAATAAGATGACAGCCCAAATTTGGGACTTTAGTGTTCTTGATACTGTTACTTCAGCCTAACCTGCAGAAGATCTTCAGGCAGTTGCCTTTGTGGTTTTCTTACTTAATGAGTGATGGGGCTTAGTAAGAGGCATAAGCACATAGCTTGGTTTGTCCTCTCCATCTTTGACTCCACCAGTGGGTCTATTGACAGGGTGGTGCTCTTGTTTCTGCCTGTAATACTATAAGGCAGTAAAGTCAGCCTTGAATTTACCATACCTTTAAGTTAGAAACAAAATAAGAATATGTCAAATTGCAGGATGTCTCTCTACACTTCTGTTGCATAATGTGGCACAAACCATTCACATGGATTATCTATTGAAAATTGCCCAATGTTTTTTTTATCTCTCTAACCTGTCTTGGCCACTTTAGGTGGACACTCTTTAAGCACATGTAAATACTATGAACCCCCAAAAGTGAGTTCAGATTTAGAGACAATGCCACTGAAAAATGCACTGTTGGAGAAAAACGCATTCCTTTACAGAGGGTATGATAGTGAAACATCTCAATGGAATAAAATGAAGGAGGACATGTGGGAGGAAATGCAAATATCCAATTTATTTTGTGCACTGCACTCTTATTCTGATAGTGAGGAAGCACCCAAGTGGACACTAAGCAAGCTAACTGAAATCCAGTACACTGGTAGAGAGGATTATGTGGGTAATGTGATAGTAATTTTATGCAAATGTATGCTGGAGGAGATGCAATATAACTATGCTGGCCTTTGAAAGCAACCTGACCTAATAGTTTTACTGAGGTTTGCATGCTACATGGAGGTACTAAGTCAGGTCAGTGCTGGGCTGACAGCATCTTCCCTGAACCCTGTGGTGCCGTATAAAAGCCTCCAAAGAGCCCTCCAACAGCAGCAGGGAGGAGGTGGAGTTCATCTGCATCTTTTGAAGTTTCTACAGCACATGCAGATCACCAGACTTTTTCTCTGAAACTTGTGGCACATGGAAAGAGAGAAATGATGTGGGAGAGAAAGCAGGCTATGTCATAAATAGGGAAAAGACTGTCTGAGAGATATAATGCATTTATGAGAAGTTTTATTACAAATCCAACAATAGAACAGGCTTCACTCTTCCCAGGATGTAGAAGATGATCAGATGTGGGCTCTGAAATACCATAAGCAGTATCTAGCAATTGCTGGGAGGAGAGTCTGATCTCAGGCTCGTCAGGTGGAGCAGCCTTACCTGCCTTGTGGTATTCACTGGTTCTAGAGATGTGACTGGGAGCTCAGAAGTTTCCCAGTGTTTGTTAGAGGGCCAGTGTTGTCTTTATCTTGGTTCATTTACTTTAGCCAGATGTTTATGCTGAAACATTACAAACTGTTTGGGAAAATCAAGGTGGCCAAGAGATTCAGCGTACAGTTTTCCGGTGTTGTCATATATCTGTCTTGGTTATCATTAGATGTTTATTCCCCATTTGTTGTGTGCTGAGGCAGGAGAAATAAAGTCATTGTTTGCATGAATGTGTGGGTGTTTGTATGTGTAAAAAGCAACCTTTCCTTTTCTTTCAGCTGCATGGTGGAATTCTTCGGATATTCCCGGAAGGAAAGTCCTATGTAGCAGATGTTGAGCCGATTTTTGACCGATTACTTTTTTTTTGGTCAGATCGAAGGAACCCACATGAAGTCCAGCCTTCTTATGCAACCAGGTAAGTAGCATATTTGGTATTGATATTTGGCCAGGAAAAAACAAAGCATCTCTTCTACCAATATTTGTATCTAAAGTTATGGCCATCATGTGTTTGTTTAATACACGTGCAGAAAAAATAGCTAGATTTTGAGTGGGTTTTCTGGTTTCGAGTCACTTGGAATTCTCTCATCAAATGAGGAAAACCAAGCTTGAATGATAAGATTCCTTGTGTGATGGAAAAAAAGCCCTTTTACCATTGACAGGAGAAATCTTCCAAGCCAAGCATAGCTATTTAACTGGGAGATGCTGGGTTATACTTTTGCCCTCATAACACTATAGGTTTTCTTGGGGCTACCATCTGTCAACAGGCTACGAAAAGCTGATGTAACTCAGGGCAACCCCCAAGCTGTCTACAGACATCCCAGAACAGAAAAACATGCAAAGGTCTGGAAGCTACTTTTGCTCTCTGTTACCAGGGGCTGTGCACTCTTTTGTGCCTCCAAGCAGAAATTCTCACCTATATTTCTATCTTACTTGATAAAATACTAAATTTAAATTTAAAATTTAAAATGCTGTCTATATTTGTCTATAAACATGTGCCATTTGCATCCTATTTTTTTATCTACTAATCCAGTTTTGGTTTTTGCTTTCTCTGTGAGCATAAAACACCAGGGCTCTATTTTAATAGCAAAGGTTGAAACAAACACAATATTTTTTTTTTTTTTTTTTTCTTTTATAGATATGCCATGACTGTGTGGTATTTTGATGCCGAAGAAAGAGCAGAAGCCAAAAAAAAGTTCAGGAACTTAACCGGTATGACTCTTTTATAAGTGTTCACCAAAAAGAATTTAATGCATTTTGATATTTCCTAAGTTGGAGACAGACTGGGAATAACTCTGTAGCTAGATGGGTATGACACTCATTTTTAGAAAGCTTTTTCATCTTTAATCACTAGTCAGTTATTTTATGTGAAGTGGAGAAGCTGTGACAGAAGATTCAGACCTGGCCTCAGTATCCCTGATGAATGTGATGGGGGAACATGGGAGAGGCGGTTTCTGATTTCTCTCCCAAATGGCTGCTGAGATTTTGTCCCACGCCAGGTGGCTGCTCCAGTCACTGGGAGTCTCTAAGCAATTCTTTTGTTATTTGGGAAGTATATTTTGTCTCCTCCAAACTTCGTTTAGCATGAACTCACAAGACTTACACAAGCAGTTTCATAATCGTCTTCTCTAAATGTTCTGGCCGAATAGGGCCTGTCTTCTATATTAATGAAGGGCAGTTGGGGCCTGCAGTAATGCAAAAGGGATTTGTCTTTAATTTACAAGTAATTTCTGAGTTGGAATATTCATAATGACCTTGGAATTTATAGATCATGAGTTGGAAAAAAAACTAAGTTTAGAAATATATGTAAGTGCATCTTTTGGCAGGCAGTTACTAGAGTAGCTGTGATCATGGTACACTTCAAGAGATACCTACATTCAACTGGGTCTCACAGATAGCTTAAAGTCAGCCCAGAGACACTTCTGCAGAAGCCTGGAAAGAGGTGACCCTAGCTTTCCTAACGGCAGCCACACTGCCTGCTACTGTACTTATATGCTACTGGCACCTGAGTAATGGACTGACTTGTCCAGATGTGCTCCAACACCCTACCTGGGGCCATGCTCAAAGCTTTGGTGTTTGGAGCAGTTTAAGATCTGGTCTTCAGGGACTGCCTCAGGCAGTTCCTCGAAATACAGTGTGGACAGCACTCATCTTTTTTAAAATGTGTGCTATGCAGCCGGGAACCAGCAAAGTTGTAATTAGTCAAATGCGTTTCAGAACAGACTGTTGTCATCTCTGTCGCTGGTATGCAAAGCAAATACTGGCTTCACCCTTAAGAGGGATCCTGAGCAAGGGGCCAAGAGTTGGGGAGAAGAGTGTCACAGATCTGGAGTCTGAAAGTTTATCAGGCTACTTAAATACTGTATGAGTAGTCTCCAGTTTCAACAGGGCAAACATACAAAACCTTGGTCAGACTATCTCGTTAACATGCTGTGGATTCATACAGCATTTCAGTCCATGTAGTGAATTCCTATTATAAGTCTGAAATGGAAAGTGCCGTCCATTGAAAACAAACCAACTTTATTCTGTTTCTGAGTTTTTAGATGAATGCTGTCGGAACCCTCTGGCTTAACTGCCTTTCCTTTTTTCATCTATTCTATGTAGATGCAAGGAAGAGAGAAGCACCTCTTAATGAAGACTAATCAACTGTTCCTGAACTCTTTTGTGAGGAAATAAGATCCCAAAGATGACTGCCATTTCCAGCAAACAAGGGCAAATTCTTGTTATGTACAAGAATGCACTGGTTGTGTCTAGCATGTGCATCTTATATTGATGGTACTTAAGGCAGCCTCCTGTGATGCCTGCATCTGGCAGAAGGAACACTTGTTCTCTCTTTGCCTTTTGCTGGAAAAAGTAACCAGGGTTAAAAAAAAAAAAAAAGAGTATCACTAAGCCTAGTAGTAGTGGCTTAGCCACCTGGCTTTTGAACACTCTTGTAACCCAGACAATGATCATTGGAACTAGTGGTAAAAACCTGAGTCTTACTTGCACTTTATGGGGGGAAAAAAATAGTCTAGCTCAATGGGAAGGAGCTTCACAAGTTTAAGAGCTGTGGCAGACTGCTAATGGGTAAGGAGAGATACTGGAAATGTGAAATTAAACCGGATTTTTGTAGAGCGTCTTGTGGTCTGTCCCACACAGGCCTGTCAATGTACTGCTTTGCACATCACTTTGCTGCATAGAACATTGGCAGAACATTGGCTCAGCTCTTTGATAGCATGACTTTCCAAACAGATTTTTGTCTACACAGTCATCACATTTCCTGGATTTTGTTTGCTTTTCAAGAGTCAGGTTCTAGCTGTGCAGTTGTGCTGCCCTTTCTGTCCCAGGACAGAGGGGGAAGTAGTTATGCATCTGTCCACAACTTTGTAAAACCATTTCCTTTCTGTTCTGAGCGGGATGGGTTGTACATTTTCTATTTTCACAGTTTGGTAAAGCAACTGTTTTCTCCCAAAAGTTTGGTAAACTTGGAAGGCTGATGGCACAGAATGCATTGGCACTAAAGGACAATGATATGTAGAGTTAAGTGTTATTTTCGTGACTTCTCCATCTACTATGTTTTGTATGACACAGATATGAATCTGGAAGGAAAAGGTATGTCTGGCAGTCTGACAAATGTATGATAAATAATGGGTAACCTAGACTTGATTCCTATGCTGCTTATCCTTAGTTAACACACTTGTTTAACTTTGCATGTGTATGTAATCTGAATGAAACAGTGATTCTGTTTCAATTGATCTGTTATGCCAGGTAACTACTTCTGCTGTGTCCAAGCCATGACTCAAATGGCAAAGCACATATTTTTTTTTTCTCCTTTTTTTTTTTTTTTAAACTTGTTAGACTCAATGAATAAGTGGTGAGCTATCTCCAATCTGCCTAAGCTTCTACAACCAGCACTTACTATGCAGTTCAGAATAGCTCTTAATGAAGTTGGGAGCTGGTGGTGGATGTATTTATCAATCACACTAATTGTTCTCAACCTAATACACTCACTTGCATTCATTTTTGTCTCATGTTGTCAGTGTGTATGTCAGACCCTACTAAATGTTCCAAATATATGCCCTCTTCAGTGTCCCATATTTTCCCATACCACCTGGCTGCAGTGGTGAAGGTGGTCTGTCTGAACTGCTGGCTCCTGCACCAGTTCACCACGCTGTGCCAGGCTGTCATGCTAGTGATGGGTCTGCGGGCCAGCTCTGTCGCACTTGAGCTAGGGAATGAAAAGGTAGTGTGCAATGGCAAATATTAAATGTCAGTGACAGAAGGGTAACAGCTGCATAGGACAGAAAAGAAATAAATTTCATGACGTAAAAAATGGTAATAGAAGTGGAGTATTTTTTTAAGGAGTTCTGTCTCTTAAAAAAAGGGGAAGGAAAGAAAAAAAAAAAAAGCTGAGCATCCTTCAGCCTGTCCTTGAATTCTGAATGTAAATACAGTAGTGCTAAGAAACTCCTTGTTCTCTCTGGCTTCTCCCAGAGATCCAGCTATGGTCTTACGGGCTGGACTTTGTTCAGCCTGACCACTGTGCACCTTAAGAGAGGAATATGAGGGAACATGTGTGACAAATATTCTTATAACTCGAGACTAGAGAAAGACAAATAATCTGATAAATGTCCTTTAATGTTAGGAAAAACATTATTCCACTGCAGTTGCTTCTAAGTAGCACAACATAGACTTGAAGGAAACTTAACAAAAACTTGAAATTCTCATCCTGCAGTGTTCATGTGGGAGGAGAAAGAGTTAGGGCTTTTTCCTGAGAGTGAGAGGTAACCCTTTGAAAGATGGGAGGTGACGAAAAAAGGGGGGGCCACAGGATTATTATTTAAAAAGGTGGGGGGGCACCCAACCTGTTTTATTGCTATGCAAAGTTGATAATGGCATGTAAATTTGAAACTCCCACTTGATAGTAGAAGGGGCAAAGACAGCTAAAACAGAGCAGAGCAACTCTTGCTTTGCCTTTAGAAACTGTAACCTTAAAAAAATGCACTATAAAGAGATGTTAGTACACATCTCATGGGAGCCTGGAACAGTGAAAAGATGATGGGATGGGAGGGGAAAAGGCTTTGTATAAAGGTTGGAAAAGAAAGGTACTTCAGTTACCGCTATTGCTACCACCTGGCTTCAGCTGTGGTCAGCAACACATGTGTGGTGGGTGGAGCATAGAGCAGTATAGATGCATTTATTGTAAATAAAATACATATTTTCATTTTTGGCCAATATCTTCCTGATCTAGATAGAGAGAGCAATTATTCTGTGGCAGAGAGCATTGTGTTAATAAAGAAAAAGCAGCTGAGGGCACAGGATTTTGAGACCAATTCCTCAGTCCTCTGTTCCAGACCTTTACCCTGTTTTCAGGTCAGTGGGATGATCTCCTTGCAGACGCTGTAGTTTAAATGGGGGGGTGGGTGAAATTGTCTGAAGAACTGTGGGGGGAAGCAGGTTGCTGCAGTAGGGAGGGCATTTCAAGAGAGTCTTTCCTTGTGTTTTGTCTTTACGGCAAACCATTTGAAACACCTACAGCTAACAGCACTTATCACCCAGTTGTGAAAAAGAGTGTTTTCTCCAAGGCATTTAATTTTTAGTCCTCCAAAAGTTTTGTTGCATGTTTTTTTTTTTTTCCAACCTTTAGGTAATGTGCCTTCATCATTCATATCTCTGAAGATGTTACATGCCACATGTGCATGTCATGCAAGTTTTTGATGGCTCTTTAAGAAATATGGTTGCCTTTCCAAATGCAATTGTGTTGGAAAAATATGCAGAGCGACCAAGCCACAATTTCCAACAGGTGGTTTTTGTTGTGCAGGGAGGAAAAAGGCCAGGAGACAGTACTGAAAATCAAGAGACTATTTTTATTCTTAAACCTGTAACCACTGGCCTTTTGAGCAAAGTAGCCTCTAATAAATCTTATTTTCTTAAGATTACTTCTGGTTCCATGAGGAATGGCCTTTGCAAAGTAGTCTCTAAAAATATCCACTCTTTTTTTCCTTCTCTTTTTAAACAGTTTTAGTCCTTTCCTATTGCGTTTTTTAAAATGTTGGAATATAATATATGTATTTGTTGTTGTTGTTGCAAAATAGCTGGCTCTAACACCACTTGCATCTAGAAGAAAATGTATCTATTTGCAGGCAAATAACTAGTTCTACTTCGACTGTGATGTACTCCCAGCAGCTATCTGAGAGTGAGTTATGGCTACATCTTCTCTTGTCAGGTTGTATGCTGGTCAACAATGCTGGCACTTTGCATCAGATTGATATAGAAACCTCTAGTAATATTTTACCATACATCACATTTTGTATTCCTGTTACTATTAAAATAAAAAGTGGCAGGAGTCAATAAACACTGGGTCACGTTAAATGTTGTCCTGTGCAAATCTTTTCCATCTTGTGTCTTATCATGGCCAGGGTTGGGGCGGGTGGGTGAAGTGCCACGCAGCAGGATGAAGGGTGCTAGCACTGCACAGAGGTGACACCGAAATCCACGGCCGCCGCTGTCCTCCGCTGTCAGGGAGAGCTTTGTTGCCATCAGCTTGGCACGTTTCCTTCGTCACTTCCTGCTATTTTGAAGTTATTTACCTTGCTAGTGACCCTCTTCTTGAAATGCCTATTTGTTTTCACACTCCTGTTAAACCAGATAACATTCTCACGAGTCAATTGTTATCTGATAAGTTTTATTTTTAACAGTGTTCACATCCTCCCCCTGCTACTTTTCCAGCCTGAGTCCCACAGTTTTCTCCTGCAGCTGCGGGGGAGGCTTCTCCTCACTCCCACTAACATTGAAGTTGACTGAAAGCCAGGACATTTTCACTCATCTGTTAAAGTGCTGTGAACTTTTTTGATTCTTTTGCAATATTGTGAATAGTGGGAATTATCCCCCCCATGTAAAAGATGCTTTCTATTGTGGAGGGCTTGGATTTGCCTTTTTTTGGTTAAAGAGGGGAGAGAATTCTAGATAATCTGCCACTTTCTTAAGCATTTCTTTTACAATGAGAAGGGCTTAGAGTGTGTGGAGAAGACCTAAGGAAAGCAGAGGGGTTTCTCCTGTGATCATGCTCCTCTCAAAGTAAGGGTTTGTAGGGACAGCTCAAGAAGCTGCTGGCCATCGGCCATTCAGCTGCCAAGGACTTGTCTTTTTTCTGAACTCTGACTAAACTTTCTCAAAGCAAATATGCTTGCAGTAATTGTTATCTTACAGCTATTTAGGGGTCTCTTTCCTTCCCCACCTACCCAAAGGGATACGGCTAAATATACTTGCACTGACACATTCCCATGACTCTTGAAAAATGCATCTGATATCAGAGATTGCACTGAAAATTACAATGTAGTGTGATAGTGGAAGAGAGGTTAGTAAAAATTGATTCCCCTTTCCTACATAATTTGGTCTCTGTGGAGTACTTCCACTTCAGAGAGTTGGTAAGACTCCTATCCTCTTTCACAAAGCCTAGATAGAATTTTTTATTTTTTTTTACTCTGTCTTGCGCAAAGAGGGGATAATTTCATCTGCATGTCTGTGTATTATAAACAATGCTGGAGATGCTAAATAAACTATACTAGGCCAACTGCAGTCAACAACAGTTCTCTGGCAAACCCAGTCAGTGCAGGGTGCAGGTCTGCTCCTTTGCTGGACATCCACAGTGGTAAGTCTTCCTGCTAGAGGTGAGAGAGGTGGCAGTTTGTGGTCCCTGATCTTAGCCAACACCCTGGAGACTGATTTAGCAGGAGGGGAGTCAGAGTGTGGCTGCCTAGTCCCAAGGTTTTTGGGGAAGTGTTAATCTGGCTGGCTCTTAAAAGTCCACTGTATGGGTGGCTGGCGAGAAGCATGGAAAGAAAGACCCTGTAGTCCAAGCTAATAATGCTCTGAAGATCATTTGTGACCACATGCAGCTGTTCTTAGTTCCTTTAATTTTGACATGTTCTCAGCTCATACCTGCTAAAACACCTCAGAGTAGCAAAATCAGAACAGAGGTTTAAACTGGAGCACTTGGGGGGGAAGAGATCTCCAAACTGTAGAGCCAATGCATTTAAACAGAAGTGTTTCTGTGGCTAAAGATGTCCTTTTTTTCCCCCAACTGTGTCAGTCTGATTAATAAAAAATACTATCTATCTCCCCTTACAAGCCTTGCTGCTCTGATACAGCTGTTACTATTTAGTAACTTCCAGAACTGTGACTTAGAGCATTTTCCTGGTCCCTCATGCCCCATGAGCTATGAAGCATTGCTGCTGCATGATCTTTCAAATACCATAATGCTATATGCAGCACAGAAGATTTCTCAACTGAGAAATCATCATCCAATTTAGCAAAGAAGCAGCAGAAGGCACGGCACTACTCTGAAGAGGTCCCCGTTGCCCTATAGAGCTGGTGGTGCTGCTGTGGCAAGCTGGTTTTGTTATGCTTACTTATTAACAGGACATATGACAGCAATAGGTGAGATCAGGCCTGGGCTAGCACAAGAACTGACCACAGGGCACTGGTGTGGGCTCCGGAGTGTGATGGACAAGTTTGGCCAGCACCCTGGGAACAGTGGCTGCTGGCACTGAGCTGCTCTCTGCCAGCGTGTGCCGAGACCAGGCACGTCATCCTGCCGATGTGGAAGAGCCCGGGAAGCAGCTGGGTAATCTGATGCAGAAAGCTGAGTGTGGGAGCCCAAGCGTTTATGCATTTAGGGGTTACAACATGGAGCCATGACGACCCCCCGCAGGCTTTGTGTTTGTTCCTGGGGGAGGGGATTGAATTCCCAGCTCCTGCCAGGATGCTGGGCAGAGGGAGCAGAGCCATCTCCATCCAGGCTTCTCTTTCAGATCAGAGCATTATGCAGGTAGGTATGGCAGCAGTGTGAGGGATAAGCCAGCAGCACAGCAGTAAAAACCCTGCCGTGGGAAGTAATGAATCTCAGTTTTGGAGCAGCACCTGTTGAAGAACTGCAGATTGAACTGGAATTGTGCAAAAAGGGTGTGTTTTGCCCCACCTTCGGCATTAGCGGTCGCCTGGCTGAGGTGTTTGCATGCCTAGGCTGCTGGCCAATGTAGCATTCAGAAGTGCCCTGTCTCTTAGGTGTGGGTGTTAGGGAGGGAACCGCTCTGGGACCTAAGGGTGCAACCTGTGGGTGCTGCAGCACCCAGTACTGTAACGCTTGCATCTTGTGAGTACTTAAAGATTCAAATCTCTCCAGTGCATGGAAGCAGCGAAAAAAGAATTAAAAAAAAAAAAAATTATGAAGGTGGTGTATATGGGAACTGGTAGAAGCCATTTCCCCTTCCATGGCAGCCCTTGCAGCTGGAGCTGGGAAGAGCGGGATCTTGTTCCCTCTTGGCACAGGGCAGTCATTCCTGCATCTCCTGCCCCTCCCCCAGGAGAGTGCCCAAGTGCCTTGCTCAGCTGGGACCCCAGGCACATCCTGGACCCAGCTACGTGGGGTGGTGATAGCATTGCCAGTGCTGGTGAGCTTTACAGAAGACTGGGTGAGACAAAGACTCCTGGGGGTATCCTTTGGTGTAGACAGACTTGCCACCCCTCACAGGGTGAACCACACGACCACCCAGTCCCCACTGGTCACCCCTGTCTGTAGCTTATGTCCCACCTTCCTACAACAAATGGCTGGTTTTGTCCCAGTTTTATTTTTCCTTCCTTTCTGCAGAATGAGGCTGTCCTTGCAGCTCCACCGCCGCCGCCGTGGCTGCTGCCCTGCCTGGGTCAGCCATAGCGACAACCTCTGCTTTCACGGCAGAGAAAAGCTGCTTCTGAAGCCAAGCCCCAGTTATCCCCGAGGAGAGTGCCCAGCGCCGAGCACACACGCCACCATGGGAGCCTGTGCAGAGGCTGGCCGGCCCCGCTCTTCAGGCTGGATCGTCCCTTCCCCGGCAGAGGACGTCGAACTATTAAAGTTGATGAAAGATGACATTACCGTCACCATTCCCTCTCACTCGCTCCGATAGCAGTACAAGAAACCAGCTACATCTCCGCAGTGCTGTAGCAGAGACTCGGCAGCCGCTGCCTGTGGGAAGATAAAAGCATCCGAGGTTCCGCCGGTCTTGGCAGGTGTGTGTGTGTGTGTGAATGTGTGTTTGTTTCCCTGTGCAGCCAGAGGGAAGCCTGACTTCCAGGGGGAATTAATTTGAGAAAAGTGAAAGTCGCTTCTCTGCTACCAACTAATGTTGGTAATATAAACCAGTTCTTCTTCCTAAAAGGACTGCAAAATGAAACCACATAGTGCATCTTTTGAAAGTGGAATAATTTAGACAGCAGTAATTTTACCATCAAGCTTTTGTTACTGCTCAGCTAACCTCCCAGGCTCTTTCACTAGCTACTGTTACTGGAGAAAAGATATGTTGTGTTTTCCAGTGTGCAGAAGGGACTCATTCCCTTTGCCAGAACTGACATAGGAAGGGATCTGTAGTTAAAATATTTACTGTTCCTTAAAGGTGTGTCTTTGAAGTTGTCTTTTTTTTTTTTTCCCTTAAGTAAACTGAAGGAGAGGCAGTTAGAAAAACATAGAAGTATAGCATCTGCTCATGATATAACTAAAACTTACTAGCGCCTTTCTCACGAGGGAGCAGGCTTAGGCTCATCTGCAGCGCTGCAGTAAACCGCTGCAGTCCCCAGCTCTCCTGCCAGTCCTCTGCCAGCTGTTTTGCCACGTGGCGTTACTGCATGTCAGTCAGGAGCATGCAAAGTGGGAAATAAAATTGGTGGTATCGCGGTGTTGCCATCTCTGGATTTGTTTAGCTCACCACTGGCTGCTAAGCTGTTGGGGATGAGCCCCCATGCACTATCCTGATGAGGTGAATGGCCCGGGATGAGCTTCAGCAGCCTCAGGCAGTGTGCTGCATGACCGCAAGCATGCGTCCCAGCTGCTCTGAGACCTCGGGGTCTGGAGGGGCCTTCTGAGCCTATGGCCAAGGTGTTGGCCAGACCTAATGGCAGAGGTAAGAAAGGACCATTAGTGTGGAAACCTAAAAACTAAATGTAAAAACTTCTGAAATCCAGGAAAACTGCATAACACTTCATATTTAATCTGAAAGGAGAAAGAAAACGAAAAAAAGAAAAAGAAAAAATAAGAAAAAAGAGACTGACACTTCACATTTGGCCAAAAACTCAGGCTTGATCAACCTGCCAATACTGCTATTTCTAACCACACGCAAAGCACCCAAGAGGGCTTGGTATTTCCCTGTAGAAGTACCGTAAAGTCTCCTGATCACCAGTGGGAAACACCTGCCTTTCTCCTCAGTGACTGCTGATACCCCAGTAAAGCGAAGAAAGTGCTTTATTTTTTTTCCCCGAAGACAGAGAAAATAATTCACATTTTATGTTGGCAATATCTTCGTGTTTCAATATATGTTATATTCATGTGAAATAAAAGAGAAACTAATCAAGGCTTGGTTTTCTTCTTGAACTTGAATTGAAAACACTTCCAGAAAAGTAAGAAAAGAAGATTAATGGCATTTTTCTGGCAGGGAGAGAAACTGGATCCTTAAAGCAAGGAGAGAATTAGAGCTCCCATGTTGCATTTAAGCACTCTGTCTTGGTGATTAGTCCATACAGAGAGCAGGAAGTTATTATACAAAGTGATTATATGCAGTGTACAAAGGGGATAAAGTGACAATGTCATTGCTGTTTCAAACCCAGTGCAGTGGCTGCTGCTGCATTTGGTAGGACCCTTGAGTGCGTAGCTGGGACTGCACTGAGGGTGCCTGCACGTTGCAGGTGGGTGGTCTGTCTCCCGCAAAGGGAGCACCACTTAGGCAGTGCAGCCCAAATGAGCTCAGGGACTCAATCAGATGTCAGCTGCGGGGCCCTGCCGAGACATAGGCAGTGGAGGCGCTGGGAGAAGCGCAGATCAAATAAATGCCTGAAGTAAGTACTGAGAAAATAAGGGTTCTCATGGTGTTAGGTTAGGGGGCAATCGGCAGTGGGATTTCGGGATTGCCTTGTGGATCTACGTATTTTAAAAGTACCACCATTCTCTGGCACATACAGTGGAGCATAGGGGATACAGCCAAGTTCACCAATTGCCCAGCAGGCTAGTCAGAAATGTACCAGTAGGTGGAACTGGGCTGCAAAACATTCACCTTCACCCACATAAGGAAAGTTTTAAATTTCACTCATAAAAGATATCCCAGCAGGGAAAAAGAGGTCATAGACAGGGAAACTTGGATGGAAGTTGCCCACACAGGACCAAGGAGTTGGTCAGCTTCTTAAAAGGAACTGGGCATCCCCTACAGCACCCAGAGGTTGGTTGTGTCAGGGACACTGTGCCTATCCAGGTGGGCCAGGCAAGGTGGCTGTGCCTGGGAAAGGTCTGGTCAGGACATAACCTCAGAGTGATGTTGTGGCACGCAGTGACAGCAGGTTGCTTTTTATTTACTAGACACTGTACTTTGTGCCAGCCTTAGCACTTGTCCACCTTTATAGTGGTTCAGTGGATGCCCTGTGTTCATCACTGTGATGTACAGTAGCCCATCATCCCGTGCTCCAAGCAAGGGAGAAAATGCCGGTTGTTAAGAGGAACCAGGGGCTTCTCTTATAAGAAGAAAAAAAAGAAAGGAAAAAAAAAAAAAAAAAGACGTCTGAACAGACATTTAATAGGTGAAGGAAGAGGCTTAACAGACTTAAGCTTGGCTGTCTTCAGAGAGTTTTCAAAAGCTCACTGCAAACACTTCTGTTTCAAGGCTTATGCTCCTTTATCTATGAGAAGCTAAACACTGGCTAATTCTTTAATTAGTTCCCAACAAGATGTTTTTCTCTGTAGCCAAGGCTTGCAACAGGATAATTATGTCTTTAGTTTAAAAACAAGTGTCAATACAGAAAGTTGTTTTGATTTCTCTTTCTTCAAATATTTTATTTCCTCTTCTACTTAGCTCCCACTCTGTTGGTCCTCACCTGCAATATCTTTCCTTGATTTGGGAAAGGCTGATTATTTTTAGCTCCCTGTGCTGCAGTCCCAATGCATGGACATGACAGGGCTAGGGCCAAGCCAGTGCTGTGATCTGTGGTGCAATCATATGAATGCAGTTCTTGGGGTTTGAAACCCTCCCAGGGCTGGGGGGATGGAGGACTCTGAGGCACCATCAGTTGAGCAGCTCAGCTTATTAAACTGCAATAACTAATGG
Organism: Aquila chrysaetos chrysaetos; assembly: GCF_900496995.4. NCBI lineage: Eukaryota > Metazoa > Chordata > Aves > Accipitriformes > Accipitridae > Aquila > Aquila chrysaetos. The sequence continues at coordinate 30,011,735 of NC_044005.1, forward strand.
GCATAAATGTGGCCCTGAGTGCCCAAGTGCTACCCTGCATGCCAGAGACCTACATTTGGAGCTTTTCAACCTCCTGCCTACCACCACACCCACCTACATTTATTTTAGCCAAGTTCCCAGAGCACCAGCAGATCTCCTTCTAGTTGGTCAAGAGCTGCCTCAGTCTTGACAGCGCTGAGCAGACATGAATCTTCTGGGCCTGGGTCCCATGTGGACCATAGCAGGAGGGAGAAGAGCTGCCCCCCTGCCCTTCTCTGGTGGCCAGCTGTCAGTGCACGGAGGCAGGATGCCGAAGGTCTGATACCAGGCTTACCCAAGGAGATTCAAACTGTCTTCATTCCCCCACCAGGAGAAGATCCCGAGCATTAGGCTACACAGCGTGTCCTTGCAGTGAGGGAGTGTGACCTGACCTTTCTGGTTGACCCACTGAAGCTGTTCCATTTCTGCGGGAATAAATACATTTTCATGGATTGAAGAGGAAATTTATCTGAACTGGCATATTGTGGCTCAGCTGTCATCAAGAAAGATGTGGAGAAAAATGTTCTATCAGTCCACTGGAAAAAAATGAGTGTGATCAGAGATCTAGAAAACATGACCTGTGAGGACAAGCTAAAAGACCTGGGATAGTTTCTTCCAGGGATAAGGAGAGCGGGGACAGGAGTGAAGGAGGAAGTAAAAGCACAGTAAGTCTTAAAATGTAGGAAAGGTTACTGCAAAGAAGGAAGTAGTTTGTTCTCTATACCTGTGACAGATAACACACAAATACTGGGATAAAATTGCAGCAAGGAAGTTGCCAGTTAGCTCTAAAGAGCAGCTTTCTTATGGCTGGGACGCTGAACTACTGGAGTGACTGAAGAAGCTGTGGAGATGCTGTTACCAGAGATGTGGCTGGAGAAACGTCTGCCAAGAGCAATGTAGGTAGAAGTGACTTTTTTTTCTTGGAGCAGTGAGTAGGGAATGACCAGACTAGATGACATGTCCTGTGTCATGGTAATGTTAGCGTCATTTTGGAGCTGAAGTGGTCGAGGTGCTCCATGGAAGGGAAGAGGTTTGGGGTTGTCCTATTCCAGTGAATGGTTATAGGGACCACTAACACTCATTGGTGTGGGACTAGGCCGGGGCTGCCCTTCCCGAGGAGTGAAATTCAGCCCGACACTGCCGTGAGCGCTTGTCCTCCCCTGCCCTCTTCTTTCTGGCCTGATACACTTGCAGGTACCCATGCTGCATGCACCATGCAGCAGGTCGGGCACGGTGAGCACCTGCAGCCTGGCACTGCTCTGTGCTGAGCAACACCTCATCTTTCTGCGCAGCAAAGAGCCGAACCCGCGTTTTCCACAGCAATGTGGTATCAGTAGCTCCTTTTGTACCTGCTCCCTGTTGGATGGTTCATGCACGTTACACTTTTCCTATTGTTTGATGCCCAAACTTTTTGATCTAGAGCCTAAGGCTGTGGATTCTCCTCTTTTTCCTGTCTCAAATTCAGGAATTGCAATTCTGAGCCTGACGCCCCTTTGGATTTAGCCTCAAGGTAGAGCTGAGAACAGATTTATAGCAGGGAGCACATCCTGCTTTCCCCGCCCTACCCAGAGCAGCTGTGCAGCTGGTTGGGCTCTCTGTTTTCTGAGAAATATTGAGCTATAGGTCATCTTCAATCATTCATGACAAATGGATATAATAGTGGGGGGAAAAAAAAAGGAATTATGAAGAAATGTACAGTGGGGTATCAGAAGTTAGCCTTTGGGAGCATATGGGGTTTTGAAGGCAGGAATGTCTGCTCCTTCTCCCAGTTCATGTCCTGATTAAAGAGAACGTGCGTATGTCCGTCTGAAAGTCAGCATTTACTACCTCCGTTGAACATTTTCTCCCTTTTGCAAAGCTCTGTTAATTTCCGAGTACGTTGTAAGTAAATTCTCAGTTGAGTCATTAATTCTTTCAACACATTTGAAAGAACTTGATTTAACTAATGTGATCATAAATTCAAGCACTTGGAATATCAGTACTTGAGCCTAGATACTTTTATTATTAATATTAAATACCACGGGTAGTTCTTGCAAACTTTTCTTTCACTTTTAAAACTGGCAGTCTGTCAAAATTTTATATAAGGTTGGGACCTATAGTATTCTTGCTGCTATAAATATGTTAATATCATAAGCCAAACATTTCCCCCCTTATTGTTAGTGTATTTCCTTTGCTTAGTCTCTGCGAATGTGCCGAGGGAGCACATGAAAATTGTTGGAGTCTCAGCTTCCTTTCATTCCCCTTGTCAGCACAGAAGATGTAGATGAGGCCATTTTGGAGGAGGTGGGCCTTCTCCAGCCTCTGCAGATGGCACATCCTCTCCAAGCTGGCTCAGCACTTTGGAGGAGAGGGACCCCGCTGCCATCCCCTCTGAATAGAGCGCCCATGCCAGCACTCTGACCAGCATCACCCTGTGTAGTAGGCACAAAGGGCAAAGGAATATCCAGGAGACTTCTCCCCTGAAGCCTTAAGACTCAAACAATGTCTCCATTTGCTGTGTCAGCTGCTGACCTCAAGGACTTTGTGCTATTAAATTTGTGCTCTGCGTCCTGAGAGGTGAGGAATAGATAAATGCAGGTGCCTTTTGCATTGTCCCTGTTCTGCCTGAGGCTACGGTGGTCTGGACTGGAAAGCACTCCCGCAGGTTATTGCAGCGCGTGAATCTCACCTACGTTGTCTGTGGACTGCTTCGAAACCCAGAATCTACCAGTGGCAGTGAACAGAGACCCAGGAGCATCGTCATTTTCAGTACCAACCCTGGGCTGCGGTGTGACCGGGCTGCGTTTCCCAGAGCTATCCTGCCTGCCCCTTGATAGCCTTGGGGTGACATGTGGCAGAACAGGACACCACAAACTGCATGTATGGGCCCAATGCCAATGGGTTTGCACATCCTGCAATTTGGGAGATTATTGACATTATTGACATTACTTGTCAGGTTTAGTGGGGGGCCCAGGGTTGAGCAGGTGGGGACACTGAGTGACCTTTGCTTGAAGAATGAGTCTTGCAGATCAAACTTAAACTGTGAGAAAGAGCCATGGCACGGCTGTTGTTTGGGCACCATGCAAGACTATAGCTTGAATGCCATTCGGATGTGTACCTGCAGCCTTAAAACACACTTGCAATGGAGAGCCTTGAGTAGTTGTAGCCATCTACCCTGTCTTTCCAGAGCACCTAATGCTCTGCAAGCAGCTGGTCAACACTTTATTTCATGGGTCTGGTTGCACATTGGAAGAAATTGTTTTCTGCCAGTATTTAAGATGAGATTGCTGTACAAGGCTGCTCAGTGATGTCTCTGTGGCATGTGAAAGTTTCCTTTTAGAAATGTCTCAGGACCTAAAGCATCATGCTTTTGTAAACTATTTAGTATGAGTCCTGGACAGAAAGTAGTAGGAAAGCCATTCAAAACTTTTATTTTTATTCTCTGTCAGTAATTAATTGCACATATCAGTGCCTACACTTGTCCTTTCAAGTATCAGAAGAAAGATTAAGAGAAAGGTTCAATAAATCAAACATGGAAGTGTTGCCACCAAGTGGTACAAGCTGTGTTAGGCAATGGCTTATAATTTATAGATCACAGCGATGTATCTGAGACGCCCTGATGTATTTATAAAAAGATTCGGTTTTGTTTTGTTTAGCTATCTTTTTCTTTTTGTGATGCATTTTACTTCCTGTGGTGTTAAACGATCATACTAGCACCCATCTCCATGCAGTCATGGGGTGTATTACATGCCTTTTTTTTAGCTTCTTCTGGAGCTGCAGGCAGCAGAGAGGCAAACATGAAGGGTCTTCTGGGTGTATGGGACAGTTCAGGCTGTCTTTGACACAGTTCCGTGACTTGTTGGGATGTAGCATATCCCTCTCTCCGCAACCTCACATGTGAGCGGAGAGAGTGGCGAGCCCCCCAGACCCTACGGACTGGCTGAGGAATGTCCCAGCCTGCCCCTGTCATTTCCAGCGCAGCCGCTCCTGAGTGACTTTGACACTTTTGAAATCATCTGCAAATTTATATGGGTTTTAATGGCACTTACATGTGTGCTGAGGTGTTTTGTTTTTCAGCCAAAGTACTAAGTACGCTGTACTTTAGCCACGTGTTTTTCTTTCCTGTGCAGGAGCTGAATAATGCCCTTTGCTTCCCGGTTGTTTAGAAAGCCTAGATTTAAAAAAAAAAAAAAAAGAGAATTTTTGTGGAGACAAGACTGAGGCGCTTCTTTATTATTTATGTTGTGAGGCACACAACATTATTCTTGAGAGGTGCCTCTCCCACGGGGACAGGGCTCCCCAGAGTCACGCGGGGCACGAGGCAGCAGCAGGCAAAGTGACGGATATAGAGGCTTGGGCACACGCGCGCGCGCCCGCACACACACACGCACACACACGCACGCAGATCCCACCTCTGGGCGTGCACGTTTAAATCCCAGCACGTGCCGGGGGTGCGAAGGGTCTGCAGGTCTCATGCCCCTCTGCCTGCCATGGAGAGTGGCTGCCGGCACCAGCGAAACCACCAGCTGAATGGGCCTTGCCCTTTGGTGGGTGCAAAGGTGCGGGTGCTGCGGGAGCCCGGAGAACTGAAAGTCACGGTGGGACCTCAGGTAGCGGTGGCAGCGCAGTGGTGGGTTGGCCGCATGGGTAAGTTGAACACCTGGAATAGGAGGGCAACAGGAAAGATTTAGGTCAGAAAGACGCTTTCTCAAAGCTGACATCTTTTCTCAGGAGGCATCGATTCTTAGCTTTCTTTCAACAACCTCTCCCTTTCTCTCTGTTTTTGGGTAATTGCTTTTTGTTTCTTAGAGTGAAAGCCTGAAGTACTGCTCATTTTTTTTTCTTTTTTTTTTTTTTTTTTTTTTTAACATCGTCAGTGTTGCCACCATTATCTTCAGACCAAGCAAATGATGGCAAAAGGCAGAAGCAGTCACCAACCCCCTTTTATCCCAGGTTTAGTCTCTGTTAACTACAAATCACAGTAGAGGAGTTTTAAATTAATGCAGCTGATCTCCTGAAAGGAACCACTAGAAGGGAATTGGCAAATGTGTGTGTTAGTGAAACCTGACGGGAGAAAAGGTCTCCAAAAATCTTGCCACATAACTTCCAAAGCTCTTACAAGTGTGAGTGTGAATACATTTCAATTTTATTTTTTCACATTATAAAGAGAAAGAAAATAAATGTAAAGGGGGATATTAACCTGAGTAACACCTAGCATTGTTACCCAAGGGGAAGAGGTTATAATTAGGATATCAGATCTATTTAAAATATGTCTTGCCAGGAGCAGGGGAACTTGCCTGAAATGGCTTATATTCTACTCTATTATACAGAGTAACTTGAACATTTACGAATAGCTAATTCTTTTCCAATACGATGACTGCTCTTTAGCCATTACATTTGCATGTGATTCTTCCACTTCTTATTTTTACTAGTACTCCTTTAAAGAATAATTAACACAGATAAATCAAGCAGACAATTTGATATAATAAATTCAGTAGCAGATGAAGTAATTATTTTGGAAATTGTTATAGCAAAATTAGGTTTTCTTTATTTTTCCGGTGAGGTTTTGCAGGTGGAAGAGGCCAAATCTTTATGACACAGTTGTTTGTATATCTGCTGTATATCTGTTGCACCTACATTTATAAGCAGAATATATACTTTTTTTCTTCTCTATTAAATTCTTTCTCTTACTGAAGAGATTGAAACATAAATAGAAAATGTCATAAAACCATGTTAAAATTAAACACAGAGTCACCTGACAACTTTCTATGACTTCAACTAAAACTCTGTCCATCGACAAAGAACAGATTTAAGCAAGGTATTTGACAACTATTTAGAACTATCTTCTTATTTTTATTGAAACTTTACAAGGGCCAGGAAGCTTTCTATTTGTTTCTACTTTTGCTTATGGACTTAACAGTGCCTGCACTGAAGGTGTTAGATCTCTAGTGAATACTGTGCTATATCTCTTTGACAAAACCAGAAACAAAACAAAGACAACCTCCAAAATCTCAAGTATGTTTGGTTAAGCAGAGTGTGTACGTTTTGGTGAGCAAAATGGCAGACCAAATATTATAGGGCTATAGGGGGGTGAGAATAAATTTGGAGGCAACTGACACAAATTAAAATGACCGTGGGCAATAGGCAACCCACTAGCAGCAAAGACAAGTCCTGGTTATTTCCGAGGCGGTAGGTGACAGATGTGGCAGGCAGCGTGCCACGTGCCAGGATCGTCATCTTCAGAGACACATCCCGTTCCTGCTGGACTCTGGAAGGAGATGCACGCCATCCACTGGGGACGAGGGGGTGGAGGATTGGCTTTGCCACTGCTGACTTGCATGGTGACTGAATTAAGTAAATAGTCTTCCAGGCTAACTTCTCCAGGTGTCTGGAGATCAACACCTCCAGAGCACAACCCACGTCTTGCCTGGCTTGAATCACCTCCGGCAGCGCCAGCTGCTCCCACCCGTGAGGCTGTGCAGGCACGCAACGAGAGTGCCCACCTAGACCAGACAGACCAGCCCCGCGCTAACGCACAGCCCCAAGCCCTGTGCTATCACTGTCTGCGGTTTGCTTGTCTTACAGAACTGCAAGTAAGGATTAAACCTTGGTAATGACGTCTGAGGAGCAGCAAAGAGAAACAGTTTCTGGCGCTGAACCTTTCACTTTATTTATTTGTTTGTTTTGCAGCCATTTTTGAAGGAGGGGGAAAAACTATCATGAGGCATTAAAGGTGAAATACCTAAACTCCCCTCTTTTTTGGTATGTTAGAAAAGGCTTAAGCATTTAAATAATTAGGCTATATGGCTAATCAACTGTCAGCTCTGAACTTTAAAATTAGTTAAAAATATATTAAAGGCCTATAAAATAATTGTCATACTAGAATTACAGGGCATGAATATCAGCTCAAAGAGACGTTTCTGCACGCTACTCATGCACACTCAGTGAACACGTGTGCATTGTAGAGCCCCCTTTCCACACACCCAATTTCACCACTGTGGCACCTTCCCCTGCCACGTCCCTGGGACAGCACACAGCGGGAAAGGATGCGGGCACACAGCACTGCTGCTGGTTTTCAAAGATATCTCAAGCACTTGTATTTGGAGGAAGAAATGGCTGACATTCATAAGTTCCTGAACTTTCTGTTTTTTTCTTGCCCCATATTAATTGCTTTAGGAAATGTCCCAGCTTGAAGTCCCCTACCCAGAAATCTCTTTTTCTTACTTTCTCTGCTCTCTAAGTCGTGATCTAAGAAACATTTTCAGGGTTTGCTACTAATTAGCTGTGGTAGTGGCCTGGTTAATGGTGTCACAGGGCTGCTTCTCCAGCAATAGCTACTGGCATGAGATGACCTTGCAATTTTGCAGATGCAACATTTCCTCGTTTCATGCAGAAAAACCCCAGGAAAAAGAAGAGCCCTTGCAAAGAACAAATATAACTGCAATGCGCTGTAGCCTTTAGGTACAGAGCCGCAAAAACCTTCCTAAACCACATGTAACACGGCACTAGACCCCAAGGCCTTTCTGCTCGCAATTTGTCATTGCCACCATTGCTATCTTTTGCCCTTCCCATGCACCTCCCCGTACACCTCCTTGCTTGCCCACGCCCATGTGGCGCGGGGCTACCAGGTGCCTGGAAAGGCTAGGGCTCTCATTTAAGCACATTTCAGCGGCTCATCACAGGAAGAAGGGGCCTTGTAATGGACTCCAGGCATATCCACTGCAGTGGGGTCAAGTTTTGAAACCCTTGCGCTGTGGCACGAGGACTCGTCGGAGGAGCGCTATTGATTTCAGTGGGATTGCTCCTGGGAATAACTGCTCTGTGAGGAACAGAGGCATTTTGTCCTCCTCCAGGACAACATGGGTCAAGTCTTTTTCTCACCAAAAAGGAAAGTCTGGATGCAGACACACTTTGGTGCAATCAGGGAGCAGGGGATGGAGGTGCTAGGGCATGACCGGGTGGCACTTTTTCCTCCCTTGCCCCATCCCCAAAGAACCTCACAGTTACACAAAATCTCACTGGCTTCAACCAGGCGCTCTGGCGGAGGAGGTGGTGGAAGAATGGTGGTCATGTAATGAAGATGTTGTTTCTCCCCACTCTCTGCCCAGCCTCCAGCGCAGTGGGGGGCCGGGTGCCTGGCACCTCGTATGGTTCACATATATAACCTTTTGTTTCATCTCTGAGGGCCATTGATGGGTTTTAACCAGGACATGGCACTCGCCTGTACACAGGGACACAACACACGTGCCAGCCCAACAAGGGATGCGACGGGAGACCGGGTCTATGCATCACATGGGGAGAAAAGGACTACTGTATGGAGATAAATTAGATATAGGTAAAATGATTAAATGTAGATTACATGTAGACAAATTAGTAAATAAATTAGACAAATGTAAATAAATTAAGAGAAATGTTTCCTCTGTTTAAAGGACAAATGCGATGCAAAGATGCTGGACTGGGCAGTGGAACGGGGCCCATTTATGTTGCCTACATATATATGACTCTCTCTGTTTTTCCTCAGAATTAATTTTGACATTACAAAGACTATAAATAGAGCATCCAAAGCAGAAAAGTACAGGAAGGAAGAGGAAACCTCTAATAAATTATATATCTTGAAAGGATCCGAGTAGGGGGAGGAAAAAAATGTACCTCCAACAACAGGAAAGTTTAAAAGAATCTTGTACTGAATATTATAAAAAAGGTTTTTACTTCTCTCAGTGTGGGAAGACACAAAGGTTTTAGTACTTTATGCTTAAGTGAGGAAAAGGTTGAGACTGCTTTTGCTGTATCATGATTAAAAAATCATGCTGTTAAAATTGTATTAAATGGGACTCCTGCATTCTTGCAGCCACAGATTTCAGAGCAATTACTTCTCATTCAGCTTGTCCAAAGGTTTGTCTGCCAAGAACCTGGCACTAAACTGAACAAAAAGTGTTATTTATCTTACTTATAACAAAATACAGCAGTCTTGTCCCAACTGCCCACTGCTGTGAGTCACGGACAAATCAGGGACGCCAGGTCCGATTTTGTGGGGAGGAACCCAGGGCATGTTTTAGATACCGAAATGATTTGGCTTGCGGTGAGTTGTTGTGGCAATCCAGATTCCCCATGCGTGATAACAGAGATGGCAAACATGCCCCAAGTGAGCAAAGTTTTTGGGCTGTCACTTGCTGGGGACTGGGGGTGTCCTGCAGAGAGCTCTGCAGCGGCCCATGCTGCCCAAATAGTCCTCCCCAGGCAGCCACTGTTGGAAATGGGACCTGTTGCTACCCGATGACTTTGCACATGGGCTGCGAGAGAAAGCTGCTTGCCCGATGGTTTTGCTGGTGGACTGTGGAGAAAGGACCTGAATTTGAATGGAAGGTGCGATAGCATGAAGATGAAATTCTGTTTTCCAGCCTCCAGCCCGGAGCTTCAAAACTCTCCTGCTTCCCTTTCTAGTAAACATGATGAAAAAAAGACATGCAATATAAATTCGCATGCACACAGAGTGAAGGATCATGCAGTTTTTACAGTCAAATTTGAAGATGAATTAGTCTTTGAGATACCGTCTGTTTAAGGATTATGTTGTTAATAACCTAAATTTGACACACATTTTTTTCCTCCTTCAGTCACTACCTGCAAAGCCTCTCTGAAAATTATCTCTCATGAAGCTGTGTCATTAATGGCTTCCTGCAAGGTTTCTTTTGGAAGTGGCAGAAAGGTAAATAAAAATTAATTAATACAGCATTTTGGGTTTGTAGGCAAAATATGCAAATATCTTACTGACAAAGCCTTAGTAGCATTAAAGGCTTTCAGATCCTATCCTCAGAGGCTCTGCTTGTGGAATCAGAAGCCTTTAGGCAACCTTTAACTTAGTTTACGTGTAATACATACACACATGCACACATACTCTCTCTCTCTCTCTCTCCCCCGCCCTCCCCTCCCCAATGTCCTCTTGGACCAATTCCCTTTGGTGCAGTTTTCAGCTTCACAGTTCATGAATTTTATTTTCAATCAATAAATAAACCTATTATCAAGTTTTGTATTCTCATCATGTATCATCATTTCTCATAAACCATTTCACTGTATGGGTCAGCTTCACTGAGCAAGTGCCACTCACCTTTATGTCTCAGCAGAGGGCTGTCAGGTATACAGATGGGATGTGTATGAAGATCTAAGCAGATTTCAGTTCTAACTAATAATTATGAATAAACCTGTGGAACAATTCATTATTATTATTATTATTATTATTATTATTATTATTATTATTATTATTATTATTAAACTATGTTGAGATAGTGATCAGCATTTTGGTACTCTTTGAGCCCTGGTCTGTGACATCTTCTTATGGTTTGGAGCAGAGGATTACCTTGCAGTTCCCCAGACCCACCCATATCATCAAAGAAAATGTTATTTCTGATGTATAACACCACAGCATTTAGCAGCCATTTCAGACAACTAAAGAAAAGATTCTTGCATGCTCCTTACAAGGTTGTCTATTTCCCACTGTAGCAAATTATGAAGGGAATGATTTTAAAGAGCCAGTGACCCACCATGATGAACTACTTCTAATTGCTCATGCAGATTTCTTTAGGCAGTATTAGTCTGGGCATGGTATGAAAAGGCAGGCCATCTTAGTGGTGATCAGGTCCTTGGAAAGTTACTGATTTGCGCCTTGAACTTTATCTGTCAGCCCAGACAGAGTGTTAAATGCTGGTGTCATATACAGTTATCAAATGATAGTATTACAAGGTCAACTGACAAATAATATTCCAGAATGAAGCCTCCAAATTGCCTACTTTGCTAACCTCTGTCAGTGTGTTATCTTGTACACAAATGGAAAAATGAGTCTATCAGTGACCCAAAAGGATAAAAGCAAGCACATGGTCAAGGAAGTTGGAAGTAAACGTTCCCAGTTAAGCACACTTTCATAAGCATAGGGAAATCCAGTAGTACTTTGGACTTATCCTGATAACACCTCAACTATTTAATCTTCACTACTGTCATTACTGTGGGATAGTAGATGTGATACTACTACTACAGTACTACACCACTACTGCTAATAGTAGCAGTGTCATTACTAAACAGTGCTACTAAGTAGTATCAATACACACTTCTAGTTAATTAGAAGTGACTGTTTTCTTAGATCCATTTACTTTTCACTGTCTCCAACATTTTTTCTTCTTTTGGACTTGGCCAAAATAGCAGGGGAGAAGATATTTTGAGCTAAAACAAGAATCTCTCAGAGGAGGCATTTGGGATTTCCCACTTTTAAGGGCCTTGTGTGGACTCCAGGGAGATACTTTCCCTCTGCAGCAGTGGCTCAGTAACAGAGAGTTTGAGGAAGGAAGGTTTGTGTTCATGGTCTAAGTAAGGGTCTAGAATATTGTAGCAACTTAATTTAGTTTGGAAAAAACCTCTTGTCTCTATTGGAAGATGAATTTAAGTAATGGGAATAAATGCATAGCTAGGTGACAAAGTCTGTGTCTCATTGCAGCACTGTGAAGCCGAAGTAGCGCACGTTTGAGATGATGCACACTCTAGCACCATGCCATTAAAGCAATGGAATAGTTTTTGAGCTTTGTATTCTTTTTCTTGAGTCTGGTATTCAGCTAATGGTGAAGGTAATATTTGTGAGGTTCGGGAAAATTGTTTTCATGGTGTGAGTTCCAGTCATCTGAATTTTAATATTCTAAGCAACTCGATTTTAGTTTAGACGGCCCCAAGTGTCTTTAGAAATTCTGTGCTGTGCCCACACCCGCCCGAGTCAGTATACCCCTGACGCTGCCAGCCAGGAATAATGTATAGGAGGGAGAGCGTGCAGAGCGTGACGGCTGACAGCGAGGCAGGCCTGCGGTGGAGTCCCGTGGCCCGTGCTGCCCTGCCGCGGCTGCCGCACAGTGCTCAAGCCGTCCGGCTGGTGTGAGTCCCTGCTCGTTGTGGGGAGCCATTTCAGTTTTGATGTATGGAGATGTTCGAGCTGTGAACTAAAGAAGCAGAGAAGGCAGATGCATCCTGCAGACACTTAATGCTGAAGTTAAAGGATTATCTCCTATCTCAAATGTCGGTTCCCACCCGCTCCTCCCATGGATGCTTTCTCTGAAGTGCACTGCTGATTCCTGTAAGTACAACTCACCTGCGGCAGGAGAACATGGAGCCAACACAATAATGAAAAGACACTTTCGATCCCTCAAAAAACTTCACTGTTTGCTCACAAAAATATGCTGGAAATCATAGGCAGAAACTTATAATCAGGACAAGTAATTTTGCTGCTACTGTTATTTCACATGTTTTGTTCACTTTTTATTGTTCTTAGTTTGTCTAATCCTTAACTCCACAAATCGCGCACTTATAGAGCAGATTTCTTACTAGTGTCAGCAAGGTCACTGTTTCAATGGGGTCTTACGGTCAGAAGGGAAGGTCACCATCATCTGATCTGTCACCCATGATCAGATGTGTTCAGAAAAGTGTCTATACAATTTCTGCTTGAAGGGTACGGTATATAACTTGCTGTCTGATCGAACTTTCTAGGGTGTATGCCTATCCAATAGCTGATTCCTTAAAGATGTTTGGTCACTTAGTTTGTATGTATAACTGTATATGATGCACTTGATATTAAACCATGTTTCTTTGACTGTGGGCTCTATATAGCTGTGAGGTATCTTTATGCCAATGGCAAGGCGCTACATTTTTTAGCTGCAGATACCAGCAATGTGATAACTCTAGCAACTTGGTGTTTTGCTTTTCTGCTTTTTTATTTGCCTAAGAAATACATAATAGTTTAACTTCCTCTTTAGAACTCTTTCATCATAAAGCACATGAGCAATCTTCGCTTCCAAACAGGGAAGACATGTTCCAACTATTTCTTTATATCCTTATAACCCTTATCTTTAAGTTATGCTTCTCTGTATTGACCTACTGTTTTTGCAAGTTATTTTTCTGAGCATGTCTGTACTGGCTGTTACAGGGTCAAGGACTTGAAAGCAAGCCAAACTGATTTGGGGGGCCTCTTTCCTTTGTTTCAGTGGATATCTGCCAGAATATCTAAGTCCTGCAGCAGCACTGACTGTGCTGAACTCTCCCAGAACAACATCTCTCCCACCATATACATAGACTATCGCATTTCTGATTTGAAGGCCAAAGGGAACCATACATGTGTATTTATAGGATATAAGCCATAAGTCTCCCCAGGGTGTAGATTATAAGGCTTCCTGTGTGCACCTTGCGTGTGCTATGAGGCAGGGGGCTAAAGGTTAGTTTCCCAAGGGATGTCTTTGACCTCCTCTGGATCTTGGTGTGCTTTGTGCGTACATTGTCAAAGAAGCTCAAGACAGACCATTGGGATCAATTCAAATTTTTTTTCCCCACCCAAACTAAAGAGACATCAATTATGCTTACAACATTGAGGGAGATATTTCCATTCACAGAGGTAGAAAAGCTAGCAAAATTTACCTAATTTATACCTAAACTGCTGCCAGGATTCACTGCTGAGAGTCTCTTTCCTCTCCCTGCTTGTGTAGGCTGCCTTCTTCATACCCCAGCAAGCAAGAAAGGGGACATGGTGTGCGATTCACTCAGCTGTACCTTGCAGTCCCTGAGCCCACCTCTTGCTGTTGTTAATCTCCATGGAAAAAGTTGCTTCTCTGGCACCAGTCAGTAGTGACACGTAATCAGAACAGGCACATGCTTCAGGGGAAGCAAGATCCCAAAAGTCTTAATGGGCTGTTGGGAAAATTGTTGCAGTTGATGTAACACCCGTACTCTCCAGCACCTTGGCCAAGGCGGGAGACTCTCTTGGTATCCTGTGGCTGTACTTGTACAAAAAAGCAAATGCCCGTGCTGCCTTTTGACATGCACCTTAGGCAATGCAGATACAGCTTTTCTCAGAAGCTGTGGGGCAACATTCTGTTGAAAATGAGGTTTTTGCAATGTCTTTGTGATTTTGACTTCATCATAGATGAATAAAAGCAGAGCCCAGCTCTCTCCTCATCCTCAGTGACCACATTCACGTCTGCAGTAGAAACACGGTAGGCAAATGCAGATAAAAGCTTTTGTTTTCTCTGGAGAAGTTCTGGTTGTGACCCTGGGGAGGGGTCTGGCCACTAATAAGTTATTGGCAAGCCATCAGACCTGGTACTGTTAACTTCAGTGTATCAGCGATTCCCATCTCTCATCTCCACATGAAGCAACCTTAGGTTGCATTTATATAGCAGCCCCCTTTGAGTCTGTGTCCTGATTTAATATCAATCTAATATAGATTGGTTAGAGATAGTCAGCATGGATTTACAAAAGGGAGGTCATGCTTAACAATCTCGATTCATTTCTCTGAGGAAGTGACAATGAGAGTGGACAGGGGTGAAGAAGGAGACATAATTTACTTGGACTTGAAAAGGCTCTCAATACAGTGCCACATAACAGATTAATTTATAAGGTTAGCAAGTATGGGACTGATGGTAAAATACTCGATTGGATATAAAATTGGCTTGGTAACAAGGGCCAGGGAGTGGCAGTAATGGTTATAGATCACGCTGGAGAAGTGCTATGCACCCAGGGGTGTGTGTTTGGAGACATTGTGAAGTTAAAAAGGATGGGCAAAGCCAAAAGCAAAGGTGGTGGAAAAAAGATAAAAAATGATGCCATACAGAAAACATGAAGGCTACAGCCTCATGGGAAGCAAATGATTATGTCAACATGCAATTGGAAATTTCAGGTAACGCTCAGTGAAAAAAATTATCTAGGAACTGAAGGGGGCCAAGCCGGGCCCATCAGCTGCAGGTCTTGCAGCAGAGGCGAAAGTATACAGAGCAGCAAGGAGCTTTCCTTTTAAGTGGGGAAGAGGGCAAAAATCAGAGCTTGTTCAAAGTGCCAGTGAGCAGTAAGTGGGAGGCCTGTTTTCAGAAACTGATCTTACCCTGCAAAGTCTAAGATCCCTGGGTCCTTGCTATGGGGATGAATCACAGCATTTAGGGTGTGTTTTCAGCTTGAAGTAAATCTTTGGAGAATCCTAGTTCTTTCCACTTGTTATAATCTAAGGAGACTGGACTTTTTGAGCTGAAATCAGCTTTTGTCACTACCCTGCAGGATGCTATCTTACATGCTGCAATAAAGCAGAGAACTGGCTAGAAGAAAGAAATGAAATTTTAACTGAGGTACAGGAGAGACTGCAAAGCATGCCAAGAGGCCTCAGAGATTCACAGTACTGAACAGAAATTGGAAACTGGTTTCAGTGACTACTCACCTCCTTACAATGTGCTGAACTTTCCCATCTCTTGGATGATATTCAAAGAGGGTCTGGGAGAGCTGTACTGGTAATATTGGTGCTGCTGTCAGGTAGCAGTGCTGGTAGTTCAGAAAATACAAGCTTTGATGTCCAGCAGAGTTTCCACCTCAGAGTCCTTTGCTTTCATATTGAAGACCCAGGCAGCCAAGGCCACTCTCACAGAGCATGCGTGAGAAGGCAAAGCCTTCCTAGTCCTACCTGTGCCTCTGCCTCACTCCCCACCCGTTTTAAAGGCAGGAATCTCTGGAAGGATCAGACCCTGCAGTTTGGGAAGACTGGGAAAGACTTTTTAATTAAACAAAAAAGAGCTGCTCTCTTAGCGTGTGAGTGGTGCTGTACAGGATTAGAAAGGAAACTTGATGCCCTGTACCAATTAGCCCGACTTGTTTGTCTGCAGTCCGTGCTATAGGCTCTGCTTTGTTATTTACTTATGAGTATTGGCTCAAAACTTTGGTCCTGTTCCTGAAGCCATTAAAGTCATTAGTCAAGCTCTCATTGATTTGAGCAGGACCAAGACTTGACCCCTTGTGGCTATTCAGAGGACACAGATAAACTTTTAAATCAATCAAGGGTGTAGACTCATTCTGCTGGGGTCATACGGTTAATACATCCTGTTCCTGTCATTTCCGCTATAAATCTGTGAAAGCTTTTAAAGCAAGAGGAAAACCTGATTCCCTTCCTTTTGCAAGAAAATATTACATTTGCTTTTATTACAAACAAGACAGGGTCCTTTTTCTCAGGAAAACTTGTAATGGGAAAGGTAATCTCAATACTTTCCAAGTCTCTAGAGTCAGTGAAAGGTAATTTGAGACAAAGTACTGGGCAATAAAGTCTCCTACCTGCAAAGCAATGCAAACCTTCTCCCACTGACTTCCCATAAGCCTTTATTGGGTCCTGATGATCTTTTTGCCTGGGCATTAAGTCAGTACTCATTGTACTGTTGGTGTCTATTAAAAGATCCCTTATTTTCTGCATTACATCTAGTCTACACAACTCCTACAAGATGGGAAAGATTTTTAACTTCCTACAAATGTAATCAAACTCATAATTATTGTCTTCATTTGCATGGCTTTGGACCTGAGTCACTAAGCTCTCTGGTTTTACTTCTAGTGTGGGATACTTCTAGAAATGTGGTTATTTATATGAAAGAAAGCTGAACTACTCTGGGCTTTTGTTTTGCCAAAAGGCCCACCTCATGGTGATTATGGAAGTAAAAGCTGTTCTTCCACTCTCTCCTGCTGAATTTAGGATTCTGAACAAAACTGTGGTGGAGAATACCCATCTTGATTTGGGCCAATTAAAAGCAGAACTCTGCATCCTTGGCTTATCTCGAGTCCTGTTGCTTTCAGAAAGATCCTGTTTGATTTGGTGGAAGAAAGTGTTGATGTGATTGGGTATGTTTTATGAAAACAGCTTCCTGTACTCACTGCTTCTGATGAAAAGATGAAGGAATAGGTGGAAGAGGGGAAGAAAGGACCTTTATTATGCATATATACATAGGTACTACCCTGCCCAGTCTGAAAGCCCAACTGGCTTTCAGAGGTAGCAGATCTGTATGTCTGTGTGCATGCATGTGCATGTTTTATAAATGGTTTGATCTTACCTGAGCATCTGTGGCTCTGGTGACATCCCATTTGTTCACATTTCTGTAGGCTCCTCAGTAAACTCGCTGGATAGATGACAGTTCATTAAATTAGTTGACAATGCACATCCAGCCTTTCCACCCTCCCACCCCAGCCCTAAAATGAAAATAAAGAAATTACAATGGCAAGAAGGAAAAATACTATGCAAATAGTTCTGAAAGCACTGACACATTTAAACTAATGCAGCTCCTAGAATCAGAACAATAAATGTGCTGTCAGGGGCATCACAGTTACTCCACTGACATGACCACCTTGCAATAGGACCAGTGCAAGCTGTCAC
Organism: Aquila chrysaetos chrysaetos; assembly: GCF_900496995.4. Taxonomy (NCBI): domain Eukaryota; kingdom Metazoa; phylum Chordata; class Aves; order Accipitriformes; family Accipitridae; genus Aquila; species Aquila chrysaetos. The sequence continues at coordinate 30,028,917 of NC_044005.1, forward strand.
AGCTGGTTATCTAAGTAGTCCTGAAACATTTTTCTATCACTGTAACTTTTCAGAGTCATGACACTTTGAAAGAGCCCTTTTCCCCTTGCAACCCTTCAGGTGGCTTTTAGATACCTACGTATATCACCTTGCAAAACAAGTGGCTCAGAAACAGACTTTCCAGAGATGGCAGTTACTGCTATCAGTTGTTTTAGGAAATGTTCTTTGATGAAATGACTTGACAAAGTTTGCCCAACTTCCTGCATGGCAAACAGTTTTTCTTCAAATATTATAAAAATAGCAACCAGGCCAACTCCAAAGAACCCTTTTCAAAGGATTCAACCCTTTCAAGCAGTTGTTTTTGTTTCTTAAAGTTGCTACAAATAATAATTTACCAAATCCATTCCCCAAAGCTAAACTAATGAAACAGCACCACTATAAAAAAACCCCATGAAACAGCCTTTCCATCGTTTTCTTTAATGCACAAACTTTCTCATTCAACTGGGAGTCTTAGAGCAGTCTATTCATCTTGACCATCGACTCTGTGCTCTGATGCAATGTATAGGCAGTATGGTTGAGACTTAAAAAGCCTTTACAACAACTCAGAAATGCCCCCCTCAAGCCCCTTCTTGGAATTAGTGGCTTTAGTTAATATTGGTTAATACTTATTTGGAACAGGCATGTTATTCTTCCATTAGGCTTTATTCTGGTCATTCTTCCAATTTCCATTTAAACTGTTTTCCTCTCGGTTGGCAGCCGTACCCTTAGCTACCTCATAAACAAGATGCATTGCCAACTGGAACATGCGAGCAGAGCAGACAGCAGCACCACTAACCTCTGCTCCTTTCTACCCCCTGTAAGCTGGAGACATATCAAACTTAATGCTTGGAGCCTGGGAAGTGGGAATCCTGAACTGCTCGGAAACTCAAAGAGCCAGACTTTAGGCTATGAAGCTACTGGGCTGGCTCACTGAGCTATAGCTGTGCGTACATTTTTTGTGGGTTTTTTTTGTTGTTGTTTTATCAGCCCAGCAAGCGACATTCACGTGCTCTTCAGCTGAGTTCATCTTTTGCTGTAAAGAGATGTGCTGAGAACTGTGCAACTGATTAGACAGTTTTACTTAGCATTAATAAGGCAACCAAAATCTGATACAGAATGACTAGCCCAGTAGTTTTAATTTCTAAGTAAGTGGACATACAGAGGAGAAAAGATTTGGGCACTCAAAATTGCTTACAGCTTTTGGCAGCACTATCTTGACTTTACATGCCCCAAATTTGCGTTCTTAGAGATTGCATACTCAGCAATAACAAAAGAAAGTATGGAATCTGGAAATCTTTGTCACAGGCTGGGGAGGTACTGTAAAGAAAGCCAATGAGTGAAGGAGAAACGCAGAGACCGTGTGAGCCGTGGGTGAGACGGGTCCCGCTCCCCTCCCCTGCCACGAGCCAGCCCCTCCTCGCACGTGCCGCAGCCACCGCCAGAGTCAGCCCGCAGCGATGGGCACCTGGGGCGGCATCTGCCGTAGCATAGCTTCTCCTTGCTTTTCACAGCAGAGACCAAACACGCTCGCTCTGGGCCTTTTTTCAGAATTTATGCAGGTGTAATCGCCAATGGCTGTTCCCTTTTTAGGGTCAACCACAGTGTGTGGATGTCTGCATAATCAAAACTGTATTTGACTTTTTTTTTCCCTTCAGTTGTGAGGTCAAGGCTTTTTGCCTTGTCTTTTCTACACTGGTAAATGTTTCTGTCCTCAGTCTGTAAAGGCAGAAAGTCTAGCCACACGACACCAACAACTTACATGTTGCCAGTCTGGGGAAAGAAAGTACACGTTTAAAAGAATCAGCAGCCTAGGTAGGATATAATGTGACTGAAGAGTTTCATAGTAACATTGTAGAGTACAAAAATGAAAATATAAAGTGCATTTTAAATGATTAATGTACAAAAGCTGACTTCTTCCAGTGTGCATTAATCAAGAAAAAATGCACACTTTCTATAGTGGTTAATGTTGCAGGTCCATTATTCAGCTTTGATAATGTGCATAAAAATGCTCAATATGACAATGAGTTGGGGTAGCTGAGAATTTAGGATGGTGGCAAGTTTGTTGTAGTATTTGGATTAGCATTCTTAACCTACATCTTGGCAGCTTCTTTTCTTCATTTCGCAAGTGTTAATAAAATCTAGCTTTATCCTCTTTGATTTTTGGTTATTTTTTTCTTGGTTTTTTTTTTTTTTTTTTTTTTTTTTTTTAAACAAAACAATTAAAAAATACCTGCTCAAACAAATACTACCAGCATTCATTAGTCAGGATGGTTATATGTAAAAGAAATGATGCCAGATAGTAACAAATCCAAGAGAAGTTTATTATGAAAATGGCACCTGCGGGATGAAAAAAAATTAAGTTACATAAAGACAACCATGTATGACATGTATGAGAATCTACAAAAGTATAAAAAGAACCCTGTTGTAAATGAAGTATGTACATTTCTGATTTGCAGCATTATCAATGATCAATGAAAAAAATGTTTCAAATAAGCCAGGCACTCAAGAAGTTAGATTCGGTTAGCTTAACACAAAATAAATGTACCATAGCTGTCACTTTTTAACATTTTAATTTTTTTTATATTGTAGAGTTGGTAACACTGCTAAGATTTATACGAACAGAATCCCTTTCCCCATTATTCAGCTACTTGGCACCAGTCTCCTCATAAAAGATTTCATATATTTGTACAAGAAATAGTTAAAAACACAGACACAGTCTTCACAGGTAATGAAGTTTTTTTTTCATTTTGTAATTTTAAACACTATGGATTTAGACAGCAGCTGTGATTATCTGTTAGTTTAAATCACCAGAAATCATTTTGACACAACACAGAAACATTTATAAAAAAAAAACCAAAACAACAACAGCTGTCTAGCTGTTCTTTGTAGCTGATAGGTGCACTCCTTTGATTGTTCCAAAGCTAGAGCAGAGCTTCCAAAATTAAACTTTGAATTTCCCAGTCAGCTTTCTCGCCTTTTTTAGACCTACTTAAATCCTTCCAATGGAACCTTTAAAAACAAGCTCATTAATTAATTTTGTGGCATCCAATTCCTTTTTTGCTATTACTCCACTGTGGCTTGGACCTACTTCTCAAATTCAAAGCTACCTCAGGAATTGACTCAATGCAGTGAGTGATCAAAAATTCAAAGGACAGCTGAGTTAATATATTAGCATTGCACACATAAGCAAATATATATGACAATTCTAAGCTCAGTTTCCTTTTTAAACAATGCTGGTCAACCTTTGAGAGCATTTCCTATCTCACTGTAATTGCTCTACGTATTACTCCGCCAGCCTACCTGGGAGAAAACCAAAGAAATGCACCCTCTGCTTACAGTTCGAGCACAAGGGACTCTGGGAATGTTAACAACTGAGGCTATATGGCGTCAATTTGCTTAATATCTCTGAGCATTACTCTGTAGTGCATTGTGGGGTACACTGGAAGAGTAAGTCATACCCAGAATTCCTCTGTGGGAAAAATGGCTCCATTAACCTTGAGCTAGTTAAGAGTCTTTTATCTCTGAGAGTGAAGAAGAGAGAACGAGAGAGCGAGAGAAAGAGAGAGGGGAAAAGTGTGGAGGGGAGCGGAGAGAGGAAGGGGGAGAGAGAGGTTTGAGAATACACAACAGCAAAGCAACAGCAGAAATTAAAAGGTATACAGACAGTGGAAGCAGCATAAGGTGACATTACAGAGGAAGGCCACCACACAAAAATCACTAACCCCCAAGAATCACTGGTTCACTAGGACTGCAGGAATGGGACTTTACCACTCCGGACTAGAGATAAAGCACAGAGAAGACAAAGGACAAAACAACTACATTAGCTTAGTATATACTGCATATAGTAACACACATTGAAACTGCAATGGGACTGACAGCCAAGGACACTTACACATTGTACACATTACAGTTCTCACATCTGTTATTAGATGCCTTAACAAACAGCTGCCAAAGATGGAGTGGAAGAAGAATTTATATTTGACAGTCATTTGGAGTGTTTGACACTACACTGTGATTTCTGGCAACAAAGACAAAATAGGAGATTTCTTTTCTTTTACTTAATGTGCAGTTTTCAGTTGTAGTTATCTATTTCAAGCTTATTAACCCATTCTTTAGTTTTAAAACATATTGGTTTCAACACTAGAAATAAGGAAAAAACAACAAAAAATATCCAAATCAAAGAAAAAAAAGAAATTTACAACCTTCCCTCTATAATATTAAATGAAAAACAAACAAAACATGTTAAATAGTTCTTCTGTTTTTTTTTTTTTACTCTGAAGTGTTATTTGATGTTGTAAAATTAGCCTCAGTTACACTGAGAAAAAAATAAAGCAAAACAATATGCACCTAAGAAACTGCTCCTCGCGTCAATTAAATTGAGTTTTTTGTTTTTAAGCACTTTTTGAAAAAGGCTTCCTGACCCATTTAAATTTGATGTGAGGCTATGCTTGTTAGTTTGGAGGTAAAAAATTTTAAGTCCTGCAGCAAATGTTAATGAGGGCTTTTGTCTTAACTAACCAAGGAGACTGCAGCACCCGACTATAAACCGGTACGGAACACATTCTTTCCAAAAAACCCAGCCCACAAGCTGCATATTGTATGAAGACATTACAGATTAATAAATGATAGCACCATGGTTTTAGAAATTAAGTTAAAGTTTCAGTAATTAACATTTAGTCCAACTTTTTAACATTCTAGTCACAGGCCAGAAATTAACTTTTTAAGAACCCAAATTATTTTATGTGCAAGTAAGAAAATCTTAACCATAAAAAGAGAATTAAACTCTGCATAAAATTCTAAAATACTATCCCCTATTTTTAAAGGAATTAGGAACAAAACCCCCTTTTCATTTGACTTAGTCAAACAGGGCACATTGTTTATGCTTGTCTCTTTTAATCTTGATCATATCAAGATCATTTTGAAGTAAAACCAATGGTTGTCACTTTAAAATCTCTTTACCACAACACTGAGTATTCTATGGCAGAGGCATACACATATTAAAGGCATCTTAATAAAGATGCAAAGGAAAAAACACACATCTTAGAAGAAGACAAAATGGCAGGCAACTGGTACTTTGACTCTCTGAAGGCAAAAATAAAAAAATATCTTTACATTAAAGAATAAGTCAAGTTAAAGAGAAAGGGAATGAAATGGGGACCATCATATTGAGAGAATAAGCTGACCTGCTCAAATTCAAAGTGCTAGAATTAAAGGTCTAAATTAAAACATAGTCTATGCCTCAGAGTATAACACTGAACACAGTATGTGGTCATATTTCAATCCTCTTTCCGTTCCAGAGTCTGTGTAGTGTGAATGCCATTGCTGTACACAGGAAATGGAAGAGTGGAAAAAAGTCCTTCGGCAGTTGTGAACACATTCCCTGCAGGCATTTGGGTCAGACTGGCCCCGCTCACAGCACTTCCAAACGGTCCCGACATATTGAGTCGGTGAACGTGGTGGTAGAGCATTTCCATCGGTGTTTTAGGATCCAGCCCAAAGCTGGGGCTGTTAACATCAACAAAGTTAACAGCATGGGTGTTGGGGAGGAGGTTGCCCTGCATGGCTAAAGTAACTTCAGCTGGAGCATAGCGAATAGTGCCAGTGGTGTAGACCCTCTGAGCAGCAGTGCTGGTCGCAGCAAGGGTTCCTGTTACCCTGTGAACCAAAGGAAGCACCACATTGCCTGCTTGTAACCTCTGAAGGGCTTCCAGATCCCCAGTGTACAACAAAGAGTTGGAAGTTGTGGGACCTCCTGGATGTTTGTCCCGTGGAGATGCTGAAAGTGGGGGTGACAAAGGGTCAGAGGACACAGGAGCCAAGGCCGAGTTGGATGAGGTGCTGAACTGAGTTTTACGGCTGGCAGTATTTTCAGTCCCCGGCGGGGTGAGAACGGAGTCTGGAATGGAGACATGTAAACTACTGCTGGCTTGGGGGGAAGGGAAGTGCTCGGAGCTGGGGGGCTTGGTCATACTGTAGGGTGATTCATTCCTTGAGATTTCCCTGTTGGGTGGGTAATTCCAAATACTGCTATCATTATCAAAATTGATAGGTTCTGAGATTTCTGTTTTAATTTTGAGCACTGAGGCACTGTTTGGTGACGAGAGCAGCTGGGGCTGGTCCACCAAAGATGAGTCAAGTCCATTTGGACTTGAGGTGCTTGACAGCCTTCTCCGGATCATGCTGCCTCCCTTTTGCTTTTTTCTCCTCTTCTTCCTCTTTTGATGTTTGCTGGAAGACTGGGCATTTACTTCCCCTGCACTGTCTGAGTCCTTGGCACTGTCCGAGGTCAGTGATTCACAGTTCTGCAACCGCAAGTCTGACTCACTCTCAACATAGCGCTCCACCTTGATCTGCATAGAGCCAAGAGTGCCAAAACTGTCCTCAGGGGCCTTTTGATTCTCGAAGTCAGAGTTTTCAAAGCTGTCATCACTGTCCCTGCTGTCCTGGTTGCTGGAACTGTTCCCATCATCATTACAGTTCATTTCATTATCCGACTGATTTCCTGACTTTTTCCTGTCGGATTCAGGGTCTTCACTGTTTTCTGACTGGTTTCCTTTCTCATCTGACTTTGAGTTCTCATTGTCCTCTGGAGCAAAAGGAAAGTGAAACAAACCATTAGCAACAGGAACATAATATTGTAACCCAAGTCCAGATTTCCACCTACCAATGACGTTTGATTGCAGTAAACTTTTTGGCAAAAGGCTTTCTCTTCTGTAGAGCCACAATTTTTCGCAACATTGTGTTGGGAGAGTTTTGATCACCATGAATCTCTCTGTGTTAAGGCACTAAAAGCCTACGCTACATGGCCTGCACCTTCATTGAGGGGGGCCTTTTCATCTGGTCGCTGGACAAGAATCATTTTGACAACTGTGAGCACAACAGCTGTGTCATCCAAAGTGAAGTCAGTGAACAATCCCATTTTGACCGTTATGTTCTGGTGACTGTTCTTTCACATCCATGTTCTCCTACAGTGGGCAGGCATCCAGGTGTAGCACTATTTACTAATGAAGACTCCAGTCCTCTCATCTCACCATTGCCACTTTCAAAATGGCATAGTGTCTCTGACTTCAGTGGAATTACTGCTGATCTCCTCCCGTGTGAGAGGAGAAGCAGGCCATACGTGTATAAATCTGAATGAATAAACCAGTTAAAACAATTTTGTTACATTGCTAGACTGTCTTCTCATATTCCCCTGAAGGGCAAGAAATAATAATAAAAAAAAACACCCAGAAGAAAATTCAGGCAGCGAATTAAATTCTTGATTGATCCAAATCATCTAAGGGCCATTGAAAATAGCCCAGCTACAGCACTGAGAAACTGTCACTCTTCTTGCCTGAATTAATTTAGTTGTGTTTTAGATTTTTACCTAATTCTAATACGGATGAAATAAACACTCTAGCCCACTGGACTCAGACAGCCAAAGCAGCTTTGAGACTGAATACGCTCCATTATCACACTATGTTTGAAAGGATCATGAAAGGCTTCAGGAGACCTCGTCTTTTACAGACCAGCCAGAAATCTTTTGTTGGGAAACAAAAGATGTTTTTTCACTCATCAGAGCCAAGTACTACCCTTTTCAGTATGCTTGTTTTAGGGGGAGGGGGGAAGGGCCAGTTTTCCTCTAAAAATTGGTTACTCCTGGAGCCATGTCAATACCAAACAGTTTCCCAGAAGTGCTGGAGAAGGTGGGCTTGACAGGGAAGCTGCCTGAGGATTCAGGGCAATGGGCTTCACAAGTCACTTAGTGGAACTTTTGCTTGAGTCACCAGCAGCAGAAAGACCCTCCCTTTTGAAAAATAAACCCACAGAGCAAAGTAACAGCCACAACCCCCTAATTCTCATCCAGCTTTTTGTTCCACCTAGGGCTGAATTTCTCCTACAATTTTTTTTCTTTTTTTGAAAATGCTTTCTTTGAGGGCCATGGTTTCTAGCTGGTCAGGAGTGGGCTTAGGGTGAGGTAGTCCAAAGCTGCACAAAGTTTGCCTGGAATTTTATCAGAGCTTGAACTGAACTTGTTAATTTCATCCAAGGTGCTGTTCTGATTTCAGGTCCTTTGGCATTTCTATTAATTGTTTTGTAGGAAGCAACCCCCTGCCTCTGCTGTCTTCCAAGACTCCCAGAAATCTCTTTCTGAGAGGTATACATCTGTGCACCTTTGCAGAATGCTCTCTTGTTCTGCATCAGCCTTAGGAGCCATGAATGCACATGCACTTCTCACCTGGAGAAACTTACAATGCACATGGGAAATGCAAACTGTTCTCCACATGTGTGTTATTTGGCTATTTAGGAACAAGACAGCATAAAGGAAGCACTGGGAATGGATGAAGAGATTTGCAGCAATGGTGGGCAACAAGCCTGTATGTGTGCCTAGTGTTGACTTAAACCATCAAACCAAGCTGTCAAAGGAGAACCAATAAAGTCAAAAGATGAAAGAGAACAGCCATATCATATAATGTAACATTAAGGCCTGATCCTCCCCTTGCTTTTGCTTGATTTATGTCACTGCGATCCATTTTCTCAAGTTTTTTTTTGGTTGTTATCATAGACACGAGAGAAAAATCAGATATATGTATCACATACTATAGCAGAGTAACATGCTTAGTTTTTGGGCCACAGGAAACCATGCTCCTTTCAAAGCCAGATGATCTGTACCTGTGCCTAGGTAACCACTTTTAAAACTAATGGCAAATGTGTGAACCATCTGTGCATTGGACCATCTGCAGGACTAATTTACACACTGAGTTTGACAAGTACATTTAGCTTTTAAAAAACAGCTGAAGTTCCAGACTTAAAGAGCTTAGAAACAAGTGCTTGAACCCATACTTTCTAATAAAATATAATTCTTTTAACCCAAGAAAACCCTCAAATTTTGCAATCTTCACTGCCCCCTAGCGAGACTCTTCAAAAATGTATTTACACAGGAAAAAGGGTCGTAAAGATTGACAGTAGAGATTTATCTTCAGAACGTATACCTACTCTGGAAAGACAAGAACTAGAATTATATTCAACAGTTACAACCCCAGGTCCTCTACACAAGGCACAACACCTGTTCATGAAGCTTAGCTGGGAAACCAAATATTCAGTTCAGTGCAATGTAGGCAAGGATGCATGCACAGAGTGAAGAAAAATACTGAGGAAATGGAGATACTGTGGAACTGCTGAGGTCATTAAAAGATTTTGCTAGTGTTTTTCAATTTAATTTTACAGGAAATTTTTGTTTGTTTGTTTTGTTGTAATGGAACAATCCTTGAGAAGCAAAAGCAACTGGAAAGCCAACCATGTGGCTGTCATATGAACCTTTTGTGGGTGTAAAGGCACACCATGTGTGTTACCTGAGTTGTCCTTTGAGTCCGATTCAGAGTCAGAGGTCTCTGAGGATTCTGAGGTTTTCTCTGGCAGATGAGGAAGTTGTGCAATATCCATTGGAGTGTCCTTGTATTCTGGGTTACTGAAGAGGAGACAGCAAATATAAACACAATTGGATGATTTGCAGTTTCATGTTTTTTTCCCTCTTTTCATATCAAAGTTCAGGAACAAAGAACATAAATAGGAAGAATAGCAGAGCAAACACAGAAACGTACATTTTTGGCTCCTCAGAGCTTCCCAGCAGGGATTTTATGAAGGTTTATTTTAATACTGCTGTCAAATACTTATATTGACCAGGTACTAAAACTTGTTTGATTCTAGTGAAGTTTTAGAGCTATCAAAGCATTCTTACTGAACTGGGACACCAGGGCTTGTGTGAAATCTAACAGTAAAGCTACACTGTGTAATCATCCAACAACAAAATATCTCAATTTCGATCCCATTACTGTGCCTGGAAGGACAGAGAGGGTGTTTTAACTTTTCCAATCTGTTTCTTTCCCACCGGCAATGTCTATTAGAGTTATCTCTGTAACAATGTTCTCAATCAACCTTGCCAGAGCCCTTTCAATACCTGTTTCTCTCAACATTCTTGTTTTCCACACTTTAATCAAGCAGACCATACATAAAGTTAGTAAGAAGGTGCTCAGTTAGGGGTACAGATAATGACCACTGCTCAAAAGAATTTGGCCAAAAAATAGAGAAAAAGGGTTATATATTTTTTAAACACTGCACACATGCATCCACATCACCAAGAAACCAAAAGCAACCACTCTAACTATATGACAGATGCACATGTGCATGTTAAGATGCATATGTTAGGGATAAAGAACTGTCAACACACCCATTATAATCATATCTTCATCTGCTCATGTGGTGCTCACCTGTGACTTGTTAGCAATGAACATGACTGCAATGTAAAAAAGCTACACTACCAGAGAAAGTGAAAAAAAAAAACCCAAACCCCAACCCTATGCTTTTTCTCCACTTGTACCTTTTAAAATGTGTTCCTTTCCCAAATCCATGCAAAGGCAGGGGAACAGACACAGCTAGACATACGTGGCATAGGAATGTTGAAAACAAACAAAGTCTTTAAACATTTTTGAATAGGTGAGCATTTCTATGCAGTTCAAATTCCAGCACGGTGATAGAGCAGAAAATCCGCAGTCCTGCGTAGAACAATATGAGGCAGCACTGGGGGTGACTGACACACTATCACAATGACAGTGTGCCCATATTCAGCCTATTACACTGTACTGTGAAAATTCAGAGTTCACACAGTTCACATTGAAATGCCATTCTTACGATTATCATTTTTATGGTTTTGTCCTGACAAAGTGACTTTATTCTGTTGCATCCCAGGGCAGTCCCCAAATTTGCCCCCTCCAAGCACGAGATGTCCGAGGGCTTTCACACTGTGAATAACAAGTTGCTAGAACAAGAACAGCATTAATCCTCCCTGTCACTATAATTAGTCTATCCTTTTAGAGACAGCTGAATCATACTTTCTAATGCATGGAAATGTATACAGACCAGTACTCCTGCTAAGAGTAGACCTAATTATGCCTTGATCTGTCATTAAAATATTATTTAGATATTTGGATCTTTCATGGATTCCAGTAGTAGGAGAAATCTAAATTAAAAATACAAATTCAGTGGAGAAGTTAATCTTTCTCTAATAGACCAGTGAGGGGAATGCAGCAGAAAAATCAAGTTCTGGGAGGAGACTTGGAGAAGACCACACTGCTTTTCCTTTTTTGTTAGGTATTTTCTGTTGGTAGAGAAAATAATTTTGTGAGACGTTTGTGGGCTAGGTTCACCTGTTGTCTGGAAAGCAGCAAAGGGGACAGTGGCAACTGTTCATAATTCCTATGGACCACTTTTCCAGCTAGAATACGAGCACATTTCTGGTCATTTTGAAGCCCTGTTAGGACTGAGGCAGTGAAGCTGTACTTCCAGTTCAGAATTGGCAGGCTTAAGCTGACCACTTGAAATGCTGCATTCTGCCTCACTCTTGCAAAAAGAGACAAAAAAGCAGCAGGATAAGGATATATTCAGAAATGCCCGTGCTCAATCACAGCAGGACAGAAACATGCAAACCCCAACGAACACTCCACTGCTGGGGAAGGTTTCCCACAGTATCCCTCAATGCTCTCCTGCCAGGGGTTGCTTCCTCCTCTTCCCCAAAAGGGGAATCAAAAGTATTTCAACATGTGAATTCAGGCAGGCACAGACTCTTCAGGGCTTTCTGGACTTGGCATAGTAAGTCACAATCTAACCCCTAGATATCACTTTGAACTCTCATGGCATCAAAGGAATGTAACAAACCATGACAAGCAACTTAAAAGGAGAACAGGCCAGAAAACGACAATTGCATTTCACGACAATCTCAAGGTTTCAAATTTTATTTGTCTGTTTGTTCTGCTCTGGAGTGAAACAGAAAATCCCCCAATCTTACTGAACATTTTCACAAAACAGAATGTGTTGAAAGGTATTTTCAGATGAGAAAGGTCAGGTTTATATTTCACTGTCTCTCAGTGACTGTTGGTTTTCCCTTGAGCTCAGAAACCAGTCCTTTAAAAATACCTGGGCTTTGGTAAAACACAATTTCTCAGGGAGGAGTCTTTCATTCAAGATATTACTACTATTTCTGTTTAAAATAGTTTAAAATGGTTTTAATTGACACTTTTATTTTTAAATCCTATTTTGCATTTTTCAGTGTGAATACCAATGGTTACAGGAGCAACATATTAGTTCTAGGCTTTTCCTCTGAGAAAATTCCTCTCTCTGGAGTGAACTGGCAAATACCTTTCAGAAAGACCTTTTTGTAGCACTCCAGAAGTTTGCTTCCATGCATTTTCAATAACCAAATAAACCAGTGCCCAGCACTTCACACCAGATTTTATAACACAACTAGTGAAAGTTGGTGTGGATCATTTTTAACTTTGAGCTCAGGTTGAGTAGATTTCAGGGCAGTGGAGGCATGCAGTAAGGTGGTGGAAGGTTTATCTGAAGACTAAGGCAGCGTAATAATTCAAGAATATTCCAGTGTACTGAGACATGACAGATGTCTGAATAAATATAACCAAATGGCACTGTTTCTGAGGTGGATCATCTGAAAAGTTCTTCTCCTTCACTTTCTCCAGTAGGTAACTTTTTTCCCTAAAACTCTCACCAACAGAGACAAGCAACAGAGACAGCAGTTCAAGTGAGAGAAGTGACTGGAAGACCTACCTAAGAAGGTAATTGACCCAGATGATATTCTTCTCACTCGCATTCTTGGCATTGACAGCTATGGTTGCACTAGACTGTATCCAGATATAACCTCCATTCTTCTGCATCCAGCGGTAATACTTTGTTACACATTGACCCTTATTCAGCACTGGCAAAAAAATACAAACAAAACAGAAGCAAGATATAGTGCATGTTAGAACTGTGGTAAAATGATCTTCATTGTACAACATGCCACAAGTATAAGCAGAAGATCCTTGGCTTCCTTTAGGTTTAATGCAGCACGCCAGTGAGATGACAAACAGGATCTGAAGTTCAGTATAACTAGCTGCATGTTTTAGAAGTTTTCAAAGTATAATTTTAATCTGTTTTTGGAAACTCTAGTGGAAGAAGAAAAGTAAAAAGAACTACAAATCTCTTTGGTTCACAGAATACTTATTGCTGTGTGGACATTTTCAATGCACTCAATGTCAAACTGCAAAAAAAGAAAAGGAAAAAAAGAGGCAAATTTATATGTGATTTATTCATAGCTCCTAGGTAGACCTCTTTGAGATTCTGGATATTTGAAAGGTTTGGGAAGATACTCTACCCCTGCTGCTTTGATCATTTCTCCTTATTGCAGGCGATATCAACCATTGAACTTACACATCTGTTTCTTTGATCTTGTCAAACAGAATTTACAGTTCTCAGATGAACCAAATCTCCACTGGTCAGTGGGGGGAAAGTCTTGGGAGAATTTACTTTCTACCAGAGCAAAGTAAATCCACCAACAGTCTGTGAAAGAGGCCTAAGGGAGGCACAGAATGGCTTGGTTAGAGCCAAAGAGTGACAGCTCTCTCCGCTGTTTGAAATACGCTAGGAAACAGAGAAACAAGTAAAAGCAATCAGTAATGTGAAACGGTGCTATTAAATGCTCACAGCAAGAAGGCTTAAAAATACAGATGTTTAAAGTATTACTTCAGCCAAAATATTGCAAAGTTGAAATGGATTTGGTTTGTATCTGATGCTTCAGTGACAGGAGAAGGGGATGAAATGCAAATCTTTCAGTGGAAGGGAGCAGCATGGTTTTAAAGAAAACCTAAACTATACAAAATCTGGGTACTATTGTTACTGGAGCACTTACTCTCCTCTGCATTCTGCACTAATCCATTAAGCTTTGTGCACTAGAGGGCAGTGTGCATTCATATACACCTTCTGCTTTTGTCATGTCCTTGTCTCCGTCTGCTAAAATGAAAAACCTCTAACTGCTGTAATAAATTTGGCTAAATTAGCTGCTAAATGGTTATCTCAAGTAATATGTATTTGCATTAATCATCTTGCTCTAAACCAGAACAAGCCAGAGTCCTAAAGACGTAGTAAATTCATATTGTCCATTTAATTACGGCTAATAAGTGCTTCATATACAATAGTTTCATGAAGTACATTTTCATTTTTTTTTTGTAGAGGGAAAAGAAAAAAGTCACTTTGGAAAAGAATAAGTATTTAAGGCAGTTAAAGTTCCTACCATAAATGTGACAAATGACACTTTGGAGCTTTCAAGTTAACCAAATGTCTATATCCCTAATTATACATATGAATGTATCTATAGCTAAATCCGTGTACAACAGGTATCTACAGAAAAAGATATTTACAAAGGCAGCGATACAAACACAGATGCTTTCTTACCTTGGAGGGATCCCCCAATCCCCACTCCAATTTTTCAACTACTGAATAAAAAAATGCATGTAAAAAAGTGCAATGTAAAGTGAATGTAAAGTGCAAGTTAGGTTCAGCTGTAATATGAACAAATATTTGTGATCCGGGTCCTGTTGTTTTTCAGCAACCTCTAGTTAATTAGGTGTGTTTCTAGCAGAGATCCATAAGTTTTCCTACATTTTTACTTTTGTATTCCAAGCTCTAAATATTCTGCTATGATAATTCATTGGCTTCAAAACCTCAGTACACAGCAGAATAAAGATAAAATATAAACAACTGACTAGCCAGCATTTCTGTCAAGCCAATGTTGTATGCCACTTTAGAAAACATTCTCACATAAATTAGCTCAACTTTATCAGTTATGAAGAATAAGGGAAGAAAAGTACTGTTGTAAGTTTTGATTACAGTAGACTTTTCCATTTCAGTAAAATTGGATATTCAAAATACTCTGCTTACAGCTGACAGTAAAACTGATATGTCTGGAAGTCTGGAGTGATATCACCTCCTTTCTGGAAACCTGAACACCCACAGGTGTGTGCAGAAACTAGTAAAATCTATCTGCACTTGTATCTACTAATTATACTGTTGTATTCTCTATAACAGTTTTTATCTGAGGAGTTTACCATGCTATACAAATACCAAAGGATGAATCCTCACAGTTGCCCACATGCACATTTGAAAGTCAAGGTACCAGGTGAGTCACTAGCCAGTGACTGAAGAGCACACGGCAATTCTGCATAGTGATAGCTATCAGGACCCAGATCCTCCAGCTCTTTCAGTCCATTTCATCCTAGGTAAGTCCTTCCTCCTTCAGTACCTTTTATATTGATTGTTGCACCACTGGAAAAGTCTATGTCATGAGCTATACAGAGCATACATTTCAGAACTATGGAAAAAAGGGGGAAATTAAAACCTTATAAGTTATTTCTGAAGGAAAAGGTGATTGCTTTTTCAAGAAAGAGAATTCAGAGCATCAGAGTTGCATATAAACCATCTACAGTCAGAGTTCAGGCTCCCAAATTACTATACATCCACAGAATATCTGAAATACTGTCTTGAAAATGAGCTTTCCATAAAGTTAATCTACCTGCAAATTCCCACTCTCTGTTTGGCCACCTCAGACATATTACCACATACACAGGATTTTCCTTCCTGCATCTGTCTAAAGCACATTGCATATGAGATATTCGTGGACCACGCTCTGAAGGAAGTCCCACGATTCAATATAAAAATTCTCTCTGTAAAGAGATTCTCTGGCAGGCCAGCTGTGCTGTGCTGCTAAATCTGGTTCTTACATCCTTTGAGAGTGCACCAGGCACCCCCAAGCCAGTTCTGAAAGCTCATACTATAGCTTGGGAAGAAATTTCTCAATGTGATGAAAGAGAAAGAATGAAAAAAAAATTGAAATGTTTCCTAATTCACAGTATTTTTAAACTGTTGGCATTGCCAAGCTGAAACTTAGAAATTAGATGAGAATTTTGAGAAAACAAGCAACTAGAAGGACATGTCAGGAAGGGAAATCTATCTGGTTTACTGATAACCTAGTGTTACTGAGTAAAGCCCAGTTTCATTTTGAGGATCTTCAATTTGCAGGTACAGGGAGTCCATTAATAAAGTTACTGATTTGGAGAAGAAATGAAAGTAAAGAATTAGTCTACCCTAAGCTCTGCTTGTGAAGTTGTGTTTTGTTACTAGCAGCAGACCATGCATTTCAGCTTAGCATAAACTTCTGAAAAAGTAATGCCATGTGGGCTACATCCTGTACTTATTCAGACTGTACTTAAGACAAATCCCTTACTGAGAATCAGGGTTCAGCTCTGTATTTTTGTACACTGAGAAATGTAAAGAGTTTTAAATTTCTATTTGTATTACACATGGAGTACCCAGTCTGGCAGACAATGCAGTGTAGGGGAAGGTGAGACTTGTGACCACATCGGTGGGATGGCTCGTGTGACTGAAGTTACACGGGATTATGCAGGATTGGGTTATATAATTATATATATACACATATATATCTAAACCCTTTAATCAAAGGGAATAACTGAGGGTTAATGTTTTAAAACTAGTGACCTTTATGTTAGCTGCACAGATACATTCCCTAAAATGGTGGATGCTAAACTCGACTAAAATTTGCTGAAACTAGTTACTCGATTTGAATTCAGTGGTTAGCATGCAAGAAATGCACAGTATGTCATGCTAAGAACTAAAAAAAACCCCCTCACTTATTTCTCAAAGTATGAATATATTGCTATGTACACAGTTCCCAACAGAGGGATTTCAGTTTTCCTTGGTAGCTTTGCGCACAGCAATATTCTTGTAGCAGTGGAGTGAAGGAGGGGGGAGAAGAAGAAACAGTCAGTGTTCTTTGCAGGAACCTATTTCTGTTAGAAAATCAAAATAAATCAGTACAAGTTTGTCTTCAGAAATATGGTTACAAAAAGAAAAAGAACATAGTTTCTTCCTGTAAGGCTGTTCTGAGAAATCAAAGCCAAAGCTTCTAAATAGTGAGTTGTGTTTTAAAAGAAGGAAGTAGCTTAATTCAGTTTGAAGAGGAGATGAAGAAATTGTGTATCAAAAGCAGTCTTTTAGCAAAGTCTCTTACAAAAGGACATTTTACTCATGTGCATATGCATTTAAAAGCTACACTATATTGCGTATTCAGGTAAGTATTGAGTAAATAGGAAATGATGAGATCATCTTACATATTCACACAGCTTCACAAAGAGGCTCTTTATAACTGGTGAAAATATTGAGGTTACATCTGCTGTGCTATTCACCCTTCTCCTTGAAATACCTTTATCAATGACTGGATGGTATTGATACTGAATTCCCCTTGTGATAAACTTATAAGAATATTTTTAATTTACTGCATGAGGATGAAAATGTCATACTTAATACCATAGTCAGATACTTAGCTGCAGCCACAAGTACTCTTTCTACATTCACAAAACTGGCAGACGAAACATGAAAAGGAATACTGACTCTTTAATCTCCACTTCTCCACCTAAGGCCCAAGGCAAGCTGACAGGGTAACTTCGTTCTGGAAACAGAGGGGTTTTTTATTTTTTTAATTCTGGATTACTTTTTCTTCTGCTTTTGAAAACTGTGGGCTATAGGGGAATGAACCTGGCATAGACTTAAAACAAGAACAAGTTTCTTTATCTGAAAAGTTACAGTCCTTGATGCTTACAGGAAGGTCATTTTCAAAACCCACAGGAAAAACAGCATCACAGCCAGAAAGAGTGCATTAAGTGCCTTATTTGCTTGTAACAGAGACAGTTTTTCATTTATAACAGCTCCGAGGATCAAGTGAGCCTTTGATGTTGTAAGGACTTTTCTATAGATTTTGCAATTAGTGAGTTAGATATTTTAAATAGCAGGTATCCACAAACTGGATTTTAGCAATGAAAAAGCGTACTGAGCAATATTTAGCAATGTTAAATGACGTTTGTTACTTAAACAGAATTACGAGCTAGATGATAGGAGACTTGTAGACATTCAGTGAGCAAATGTGTGCCATCTATGTAATTCTCCACAAACACTTCAATTTCGGATCTACTACATGGGCTAGGGTGAGGAGGAGGGGATGTAAGCCAGGACAGTGTGCAAATGCGTTCCCCACCCACCAGGCCAAAAGTGTGGCCTCCACAGCAGATTGCTTGAGGAAAAATGCCACCTTCCCATCACAAAAGTCCCCACGGGTCACATTGCTCTACCTCCCCTCACTGCAGACAGTTGCTTACCACCCCTGTGTGACTTACTGTATCTCAACAGAGTTCTCTTAAGAAACATAGAAAGATGATAACTGTTTAGAAGAATACTGGTTCTCTGAGGCTTTAGGAAGCTGCATTTTACTCACACCATGTAACAGGAGAAAGCCTTGAGTGCTGGACAGAGAACATCTTTTTTAGGTTTGGGTAGAATGCAGCGTATTGTGTCAATAACACTGAATGAGACTTGGCTGCTATCGTGATAGGAATATTAGACAGTAATAATTGCTGGCTTCTAAACATAAATTAATCTATTCCAAAGTCACGCAGGAAGTAGCAGGTCAGATTCATGAAAGAAAACTGTACCTCACTGGTATCCAAATTCCCACCCAACTTCTTCATTCACCTGGGATAACTCTTTTAAGCATATACAGTCACTCTAAAAATGCTAAGTGTGGCAATTGATTCATTGCTTACTTCTGCAATATGGAATACTGTTTAATCTTCCCGTGTAGGGATGTTACATACATAAATACCTGGCAAATTAGGCAAAAATAAGGATCAACAACCTTGCAGAAAAAAATTAAACAGCTTTAATAGGCATTTAGAAAAATTGGAAAGCTTAAGAATCTTTAAAAACGAAGCAATATTTTTCCTGCCTCACTTTGCAGACAAGCAAATGATAAAAGTGGTCTGAGTCAAACTGTTAAAAAAATGTGGATTCATATTAGGATTGAAGGTTGTAGCTCAAGGTCATCACTTGCCAAATACAGTGAGAAAAGTCTTGCATGCTACATGTCAAGCTAGGGAAGAAAAGTAACTCTAAATAGTAAAAATAGTTTGGAAAAACATTAATGGATTTTGTAACCTACCCTAATCCCAGGAGAGTGGTACTACAGCCCTCTGAAAATTCCTAGCCTCTGCTAGAGATTCTGCCTTCATTTGATTCCAAATTATCTCAGATAAGGACCAGGAAGATGTTTTGTTTAACATCAACCCTATGTTATCAGTTTACATGATGTCAGTTCACAGCAGCAGTACAAATTTATTAAAACCCAGCAAAACCAGAAAAAAAAGTATTTCCCAGCACTAAGCACAAATCATCATCTCCTACTTGAACAACAGAGACACTTTTCTTCCCCTCCACCCCTTTCATGGTGGTTATAACATACCATTTGTCCATGGTTCATCATTTAAAATTACAATTTTATAATTATGCTTAACAATAACTATTAATGAGAACATATAATGCTAGGTAGGATGTTTATTTTAAAACTTTATGTAAGTATTGATCAAATGTAATGACAGAAATATAATATATAATTCAATGTATCACTAGATGCACTCTTCCATGGAAGCTTACAGCATGCATATCAGAAAACTTCTCTGTTGTTTCTATAGATAAAAATGATGTAAATAAACTAACTAAATAAGTTTATTTAATGATAAACTGGATTGAAAAATGAACAGTAGATTTGTCTACCTAGGATTCTCTAGGTTTTCTTCTCTCTTTCTTAACTTTTCTTTTCCCTCATGATTTGTCTGTCTCCCCATGACTTTTAAAACTTCAATCCTGCCATAAAATGATTTTCTTCTGCTAATATTGAAATGGTCATTTAGAAACCCAAGCCTGCTTTGAACACCAACTTCAGACAGAACTTCCATTATCATTAATGAACTCTCTCTGTTCAAACTGGAGGGGAAAATGAAATCCCAGATCCAAATTTTGCCCTCAGCTACTAAAACGCAACATCAGAGGAGAAATTTGGCCCTGCTTGCTCAAGAAACTTAAATCTGTCCTCCATCTCTCCACTAATATTAATGTCCATCATATGACAACCTATGTAAGATTAATGACTTTAGAACATAACCCTTTCCATGCCAAATGTATCAGCAGACTACACACAACTAGATCTCCTATTAATAGGAAAAGAGATAGAAGTTTCACAGAAGCAGATTGGCAGCAATATTAATTTTATTTTTGAATTTCATAGGTTAAAGATGGTCTGCGTCAAGGGACAGTATCCCTTTAAACATGCTTTAATTTCTGGGATAAGAGTCCCTGTTTGGGTACTTGGACTGAGTGAAATGAGTAGTTTCCTCAGCCTAATCTCTAGAGGAAAGGGATCCACAGCACAGTGGCATGGTGGCATGGCACAACTGAATGTTCAAATACCCTTCTAACCACCACAAAGATTCATCACCACCTCACATTTGGCAGTAAACTACATCAGACATTTTTAAAGGAAATTGTCCCTTTATACCAAATGACTTGTAAAAGAAAAGAAAAGGAAACAAAACAAAACTTTCAACTTTTCTCCACAAGCCTTAAAAAAATAGCTTAGCACTAACAAAAAAAAATTCCTTGTAAAATAAAAATAAAAGAACTTCTGAATAAGTAAGCATCTTATGATCTCAGAACGAATACTTAGCAATCTGTGGACACTGGGTAAAAAGTCTTCAGATGTTTGGCAGGGCATTCCCAAAAGCCCACTCACTTTATAAGTTATCAGACACCAAAACCAACATTGATCGACCACTGGCCACATCACTCATGGGTGGCAAAGCCACAAGTGATTTATGCGGGTTCTTTCAAATGAGTGCTAATAAATCCTATTGCTACACCGTCACATATCTGATATATGCTACACATTTTACTAATACTGTTTTCATGTCCTTCCGGCTTTGTCTCCGTCAGAGACACAAGGTCAACTGTCCAGACCTTTGAAAAGTAAAAAGAAGAGAAAAAACCCAGTAGCACTAATGTGTTTCTAAACCTCTGGAAAGGTCTGCAACAATTTCTTCATACCTTCACATAGTGACATTTTAGGATGGAATATTTCACAGCCTAGTAAACTACAAACAAAATCCTTAATCTGTCCTTGGATTTTCAATGAAGCAACATTGTTTCTGACTTACTTAGACTACAAGGTGATGAACACTTTTGGTCTCAGTAATTTTGGAGGGAACCTCAGCAATGAAAGTGAAAAGATATGTGGCTCAAATACTTTCCCCCTTCATTTTTAAAATAGCATATATTTACTTTATGTAACAAAAGTCACCACAGAAATAGTTTAGTGGACAGAATGAAGGTGAAGCTGCTGGAGGTGCACAGTAAAACCTTTTATTCCCATGGCTTTGCAATTTATCATGTGCTTCTGCAATCTATCACAAGAATAATATCAAAGTATACATTCATCTTTGGGGTTGGAAATTTTGAGCACAAAGAGACTTTAAAAAAAAAAAAAAAGAAAATTATTAAGGGAGTAACTGGGAAACCAGAAGTTCCCAGCAGAAGTCAGAGCTCAACCTTTACTCTATAGCCCCTTAATGCAGTAGCTGTACTTACACAGCTGGTACTACATGCATTTTTAATGTAAAAATAGAAGAAGAGTTTAGGTGTAAATTTCAACTGACTGTGAGCTGAGGAAGACTTACAATGGAGAGCCTACAAACTGAAATGGGAATGTACTAATCATTACTGCATTAGATTTAATTTGAGGATGAAATAGCATCAGGAATTAAGTTAAAGAGTTATTGATACAAACTATCTGAGGCATCTTGCAAAATAACTGTATATTGCTAAGCTACAGAAGGCAAAACTCTGCAATTAGGATCAGCAGCTAATGGTTTAAATAGCTTAAAGGTTTAGCTTTGTAGAGTTTTCTGGTTTGTTTACTATCCAAAAGATCTGATGCTTATGGTAAACTCTTATATACTTTACATACAGAAAACATTTGTCCGATATCACACGATATGCACCTGGAAAACTTAGCCACAAAATATCAGGAAGATTAGAAATTTATCGAGATTTAAAATGATATCTGAATATTTATATGGATAATTAGAATACCAAATATTACAATAGTAACAACCATCCTCCACAAACAGAAATGCAAGCAGTGGTATAAATCTCATCTTTCAAGGAACGAACCAATCATGAGTTAATAGTGTATTATGTAGAAAACAAGGGTGCAAGGTGTACATAACTGCATATTGCAGAGTGTTTTCCCCCTTCTTCTAAAGTAACTGGCTTTAGTCAGAAAGCAGACAAAGAAATTAACCTAGACAGACCAGCATCTCTCATAATCCAAAGAAGCATTTGCAGGCGCAAACACAAGAGGATTTCAGAGCATGGCTAAAAGACACCAAACATACACACTCTTGCTTAGGTGCACATAATTTAAGATTCATTAGGACAGAAAAACAAACACTAGGCATGGCCTAAACCCAAAGTCCGTGCTCCTTTTTTCCTTGTATGAATCAAACCAATGTTTTCTTTATATGCTTCTGTTTCTTTTAGTTTCTTATCTCCTGTTCCCTCATCTTGCTCTATCACCACTATCTCCAGTCAAAAAGACATAAGGATGCCAGTCTCCAATGCAGAAATCTTTGCTGACCCGTAGTATGGACAGAGAGGAAGATTGTGCAGGTGGTCAGACCAACACTTCTGCAATACTTTGAAAACAAGATACACTAGACTTTCATCAGGATGCCAGGCGGGCTTGGTTTAAGAATTAGCTGAACACCAGACATTCTATCAGCCTAATTTAGAATCAATCTTGCTTTTTAGTGATGATAATAAACTTGTACAAACATGAGATTCATTTGTATATTTTAGCATTTTATTTCAGTCCCAGAATGCAAAACCTGACATTGGAATCAGTTTGATTTTTTTGGTGATTGAAGATATTAAGTACTACAAGAGCATTGAAATTTCGATCTGATTAGGATAAAAATTCCTCAGGATCAAAACACTTCTTTTTTTTCCCCTACAGTTTTACTAATTGTGTGCTACTTGACATTGCAGAGTTATTCCACAGCATGATAGCAAAATATGTGAAGTGTATTTTACTGTTAGAAATTATCAACTCATTCTATTTGTTTTTCATGTGTTTGAGGTTATTAAGAGAATAAAAAATTATAACTGATATGCATAAGTTAAAAGAGTTAGTTCAACTACAGCTGGTAGGCTAAACCACTAAGCAATATTTTGTACAGTAAAAGAATTTTTCTACTGAACATACATAAAAGAAATCATGAATATATAACTGATTTAAAAGCAGACTGAGGGGGTAATATCCCTTGAAAAATAGGGGAGCCATGAAAAAGGTGAATGTGGAATAGTTTATTTTCAGAAAGACTGGATTATTCTAACCACTGGAAACCAGATAAAGTAGATCAGAGGGAGTGCTACCAAACATACTCATCAGAGACCTTTGCTTTATGGGAAATGAACTGCCCTGGCTCACTGTTCCTGAGGAATTGTATTTCTTATAGTTGTAAATCAAATCCTGAAGAAACAGGATGATATTTTCTAAGCAATAGCTGAGGACAACAAGTATCTTTTTTGTCAGTGTCAGGTTTCTGAATTTAGACCTCAATTAGGATTCCAAAATGAAAAAGCACATATTATATACCAATATATACTTGTGACAGTGTTCTTACAAGCAATATATTAATTTTCAAATGGTGGCACGTTGTCCTATATTTGTCCAAAAGTATATTCATGGTTGCCTTCAGAGGTCCTGACTTTCATCCTTCCTTGCTGCTTTCTTAATGACCTTCATTGAAGAGTAACATCAAGTACTTGATTTTCAATGAAGGTCATTAATTTTTTTCAATTAAATGGAAGAGGTATACTCCTACAGCATATGATATCCATTCAATCTTAGCAAGAAATGTATTTCTTAAATCAAAAAGGGATGTTGCAGACCTCTGTATGATAACAGTGTCAACCAAATGGAAGCACATATGCACAGCATCGTGCTCTAGAGAGCAGTGTCAATTGCCCTTGCTGGCTCTACAGACAGTGCTAACACCTGATACAACAGTAATTTTATTAATCTGCTTGATTTCTGATATTGATTTGACATAAAAGGTATCCTGCTAGCTTTAAGATCAGGGATATTTTCTTGTCATTGGAACAAGGGCAGTTCTACCCATGTAGGGACTCATGGCTTGGTGAAAGTGTATGAACTGCCCTATGCTTGACATACAGTTCAGCCCTGCAATGTTTCTTTGCAGAGGCAAGTAAAAAGAGAGGATCTGCTCACCTTCCCCATTCTTACAAGTGGTGAAGTAGAACCGGGGGCATGAGGGGTCTTTCTAGGGTGTTAGTTCTAGATGCATAACTATGAAACATAGAACATTCAACTTCAACTCTTTCATGCCACATATCCTAATGAAGAGCTCTGTTACACATAGCTAGGATTAGGGACTGTATCTGAGCCAGGGTACAGCTAGACCTGCAATTTTTGAGGGCTCAGATTCAAACACAAGTTGTTGCAGCCTAGCCAGTTGCTGTGTGTCAGCTGAGCCAACAGCTGAGCCATGATGCTGGATGGTGTACAGGCTGTTAGACTAGAGAACATTTTAACTATAATCTCTGTGAGAGAAACTTGATTTATGATAAGTGATATGTGTCAGGATTCTACAAGCAATTTGTTCAACAAACACAGCGAAGATGAACAAATGAGAAGTTTCCCAAACTTCTGAAACCATGAAGCGTTATAAAATGGGAAACAGATTAACAAGGTAGAATTGTAACAACAAACAGTTGTCTGGGAGATTTGTGAAAAAGCATGATCACTGAAAGCTTGAATGAAACAAGATAGAAACACTATCCCTAAAGTTTTTATTTCTGTTTGAAAAAAATTGACAATTCAATGACTTGTGGGATCACCACCATGTATTCTTGTATTGGAATAAATGCAGGCATATGTAGAGTTAGAGTATGAATGTTGTTTTATTAATCCACAAGGGCATCAATCTATAAGTAACATAAATCTCTAAGTAGAAATCTTGACTCCACTGAACCTAATGGAATTTTTGCTATTTACTTCACTGGGGTCAGAATTTTAGTCCATATAAATTTGCTGGTTTAGGTTATAATCCCCATGTCCATTGAAGCCAATGAAAGCTGTTCTATTGACTGTAACTGACCTTTCATTAGGGCAGCAGTTCCCTTACAAAAGACTGTTGTCACTGCTATAGTCCTGCAGACCTTCTTCACCATTATACTTGTTATGGTCACATTCCTGAAACTGTTTTTGTCTTTTATCTGAGATGGCGTTAACAAGGCCTGTTTTTCAGTTTCTAATGGGCTGCTATGATCTGAAGCCATCAACAGCCCTCTTGATTTTTTCTGTGTGATTTAGTGCAACATTTTCTTCTTTGCTTGTTTTCCTCTTTGATGTCTTTGAATAACCTGGATGAGAAGAGAGGATGTATTGGTCTTATTTTTTCCATTTTTTTCTGGTATGTTGTCAGTGAATAGGCAGAGTAGCTGTTTCATTTGTGTTTCTTTTTACCCTTAGATCTACTACTGCAATTTGGGTTTCTTCTTGTTTTAATCTTTAAAAATTATTTTCTCCCCTGTAAAAATCAATCAAGATTTTTAGCTGCATTCTGCAGTCCTCTATAAAACACAACCTTTTCAGTTTTCTGCTTTCTCAAGTCCTGCTTCTACTTTTCTATAGGGCTTTCTAACCATTACTTTAGCTTCCAGCTCCTCTTCAAAATATTGCATAATATTGCGGTTTTTTCCCCCATTGTAATCTCAAGCAATTATTTTGTATGTTGTCCTGGCAAATTCCTGAATTGTCTATTTTGGGGAACTGCAGTTGTTCTGGGTTTTACCTTCTACAGCCAGTGTCTGCAAGTTCCTGAATTTTAGCTCTAATTTTATTTTAACTAAACCAGGAGGATTTTCTCTTTCTAGTTTGGTTTGAACTTGATTTTCTAGGATGGACAAGTTGGTATAAAGTATTTTGGGATTTTGTGATTTCTTTCTCTTGTTTTTTTCTACAAAGTTTTTTCCAAATGCTAGAAAAGCCAAGTATCTCTCTGGGCAAAGATATGAACCACTTCAGCTTCTGCAGGTCTTATAATGGGCAGGTATACTTCCTGAGCTGTTCCCAAGTCTAATTTAAACTTGAATATCTTTCATCCAGAGCATGAGTTTGAACAACATGAAAAGACAAATGCAAAGTCCTGTACCTGGGATGGACTGATTCCCTGCAATGGTACAGGCTGGGGAGTGACTGGCTGGGTTGTTGCTTTGCGGAAAAGGACCTGCAGTTCTGGTGGACAGTATGCTAAGCATGAATCAGCAGTGTGCTCTATGGGCTGTACAAAAAAGTGTATAGCCAGTAGATCACAGAAATTCATTATTGCCCTTCATCACTCTTTAGATTGCATCTGGAATCAAATTTTAGGCTCCCAGCACAGGAGATATATTGATAAACTTCAGTGAGCTTAGCAGAGGTCTGTCAAGACAGTCAGGGGCTGGAGTACTTGCCCTGTGAGTAAAGGCTCTGGGACCAGGCTTGTTCAGCCTGAAGAAAAGGTGGCTTCAGGGGGACCTAACAGCATACCTGTGATGAGGTTACTGCAAAGATGGAGCCATGAGGTGCACAACCAAACCAGGGAAATTCCAACTGGATAGAAGGAAAAAAAACTATCACTGTGAGGGTAATTAAGCCCTTATTAAGGATAATTGGAACAGGCCACTGAGAGAAGTTGTGGAAAGTCTGACCTTGAAGGTTTTCCAGATCAACTAGTCAAAGTGCTACACAATGTGCTTTGAATCAGTGTTGATCCTGTTTTGAGCATGAGGTGGGACTAGATGATGTCCCAGAGTCCCTTCCAACCTGAATGATTCTGTGAACATCTTGTTCCTATAAGCCAAGAGAACAACTATACATAAAAGATACAACCAGGCTCATCTACTGAAAAAAAGATTAGCCTAGCAAGAATAATTATGCTATAGCCACACAGCCAAGTTTGGAACCCCACTGTGCTGGATGCTGATAATGGGAGAAAGTCTTTGAGTTTATGAAGCTTGCAGTCCAATTAGCTAAACTGGACGTACAGTGAGAGCAGGAACACAGTAAGGTGAAGTGATTTTCTAGAAGTCATTCCTGTCTCCAGGGTCTCCTGAGTCCTAGTCCAGTGCTTATACACTGGACCACACTGCACTCACACTGTCTGCATAGGTCTCTAAGTTTTCGGAAGATGAATGTTTCATAAAGCATATTCTATTTCAGAGAGAAGTGGTCATTCAGAAGATTAAGGTCTTTTTCAAATGGGATGTTCATCTCTGCCAGGTGGTATGTTAAGTCTGAGTCATAAATATCTTTTATTTCCTCAGTCAGATAGTGCAGTGGAAGTGCAACTTGTCATTTTTGACTTCCAGTTTCAAGAGCACCAAGAAAGTTTCTGAATTTGTTCCTTCATTTCTGAGCAACTGACATATTCTCCTGGATATTAAATGCTCAAAATGTAAATGATGCAAAATTACTTTGTTTATAATTTTGGACAGTTGATTTTATTTTTTTCCATAGAAATGTATCTAAACTGACCTTCTTACGCCAAATGCACTTTACCTTCTAGAAACTTCAGAGACTGTTTGAAAGCTTTACAGAGCTTGATACTGTTGTTGGCTGCCATATATTATCATAGAAGCTGTCCCTGTTCTGCTTTCCAGTCGCAGTTATCCTCCTACCTCCCCTTGCTGATCAAACAAGGTACTTTCAGACTGAAGATTTATACTGCCTTCTATTGTAGTCATATGGTTTTGTAAAAACTAATTAAACATGGCTGTATTTGGGTTGCTACCTTTTTATTAGGAAATGCTAGCAGGACATGGTGCAGGGGGAGCACAGTTGTTCAAATCTGGGACACTGAATTTAAGAGGCAGTTTGCAGATAGTCTTTTACATTAAGAAAAACACACGTCAATCATAAACGCAGTCAGTCACTGAAACTTCCAAAGACTTATCTGTCTTCACTGCAGGCACAGATAAATTAGAGATTATGGGCCTAAGTCTCTTTTCACACCAGGGTAAATCAGGAGCACCATCACTGAAGTCAACAGATCTCAACAAGAAAAGAATTAGGCCCTATGGCTTTTACTAAGAGGAATACAAAGAGTTTAATTACAAGGAATCAAGCTGAACCTCCCTTCCCCCATACACAGGCATATGCATTTGCTCTCTGGTAAGGTTTGTGTCTTGCAACATTTTTATACTTCTGTTTTCCTTATCCTGATCAGATACTACCTGTGTGCAATAACAGGGACTTAGATAGTATAGGGGTGGGGGCCATTTAGATCTTAATACACAGGGTGGTTAAAACACTGGTAGAGCTGTAGCTCAGTTCTGTATTGAAAAACCTGGTGAAATCCCAAATATGCTGCAGTTTTTGACCTCCACGTTATGACTCGGAAATAAAAAACAAAGAGAGGAGTTCATTTTCTGTGCTAGGGAGAGAGTTTCTCACCTAAGCCATACCTCTTTGAAGGAGTAAAATAATGCATAGCATGTGTAAATGAACAGCTGCTGGAAACTCTGGTAATACAAATATAATTTTTTATTTCCACATATGTGAACAATCTTATATGTCTATAAAAAGACTTGAAAATAAATAATACAAAAAGTTATATTTGAGCCACCCTCTATGAAACCCTATGACAAAAAAAGCAGGTGCAAGATGAAGACCCCAGTTGTGGAATATAAATAATAGTTCAGGAACAATCAAGTGTTCTACCAGAATATTTTCACAAAAATGGAAGCACTTACAGTCTAAGTGACTATGTCTGATGCCTTCCACATCTTCAGCATGAATGAAGTGGTAACATCTCTTTCCTACGATATCTACAGGGGTCAGATCCATGTAATCACTAATCCTAAAAAGGAAAAACAATACAGCCGGTAATTCAAGAAGGAAAAGAATACAAGAACTGTCAAATGACTCAGAAAGTCAAATCTGCTAAAAAGTTTTTTCACCACTATAGTAATTTGAACGGAATAGCTGTACAAATAAGACATAGCCTTAAAGAAAAAAAAAAAAAAAAGAAAGAAAATGTTTTTTAAAGAAACCTTGAAATCATTTTATCCATTTAAATAAGTGGAAAGTTAAGTTCTAGTGAATATTGTCCCTGTAGCATAATACCAAGACAATATAATTCCATGAAATTGTAAAGCATTAGCAACAATCCAAAATCCTCATTAAAAGACCAAGATGATTCAAGGTTACGTAATAAAGTAAAAACATGTTATGTTTATACCAAATGATTAGAGACACATTTCATTTCAACAGATTGGTCTTCTATTGGCTATATTCATGAAAAAGCTCTTCAACCATTTCTTGGCACCAAGTCCAAACTGATATTTCAAGGGATATAATTTAAATGCTGAGACATACAGATGCCTCAGGGTGTTATCTTTTTTAGTCTAATTCATTTGGGAGCTCAGCTTTCACTCTGGGCCCTTTCAACTGGGACTTTGTTGTTTATTGCACATAGAAACTTTAAAATCTATTCTGCAGACCTTTGTGTGTGTGTGTCTGTGTCTGCGTGCTTACATCTGTGTGCACGTGTAAACTTCTGTCATGGAGTGTCAAGATGTCAATGTCTTTAAATGCAGTACTGAAAATAACAAAACAGTTGGAACATGCCTTGCTCACACAAGCATTTTAAACTAT
The DNA here is from genome assembly GCF_900496995.4 of Aquila chrysaetos chrysaetos. Lineage (NCBI taxonomy): Eukaryota > Metazoa > Chordata > Aves > Accipitriformes > Accipitridae > Aquila > Aquila chrysaetos. The sequence goes on from NC_044005.1 coordinate 30,058,420, forward strand.
GTCTGTTTTCTAGAAATAGAATAATTTTTTAGGGTTTGAAATAGGCTGCAATGGTTGGGGTTAAGCCCACTTTGCAATTGTAAGATATAATTGCCATCCATTTAAGGGAGTTGTAAGAAACACCAAACATCTTGATACAACCAGATAGCTCAAACAACTGGAGTGTGATCCTGAGGGAGGCCAGTGGGGAGGCTAAACTAGAAACCAAACCGCATAGTTCTGAGGGGTTCCCAGCAGGCAGAGGGGGCGAACACAGCCACTGAGGCACTGACTAGCAGAGCTGTGTTTGTCTGGGTGTCTGAGGCAGGGAGAATGCATAGACCAGAAAGACTGAAGGAGAATGGAAGCATTAGACAGCACCACATCAGCACTGGTGGTTTCTCCCAACTGAAAAATACGAAACAAGAAAAACATCACAGGTAAAGCAGGTGGGCTCAAATTTGCCAGTAAAAATTGTCAAATTAAGTTTAGCACAAAACAAAACAGCCTTCTCCCACTTTCATGACAGAGCATGTTGAAGGATGTGCACTTTCAAACAACTGCCTAGTAGTTATAGCACTTAACCAAACGAGGGATACCTGGCTGGGGATACCCATCTAGTGCTTATCACAAACCACAGTTGAAAAGCACCTCTCCTACCTTCTCAGAGAGGAAACAATTCACCAAGATAAAGACAAGCCTGGAACTGTGGCAGTGGGACTTCCTATCCCTCCTGCTGACCTCCTCCACCTTGGCTGCACAGTGAATTATGGGTTGGGAAACAAAGGACCTGGGATCTCTGCCCAGTGATAAGAAACCTCACCATAAGGAAGGGAGGCTGAGATTTAAAGGTTTCTGTCCCCTGGACTGTATATTATCTTTTTATACTAGACGAAGTGTATAAACAGTCCATGGAGCAGGAACCAGAACTCAAGTCGCTCCCCCTCCCATGTCTACAATCTCCTCACTGGCACACTTTGCTGTCTCTTCTCTGGCCCAAGAACTGTGTGTTTTCTGTTAGGAGTTGACTCTGCTTCAAGGTCAGGGAGAAGAAATCCCACCCTGCCCAGCCTAGTTGAAAGAGGCAATCTTGAGGCAGGCCACGGCCCTGTGATGTACCCAGGCTGCAAGTGTTACAGTTCACAGGGCTAACATGGAAGATGATCATTCTGCTTCCCCCTCTGGTAAATCTGACTCAGCTGTATTTTGTTTCTCTGCAGCATCATGTTTGTGTAAAGTCTTCACAGATAAAAATGAACACAGCAAGGCAATTGTGGAAGCAGATTCACAATCCCTTAAGTTTAAGGTTGTGCCAGGGGAGGTTTAGATTGGATATTAGGAAAAACTTCTTCACTGAAAGGGTTATCAAGCACTGGAACAGGTTGCCCAGGGAAGTGGTTGAGTCACCATCCCTGGAGATACTTAAAAGATGTGTAGATGTGGCACTTAGGGACCTGGTTTAGTGGTGGACTTGGCAGGTTTAGGTTTACAGTTGGACTTGATGATCTTAAAGGTCTTTTCCAACCTAAATGTTTCTATGATTCTATAATATAAAGAAAAAGCTGTTTCAAACAGACATATGAAGGACGTACGATTTTTTTTAATGAAAAAAGTGGAAGAAGAAACAGAAAGAATATCCAGATGTAAGTGATGATCCCTGGCAAGCAATGACACCAAAAACAGAAGCAAAAGAAATTACGTCAAATAGGACACTCATGCTTATATCAAAGGTACCAAAGATGGAAAATAAATAATTTGCATGAAGAAAAGCAAGAAATATTACAGTATATCTTAGAGCACTACTTAGGAGACAGATCTTGTGGCTCCCAAGTCCTTTGACAAAATAAAACAGGTTGATGGGTAGGAACTCAGTTCTGCTGAATACACAGACCTGATCCTGTAAAGCATATGCACAGACTTATGTTTGAGCAGATCAGTGGTTCCACTGGTTTACACGACTGTTAACAAGATTGAAATACAAAGGTAGGTATATGGTACAGTGCTTTGCTGAATTAGGACCAAATTGTGCACACATTTGTAGGCTTGACGCTCTCTACACAAGGCTGTTTCTGTATACCTGAAGGAACTATTGGCAACCACTGTCGTGGCCAACAGGCCAAACTTCCTCCATTTGGAAGATGCCATATTCACTGGGTTATTTCCTTTTGGGCATATATTAGCAGATATGGCTATAGCACTCCACATTAAACTGGGCTATAGGCTCTCTCCAGACGGTCTCCAACCATGAACAGTTGACAGTGAAAATACAGACTGATGCTGTACTCCAGCAGCAGTCTTTTTATTTTTCTTTTAGTTATTTATCATTGTCTAAGATGATTTGTCCTCTGCAGATGCTTTTCTTACTCCACTGACTAATAAAGAAATTCTAGACTATTTTAGACTAGATGGTGAAGTTTAGATGACATGAATCCCATATTTGGAAAACACACATGGATTAACATACCTCATTTTAGGCAACAAAATTATACATCCACATATAACACTCTCAGAACAAAATATTAATTGCTAGAAATAGCCAGTGTACTAGCTAACGGATCTTGTCTCAAAGGGAAGCTAACTGTTGACTGGTTTGTGCACTGAGTCCGGGATGCTGATACAGATCTCTTCATTCAGAGGAAAGTAACAAGATGCACCCAAAGACTTGAGTAATGTCAGTCCTGCTCCCTGCTGTTGCAAGCAGGCAACCACTTGGAAAACTAGGAGTACTATTGATCTCACCCCTGCTGATCCAATGGTCCACTGTGAGCATTCATTTCAGTTAAGTAGCATGGCTTCTGCTTCATACTCCCCGCAGCTGCCAGCAACTCCCCATTGCTCCATAAATAGTGCTTACAGCTTCCCCAGCATGGATCCATTTTTCTCTGTTTTCATCAATGTTGTGCTTGCTTTACTGTGGCACCACAAAGAATTTCCCAGCTGCCCGCAAGTGCCAGAAGTCAAGCCCATATATTCAGGATGGGATACATATCTCCTTTTCTATAGTCCCAGAAGAGAGATCCCAACTTCCCTGACTTGGAGAATGGCCTTGGCAAATGCCCAGATAATTCATCTGACAGCTTCAATCAGCTGTTCAGTTACTTTCTTCCCTTCTTCTGTCCTTCCCATTCCTCCAGCTTTTACAGTCATATTCTGCTTTGTACCTGCTATGAAATCCAAGTCCTGTCAATCTTACTCCACTTTCTATCAGTGGAAATCCCACTGCCTCAGTGAGCTAACATTCACCTCCCAGCCCCAGCAGAAGTGTTTCTACTATTTGAAACTCTCTTTATAAACTATTTTAAACACTGGCACAGGGGCTTAAAATGGAACTATTGCAACATAAACTCAAGTACCATCATATGCATTCTACCCTAGCATATGAGATAAAGTCCATCACAAACAAGGAAAAGTTTCTTTATAATGTTGCCTTTACCTTAATGAATGAAAAACATTAGTAAGATCAACACTTTCTTGCATAAATCAGCTGGCTTACCATAGTTTACTATGTGTTATCAGCTCTTTCTATGTTATTACCAATCAGCGCTCCACGTCTGATGCATTTTATGTTTTTTTCAGTGATGCCTTTCTCAGGCATTTGAAAGTTTTATTGCTACATGAATGTAAAGGGAAGGTTTGAGAAAAATGTTTAATTAAAAAAAACATATACAATTTAGGGCTCATAAAAATGCCAAACTGATGGCAGAGGAAGTATAAATCTTTCTAACACGGCCCACAAATTCATATCATACTTGACCTGACGGAATAGTTCATTTTTCACATCCATTTGATTCCTGGCTTTTTTATTGAGGTTGCCAACGAAGGTAACAGTAAGTGCAGGTGATTTTGTTAAAAGGAAATCTGTTCATTAGGAACTGGACAGATACCAGCAGCTCATTTCACGGAGGCCATTGAAGAGCTCTGTAGTGGTAGCAGCTTTCCCTTATTACCTAGGTAGGTCACAGTCAAATCAAAGACTAAGGCAAAAGGTTTCTTCTAGATCATACTGCTAATCCCCAGAGCTCTTTCACCAGCTGCCAGATTATACAGAATCTAGATGCTCATTGGGTAGAGTCACAGGCAAAAACTCAGCCCAAACTTTAATACTGTTACCAGCTTTCTCTGTGACCTTGTGCAAGCCACTTTCTATGGGGCAGTTTTTCCAAGCTTAAAAATGAGAATAATATATTCTCTTTAGATAATGCTTTGGAAGTTTAGATGAAGTATTCTCTCTAATAGCCAAGCAATATTATTTTTAATACTATTGTGGCAGTTCAGTAACACGACAGCAAAGATAACCTCATAACTGAAATCCAAGATTATTTTAAATTGTTTAAGGCCCTGATTCAACAAAACATTTGAGTATATCCCTTTCACTAAAAGTTTATACTCGTGTACCATCCTGATCATAGGTATTCCATTATGATTGAGCAATTATGATTGCTCATATCAGTGAGCTTCCACTCTTAACTTATAATATGCCACAGCTGCTGTCACATGAAAAGCTTGCATTAGTCATCTTGTTTGTTCCACTTTTTGGTGATAGGTCCCCTTGACAAAATTTCTTTTGGCTGCATTACCTTCTTTCTTCCTTTCCAACCTTCCCCCATGCCTCAGACTTCCACCAATGGACCCAAACTTCTTTGTTATTTATACCTTCCTTCTCAGATATCTTCACCCTGCTCTAAATACCTGTTCCCTAGAATTTATTTTTATTTTTCAGGGCACTGAGGGCACCAATAAGCATTAATGTTCTTGACCAGCCCCGTAGGCCTTCCCACACCTTGCCCACAGCCCAGGATCCCATTTCAACCCCTCAGGCTCCTCTCCCCCCACCCACGGCCCAGGACCCCACGTTGCCCCCCGGCACCCTCAGCCCCTGCCCCAGCAATGCCACAGCAGGGCCGGCCTCCGGCTCCCCACAGCCCGTCCCTGCCCAGCCATGGGCCCTGCTGAGCCAGGCCCAGCCCACGTCCCGGCCTGGCCTCGGCCCGTCCCCAGGCAGGTGCCCGATGCCCAGGGCTGGGGCTGCCCCGGTGCCCCCAGCTACCCTGCTCCTGGCTGGGGGCTGGCACAGGCCCTGACTGCCAGGCCTTGCCCCAACAGACCCTCATGGGGAGCCCTCGACGCTACCGGCACCCACCCCCCCAGGCAGTAGACAGCTGAATTTAAATCCTGTCTTCCACTCTCCTAGTCCACTTGTTGCTACCACATTGAACATAGCCCCCCTCAACCAGCTCCTCATCACCTGTTCCCATTTCACTGCTGTCTTTCTCAGTGTGCCCTTAACCAATTTTATTCTACGGTTTTCCCACCTCGTACTGCAACAGATCCCACCTCTCTAGCCTACTATCTAGGCCATCTGTGCTTCTGTTCCATTAAACACTAAGCACAATGTGCTGTAATCTGCAAATCAGTGCAAAAATGGAAAACTTTAAAACTTCAGACAGAAAGACTTGTGGAGGGGAGGACGGGGGAGCATAAGGACGGCCATACGGGTCAGACCAACGTCTGTCTAGTCCCAAATCTTGCCTCTGAGAGGGATGGTGGGAGATTGTAAAAAGCAGGGAAAGCTTAGAGGAATCTTTCCTGGTCTATCTTCCTCTATTCTAGCAAGATATCCTGTAGTTTTTAATTTACCTTTATCCTCTAAAGATGTAATGAATATGAAGGTGATGATGATGAGAGTGAATTCAATGCTCTTATACAACACCAGGATGGCATTGCAAGAGTCATAAATTTCAAAACTTTTTGCCAAGCCAATGGAACAAAGAATACACACAGCTAAAACAAAGAAAAAAGGAGCTAAAAGCTGTACCTATTTTCACAGTAAATGATATTGAGGTCCATATTCACACGAGTGACAAACATGTGGCAGTCAATCCTGACTTCATTAATTGTAGGAGGTGGCAAAGCATGAGCAACGACAACAAGTCCCATGATTTGGCTGGGTACTGTCCGTCCGTGGGACAGTGACACTCTCAGACGTAACCGGCCTGTTATATGAATCACCTGGAAAATAAAAACAATAAAAGAAACCCCAGTGAATTCTGGATGCAACTGTGACATCAGTTTCTTTTAAAGGATAGCATTACTATTCCCTACTGACCACTTAACACAGCCAAAAATTGTACTAAGTAACTGCCAGTATTAGTGTTAAGCGTATTAATATTGGCTGTCAACATGTCCTATATGTCCTCATGGCAAAAAAGAAGACAAGAACATAACAGGCAAAAGCTTCACATTCATCAAATAAAAACCTCAGAACTCCTTGTGGTATTGATTTTTGTTGTGGTGGTTGTTACAGAAAGAAAGAAGAAAAAAACAAGCTAGAAATTCAACAAAAGAAAAGAGAGAGGGAGACAAAACTGAAATAATGAAGGTAGAAATTAATAAAATATTAATTTTTTAACATTTGGAAATTGTACATGAGACAAAGAGATCGGCAGTTTTGAAACTTTTCCAGAATGGATTTAATTGAATTGCTAGTCACCTACACCATGGAGAGACTGCTCACAGCCTTGAATTACTTCTTTGTGGTTGGCAATTTGAGAAGGAACAGCCGAGAAGTGATCAATGAGCTCAGCTGCAGGATGGTCTTCTTGCATCCACAGCAAGATTTTTTTTTTTTTACGTAGACACGTGATGCCTTTGCCTAGTACACTATGTATGTATGGGGATCTCTGGGAGCAGATGGTTTCTTTCCCTATTCACAAGATAACACCAGAAGATGCCTGGGAGATGCAATTGCACCCCTGGAAAGTGAAATTCTAAGAATGCTGCCGGAAATGGAGTAAGTTGAAACTCTGGGAAAAGAACAATCCACTACTTCCAGTTTTACTCCTTCAGGAGTTCTGTGGATAAAGAAAAGGGTTGTTTTTTTCAATAAAAGAATATAAATACAGCACTGATGCCAGATATCAAACTGAAAATGGAAACCACAGTTCCTGTACTCATGGATAAGAGAGCTGTAAGAACTGGCCGTTGCGGGCTATACCAGATTTTCACCCTGAGTGTGTTACAACATCAACATGAAGAGAAAGCTTCCAGGGGATGGGGGCCCCTTTCACCGTGATCCCCGACTCACTACCCAGAGGTCAACAGAGATGTTGGTTGGTACCAGGTGCACTGGAGGAGGTGACAGAGATTGGATGTAGTTATAAGTCCACTGATACTCATCGCACAAAGGCAGCAGCCAAACACTTTGCTTCTGATCTGAGATTGTTAATAGAAAGTGAAAGAAGAAAATCTTTCATTAATAAGACTGCAAACCACAAAGTGCATCCAAATTCAAATCTAATTCATGCTAGCAGATCCGTGATCTAAGCCTTGAAGTTTGTTTCTTTTTTTTAACCTAATCATTAAAATACCTCCTTTCTCCATTATTTTATATTTCGACTCCAGCCAGTGTAGTGAATCTGAATGAGGAAAGTGATTAGCTGCTGTGTTTGTCCATTTCAGTTGCAGGTTTCTGACCACCCACATCTTTAGTAATTATTGCCTAAACTCACACTTAATGCACCTTCCAAGGGCAAACTATTCTATGAATATTTGAAAAAGTTCCTAAAGGCAAGGATGCAAACCCACCATTTCAAACACACTCTTTTTCTTTTTTTTTTTTCTCAAGACCTCATTAACTAATGAAGAAATAGCTAAAAGAAATAGGATTAACTTCACAGGAGGGGCAGTAATAGTATATTTTGCTCCTTCTAGCTAGGCTTGCATATACATCTGCTTTTTATCATTATCTGCCTCTTTTTATCATGCAGTTTCAGCTTACTGCAAAAAATCAAATCTGTAAATGCTTGGAAAAATGCTGATGGATAACTAGTAATAATGTGAAAAATCATCTCATACTGAACGTGCTATGCAAAAGTATTGTTGTTCTGTTGTTTTTTCATAAGAGTCCTTATGCTAATATGTTTGAAGTTGGCACTATCACTTGAGGGAATTTTTAAGATATATCATACTTAAAATCCGTTTATCTCTTCCTTGTATTTTGAAACCACCATGTCATTTGCAGCTAAATAACAACATGATTTGTTTTTGAACAACTCTCTATTCAGTCAGTACCTCACTTTTTTTCTGATTTCTCATCTGAAATACACCTCAGATGTAGTATTACACCAAGAGACAGTTCCAAACCTGCTAGACCCACCCTATATTAACATTGTTGAATTTTAAGGGAGTTTGCTTCCAGATTCAAATTATTTAGCTTGTTCCTAGGTCTATCACGGATCAAAACATGTTCTAAATCCCCATGTGAATTCAAATTTTAGGGGTCAGCCCTCAATTGCTTTCTGATTCTGTAGACTGGGAAATGTACAGCAAACTGCCCATCAGTTCCAGTGCCTGTGTGCCTCTAAAGAAACTGTATTTCCATGCCTGAAATCCCTTTCTATGACAACATTAGTCAAACGCACCAAGTGGGAAATCTAATTGGTAGTAAAAAACAATTCTAGCTGTCATGACCTTGTCTACACTGTGAGTATTGCCACTTTTAACACTGGTTCATTTGAACTGGGATTAGGGGTGATAGGAATTATAGGGTCAATTATCTCCAGTAGCTAAAATTAATCTCTTTATAATTCAATCCCACAGCACTAGTCTATCATACCCTAAAGCAGTATTATGACTTTAATGAAGCTAAATTGCAAGAATAAACTGTTTTATGAAGGACAATACTTGGATCCAGATGTAAATATTTAACAAAAATTTCCTAGGAATATTCTGAAAATCAAAAGTAAATGCAGCTCTTCTGCACAGTTTTCTTTATAAATGCTTTCTTCTGAAAAGTATGCAACAGTCCAAATCCATCTTTAAACTGTAATTGTCTTCTTTCTTTCTAATAGTGCTATATGAATAGACTGGCACATTTAGATGTCACAGCAAGAGAAGACAGTGATACTGTTTTCTATCCATTATAAAAAGGTGGGTGAATGCTGTATACCTGATCACAGGCATCATCAGAAACTTTGTATGTCAAGAGCTGTACAGATTTCCCCAGCATTTCTCCATCTGCCTCCTAAATGCAATTAGTAGCAAGACTGCTTTTTTACTCTAATGGGAGCTGGACTGGGTTAACAGTTCAGAGACTTTTTTGCTTACAAACTGTTTATTGGCAGGTGTTGTAACTTGCATGTTGATTTCATCCTATAGAAGCAGAGGAAAATCTTATGGTCAAAATAAACCTTGTGATCTGATCTAGACCAGGATTTGACATAGGTCATTCTGACCTCTGTTCTTGCTTGTAGTGTAACCTAGTTGTATAACAGTTATACTTGGATAGACAGGTGGATGAACCAAAAAGCATTCTGTAAGAATAAATTTTTTAACACTGTGAAATGAAAATAACATACGCATGCTGAAGCAAAACAAATATTATGAAAATCTTCTGTACAGTTTAATTGCTTTGTTAAAAAAATTCTAAATCACCTTTGCCTTACACTCCAATATTGGAAAAAAAAAAATCATTATTTGGCTTTTATTTTTAGCTGATTAGAAAAGGGATTTGCAAAATATTGTAAGTACATGTAAACACAGTTTATGAGTGTGGGAGTGTTAACAAGCCACATTGCTTGGACAAATATATATTTCTTTTCTCTGCCATATGCTCTCTTTAGTCAGCAATAAGCGATAAGCCCTTAGATGTGGTCTACTAATGTCTACTCATTATAAACAAGCACATCACAAAGACCTTGATAAAACCTTCCCTCTGTCAATACTTCAGGAAAGGAAAGCCCAGCAATTGAAAAACACATCTGGAACCTGCTCATCATCCTTTAAAGCTAAATCTCACCTCTGGAGATGTAAATACTTTCTTTGTCAAAAGACATCTTTAAATATTACATCTGTTTTTTCACATACATGTGATGTCAGAGTAAGGACATGCATTACCAGAGGCTATAAAAACCTGCAAGCATGAAAAATCTGTGAATTTCACCTTTCAGATGTCTCTCTGTTCTTCAAAACTTAAACTTCCGTTAGAAAGAAATTTCTAAATTATTTCTTTTGTTCTCTGTGTAAATCACTATGCCAATTTATTATGGGACTGAAACCACAGCACTGGCAGAAGTGCTCCCTCCACATCATTTCTCTTAATGAGGTATTAAATTTGAAGCCTTAAAATTATTGCTTAGACCCAAATTTTGCGAAGACAGTCACATAGGAAAACATCCTAATTTAGTTTGTGCACCTAGATATTTATTTAGCTGTCTTATGAACAACTCACACATACATTTATCCCCCTTTGCAGAAACAACTGTGATTACAGGGATATATATATTTGTTTTGGTCTCTCAAAGATGTTATTTTATATTTCCAAACCCAAGACCTAGATATTTAAAACACAATTAATTTGAACTGCTAAAATTGGCTGAAGAAATATCTTACAAACTATAGCCATGTTCTTACATTTTTCTTCCAGAGAGTTGTGTGCTCCTTCACTCACAGATACCTGGACATGCATCTCAAAACCTGCCTGTGACACTAGCGAGAGTCCACTGTCACATCTGAGTTCACTCAGTGATATCTTAAAGGTTCTCCTTTTCTGACATCAAAATATATCCATGCTTATCAACCTAAACTTCCATATAGGTTTCTTTATCTACCACAGTTTTCTTCTTTCCTCCCTGTACCCCACTGTAGTCGCTACAACATTTCTATTTGCTTATGTTTTTTCATGGTCAGAAGCCATTTATTTCTGGGGTTCCACTGCCCCATCCACATTGAGACCAAAGCCTGCTCTCCCAGTCTTCAGGAAAACTTTAGGAAAATATATCACTTGCCTATACTTATCATTCAGCAGCGGTTGGGATCAGAGAGGTGCAGCACGGCCTTGTGTTTGCAGTTCCAGTAATACTTGTATATCCCATTCTCAGACTTACTGCATTTTTATAAACACTTCAGTATTCCTAACAGGAGACCCCATGGAGCATGACACTTTCATGTTGAAAAGGAGTGAGATGCTACAGCTGTAAAATGTTGGATCATCCCACATGTGCACCAAGTTTAATGTGTCCCACATGTATCCAACTCGCTGTACACACAGACATAATTTCTCCATCATGTGTAGTTAGCTTAAGACACAGAGAACACATTGGACTTGCAGCATGAGCCATGTAAAGTAGTTTGCACATGCCCAGTGGCCACGCTTGGGGATTCCTGCATGTCTGGAAACCTGATCAATCACCCCTCAGATAATGAAGTTGTGAAAGGTAAAGTTTGTAGACATATGCTCCTGTTGTATCAACGTTAGATTTACTATCTCTTTTCATCTATAAAATAACCATCATACCATCCTTTCCCTTGTTAACATCACCCATCTCCAACTTCTTAAGTATCACCTACCATTTTTTCTCAGACAGCATAACACAACATGTCTACTTACAGTAATTGTTCTCAACTCTTATTTGATTCAGAAGTTTGCTGTTTCAGTTTTAGCCTTGAAAAAGTGCTTGTATGCTGAAAAACCTGTTTCTTTGCGTTTCTTCTGATTATAGTAGTCCATCTAATAAAAGATATTGCTTCTACACACAAACCTTGTCCTATTATATCAAGTCTGCACCAGAACAAAGAGAACTAGTAGTTAGTGCAGCTGTTAGTGGGTCATTCTGAACCATGGTGGATAGAAAAAAAAGAGACTAGGCAGTAACCTATGACTCCTGAGAAACAGCTTTGTAAGTAAAATGCAGTAAGTCTTAATTCAGTTATGTTCTGAATGCTACCTGAGCCACTGTTAAGAGTTGTGGTCTTGAGCACCCATTCAAAAAATACAAGTCTGATTTCAAGGAGGGCAAACATTATTCCTAACACATATGTAGTTTCAAGGTCAATAGCCTCTTTTCCATCTACAAGTACATTTCAAATCCCCTCAAATACACCTGCAAAAGGCAGTCTGAAAATGGAAATGGTATTTACATTTAAACAGCATATTTGGTCTCTGGATGTATTTTATTGTTAAAAAGTCAATACTAGTTGTTGGAGACACTCTAGGCTTTTCCCATCTTTCCTCTGGTATCACTCTCTCCAAATAATAAGATTCAAAAGCTATTTTGCTGCTTAAAACAGTCAGAGGCAGAATTTAGGCTAATCCCAAGGGGTTTTAAAAAAGTATCCTTATGAGACCTCAAACTCATTGGGTGCTTAAAGACAAGCATCGCATGAGAAACACTCTGGCTTGGCAGGCTCAGTTCGTAGCTCTTGCTCAATCCCTAAAATGACCTGAACAGACTATTATTTATTGCATATGAGGAATGTTGACACCAGCAGCAAGCACAATAGCCACAGTCACTTTCATTCAAGTACACCACAGGGAACAGCTGCTCTTCTGCGTAAAAGTTAGTGTTTTGAGCACTCGTGCAAAAAGCCGGTCGTTCCTCAACCTCAGGTTGCATAACCTCTTATCTCCCACTTGCCTCTCACTAGATAATAAACTAAAGGGAAGGGAATAGGGACAGCTTTCTAACTCTCCAAAAGAGTGAAGACAAAACAAGAACCTGACATTGCCCATGTTATGTCTATCATATGAAGCTCCCTGATCTGGATGTGGCTAGGTTAGGGTTATCTAAAGAATAAACTACAACATCTCCGTGGGAGTAATGGAAGACTGTTGTACAATAAACAATTCCCAAAGCTGCCATTTAAAAAAAAAAAAAAACCAAAACAAAAAACGGCAGCATTTTCAAGAGTGTACAATAGGTTGGTTTTCAAGAGTTGTAAAATCTTAATAGCCTGGGAAATGAACAGCAGACCAGAGGTTGCTCAAGAATAATTAATAAAAATATATTTGCTATCAACATTTTTAGATCCTTTACATTAACATTATTAGACCCTCAATTTATGGCTGATTTTTCATTCCGTTACATAACACCATTTCCATTTTTATTATTTGGGGTAATAGATTAGCAGTTATTGCTTACTATGGCACAGCACAGTGTCCTGCACCGTATACGGACACATATATATCTTTACCACCATGATGGCTCCCATGTCAGAATTCTGAGGTCCAGCTTTGCATTGGCATTCATTGCAGTAGTAAAAGTTGCATGATCAAGACCCTCCATTCAAAAGCATATTTGTACTGTAAAATATCTTCCTGTGTTGTGATTTTTTGTTAATTGCAATAGATCAGCAAGCTGGTTTTCTCTAAATCAAAGATGTTGTAGAGCTGACACTCCTGAAATCATCCTCATAATATAAGCTCAAGAAATATTGTGCTGAGTCATTGCACATTATAATTTTTCATTTATTTTGCTTTATACAACTGCAAAGGTTTCCGTTTTCAGAATCAGTCCTTGCAATAAGAGCTCCAAACATTCTACTGTTAAGTAGTATCCTTTAAATATATGCAGTGTTGGTAATTCAACATGCCAGGTTTTATTTTAATACCTTTGAACCCTTTTCCTTTTTAAGATGTCTTATTAACAATTCAATCTATCAACACCACATTATTTTTTCATAATCCCAAACTTACAAGCATTTGAAGATGATCAACATTAAAAAAATGGAAAAAGAAGAAACTAAATGAAACCACCACACTGCAACCTGAAAAAGTAGCCATAAAAATTGGTTTTATAACAGAATACTTTTTGAAGTAATTGGCACAAAGACTGTTCTAGTGCAGATTGCTGCAAGAGCGCTCTTGGCAAGAACATCATAAGCACTAGCAAAACTTTAATATGCTCAAACAGCCAAATACAAACTGACACCAGGAACCCATGTGTGGCAACAAACAGGAAAAAATAAAGTATCTCAATTTAATACAAACCTACATACAAAAGGATCAATTTTTACAATTCGTGGTTTAGCATACAATACAGCTGTCCTCAGAGTGAATACAGAGTAGCTATACATAAGAAATTAGAATTATCAATTCGGGGGAATTTCTCAAGAGTCCTTTTGATATGTAATACAGCAAATATAATGACTAAGAAACCAGACATCAATGCATTAAATGAGATCAGGTTGAGATCTATTTAGAAAAGACAGGTTTAAGCTGGAAAAAGAATCTCTTTGATATGACCTCCAGAGCAGACCATTTGCAGAAGGATTCAAGATGAGCAGATTTACCCTTGCATATCTGCTTGCTTCACAGCTGCTTTTAAATATAAACTCTTAAATATCTAATATTGAGTTATTGCAGAATTAAGTCTATATAGTAAAAAAGATTAAGAACCTGGGATTTTCTTATACTTCTAGCAAATGTAATAATGGATTTTGTATGTTGAATTTCGAGGAATAAATGAAACATAGTTAATTTAAAATCTAGCTAACATAACTAACTTAGTTCTAAATGATCTATTATAGAATCTGGCTACTGCTGGTCTAAGCTAGGAATCTGGAATGCCTCAGAATTTTTGGTAGTCTGCATCCCTGATTTAAGGCCAATACTTTTTTAACCCTGAAACTCAAAAGATAGCTCCACTTTAACAGATTCTCCACTGCAAATCCCTTGGTGTTCAAATGTGTTGCATTTTTTTTTCCTCACGGAATGTTTGAAGTCCCCTTTAAAAATAATGCCTTGAGGTTATTTTTTCCTTAATACTATTTAAAGAAAGTTGAAAGCATTTAGCTATTGAAGTGTGCAGAGTTCTAATAAAGGAATTGTCATCCCTGCCCATGAGCAAACTCTCTTGGAGCTCACTATTCCAGAATTCTCGTGCTCCTGTCAGCAGTAAAAATTAAACCTGAAAAAGGACTTTTGTTGCATCAGTTCCAATGAGAGTTTTGGGGGGTGGTGGAAACTGGCCAGCTACATCATTCTGCAACAGAAAGTCCGGAAAGGATTTTTAAAAAAAGTTAGCCTGAATCCTGTATGTCAGGGCAACCAAATCTTGTTGCACTAAAGACAACCAATCATAAGTAATCTTCAGATGTAGTGTCTTTATTTCTATCTTTGGAGAGAGAAATAAAGTTTTAATTATTTTTTTCTTTTTTTCCTACTGTTTTATTTGATATAGTTCTTAGCAGTCCAACAATTACCTTAGGTGATTCTCTGCACAGTGAGCAAGGACTAGATAAAACAAAATATCTAATATTAATGCATTTTTCCCACACACAGAGAAAAAAATGTAGAAAATGCTGCTGTCTGTACAGACAGAAATGGCTTCCCCAACCTGGCCTTGATTAAGACCGTAATGTTTATGTTCTACTCAAGCTCTTCACCTGGGGTTGCAACCCCAGAATTCATTCTGAAGTTAGTCAAGAAAAGTCATATAGGAAGTCATAGGGAAGAGTGATTTCCTTATTTTGTGGCTAAATGGGTGGAAAGATCTGAGTTTTTCTCATACTAGAGCAAGGACACACCATGAAAAAGGCTGAGAACTATCTGAATGTCATTAATACCAAGGTTCCTCTGCTTGTGCTAATGGTGTCTGGTACAGGCTCTTACACAGAGAAGCAACCATTTTGCGTATTTTAATACTTGCATGGTTTCCCCTAGTATGGCCTGATTTCCACTGGCTGTGTACAAACACACAAGTTCTACTGAGAGATGTTGGACAACAGAATGTGTAAGCTTTCCTGCAGAATGCCACAACTGTGACAGAAGCAAAGGTGGAGATGGGCAAAAAAGATTAATTTCCCATAATTATTAACATGCTTTCACCTTCTTCCCATCAATGTCACTTATATGAATCTAAACTACAAATTTTCAATTTACAAGGGGAAAACATACAGCAAAGTATATGAGCTGACTTAATGAAAAATACAACTGCGAATTTCAGAAAAGCTGCTGCAGGTGGCTAGTAATGCCTCCACATCCAGATGGTGAAAAGGAATGATCATAGGATGGGAGGCAAAAGTCTCCTGGCATGTCTGCCAACATCTAGTCTCAGTAGTTCTCTGACTGTTCTCAGCATTCTATTTGAACAATTTTAAACAGTCTCACATGGTCCTGATAAAGAAAGTAGCTGGCATTCAAACTGCAAGCCCCAAGCCCTAAAGTGGCTTTACAGAGACTCTGGCTGTAGGAGAAGGCTAGGGTGCACCATGACAGCCCTTCCAGAGAAGCAGCTGTGTGTCCTTAACAGCAGCTGTAGCAGGTCAAACCAAAGGCCTGTCTAGATCAGCATCCTCAACATGTCACTCAGGCTGGCTAAGGGAGCGTATCAGACTAGGCAAGCATCTAATAGCATTTCCCTTGTGTATTCTCCCAGTACTTCCTGAGGCACAGGCATGTTCTTTGGTAAGCTTTTGGCATTCATAGTGCCCTGTGGCAATGAGTTTCACTGTTGAAATCTGGAATCGGTAAGTGCCTCCTTTTGCTTGTTCTGAATTTGTCATTTACTACTTTAATTTTGTTCCCCACGCTACGTATTGAGAGATTGCAGAAAATTATACCCCATTCACCTTCTCCACACACTGATGTTTTCTATCATGTGCCTCCATAGTTATCTTTCTTCAAAGCTGAATTGCCTAGGTATGTTTTAGCTGTTCCACAACATTGATCAATGTTGTCACTTTTTTGCTGTTCTACAATCTTCAGTTTGAGAGGAGGTGGTATAACAAGCGCACAAGTATTCAAGGTATAGGAAAAACATTGATTTATACAATGATATAATGACATTTTCTGTTTGATTTTTAATTTCTTTCCTAATAATTTCTTAGCACTCTGTTTGCTTTCTGACCACTACTGAGCACTAAGCTGTTCTCTTCATAAACCTCCCATTACAACTCCAGGGTACCTCCTCTGAGCAGTAACAGCTGGTTCAGAGCTCTTCATTGTATATATACAGCCAGGATTGTATTTTGTGTATTACTTTACATTTACCTGAACTGAATTTTATCTTCTATTTTATTGTCCCTTCACATAGAATCATGAAGTTCTTGTGCTACTGTTCACGTTAGACTTACATTTTTACAATCCAATAAGCACTGCAACTTTCCTGTTCACCTTTGTTTCCATTTAATTTATGAATGTGTTGAGAACAAAGGCTCCAGGAACAGCAATCTCTGTGAAAAAGCAGCACTGACTGCTTAAACTGAGAAAACTGACCATTCCTGGGTTTTGGTTTTTAAAGCACTTACTAATCCATGAGAGGATCCTCTCCCTCCACTGGGAGCTTAATTTCTTTCAGACTTTTGGTCAGGGATGGTGCTGGTTCCCATGCTGGAAATGCAGCTACTCTGTATCAAATGGAAATCCCCTGTAGACACACTTGCCTGAGAAAGCTTTGCAAAAGTCTTTGACTTTTCCTTGACATATTGTGTTTACTCAGATGTCTACCAATTCTATTTTTATTTTAGTTTCAGTAGAAGTGTTCTAGGTTATGAACTCCCTTGTGCTAAGACACAAGGAAGGTGGTGCCTACTATTTACGCTAAGCACTGTAAATTAAGGTATATGAGAGGAACATGTCTACTAGGAGATGTCCTTCCTGAAACAAATCTCTGTATGACTTTCTGCAAAAAATGAGAATGAGTATACAGACTTATTCTGCACAATTCTGTGAAATGCAATGAAATAATACTGATAAATTAATGGAGACATACAAACTGTGTGTTCAGTGGCAGTGATACCAATAGGTCATAAATGTTTCGATCTCAGGCTCAAGCTCCTTTCCATAGATGTGTGACCTGTAAGCCTCTAGCAACATCCTAAGCCTCTCCTGAAACTTTTGAACAATGTGAAAATATATACTTTCAATCAAATCAAATAAAATTTTCCCAGAAATATTCAGTGATGAGATCTGTTTCATGTCAAATCACCCCAATTTTGCAGAAGACTGGTGATCCAAAATCAAGTTAATTTTGTGGAGAGGGGGGTTTTTGTGGGTATTTCAAGAAACTGTCCTGTCACTACTAGCTAAAGTCACCCAAACAAGGTATGTGATTTCTCTTTGAAGAAAAAACTTTTATTCCACTTGGAGATGAATGGTCTTTGCAAAGCTCTGACCTTCTCCTTGACAGCTACAAATGGACTACTATTTATGATTTGTTTCTATAATCCACTTAATGTAGCAAGTTAGATTATAGATAGCAATTTATTTGTAAAAATCATAATAAAACAGCATTGTTTTAAATGCCAGATGTGGATAAATGGGGAGCAAGAACTGATGAGACAAGATTCGCGTTCTTGAATCTACACTGAAGAATTATGGCAGCTTCTTGCTTTATCTGCATTGGAATCAATTTAGTTACTTTTAATTCACTGATTTTCTGTTGTTTGCTTAACATTTATTAATTGATTGTCATACTCATGTAATTAATTCAAAAGTTGGCAAGTTTAACATGCAGAGATTAATTTTCTTTTACTAACCCACCACCTAGAATATGTTTTTTTTGAAAAACAGGTTACCAAGAAATTACCTCTACATTAATCATATTTATGAATGAGATACAGTAGGGGTGTTGTATGCCATCTGTCAATCCACACTGAACCTTTCCTTATATTTGACTAAGTTTTTCTATGTAATTTAATAAAATTACAAGAAAAAATTAGGACAGCTCTGTCTTTCACTCACTGCAGTCCTAACCAAAAGTCAGGTTGAACACCTAGGATTTATCCTCTGCAAGGCTGGGAATCTCTCATATGATGCATCTCAGGTTGAACTGAAATAAATGGTACACCTGCCCCATCATGCGGGATCTGCACCTTCACAACAACCTTCAGGTTGCTCAGCTGTCAACTGTTTCTCATCTGGAATGAGAGCCATTCATTTGCCCTTCATGTCACACTCATTTATGATGGCTGAAATGTTTATTCAGAAGGGGAGTAGAGATAATGAGCAAGGTTTCTTTGCTCTTGGTTACCAGGGGCTATTCACAAGACTTCAGACTCACTCACTGTGTTCCTCATTGCAACACGAAACAGCAGAGAGTGAGAGAAAAAATAGTGTTCCCAACTCTCATTATTTTGTTATAACTTTCACCATATTTGGTGTTTAACTGAAAGCCTCATTTTCTGTGTCTTTTCTCCTCTGTGTGTCACTCAGGCTTCTGCTGTAAACTGGTCGAATCAATAAAATAGACTTTTTTATAGAGAGAGGCAAGGAATATGCCTTAGACAATGAGTTTCTTTGTGGCCTATATAAGGCTAGAATGGACCCAAGCATTTTGATCTCAAAATGAGGATTTAATATCTCTCACAGACAGTACAGATGTTCAGATAAATCTGCAGAGTTAGGTACAAGAAGACACACAGAATGAATTCAGCACTCAATGCAGACTGTAAGACACATGAGTGTGCAAGCTGTGATGCATGGAAGTGCTGCAGGGCTTGTAGGAACCCAACCCAGACATTTATTTATTTTTGCACAGAAACCAAAACATGGCCTTGTTTCTCTCTCCTGTAATGTTGGGAAAACTATGTAGAAGAAAACTTTAGTCTTTTCAGCATTTGAGTTAAAATCGGAAGTTAGCTCTTTATGTAACAACCAAGGGTAGAACATACATGTACATTTGTATATGCTTTAATCACATGACAAGCCCACTGATTTAGTGGGACTAGATCCATGGTCTATTTGCAAAATAAGAGTCTAAATGATCTTGGCATCCACTAATAAGATTGTGAGAAATGTAGATAATATTTAACAAATCAAGATCAGTGGGTTCCTATAGAATGTAATAGAAATCTATAAAACAAATGTGAAAAGCCTTAGAACAGTATCTTTTTGATGGGTTTTAAAACCATCCCATGGTAATCTTTAGCAAGCACATAAATTCTCTGTTAAAATCTATGAGATCGTTAAAGGTACCTGGAAAAAAGGTATCACATCATTCTTATTAACCTGGTAGAACTTTTCAGTAAAGAAAGGGAAATAGGCTAGGAACATATGTAAATTTTGAAGCCTTTTATATATTTTGACCTGGTGAGTCATTAGCAGCCCACTGCACATTGATCTACACCCCTGTGAAATCCAGTGGTGCCTGCTATTGCTTAGACCATGTAAAACAGCTCAGGATTTAGCTCGTTATCCTGTTTAAGTCACTTTATTATAATTTCTCTTGTTTTGTCATCCACTTATGCTGAGCACCTTCCTTAAATCTCAGGTGATATCCACAGGACACTTTGTACAAACATGTGCTTCGAATAATTGACTGTCTAGTTTAGCTGCTAAATTTAAAGCAAGCCAGGGCTATGGCACTGTATATTTGTTGGATATATTTTCTGGCTTTGTGGGGTATTGGCTGCACGATCTGATAAAAACTGAGGCTAAATGAACTCTACAATTTGTATTCCTACAGCCACAAGTTTATTGGCTTGTTTTTTCTTTTTTCTTTTTTTCCTTGGCTCTGTCTGTAAGGTTCATTACTTACAGTTACTGCAGAATCAATTTGAAATGGCCAAAATCAGTGATGGAATTTATAGCACAATAAACATACTGCCATACAAGTGCTGTTACACATGAAAGGGTCTCAGAATATTCTTTTCAGCAATCCTTCTATATAGCAGAGTGTTCTGTTTTTATCAATTTAACGGAATCATCACAGGCATATTCTGAGAGGTGTAATCCTGACAGCTACAGAGCAGATTTTCTCTGAGGCAGATATTTTTACAGGAAAACAATATTATTGATAAAATCTTAGCATATCAGAACACAGAAAAGAAACTGAACATATTTTTTTCATTCTCCACATCAGGCATTTGCAGTTCCATTCCCCCCCCCCACGCCCAAACCCGAAAGAGTTTATAAAGAAAGGATTCTCACTCTCCTTGAGATATATATTAATTAGTTATCATTTTAGCAACCCTGAAATCTAGAGTAAGAGCACATGGTGGGCACTATGGTGTGTGGAAAATGTGGAGGGCACTTGAAGCTAAAACATGAAGTATAGCATCAGTAGTTGCCTGTTTATAAAATTTATAAAGATTTACATTTCTACTTAGTCTATTTTTCTTTCCAAGTGTCTCTATTATAGACATCTCATATTTTACACCATTTTGAAGCACAGAAAGTTTTAACTTTAGCATGATGCATTGTGAAAAAAATACAGAAAAGACAGATGGCAGGCTGTCCTCCCCAAAACTCGATTTCATAATATGCATGTGATTGCTAATAGGCAGGCACTAAAAAACAATTTTCCTTGACGGAGAAGAGCTGATAAATTGTCAACATAAACTTCATCTGTGGTTGCTCCAGTGATCTAAAGCTCTTCTGTGAGTTTTGTACCATCAAAGTCTGCATCTTACAACCATATCAAAATTTATGAATGCATATGACTATAAAGTGACTGAAAACAACCCATAATGCATGTTTGCGTATTGTGAATCAGCTCCTTGCTTCCTCAGGAAAAACTGTGTCCAGTGCCCCGTTCCTAACCTTGGGCATGTGACTGTGGGAGAGCCAGACTGTGTTCAGTGATGCCCTGTCAGCTAATTAAAACACAGCTCTGCATTTAGGTATCTCTTAAACACAGTGCTAGGTCTAGTGGTGGACTGACCTAACCAACATAGTCTTTGTAACAATACAACAATGTGAAGGATCACAAGAACTGAAAGCAGTTGATTAGTTAGGAAAAAAATATACATTTCTGAGCACTTGAGCAAGGAGAAATGAATGAAAAGACTAATAAGGTAATGATTTTCAAGCAGAGAGATGTTCATCTAATATTTCAGAGAAAAAACATGCCTGGACTTTCCAATATATGTCAAAAGTAAAAGGGCTCATTGAGTTCACATGAAATAAAATTAAGCATTCCATTCATGCATGCACAAATTCTTGGGGAAAATGCCCAAACTATTTGTACATAGAATGAGACCCATTTACATTGAAAGTGCAGAGTTCATTTCAGATTTAAACATCTCACTGTAACTGGTAACTACTAATTTTGATTTTTTAAAGGCTTATAACTATTAAATATTTGCACGCCTGTATGAATTCAGATCTTATTTCTGAGAATAACTGAGAAGCAGTAACTCAACAGCAGATGAGCTGTGACTGCTCTGTTATAAACATATTTGCCTGGAACAAAATAACGTGATGATTCCACCACATAGTTAATTGCAAAAGTTTCATAAAGTTTGATTGTGGAAAGACTATGAAACATTTTGATCTCGCTTTTTTTGTTATACAGAGGAGACACTACTTGCAAGTACATGACCAGTTCTGTAAAGTGAAGCCATGGGAAGAATCCATATTTCTTGAACTTTCTTTTAATTAGAGCAATACTGTAAATTTTAAAGGCACTGGACTTGCATCCTGTTGCTCTAATTGTTTCCAGTGTATATTACTCTTCATATGTCCCCTAAATAAAAAAAAAAAAAAAAACAAACCAAAAAACCAGCAGTACACCAAGAATAGATCTCAAATTTAGGAAATATTGCCAAACTAGGCAGATATGCTGTTTTCCAAGTATATTTGGATAGAGTCACTGATGTGCTATATTGTGTGTTTGGTTTAGGATGGACAATTATACAAAGACTAGAATTATAATTGAATACGTCTTGTACAAAGGAAAGGGGTATGGGAGCTCCTAATGTGCTATCACAAACAAAAGTGGAAAATATATTGTTTACAACTGATGAAACAGACCTTGGCTATGTCCTTTTAATGGCAAGCAATTCACACAGCAATGTGCACAAGAAGTTCAGAAAGAATAAAATACCTATCCATAAAAAGTGAAATAAAACTTGTAACCCTCTTCAGGGTAACCTCTTCAGAGCTCAGACCTCTTTATGCAATCCGTATGGATTCCCAGTCAAGGCTCCAATATGAAGTTTGTAAGAAAATTACCGCTTCTTGTAATACACTTACTGTTTTCATTTTTGGGGGGTCTTTTGTATGAATTTTAAGTAATGGAGAAAATTAAGATAATTGTGCTTTCCCAAGCTTGTTCTCAGATACTGATTATTTTCCTTTAAGCAGGCACAAAATTCTTGGTTCTAAGGAGGGACAGGCAAAAAATATAGCAGTAACAATTAAAATTTCTTATTTCATACTGGTTATAGATGCATTAAGGTATATAAGCTCCAGGGTCAGTATAAGCCTTGCTCAGCTTTCTTTAAAAGCATTGGGAGTAATAAAGACTTCCATTTTATCTTCAGTGAAATAATACTGCTGAAATATCACCTCATTTTTGATGTCAGCAGTGATTTCTTTTTACCTCCATGATGTCAAATGGGAATTATTATTATTAGAAAGACGGCTTCCTAATGATGCTCTAAAAAGGAGAAACTGGAACTATTCCCACCAAACATCTATATTCTGCCTTCTCCATAGGGTAAAGCAGATGGGCTCAAGCAAACGCCATTCTTCAGCTAGTATCAGTGCATTAAACAGACAAATCAAGAGGCATGCTTAAACATGTAGAACAGAAGCATAGGGGCTTGTTTGGTTATAAAGTGGTGTACATGCACTCTGGACAATAGAGAAAAAGGACATTTATACTATAGGAATTCTCTGGGAAACATGGCCTGAAACACTCATGATCAATTTTCTGTTCTAGAAGCTAAAAACTGCAAATCAGTGTCCAGATCATTATCCAGAAGTCATTGCACCAGGTTAAGTCAACAAGTACAGGGAATGAAAGCCTCATATGATGGTCCTTGTTTGACTACCGGCTTCATGTGTGGTATACTGGTGATGGATACATCACTGAAATGCTCTGTGCCTTTGTTCTCCCATTCTGTCAAATGAGCAGGTACAGAGGAACCTTGCTTCATATGACAGCAAATTATACTAAAAAACTTGGGTTTTGAGTAAATGATGGGCCTTGAACCTTATGCAACCACCTATTCATATAGAAAGTCAGTGAAGAGCAGCTGCAAAGTAGTACTATCTGCGTGAGTGAATGGGGCATTTTGGTTTGCTAATACTTTCACTTTGGTCCAGATATAAAAAGCTATAGTGCATAATGATTCCCTACCATTTTTACATGTGCTTATTACATGTATTGCTTCACACTAGTTGATAAAGCATGGAGGTCTTTAGGGTGGAGAAATCTATGGTGGATATAAAAAAAAATTAATAAAATTGAAAAAAAAAAAGTAGCTATATAAAGTTTGTTTGTTTTGAAATAAGAAAGACAAAGTTTTCAAGGAATTAAGCGAGCTGTCAGCTGAGGAGGTGGATGCCACCAGCCCTGCTCCTCTCCCACAACAAGGTGGCAGGAACAGCAGCCTCAGGGAGCTCCCCTGGACTAAATCTAAGCAGCAGGAAAATGTGCTTTTCTGCTAGTACTTTGCTTCTGTTTCTTTCTGAGGAAAAGAATTTTGGAGTAGCTCTTCTACAGCTAGTGGTAGCCCAGTTGAGAGCAGGAGTTCATATTTTTCTAGGTTTTCTGTGAAGGTTCTGCTAAATTTCACACTATCTGATCTGAGTACTTTTTTATTTAGCATCTCATTTTGCCTGTTCAGGGCAACCATCAAAACAAAGGAAGTACCAGCCTGAGAAAATGAAGTGTGATGTGCTGGAACACAGAGATGATTTGACAATATTCATGCGCTAGGAAGAAAGGCTGAGGATGAAGTACAGCATGTAATCACAGTTGGCTCTGACACAAACAGCCATTGTTATCTTTGGCAAGTTACTTGATCTCTTGGTATGTCAGCACTTTCCAGCCTCAGAGGAGTGTTGCAATACATTCATTAATATAAATGACATTATAAGCAACAGGAAAAAGCCAATAAAACATAATGCTCTACACAGGTAAGAACCTGCACAAAAGGTAAAAGAAAATTTAAAAACCATGTGGGAATTACGGGTTAAAAAGTAAATGAGAAATAAAGATGTTTTTCCAAGTTCATGATGAGGTGAAATCATAATTCAGTGTTTATCTCATTGTTGCACAATGCAAATAAATTAATGCAGGTATTATATCACTAAGAAGATGTGAAGAGTAGGGAACAGGAAAAAAAGGAACTTTTAAAAGGATTTGGCTTTAACAGGACAAAGGAACAGCCTGACCCTTATGAAATGTGGGCAGCTAACATTTCAGCATGTATTGAATACAATAATCAATGGTGAAGGAAAAATTACAGGGAAGTAATTCATAATGACAATACTTAAAAAGCATTTTAAAATTTTCAGCTGTTTGTAAAAGATAATTTCTCTACTGTTTTTTTAAATTTCAAAGAACATGTGATTGTAAAACATTAATGAGACCCAACTTGTGTAGCTGGTATATAAAATGAGCTGTACAGCCTTAGCTATTCAGGGGAACATGCATGGTGGCCTTTCCTTTGTCGAGTGGACATGGAGACGGGCAATAATCCACAGGTTTACCTCCTTGAGTGCAACAACTATGCTTTTTCCTGGTGTCTTCATTACTTACACATGAATGAACAAAGGAACTTCTGCTTGCCCACTAATACAGCCTGTGAGAGATCACAGTGCAATGAAAGTAACGTCTGAGTGTGTAGGTTCCACATTTGTGGAACAACTTTATTCCTAGAAGGTATTCTTGTTTAGAATTTTCATGCAATTCTTCAAGAAAATATTTACTTGCAGAGGCAACAGTGAAAAATACTCTCTTGCAAAAATATATTCTTCTCCCTCTAGTTAACTCATCACAGTTCTACAAAAGCTAGATACACATATATGTTTGCATAAGATATTAGGATTATACCCTTATGACTATCAATTCAAGACTTATATTTTCTATTCAACAGCTATTGATCTCATGTTACCAGATCAAGACAACGTGCAACAATGAGAAACACAATGAGAAACAAATTTTCTTAAATGCAAAATTCGCTGAAATGCAAGTTTAAGAACCTTCCATTCAGTTTCATCTTAGTTCTGAATTTTTTTGACTGTTTCACACTCAATAAAGTTTTACCAGTGGAAGGATGATCCTACTTCTGCAAGTATCTGCTGAAGAGCAGGAAGATGCACTCATCTACTTTAGCTTAATATTAGTTATATTTTTTTAATGTATGAGTTTATTGTCTTTTCTAAGCATACTTCGGACAAAAACTGTGACCTGTTGAAAGTGTAGGGATAATTAAAATGGTTATTAGTGTTTGCATTTGTACATCTAAGACAATGTTTACATTATGAAAAGGAGGTGGGCCAAAATATCCACTGGCAGCAGTTACAAAACAGCCAAGTGGAGCAGAGATGTTGGCAGCAGCATCTGCCTGTCCTAGAGCAAATTCTGGCTCGTGACTCTTCACAGTGCGGTTTTCTTTGCTACTACATAAGGCATACTCCCAATCATTAACAATAAGCAATGGCAGACAACATTGGTGGATAACTTAAGAAAACTCTGTGGACTGAAGATCTCTCATTTTCAGTAGGCATTCCCACCTGGGAGCATGACACCTTTCTTGCAGCGTGTAATGGGAGGTATTTTCTGGTTCCGACTCTGGTGAGATCTCATTATTCTCATCCCACTCACTGATCTCTGTTTATTAACACTGCAACGGGTCTCACACTGCACTACTAGTTCACACATCTAGATAATTAGTGCTACTTATGAAAGTGAGACAAACGTTTTGTTTCTCTATGACTCAATAAAACTTCGTTCTTGAAAGAATACCAGATTTGGCTTGGAGCTGATCTCTGTCCATTTTGAATATTTTATTATGTATCAGAGTAAATCTTGATCTCATAATTTTCTTTCACTGTTATATCCACTGACTTTTAAGAAAGGTAGCTTCAGAATTATACTGCCTAAAGATCAGAATCAAAGGCAATTGCTGCTCATTTGGTGATATTATTAACTTTTCATATCACTTATTCTTTGAAAACAGAATTTATGAAAATAGAACATCTCCCAGAAAGCAGTCTGTGTTTGCTCAATTTTATGTTTTCTTCTCTTTCAGAACCCAGTTTGTGATTTCCCATTTATAGAGTCTGGAACACACTGCAACAAAATCACAACTCTGAAGCCATATGACCATTTAAGACAATATCTGAGGAGAAACACATCCTGATACAGGTGTCAGGAATACTACAGCTGCAGTCGTCATGAGGAACGATGAAAGCTTGAGTCTTTCTTTTCAAGAAGACTGCTATTAAAAAGGCCTTTTATATAATACTAACTAGTTAGTTTCATTAGTGCTACTGCAAAAATGAATGCCTAACATACATTTATGTCTCCAGATGGTAGAACAGTGCTATAAATCCCATTTAAAAGATGCTCAGCCCTGAAAATGTTTTTTGAGAAGGTAGAGTTAGTAGCTGCTGAACACTTTTAAAAAAGCGGTTAATGTATTTAGATGCTATGTGTGAATCAAGCTTTTCCAGACAGCTCTCCTAATAGAATCTCACAGCTCTATAGCAAGGCATAAAATGAACTCTAGTCTTCTTAACCCTGTTGCAGACCATCTTTTCTTGAACCGTATCTTTATATCTACAAGTAGATACTTCATAAGACTCAGATTGGCCCATTAGTATTTTGTTCTTTTATAAGTAATGCTGCATCTTTACTAGCTAAGAGACTTCCTTTTGACTAAAAGGTCATCGATTTACATGGGTGAATTCTCGATCAGTTCTTTCTCTCTGACAAATTACCTTTAAGTCTTCCCAGTGCTGAAAAGTCTGGGGAATGCATGTGCTGACATTTAGAAAACTCTTCACATAATGCTTCCTGATGTTGGTTTCTTATTCCTTCTTCACTCAATTAAGGAGGTGTGGCAGTAGCCATGTGATGAAATACTGAATTCTGCAGTTTTCTTTCTTCCTACAGAGAAAGGTCAGGATACCTTTCCGGGACAGAGCAAAATGCTTGACAGAAAAGATTTCAAGGGGGAAAAATAATAGAAGAAGAGAAAAGAATTTAGGCCAAGCTGGAATGTGGGGTATGTGAATTCCCTCAGGCTGAGGAGGGAATTAAATCTGACTCTAACATAGCCCACATCTGAGAAATGTACTAATCATTAGACTGTTATGCAAAAAACCAGCTGCCTTCTCTTTCTTCCTCCTTCCTATTCCCCTGAAATGGAAGGTGGTTTTTTGCTGTGTTCTTAACTAGCCCATGATATATTCGGTCCTTAAAGTGATTTTGGAATAGGGACATCTTCTTTCTGAATTCCAGGTGAATCTTTCACTTAGATGGGAAACAATAATTTCAATTTTGGATTGAATCAAGAAAATGGTATCACAAGGCAAGTGCAATGGCATAGTTTTGTCTCTCTAACAGAGTTTTTGGCTCTCTTGCCCTCTTGGATTACTGAATCTAAATTCTGCCAAAAACTGCACTTACTTCAAATGCATAACTGAGATTTACAAATCTTGCCCAACTCTTCAAGTTCTTCTAAAAAAAGAAATAATAAAAAATATTAATTTTAAATTGTGAATAAAGGCAGGAATTATGTGAAAAAGGCTGATAATAAAACTGCCATGGACATAAAATTTCAACAAGAAATTTAGATTCCATCTTCAAAATTGGCACTTAAAGAATTCTAACTTTATGATTTTACATGCAAAATCTGAGAGCACAGTCTCAGAAAATGTTTAATTTTAAACAAGTTGATAGAAAGGTACCATTGCACAAAACAAAAAATTGAATTCATGTAGACTACAAAGACTAATTTGTGAAAACACTTTTATGGGGTTTTAAATATTTAAAATATTTTGATATACAGCAACTGATGTATGAGGCACAGCTAACCAAATTTGAATCCTCCATTATTGAAATGCAGACATTAGGTGTGCAACAAAACATCAAAATTTCTAAACGAAACTGGCTAAGCCAAATTTTTTATAGAGTAATTTACTTATTTTTATGCAGTATCTCCACCAGTACTTCAGATTATGCTGCTAGGTTTAACAGTCCTCTGTGATTTAGTAAGTAATGAAGATAACTTTGCTCCCTTCATTGCAATTTGGTCAGTTTGTTTAAGCTTGCTTACTTTCCACAATTCTCTCGCACATGAAGAACACCAGAGAGAAAAGCAGGTGTAAATACCCACTCTTGGCATTGGTAAGAGCTGTGATTCTGTAAAGCAGCAATGCAGGGCTTACACCTGTATCCAGTGCTAACATTTCTGTGCCATATTAAAGGATTTCAGAACTCCTGAATGTGATATACAAATAGCTGAAACAAAGTCCATTCCATTCATCTCCAAAGACTACGTATGTGCTTTTCCATAATGCCAAGACTCTTTTCAAAGACACCAAGGCCTCACTTCAAGGCAGAAGTATCTGAGTAACCTAGCAAATATTTCTTTTCTCAATAATACAGGCTCAAAAGTCTAAGGTTGTAAGATTTTGATCAGCACATGATAGCTGCTTTATTTACTTCCAGTTACTGAAGAGTCTGCAGTAGACTCATTGCCTTGTGACCTCAATGACTTTGATATTTTAATGACATGGAGACTGTTTCTTGTTGACACTGAATGGGCCAAAGCAGGCATCTAGGTAACACAGCAGACAGAAAGTACCACTCCAAGTAGGAAGGTACAGTCTGAAGGATTTTTAAGATGCCCTTAAGTCTGCTGATGGATCGCCATGAAGGTTGATTGCCAGCTTCTTGGGAGATTGAGAGGCAACAGATGTTGGTTATACCAAATTCAGAGATTGCTACAGCGACAGTAAAAGTACAAGGCAATCTCTTCATGTTTGCTTATCCACCTCTGTAATAGCTTATCATGAAAGAGCTACTCCATAAAACAGTAGAGGAATATGTATGGATATATACTAACTTATCTGATGAGCTGATGAACTGGAAACTACTGGCAACTACTGGCTCTGATGACGTTTGATGCGTTGACTACTTTTTCATCCCATTAGTTATGCTTTGTTCAAGAGACCAGTATCAGGCTTTAAAGGTTTGAACACAAAAAATCCTAGCACAATCCGACATGAAAGTAAATGTGACAAAACAATAATGGGATACGATAGGGGAGTAGCAAAAGTATCACTGGACTTGAACAAAGTAGTTTTCAATTAAAATTTGCTTTGAGATATGCCTGACAATAGAAACATTGAAGGTGGGATAATTGTTAAGTGGACAGAATTGTGACCCTCAAATGGAGGAAAACAAATGGAAAAGGAGATAAAATGGAGACAACAAAAATCCAAATTAAATACAAAACTATCTTTCATTGATGAAAAAAATTGAAAAAGGACAATGTGATACATTTTCAGCAGAGAAAAACAGTAAGTCTCTGCATTATGTATCTTAGACAACAGCTGTAATGGTAATACATTCTGAGTTTTGCAGTGAATGGAATTATTTTTTTCTTTTTATTTATTTTCAATGTGTTTTATCAGATTTCTACATTTTATTTGACTTTTTTTTTTAAGATTGTAGATTTACTCACTGAAAACTGAATAGCTCTCTATCACTATATGTAAACTCTTTTCCTACAAGCTCTGAGCCCAAGAATATTAAGAATAGGAAAATCCAATTCAAGGAGGGTGGTAGGGAACAATGAAAGGGAAGGAGAGAGGGAGGATTAATCATGTAACCACTTTCCCATTTCAGACTTTTAAAGTAATATAATTCATGGAAAAAAGGCCATTACCTCCATCTTTACGTATAATTCAGGACTAATTAAATCAGTCCAGGAAAGGACTATAAACAGGGTTCATCTCATGTCAGAATGGTCTGGAACAAGGTCTCTTTGAGGTATACATAAGT
The DNA here is from genome assembly GCF_900496995.4 of Aquila chrysaetos chrysaetos. Lineage (NCBI taxonomy): Eukaryota > Metazoa > Chordata > Aves > Accipitriformes > Accipitridae > Aquila > Aquila chrysaetos. The sequence continues at coordinate 30,088,869 of NC_044005.1, forward strand.
GTAAGTCTATCAGTGTGATTTTTGTTCCAACGTTTCTTTTGATAGAAAATTAGTCCTGACTAGATCAACCCAAATGATTAATCAATCTCATTCTCTGACTGTTTTCAATTTTATGTGATTTTCCTGAGGCAGGGATCACTCGTTCTGAAAATTGGCTAAGCATCTTGTGGACCACCTCAATCATTTGCTATCTAAAGAAAACATTCATCAGCAGTCCTCAAAGCAAGGAAAAAATGGAGATGTGGTTCTGAGCTCAGTAAGAGTTTGGAACAAGACACAGCCACTTCACAAAGATGAAAAATTTTGTCACTGCTGGAGGATTGAATCCACAGGGAGCTGAATATCTTTGATAGAGGTAAAACCTGACTCACATAAGATACATAGTTCACAGCACACTTCTCCTGATGAATGTTTGTATGCTGATTCAGGAGGGTTACCCACTCACAATGACACAAGAACTCAAGGGAAGCTGTTAGCCAGGAGCCCTTGCTTTTTGCAGAGGGAAAATTCAGTGCTCTGTTGTATTCTGAAGGTGTGAGACAGTGGCTCCCAAGTCAGCCTGCTCTACCAGGATTTCCCACAGGAACTCTGCTGCACATGACCCCAGCTGGCATAGTGTTTCCTGAGTAAGTGCTGGAGGTCTTCCAGGGACCTCTGATGCAGAACTTAGCCAGCTCTTCCCATGAGCTTTGTCATTATTATGTAACTGTTCTTTCCTTTGATAATTTCTTATAGCTGTACATCCATAAGGCTCATGGATCTTTCTTAATTTTAATAAAATATATACCTGCACGAATTCAAGAAGCCTTAAGTTTGTTCTGGCACTGGACTTTTAGAAATCAATGAATAAATTGCTAACATTCCTAAAAGTGTTCCTAACATTCACTATAGCGGTTCAGTTTTATTATGCTTGTCTAATACACCAACTGAGAATGACATTTAAACAAAGCAGTTCTTAACATTCAGTTAAAAAGACATTCATGTGATCCAACTCTTCTAAAATGAATACACAATTTTTCTGGGTCTCACTGAGGCTGTGGATAATTCTCCTTCCATTGAACACAGAGTGGCAATAACCATGCTTTTGAAAAACTGACAAAATACAATTAATATGGCTGGACACAGCTGAATTCAGCCAAACACTGTCAGTTACAAAATCCTTGAAAACGTCAAAAAGCAGAGGAACTACACCTCTATATTTACACCTGCTTAGGACTCACATACTGTTTATGCAATTTTACTCATGCCGACTTGCTGATGCTTCATGGAAAAATTTGAAAAAAACCAAATGTTTTATTTACAGACAGTTTTTTCAACTATTATACCTTTTCTTTTTATCCATTCTTTGTGTCTAGGAAAAGCTAGCTAAAAAAATGATATTTGATCTTTCAAAATTCATTCTGCTTTACCTGTGACATCTCAGTTATGGTTTTCAGTGTTTCCATGAGGCATTAGCAGGTCTAAGAGAAATGAAATAGTATTTACATGATAGACATTACTGAGTCTTTTTTTTGAGTAAAAGGTCTACTGTGAATTTCAAAAACTGTATTTTAATGAGTAAAAACCCCACCTTGTGAAGCCAGCCCATTCTAGATATGTCTTATTCTGGTGCTGGACTAACATTAGATTGTCAGGAGTCCAAGAAGAAAGAACGACAAAGTCATTCACATGTCTTCCTTTTGTTCTCATCTACTTCTGGCAAAAAATGTCAGACTACAAAATCCAGAGATGAATTCTCTATTTTTTCCCATTACTATTGGAGGAAAAATATCCCCCCAAAAGCAAGTTCTCTGCCAATCTAACTTTGGCCTAGCCTGGATGGACCATGCCTAATCATAAAAATTAGTATAACTTCAATGACCTGCCCATTTATTCATTTATTTGCCTTCCTCCTCCTGAGACTGCCAGTACACTTCCTGGTCTTGATATCTTCTGAGACTTGTAAACTGGTCAGCATGAACAAGCACTGAGTGCATTCTTTCAGGTGTTGACAATTAAGCAGTACACAGATCAAAATTTGTGGTGCCTTAAGGAACCACTGATTTGGACCTAAACTTCCATCAGCAACCGCTTTAATCATCTTGACCCAGAAACCATCCAACACAAGGACTCCCAGTCATTTGCTTGCAAAGACGACATTTCTACCAGATTTTTACTGTGCAGGTAGACTACCTTGATGCTATATTCACAGAGAATTTTTGGGGAAAAATGAGCTGGGGAATTTTAATTCAAAGCTCCTCTAAATCTTCCTCTGAAAACTGAAAAAAAATGCTTGTGAAAGTTTTAAAATTAACATTGACAAGCAACTTCTTTAAATACACACACATTCTCAGACTTACTTTCTTGTACCACTCTTTTATCTTGTATAATACTTAATGGATGACATGTTTCATTCCGCGAGTTGACAATGTTAAAAATGTGCTATTCCTTCTAGTTTTAGTATACTGCAAAGCCACTGATAGCTACCGGCACTATGAGCGATATATGACTGAAGAAAAATGAGATTACTGCTGATAAGGAACAAGAGACTTTCATATCTTAAAAGAGTCTGAAATCCAGCAAATATGATCCCCAGCAGCAGATGCCCCTCAGACAGACAATGAAAGAAAAATGGTGGAAAAGTACACGTTGTGTCTTGTTGTTTCCTTCAGCCAGAATGGCAGTGAAATTAAATAGCTCCAGCATACTGTCTGCATGAAGAAATCCTACCTCTCTGGGAAAAACATAACCCAAAGATGACTAAAAGTCTAACAAAATGAGCAGTAATTTTCCACTATGGAAAAAGTGATGTTACTCTGACTCACCTTCTTTGGTAAAATATACCTTTACTCTGGAAGTGTTGCTCTTTTGAAGGCTATCATGCTGTTATCATCAATGTTTATCATCATAATGATCCATTTAATGGAGCTGTAGTACCAAAGCCAAACCTCAGGCTGGAAGTATTGCATTAATGATTCTTTAACAAAAGGAATGAGACATATGCAAATGCGAAATAGCTCCTTTCTCTGTCTGTTAATGTGTCCCTGGAACATGAATGAACATAATTTAAAGATGTCAATATTTCATGCGAGAGTGCAACCCTTACCTTGTATCCTGACGATTTGATGTGCACGCCTCGCTTGGTCAGTGTAGATTTCATTCGGATGAAAAAAGAGCGCTCTAGAGTGTTGTCAGTGGTTAGTAAACTGGGGCTTGTAGATTCCACTAGGGAACAGAAAAAATACATATACACATAATTTAGATTTTATACATCCCCTCTAAGCTATTTTTCAGGTGCAATCCTTGAACTCACTAAAAATAAATGACTGATGGATGCTAAGAGTGTTGTAATCAATTTACCTCGTTTAGAAAACGTTTACTTAGCAAAAAAAAAAAAATTTGAAAAATATATGTATACTCAGTAAGTCTCATTTTCAAGTTATTTTTCCCCACAGAATTTTTAACAGAGATTTGCCTCATTAACTCTTTCTTGCACCATTTTATTATGACTGGAGTTATTTTGTTAGGGTTTGACATTGTTTTAAAAACTGGGGAGTTCTTCAGATTCTGTCTGCTGAAATAGGCTGCAAATTCTGCAGGCTTTTACTCCCTAGTCTCCACTCCTCACTTACAGTGATACCTAGGGTGACTCACTGCTGGTTTTTAGTGCCTTGGTTTCCCTATTACTGAGGGTTAATTATTATCAATAAAGCACTGAGCAACCTGAAAGCAAAAATGCTCAAGTAAATGACAGATATTATTATTATTATTGTCATCATCACCATCATTGTTAATTATTGGTGACTAATTAGTCACTAATGAAATATCTTTGTAGTCCAACTGAAGAGATTCTTCCTGCTTGAAACTATAGCTCTCACCTGTGCTTCTCACTCCCTCAACTGCAACTACTTAAAATAGTAAATAAATACTCTTAGTATAAACCATGATAAAATAGTGGGTACAACTCAAGTCAGTACTGAGATATTCTTTATACAAACTTTATTATTGCTATTTTTAGCCCTGACAACCAACCTCTTCCCAAAATATTGTTCATGGGAAAATTCTGGAGCAGCTTACAATAAGCAAGCATTACTGGAGATTAATGAACTTTCAGTTTCAGTGAGTAATTAACACTGAATAAAAAAGTTATTTTGAATTTATTCTGCTATTGTTTTGGAGAATTGACCAAACTACTAGTAGAAAGTATTTGAGTATTTAAAAAGCATTTGTTATACAGTCAGTAGAAACACAGAAACTTGTTTGTGAGCTAAGGATTATATCGAATTGTCCTTGATTTGATGTGGTCATGGTGTCCTGTGTTTGTGACATTTCAGCTCTATTGTGATGAAATAACTGTCAACAGTGCCCCTTTCTTTAGTGTTTCTCTTAAGATTTTTTTGTTTTAGAGAGCATGAATTCGATGTCATTTTAAATGTACAGCTCTTTATCACTCGAGGGAAAAGCAGAGCCATGTTATATTTAGTACTTTCATTTCTTCTGATTAAATATGAATTACTATGAAATTTTTCTCATCATCTAACACGCCATAATACGCCAACAGCTTTTTAATACACTATATAAGCACAAACTTCTGCTCTAAGAGTTTAATTTGCCCCTCTAATCCAATCACATCAACCTTATTTCTCTTATCAGAGATTCCCATTTTGAATTAAATGAGCTCATTAGTTTTAATCAAAAGCAGAGAGATCAAAACTTAAACGTAAATGCTTTAGATCAGAACTGTCAGTCAGCCGTGCAGTTCTATTTTACTAAAACACAAGATCAGAGACCCTTAGAACCAATTTTTTCTCGTAAGGGATGCCAAGAGCTTGAAGATGCTATATCCTTTTTTTTTTTTTTGCTCCCAAGGACAGATTATACATTTAAGGTTAGACTTAATTTAAAGCATTTTTTTTCATCCTGGTGGATATGGGAAAGTATGCCATTCTGCTGTTGTCTCTTTCACATTTATTGGTGCTGGTCCTTGGAGACCTGAACAAATGTGAAGCCATCACAATCCATGCAACAAACCTGTCCTCAAAAAATTCAGCTCTGTTCAGCAATATAATCTAAGAAATAAAACTCTGAAAGGCAAGATATGTGTTTCAGGGTACAGGATAGTGGAACCCTGAAACAGCAACCAGGGTCACTGGATAGCAGCAGTAGTGGTAAGATGAGGATCATAATTAATTATTATTTTTATTGTACAGTACTCAACAGTGCAGTAGTTAAAGAGAACATTAAGAAACCACAGCATGGGTGCTTCCTGCTGTGTGAAGAAATGCTAAAATCAGCTTAACAAGTGTAGTTGTTGTAGTCCAGCACATTATGCTCTAGCACAGGCAATAAGTACAATATGTCCTCATGTGTTCTAATGGTAATTACCTAAACACACAGAAGTAATGTTAATTAAACACACAATATCTTGCGCTTGAAAAATGATCAGGCTGTAATACATACATACCATTCCTAAGCAATTGAAATAAAAATTTCTCTTTCATACACAGTTTTATGAAAGAAAGGAAACCATCTGACATATAGTACAGTGTACTTTTCATTGACATTTTCTGGGCTCACTTCACCTTATATCATAAGCTTAACATTATTTTGCTGTTACTATAGTATATACAAACCTATATGTCTCTGTAAGTGAATATTGTAAAATGCATATAATTTATCCAACAGACTGGAACAGTGTCTGTCATATAAATATGTACTCTAAATTGTTTGATTTTCTTTAACAAAAAGTACCTGAGAGCGTATGTGTGAGATGGGATTAGTTACCTAAAAGTCCAGAACAGCTTATGAACAGCTTTCTGAATTTCTCTCGGGAGAGAACCATTACGGCTGCTAGTACAAATCTGCATTCAGAGTTGCACCCACCCATGGCAGATACTGTAACAATGCTAACGGTGATTATGCATGCAGGATTTTAAAGGTAGGATGTGTACAGAACACATCCATTGATGTCAGTGAGATTTGCACAGGAATATGTGGAATAGGGACCATTATGAGTTCTCAGGAGTTGATTTTAAATGCCTATCACTCAGTCTTTTCAATTTTTTTCCAATTATGTCAAAGGAGGCTAGCAATCTGAGGAACATCAGAATGAAACTCTGTAGCAATTCATTTTTGAGGTTTGTGGTTTTTTTTTTTTTTTTGTTTTTTTTTTTTTTTTTTTTAATTTGCAATCTAAGACCTTTAAAAAAGCCTGAAATAAGCAAGGTCTGCTTGGCTTGATACTGTAGTAACTAAAGATGTCTTTTACACAGAAAAATAGTGCTCCTGGGCTGAATTTACTGAGTCTAAACCTACTGTTGAGTTATAAACCTCTGAAACTGTGAGTTTAGAATGCTAATAATATGATAAAAGTCAATGCTCACTGTGTGTGAATGAAAGCACTACACACTGTCAGGCTTAGAAGTATAAAAAGTAAGTCTGGACTGTCTTTGCAAAACAGATAACTGTGTACTCTGTTGGGAAAGCACTCGCCTTTGTGTGTCCTTAAATTTCTTCAGCAGATACTACTAAAGGAATAAACCTCTTCTCTTTCCACTCCCAAAGCTGCTAATGCAGGATGAGATTTCTGGACACAAGGAATGCATTGTCCATTTCAAAGGGCATGAATCTGCAACCCAGTATACCCATACAAAAGTGTCATAAATGTTAAAATGTTAACTAAGCCACAGAGCCAAATGGGAAGATAGTATGAACTAGTAGCCAATTCACAAAATTATTTAGTTATCTCCTCCCAAGCATTTCTTTGTGAACAAGCCTTGTAGCTCTGATCCTTCAATGGACTTTGCCTTGGGAATAATCTGGGGCCCAGACCCCACAAACCAGTCGTGCACTGTTTAACTTCACATACTGGAAGAGTTCTTCTGATGTTAGTGGAATGTGTACTGGTAGATAAACATGCACATAACTGGAGGACTGAGGTCCATGGCTGTGATCCTGCAGTGATCAGCAGATGTACTGTGCATCTGTGTGCAGCCTGACTACCTTAATGCTATAGAGCAAAACAATGTAAACCAATGCAAATAATGCTATTACACAGCAATAGCATAAGCACTATCGCCATGACTGATTCACAAGCACATTCAAATTCAGATAAACAATTTGTCCCCCAGGAAAAAGGAAGTTCCAAATTTGATTTGTGTCTTAAATAACAAAATGCTGCCAAATCAGCCTGAATAAATATTCACCAACTTCTGTTTTTTTCCCCTCACATACGTTAAAAATAATTGAGAGGAAAAAAATGCATTTTCACATGCCTAACAGATAAAAGACAGGCTTCTCATTCTTAGGAGGACCAGAAGCTACACAGGGGAAAACCAAACACCAACAAGGGATCAGAGGGGGTTGGTGGGAAAAAAGATTATGGTTTAACGTACAGAAAATTCTGGATTTGGTAGCATTTCACGAAGTTTTCACCTGGCTTTCATTTGCCTTCCTTGAAAACAGGTGTCTATACAGCTTTTAAGAGGCATTCTCAAACATCAACTATACAGCTCTTAGAGAAACAAAGTAAAAGAACATATAAAATAGTAAGAAGGGAGCTCCCTTCTCATGTTATCTTCTACACTTGCGAACTTCTTCCCATATTTTCTTAAAGTCTTATAATCCTTTGCATAGGCATCTGAGAATCATTATGTTCAGATGAATAATTAGGTAATATAAATCTATCATTTTCAGTTGGACTAGACGTATCTTTGTAAATGTTTCTGTTTCTTCTGTGCAGTTTATTGTCTGTAAACAGGCATTCAAAGACTTTCTAGGAAAATTTAACATTGAGTAGTTAACTGTCCTGTTTTTTCTCATATTATTGCCTCTTAAAGTGTGTTTTTAATCAGAAAAGTGACTCTCAAAAAAGCACTGTTGCCAAGGTCATTATCTCTCAGTAGCTTACAGATCAAATTTGATCATTTTATAAGCTAAAAGATAGATTTTTCTAACTACTACCCCAGCAAATACAACTCAAAACTTCAAGTTAAGAGAAATTATTTCCAATAAGTGAAAGTTACTATGAAATTATACTTTGCACTTCTGCAAATGCATGGTTTTAAGTGAAGTGGGTTCAGTCTGATTGCAGGCTGAACATGGGCAAGTACTGGAAGCTAAAGCTTGGTCTAGGAAGGTGCTGAAGATTCTTGGACTATTTGGATGAACAACTTAGGCATATCTATGCACACGGGCAGTCTGCCTGGAGATCAACTGGTGAGAACAGAGCTAGCAATTTCTACGGGTGCTCTCTTGGTCTCACTGGCATGCTCAGCATCTTGCAAAATCAAGGACGATCTGAACTATTTAGTTAACTTTGTGGGTGGCAAAGAAGAAGCTAGTTCATTCTTCCAAGGCAATAATATCTCTAGAAGGAGCTGTAGGAATAGTATTTTTGCTGTGAGCTGTCCCAGTTATAAGCAGGAACTTGAATTCCTGAATAACCAGATTTGGATCTGAAATTCATGGTGCTTTTAACTAACTTGGTAAGACTCTTAAAATTTCTGTTTTGCTATTTACTGAAAAGCTGAAGAAGCTAAGAATTGGACTGCAGGCTTTTGGTGACTTAGTTCCCTTCTTTCTTTTACAGAGGGAATAATGCTGGGTTCTGGCCAAGGCCTCACTGAAAAGGGGAAGGCTCAGGGCAGCACTTCCAAAAGAAATGGAAAGAAGGATGACTTCCTCTAAAGAATTTATTGCTAGGTAATGTTTTCAGACAAGATAATAAACTGTTCTTTCTTGTCATTCTACCTCCAAGATGAAGACAATTCACTTTTCATGACCTATAAGCCTATTAGAAATTCAAAGGCATAAAAACTTTAAATCCTATCAGACTTCTGTTGAAAGCTGGTTCTTTTAATATCTTTTTTTTTGTTTGTTTGGTTGTTTTTTTTCTCTCTCATCCCTCCAAATTTTCCAGACCCAACAATTGATGAGATGGGCTGGCATCTCAGATTGTTTCAGTTAGGTTGTCATTATATAAAATCTTTAATTTTTTACAATTAATTTGACACTGAACACTTACATATATTTATTTCATATTTTTCATAATATTAAAATTATATTATATGTATTTACATATCAAGATATGACTATTTTTATAATCAAAATCTGTAATTACTGGGCTATGGTCCACATGTGATGGTGCATAATGTTAAGCACAGATGTTTGAAACTGGGAGAACAAGTGACTAACTCAGATATATACAGTGTATCTTTTTAATGTGGTAAAAGTACCTGCATTCAGACAAAAGTCAAGTCAGTGCAGTAGCAGTGAATTTAGATACAACAGCCAGAAAAGTGGGAGAACATGTTTAATATTCGATCCGCCTTATACACTGTGGGTTTACAAGAACTTGGATATTACACAGGAATCTGTTGATGTGAACTGTTTGGCCACAATACAGTGTAGTTAATATTTTTAATTTGTACAGTTAATCCTGACTTTTTGATTTGTTGAAAATTGCCTCCAAAGGAAGTAGTGAAAACCCCAATGTTTAACTATACAAAATTTAATGGGCCAAACTATTAGAAGTGCATTAAGAAGAACAGTTCCTTCATTTCAGGGATGAATTCTAAGTGACTGTTGTGGTTTAACCCCAGCCAGCAACTAGGCACCACACAGCCGCTCGCTCACTCCTCCCGACCCAGTGGGATGGGGAGGAGAATTGGGAAAAAAAAAGTAAAACTCATGGGTTGAGATAAGAACACTTTAATAACTAAAGTAAAATACAATGTAATACTAATACTGATATTAAATATATTAATAATAATTGTAAGGAAAAGAAATGAAATAAAATAAAATAAAAATAATTAAAAAAACAACCAAGAAGATGACAAGTGATGCACAATGCAGTTGCTCACCACCTGCTGACCGATGCCCAAGCAGTGAACCAACCCTCCTGGCCAACCCCTCCCAGTTTATATACTGAGCATGACAATCTATGGTATGGAATATCCCCTTGGCTAGTTCAGGTCAGCTGTCCTGGCTATGCTCCCTCCCAGCTTCTTGTACACCTGCTTGCTGGCAGAGCATGGGAGACTGAAAAATCCTTAACTTAGGATAAGCGCTACTTAGCAACAACTAAAACATCAGTGTGTTATCAACATTCTTCTCACACTAAATCCAAAACACACTGTACAGCTACTAAGAAGAAAATTAACTCTATCCCAGCCGAAACCAGGACAGTGACTGAAGGCTTAATTCAGTTTCCCACACACAGGTCTACAGCGTTCTTGTGAGCTGCCCCACAGTGTCTGAGATGTGTACAGGAGTGGCAGTTTCACACGGGACCTGCAGAAGACCCAAGTCTTTCTGGAGTGGCTGATGGACGCCAGCTGTGTCTCAAGTAGCACAAGTTCCCTATCTCTGGGAAACTTAAGCTGCTAGAGCCTGGTCCCATTTAAGTAAGTAGGAATACTGTGAAAAGACTTGGATTAAGTTCCTGATTATTATTTTATCATTTCTAGCATCCTGTGCAGCCTGTTGCTTAGGGCTTTGGTTGCACATGCCAACATTCATTCTGGTGTATGTGGTTACACCAGCCATGGAAATGTACTTATGTTATTCCCCAAAATACACCAGACTTAACATTAACCACAGGCAAAACTAAGCCAGACTTCTCTAAAGGAGCTTAATGCTGATTTATCAATGGATAAGCAAAACTCTGCATGCAATTACTGGCAGAATAAGTTATAGTTTCACATAACTACCATACATTTACAAACAACACAACTTTAATGTGCAACCTATATTTGTCTGTGACTGTTAACGCTCAGTTTGCAGGTCTTACAAGTGCAAACACTGCTATGTGCATACTACATTTGGGCACACAAAAGACTACCACCTGCAGAGAAATAAGCCATGCCTTGAAAACTTATCCTGTAGTGTTACAAATAATGAGTTTACCCTGTTTGTTTTTTAATCCAGACTAGGCCCATTAGTTGTGTAAGAAAGACAAACTAAAGTACAAACTCATTGATAGGCTTTCCCTATTATTATACAGAACAATTTTTGAATGTTCTATTATCCTTGTGGAACCAAAGTAATCTGAACTACTCTTTACTGGACTAAGAAGTATTACTTTATTTAATGCCTCTCAAAACTTCCTTTCTTCTGCTTCTGCAACTCCTTCTATTTCTTCTTCTTCTAGTCTAGAAACATGTCTTATCAGGCTATTAATTCCTGACATACGCAATTTACTTCCCATGTAAACTTTATCCCACAGAATTCTTTGTATATCTGGTAAAATATAGAATGAGTTAGGTGCTAGGATAGAGCTATAAATAAAGTGTTGCCAGGATGAAGCTATGAATAAGATTTTTGTTACTCCTGTAACGTTGCAAGACAGATTTTACAACAAATTTTGGTAGGTCAGTGATCTATGAAATACATAGAGCTTTTTTGCCTGTTTGAAAACAACATAATAAAGATTTGCTATTAACAGAACTAATCATGGTAGGAAACTTAACCCTGAAAAAGCCTTTGGAAATGTTACAGTCTGCTGGGCTTCAATCCATTATCTAAACACTCGCAAATGTATCCACATTCATCCAATAGACCGGAACAACTCTGGAAGAGCTGTTATGGTCTAGTGAGTGAGTGGTACATAAACCATACTGCATATGATGCTCAAACTTCCCTCTATGTTTTTACATTTAAAGTTAATTTATTTTAAGCAACGGAATAAATAATCTGACCTGACCTGTTGGCTTGGTTTCATGTGAGGTCAGCAAAACTCATACATTTTTAAGATCCAGTGACAGTCCCAAAGAAAATTAGCACAGTGGTATCGTTTCCTTACTGTTTACTTGCACTGCAGCAATTTTAATAAAGGTTGAAACAGAACACATCCAATGGCTAGCATCAGTCCTGATGTTAGGAGAGTAGAGGATCGTAAGTAACAGCACATCTATCCTCTGTTAGGGAACGGGTACAGAGAAAAGAAACTGGGAAATGAGGAAACAGCAAAGGAAAAATGGACCCTGACTAGTTTTGAGGGTAAAAACTTCACTGAATTCCCCAAGAGCTTTATGGGCTTGTAAGGAATACAGGACTAGATGTTAAATCTCCTTTGAGATGTGGCTGGTTTCCACAGCTTAAATGATCATTATCCTTACTGAGCAACTTCTTATAAACAATTTTGAGCATTTTGTTTCAGCACAAAACTGCCATTAAATGCTGTTGCTGTCTCCCCTCTTTCATGCCCTAGAAGGATCAACTGAGGGTATTTTTTCTTTCTTGCTAGTTTTCTGCTCTTGCCTAGTAACTTGTGAATCATTAACTGACACTCCAGAGCATAGCTGTGAAAATAACTGTGGTTCAGAGCTGCCAATAATGGCCCACTAAAGTTCCTTCCCAGCACATGGCATAAATCCGCCCCCCCCCCCCCCCCCCCCCCAACATTAAAAAGTCCCTTCTGATGTTGCCTAACATTGCCAGCCTGCTTGGGCTTAAAAAGCACAATAAAGAGGTTGCTTTCCAGATTTTCATATGCCAAATGGGAGGTGTTTTTTGGTGAAGCTTTTCCCTGAGGGAAAGAAGAACAGCCGAGTTACCTCATGCTGCTCAGTCAATGTTTGGATGATCCCACTCCGGGGAAACATACACAAGTGTCAAAGTCAAGCTGCTGCTAGTGGATGTTTCTGTACTCAGCAACTAAGCAGTAGGAAAGTTCAAGAGAAAAAACGGAGTATCATAAAGATAGTCTTTGAGAGCACATGACATCCAGCAAAAGCTATTATGCAGCAGCCTGCGTATGCCAAGGAACACACAGTATGAATGCAAAAAGTGAGTGTTTTAAATCTTAGTGGAATACCCCCTTAAATATAGCCACTTGAGGAATCTATTTCTTCAGAAAATACCTTTTGTGCTGCTGGGATATTTGGGGGATTCTATTTTCAATACCTGTGTTCTGGATCTAGTGGAGCAATGCTTTTATCACGACTATAAAATGGTTACGAGCCAATTCCTCATATAAAACAGTCAGTAACAGTGGGGCTTTTTTATGACAAACATCATGTCAGACAAAGGGCATCAGGACTTAGTCTTTGTACTACAATACAAAATAACAATACATAAACACCTTTGCGAAAGCAGCTTGAAACCCCATGTTTTCTATTAAAAAGTCATGTTCAATCTTCACTGTTGATAGAACAGAATAGCTAACACAGAGAACATTGTATATCAGAAAGGTCAATAGTTATTATGAGCTACAAATATATTTTTTTCCATCCTTCAGGCTGTTTAGCGCATATCACAGCATGAGCAGCTGTCTTCTTTAATGCTTTTAAAATTAGAATCCCAAAGAGGAAGAAAAAATTACATTTGCAATGATTGCTCTTTGCTTTTGTAAGTTTATTAAAGTAAAATACACTATTTTATATACATGAATCTTCCATGCAGCCTAACCAAGGGGCAGTAACTGGTTGCTAGTATCTGCTGGATTGCTATATCAATGTGTATAGAATCCTGCCAAAAAATCACTTTGCACAAATTGTGTAACCTTGCTGAATAACCTTTCTAGAAAAGTACGTAGCTACTGGGCATATGTTTAAACCAAGCAAGCATACATGTGCAAACACAGACTGATCATTACTACTGGCGAACGCTTACTGGTTTAGCAGCAATAAACATAGAGGACTATGACATCTGACTGACCACTTTCTGTTCACACACTGAAAATGGCAAAGAAAGGTGGTAAGATTGTGGCATCATTTGACCTCTTTTTTCTTCAAACACGGCAAGTATCTGCGTTCATCTTTGCTAACAGTGAACAACTACTTAAAACTGCAAACAGGTTTCCATTCTGTTCTTTGGATTTCAGTCATATGGACCCTACTGAACTGTTCCCTTTTCCAAATTTGAACCTTATCTGGATGTATATTCATGTGTGAAATGCAAACTGGTATTTTATAAATATTTTGAAGTATGGAAGGCCAGAAATAATTTTCTTTGTGAAACAACTTTTTAGCTAATTTAGAATGGTTCAATAATAAAAAAAACGAGTTGGAGTTAAAAGCCATATGTTGTCAAGGGAAAATGAATATAATTGGCAAGAAAAACATTTTCCCCATAGGGTTTAAAGTTTGGCTCACAGATAACTTCATTACTGGACAGTGGCAATAGGTATGGTGCCAAGCATCATGACAATATGCAGATTCTTTGGGGGGATAAAGGGAAATGCTGCAGATTTTGCAGGATGTGTAGAAAGTCTTGGTCTAATGTATCTTAGGAATAACTTTCTCCAGCTGCATGGCTTCATAGTTCAGAAGACAGTCAAGAAACACTTTTAAAATGTCAGAAAACATGTAATTTCATACTCAGACAGAATCTACTTATCCATGTCAAAAACCAGTGTAACACTGTTATTTTTAAAAGAAAAAACTAAGCAATATAGGCTTTCCCATCCCTTGCCCCGAACAAGTAACACTTAAAAATATCCTGTGAATACAACTATTACTTAAACATGAAAATTCTTATGTCCTCAGCACTGTGCATCCAAATTTATTTCAGAATGCTATTAACATTTCCGTCATCACAAGATTCGCTGTGCAACTGTTCCCTCTCATCTGTCATACAGAAACTCCATGACCCAGTCCAGGCTAGGCAGAACCAGGCAGGCTGCTAATCCTGCTGCTGCTGAGGAACTTGCTAGCACAGCTGGCACAGCAGGCAGCTGATGCTATTGGGATGTACTGCTCAGTTGGTAGCGCTTCCAGCAGCAGCCTTCACCCCCAACACTCAGGTACCCAGCTGCAGAAGGGGTAAGAAGCCCAACTATCCAGGTTTCTTTATAGCTTTGTCCCTTATTAGTACCCTTCCTTGTTCCCATTACAGTATTTTCTCCTCAGGGTAACATATTAAATTAAAATAGGCAACAATATTCCTAAGATACACCAAGAGAATTCTTATACAGGTAAGTTAGCATTTATAGATTTCTTTGCTTATGCAGAATTTACAAAAAAAGCCTAAGATAATGACAAGCAAAGCACTACAGCATTGAAATTCAAAGAGAGTTGAGAATGGGTATCTCAAAAAATGACAGACCCGAGGCTGCTGAAAACAAATACTTAACAGTAGTCCAGTGGGCTGCAGCCATGCATTATTCTTAGGATACAACTCAAATTATTTGGTGAAAACAAATGTCAAATGAACCGGACATCTTACTTTTATTCTATTTTTTCTCCTTTATTTATGTATTTTGCACTGTGGAGTTAAGAAGGTTTTTGACAGACACAGTCAGAATCTGTCATATTACGCAGGAAACAGCATTTTAAAAATCAGCCCACAGTGCAGGTATTTTGGCAGATTTATCATAAGGCTTGAACGGTAAACACTTAACAGAAGGAATTCTGTTTATTTGCTTTATTTTAACAATGGGAACAATGACTTCTTTTTTCCATAATGCCCCTTCAACTCAAGCTTTAAGCAAAATAAAGCCAACACCAAGGTAATAGGAATAAGATAATCAATAATAATTGCTCTTCCTTTTTTTTTGTTAGCCTATTTTTCTTTCTAGTGTTTCCAACCTGGGTAACTTGGAGAATGATCATTTAGACACAGGCAGAACAGAGTATGATTGGTGAAATTTCCATGGTACAGTATTTCCTGAGTTTTTCTGAGTTAAAAATTTTCTGCATTGTATTTTCACAACCCTGGAGCTTGCACTGTTTCTTTTTCCTCCAAGTCTGAAGATCACCCCATGGATTAACAAATGATTGAGGATTCTCTCTTAAAAGACTCTTTAAAAAACTGTCAGAATCAGCCTGAGACAAAGATTTATTATGAACTATTTAAAGGGCTTAATATATGTATCCCCAAAGAGCCCTTGGAGCAAACTAAAAAGGAAGAATGGAATTCTCAAAGAATGGGAAAAATCTCCAATGCCCCACTTTCTTCACACCATGATTACTGTTTACTCAAAGGATAAAATGCCTAACCTGTCACATGAAGTCTTCAGAAGCCATATTACTGCTGATGTACAGTAAAAAAAACCAAAACAATGAGCCCTGATAGTAATATGCCTAAGAAAGGCAGCTGTAATTTGCTTTCTAACCTGTTCACTAACACACTAATGCGGCTACATCTTGTAGAAAGAGCTGATCTCCTGACCCAGACAGCAATCAAACAACTGCCAGAGTGTTTGCTGTCACACAAGCTGTGACCATTACCTTAATTACACCTTACCATATAACAAACCTTCCCTAATGAGCAAGTCTTCTCCCACCTGTGTGCCAGCTAACCCTTCTGTCCTTGAAGAGTAGTACTGCAGATGATTTCAATTTGAAATTTGAAAAGCATATTCATATGCATTCCTTCCAACAGATAAAAATATTATGTATCTTAACAAGGTTAGTTGCTTTACTAGAGTGCCAAGACAGTAAAAAATACAGGCTTATACTAAAGAAAGGAAATTAGAAAGAAACATACCATACTACTGGTAAGTTTTAAGCAAAGCTGGATCTGACCTTTGACTTTATGTTCATATATAGGTATATCCATATTTACATATTCTTTCGTGTTTACAGAAGTATATAAACTACTTTTACATTGACATTTTTCACTTTGTGCCTAAAACCAGGAATTATACCTGGGTTCATGGTTTACACAAATGCCTGCTTTCCCTCTCTGATACCAACTTCCAGCAGGTTACATTTCTTCTTCTCTTCTAGTTTTTATCTCTTTTTACAGCATTTTATGTTCTTTTATTGTCTGATATTTAGGACATTTCCATTCACATTACAGTTACAGGACACCATATCCTTATGAACAAATAAAAGACAACTTCCCTCTCCACAGAAGTTATCTGTGTTCTACCTCATATGCAGTACTGGGAAAAAGAGGGAAAGAGCGAGGCATAGGAATCTGGGTTTGGCCTATCTGGGTTATTAGCCTCTCTTCTTATGGGACAGTTTTAACATTTTACCTGTTCATGCTAAATACATACCTAAACTAAGCAAATCAGTGGAAAGCATCTGCAGACTTCCCATCTGCTATGTGTTTTACTTGAACAGTGAGCATCGGTGTAGAAAGTCTTAAAAATGCAGCTATTATGTCAAAAGAAGATCAGGAGGAACACAAGAGGGACCTAAATAGCAACCAGAGCAGACAATTGAACAACAGAGTAATAGGTGAAATTTCATGCTAACAAGTGCAAGATGTAGTACCCTTTCGAAGAAACTACTCCTGTATACTGAGGAGTTTTAAATAACTATAACAAGGCAATGAAAGGAAATGGAAATATCTCAGTGAAAACATCTGCTCTGTATGAAGACCATTATGACTAAAAAGTTAAATGAGATTTTAGAACACAATAAAAATGAATCTAAAATTAATAAATTAGTAAAGAAAATATTAAAATGCTATTATGTAAATTTATAGTCCAAGTTTTACACTGAGTATTGTGTTCAGTTCCGGTCATCTTCAATTAAAAAAGAGAATAATGGAAACAGAAAAACACTAGTAGAAGGACATCTGAAGAGAGATTAATGAGATTATAAATATTTAGCTTTGAGAGCAGATAAGTGATGTGACAAAAGGTACATAAAATAATGAACGATACATAGAAGATAATATGGGAACAAGGAGATTTCCAATAAATTGAAGGGAAAGCACGTTTTGAGCTGATAAAAACAAAAACATAAAAAGAAATAATTTTTCCTGCCCAACATGTAATCTATGCAATTCACAATCTATATATGTATAAAAGAGTTTCAAAAGGAGGACTAAATATCTATGAGGCTAACAAGAATAACCATGCTACACTGTGTATAATAAAATTTACATGAGATATCAAGTGTCATGCTTCAACTTATATGGTACAGTTACCATTCTGTAGATTTTACATGTGGTTTGGAAATATTTGGTACCAGCTACTCTAAAAGACAAGCTAGTGGGCTAGATTGACAATGTTCACTCATATATTATATGAATTCCTGCATTCCTAAGAAATTCCTCTTCCATATAAGGATCTGTGGCAGGAGATGCTTCTCTTGTTCACTCATCCACCACCAGGTTTAAAATTCTCCAGTGGTTTCTAAGCAATCAGCAGCACAGATAAAAATGGAGTCTCTCCAGAAGGAATGCACAACTCCTTCACTTTCTCTTTCCTTCATTTGCTGGCTTTGAATTGGAACATTCTGATGCACTTTCTCTAGAAGTTAAAAGCAGCAACGTAAAGCTGATTTGTGTTAAGGTAGGAGTATATTCTGAAGCTAAGGTAATCTGTGGTGAACCTCTTGCCAGTGGTTCTCTTCCCTGAGTATTGAAAAATTCAAGTACTTTCAGCTGAAGTCATTACAGGAACTTCAATGGACTTAACGTTAAGTGCAACATCTCTTCATAACTGAGAAGATCCATCCTCCAGCTGGCCTAAGATGTCTGCCTTTGCTGAATACACATTATATATTCAAAATGTTCTCTATGTTTTCCCCACTCTACTACATACATGGCAGAAAGCAGCTTGCAAAGCTTGCCTATTACCATTATGGGATTGTTCATGAAGACTCTGTGCTGAACTCCATTTCCTCAATCTTTACAGCTAATTTTTAAAGCTAAAAGATTCTTATTACATAGCTTGTATAAGAATGAAGACTTTATAGAGAATAATAATCAGACTGTTTTCAAAGAAATTATAATAGAGATGCAGCATATTATATGTTGCAGAGAGTTTTGCTGTCAGATTATATTCTGTATATTAAAAACATTACTATCATAATTTTAATTTAATCCTGGTACATTTTTAATGGACAGTTATAAGGCAATCAGGGAAGACGATAAATCTTACATGCAAATATATTCTACAATAAATGTGTGTCTTGCCACAAAAACCCCAAATCGTAACAGTGAAACAAACATGTTTTAATGAAATATTGCATAAGTAAATTCTTTTATACTGCAAAATATGACCTGTAATGTGAAATCACTTTTCAAAGCCAAAAGGTGATACAAGACCAACAGCGACCCACATTATCTTTGTACTCTCTTACTGGCTTAGTCACGACATAGCTCATTATATGTTTCAATGTTCTATGGAAAAGTTTCCTATGCCAAGTAATTTAATTTCAGAATGACTTTGATTAAGTTATACTTATATTGCAATACAAAAGAAAACCCATCTCTCTAAAAAGCTTTTGTTAAAAAATATTAATATTTTCCTATTTAGGCACCCCAAGTTCTCCTAGAAAATCCCAGTACAGTGCAAATAGTGATTTCATATAAAAAATGTTAGTAGCTGCTTAATACAATCAGGTGTTAGAATAATGATGATTACTTCATCATATTGGTAATTTTTGCATTCTGTTAGCAAATTTTGCTTTTGCTAACATGATGCAAAAGTTGTTAATATAATGAGTCTCATTGTATTAGCAACTTTCTATCACATTAACAAAGATTAAATTTGCTAATGTAATGTGACAGTCACTAACATAAGATTAGTGCAAACAGAGACCAAAATCTCTGTAGACCTCCTAAAGGTAATGCTGAACATGTAAGCGATGCTCATTTGTTTTTCCTTTGTTAGCTATACTTTGAGTACCTTAAGTGTCACATCCATCTACACTCACTGAATGTTCTCCAGGAAGGTCCATTTTATCGAACACTAATGGAGCCGTGAGACAATGATTAACTTTTGATGCAAAATCATGAACCATAAAGTTTCCTTGTTAGAAGATAAGTGACTCATGCAAATGGATCAACTGATATTTATACAACATAGAGATGTGTGTTCATAAAAAGACGTAAAAAGTATTGCTGATCAATTTCTATAGGACCATCCATGATGAGCATAATGATGTCTACACAAATATCAAACAGATACAGCAAATACCCTTGCACTACATTGCTTGTGGGGGTTTCCCAAAAGAGAGTTCACAAGTTAGAAAGAGTTTATGGCATAAATGCCACGACATTAATAAATGACAAACAGCAGAACTCAGCCTGAATACAATGATTGTGTTTGTCTGTGCTTGTATACCGCAATGTCAAAATGGCTACACAGTCCCATCCACACCTGCACAAGTGACTTGGGAAGTAAGATATGCTTAGGCATGCATGTATCAAGGACAATTAAGAGGCTTTAGCCATGTCAATGCTCCCTGAGTCCTCCTGCAGCACTGGCACCATTCACATTCCTGGGTTTAATTCTTCTACTTGCTTCCAGCTCCCTGTCCCAGACTTCAAACATGAGGAGGCAAAGAGAAGCTGCAGCATTATGTGAGAATACAAGTATAGGTTCCTGTTCTCAGACATAGCCTAACCTTGCCATTTAGGCAAGCTGAGTCACATGCTAAGTTAAAGAAGAGTTGTGACGGACTGTTACTACAAGAGGGCTTTAGAAGTGGACCTTGCTCTCATCTTCCATTTTGAGTGTCTTAGGTCAAGCCACATACCAAATCCTACAGTCTGAGAGGTATTATCCTTCTTATGTCCTGTCTCAGAATAACCTACAAAATAAAAGTACTCCTTCTCCAAGTCTGCAGGCATCCAGTATTGGGTTTTAACATACTACAACATGAGGGTGCCCGAATGCAATTCTGGTTTGACGAGAGTGAAAATGAAATGCAGCAGTTAGTCAACACAACAACTATTTACAGTGCAAGCAATCAAACAGCACTAAAATATTCTGAGGAGAAAGAACAGCTGCTTGTCTACAGTCTGGGGTAGAAAACCATGGTATCAGAAAGATAGTAGACATAGGCTTTCAGTGAATAACCTCAGCACAGCCTCATGCAAAGAATGACAAACATTTGGTATATAGTCTGTTTTCCTTTCAGGAAAATCACCAGTAAATTCAGCCCATACAATGTAGTCATGGAAGGAAAAGGGGGAAAGTAAAAACAAGCAGGATTCTTGCGGAAGAGAGCTGCTGAGTAAACTGGGAACCCAGTAAGTAGACTTGGGAACTGCACAGATAAATAAGATGTGCTCCAAGTTTTCATTTGCTTTATGCTTGATTTGCTTTTATAGCCAATGAATAAGTTTTGTGGTCAAGAGAATTAAGAAGTCAGAATTAGCACATAAGAATTGTCTAAGCTGTGAAGCCCTAGATACAGTGGCACAACCACAGGTACCATAATCAGGTCTGTAAGTAAAGGAAGGGGCTGAAGAGGGAGCTAGATATTCAACAAGGCTCATCTGAAGAGTATGAAGGACCATTTGACATCAGAAGAATTTTAAACTGGATTCATAGCTTTATGTTAATATGTAATTTTCTTTTACTATAAACAGCAGGCTGAACTGAAGAAAAATCTAGTTTTGTGATAAACTGTATTTCAGTTCATAGTACTAAAATATAAAAAGGAACAATCATGATTTTTCCATTTCTTTTCCTTCAGTTCTTGGGATGTGATTTCTGTGAACAATTGTTTAATTAGAAGACCATTTCTTTCAGGGGAAGTGTATAAGTAAAGCCCTAACCACTTATTGTTATGAACAGCATGCGGCTTTTTTTCTTGGCTAGAACAATATTTCTGGAGCTGATTTGTGACTGAATTCTAATATGGCAAACTGTATTCTGCTGATCTAAATTTCACTGGCACAGTTTTCTTTTTTTTTTCTTGCAGGAATCCTATTCTGCCTTGCCCAGTTTTATTTGACTCTGACAGTTCACAGCTGAGCAGTTCAGAGGAATACACAGCTTCCTTAATTCACCTCACTTGACAATACCAGGACCTGATCCTGCAAATCAACTTTAAAATTGCACTTGGAAGCTGTCATGGAAATCTCGTGAGAGACGAATTGGTTCTCACCGTTTCTGAAAATTAGGTCACTTATTTAGGACATTAAAAAGAACTTAGGAGTTATGACTTGAGGCACACATTACACTTTTTGCCAGTGTAGTCCTCTTACCCAGTGCACAGAAAAAGATTAATAATAATGTAATTCTAATAAGCCAATCTGTCTTAAAAGGTTCCTTTACAGACATATTTCGTTATACATCTCTTTATGTTTATGTTGAACTGTATGAATGAAGATGGGCCTTTTTTCACAAAGCTTCCATAGTGCCAAAGATCTTTGGATTGTGCACAAGAAAATTTAGGTCATACAGGGATAGCACCATGAAGCAACAAAAGCCAAAACCAGGGCAGAAACCCTAATGACATGCAGCATGGCAACAGGGGCAGGTGTTTGAGGAATATATTGTATTCTCCTAAGGCACAGAGGCAGAGCGGGGCAAGTGACATGAAGAACAAGAGAAACAAAGTAATTTGATGGGTTCCCTCCCTACCCCCCCTGACGCGTGTTTTGTATCACATCATTGGTGAATGCATAGCTCACAACTCTACTCTGCCATTTTCAGCCAAAGTTTAGCCTGTTTGTGTAATTTCCCTGTGCCAGTGACAAACCCCATGCATCTCCATGGATTAGTAGAGGACTGCGTAGAGTAGATGCTCAGGTCCTTCTGCTCGAGTGCCACATGTTGCCGCACACTTGTGCCACTGGAGAATCTCTGTCAGGGGCAGTAGTGCCAGGACTGATGCCATCTGCAGCCCAGCCACTAGAAGTCAGCAGTCACATACAATCTTACAAAGAGCTCACACAAAAAAAAGTCCGTACAAAAAGCCTCTTGCTAACCAGTCTACATACAGATTCCTCAGGTCTGCTAGAGCACCTCAGAGTGCCGAGAGTTGCCCAAACATACACGCCTCTAAGCTTGTGTAAGGCATGTGTTCCCAAGAGGTTACATCTAACAACTGCACAGCAGCATATAGACATGCGGGTACTGCTTTTGTGCAGACAACACAGCTGCCATTTAAGCAGCTCTCCGGGGTTCCCTGTGTCTGGAAGGGAAGTACAGTTTGGGGGGAGGAAGGAATGAACGGTGCACAGGCCTGTGTGATTAGAAGAGCACCAAGCATATGAAGAAGCTACCATAAAGGCTGTTGGGGTTGGATACTTCTGAATATAAGGCATAGCATTACCATCCTGTCCTTAGACAACACATTATTATTTTTAGTGCCATGTGCTGTGTTACATTGTCTGATAAAAGTGAAGTACAAGAATTTGCCAGATGAGTTGATTTCTGCCCTTGTCAGATTATTTTGCTTAGTTCCCGATGAAAACGCAAGACAAGCTCTGCAAAATTATTTTTGTGGATTTTCTCCTCAGCTTCTTTTCCCTTCCTATTGCCACATCTAATCTATTTATCTATGGCTCAATTATTGATTTATGTTGACTGGGATGTAGATACATATCCTGTAAGTGATACCAGCTTATTTTTGTTACATTATATATAGTGAACAGATACTCTGAATTGTATCCGTTCATAAAAGCATCACAAATTGTTATTAATTGTGCTCTAAGAAAGATGTATTCCACTGTTGAACTTTCCAGAAAAGGCAAAGTATAATAATTCTTCTCTTCACTGAACAATTTTTTCCTTTGTTATGGGACAGCCGATGAACACAATATTGCTTTTACTATGCAGTCCTGAAAGTGCCTGTTGGGGGAAAACATATTTTTCAGTACTTAAAATAAAAATCCCCCAAAGTTACAATAGCCTGCATGGAAGCTCCATGTATGTCCGCTTAACAAAAATAGCCTTTGAACTGCAAAGACATTTGGTGATGATTACTGTTCACTGAAAAAATAATTACAAAATGTTATTCATCTATTTCTTTTCCTGTCCATGTGTTTATCTATCATTTTGCAGTTTTCAGCGGAGCAGATGTGCTATGACAGAAACAGCAGCTACAGTATTTGCTTCACATATAGAAACAACAAGCAAATGTGACTCATATCCTGGATTACATTAAACAAAATGGAAGAGTGACAAAAAAAATCTGTTAGTCTAACAACAGATTTTAATTGCAAACTAAATTGAAATTCATTTGTTTAAAAAAGTGTTTTCAAATGTTAACTCGCAGATTTGTACTGTGGTATTTGCCAAAAATGTTAATGTTCTGAGGTGAAATCCTGTTTCTAATGAGGTCACTAGAGCTTTGCCACTGCATCTGGGGGGCAAGAGTCCATCTTGGTCCTTTATTTGGTTCCCCCTGGATAATATACACATTTTATGTACACCACATAAGCACTAAGCTTTAACTTGTCTTTTTAAAAAAAAAATCTTTAAGGCTGTAAATGATCAAACGCAATTAAGGATTTGTCCATAAAACTTTTAATCAATAATTATCATTCAGTGATCAGCTGCAGAGACCCGGGCTTGAAATATGAGCTATTTGTCAAAGGGCAAACTGAAATGTCTTCTACTTTAACACAGGCAGGTCCTCTGCTCTTGACCTATTAAAACTTTGTTTGCTATTATACTTGCTGGTGAACGAGTCATGCGGAAAGGTGTTGAGGAAATGAGCCAGCGTGTTCCCCAGGTGATATAAATGCTTTATCAAACTGATCCCTGCCTTGTTATGTAAACTATACCAGGTACCGTTCGTTTTAAACAGAGAGATAAACAGATCTAATATGCTTCAGGGCGTCATGCTTTATGCATGAACTGCTTTTTATTTTTATATTAAAGATTTTCTTGACACAACCCTTTGCAATGAAGGAAAGCTCCAATATAACGTCTTAACTACAACCACTGCAGCACCTGCAAGTTCAAAGTACTGAGACTGATATTCCCTGATCAGATAGTCCCATGCTAACCTATTTAATTAATTCTTAATAAACAATTAATTTTTTAGTGAAATACCTCTTGTAATGAGAAAGTCTCTCTCAAAAGATAAATGAAGTAATCCTCTGAGATGGAATTTATAAAAAAATAACTTGGTCTATCCATCTATTTACAATATTTAGCTACCTACTCTTTGCTTTCAGTTGTCTGATCTATCACTTGTTTTCTTATTTATTATACAGTTTTCAGTCTGAAAGGGTATCAGATAGAATGTTTTTAACCTTCCCAGGAGTAATACCCACGGTTTTTTTACAGCAATGGGATTAAATTCTATTCTCAGTTTTCATGGGAGCAAATGCAGAATATCACCAAAGATTTCAGTATAGTTACTTAAGATTTATATCCATAAACAAGACAGAATTTAATTAGCTGTCTTAAATTTGAGACACACAGGATGAAAGTGAACACATTTATGCTCTCATTTAAAAAAATGGACCTACAGAGTATTACAATTACAAGGATCCACTTTGAGAATTGTGTACACTTTTAACCTAAAATATTATTATAAATTGCTTGTTCTTGGTTTAATATTCAATATCATCCTCTGAAATTTTAGGGACAGCTATAGACCCTATTTTCTTAGAACTGCATAAGAAGAAAGAGGAAAAAAGTCTTATGTATATTGTAATATATACAGAAATATTTATTTATCCCACCTAAACCAAGATTTTAAGTGCACTTCCCAGTCTCAGTGCAGTCTTAATTATGGAGTCACTAGTGACACCCTTGTTATTTATCTGCTTCTACAGATAGATTTGTACGAATGCGTGTATGTGCATGCTAGTGCAGATATACATGTGTGTATTCAAACAGCTTTTGCTTATCCTCCTGCTAAGTTTCAGTAGTGTTTCCAATGCCTAATTAACTAAAAATCATTGGTCAAAATGGTTTATAGAGCATTATTCGTATTATAGTCAGACAACAAGTGTAATTACTCTCAGGCTGACGAGAGTAGTAGGCTTAGTCTGCCTTAGTTCACATTTTCTAGGCTGAAAAAATTGACTACTTGATAAAAGCCTTTGTTTTGGCAAACACATATGCACAGAGATAGCACAAATAGCATGGGTTTAATGCTGAAGGTATCAGATTGACAAGTGGAAACCAGATAATATAACATTCTTCACTAAAAGTTTGGATTGTTTGTATTCATAATGTAATGCTTACTTCAGGACATATTTTCTGGAGACATGATGCCTTCCTTCCCTTTATGCACAACTCAAAATAGAAAAACTAATGAAATTTAACTATCCATAAGTCTTTGTTGTGGATGGACTGAATTATAACTTTTTAATTTAGTCAAGTAAAGAATTATTACAGTAGGACTCTAGGGCAGGAATGTGTTAATAAAATCATACTCTCTGCCTTTTCATTTAAAATAATCCCCTTGAGCTGATTAAATGAAATATCACTTGTTTAATAACTGACAGAACATTATTTTTAAGCAGAAATGTTTTGCATATCTTCCTATCCTGTTTTTAATTCCAGGCACAAAGTAGTGAAGGCACTGACATCACACAAAGGGAGTAGAGTTTAGCACTTGGATATAGTTTGTCCTGTCATAGTGGCATCTATAATTTAGTGTGAAGCAGTGAGGTAGACAGAGCATTATCATTAGAAATCATCCTGAACAGGGATATAAAACACAGTCGCAATAACACTTGTCAGAAAGGTGACTGCAGTCAAAACTAATATCCAAGAGTTTCAAGATAAATGCTGACACTGCAGCCATCTTACAAAGACTATTACTGCTCAAAAAAACCCCCGAAAAAACAAAACCAAACTGTGAACCTTCCCCAGAATGAACAAGTTAGTGTGAAGTTTGTATCTGGGGTGGCATAAACTTTGTGAGATTTACAGTAAGTAAAGCCCTTCTTTACCTGAATAAGGTACTTTATGTTGCTACAGAGAAGGAATCAGACAGTCTTTCTGGCTTAATGACTTTAAGCTACTCTAAATTCCTCCCTCCACCCTCTCCCCATTATCTGAAATGTATGAGTGCAATCCTTAGAACAGGCAACTAACTGTGCTGCTTCCAGGTTCAGTCCCACTTCTTCAACCTGTATTCCTCAAACAACACTCGATTTTCCTAGTCTTTATGTTTAGACTCATCTTGGGCTTGGAATGTAGCTGTGATTTTATAGCCTTTTACCACTGATTTTGTAAACTGTAAAGCCTCAGGGAGACTCCCAAATGAAAATTATAGTCTTGAAACCTGGAGGTTAAGTATAGTATCTTCATTGTGTTTGTTTATTTAGCACTGATAATGCATATCTCAATATAAAGATAAACAAATGCACATGAATGCTGCCTCTCTAATACACTGATTCATAGCTCAATGTCTTTGCAGATGTACTGCAGGACAAGATACAGGTGCTATGTAGAAGGTATTTCTTCTGCTATAAGCAACCTATCCTGATCAGAGACACAGAACAAACACAATGGTTTGAGGGTCTATAGAGCCTAGTATCCCAGGTTAGATGGACATCCAACAGTGAACATCGCTGCTGAGAAATGGGAGAAAAGTGAGGAATGTCTGCTACAACCTCTAGGTTCTGTTCCAGGCCCCAGTCTTTTTCAGTGCATAACATATTCTGAGTTTGATATTGTTCATTTATTAACCACCATTTTCTAAGGTCTACTACCTCTTGCCTGAAGAAAGCAAGGAGGAGGGTCTTCAGAGAAGACATAAGTGTAATATGTGAAATGATCAGCTTGCAGAAGCTCATGAGCTATATCATGCAGTATTATGTGGTATTATAGAAACTCAACCATAAACAGAATGAGACATACCTTATGTTGGTCTAAACAAATGTTAAATTTAATGAAAAATAAAGGAAAGTAGAAGAGTCCTTGTTGCTAAAGGGCTTGAGAGGACTGGCTTGTTCAACAACTTCTCTCTGACTATAGGTAACAACAAAAGTCTCTGGATAAAGTGCCAGAAGACCTAGTGTGCACCATTAGATAATAATGATGCATGTAGAAGACCTTTCTTCCTTAAATCACCAGTTGGTATCTAAATTGACGTGAAGCACACAATACACTCCTCTATAAAAATAGTTTAACTGAAATTAGAAGGGAATGCTGTCATGGTCTATAAAAGTCCACATATTTAGAAAGTCTGCTCTGCTTGACTGCAGAAATAGGTAGTGGCAATGAGTTCCACATGTCCACAATGCTTGACAAACATGCTTCCTTTTACCTGTTTTGCTGATGTTCCACATGAGTTTTACTGAATGCTTTTGTCTCCTTGTAAAAAGATACCTAGGGTGCTATGAGGAAAAAAATTCTAGTCTTTTACATCTTTCCTCAGAAAGAAATATTCCTATACCTCCAGTCGTTTTTGCAATTCAAGTCTAAAGCCATTTCATACTTGTTACATTATGTCACGTGTGTGTGTGTTAATAGAAATAGCACATATAAATCCACATCATTTTTAAGGTAATTTTAGTACTCTTTCCCAAAACATTTTTGTAGATCAGGAAAATGTCTGTCTCCTAGGTAATCAGTTACCCTGCAGCTTCCTGGTTGCCATTTTACTGGAATACTGTACATTTTTTAGCAGCTTGGCCATTTCATTTTTCCTTCATATTTTTTCTTTTGTTGCATACCATCTAGACCTGCTGATCTGCTGCTTCTGAACATACCAGTTTGTTTGGATATCTTCTTTTCTGAAATCTCAGGTTTTGATTGCAGTTGTTTTGATCTCAGTGAGAAATTGTAAAACCCCGGTGTCATTTGTAGTTTAGACTAATGGAAAAAAGGTAAAATAAACTGCCTTTATTCCATGCAAATTCAGTAAACTGAATAGTTCATTTGTATCTACCAATAAATAGACTTTTTTGTTACTTTTTTTGCATGTAACCCAAATTACTTTTCACTCTTGCCCTTAGTTCTCCAAATTACCACCTTGCATTTAACTGGCCGTACTCGACATATTCCTATTGTCCTTACTGTGATGGGTTCACACTTTTCCTGAAAGATGTGAGTTTCACAATAACCTCAGGAACTTCACCATTTAGAGAGTCATTACTACTCTTATTAAGTTCACACATGACACCATTCAGTTGTCATTACTTAAATGAGTTTCATGATGAACTTATGGATTACAGTTTCCCGATACTGGCTAATGAATCTATGGATTACACTTTCCCTGTATGGGCTAAATTCAGCTCTTTATTCAAAATATCCAAGCTCACTTGGTATTAGCAGTAGTAGTTTGTGATGTGAATACTTCCACCTACACCATGATATTGAACATAATTACTGTAGAGGCTCAACTATAACTGTTTTTGAACCAACTCCTTTATAATATGAAAGATTAAGGTGGAAAACAGACCCATCACTTCTGTGTGCCAAGAAGCACAAGTGTCTTAAGTATCAAGAAGTGCTCATTGAAATCTTGTCAAGGTGTGAAATTTCTGGGTAGTAAAATGCATTATTCTTTAATTAGATTAGGCGACTCTTATCTCCCTCAATACTGCTCACTCATTAGCCTTTTCCTGGCCAACATGTCTGAATATGAACCACTTGCATCCCTGCATGCTTAAGGATTAGGATTTCTACACATACATATGTAGAAAAGAAATAATTTAAAGACTTCATTCTGACATCAAATTATCCCATAAAGATGTCATGCTGAGCAAGATCTAACATTATCCACTGTTTCCAACTGGTAGTATCTTCTTTCAACAATGCCTGGTTCCATAAAATTTAAAATAAACATAATGTGCGTTTGAAATTATGCAGCTCAGCGCACAAACAATAAAGTGTGCAAAATCTTTTTGGGATGTGTGATCACTGTTAGCCAGTCAAACATAAAGACTTAATAAACATAAGGTGTAAAAACCTGACTGTTTTATTTGCAGCACACATATTGTGCATTGTAAGAACTATTATTTAAGATGGAAGAAGAATATTTACATGCAGATATTGGCAGGGGAAATTTCATCTTCAAAATTACAGAAGATTTTAAAAATATATTTTCCTTATGTGGAGGTACCAACCTGCCTGCAGACTGTAGATGCAAGCATAACTTCTGAGTTTGTTTCTGAGAAAAGCAAACTCACAGTTCAAAAGTAGGATATGTTATATATATAAAATGGAAGCTATAAAGCAAACATATACTGAATTTCTTTGCTAGCAAAAAAGAGTCTAGATTTACGCTAAATTTACTTTCCTTCATAGCTGGAAAACTGCATTAAATAAAAAAATTAAGTTAGATGGAGAGGAATAAATTTAATCAAAACACTGTTAGATAAAGTAACCTGGATTTAGGAGTCTGCAGCAACTACTGCCAAAACAAACCTGTTGTTATTTACCAAAGCTAACTGCATACATTGTTTAAAAATCCAAAGGTAAAAAACCAACAAAACCTTGCTAAATTATCTACAGTATTTAATGTGGCAGACCACTTTGTTGCAATGAATTTATCTAATGGATTGCTTATAGCTGTATTTCACATAGGAAATGCTAGAACAGATGTATTTCAAACTATGTTCTTACTGTATAAGGAAATCCCCCAAAGAAGAAAAAATTATGATGGACATGTAAGCAAGAAGAGGTCATGATGTTAAAGAAAATGCTCACCCCCACTGTAATTCTATAACGTTATGCATAATACTGGAACAACTTCATTACAGAAGTCGGAGATTTGCATTGTTTATAATGGGAGCAAGGTTTTGCTTATCAACTTCAATAGGATTGGGATTTTGGACCAAGAACTGCTATTGCAAAATATATGGGAAGATCACAGAGTGGAAGGAGATTTCATTTGGGCATTACAATTGTTAACTGTAAAAATATGAATACATAGAATCAAAGATGCTAAAGTTTTTCTCTACATATCCTAAAATTATCGCTGTTCAAAAAAATCACATTCCAGATCAATTTGATATGTTTCTTGTAGTGTATGGAAGAATAAATAGCAAAGCACATTAGGTGATTTTACAAGTATTAAAAAAGAGAGCTGCGCTAATCAATTCCTTTTATTTGTTCTTTCTTTTGCCTTTATCTTGAACGTAGAAATAGAAAACAAATCATAGTAACTATATTTCTCAGAAGTCAGTATCATTTACTTTCAATAGACTCAGTAACACTGTTTAAACCTTGAAAGCTAATAAACATGGATTTGTAGAATTAAAAATATCGAACAATTGGAGAAATAGCAACTTACAAAATTAAAGTTTTATAGCCCAAAGTTGAAGATTGTGTTCCACGGTTTAAATATTTCATATCTGACATTTTCAGACTCTACTACAGTATGAAGTCTGATTTTGACTTTTCAATCCAATACAACTTTCTGAGTTTGGTCTTAAAATCTGGATACTAGTAGCTCAGATTCATCTTTGTATTAAAAGGATATCCAATGTCTACCTAATGATATTTCCTAAATCCTTTTTTAGTCCACCACATGAAAAAATATGCAGCTTAGAAAAAATACAACGGTCCTGTAATGTTGTTCACAGCCTTTGATATGATTAACACAGTCTTCCTGTATGACAGGTATTAAAAGAAGCTCGAATTTGAAAATACACTGTGCTATTACAACATAAAGTTTGCAGAGGTGATTGCCTAAAAATAAAACCAGTATAATATCTGGATAGCAACTGTGCCATACAAGTCAACTAATATTTGAGTTAGAATCATAGAATCATAGAATCATCTAGGTTGGAAAAGACCTTCAAGATCATCGAGTCCAACCATTAACCAAGCCCACTAAATCATGTCCTTAAGTACCCTGTCCACTCGCTTTTTTAATATCTCCAGGGATGGTGACTCAACCACTTCCCTGGGCAGCCCATTCCAATGCCTGACAACCCTCTCAGTAAAGAAATTTTTCCTAATATCTAACCTAAATTTCCCTTGCCTCAACTTGAGGCCATTTCCTCTTGTCCTATCTCCAGCCACCTGACAGAAGAGACCAACACCCACCTCACTACAACCCCCCTTTCAGGTAGTTGTAGAGAGCGACAAGGTCTCCCCTCAGCCTCCTCTTTTCTAGACTGAACAGCCCCAGTTCCCTCAGCCGCTTCTCATAAGACTTGTGCTCCAGTTGTCATGTCTTCCACGACTATGGGTTGCTGGAAGGTTGTTTTCTGATTATTATTACAATTCATGCTTTATATTCATACTCAAGGTAGGAGTCAGTCTTTACATGTGCAAGGCAAGATATTATTTTTTTTGGTCCAATTAAGGCCAATGTACATTGCTAGGGCTATCAGAAGTAGCAATTATGAAGACGTCTATGACCAGGAGCAGTTTCTATTAAAATACATCAACTGATTAAGCTGTAGCAGTAATAACAGAGAAGTAAGTTCACATCTGAAACTTGTCATTTGAGTTAACACATTGTTTTGGTGTTATGGGTGGATTTAACTGCCCTAACTTCATAATTAGACCTGGTGATATCAAAAGGTCCTTGGCCAAACCCACAACTGACTCCACACCTTTAAAACCAAGGTGGCTATGCTGATTTATACCAGTTAATTTTCGAGGCTATTGTGTATTGTCTTCATTGATATCAAAGGGACTACTTGTCAAATAAGATGCTGAGTAAATGCAGGTTAATAAAACACTACATGACGAAAATGCACAGTATGTGTTTAAAGAGAAGCAAAGATATTACTGGGTGTCTATATACATTGCATCTAGAATCACAGACTATTAAAACATACGAATATTAGAATACAAAGATATCAGTCCCATCAGTGAAGATAAAATGAACCAAGCAGCTTGCACAGCAAATACTTTCATAAGTAGTTGAGAAACGGTGACTCAAAATCCATGACTATTAACTGTAAGACAGCAATACTGTAGGGAACTCTCCTGCACTGGCAGGGGGATAGATAAGTTGACCTAATGGTTCTTTTCCATTTCTAATTTCTCTGATTCTATTAAGACTTGGTATTTTCAGAAGAATGCAACTGCTTTCCAGGGCCCCTGAGACATGAGGATTTAGGCAATTCCTTCCTGTAAATAACACTGCTTTTCAAACAGTAAAAATACTGGCTAGGAGGGGACGTTGAGCCCAGTTTAATAACTTCTAAGCTCTGGCACAGCAGAAACTCTTTTTTTTCCCTACACTTTTCCTACTGGAGTTTAATTAAGATTGACAAAGCACTAACTCTAAATCAGCAAGGAGATCCTTAGATCCATTTTGTTGTCAAATATAGTTTCTCTGCAAATGGCAGGAGTAACACATATCATTTCACAGATAATGTTTTAATATCCTGCATTGAATAAAACTTTTTTTTTAATCAAGTTGCAATGGTAGCACTAAACTACACAAGGGGCTTGGGGGTTGCAGATGGCTGCATTACTCTAAATGTTCAAGCTTGACTGACCCATTTCATCAGCACTGTCAGAGCCTTGCACTGATACATGTTGACAACATTTAATCTTAAAAAATTGAAAGAAATGAATTAATATGCAAATTTCATCAGCTTTGTAATAAAAATGTCCTTGAAAAAAAACAGAGAACATGACCCCCAAGGAATAGTGTGAATTATCCCAGCTCAATTCTTTAAGTTAGTCAGAGGTATGTGGGTCCGCAAGGAAATCAGTGCAGATTTGACTTGGAAATAATTATGATGAAGAACAAAACACAAGCAGGTTGAATAAATGTAACAACTTGGGAAAAAGTCTTAGTCCTGTTTGTTATTCACTTTGAATTAACAGGATTAGGTTTGGTTTTTGAAAATAAAGGAACACCACCATGTAATTTTAACACCTAAGTAATGTGAAAACAATTTTTTTCTTGCGATCAGTTTTAGTAGGTATTAGAAACAGCTCTTGGAAAATCAGATTTTTTTCAATACTCTATAGCTTTTGGTACTGAGTAACTTAAGCCGTGATATTATGTCTGCTGTGTGCGAGTTGGGTAAATACTGTCATTCCTTCAAAAAGAGAAGAAATGTCTGTTTGTAAATCAGGAAGATGAATGCACATTTCCCTGGACATCACTGGGGACCTTGCAAGATAGGAAACAACCATCTCTAGAAAGGAGGAGTAAAAATTCAGGAGCATCTTCTCATGAGATAAATGCTTACATTAATAAATAAATAGTTTCCATTTTGCAATCTAGCATACATAATTTAGAATCACAAAACAGTTCACTGCAACACGCAACCTTTTTATTTAGATCGTCATTATTTGAAGCAGACTTCAATTTTTGAAAGATTTGATAAGCATGCATGAATAGGAAACAGCTTTTTCTTACTGCTAGTGATTTGAATTCAGGTGTGTAGGAATCAAATTCTGAACATCTAAAGTTTACTTCAGTGAAGTCAAGTAAAGTTCTGAGAACTCAGCACAGTTCTAGGTAATATTTACATGGTCATTTTATAATAATTTACCTGCCAGGCCCTTATTTCATGCTTCTAGTGTCAGTCATACTATTTCAACCTCCGTACATAGCAATCCAAAATCCACAGCTAGTGCTCTGCTCAGCTTCTCTGGCAGGAAATCACATCGTAGTTATTCCACTTTCTTTTTGTTTAGCATATAGCATTTTTTGAACATAAGGTTTGCAGGAATTAACTCCTTGGAAAAGAGCTAGTCCAGGTCAACATGTTTTAACAGCATGTTTGCAAAATCAAAACCCCACTACAAATGAGCAACTTCACATGAAAAGTAAAATAACTACTGTAATAGCCTGGAAAACTCAACATAATCTTTCAGAGCCTCTAAAATAAGCTATTTGATTTTATAGTTCCATGAAGACAGGCATGCTGAAATACAGGCTATGATCAACCAAATTAATCTACTCTGTAAGCTTTTGTGGTTTTCTACAAAAGTCTTTTAAGTTTCTCCTTTCTCTTCTAATCTACAATCAGTAAAATCCTACTTTTATAGTGCCCTTTGCACCTGTATGCATAAAATGAATAACCTTGCAGTTTAATTATGGAGTATCTATCAGTTTTGAAATGATATAAAGTTGCAGATAGAAAAAGAATAAAACCTCTTTAAGAATCCAAAATTAATATATGTCAAACTCAGGCTAAATCTTAATCTTCTTGCAACATTTCTCTAAAATAGATGTTCTTTTATCACCTGGCATATCAAGACCCACTGGAAAAAAAAAAAAAGGCATTTGGTTAACATGCTGCAGAACAGCACTCTCTTTTCCACCTCACTTCAGGCTATTCTTGAAAGATCTGAACAGTTGTATAATAATGAAAAATGTGCAATACTTGTGGGGCATTGCTTGTGCACACATACCTCCGCCCACGCATTCATCATTCCGCAGGTATTGTCAGTGAAAGTTTAATTGCATAAACACTCTGTAACTGTCCTGTCATATTTCTTGTCAGTCTGGATTCCCTCTCCGGGCTCACTATCTCACAAAACTATAATTGAATTGCTACCAAATCACAAGAGGGCCCCAAAAAATAAAATCTTTATGAATAGAATTTGTTTCCTATCAGCAGATTTGACAAATTGTGGCAGAGGAAGGGCCTTAGTGATAATTTCTGAGTTTATTCTAAATCCAGTTATTTGCTGTTTGCTCTTATCTGTTCTTTAGAATTTTAAAGCCCCAGTGAGAAAGAATCCCAAAGAGCTCAACAGTAGTATTTTTCCAGGTCCTAAAGAGGCCAGTAGTTAAAAAAAAAAAAATAAAAAAATGCTGTATTAGCCATGGCTATGGCTAAGTACTGCTTAAACTAAAGAGAATCTGAATTAATTCTGAATTACAGTAAATATCAGCCACTAAAAGCCTTTCATATCCCCTCACAGTCACTTTTTTATTTATTCAGGTCAAGTGACAGCTTCTGCAAAATATCTTGCTTTGAATGTGTAACCTATGTCTATGTTACTCATTTTTTCCTGTGTGATGCTTCCACGTACATTGGATTCCTGAGTAGATAATGAGGGTAATGACCAAATAAACTTAACACAAAGGTGTGACACATATTTTGTTAGTGGTACTGTGAAACTGGAATGCAAATTAAAATATAACTTATGTTAATATTTTCAGAAAAATGCATCCCATTAGGCTAGAAGTTACTCATTTTAAGCTGAAGTTGATATTTTCCTGATATGCATTTTGATTTTATTCTTAGTGAGTCCTAGTGAATAGCAAAAAATTATAACTCTAGCAGAAACCTGAAAACATTGTTCATTCCACTTTAAAATTTTATTAGCAGCAGGTGCATTAGGAACATATCCTAATGAATAACTTTTAAATGGAACAGAACTTCAACTGGATTGACAACTGTCTGATTGTTTATGTTTTTTAAATGTGCTTATCAAAATCACATAGGATTGATGGGTGTTTTTAGATGAAGTTATGTTTTTGCAAGAGACTTAATTTAGGACTAAGGTTAAGGCTGAGGATAAATGAGTGCATTAGATGATTAAAGAACATTTGTCTTGTGGGACACTTAAGTCATTTGTTTATGACACTTTCAAAACAAGCTGTAAAATAATAATAAAAAGCACAGGATTTAGCCAACCTCTCTCAAACATAAACCCTAAACTAAAATTAGTTGGTTTTATGCAGAATTATGAAATTTATCAACCTATTAAAAACATGATTCTAGAATATATGGTTTAAGTAGATTTGATGAAAATGTTCAAGATATTATTTTCTATCTTTTTTCTGTTTTTTTTCTTTTCCTGGTTGAAATCTCTCTGACAATGTTTATTCTTGGCTGAAGAGGGGTGGGGCTGCAGAGTGGGGGAATGAGATTTCTCACCCCTTTGCAAAGAATCTTATTAAAGAGATTATCTTACTTTGCTTTTTTAATTTTTGTTTTGGCTTTTTTAATAGTACTATCATTATTCCAATGTTCTTGCTAGGAGGAAAACTGTTATTATAAGAAAATAGATGCCTCAGGAGAAATACAATAGGAAACACGAAACTAAAGCCTTTGATCTTTTGTGTGTAGGTCACTGATTAAAATTTGATTTAGGTAAGCAAGCAGTTAATTAGTATTATCATTCGGTGGCCTATTTGTGCTGGATTGGGGGACCAACACACTTCCCATGCCCAAAAAGTTCATGAAAATGGATGCTAATTGGCACTACTGCAGATATTCACAGGAAAGCACCTGGAATTTGGGCAGGGCATGGACTGTAAACTGCCTTTGCACCTCTATAGGCTGTCACTGGAGGACAAGGCTGGAGAACAGCAATGAAACAGCATGGGAAAGACTACACTGTTGCTGCCCATGCTGTACGTGTTCTGTGGATAAACAAACAATTTCATTCCCCAGGGCTGTCTCCATCTGGCACCTATCATCAGAATGAAATTCACTTAAAACAAAAAAAAAAAAAAAAAAGAAAAAAGGAAGCTCTATGTGACTGATAGCACAACTACAACTTTTCATTCAATGTTCTACAAAACCTTTAAGCCTAATGCACTTTGATAAACTACAGTTAATGAAATAATTAGTCCTAATCACCTACGCTGGACTGGATTAGTACTGTGTTTCAGTCCTGCCACATTGTTACCCATTAAATGTCCGGTCCTGGGAGCAAGTAGCCGGCACAGAGGCTGGCTGCACAGAAGCTTTCCTCCACACAGTTTATGGACCTGTGCAATAGCCTGACTGTGAAAAGCCTTCTATTTTTGACTGGTGTAGATGAGTATCGCCATTATAGGTGGCACTGTCGAGCCCCTGGACTACAACCTCACCGTGCTAGGTGCTGTACAGACACAGAATAGACAGCTCTCTGATAGCTGACCTGCTGCTCCCGGAGGGGTGACAAATTCAGACTGGAAACATCACGATTCAGTGGCACAGAGGACTCGGTACAAACAAGGGAGTGGATTTTTTCATTGACCTGCAGCTAGTTGAGCAATTTACCCCAGTAAAAAATGTAAAACGTAACAAAATCGGAGAGAGACCATTTCTACTCCACCTGGTGATAAACAAACAGACATGATAAAGTGATGATAAATTAGGCAAGTATTCAGAGTGGTCATATACTATTCACAGCTGAAAAGCAAGGAGTATCTGAGACAAACTGGGAAAAACAGAGAGCTGGAAGCAGCAAACCTTTCACACAGAAACAATATTTTCAGGCTTTTCCCAGTGTGACCATAAGTAAAATTGTTCACTGGAGGCGGACATTCCTTTTGGCCAGTTCTGCCTTTTCTGATCTCTGCCCCCTGCAGAGCTGAATCGATACCAAGTAATATCATCCCTTGTATCTCTGCTGTTTTGTGTATAAAAAGAAGATAGAATTGTGTAATTTTGACAAGAACAAGGTTTTAGTCTGTAGTATGATGAATTAAACATAACTGACTTACAACAAGCCAAGAGCTTTAAGCAGCCAGGTCTGATCTGCTAGAAATCTCAGATTATTAAGTGTCGGTACTCTTCTACTCTAATATGCAAAAGAAACAGCCTATCCAGCTGCAATTAGAAGTATAATATTTGAAAGACAAATTAATATCACCATAGATTGGGGAAATAAAGGCTGTAATGCAATTTTATGTTACAGAGGAACACAAAAAAAATCTTAAAACTATTTGTTTAAATATAATAATTTCTGGTTTTATGACTCAAAATTTAAAAGGAGGAATAAACAAAATTTCATTTAAAGAGCCCATCAACAAGTTTGTCAACTGAAAAAAAAGATTCCCTACAGTTAGAAAATAGATATAAAGAATAGTGGAATAGTAATTAATTTGGAAAGATGTATAGTGACACACAGCAAAATTTAGGAGGAAGAAATCAAAGGAACTTGGAAATACAAGAAGAGTGGTAGGGGCAACAGTAGATGGGATGTGAATTTGTAACCACAGGATGGAAAAAACAAGCCAAGGTGATTTAAGGCTACGTAGGTGAATATGGTGACAGACTAAAATGATTCTTTTGTTTGGGAAAACCTGAAACTGAGAGACAAAATTGAAATAGCTGAGGGGAGGGCACAAAATAAAAGCTGTGGAAGATTTCAGAACAAATCACTTGTGAGGGAAGGCTGAAATGAACATTATGGCTGTGTACAAAAATGAATGGAATGTTCTCTAAATGCACTAACAAGTAAAATTACTTAAATGAGGAAATAAAATGAAGAAAAACATGTAAACTGTATATCACAAGAAACTGTATGAAATTATCTCTGGTGAGCAGTTGCAAACACAATTATTGTGATTCTTCCACACTAAGCTGTATGACTGAGAACAATCCCAGGTAAGACAGGAGATATCAAGAAGACAAGTTAGTCTTATTTCTCACAACCCTTTAGCTGACACAGGAAGACACTCCATTAGTACAGCTACAGACATGTGATCAATGAAACAAAAATCCTGACCTCAGAGCCCAGATCAAATAGATCTGAAGAAAGCAGTTGGGGAAATAATAGAGGGAAGTAGAGATTCTCCAGCCTACTTTGCCTAAGTCTTTCTCTTTATTAAGGAGGGAAGGAGAACAGTAGAAGATCCATGCAGTCTCCAATCCTCCAGCCATATTTTTAGCTTCTTCTTGCCTGCTCCCATAGAACTTACAGGATCACCCTAAATACTGGTCTGCCCAGAGTACAACAGATTGTCCCAACTGGGATGGTCTCCCAGTAGTCACGGAAGAGTCAATAGAATTTGTACATAAAAATAAATTCTGTTTAAGTATGTGTTTATCACAGCACATGGGGATCAAGTGAAAGCAAAGGTAGCCTTTTCTGTTATTTATACTGATTTGGAATGCATAATTTTTTAATATAATAAATACATGTGCAATAACTATTTTCACAATTTACCATGTATGTCTTGTATGTTCATATATACTTACATATATATACACACACACACACTTATACACATACAATGTTTTTAGGCACTTGCGTGTGTCTATATCCCTCTGTAATGGATCTACTTTATGGCACAGTTGTGGTAGAGATGAATTTCAAATTCAATCCAGCACACAGCTGTTGCAAGTTATCTGCTGGATTTATCTTTATTTACCTTGTATATACATGGAAAGGAACTATATGTTTATTTGATATATGTTCAGAATAAATTCTATATTTTACTTTCACTTATTAATTACTGACTAAAGATGACAGAGGTTCCCCTTGTATACACTACCATGAGATTGAAAAATTCTGTTGAAGATTCTAAGAACCAATTCCTATTTTAGAACAAAACACTACAAGTTAATCCTTAAGGATTAACTGTGGCAAAGGAACCTAGAAGAATATAAACTTAGAGCCAAATTTAGCTCTGTGGTAAACAGAGGCAGCTGAGCTGTGATTATTATAATTAGGAAAAATTTAGCCTCCTGCAATAGCAGTTACATACATCCCAGGTTAATAGACAGATGCAATGACAATGTTCTTAGGAAGAGTCAAATCCAGACATCTCAACAACACCAGTAAACGGTCTCAGAATAAATAAAATTTCCTTTCATGTGAATATTTGTATTAATGTTGTTGCCATTACTGGTGTACCTTTTAAAGCTGACTTGTGGCTGGAATGAAAGCAAGTTTTAACATTAGCATGCATACAGGTCACCCTGATATTATCCTACCACATAATGATTCAAAAAATCTCTCCAAGATTAATGATGATCACATAATTCCAGAAAGTCAGCACTATATATGTAGAAATATATTGGCAATAAAAACCAGTCACTGTTGTGCCTTTCCCCAGTTGGGGATCTCTCACTTTTCTTTGATTTCTAAAGGCTTCAGATCAATAACTGGAGTGACATTATTAACAGCTCCCTCAACACCTTGGCCAGCACTAATATTAAATCCATTATACCTTCTGTTTGACATTTGCAGTACAGCAGAAAGTGCTGTAGATACAGTCAAACTGCCTTGGGAATGGGGTTGGATGCAGGGTTAGTGAGATGGCTTCCCTTGCCTGACTCTAAATTCATCTCATTGATAGAAAACTTCAGCTATTCAGAAAACTACACTAGGCAGTAAATAATTCACCTGTCAAAGTGGGGAAAAAAAAATCACTTTCATGCTGTTTTTGAAATACATTACCAAAGGGTCTTCAAAAAATATTTGACATTCCTTATTGTCATCACGTTTACAGAATTTAATAGGTATCACAACACACATCACAGTGTTTCCAAATGAATGCTTTACAAGTGAATGATGTTGGAAACAAGACAGTACATAGTTGTTTGGTTTGTAGTTTTAACTTTCATGGTAAGTTTTTTAAGGCATTTCTTGTACATTGTAGGCACCATGCAATAATATAGTTCAATCAACCTGAACAATAATTGTGGGACAGATTAACTGGCAATTCTCAGGGTATTTACACTGGCATAGCTTATAACTATGTTTAATTTCTCAGCATACCCACTTACTGTGGTATTCCCTGGACTCTAGCTCTGATGTTCTGGCTGAGCTGCATTCAGGACAGAACGTGATGTGGGAAGCTATGTCTAGGACACCTTTAGGTTCCCTATTTGTGAGTATTTAACAGCAGCTTATAGCAGCTCATTGGAACAGTGCTGTTTTAATGTGACTCCCCTCCTGGCTGTACCTCTATCTAACACCAGGAGCTGTGAACCTGAGACGTTCAGGGACGACTATTCTAGGAGCCAGAAAATCAGCCAGAAAGAAATAAAAATTCTACTTTTAGACTATCATTGCTGGTGCACAAGAATGAATAGAAAATATATGTAGTGGCTGTGGGCTGATGTGCTTTTACCTCAGGTTCAGTCAGCACTAAGACTCTCTGACACTGTAATTCCAGTAGCCTGTTTGCATTTGCTGTAAATGATACTCCTAACTGCATTTCCAGTATCTGTCCAACTGAAAGCTGCAGACAGGAGGAAGCTGAAAGCTCTGCAAATGCAAATGCAAATGAAGGAAGCAGAAGCTGGTGGCACTAGCTGGGGGTTGCCAAATGGGAGAAGAGCAGCTCAGCAGAATGCTGTGTGACCTCATGGAAGCTTCTGACACCGAGTTTAGGAAAGAACTTTGCTTAATAGGAGAAAATGAGGCAACGGGAACAACAGGTAACATACCGTGTTCTCACCTGCTGTGCCGTCACAAGAAGTGAAGCCTTGAGGCAGCACTCCTGATGAAACCTTGCTGTCATGGGAGGCAGCCATCCCTGTAATGGGACTAACGCTAACACGTAGCAAGGTTGCAGCTTCGTTTCCCTTTGCAATAGTATGGGGTTTGCCTTCCCTGTTGCTTTACAGATAGGGGACTCTGACCCAAAACCCTCTGAAGATTCCTGCTGACCGAGATGATTTAAAAGGTGTCTGCTTGCTAGGTCTCTGCCATCTTTCTGCCTGAGGTTGCCAAGCATGGTGTGTCTGCTTCTCAGCAGCTGCAATTCACAGTTCAGCTTGGCCACTATTAAACCACCACTGATTTCAGTTTATATTAATATCCTGGCTGTGAATGTGACAACTGACAAGTGAACAAGCTGTCTATGCTCTTCCCTCACCTTTGGTGGCATTAATCTGTGGCAGAGGTCATGGTGTATAAGTGGGGCAGTAACCTTTTAAGTGACTTTAACAAACTCCAGAATCATAGTCCTAATAAACCATTCTTGTCTGAATGTGTAATTAAAGAAAAAAAGTAAAACAAAAATTGAGGTGGATGTCTCCGAGGTTCCGGGCCCTATCCTACTCTTTTGGGTTCATTACACATGCATACGATAAACTCTTTCCCTGTTAAAAGGAGTATTACAACATATAGAAGAGTGTCGTCTTTAGTCACAGACAACTCTGAGCAATAATAGCTGTCTCCAGCTGATTCTTCTGAATATTTACCCAGATTTGAGGTGAATTTTGCAATAGAGGCAAGATCTATGCTGCTTTAGCACCACTGCTGGCAATACCCAAATCAACAAATCTGAAACTGGCTTGGGCACGTCAACAGGTGCTGCAGCTCGGGAGGTACCTGGCATATAGGCACACGTGAAGATTCAGGAAGAGTCAAAAAACACAACCTTCCAGCAAATGTATTAATTCCAGACGCAAAGTGAACTGTTCATATTTTATGACTTGAATAGGATCATATAAAAAATGAGAAAATACTTACTAAAAGAAAGATTTCCATTCCTGTATACTTTGGCTGAGGACCACTAAGAATGCCAAATGGGTGAATCTGGAACTCTCATACCTTAACTGAAGGTGGATGGGGCTTTAAAACTTTATAAGAAATATCATTTCCCACAGCCTAGCTCTGTTTGAGGGCAGGACTGCAAGGAAGTTCAGTGTTCAGTGAGGTGTTAATGTAATTTTATGTTTTTAATTTCCTTGGTTTTGAAACCACCTAAAGAAACAATTTAATTGCTATGCATGCTATTGTTTGAATACTTCCAACTGGGCTTTTTAAATTCGCACTTTACTGAAATGGACAGAGTGGGAAGGGAGTGACTCTCTTCT
The DNA here is from genome assembly GCF_900496995.4 of Aquila chrysaetos chrysaetos. Lineage (NCBI taxonomy): Eukaryota > Metazoa > Chordata > Aves > Accipitriformes > Accipitridae > Aquila > Aquila chrysaetos. Next base: position 30,131,790 of record NC_044005.1, read on the forward strand.
ACATTTTACTTTACTACAGTATTTGACTGGTAACAGCATCATTTTACAGGCCATTTACTTAGTCTTTTTACTGGCTCTTACTATTTCTGTGTCATTTCAATAGGAAAAAGATATTTTTATAGTGAAAATCTAGAAATCTAGAATTAACAGAATGTTACAGAGACGCCAGAATCACTCTTCAGTTCTGCCTGAGACATTTCTTGGCTTTGGTTTGGTTTTTTTTTTCCTTCTGACATTTCTTTACAGGATGCATTGTAAGGAAGTTGTAGTCTCACACAAACTCAGCATTAGCCTATGGGCAGCTGTCCTTGTGTCTGATGGCAATCCATGCACGGGAAATGCAGTTACTAAAAGTACGTTCTACTAAGACCTGAGCAAATACACTTGCAGTGACAGACCTTTCAGATGCAAATCTCTTCCACCCAAACAATGTACAGGTATTCATCTCTACGAAGACTTTCCCCAAGAAGGCCTTTTAGTCTTTTTAGTATTGCTTACTCCTTCTGACTATAAGAAAGGTACCTCTTCTACTAAGTAGTAACTCAGAAAAAAGTGTAAATTTTCTTTACAGTTGAGCAATTTTACTTAATTGAGCAATTCTCTAATTGCTTATGTCTAACCTGAGGTTAGATGTGAAAAATTACAGTTAAAGAGATTTTGGATAACACATGTGAAGACAAGACCTTTAAGGGAAATGGATTTGCAACCTTTACTATACTGGATACTTCCAGTCCCCTGCTAGAGTAACTAACGTTCTACTTTTCAACTAAGAGTTTAAGTGAAATGCTATAGACTGTACTTCAGGCACTCCATGGGTTAACTTGCTGTTGTAGTTATTCTTTGACCAAAGTTCTGTCTGATATATTTTGCTAAGTTGTCTAAAACCTGCTGTAGTATCGATTTCTCCCTTTAAAAGCTCTCACCCATTCAGTAAGCTCCAAGGACCCCTTGTCCCAGCTCAATTCATTCTAAAATGCTGCTGGGATATGTTATTCCTGACACCAGTCTTACAGTTACTAACTGATGTTAGAGATATAAGATGGTTTTAGGAACAGAAAGGGAAATGTTTCTTTACCACAGAGAAATATACAGTAGTTCTTATAACCCTTGGATAACTGTTTTGCCCAAAGAAAGAAATATTTTACTTACTTTTTGCTCCTTGAAAACAGCTGGTTTTCCATTTACTGGGCACTTAACAGTAGCTATGTTGAATTTATTAAAAGGACGGTATTGACATTATAATCCCAAGCCTGCAGAACTATTACAACTAATGAAAAGACACAAGTAGATATATAGAAAAAGTAAATTAACCATCCATCCAGCATGGTCCAGAGGTTCTCTTCTCACAATGGGAGTCTGCAAGATAGGTTCTACATCAAGGCTTTCAAATTACCTTGAAATCTTCACTGTTAATATTAAGCTGAATTGAAGGTTTCAGGGATTTCAGTCAAAGAATATACCCACTGAGGGGCCAGTCTTAAAAACAGCTACTCATGTGAGTAAAGTTTTTTGTCAGATATGTCTTCTGAAAGTGTGTCCTTAAGCCCACTTTTTTGTGCTTTGCTGTCCGGTA